>NC_062229.1:38601859-39851859 GCF_902686445.1 Sciurus carolinensis
CAAAGATGATAACATTATCTCTGAATAAATGTATTTATTACAATAAAAAAAAGAGAATAAACAAACAAAAAAGTAATAGAAGAAAAGCACAAATTCCAGATTCCTGTAAAGTTCCCATAGTCGTATTCTTTTGTTCCTACTGACTGCATATTTTTTTTAGTTTTTCTTTTTTTGCTTAGGGAATTTCTGACACAGTGTCCCCTGATAAGTACCCAGCTCCTTGGCAGAAGATGGGAAGAGGGAGTGGAGAGAGGAGATGCTCTTAGGTAGTACACATGAACCCATGCATTTTTATTTCTAAGTGGTAAATAGGACTGATTTTCTCTCTATGACAGAGACATAAAGTTTCCTTTCAAAACTAAACAGGAAAACTTTGACATGCGAATATGGCAAAAATAACAAATGCAAGAGAGACTGAAAGGAGCAACCTGGTGTAAATTAACGTGAGGGAGAGCTTGGAGCCAGACCTGCTGGAGGGTCCCAGCAACCCCACTCATAATTGCACACTCCTGAGCAAGCTCATTTTACGCCATCCAGCTCTGGGATCTACACCATTGGCAGACCCACAAGTTATCCCCATTCTGATCACAGACACTCAGAAAATATCAGCATTGAGCCTGTCATAGTACATGTGTTTAAAAAATGAAAGCCATTACTGTTTTTAACAAGTGAAGCCAGAGCTTTTTTTATCTCTTCATAAAAATGTTCAAGAAATGTCAGTTCTCTGTGGGTGAGACTTGTCAAACTCCCCGTTTCCCCATTTTTTGGTTCCTTCTCAATTGGGAAGACAGTTCTAAGAGGGATTCCTTGGCTTCTCCTGTTAAATATTCATCTCCAAGACCCTAAAAGGAACCATGAAGGTTTCACTTGGCCTTTGCTCCTCATAGACTCCACTAACTTCCAGCATAACCACCCAAGCAAAGTACCTGCCTTGACTAGGGGCTCAACAGAGGCTACCTCAGTGAACGTTCTCATTTAAGATGCTATATTCTTCAAACGATTTAAAAGTTCATGTAATACAGAGGAGATAAAACAAGTGGTCAGTTTTTAAAGTCAATGGAATGAACTGAAAATTAAATCTTTGCTTTTATATTTTTATTTAAAAATTTTTTTTTGCAAAAGAAAGTGGATGGATTTATTGTTTAAAGAGTGTTTCGTGTGCTGTTAAAAGAAAGAATTGGCACAACTTACTGGAATGAATGTTAGCAATACCTAAAAAATAAGTATTAAATATATATTAGAATATTACCATTTGATTCAATAATTCCAACTCTAGAAATTGATTCTAAAGTTATTGTCCTGGGTTAGCACAATATTTAGTTGTAAGAAGAGCCAATGTAACCTTCTTAAAATGTCAATGATTTGGAAATAGCTTCTATGTCTAAAAATAACCTATTATTTAATAATTTATGCCAACTCCTTACAAAGAGGAAAGATTGTGGTCACTGAAAATGATGTTTTGGAACAATATTTAATAACAAAATTATTTAGGTAATGTAAAGTTTAACAATGGGATTAAAAATACAAAATGAGTAGGTTCATTTTTGTATTTTGTGTTTTAGCAAAGAAGGAAGAGTAAAAGATTCTAAAATGATAGTTATACTTGCCTTGAGGGTTGGAACATAGATAATTTTTATTTCCTTCTTAGTATTTTCCCCCTAAAGTTTCTATTATGAAGAAATACCAATAATGACTAATTTATTTTTGTACAATTGGCCATGGACTGTGCCATGCTTGCCATGTGCATTAACTCATGTAAACCTCAGAAAAGTCCCATGAAGTTGAAAGCTTCATTATCCCCTTTACAGATGGGTGAACACAGCTGCAGAGGAGGTAAATAACTTACCTAAGGGCACACAGCAGTAAGGAGTTGAGCTGACAGTCACACTGTTTATCTGATAGCAGAAACTGAACGTTTTAGGGTTACATACAATACTGTTTCACAAGTATTATTCTTAAAATAGGGGGAAGCTACCTTTAAAAGAGAGAAAAGAAGCCCAGAGTCACTATATAATTGATAGCAAAAGGATGTACAGATGAATGTAAAATCATTTTACAGTGACATCTATGCATGATCCAACAACTTAGTATAAAATTTTGCATAACACACCACATTTGGAGAACCCAGGGATTTTATTTTGTGTATGATATTTGAATCTATATATCTTTCTTAAATGTAAACAGTATAGCGTACTTCTGGATACTGTAGGATTTTAAAATGAGTATTAAGGCTTTGTTGATCTTCTCTCAAACTTAGAATTCTTTTGAAAACACATGAAAATGATTTTAATCTCCCCATAGTGAAATCATTTTTACCTTTGGTATAGAGGAACTATATAATCAATGTCAACATCACAGCATTTAGAGATAACCCTTCTACCTTTTGGTACCTGTTCTTTAGGTCTCTCTGGTGTGTGTGTGTGTGTGTGTGTGTGTGCGTGCGTGCGTGCGTACATGTATGTAACAAAAATATCAACACCTTCTGGGTTTCTGATTCACTCTAATTTATTTGGGTAAGTAATTGAAATGCTGACACATCTGGATCTGCTTCTATATCATTGTGATTTTTATTTTCATATCTCTCAGTCTTGTATCAACCTGTATGTGGAATATAGCAGTGGCTTTTCAAAGTCTCTCCAGAGCATGATTATCGAAGGTGGGCACAGGAAGGGATTACCTCACACTCAGTGAAGGGTTTACAGATTCACAGTGGATACCTTCAACCCTGTGTCTTGCTCATCCTCAAAATCTGAATACTTCAATGACCAGTTGCTCATTTTCGCTTCAGACTTTAATCTTTCATTCAGTCTTCCTCCTGCTTCCTTAACATATTTGTCCTTGCTTAAGAGACACTCAGGAAACTGAGTGTCTACTAGTTTCCTGCAGTCATTCATGCTTTGTCTTGTCTTTCTTTCTTAAGGCAGACCCTGGGTTTCTCCAATCATATCCCCTGCTTTCCCAAACAAGAAGAGTACTTCTGAGGCCAGGATTTGCAATGACACTTTAGTTTATTCTGTATTATATTCTGATAATTTCTGATCATACTCTGTGTATGTGAGTGTGTGTGTGTGTGTAGTCTTAAATTCTGTTGTAGATTTTTTTTTGTCATTAACTATTTTGTGATGAACATTTCCTCATCTTGGTATAAATTCTTTGGAAACAGGACATTATGACAAATAAAATTCAAACTTAAGGATGGAATAGTGTGATTTTCCAGAGTCTGTAGAACAGGAAGTATTTCCAGTGGTGTTTATAAAAATATAATCCCCTTGTATATTTTGATTTGGTAGGTCTTGGAAGGAACTAAGGAATACTTACTTTGTAATCAGTGCTTCCAAATTATTT
Source organism: Sciurus carolinensis (assembly GCF_902686445.1). NCBI lineage: Eukaryota > Metazoa > Chordata > Mammalia > Rodentia > Sciuridae > Sciurus > Sciurus carolinensis. Next base: position 38,605,205 of record NC_062229.1, read on the forward strand.
TTCTCTGAATGTGACTATGTTCCTCTCCTCAGACATAAAGGTAATATTCAACTTTTTGCAAATGTAGAGAAATACTTTTGAGTTCTGATGATTTTCATGCACAGATTAAGACAAACCACTTAGAAACTCAATCCAGGTTAACCATCTAAACATGTCTAAAATCCCATCCTGGTCTCTTTCTCCAAATTGGATTATTCTTTACAATAAGACTTTTCCTCCTACATAAATAAACTAGAGTAACTTGAAAGGAAATCTACAAGACATTAAAGATAATGAAAGAAAATTTTAACCCTCAGGGAAAGAGTTATTTTCATCTATATTTTTAGGAGGTTGAGGAATATAAATATGTTCTCTAATGTTTCAAATTCTAAATATGCTGTCTTGTTTTACTGATAGTAAGAAAATTTCTAATTTTGAAGCAATGTCTGATGAGCAACAAACTTTGTATTAATTTGTAGCATCTGACATAAATAACTTGCCCATGCCTTAAAATAGACAGCTTGGTAACATTTAAAGAATAGCACATTTTCTCAACCTTTCCTACTATATTTCAAATCAAGAAATGTCTGTGATGAAATTTTAGAAACTATGGAATGTGTTGGCATGTTTCTTCCTTACAGATCTTTGCAGACTTCAAATGCTTAACAAGTCATTCACTTGAAAGGCAACTGAATACTTCAGGATTGAGACTATCTTTTTTTATTTTTTATTTTTTTAGTTCCAAGCTGAGGGAAGAATTCAGAATCATTCCCCAAATACAGACCATGAGACACCCATCAACAGTTTTGGGACTGTGTCTGGTAACAGAAAACAATGGCAAATTATCAAGTAATTTTTGCAGCTGTGAGGGAAGATCTTGTAAGCCACATGATCCAGGGAGATTAAATGAAAATCTCAGGATAATATTACAGTATCAAAAGTTATAAGTTGCAGCCTTGGTGGATTAATGATTTTTAAATACATATCTATCAACTAATATAAGATAGGCTTATAATCTACTGTTGACTTGGATTTGATTTTAATGGATGCTTTTACTCAAGAAGAATCATAGACCTCATCATCCTGTCCCAGCATGCTTTCTAGGAAAGACACAACATGCATAAAATTAGAAGAATAAAACTAATCAGCATTTTGTTCTCAGTCACATTGAAATTGTGTTTGAGTCTCTGATGTCTTTTTGTTTGTTGGGGATTAGGAGGACCATATTTTCCTGTGCTTTCTAAGAACACCTTCCCCAATTAATTACTGCACTCTCATAGACCTTGACCTATGTGGATCCTACTAAAATCCAACTACTTAAGAAAAGGCATTCTTTTATAACTCAGGATTCTCCAAGTGGAAATACTATCCAAGAAAAGATGGAGAGCTTTTTCCAATGGCAGTTAACAAAGAAGATGGTGTCTAATTATCATCAGTGGCTTCTCAGGGGCCTTTATAAATATTTCCAGAATTTGTGTATCATTAGGTAAGTTTCTTTATTGCTCTTTAGGTGATTTCTTACATTTTATGAAGAAAGAAATGGTCTACTCTAGTGCCCATGTTGTTATGGGTACTAAATGCTTTATAAATGTATCCTGGTAATAAATACTCTATAATGAGGAAACAAGGGACTTGCAAAGATAATACACCCAACACAATGCTCTTAGTCAAGATCCATCATGCTGCCTGTTTCTCCAAGAAAACTGCTTCTTAAACCTGCCTGAGATTAACAACCTGAGATGGTTGTAAAAATATAGAAACAAGGCAGCCAGGGTATGGTGCTTGTCTAGCATGTGTGAGGTTCCATGTTGGATCCACAGCACCACAAATAAATGAACAATAAACAACAACAACAAGGTACAGAAACCAGGACATCACCCAGACCTTAAGATCCAAGAGAAGAATTGTACATTTTGCATTTTTAATAAGTATATATCTCTTATAATCAGGCAATTTAGAAAGCACTAAATTATAGCAAATATTGTACTTCTGAGAAGGCTCTGTTTGAGAAAAGCATGATAAGGAAGAATCCTTTCATTTCTCTTAGATTAACCTTAACCACATTAACTTGGCTGCTGCATCTTTGGGGGTCTGTGGTGGGTAGAACACATCAAGCAAGGTTTCAAAAGAGTTCTTACTTCCTGCCTCTGGAAACCTGACGTTACCAGGAAAATGAACAAATACAGAGCTCCTGCTTGCTGCCTTCATTTGCACAGGCACCAACAGGAAACAGCAGTCCCCAGGGATGTCAATCTGGAATCTCTTAGGATCAGCAAATTAAGTAGAAATAAACCCACCAATAAGCAACATGAAAAAAAATCAAAAGTGCTGCTTCCTGCTGAAATAAACTTTGAGTGGCATCATTGTAAATGAAAATCTCGAATGTTCCTATGCAGGATACTATCTCCAGCCTCATTAGGAGCTTCCACACTGCTAATAACTTGGGACTGATATCAGAAACAGTTATATTGCACATACACATGATATGTTTCCCAATGCTTCCTTGAAATGACCTGCTTGCTACTCTACATAACTTAGACAAACAGTTGCCTGCTCTTTCTGTACTGATAAATCTTTTATTCTTGGTTCAACCAGTTACTTTGCTCATTAAAGAAAATAAAACCTAATTAAAATGGGACTCCACATACCTATTTGGAAAATCACCTCCCATGGCAGAAAGACTGAAGCAAGTAACTGTGCATTCATTTCGCATGTGAAATCCTGCTGTGCAAATACATTTATACTGGAGGTGATGCTGGCAGTGCACTTCCAACCCAAATGCTCATGCAAATAACTTTGCTTCTAATACTCTACCTACAACCAGAAACCTATTAAATGCCTTAAAATTCATTTCCAAGGGGAAAATGCGTTGGGCATTCCATAATCTAAAAGCTATACCTAGATGACACAAAATAACAATGAAATTCTAGGCACTGTCTCACCATTCCCTCACACATACATCAACAGCTCTAGTGACAGAGCACTCATTTACTAGCCATAGTGTGGTTGATTTCCTTTAGGAAAATTTTTATTTGCACTTTACAACTATCACTAACTTCAAAGGATACTGACAATTCTCAAGTTATTAAGTTAAAAGGCAGCCAACTATCAGCTGGAGTCACTGCAAATTAATTCTGTCTTACAAGGACATACTGGGTCATTTCCGGTACTGATGGCAATAAAGAGACCTTATTCTAATATAAAAGACAAGTAAGGTTAGTAATGCTTTTCTGATTAAAATGCCCAGAAGTGGGTGGGACCTAGAGTTGTTGTAAAACATGGATAATTTTATACTGTTTATGGTTGGAACTGCTATTGATCTCCACAGTGCACATCTTTTCTTCCTGAAAACAAAATAAAACAAAACAAAACAACATCAACAACAACCAAACCCTGATATTCTTGAAGACAGCGACTGACTCTTATAAACACTTGCATTACCTGGCATCCCTTATAGAAAGGTGGCCCTATGACATTTTTGGACCAATGAAAATTAAAATAAGCTATAAATGGAATTTCTCAGAGTTTGGCTTTCTAGCTGATGGCACCTTCTCTTCCTTGCTTGCTGCTTTTTCTTTTTCTTGCCTGGAGCACAGATGGAGACACAGAATTCAGAAGGAGGCTAGGAAGATCAAAGATGCATAGTGGATTAGATACCTTAAAACTACCATATCTTAAATGTTAGAACGTAAGTCTCAAGATATAGGAACCATTTGTATCTTGTTCAAGATGTATCTTCAATGCCTAGAATACAGCTGACACAGAAGGAAATGCTTAGATCTGCTCAGCAATGAATGCATTAATTAATTGACCGGAACATAGTGAGTAAGGGGGCAGTTAGTACAAGACGAGGGTCAGAATGAGATTAGCAATTCTTCAAATCGGCCCTCATAGGCTATGTTAAGGATGTACCTTTTACCCTGAGTGAGATATGGGTGAGTTGCATAGCTGTTGGCAGGGCAAGTCCAGGATCTATGAACCAATGGTTTAAAAGGAGCTCTCTATATGGATAACACATAAAAGGCAGCTGAGCTAGAAGCAAGAACAACCAGGAGACATAGCAATCCAGGTAAAGTTGATTCTGGCTTGTGCCAAAATTTTACCTGTCTAGAGGGTAAGAACTGGTCAGATTCTAAACATAATTTGAAGTTAGTGACAAAGATTTCCTAACAGATTATAGGTAGATTAAGAGGATACAAGATAAATCGAGGATACCTCCAAAGTTTTAGGTCTAAGCAATCACAAGTATGGAGCTGCCAATAAGTAGGATGGGGAAGGCTGCAGAAAGAGCAGTTTTGTTGGAAGACATCACGCCTTCAGCTTGATATTTGACATGAAACATCTAATAGATGTCTATGTACATATGTCGAGAATGCAGTAGTACCTAAAGGACTAAATTTGAGAGAAAGATTTGATATGGAAATATTATTATTGAGAAGCCACAGATAATAATTTAATGTGATATCATTAAGGTTGTAAAAGTAGGAAGCTCTGAAGAACCTTGAATGCTTAAACTGTGGAATCAATAGATGATTAGTAAAGTTGGTCTGTGAGTGATTGACAAGATTGCCTGAGTGGCATACAACTAGAAGTAGAAATGCTGGTTAGAATAGTAATTCAGCCTGACTGGAAGCAGGCTAGAACTAGCATACTACAGAAAAATGAAGTTCAATATGCCCATGTGGGTGGGGAGTTGTGTGCTCCACACAGGGAATGAAACAGAGGTCTCTTTAAAAAAAAAAAAAAAAAGGGAGGAAAAAGTTTTTTTCCAACATAAAGCAATAGGAAGTATTTAAAAAGTTTATTATCTTGGATATGGTTCCCCCAGAAATAGATCCTGAGAAAAGGATTTAAGTACAACCAGTTTATATAGGAAGTAATTTCAGGAAGTTCTTTAGAGAGGGGAAGGGTAGAGGGAGGAAGTCAGACAAGGAAGGATATCAATGGTATGTCATCAAGTGCGTCACCACTATCAGTAACTAGGTACCCCTGAGACACAGCATAGAACATATGCCTCAGAATCGCGCTAAGGAAGGGGTATTTATCTACTTCCCATTTGCTAGTGACTGGGGCTATTACTTCCAGGGGAAAAAAAAAAAAGCCTAGGTAAATAGTACCAGGTGTTTTCAGGAATATAATTACTATGCATAGAAAGAAACTGGACTACTCATAGCATCTGTTAATTTACTAAATTGTAGAGAAATAAATTTGGCTTATGAAAATAGTTTTCCATCTCTCTTCTAAATGGAAATGTGCCCATTTTAACACAGGCATTTTCCCATATTATCTATCTGCATATTAAAGTGATTCCAATGGTGGAACAAAATGCTTTACCACACGATGCTTTGTGCTAAAAACACACTTTCGGGAATGGCAAAGGAAATGTGTCTTTCTGTCTCCTTTGGATCCCCCGGTTGTCTAGTTCTGTGCTAAAACACTGTTGGTAATCTATAAATACCTTTTAACTCCTTTAATTTTTGTTTTTCTGGTGATATTAACATCTTCTTTAGTATTCTACGTATTAAAACATTGCTATGAAATTTCTTTATGGGATATTAGTAAGTTGGTTGTTTTCCTGACAAATCCTTTTTTTTTTTTAAGAAAAAGATGAGATTATTGAGTAGAATTATTTATTTATTTTTTATTTTTTATTTTTACAGACTGCATTTTGATTCAATGTACACGAATGGGGTACATTTTTTGGTTTCTATGGTTGTGCACGATACAGATTCATACCATTCATGTAATCATACATGTACATAAGGTAATGATGTCTGTCTCATTCCACCATTTTTATACCCCCCCCCATTTTTCTCTATGTAAAGTTCCTCCATTCTTCTCTGATCCCACACCCCCCACCCCCATTTTATATCATCATCCACTTATCAGAGAAAAGCTTCAGCCTTTGATATTTTGAGATTGGCTTATTTCACATAGCAGAATATTCTCCAGTTCCATCCATTTATTTGCAAATGCCATAATATTCTTCTTCTTTATGGCTAAATAATATCCCATTGTGCATATTTACCACAGTTTCTTTATCCATTCATCTGTTGAAGGGCATCTAGGTTGATTCCACAATCTAGCTATTGTGAATTGAGCTGCTACAAACATTGATGTGACTGCATTACTGTAGTATGGGTATAAACTGAGGAGTGGGATAAAAATAGCCATTCTACCAAAGGCACTATACAGATGCAATGCACTTTCAATTAAAATCCCAATGACATTCCTCATAGAAATAGAGAAAGCACTCATGGACTTCAACTGGAAGATTAAGAGGCCTCAAATAGTCAAAACAATCCTACGTAGAAAAAGTGAAGCAGGAGGTATCACAATACCAGACCTTAAACTATGCTACAGAGCAATAGTAACAAAAACAGCATGGTACTGGCAGCAAAATAGGCAGACCAATGGTACAGAATAGAAGACACAGAGACAAACCCACATACATAGTTACCTTATACTAGACAAAGGAGCCAAAAACATACAATGGAGAAAAGATAGCCTGTTCAACAAATGGTGCTGGGAAAACTGGAAATCCATATGCAGTAAAATGAAATTAAACCCCTATCTCTCACCCTGTACAAAACTCAACTCAAAATGGATCAAGGATCTAGGAATTAGACCTGAGATCCTCCACCAAATAGAAGAAAAAGTAAGCCCGAATCTTCATCATGTTGGCTTAGGATCAGATTTCCTCCCAAAGCACAAGAAATCAAAGCAAGAATCAATAGATGGGATGGATTCAAACTAAAAAGCTTTTTCTCAGCAAAGGATACAATCAATAATGTGAAAAGAGAGCCTACAGAGTGGGAGAAAATCCTTTCCACATGCATTTCAGATAAAGCACTAATCTCTAAAATTTATAAAGAATTTACAAAACTTTACACCAAAGAATCCAATCAATAAATGGGCCAAGGAACTTGATAGACCCTTTACAGAAGAAGATATGCAGGCGATTAATAAATATATGAAAATGTGTTCGACATCTCTAGTAATTTGAGAAATGCAAATTAAAACAACTCTAATATTTCATCTTACTCCAATGAGAGTGGAATTATTTAAATCAAGTTTTCACATAGCAGATAAAATGTGAATCAGATACAATGGCGTTCAATCGTGATCCATTCAGGAAATCAGTCAAAATTAAAAGCTGGATCTTTTGTCCAATTACAGCAACATGGCCAGAGTTTTAGGACTCTTTGAATTCCCCCACTCTCAAGTTGGTCTTGCGAACTTGGGCAGGTAAAGAATCCCCCCTGTACTTGCAGTCTGAACTGGAATCTATGGCTCAGCACAGTTTTGAGGGCAGAAAAGTAGTTGCCTAAGAAAAACCATTTAGGAGCTAAGAAAAGTCCTATGGTGGTTTATAGCGTTGAGTACAAATAACTAGATGGGATCCAGATGCCCAAGATAACAGTAAACTTGACTGTGGATTACAAAATACAACATAGCAAAACAGTAATTTTACATTATATAAAAATAATTCAGTATGCCATAGCTCTTCTTGATCTCATGATGCTCTTGCTTCTAAGGGTTCTTAATTTTAAAATGCATAGCAAATTATAAAGTTTATGTTGGATGAACTACAAACCAAGACCATTCATACCCTACCATTATTATCTAGAGGGCTTAAGAAGATGTAAGTCCTGTAGTACATATTATTTTCCCATCCAGCTGAACGTTTTTCCCTAGTACAAATTACTCTCTTGAGAAGGTTATCTGAAGGTTAAGAGGGAGTTGGAATAAAGACATATTTCTAAATTTGACCACAAGTTTCAAGCAGAAAAGCTGATTGTTTTATTTCTTCCATCTTGAATGTTTAAATTTTCAGAGAGCCAGACAAAAATGTCATTGTCTTCTGAGTATAACTATATGGGGGTGCAAGGAAGTACAGGAAAGTAGGTATTATGTATTCGAGGGAAAAAAAAAAAAGCGAAAGCAGAGATCATTCTTCAGAAGGATGAGTGTAGCAAAAACCTAGACCTTATTTCCCTGGAACATCCTTAACTGTGATTTATGGAAATATAGCATGAGATTTGTTTGGAGATCTTTATAAAATTGCTTTTAGCACATAGTAAACCTCATTAGAATATAAATGAAAACATTTAGTTGTGCCAGGTATTCAAAAGAAAATAAAAAGTGCCATTAGAAATGGTATGAAGTGTTGGGAAATAAGCGGAGAGAAGATATATAGGGCCTTGTCCCTGTGCTGTCCAGAGAGAATCTCTTAAATTCAGCATTAGTAAGAATGCGCACAAAGATCCATTCTTTGCTTATTAAGTTTTATACATTTATAAATCTCATTTCAGAGAAGTTACCTTTCAGTGCTTTTTTAAATGGTACCAAGTTCCATTTAGTCATTTCCCCTGGCTTTTGGATAACAAAATGTTGTTTACAACACTGAGCATTTTCAAAGTCACCACAAAATCCTCTTTATAATTATTAAAAGTACTCTCTGCACAAAACAAGAAAAGAAGTCCCACGCCCCAAGATACTCAAATGCCCAAATGGTTAGCAGCTCTCAGTTTTGAAATGAAAAAGAGAATTTCAAAATTTCTAGTATGTCAATTTAAATAACATATTGTTAATCAATAAATCATACATAACTATAAACATATTAGGTTGCAAACACTTAGTCCTCTCCCATTTCTCTTGACTCCTTTCTCCACCAAGACTGTAAAGGAAGTTAGCAAACCAGAGACTTAATGCAGAACAAAGATAATTCCATAAATCACAATTTTTATTTCTCATGCTGGGCTTTTAAATGATTGATGGTCTTGGGAAAATTGCTAAATCCTCGGACTCTCTCTGCCTGCATCTGTATAAAACTTAGTTGGAATTTTACTGTTTTCCAGTAGAATCATGTTGGGAAAATTTCTTGCCAGAGTGTATGCTCAGATTTCAAACTGAAGTGATTCTATAGAGAAATACAACACAGGTCTACTTGGGATAAAGAAATCATCTACTCTCATTGCTATTCCATTGCAAGGAGGTCTTGTGAATAGGCTTTCTCTCCCACTGGTTTGCATTTCTGGGTGGCATGTGCATGCATGTGTATGTGGTTCTTGTTCTTTGTGTGCAGGAAGTTTTTCTGGGGGTCAAGAGAGGCAAAGGCTAAATGCTTCTTGCCTACCATTGACTCAGAGCAAAGACATTTTGAAAAGCTAACCTCACCTCTCCTCCCCTTTTCTGTTTAATTTGCACAGATCATTAGCAAGTGAAAGGTGCTCTGCAAACAGAACAAAATAGGTTTTCAGACAGACAAATAGTGATTCACAAAGACTAGGAAAAACATGCTTAAAACTGGGCTTATTCACTGCAGAAAATCTCATTATAAACGAATCAGTAAGCACCACTGATACAGGACATGTGTGATTATGTTGGTAGGTCAACTTTTGTTCTTTGGGGATTCTGATGTTCGACCTTTGGTGTATCAACAAGCCTTACTAAAGGAAAGTAATAATATTCTAAAACTCATGGAAAAAAAAAAAAAACTCTACTTATATAAATGCTAATAAAAATTTTACATGGAAATTTGAACCTCTTATTTCCTCTGGGATCGAGCTATCACATCACTCAATAATGTTTATTACTTATAGTGCTTTATCTGACTCAGATCCTAATGATAACATGGAGAAGCAGTTAAAGATTAAATGATGGTACCAAAATTATACATGCCTGGAGACAGAAAATGTGAACAACTAGAGCTTGGCAAGGTTATTATGCATCTCTATCATACTGCAAGAGACAGTCATGAAAAAGTAGAATCTAATAAATGCTTTTGTTTTTATGTGATATTATATATTTGTGTTATTTAAAATACACTTTCATAGTGTTTATTATCTTTATAGTAATAGGTATAATACAATTAGAAGGAATAGGAAAAGTTCCTGACTTTCTAAGATATTCCTTCCCTTAATCAATACCAACTTAGCACCATATGAAAAGACTTCTAGCTTTTTAAGCACTGGAGAATTTAGGTCCAGAAATCAGCATAAAATAATGTTTTGCTGATACCCAACTAGAAGTGATAAAGATCTCTAGAAGAAGAATCAAATGATGGTTTGGGACCTAAGACTAAAACAGGAATACTTTCTCTCCAATCATTTTGCTATCCAGGATCACATTCTAATATTTCTGTCACTAAGTTGGTCTGGTGACATATTAACATCAACCCAGACTATTTTTGCTTTTTTTATAAAAGCACTATTGCATTCCAGTGTTTTAAAAATTTGAGCATAAGAAGCACCAAGAGTGATAGCTCTATAGAGAAATTTCCAAGCCTGTCTTCCTCTGAAGGATTTGGATTCCAGGGCCTGAATGGAGCTTAAGAATAATATTTCTAATTATAAATGAAATTGATGATACATATGATTAAGTCATTTGCTTTATTCTACTGGTATGATTCAGATGGAATGCAAGATTTTTTTCTATAATAACTAATTTCCTTTTTCTTCTTTCCTGTTCATTTTCTTAATAATGTTCATCGCAGTCAACAAAAATTTAATGAATTCCTTGTGTGTATCAGACACCGAGTAGGCACGGGGAAGCTGAAGGTGATTATCCCCCAGTTTTGGCTCTTGGATTGTTCATTGTCTATTATCAGATTGGTAAAAATCTATGACACAATAAAAATATGAGTGAGCAGTGATAATATCCATTTCTCTAAAATTCTGTTCACTTGGATAGAGTTATTAGTGAATGTGACAATGTCATTCCCCGGCTTTTCTATCCTGAGACACAGAAAAAAAATACAAAGGAGAGACAGCACTCAATGGAAATCCTCTACATTGTGAAAGGGACTAGAACCTATTTCTTGTGCTATGAGAAATAAGATTTTTTTTTTCCAGTCTTCAGTAGTTAGCAAGGCAGAAAAAGCAACAAAAATCTAAAAGGGAAACAAAGATGCCCAAGTAGCCAGAGGCCTACCAAGTTTCAGTCAACTCATGGGAGAAGCCATGCTACCTTTTAGTTTCTGACTTTCTATTTTCTTCTGCTTCATAAGATGAGACACTGATTTCCTGTGACCTACTATGAATTTAATACAGAACTAACACCAGGAATTATAATGCTAATCCTTTGATTTTAATTTTTAAGACTTGTACTCTAGGTTATTAGTGCTTTTACTGAGTGCTTAAAATAGATAATAGCTTTATTAGGTCAACTGTGGTTTAAGCCATGATTTAGTCTGAGTTTATAAGGTTTGCTTAAAAGTTGGACTGTAAAGGAGTATAGAAGAAAATATAAAATTAATCCTTGATCAACTGGTGATCTACCATTTGTCTTTAGTCAAATCCAAATTCTTGATTGGAGGACGAAAAAGCAGTTTGCATCACAGTTAAGGATGGGTTCTCTGTTTGGTGAATGGACCCATCATCATGGAAATCAGTCAATTAATTAAGACATAAGACGTTTACCAATTTTTACATTCTATTTGGAACAGTATACATAAAATTTTCAAGTGCAAAGAATATACCAGTGGAGTTCTTATTTCACAAGAAAACAAACAAGAAAAAGGAGAATACATATTTTGTACAACTACTCAGGGCATGGTGTTTTATTGTTACTTATGATATCCAAATTATTTATAATCTTCTGAAGTAGATTTCACAGATGAGGAAACTGAGACACAGAAGATTAAATGCTTTGTCCTCATTAACATAGCCAGTAGATAGCAGAAGAGTGCAAACTTGGCTCTGTCAGTCTCTAAAATCTCTGTAGTTTCCATTCTGACTTTCAAGCCTTTAAAGCAGAAAGCATATAGCTCCCATCAGTAAGGTGTGAATTACTTATTTCATCAATTCTAAGTTGCACTTTTTTTTTTTTCACATTTTAATGGCTTCTGAAATTAGGATGCTTCTTAAAGTAGCTGTCAGCCAGGTATAGTCAGGGTGTAATTATCATTGCCTGCTCTTGCATACAAAATGTTAGGACTAGGAAACTTGGAAGCCCCCCTCCCTCTGGAAAAAAAAAAAGCCCATCAATGTTGCCTTTTAAGAAGAGCTATGTTACCAAAACATTTGAAAGTGTGGAAAAGAAAACAAGGACAATGACAATTCTCAGTCATAAAATCATTTGGAATCATATTCTGATCCTGAAAAGCTCTTTACTCTTTAGAACGACTTATTCTACTTTTCCTTTTATGAGTGTGTACGAATAATAAAAAAAAAAATGCCTAAATAAGCTCTTTTAGAGTTATAGGGAGCTATTCTAAGTAATAAAATGGTGCACTATTAACTTAAAAGGAGATACTTTTAATACTGTAGTACATGAAATCATGATGTATATTAAATGCAATGAAATACAGTGGTCAGATCCTTTAAACTCTTTAAGCCCAAAAGTTTCAGGGAAAATACAAGAGCAACCTGTGAGAAAGGGCCCTAGAGAGACTACCCAGTCCCTCTGAAGTTCACTCCCACTGGAGCCCATTCTTAGAGGCAGAAGTCATCTGAGGACAGAATCAGTGCCGTAGCCAGTTCTGTGTGAGGGAAGTCTCTATCCTCCCTTTCTCTGGGGGGTGGGAGAAAGTCCCAATCACATTAATATTCAATGTGGTCCTCTGTCCACTTTTTAAGTTGCTGTTTGGAAAAAAAAGATGGAAACTTGGAACAGCTGAGGCAGCCTCTCTGCTTCATTTTGATAGTGAGCATTAAGTAATTACAGTATGGTGAAGCCTTCTGAAACGAGAGCTAGCTCCAGTTTCTGTTCTATTTCTGATTGAAGATTCTGGGTTGCTACTCAGAGACATAAGGTGTCTGCCAAATATGTAGCTGATTCACATCTGAACAGGAATGGACCCATCAGAAGTTGGGAGTAAATGGTAGCCTCTGCACACTAACTCCTTAGGAAACTTAGTTATCCCTTTATTTTTGCTAGGCCCTACACCATAGGACATTAAACAGTCTCAAGACTACTTTCTATTTTCAGTTGAAGCCCATACAGACTAATGAGCCATTAAGGTTACTACTTAGTAAGATGACCAGATTAACTACCTGATTCCCTCCCTCCCTGCTATTCCTCCCTCCCTTTCACAAATATTCACAGTGCCTACCGATGGGGTGTGAGATACCATTCCTGGTCAAAGTAAAATTACAGTCCATGAGGAAAATGAATAAGTGAATAAGTATAGCACTTACGATGCCAGATGAACTCTTATCTAAAGGTATACATACAGGAGCACATGAGAGAGGCAATAAAATCCATCTGGGATGCTCGTTGAATCTTTTCCTGGAGGAAGTGTTATCTAAAAGATGCTTTAGAGAAGTATTTTTCAACTGAGGGTAATTTTGTCACCTAGTGAGAAGAAGCTAAGTACCCCTCAATGCATAGGGCAGGCCCACCCCCCTACAAAGTGTTATCCATCCCCAAATGTCAACAACACTGAGGTTAAGAAACTGCTCCACAGTTAGTGAGGCAGAGGTGTGTGTGTGTGTGTGTGTGTGTGTGTGTGTGTGTGTGTGTTTAAAATAAGTGAGGCATGTATATATTGGGAAGGGGGATGATGCTCCAGTTAGCACTTTAATGCCAGTTACTGCAATCATTTTTTAAAAAACTCAAACATGTGGATAGTTCCTGAAAGCCACAATGTAATCACAGACACATTATCTTATTAAATCTTTCAGTAATGAGAGTGGTAGATGTTCATATTAACATTTTTCAGATCACAAAGCTAGAATTCAAAGAAAAGAAGTCAGAAAACTAGGGTAGAGACTCAACCTGTATTATTCTACTTAACAATAGCATGACACCAACTCCTTTTGGTGTTATAAACTGTTCTAGACATTTTGTATTCTCAATCCTATTATTGGTTCCCTTCTGACATATAAGAGACTGAGGTGCAGAAAGATTTACTAACATCAACACTGGTGAAGCTGGACTGTCAAGTACCCTGGCTCCAGGGTTCAAACCCTTATTCTCAACACTATCTACGTTTCTTCCGTTTACCATATATTACACTTCATGAAAATTATGAAAGATTGGCATTTACATCCAAATCTACTGATGTGCAAGTACTTTGTGTTTCTTACTCCTCATATAGATGTTCCTATTACAATATTTGTACAGTCCCAAAGATCACCAAACAAGAATGGTCAAAATCCATTAATTTACTAATAGTAAATTTGCAGCCAACAAAACCATAATTTCCTCGTATTCTATGAAAAGGTCACTTGATGCCTGCTTACCTACCTGCATTGCAACACTCATCCTCAAATCGTGTCTCCCATGGGCCAGGACCACCAATGTTAATATCTAGGATTAAGAGGACTGATCCCTTTTTATCAAAATTGATAGACTTGCACTTTCAGGCAGACATCCCCTGATTTTTATGGAGTCTTCTGCAACTTCTTTTTTCACATTCTTTCTCCTTTGAATCACACAATAACTTCTGAGAAGCGAACAGTCCAAATATCAGTCTTTCCATGTTAACAATGAGGCAGAAACCAAAAGCTTAAGAGACCTTTCCAAGATCAAATTATAGCCCAGGCAGACCTGTGAGTCTCCTTTACCATCACACCACACCAGGATGTTCCATGTCACTTACCTCATCAGGCAAAGAGCCTCCTGAGACACTCTTGCTCTTTAAAATTATGTGTTCATGTAACTGAACACAGGCCTGTGTAGGTAGCCAACACACACACACACACACACACACACACACACACACGCACTGAATTAGGAATGGAAAGGGCTTCCTGTTGTTGTCAGTAAGATCAGTACTTAAGTGGTATTTGGGGGCTGTTCTTCTCCTAGCATCTTCAAAGGACATACATATCCCCAGAATGGTTCTTGTTATGCCTCAGCAAATGAACTGACCTGATGACCTTCTTTAACACTTGGGAAGCACATTTGCTGTTTGGGAAGAGTTTACACTTTGTAGATTAAGTTGAGATTACTGGCTATAGATCACAGAAAGCTTTCAAAGTTGATGGATGGTGGGTCTAAGGAGGCTTCACTAAGAAAAGACATCTTGCATCAAATCCTGTTCTCCAAGGATCAAAGGTTCTGCTTACTCTTGTTTCAAGTTGTTTCCATGGGGTGTGTTACTCAAAAGCTCCAGAAATATATAAAAATTGTGCTTAGAAATGCCACTTTTCCTGAAGTGCTGAGAATTTTAAATAATTTGTAATCAATATTCCAAGCTAAGGGAAAACCTAATGGGACTGAAAGATATATTTCTTTGAAGTCAAAGACATTATCATATGCTGAGTATTTGGGGGGAAATTGGATATGTTTATATTTACTTACGTTCATATACATGCTAATCCAGTAACTTCAGATTACTGAAATAAGAATTTCAAAGTTGCCAGAGATGCTTCAAGAATGACTCCTTAACAAACATCTCGAGAAAAAAGTTAAATACTATTTTTTCCCTCTCTAAATGAGAGATCTTTAAAGAATACTGAAGTTAACTCATGAAATCTGTAAAAAATAAAATAGTAATTAAAACATATTGCTTTGCTGGGCATGGCGGCACATACCTGTAATCCCAGCAACTCAGGAGGCTGAGGCAGGAGGATGACAAATTCAAAGCCAGCCTCAGCAATAGTGAGACACTAAGCAACTCAGTGAGACCCTGTTTCTAAATAAAATACAAAACAGGGTTGGGAATGTGGCTCAATGGTCGAGTGCCCTGAGTTCAATTCCCCACCCACTCTCAAAAAAAAAAAAAAAAAAAACATATTGCTTTACCTGTAAATGTGGAAACCAAACATACACAGTTAATCTAGAAGTTTTAAATAAAATCTTTCAGTTTTTACTTTTCTAAAGTTCAACATTTATAACTACATAAAGAAATACAGAGGCAAGTTTCTGTTAGTCTTTGCTATGTTTTCAGAGCAAGTCAGTAGCACAATATTGTAAATTGATTTTTAACAACAGCATTTATACAGTAAATGGTCCCCCCACTTAAAGAAAAATGATCTGTGTCACATGAACTTTACCATAATTACCCATTCCGAGATTCTTCCTAATATGATTTAAAGTTACTTGTAACTTTAATGGAAAGTGACATATAAATTGCAAACTTAAACATAAGCAAGAGAAACCATTAGTAGCAAAATAAAAGACTCAAAAATCATACTAAGAAATCATGGAAAAGTAACAAACTACATGGAATACAAAATCTTGAATGTATGAAAAAAATTTGTTTTACTACCCTAGAATTCTTCATAAAGTTCACATACACAGATGTCAATAAAGATAAGAATGATGACATCCAACCATTGAAGGGTTTGTTTCAATTCAGGAGATAACATTTTATGGTGATCAAAAAAGTTATTAAATTGCCTTTTGCCACTGCTATTTGCAAAATTTTTCAAGAGTTCTATGGAATTTCTAAGTCTCTCCTCTCTGTCATTCACCCTTATTTTAATTTACTGGAAAATCTACATAGGGTTCAAAGCATGTATAAGTTTATTCTCCAATATCCTAATTTTCATTTTCTAAGATCAAGGGTTCACAATCTTATAGTCAATTGAACTAAATAAACCACAGTTCCTAGGGACCATGAAACATTCTACAGGAAATATTAGTAAGGCAAGAATATATATCATCGATTCAATATATTATTTTAAATATACTGTACTCAACAATTTCATGTAGGTTGGGTGTAACTTATATAAAGGAATTTGTTACAGGTGGCATCAAAAGTTAGAACTTTGCTTTGTTAATAGTACAGTCTAGCAGCAAAAAGTCCCTATTCTCAAATCCTGCAGCAAGGGAATTTTGAAATGCTCAACAAAATCAAGTGAGTCATATTTTATAAATGGCAGAGGTCAATTAGAGAAATTTGCCCAATGTTTAGGTGGAGACAGTAAGGCCCAGTGAGATGAGGGATGGATCCAAAGTCAGCAGAGAGAAGATGACTTTGTAATCTATTGCTTTCTCTCTTGCCACATTGTCCATCTGGTCTATTATAAAGATGGTGCCACTATACATTCTAAGAGAAATACAAAAAAAATTGTCATGCTCTTCACAATAAAAACAACTTACAATTTCATGTCTCTCATCGTGATTTTAAATAATTTACCAATATCCTTTTTTGTTATTACAATTTTTAAATTTTTTTTTAATTTTGAAGGAGACTTTTTACTTTGTTTTTAGCTGAAATTGTGTTTGCAGACTCTCACTTCCCTGTCATTTTCTAAGTATAATGAAAACACTTTATTTACATGTGCATTTTCCTTCTCACATACACCCCAGTAAGTTTCAAAAAAAGATCTTAAAAAATGTTTTCTCTGCAAAATTCTTTCTCTACCTAATTTTGTTTGGGCTTGAAAATAATCACTACTCCTCCCAACAGCTGCATCTTCAAGTTAATTTTTGTTGTTGTTGTCATTGTTCTTGCTGGGATAGAGGGGAAAAAATGAAGCAAATTAAAGCAGCAACCAGATGCTTGCTATGAGCTACAAAGGTAGGTATTCACTAAAATCATTTTGGCAATTAAAAATGGTTCTCGGGTTATCTGTTATTTATAATTGAAGTCCTTGGAAACCAAAGTATTTTTGGTAATATTGGATTACAGGAAAGGAAGTCTTTATTTTCTGTCAAAGTCGACTTCTTTGGACTGGAGGGTCTTGGTAACTTCATTATCACACTATCACCTAATCCCTAATCACAAAGGACCAGACCCATTGGGAAATAGCAAGAAAGAAGGGACCTGGGCTTGATTCTGTGCTGTTTTTAAAATTTTATTTAATTTCCTAAAGAGTGTTTACATACTTCAAAAAGCAGGACCTGGGGCTGGGGTTGTGGCTCAGTGGTAGAGTGCTTGCCTGGCATGTGTGAGGCCCTGGGTTCGATTCTCAGCACCACATATAAATAAATGAATAAAATAAAAGGTCTACCAACAATTAAAAAAAAAAAAAAAAAAAAAAGCAGGACCTATGAGGTATTTGGGGAAAAGTCTCCCTCTTCTATCTCTCATCTCCCTACCCCAAACCAGCAACCAGTGCATTTTAAAATACATGTATCCCAGAGGCAATATGATAGCATCCTGTGAGAGCATAAGAAAATATATTCTCCACTTGCTTTTACATTAAAAGTGGCTTGTATTAAGTAGTGAAGACACACAAATATCACACAAGTATACATGTGTACTCGCTCTCCCATGCCATGATCCCACAGATGAAGCAGAGGACCATCCCCAATCCTGAGGCCTTCCTCAGACTCCTCCCCAGTCATTGCCTTTCACCCCAAAGTTACCCTTATTCTATCTCCCCCACAGCCTCATTTGAACCTTTTTGTGCTTTATGTAAATGGAATAATAGCACATGTCCCTTTTGGTGACAGGATTCTTTTTTTTTTTTTTTGTATTTATTTATTTTTATTGTAAACAAATGGGATACATGTTGTTTCTCTGTTTGTACATAGAGTAAAGGCATACCATTTGTGTAATTATAAATTTACATAGGGTAATGTTGGTTGATTCATTCTGTTATTTTTTCCCTTCCCCCCACCCCTCCCACCCTTCTTTTCCCTCTATACAGTCCTTCCTTCCCCCATTCTTGCCCCCTCCCTAACCCTCACTCTAACCCTAAAACTAACCCCTCCCACCCCCCATTATGTGTCATCATCCACTTATCAGCGAGATCATTCTTCCTTTGGTTTTTTGAGATTGGCTTATCTCACTTAGCATGATATTCTCCAATTTCAGGTGACAGGATTCTTGTACTTACTTCTTGACATTTAATCTTTAAATCAATTCTGCAACACTGATATCATCACCTCCGTTTTACAAGTCAAAATGATGAATGAAGCATGTTGAACAGATTGCCCAGACTGGAACATTAGTGTTGAGCTGTTATTAAAGCATGGGTGTTCCCAATATTGACCCTACGTTCTTACTCACCATGCAGTATAGTCTTACAGAGACACTTTTTTCAGGTTTCAGAATTATTACAGGTGGCCCTAATGTCATCGCCTTTCCCTTTCTCTCATTTTCTTCTCATCCATCTATCCACCTATCCATCCATTTAGTGATTTCCCCCCTCACACACTGCAGTGTGAACATGAATGACTTCTACTCCTGACAGATCTGCAAGGATCTAGGAATTGTATTTTCAAAATTGGTCTTTCTGGAACTTCTCCACCTGCATATTTTCCCTCTGATATCAACTCAGATTTGGATTCATGAACCTCAGTTCTTGGCTTTACTATTGTAAATTTTTTTTTTTTTTTTTTTTTTGCGGTGCTGGGGATTGAACCCAGGGCATTGTGCTTGCAAGGCAAGCACTCTGCCAACTGAGCTATATCCCCAGCCCTACTATTGTGAATTTTAAATGTTTCTTCTATATAATTGATTCTAGTTGTTAAACAAAGTTGACCAACTAACTCCAAACCCTATTCTATTTATTTTCCCAGAAAGAGAGAGCAAATATACTGATTTTAAAAAATTCTTTCATTGCTTATTCAGTGAATTGCAAGGAGCTATTCTTTGGCTGCTGAGTCCAAGTTCTAATCTGCAGCTGCATCACATCAGGGAGGGATGAACTCCCTGCCAAGGAGCACAGGAACGATTTGGGAGCAAGAGAAATGTCCTGTACCTTGGTTGTGCTGGTTGTTTCACAGTTGTGTACACGTGTTAAAACACATTGATTTGTATATTTCCAATGGGTGTTAGTTATACACAAACTATTCGCTCCTCAGTTTATACCCAAAGAATTTAAAATCAGCATAATACAGTAGCCACATCATTGTTTAGAGCAGCTCAACTCACATTAGATAAAATATGGAACCAACCTAGATGCCCTTCAACAGATGAATGGATAAGGAAAATGTGAGATACACACACACACACACACACACACACACACACACATATGATGGAATACTACTCAGCTTTAAAAAAATGAAATTATGGCATTTGCTGGTAAATGGATGGAGATAGAGAATATCGTGCTAAGCAAAATAAGCCACACCCATAAAACCAAAGGCCAAATGTTTTCTCTGATATGTGGATGTTCATTCACAATAAGGGAGGGGGATAGGGAAGAGTGGAATTATTTTATATTAGGTAGAGGGGAGTAAAGGGAGGGGAAAGGGTATGGGGGTAAGAATGATAGTAGAGTGAAACAGACATTATTACCTCATGTATATATATGACCACTTGACCAATGTGATCCTGCAATATGTATACTCAGAAAAATGAGAGATTACACTGTTTATGTATGAGCTATCAAAATGTCTAAATGTATTCTACTGTCATGCACAACTAATTAGAAAAAAATTTTTTTTTAATTTTTAAAAAAGAGAATGGAGGAGAAAAGAACTGTCTTTATTTCTGTACTTCCTTCCTGTATCCACTTCTAATTTTCTTCTGGCACTGTTTTCCTGTCATTTGAACATGGCTGCTCTGATTGAGTCTTTCTTTTCCTCAATCCCAATAACTTTAGTTCCCGAAACCCCCCAAGTTAAAAATCCACAAAGCAATTACTTCTCTTCCTCATTTTGGAAATTATCATTTCCTTCCTTCACTTCATGTAAAGGAATAAATGTAAAGACATAAAACAGACTTTTATAAGAGAAATTAATACAAGAAAATGAAAATTGAATTGGGTTCTCATGAGTTTTGCTATTTCCTGTTGAATGTTTCTGGGTCACATAGGAATGGGATTCAGAACCACAGAACTCCACTTTCATTCCTAAAACCAGGAGCCTCAGATAGTCCATATAGCTACTTTACTCCAGTGACTCAGTTTTTAAATAAAAATCATCATCAACATGAAGTGTGATCTAAATTAAACAAGGCACAATCACTCCGGGACTTAGTTTTCAGACTTGTAAATGAAGACTCTGTAGTGAATTACCTATAATGCTTCTTGCCATAATAAAAAGGTATTCTAAGGAATGGAGCATGACCCCTGTAAGCTCAGACTCATGGTCAGCAATTAAATAAGGTCATATGAGCTGACCAACATTCCATTCACCCAATATACTATTTACATTTAGAAAGTTACTATATTATATACATATTCTGAAAGGCAAAACAAAATCTTAAAGATGTTTCAACTATATATTTTTATATTGCAAGAACATTTTTAAATTAACTCTCTGATTTAATTAGTTACACATGAGAGAATGCACTTTGATATGTCATATATAATGGAGTGTAATTTCTAAATCTTCTGGCTATATATGATATTCAATCCCACTGGTTGTAGTTACATATGTACACAGGGTAATAATGTCTGATTCATTCTACTATCCTTCCTACCCCCATACTCCCTCTCCTCCCTTCACTCAACTCTACCTAATCTAAAGTAACTCCATTCTTCCAACTCCCGCCCCATTGTGAATCAGCATCCATATATCAGAGAAAATATTTGGCTTTTGGTTGTTTGGGATAGGCTTATTTTGCTTACCATGATATTCTTCAGCTCCATCCATTTACCTGCAAATGCAATAATTTTCATTCTTCTTTAAAGCTGAGTAATTTTCCATTGTGTATATATACCACTTTTTTTTTTTTCTTATATCCATTTATCTGTTGAAGAGCATCTAGGTTGGTTCCATAGTGGTACAACCATTATGGAAAGTGGTATGGAGATTCCTCAGAAAACTTAGAATGGAAATACCATGTGACCCAGCTATCCCACTGCTTGGTTTATAAGAGCATTTTTAATCCAAATGTACAAACACTGTATAGACATTAGGATAAGCAATGGGACTTATTAATTTGTTAATGTTTTTATTTCCACTTACCTAGATAGTTTATCAAATCTGACTTAAAATACATTTTGTCCTAGTGTATTATTTCTACAAAATGTATTAAAAAATTATATGAAATGTTACTTTGCTTTGGTTAATTTGTGTTAAATAGTCATTTTTTTTTCAGGGTTCACTATGATCCAGGTTCCTTATAAGAATAATCTCATTATATCTTAAAATCTCTGACAAAGATTGCCCTCATTTTAAGATTAGGAAAATTAAGTTCAGAGAGACTGTTAAAACTCAGAGTCATAGGCATCAGATCTGATGATAAGCAGTCTAATTTCAGGATTTGAGTAGCCCTCCTCTTCTACTGTTGTTTGTAAGGTCTTTAATTGCCTTTGATTTCTATCTCAAGAAAGACAATCCACTTATGAAATATTATGGTGACAATTGCTTCCAATTAGGACCAATTATAAAAACTGTGCTGGAAAATCAGGAGAGGGAAAGAAGTTAGCAAATATGACTAAGTTCAACTTCAAGATCCATTATTACTGTGCATGTCACTGGGCACAAATAATTAAACTTTCCCCAAGCTTCAGTTATGTCTTTCAAGTTGTGAGTATTAGACAATTAATTCTTCAAAGCATATATCATTGGTGTAAAATGAGCAACTTTCCTTTTGGCCTAACACTTCAGAAGGGAAAAGAGTTTTGTCCAGTACAGTGGTATTTTACCATGACTCTACAGAATAAATATTTCAGCAAAATGAAGCCATTCTTATTGTTCAGGATACAGAATCCCCTGGAAATAGATTTATATCAAAATCTCATTCACAATTATTTTCTCACATTTTTGTATCATTTGACTGAAAAACTTAAAAATATTTTACTGAGATCTCATATTTTCATTGTAAATTACCACCTGGAATTTATACTGATATATGACATGAGGTAATGTTAGAAACTAAGTTTTTTCCAGCTTGTCAATAAGTCATTCCTAAGGTACTTCTTAAATAGTCCATTCTTCCCCCACTGACTTATTGCATCAACTCAATAAAGGTTTATTTTACTTTTGTTTTGAAATATGTATA
Source organism: Sciurus carolinensis (assembly GCF_902686445.1). NCBI lineage: Eukaryota > Metazoa > Chordata > Mammalia > Rodentia > Sciuridae > Sciurus > Sciurus carolinensis. The sequence continues at coordinate 38,627,931 of NC_062229.1, forward strand.
CATTTTGCAAGTCCTAATTCAAGATCATTAACACCTATGACTTCAGATACATATTTTTATAAGGATGAAATCTATTAATTTTAGCATTTTCAGGTATATAATACATTGTTACTAACTTTAGTCATATACAACAGCTCTTTCAACTGAAATTGTGTATCTGTTGTTTGCTCTCTAACCACTCTTGCCTGGGGTTAGGGTTAAGGTTAGGGTTAGGGTTAGGGTTAATTTTTATTTTTCTTTTTTTATTTATTTATTTTTTTTATAAGTGGCATAGTATCCCACTATGTACCTATACCACATTTTCTTTATCCATTTTTGTATTGATAGGCACACAGGTTGCTTCCATATCTTGGCTATTCTGAAGAACATTGCAATGAACATGAGAGTGCAGATATTTCATTAACATAATGATATCATTTCCTTTGGATACTGTGAGAAATAGAAAGTTCTGTAGTCCATCTTCAGAATATAGTATTTAACCTTAGTTGGGATGTAAGATCCAATGGTAGCCATTTTAACTATAGCCCTTCCCTTTGCCTACCCCAGTTCTAAAATTAGCCAGCCACAAGGATTATAACCTTGAGCTCCTCCTATCAGAGCTAGGGACAGTGCTGTGCTAGGGATTAACAGGCAGAATGCCAGTCCCACAATGCTTCCTTGCCAGGTTCAGTAGCATGCCCTTCTGCAGAAGTAAAGTTTGTCTTGCTGAGCTACTTCTGAATATGTATTTGATTCCTTGCAACAACCCATATTTCTAACAATATACACCCAGAATTAGGATTACTGGATCATAAAATAATTCCTCTTTTAATGGAAATTTCCATACTTTTTTCATACTGTTTATACTGACATTCCCACCAATAGTGTACAAGGGTTCCTTTTTCTCCACATCCTCATCATCTTTAGCAATTATCTTTTGTGATCTTTAGTCTTTTTTCATTATGGTTATTTTAATGAGTGTGGAAAGATTGAAACTCATTATAGTTTTCATTTTTTCTGAAGATTTGTAATTGAGCATTTTATATATATATATTTGGTGGTCATTTGTACGCCTTGTATGCCCATTTTTAAATTGGGTTATTTGTTTCCTTGCTATTGAGTTTTCTGTGTTTCTTACATATTTTGAATAGGTAGATACACTTCTGCTGATATTCTCTATAGATATTTAATGTATGCCATTTTCTCAAAAATAAGACCTGAGCACAATTATTAAGGCATTTCCCAATAGACAAACAAATATACTGATTGTGTTTCAACTGGGACAATCTAATAAGTTGGGAATTTAATTATTGCTTATCAAGACTGGAAATAGGAAAGCTATGGGGCCCAGGGAAAATGAACAGGGGGGTCCCATTGTTAAAAATTATTCAGAAATTCAAGATGGAAACAATGGAACATTGTTCATGGATGGGACCTATTCAGTGGGGAATTTTGAGTATATCCATGAAGTGGGCCCTTGTTTTAATAAAGCAAGGCAAGTGCAGGAGAACATGAAATTGACTTGAGTCAATTCCCTATTTCATGCCCGTAAAATTTGATTACAATAATTACATTATACCTCTATTTTTTTTTCACTTAACTATACATTTTAAAAACAATATATTAAGGTTATGAAAGTCATTTGCAGTATTTCTCTCAGACTTCATTTAAGTTGTATATTTGAAATGTAACTGTTACACCAGTTTTGGCTTATGATGTATGAATACTGGTCAAAAAAGCAAATGTAAACACTTGTTACCAACTAAACCAATTTGTGAAAGCTATTGTGGCCTCTTCCATCATTTTAAAATTTTTAAAAATTATTATTTACCTTTTTTTTGACATCCAGGGAATGGAAACCAGAGTCTCCCACCTGCTAGATGCTAGGTGAGCACTCTACCACTGGATTCTTCTATCTTGGTGTCTCATGCATAACCTTTTATTATGAAGATTATTCCCTCAATAAACACTCTTTAAAACATCTTGTTCACATGACAACTTCCTCATTTTGCTTACAGAAGAAAAACTTAGCAAAAACTTTGTTGGGTATTTGTCATTAACTATCAACAATTAAAATGCACACTCCCTTAGACTCAATTCTATGCATTTATCCTTTAGATACAATTTTGTAGGAGAAAATTCATATACAAGAAAGAGGCTGCTGCCAATATTTTTGTTATAGAATAAGATCTAGAGACTCTAAAGAGCCATCCTAAATTAAATTATAATATTTTTATGAAGTGGAATATTATATGGTGAATTATTAATGAATCTGTATATATACAAATGTAATACTATATATCTAAGACACAGATCAAAAAAATAAGTTGCATACCAGATGCTGTATATAGGTATACATTTGAGTAAATACGAAAAAAACATAGATATGCAGTTACCACCTCCATTTGTGTCTTCAATTCTTTTGATTTAAATAGGCATTATGGTGTTATTTATAATTGTTACAAAAATAATGAAGTGGTAACTTCAATTGGATGCATCTTCAGTGATACAGGGTGCTCTTCCAAGTTTTCATTTAAGGGAAGAAATGAGGAAACAGAGGGGTAGGGGTTCCACAACATGCCTGAGGCCACACAGCTGGTAGGTGAAACACAGAAATTAGACCCAAGTCCTGCACTCATAACCACTGAGCTGCACCCCCTCTTGTGTGCACACTGAGGAGGATACACTTGTGTGGATATGCACAGAAAATGCCTGGATGTACAGTACTTGTGGGACTTCTTGAAAGTGAGTATCTCTGGGGACAGATGAGGAATGAAGCATTAGTTTGTATTTCATAAACTGAAGAACTTTTCATTTTTGTACTTTGAAAATGCACCCCTTAAAAATAGGTTTTAACCCACAAAATGGGCAGCACCACCTCTGATTTTCTACCCTAAAAACTCAACTTTCAAAGTTTCCCAGGGCTGGGGACATAGCTCAGTTGGTAGAGTGCTTGCCTCACAAGCACATGAATTACAAATTAGAAGATTCTTTGATTTGCTCAATAATTATATGCTTCCAGTGAATAAGATGGACATTTTGTTGCTTTGTGTAGTATGCAATTACATAAAAGACGCGTCAAACTCGTCCAAATATCCAGTCATGTGGCTATTTGGTATACTTAGGCATTTTGTCATAGACTGTGAGCAACCTGCAGCCGAATCTGATCAGGCTGCTGTTTATAATTTAAGACAGGGACCTCTAAATGACTCCTTTTTTGGTATGTTTCTGGAAAGGTCAGGCACCAACATGTTTCACCAAATAAAATTCAGGTTTGAAGAATATGTCTTCTAAACTGATTTTTACTACCTGGGCTATAATAAATTTTACAGGGCTTCTTTGTTAAATTGCCCTGACAATTTCCATTTCCAGTTGCTTCAATCATATTAACAGAAGGTAAAGTTCACGAATAGTAAAATATGTCATTGCCCTGCATTTGGGTTTTGGGAATAGATCACACACCTGACACACACACAAGACATAATGTTTGGCATTCCAATTCATGTTTGACTTGGCACATCTCATTTGGGGCAGGACGTGATGCCCTACCACAATCGGAAATATCTCATTACTCTGGAAATAAAACATGTCTACACCAAAGACTCGACAAATCCCATTAAATATATAAGAAAAAAAGATGAAAAAAATTTTTTTTTTTTAGGGAAAGGTAATAAATTCAGGGATGTGGAGTAGAAAATACATGTATCTTAGTTCTTGTATAGTTTTAAAAATACATATGTAGAATTCCACCAGAATGCATGAATCTTTAATAGAATCGTTTCTCCTTCCAGAGTAGGATGCTGTGCTCTATTCATAGCTCTTCTCAGCAAAAGTGGGGGCAGAGAATGTTTTTTAGAAAATTAAAATAATGCCATATGGTTTGGGAAGATTTGGCAATAGGTCCAGAATCTATTATTTATTCTATTGAATCAGTACACGCTATTTGAGACTCTACATGTCAGACATGAGGCTAACAATACAGGAAAAACCAGAAGTAAAGGGACCATGTCAAAATGATAGGATAATAAGAGGTTCAAGGAAGGGACAGCTAATTAATTATGGGTATAGGTGCTGTCCCTTGAAGTGGCTCTGAAAGAAGTGGCATCTCTGAAGACATCTAAAGAATCACTTTGTGCTTCTTCATTAAGGAGACTAAAGGTAGGTGATGGGAACAACTCTTATGCACAGGCCTGAACTTGACAAATTGTAGTGACTGCTGTATACAGTTTATTTCTTTGGGCATTTAGCCTTACAGTAGTTCAATATTGTTTTCTAACTGATGTTTATGCATGAATCTGTCATAATCATTCTATACTGTGCATCCATTAATGATAGGGTTCTCATTTATCTTGTATCCTCTTTCATCAGTTAATATTCTATATCCACCCCAGCACTTGTTCTCAGATAAAGAAAATAAATCATCTAAAAATATTGAGAATAAAGGTTTAAAAAGAATTTCTTATAGAATAGGCCTTGATGCAAAGTAGAATTGATTTTTTAAATTAACATTTCTTCTTATGAGAAGAAAGCTAAATTTTTGTAGCTGCAAACACTCAAATAGGAACAGGTTTGAACATTTGTCAAAGCAAAGGATAATAACAAGTCTTTGACATGGACATGGAGTGAAAAATAATTTGTTTTTCCTTGCTGTGTTTGGGACCTTTTACATCTGATTGGAAAGGAAGGTCTGCACATCCTGACACTGACATATATGCACATGGTTTCAGTATCTGACTCACCATGTCTTGATACAAATGTTAAAAGAGAAGTGCTCCATCTGCAAACTCTTTCATAGAGACCTGGTAACTCAACAAACCCTGCTTAGCATCTAGTATGTCAGATCTTGGCTACCCATAGAGGCAAGAGTGAACTCCCTACCTCCAGGGTCTGTAGGTGTGGGGATGGGGATCAGTGCAGATTTTCAGATGGCAGACACTGGTAGGGTTTATGTATGGGTACACCAGTTGCTACCATACTGAAATACTTCCATACTTGTTGGGAAACAGGTTCTGATGGAACCCTCCTTCACAGTGTCTCCCAGACTCCCTGGTCCCCTGATTCATCCTCCAGGAATGAAGCTAGGATCATCTGGCAATCCAGTTAAAACCTGGCACAATTAGGGAGTATTCGGGGCACTCTGCAATTCTTTGGTTGGGGTCTGCACTTGCTGGCCCATGATAGTGTCATATACATATACAGGCAATTCCTTCAATATTGTGATTGTCACTGTTGCACACAGATCAACAATCTGGACCGGTGCTACAGTAAGGGTTATCTGCAGATTAGGGCCACATCACAAAGTGACCTGTTTGAGAAGTGATGGGAACAGACCTTCAGAGACAACATTTGGAAATGCTCAAAGCAATTTCATAGACTATTTTTTTTTCTCTGTTAAAACTCATAAAAGAGCTGGGTGTGATGGCACACCCTGAGATCCCAGTGATCCGGGAGGCTGAGGCAGGAGGATCACAAGTTTGAGGCCAGTCTTAGGAACTTGGCAAGACCCTGTCTCAAAAAAAAAAAAAAAAAAAAAAGACTGGGGTGGGGATGTTGCTCGGTGGTTACACACCCCTGGGTTCAATCTCTGATAGTAGTAGTAGTAGTAGTAGTAGTAGTAATGATAATAAGAATAATAAAGCCTGTATGTTTTATGCATTTGATTTCTTTTATTCCATTATTCTGCTAATTCATTTTTACAGTATTTTGCAAAAGTATTGGTCCACAACAGATTGGAAATAAAAATAAGCAATCCTGTAACAGAAATTGAGAAATAAGTACTCCGCCAGCAGCAGCACTGCAGTGAATGCTGCATGTAAAGGAGATGAATGAAACAAACAAAAGACACATAAACCAAGCATTCAATTAGTATAGGGACTCCGGTGGTCCTCTAATAATCTCCCCAACCCAAAAAGGCGCTCCAAAGAGAAATGCATGCATAAACACAATACGCCACTCAGCACAATGAATGTATCCATCTGCCCCTTCTTGCCTGGACCACGTCTTCTCCCAATTCTAGTTGCTTCATGCAGTTTAAACGCACAACAACTTGCAGAAAACTTAAAAGACAGATGCCTATAAGTGAAAGAGAGCATTCCACTCTCTCTGGTTATACAAACAATAACATAATAGCCAAAATCAACCCCAAAGGGATTAACCTGGAACGTTTTCTGCAAAATCTTATCGTCTTGATTTTAAACAGCAAATAACTCAGAAACAATGAAACTGGGGATGCTAAGAAGAAGGATGTCATATTTTATCCTTATATCCCTCTGCATTACTCTTAGTTTTAAGTCAGTTTTTCCAGATAATTTTCAATTCTCTGATTGGAAAGATTTACGCTTGATTATAACTGAGGATATCCTATCAAACCTCTTAAAATATTGTCACAAAATTTAAACTACTTTAAAATTTTTCCTCAATTTGCATAGTGGTGACATGAATACATACAAGTCTTCAGCCAGAAAAGTGAAATACTTAGAGATAAAACAATATGCTATCTAGGATGTATTCCAGTAGAGTAAGCAAACTGAAAAAAGGTTCAAACAAAATCAACAGTAAGTAGAATAAATGTTGAAACAAAGTGATGAATATGTTGTGGTTCCTTATACTGCATTATTATACTATTTTTTTCTCTTTTTTGTGTGTATTTTTAATAATTCTATAATAAAGTTAGAAAAATAACCAAGACACATACATGTATGTTATTTCTCACAAAGCTAATGTTTTCTCAAAACCAGTAGCAAGGAATTAATATTATCAATAAATATCAGACCCAAATTTATAATCAGCATATTCAAAATTATTGCTTTTTAAATAAATTTTAGGTTTAATTTGCTCTGATTAGTAAATTTAGGCAAACAATATTGTGAAAAATGTAGTAGATTATGACACACATTTTTCTGAAGTAAAGTAAAAATGTAAAAAGCTTAAATTTTTCTTTCTGGCAAAGATGTTTGGAAAAAAATTAAAACTCAAAAAAACTAAAGAGAGAAAGAGAAAAAGAATGAGGGAGGGAGGGAGGGAGAGAAAGAAGGAAGGTAAGAAGGAAGAAAAGTAGATAATCCTTTTTGTAAATTATATAGCTTCTACAGTCTGAATGTTTATGTCCTGCCAATATTCATATTTAGACATCCTAATGCCAAAACTAGTATTAGGAGGTGAAGCATTTTGAGAGGCATTAGGTCAACAGGGCAGAGCCCTTACCAATGGGATTAGTGCCCTTAGACCCCAGGGAACTTCTTAGCTTCTTCTGCCATATGAGAACAGAAATCTGTATGTAAACCAGGAAACAGACCCTCGCCAGACACCAAATCACTGGTAGCCTTGATCTTGGACTGCCCAGCCTTCAGAACTGCAAGAAATAAATGTCTGCAGTTCGTAATTTACTTAGTCTAAAGTATTTTGTGATAGCAGCCCAAATGGACTAAGACAACACTAAATGGAAGAGGGCTTTAAAAATTTAAATTGCAATTATTAATTGCTTAACCATTTACCATGGTAGCTTTCTACTCCTAAACATCTAAAATCTATATTAAGTTGAAAAGATAATTTAACATTTGGAAATGAACACAACACAGCAATTCTGGAACCACAAATAGGATATCTGCCATTTTCCAACATTTTCAGCACACTGACTTTCATAGAGTACTCATGTTGAATCAAGTTGTAGTGCAAACTGTATTGTTTTCTCCATGTCAGATTATTTTGCTTATTAATTTATCTTGTATAGTTTGCCTGTTGCTTGGACTATATATTACTGAACGGTTACACTTCATGTGAGAAGACTCTTTCCCTCAACAAATAAGATGGAATTTTCCCCCAGTTTAAAGAAAAACTGTATTGATGGATAGATTTTTTCCCTACTTTCTCCCATGTATTTTCTTAAACATTGGCATTGGCAAAATTTGTCTGTGAGTGAGATATAGAAAGATTAAAGAAAGAATTAGCTCACAGTAAAGGGGAAAAAAACAGAAAAACTCAGAAACAGTTGCAAATGTTTCATTTGGTTACTGTTTTTTCTCATGTCCACTTATATCTGATTGTGATTTTATTTTGTATACATAAAACAAAGTCATATGTTCCACTTGTAAAATCACCCCTACTTATTATAAGAAATTATACATGACAGCTTCTCATGGACACCTTAGAGAGTCTGAGGAAAGATTTGTATAATATGAGCAAACCATCTCCAACTCCAGCTCTGATCCAAATATCTATGTGTTATAGAAATCCTCTGTGGTCTATTTAGTCTTATGTTGATTTTCAAAGGAAGTACCAAGAACAAAATCCTTTGGTGTGCAGTGATCTGGCCAAGATGACTATCATTCTGCAAGCTAAGTCATGAACCATGCACATTTACATAAACCTCCATATGATCAGGTTCCAGACAGTATAACCTTTATAGTCATCAATCAGTGACCAGCCAAAGGGTGAGCTATAATACCACTGAGCAGCAAACACAAACTAGAAATGAAAAAATACAATCATCCCTGATAATTTACCATTAAGCAACACAAAAACACCAGAGACAGACAAGGGGTAACTTCATAGTACTGGTGCATCACTCAACAAAACCCTGGTTTACTAAGAAAAGAAAAACCCTGTACACAATCAGTTTCATTAGGAGAGACAGAATCCAAAAAGTAGCTCCTGAAATGCCTACATGTTGGCAAGTAGCAAGAAGGAACCTTAGCTGGTTTCATATTTTAGCAAAGACAGAAATGGAAAAAAGCAAGGCCATATAATACCCACTGCCACATTTGACCAGCTCCTAACTAGTTATGATAGCATCTTTGTAAGTACAAAGGACATGTTAGCAGCATTAGTGGAAAAGGACATAAATCATTGAAACTGGCACACTGGACATGGCATACTACATCTGCCCTACAGAATTGAATTAGAGATTGAAAAAAGGTCTGAATGCTGCACAGTTTTCCCCCTTATTGAATCTGAACTGCCAAGACCATTATAATTAGACATCCATGTTTTATTCTCAGGAATCAGTTTGTGAAGCAATGATGTATCATCTCCCATTTCTACTTGTATGACCCTTGTTACTGCATCCACTCTCAACACTGTTTCCTTCTCTACCTGGTTCTGTCACAAAATGCATAAAGAATATGGGTTACTCCCTAATTGGCACTATAATCAGTGACTGTCAATATTTAGATGAACATAGAAAGTTTATAACTTCACTTAAAATTCTGGAAACCTCAGAGGAATTCCCAATGAATGACACCATGCTATTCTATATTTCAAAATATTCAATAATCTGTACATTGGGAATTGCCTGTGTTAAAATTATGCATTCTTAAGTTGGTGCATTGACCTTTTTACTTTCAGGTCAATGCCAACAACAACTAAATATTAGCAGTACTTTTTATTTTATTCTTCAGGTTAAGAAATTTATACTCCATGCAAGTATACCATTTAATCCATAACTTGTTTTCAAACTGCATTTTAAGGAGGAATATTAAGTGAGTACAAACAACCATGAAAACATAAACAGAATACAAATGTTACACTTAAAATATTTAGAGAATGGATAGAACCATTATCTTCAATGTAAGTTAGAAAAACAGCTATGAGAAAATATAGTGTTTGCATAAAGGAAAGAAAGTCATTTGAAGGTTTATTTTTGCTTTATTTTGGAAGAAATATCAACACATTCAGTATGCCAAAAGATATCTTAAAGCACCTAAGGTTTAATTTATCATCATTTTTTATCCTTTTTTAAAAAGACATGCTGGTAGATAAATGCCAATCAAATTTCCACTCCTCTAGTGGTCTACCCCTGAAGGAAAGCTAATGATCTGAAAGATCATTGCTAAGATCCACAGAGTGATAGTTATTAAAAAGTAAAAGAACAGAGCTATTTCCTGAAAAAGATTGTAACAGCCATAGCAAATTATCCAGAAGCTTAATCATATGTGATTTCAGAACTCTAATTTAGGGAATTTCTAGTGATCAAAAATTTAGTATGTATACTACAGCAAATGACTGTTTTCATCAATTGATTTCTACTTTTTAACAGACATTTACTTGCTCAGCCTCTGAAATAAATACTTTGTTTCAAGTCATCCAATAAAAATCTAAGAGCTCACTAGTGCAGAACCCTATGGAAGTGTACAGGTACACCAAGCAGAGATTCTTACCAGCACACTGAGTATGGTCATAGGACTAAATCTGAAAGACTGAAGTACCATAGAGGTTTAAGATTGGAATACGAAAGAAATTCAAAAGGAAGAAGCTACAGTGAATTAGTAAGTGTGATGTCATTAAAGATAATAAAAATGGTAAATTGTTTTGAATAAGTAATCATATAGTTTCTTGACACTTATAAAATGAAGTCATACACACTCATACATAAACACACACACATTTACTGTCAATTGCAATGTTTAAAAAATAATAATTGAGGACCACAAAATTAAGGTGTATTTTTAAAATGAAGTGGCAGCATTATTATTCTAAAATAGGGTGTCTCAACCTCAAACTTAATGGTATTTTGTACCAAATAATTCCTTGTTGTTGGGAGAGAGGGTACTATTCTGGGCATTGTGATATATTTAGCAAAATCCCTGGCTTCCGTCCATGCCAGGGATAACCTCTGCTCCAGTTATGACCACCAAACATGTTTCGAGACATTGAGGTTGAGGACTCCAGCTTCAAAGCATCCTTCAGATACCTTAGATGAAACTTCCTCCAGAGAAGTGTTCGTGAGCATTTCAGATCTTTCATTATTTTTTATTTCTCGCTGCATTGGCGAGAAATACTTGGTTCACAAGGCATACAGTGGTGATGGAATAATGGTCACAAGCTGCAAGAGCTCACAAAGTCTAAAATAGTGTATGACCTTTCACAGAAATAGTTCACCTACCTAATGAACTACTCATCCAGATCATCACAAATTCTTGCAGATTTACTCAAGAAGAAATCTTTAATTGAACTCTCTCCTAGAACTGAACATTTCTCAAAATGGTAATATAACTTTTTTTGGTATTCCATTAGTGCTTGGCTCTACAAACTTCTGTCAAAATCTATTGTTTTGCCACAATAAAAATTGTTTTAAAGCAAAGAGGGAATAACTTACAGTGGCAGCAACAGTTATGACCTTTGGACTTACAAGTCTCATATACTAGGAGAGCAACAATAACTCAGGAGTCTCTCATATAAATTTAAATGAGATTGGAAACATAAGTGCCATCCAGGTAAGCGATATTCTATGAGAGAATATAAAGTGGGGAGCATGATCTAGACAGGTGTCAAGATTTCCCTGAGGAACTTACACTTGAGCATGAGTCTCCCATGAATACAGAGATAACTACACCAAGAAGGGGTGGGGAGAAGAAATGAAGCGATATCTGAAAGTGCATAACACAGTGTGGTCCTGATATTCTGTAGGTAATTGATGAATGAACACTGTGGGTTATAAATAATCAGAGGTATCACTGACCAATTAGCATATAATAGGACATTGGGAAAAGCAACATTAGATTTAATAACACAACTAAATTGTTAATATTTCTTTTTATAGAATTCTAAATTAATTAGGATAGTGTTAAAAGAAAACTATAACAATAACTGTGTTAAAAGAAAAATGTCTTTTTGGAATATACATTGTCTGTGCCTTAACATATTACATTCTGGATATACAATTGCACTGTGTATTTTGGTTTAATTTTTCTAGTAGTGAATCACAAGGATTATCACACAGTCCAATTAACAAAGTCCAGCTATTCCACTGTGCTAACAGTCCCTTTGAGAGCTCCAGCCATCAGTTAAACAAATCATTTGGCTAGAATCAGAATGCTAACCATATGTATGAATTATTAATTTTCCTGGAAATTATCAGCCATTAATTGGTTTCCTGTGTCCCCACAAATGCTGAGGTAAGATCCTTGATGGCCAACACTGAACATTTCAGACAGTAGTACATGAAGCATTTCCTCCATCTAATATAGAACATCTCTATCTGTAATTCTTTTGTCAAATGCATATAGGAAAAGGCCAGAAGATTCAAGAAAGAAGATGTGTGAAAAAAAAGCTAACGGGATGCTGGAATACAGTGCAATTAAGCTGCAAAAGTTCTTTATGAAAATTTGAGAACTCGGTTGTCCATAGCAAGAAGAGTATGAAACAGAACACATCACCATGAAACTCTCACAAAGCACTAGAGATGTACTCAAAACTCAGACTGTTTCCAAATGGATGGTATTTGTCATTACCCTGCTTTGTATTCTGCTAAAGCTGCCCTTTGGCTAATCAGGATTCCCAAGGTTGGGAAGGACTACACCCAGTCTCTCTTAACTCCAGATTTCAATGCTCATGTTCACCCACAGAGGATTCGATTGTGATCTCTTCTGCTTGATTTTGGAGACTTCAAGACATAAATAAGGTATATTATCAAATCCAAATTCTGAGGGTCTGAACGAAATAATTAAGTGACCAGTGCTTCATTACCTTTCATTTTTGTGCTTCTAATTGTGATTTATTTAATATAATAGACAGTGCTACAATTTTGTTTGCAGTTAGAATTATTTAGGTAGTGAAACACTGAAACAGTAAAATAGGAGGGTAATCTTTAATATAGTGAGGTTTACTGGCAATATTTTATTAAAGAAAATGTGTGTCACCTCATTTTTAGCAAACATAAAAAAGGTTTGTCACTTGACCTGGGCATATCACTTCATCACTCTGAATATTTCTGGAATATTTTCACTTATTTGCTGGTTCGTTTGTTTTTTGACAAAGGGTCTCACTAAGCTGCTCAAGTTATAGTCTTGAACTTGTGCTCCTCCTGCCTCAGTCTCCAAGAAGAAGAGCAAGGATTACAGGGGCATGATACCATGTTGGGCTGGAATATTTCTTTTTGTTCTCCTTTTCTGCTCATAAATCTACACACAGACACTGTTTGACAAGTTTTGAATCTTTATAAACACTACTATGCATTTATTCCTAGACGTAACTTTAGAATCTAACAGTTTACTGAATATTCTACAGTAGGAGGGCCCCGACTTCATAAGTTTAAAGACATCATATACACTTTTATCACGTAGAATCAGCATATAGAATATTATCCTTTTACAGTTAAATTTTGTGATGGTTATCAGCAGATAGAATTAACATTTCTTAAGTGATATATGGTAAAAAAATGGCATTGTGCAAAAATGATTTTTATGCATTCATAGATTTATACATCTTCATCATATATAACATATATCAAATTAGGCTTTTTGCTATTTTATAGGACAAGCTCAATCATCACAGTCAGCCCATAATTAGAGAGACTAAATTGGTGTAACATTTGATCAAGATGTCCCTATCATTGTTCATACTTTAAAATCCATTAAATAGCACAGTATTATGTAATAGGTTTGGTCTTTGAGTAGTTCGCTAGGTATTTTTTTATAATTAATATTTATCTTTTTATCATAATATTTTACTGTATAATAGCTTTATACTACAGAATTAGAAAACACAGATATATTCATTAAAGAAAGTAAAAAATTGCCACTATTCTCTTTCAACTAGTAGCTGTGGTTAAGATTTTGGTATGTTTCTTTATTTGCTTTTCCATACAAATCTGTTTAAAGGAAAACAAGTGCTAGTGTTAATTATCATTTATATCCTCCTTCTAGTTAATATTCTATTTTCATTTTCTTCTTAAAATATGCTTCAAAAAAACTACCGTTTTAGTGACAGTAATTCCACATTTTAACTACTATTCAACCTATTTAACTTCTAATCAATAAAAACTGGGTCTAGCAGAAATTTTGTTGGCTATTTGATATTAATAATTTTCCATAAGTATAATTCATACTTATAATAGAACTTGATTTCATTTTTGGATTTTTTTTAAAAGCTAGGATTCTAAAAGGAACTTCAACTTCCAAATAAAAACAGTTATTTTCCAGTTGGGCATGATGGGGCACATATGCAATCCCTGTGTCTAAGGAGGCTAAGGCAGGGAGATGACAAATTTGAGACCAGCCTCAGCAACTTAGCAAGGCCCCAAGCAACTTAGTGAGACTCTGTCTCAAAATAAGAAATAAAAATGACTGAGGATGTGACTCAGTGTTTAAGCACCTCTGGGTTCAATCTCTGGTATCCAAAAAAAAAAGTAATTTTCCAAAAACTCAAACCAATTCACATTTCAGTGATTATAGAAATTTTGTCAATATACAATACATGACATTTTAGATCATTGCACATTTGGTAGTAAAAAAGGTATCTTATTTTACTGTTTACATTTTTATTTTTAGATTGATCATTCCTAATTCCAAAAATACAAAATGCAAAATGTTACAATATCTGAAACTTTTCGAGTACTGACATAATAAGTAAAAAATTTCACAACACAAAACCTTCTTTCTTTCACACACAAATTGTATAAAATTACTTTAGGTTATATGTATAAGATGTAGATGAAATGTAAATGAATTTCTGGTTCAGACCTGGGTCTCACTGTCAAGATCTTATTACATTTATGCAAATATTCCAAAGTCTAAAATTTCCGAAATCTGAAACACTTCTGATCCCATGCATTTTGAATAAAGGATAGTCAATCTGTACTAGTAATATTAATGATGATTTATAATGTTATTAGCTATGTGTATCCTCACCTGTGACTTCTGTACTCATGCCTTTAAAAATTATATTTGGACTTTAGGATACTTACTGATTTAGGTATGAACGTTGTATATTAAAAGATCATGTTTTGCTTTTCACTTCAGCTACTCAATGTGGCTTTAATAGTAATTAGTACTACCTTGTCTTCTGAATTTTACCCTTGTAGTGAAATTATAAAAGAGCTGATCTTTGTTCCATTTCAATTAACCACATTTTCCCCCAGGATAAAAAAAAATTAACTATTTTTTAAACACCTAAGTATAGGTAGATAGGTGGTGTCTTTTCATGTTGCTTGGAAGGTAGTCAATTCTTTCAGTTTCAATGGAAGGATATATCAGCTCTGGAAAGATGTCTTCAGTTTATATATTTGATAATTCCTTGTTTCAGTTCTCCTGATTTCTTTTTCTGGATGGTATGCCAGTTGGTAGGTTGCATCTCCACTCTTTGCCTGCCATACATATCCTATGATTTCTCATTCAATAATTTGATCCTTATTTTCCTGACTAGAGGGAGAGTTTCTTTAATCAGTTTTAAAGATATTGATATGATTTTTGTGGAGCCTATTTTGCCCCAGCTAACAGCAGTTGGGACTTAGTTCTGTTAGAGTATTGTTTCCTTTGTAATTAATGTCATATCATACCTCTTAGTCCCCTTTACACCTGAGCTTGATATGCCACATTTTGTCCTGTGGAATTCGCATTCAAGCTCATTCTCTCCCTGTAGAGTTTTTTTTTTTTTTCTTTTTTACAGTACATCTTGTACCCTTTAAGTTGATCACAAACACAGTTCGGCATTAGTGTCACTGGAGAAACATTTTAAAAATATGCATTCCCACAGCATGTGTTTAGAGATTCTGACTGGTTACTTCCCAAGGGTGAGATGGATGATGGAAAAGAAGGTAAGACAAATTATTATTGAAAATTTAAAAAAGATGAAGGAAAGAAAACACTTGCTCAGATGAATCTGATCCTCTGCTGGAACAGGTGCAATATGACGCTGATATTTGGCAACATGATACAGTTGAAATGTATTTGTTTGTGTTTTGTGTAACTTTTTCTTTAAGAAGATAAGCAGGGGAGGTAACAGGAAAAATTGAACTGTGTTATGTAAAATAATTAATATATTAATGTCATGTTAAGATTCTCAATTCTTCCCTAATATTTTATCAAGATTAGCAAATCCTTGAATGTTTTCTGGGAAACTGATATATATAAACTTGGTTTTTCAAAGTATGTTACTCATCATTTTTTCCTGACTCTGTCTATTTCATGGGGAAACTGGGCGTGGTATCTTTAGGGATTCATAAAGCCAGAGACCAGGTGGATACTTTCAATTATTTTTATACTAGTAAATCGATACTAATTTTTTACATTAGTAAGTCAATATTTTTTCAATATAAATTTTACGTTAGTAAATAAATATTTGAGGGAGTATGAAATACAGACTCTTCTGTGCTGTATTCAACACCAAATATTCTCCAGTAGAATAAACTCTTATTGTTCATAATATTATATCCTTACAGCAGTGTCATTTCTTCCCTAAATATCAAACTGGGTCTGCTTCTGAAGTCAAATTTCTAAGGACAAATGTGTAAGTGTTGGTATCTACCCCCAGCAACACATCTTTCTTCTTGTGGCATGTGAATTACATTTTGAATGATAATAATTTCTATGTATCTATTACCTCACCAGCAATTTACCTTTGAATTAGAAAAATATTAAATGTCTTTTGCACTGAACTTATAAAGCACTTCGATTACCTTAAATGAGAAAACCAGGGGAAACAGTTTATGTTTGATATATGAACATGACTTCCAAATGGATCCATGGATTCAAAGTCATTCATTAGTATGAGCAAATGAACCCATAGTATTTTATATTTAAAATTTTATTTCCTCTATGGAAAAATCACAAAATTTCTCATGTCACTCCCATAGTATAGTTAAAAAAATAATTTTTGGGGGGATGGGTATAGGAAAGATAGTAGAATCAATCAGATATAACTTTCCTATGTACATATATGAAATCAGGACCAGTGTAACTCCAATTTATGTACACCCACAAGAATGGGAAGTTATACTCCATGTATGTATAATATGTCAAAATACCTTCTACTGTCATGTATCACTAAAAAGAACAAATACACATTTTTAAAAAATTAATTAAAATAGGGAAAAGAAGTCTGCATTTTGAATTTCACCATTTTTATGAAGTTGGGAATTTTCTATAAGTTTGGACTAATTTTTAGATATGGATAAGGGGGAATATGCTTGCAGAGATTTGAACATCAACTCCCACTGATCTGGCCAGCAGACAGAATTGGAGTTTTATGATGTGGATGGGTAATTTAAATCACAATTACAAAGTGAGTCCGGGAGGTGGTGGGAAATACTAACCCTAACTGAATATGGTATCTGACATATTCATGTCTTTTCTGTTCTTGTTTTTTTTTTCTTTTTTTATTTTCCAATGTAATGCTTCTATCAGTGTCTAAGTGACACAGATCATTGTTATAAATTTATGATGCACAGAAAACCAGTGATCACAGAGGCCTATCATTCAATTTTACTTATTATTTAACTTTAGGTTCTATTTCTAAGCATAAGGCAGAAATGCTATGGAACTGTGAAACATTTTTGTATTTTTTATATAACTACCTGGAAAAATCATGACTACTTACTATAATTAAACATCTTAACATGTATGGGTATGTGGTGTATGTGAGTGCATACATGTATGTATAGATAAGTATATACCCATTTTTTTTAAAGCTTCTCAAATACAAGAGTTAATGGTCTATGTTTTTACATGCTAGGTTTATGTATTCTTAAAAACAAAGATGTCCATCAATTTTATTCTCTCTCTCCCCAATGAATTCTTTTATTGTGAACTCAGGAAATATGTCCTCCTAGAGAAATGGTTGTGGATGCATTAGGTACCATGTTCAGTTTATTTTTTCCCACCACCTCCAGGACACACTTTGTGACTGTGACTTGAATTATTCACCTACACCATTAGTAGAACAGAACATTAAAGGAACCCTCCTGTGCAAAAGTTAGTTTAAGATCACAAGGATGTGTCAGTTGAAAATCATAACAATATAACCAACATTGGTTAATTCTTCATTCATTCATTCATTCACTCAGCAAAGATTAACTAAGTTCCTACTGTGTAAATCACAACTTAGATTCCTGAATCTACTGTAATAATAAGTTTGTCCAGTCTTTTCTTTGACTTTAGAAATTCAATAGCCAAGTGCCACTGAAGAGACTGGAGAACAGTACTAGCAGCCTCATGAATTACTTAGACCAAATTTTGAAATCAGATGGGTTTAGGTTCACATCTTTAGTGAACTTGGGACATCCCATTTTTATGCATTTGTAAATTTGAAATAATAATACCTACCTCACAGGATGCTAGCAAGAATTAAATGGGATAATACCTATGACAGCAGTTAACCTATTTGCTAGCATAGATCAGGGTACTTGAGAAATATAATTTCCTTTGTCACCTAAATCCTCTTATCTGTCTCTGTGCCTTTTGTAGAACAGACGCAGTTAAGGGTTTGAGAAGTGTCACAGAGTGCAGTAATAATGAATACTGAAACACAGGTGGACCTTGGTAGGTTTCTTAGTGTTTAGGATATCAGACTATATAGCTATATTATTGATAGTTCTAACATTTCAATTCATTCTTTTAGTAGGGAAAAGTATAAAAATAAGATGCAGAAAGTCATTAAAGTCGGTTAGGAGTCGGATGGGGTCAGGGAAGTTTCTGTCCCTTGTCATCATATTTTTATATGGAATCATATTAGGGTATAATCTTAGTCCTTCTCTCTTTTGTCCATTTAATATTTCCAAGTGAGAGAAGTAATAATATCTGACTAGAGAGTTTGAGAGCAAGAATTCTGCAAATGTGACCCATTGCTCCTTCCCCTGTCCTTGAACTCTAACTGCCAGCAGAAAGCACATTTTCTATTTCCTTCTAGGTCGCAGGATAAGACAGGACCTGATCCTTTGGTAGGAAAGCCTGTGGTTCTCCAGCATTTCCTGTGTCCAGATGGCTATACCAAATTGTGGCATTCAGTATTAACAGACTCATTTTCCACCCAAATCAAAGCCCCATTTTCCTAACACAATAGTAATTGAAGTGGTAGACTTCTTATTTTATGTATTTCTTTGTCCTTTTCAATAGGATCAGAATCTACATGGGACAAAGCAATGCTTTTAATTAGAACCCTTCAATCTACAATAATGGTTACCAAAGAAAGAATATATTCTTTTCATCTTTAAGAACAAATTATTAAAGCCAAGAATGAAGACTGTTCATTATTAGGCTTCTCAACAATACATCAAGAAATGAGTTATTGATTGAGACCAGCCTATGGACACTTGCCCTTCAAAGAAGCAGGATGAAAGTGTTGATGTTTCTTGCAAGTTGAAGAGAACTTCCACAGACATACTGAAGTAGGAAAGTAACTGGTCAACTCAGAGAGACCCCAAATTAAAGTACTAAGGCATTTTTTTGTTGGCTTTGTTTTTTTTCCAAAGTTAGGAAAGCAGGAAATTCTACTAGCTCACATACCCACCAGTACAGCAGAGTCTTTACAAAAGCTCAGGGTCAACCCCACAGGCAGATTATGTAAATTGGTGGGTAAAAACTAATACAAATATTTAACTTCAGATGATTCTGCTTCAAAAACTTCAAATAATTAATGAATAGGATTAAAATCAACCCCATTTCAATATTGGGCTTTGAATCTCTGCATTCGGCATTAGGGATCAGGAAATCAAATTGAGCTGAGTTGACATAGCCAACAAAGCAGACATTCACAAATATTTTACAGACGTGTAAACGACCCACTGCTAAGTATTTCTTTTACTGAAATTTTCAGAAATGGTGATTATGAGATGTTTTCCTGTTGGTGTTGTATCCCAGAAGAGCATATGGCACAGACATTCAAGTGGTAGTTTAGGAAATGAGATACAGCAGTTTTCATTACATGCCCTCATTCATCCAAGAGTAATGAACTATGGTAAAAGCAACACTGGACGCTAATCTTTGGAGTTACAGTTATTTAAAGAGAAGCCCACAGCAGTAGTGCAGGGCATCTTGTTTCTTTATGTGCCTTGGTATAGCAACATGATTTGAAGATGTGAAGTGTTGGGAGAAAATATTTACTGAATCAATTAGATTTTGGTGTTTAGAAAAAAAAAAATCATCCCAAAAATGTACTACTACTATTAAAAATGCAGAGGAAGTGAGGGTAGTGTACACAATTCATCCATTATCAAAAAGAAGGTGAAGGATATGGATGATAAACCCAAACGCACTAGCTCATAAAAAGTCTGCTTTACTTATATTACCATAGAAATTATTTATAACTGTTTCTGAAAATAACTATAGGTATAGTTTGCTGCTCTCATTTATTTTAGATTTTGGTTCAAATGTCACATTATCAGAGAGATTTTTATCTGACCTTCAACCTAAAACACATCCCTGCTCAAACTCTAATCCACCATTCCATCTCCAATATTTTGTACCACCAAATTTTCATAGTCTTCAAACCAATTCTGACTACATCATATTTTGTACCACCAAATTTTCATAGTCTTCAAACCAATTCTGACTACATCATATTTTGTACCACCAAATTTTCATAGTCTTCAAACCAATTCTGACTACATAATATTTCCCTTTGTCATATGTTTATTTTCTGTCTTTCTGCAATACAGAGTGACCTCCATGACGCTTGGGTTCAGGACTGTGTCTTCGGCATGTAGAACAATCCTGGTGCACAGCAGGTGTTGGATACATATGGTGATTTTCCTTTAATCACATATATCCTGTTGACTTCTCTATCATTCTATCTTGTGTGCTTCAGACAAGTAACTTATCGTTTAAAGCTACAAGTGAGCCATGAGGACAGCCCAGGGACTGTTAGAGATGATGGCATAACCAGCTGTGACAACAGGATAAGACCTCGAGGTGGCTCTCCTGGAATTCATGCATACCACCTTAAAATTAAGGAATTCATGCATACCACCTTAAATTAAGTATGGGATAATGGTGTTGTGGATGTTGGATAACCAAGAGGCTGGATGAATTTTATTGTCTACCACAGATGCAAAGAAACCAAAATCCTTATCATCTCAGACTCTTTTGCAGCTACTGGGGAAATGGTGTGATTGTATTAGCCTTTGAATGTAAGCACAAGTTGCTGAGTTGTCATTGTAGAAAATCTTGTAAGAATTTCTGAAATTCTATACCAGTAATAGTGGCAGCAGTAGTCGTAGTTGCTGTAGTAGTAATACTACAGAATTAGGCATGATATTCCCTCATTCAATCAACCTTTTCCTCATTTTCCTGGATTAACTGAGGATACATGAGCTGGATCTCTAGAAGACATCACATAAAAATGTACAACGTGAAAATAAGAGACACAGGATGGCAGAAGAGACCTGTTCTTTGATGGCACTCAGGCCTTTACCCTTCACTGCCTATCTGGGTCCCTCTTAGCACATGAGGGAAATAGACACCTGCAAGTTAGGCTCTTGTTACCTAAATCTTCTACACTTTTTCTTTTTATGCTCATAGAAACACACATTCCCTGCCAATAGAGTTTGTTTATAAACCTTGAGGTTTAGAAGGAATAATAATAGCCAAAATTCTTCATTTAGAACTGTAGCAATATGGATATGGAATAAATGTTAAGATTTTGGAATAAGAAAGATGTTTTACTCAATCTTAACTCTTTAATATGTAGTACACTGCCTGGTACATAGTAGGCAATAAAAATGTTTGCTGACTGATACTGTTTTTCAGATTTTTAATAAGCTATTTTGTAATAATACAAAACTTAAAAGATATACTACAATTTATAGAAAGTATAATAGCAAATTTTAATTTAATGCCTAACAGCATTTATTAAGTAATTGAAACTCACGGAATTTTTACTATGATCTAGGCAGTATGCCCAAATTATTTGTGCATTTAAAAAAAGTCTCACAGCAATTCTACAACCTAAATATTGTATTATTACTATTACTGCTAGTACTACTGCTGCTACTACTGGTACAGAATTTCATAAATATTTAAATAGCAAGCCAAATCACATAGATAGATGATATCAGAACTAGGATTCAAGGTCAATTTTATCTCTGATCAAACCTATGTTCTTAAATAGTATGTACTACTAAAACATTCTAAATTTGCTTTCCCAAAAGAAGCATATCCTTTAATTCTGCAAGGCTGTTTTTGGCAAAACAGCAAATATAAAGAAAATGTTCATTTGTGTTAATGATTATTTATTATTAATCAGTTGTCACTTCCTGAATAATTTGTTATAAAATTCATCATTGCAGATACATCAGCTGGAGTTTTCCTATGCACACACAAGGATGGTGAGGTAATCACAGCCATTCACATGGAGAGTTTCATGTCAGCTCCAGGTTGCTACTGGGAACCTAGATTATTTGTAGCATTTTTATTTTAAAATCCTGGAGTCTTTAAAATGTGACACCACAACCCGCATAGCAGGATATTGATAAGAACAAGAATGCAGGAGGTGATTCAGTAGATACTTAAATGGCAAAAAATATAGTGCAAGTTTCACACGCCCTGGAGACGGCAGGTTTATATGATAATAAATAATAGTTACCACCAGGACAAAGGAAAAGGTGCCATGAAATCCAATAGCTCAGGGAGAAATCTGCTAATGCAGGTGGTCGAGCCTGTTCCATTTCATTGTCAAAGGGAGGCTATTTATCTTCTTCAAGGTGGTTAAATTACAGACTCATTTATTGCTGAATGTTTTCCAGTAAGCAGATGTGCATCTAAAGCTTTAGGCTTTAGGTTCAAAGTTTGCGAGAAAAAGGGAATAAGAATTTACTTCACAGACAACACAACTGATAATGTAAAATATGAGAGCAGCTCTGGAAATCAAAGTGATTTTAAACCTTCTAATCAAAATCTCTTTACTATGTACCTTGGGTATGGGTCAAAGGCCAAAAAGCTGGCTAGAGTAAATAATCATTTTAAAGCTCTTTCAAATATTTCCCATTTGATAACCTCTTAACTGGATGAGATGTCAGTGTGTGTGTGTGTGTGTGTGTGTGTGTGTGTGTGTGTGTGTAAGAATGAAGCTAAGAGAGATGGAGTTTCCTTTTGCACCAGAATGCCAAGAAACAGGGAAAAAATACTCCTAGTGCCTTCCCAGTAGCTATAAATTAATGTCAAATTTCTGTCTCTGTTTATATCCAATATAGTTACACACACACACACACACATACACACACATATATACACGTATATGTATTCTGAGAATATTTGACACTATAGAAATAATACTTGCTATATTCATTATTTCTAAACTGCTACAATTTAGCTACTTCCAAAATTCAGGAGTTTACCAATAGAATAAATCAAAGATATCCCATTAACAATTTTTCTCTTGTGTACTTTTAAAAATCATTTTCTTGTCAATAGATTTTGTCTTCCCTTCAAATTCAAGTATATTTTGCATACAACTAACAGCTATGTTTATTATTTGTTTTCTGGATACAGAAAATTGCTACTTAAGTTGCGGTTGATTCATCACCAACTAACCTTTAAACCAAAACATGTACGCAATTTCCTTATTAATTAAAAACATTAACTTCATCAATCTTAGTTCATGACCAAAATCAAAAACTTCTAGGCATAATCCTGATGAAGAATACATTACACAGCTGAAAGAATTCAGATTCTAATTTATATTGCCTTGAATAGCAATTAAAGGGTCATAAAAGACAAGGAGTCCACCAAAGTAATCTGTAAAGGAAGTGACTTGTAACTCAAGGTGAACAGATGTGGGCTGCATCTGCTTGCCAGGAGGCAACTGAAATCATGGGAACTAGTAGTCCACCGCTAGAAATCTGAGGTTAAAATTGGAAAACACTGTCCGAAATTGTTAGCAATTTTTAAAAATCTGAATGACTAAAAAATTGATTATTCTATTCTTATAACATTCAGCTCTAACAGGAACCAATAAAGGCAATGGTGTACATGCATATGGCATAAATGCCTCAAATAAGGATTTCAAGATCTGCTGGGTATTTACCCCAAATTTTGACAATCTAGAGATAAACAGGGTCAGTACTATTAATCAGAAAATGTATTTAAAAACTGATATTGCATGTGAATAAATCCAAAATGACTACTACTTTAAACATAAATTAGTAGCAAGCATCCAAGTGTTATAAATGAATTTTTTAGCTTTTTATTTTTAGAACTAATTATAAATTTGTAGAAAGTTGCAGAGATAGTACAGAGAGATCCCTGGTATCATTCACCCAGTTTCCCCAAAGGTTCCATATTATATAAATAGTTTGCCACATGAAAACCAGGAAACCAATGGTCTACTGTTTTATGTATAGTTCTATATTATTTTATTACATGTGCAGATTCTTATAACTATATTGCAGTCAGGATACAAAACTATTATAGATAATTTTATGTATTTTATTAGATATAAAACTGCATTATAATTTCAGACAGAAGGTTCTCAACAACTTATTCCATAATATAATATTAAAATCATCAATATCTAAGAAATTTTTTTCTAGGAAAACTTGATGTTTCTGGACAAAATGAAATTCTAGTATTATAAAGTACTCTTCAGTGAACTCACTTCCCTGCACAGATCAGACAACTCCATCATCCAACGATCAGTTCTCCTCAAAATCACAGTAACTAGATGTTTTAACACACAGTTAATCAAAGACAACTTGCCAGTAACTATACCAGTACACCAAAACTCGGTTTACCAGTGAAAATCCTCAACACAAGTACACATATATTTCCTTTCTCTGGCAAAACAGAGTACTTCACAAGTAGCCTTAATTAATTCATGAGTTTACTGTAACAAAAAGCACATTAATAAATATACACAGCGAAACAATGAAATAAATCAGTCAGATTACTCTAAACAAAGTCTATTGTAGTTCATTTTCCCCAGCAAGAAAATATAAACCAAATTATTATAAACTCCACTTCTGAGTCAATTCACAAAAGAGAAATATTTGCGATCTCTCTTCCCCACACTTTCTCCCTCCTCTCCCTCTCTCTCTCTTTCACACACACACACACACACACACACACACACACACACGCACACACACACGAATCTGAAGTCTTACCTTGGCCATTTGTGCCTGCACGCCATTTGCCTTGAGGGATGCTACAGCTTTCTGTGCAGCTGCAGGACTGTCAAAATCTACAAAACCATAACCTGTGAAAATACAAAAGCCCCTGTTAGCACTCACAGGCAACTGCACCTCTATCATAGTGGTGGACACAGGTTTTTTTGGGAAGACTTGCATTCATTTCTTCTGAACATAACCAGATTGAACATGAAGGCTCTCAAATCAGTGGTCCTTAGAGCTTTGGGAGAAATACCACCATAAAGCAATAACTTGATTTCTAGAGAGCACTAAATCAAAAGCAATCTGATTTAGACCCGTGTGTGATAAGGTAATATATTGTTCTATGTTCTAAGTTCTTCTTTCTTCGATGTATTTACTGCAAGAGTGAGAACGAAAAGCTGCAGATACAAAAATGTCTACCCCTGAAGTTAATTTAAAGTACCTTACTAAAAGCCCTGATAAGAATTTGCATGAGGTTATCATGAGCCATTGCAATAGTACCTGCTGCATGGTCGGCATTCAACAAACAGGTGCTGGCTGAATGAATAAATAAAGGCTGTGGGTGAGTTAGGACTTGAACCTAGATCTGTTTGGTTTACAAAGCTAGAACTTCATCATGGAACCTTGCCTCTTCCAATGTTAACATCTTAAACAAAATATGTCAACTGTTCAGTGATCTAAGAAGGAGTGAATCAGTAGATAAATGTTCAAGTTTTTAAAAATAAGAAGCAAACATCCACTTGAGGGTTACCTGAGCACAACCTGAAAAAGACATAAGTTGCTTATGAACTGTGTGCTTGGATGAGTGTATATATACTGTGAGGCCAAAGGAACAGTAAAGCAGGTTCAATCAAAAGAGAGTTTTGTATGCTCTTATGCTCACTGATACTAGTCCAGGACTTAGTCTAATGGCAATGTCAGCTGCTAAGAATATTTAAAAATATAAATGCTCAAGAAAGAGTATGAGAGCAGCTTTGGTGGGTGCTCCTAAAACGCCAACCTTGTATTCCTACAACTCCTCTTATCTGCTAGGCAGGGATTTGCTCTATATTTTCATACATACCTCATTTAGAAGTTTTGAGGCGAATCACAGAAGCAAACCTACTAACCATGTGCTATGACCCCCCCACCTCAATAACCAAAGACGAGAGCTAGGGAATTCAATTACCAAGTTGTTTCTTTTAATTAACTTTTTAATTTTCTCTACTCGAATCCCATCTTCTTTTTCTCCCTCCCAGCATGGTAGCCTAAAATGAACTTGTTACACAGCAGTGTACCATAAAATGCTCTTGAAAAGCTGGGCAGAGAAGCTGTGAAGTTTGTATTTCTAATCCAAAAGGAAGTCTGTTCTGTAAGTACTGCTAATTCTTCTCTTCCTGCAAAATTCAAACTATGTGGGTAATAAGAATATTGCCACCCATGAGGATGAGTAAAATAGAAAAAAAAGTAGCAAACAGAAAAAGTACAAAAAGTCAAGATGTGGAATTGGGGGAAACAAAGAAAAACCAGAATTTAGACATTATCTTCTTATGTCATAGGCTTTGCTGGGAGTTTGACTTGTTGACATGTAGTGAAGTCATAGAGTTTCATGTAACATTGAAACCCTTATACACACATCAAAACTGAGGCATAGGTGAGAGGATCAATGGGTCAAAAATCACAAGTCATTTAACTGGCAGATCCAGGATTTGAAACCAAGCCTGCATAGGCCCTTTCAAATACATCATAAACTCTTTTACAATCCTACTTTGTAGCCTGTGAGGTTCACCAAAGAGAGGACTTAATTCTTGCAAGTGACTTGGATTTTGAAAACGGGACATGAACTAAAACAATTTCATGAAAGAATTCAATCCAGCTCATTTAGTTGGCACATTTGCTAATGGGATGACTAGTCAATAGTCACACTCCCCAAAGGAGGACTAGACATTATCCGCCTTCCACCTCATGCTTTAGTCAGTCTTCCTCATTTACTCAGAGGTTCATTCTTTCATTCAATTGTAAAATGCTGTGTCAGGCACTATGACAAGCACAGTGTAGAAAATCTTATGGAAAAAACAGTCCCAGTTCCTACTTGGATGCAACTCAGTTGAGTTGAGAGATGGACATGAGGCAAATAAGCAGACAAATAAATCTGTAATCACAAACTGGCATGTCTCCCTTGAAAGAAAGACACTGATATAGAATCTAACTATTGACTGTTCATTAGTGAAAATTTTAAGGAACCAGTAGCACGAAATGATCTGCATTAAAAAAATACATATCACCTTAGTTGAAGACTGAATCATTACAGGAAAGGTGAGCTGCAAGAGTGGAATGAGGGGGATAACTTAGGAGCCATTGCAGTAATTCATAGGAATGGCAGCTAGCAGTGGAATGGACTGGATAAAATGGATGATTTGAGCAATATTTTGTGGGCAGAATTAAAAGAATTTGGTGATAGATTTATTGGGTTGGGAGTAAAGGGGACAGATGACAAGGATACTACTGGGTATTTCCATAAGCCCTGGGTGAGTGGAAACATGACCTACTGGAATGGGGACAGTGGAGGAAGTTCCAATAGGTGGGAAAGTTAAGATATTGGTTTGAGACATGTTGAGTCAGAAAAGCCTGGGAGACATCACAGTAGAAATGTCAAGGAACAGTTGTACATATTAGACTGGTGCCCAGAAGAGTGGATGGAATTGAAAATACAAATCAGGAAATCAAGAGCATAAAGATGTCTTTAAAGAGATGGAAATAGACAAGGCCTATAGTAAGAATTTCTTAAAAAAAAAAAAAAAAGGATCCAGGTTTGGAAATTGAACAATTTCAACATTTAGGTGCAAGACCAGAAAATGAATTTGCAAAGAAGGCTAAAGGAGAATTCAAGAGGAAGAAGGAAATGAAAAGTGAAGATGATATCTCAAAGCCAAGGTAAGAAAATGTTCCAAGAAGGAAGGAGAGAGCACCTGTGTCCAGTATAACCAAGAGGGTGAGCAAGCAGGGGACCTGAAAATGTCCAGCAAGCTCAGCAACTTGTTGCTGCTAGCATCCTTTACTTCAGAAAAGTGTGAGGATGGAAGCGTACCTGAGATGCTAAAGAGGAAGGCAGAAGAGGAGGTAAAGAGCACTTATAGACCTTCTCAACATGGATGGAGAATTAAGAAACGGATTTTGCTAGCAAGGGATATGAGGTCAACTGAGCATTCTGTTGTAGTTATTCTTTGCTTTAAGATAGGAAATGCAGTGGGTAGATATATGTGTATGTGTATGGGCATATCTCTTCTCACCTCGTTCCAGTGTGAACAACAAATATTTCTTGACCACCTACTATAAGACAGATTCTGTTCTTTTCACTTTTGAATATGAATTGGAAAGATCAAGCCAATAATAAAAGATTAAAGCTTCAAAAGATCAAGGGGATAATTCATAAAATTATGTTCACGGGAAGGTAGAAGGGTGCAGATGGGGTGGAATCTAGGCCACACAAGAACACATGAAAGCACTGTGCCTTCACTTACAAGAACTAGAAAGAATAACAAAGAGCACGCTTGGTTACCAGGTGTTATTTCTTGGTATGCCCTCTGTACTGGAACTGTTTCTAACACATAGCCAGTGTTTAATAAATATTTGTCAAAATAAACTCAAAGCACATTTAAAAGATGTTAGCTTACTTTGCAGACGACCATGGTGATTAACTGATACAAATGTCTACTAATTATTCTTGACTGTAAATAACAATATTAATGTGATGTCATCGCTTTGGTACAGCCATGCTCGCCTAGCAAGGCAGTTCCATAATATGTGATCCTTGTTCTTTACTCTAGTGTGACTTCTTTCTAGTTTCCCCACTTTCTTTCCTACTCACACATTACACAGGATATTACACAATCAAGATAATGATCTCCAGAGCTGAACTCCTATCCAAACAGCAGAAATTTCTGCAAGGACGGGAGACATCCTGAGTTTCTCTGAAATAGGGAACTTATGGCTGAACTTTGAATAAAGCATACATCTAAAGAGTCATAAAGCCAGCAAGGAGAGAGCAGGCGCTTCGTCCAAACATCTGTACTGATGGCTCCAAGCCAATAGAGAAGCAAAGACGCCACGAACAAAATTATAAATAAGGGATAAGTCACCAAATCTGAAATAGTTCACCGAGTTAAGTGACTTTCACAAATACTTTCACTAGTTAAAATGAAAGTTCAGAGGTAAAAGTATCTCAAGCAACCCTGAAAAATACTCCCATTCTGGAAATAAACCTTGCATTCCTGAGTTTTACGTGACAGCAGATACTACATCACAATCAGAAGAAAACAAAATGAAATACGAGGCTGCCACTAGAGAATAATGATGCATTTACTGAGGAATAAAGCAACTTCAATTTGGTTTCAATTTGCTTTCCTTAATGACAAATAATCAAGTCTGGGAACAGGAACCTTGGTACCTCCATCTGGTGAGGGGAAGGGTAGGGAGTTTAGTTCAGCCCTGGCTAATAATGCTTTATGGTAACTGCTAAAACCCCCAAAAGAACTCGGGCAAACATCAACCATTGGAAACCCTGGCCCA
Organism: Sciurus carolinensis; assembly: GCF_902686445.1. Classification (NCBI taxonomy): domain Eukaryota; kingdom Metazoa; phylum Chordata; class Mammalia; order Rodentia; family Sciuridae; genus Sciurus; species Sciurus carolinensis. Next base: position 38,657,272 of record NC_062229.1, read on the forward strand.
CGTGGTTATAAGCCCACCCATATCACTTTCCCAATTATGTAATTAAGCTTGGCAGCAAGTTCAAATGAATTAAAACTGAATGTCACTGTTTTCTCCACACACCCCTGTCCTTGTTTTTCTTCCGTGTCAGGGGGAGAAGGCCAGCAGTTCTGCAATTAGCAGGAAGTGGAGCAGTGGGAAAGAACCGACTCTGTGATAATTAGGTCATTCGCCAAACGCACTCATTCCATTGACAGATCTAATCAATGCTTTCCTGAAATGCTTTAAACCTTGTGTGTTAATTGAACGTTTGGCTATTTTTGTTGCACTACTAGCCAAGTGACTTTAGAGAAAAGAAAATATAAATATATGAACATGTATAAATAAATAGATATGTGCATGTATATGTGTGTATGAGTACATATGTATGTGTATGCATGTATGTGTTTGTGTGTGTGTAGATATAAATATACAATTGCCAGAGGGTTCTTGTTTTGTTTCCTTTAATGCAACTGTAGCTAACATATTCCCTTTGACTTTTGCCACCCAACTGAACGTCTATGTGACAATCCACTTAGAATTTCATTAGAAGTCCCTTTGCCGTCTTTTACAGCTTATTTTATACTTCTGTGTTGCTGCTGACTCTTTAAATTCTCTGTTTAAACTGATTATCTATTTACCAACATTGGGATTGCTGCACATAAGGAGAGGAATGATAAAACCAGAACTGTTTTAGATTTCCAGTGGCATCTATAACCAGCCAAGGGAGACTTGCTCTCAAAGTGTAACTGCACACAGAATTTCACAACATTTGTATTGTTCTTCCTCTTCAGAATGACTGCCATAAAAGCCCACTTGAAACGCAGATGGTTTGGTCTAACACCCAACTTCTTTCAAAGACGATCCAGCTGTGAGTCAAATGTGATTTCTGTACAGAATAAGTGAGTGCATTGGCTAAGAATTATATTTCCAACTGAAGTTCTACTCAAATTTAACAGTTGAAGATGTTTAAGAATTGGCCTCTCACCAATTCCCCCTCCTACCTTTTAGGAGTATGCATACTTTCACAGTATGCTGTGGCTGTTGTCTGGGCTCAGAATGGGAAGACTGAGTAGCAGAGGTGAGGGGCAGCCTGCAGGAGGAGGAGAGTGAGGTATGCAGGCTGTCCAGAACCCTGGTGGCATTTGCCTCTGTATTTTCGCTGGATTTCTCTTGTATTCTTCACTATTGAGTGATCACTGAAATGAATCTCTCATATTTTTGGACTTTACAGTTTCCAAAGATGGTGGACAAAATGAAGCCAGAATTGGGGACAGGCAATTAGTGTAGAAATAAAGGATCTGGTCAAATCCAGGAAGTGGAGGCCATGAAAGCCATCTGCCTCTGGAAGTTGGAGACTGCCCCTGGGAGAATGGAATGTCAAGGATCTCTGGAGTCCATTGATTATCAAATTTACCTGCCCTTATCAAGGACTACAAGTAAGGAGCTGCTAATTAATGACCCCTGGACCCTTGCCTGGCTGAATAACTTTGGCTCTCCCCCTGCCCATCTGCTTCTCACTTTATGCATCTCACCTGCAAAACCAGTCCTAGTCACTTAGGAAGGAAGGAGAGATAAGCGGGGAGAGAACTGGAGAACAAAAGAGACCTTAACCTATAAAACATGTAGGGCGTGCTCACTCTTGGGAAGTCTAGAACATCAGCCATGGCCCCCTTCTTCCCAGGAGAAGTCTATATTATTATCTTTAAATAAAACCTGCTTAATCTGCTTGCCTTGGAGTGCTTCTCTGATGTTATACTTCAACACCTGAGGAAGCAGAACTCGTCACTGGTAAACAGTGGTATCAAAAAGACAGCACTGATAACTTCATTGCTACTTTTTTACTTATAAAGTTTTAAAGAAAACCTAATCATTTCTTTGGTATATTTGCATCCATTTCCTCTAAGTGACCCTTAAGGGGAAGCCTGGATGTGACGGAGGAACCAATAAAATAGTCACTGAGTCCACCTTAGAGCTGTGAAAAAACAAAGGCAGAAGATAAACTGTGGTAGAATGCAAAAGTCAGAGCCAACAAGGATTATTTTGGAGACAAAAAAAAAAAAAAAAAGAAGCAAAACAACCTCCCACCACCACAACAAAACAACTCTAAATCATCATAATTTGAAACCACTTATGCTTTGAAATGTCTTTAGACAACAGGATCCAATGATTTTATACATCAATGAAAGATCATATGTACTGTCTGTACAAAGGACTGCAGCCTCAGACAACTAGCAGATGCAGGCAAATAAGATGGATGCAATGTTCACTATATTGCTCAAATCTTCTAGCTTAATTGCATTAAACATTCTGATTTTCTAATGCCAGAAACACTAAAACAAGATATCAGGTTTGGAATAGAATTTCCCTGCTATTATGGACACTTTTGAACCATCATATAACTCTTCTGTTATTATCATTATTAAATTTAGTAAGTATCTACTATGTGCAAGAAAAATGGCACACTAGATACTATAAGGAAAAGAAAGGAAATTCTAGCATGGTCCTTCCATAAATTCAAAGAATTGATGATCTAGTGCAGTTGATAAAGAAATTTAAATACAGTGGAGGAGGCTTTTATACATAGAGGTTAAGATATATAGGTATATGCAAAATGGCACAGTCTAAACTCTCTTTATATTATTGAACTACTTTCATACAGTGATCTATGCATAATTTTGTGGGCAATTTTATTCAACAGAACTGAATAATCTAGGTTCTCTTCCATATGTGGTATGATGGTAAAATTATCCACATTCCAAATTTATGTATACATGTATGCATTATTCTTTCTCAGTTTATATGCACAGTTGAAATGAATTAACTTAAATACGAGGTACAGAGAGGATCAATACTACATAAAAATAGAAAGAGAGTGCTAGTATTCTAGAATGGCAATGGGTTTTTTTCAGGTGGAGGAAAACTCAGTACATTTTGTGCACAAAAGTGAGAACTGAGAAAAAGAAATAGATCTCAAATGGAATTTCCGGGAAGGATAAAACAATTACAAAGACAGATAAATTTAGAGAGCAAAGTACTTAGTAGTATGCCACATGAAAATGGGACACTTTCTCATTCCATTTATGTTGCACAAAATGTCTTATTAAACTAAACACAAATTCAAATCCCAAATCTCACTTCCCTCCTCACCCTGTTCAATTGATTTTTAAATGAGACAAATTGCTTCTTTATAGTGAATAAAGTCAAAATTAGGATCAGGATCATTATTTATGGACTTAGTGCAATCACTATGCTTTATTGAGATTAAAGAAACACTGATTTGCCAAAGGCTTCATCAGGACCAACCATTATTTTATTACAATACTGTAGTTTCAAGTAGCAGTTTACTTGGTTGTAAATGGCAGATTAACCTCTAGGAAGCATCTAGTGAAGATTCCTATGCTATCAAAGGTGTTGAAAGTGTCTAATAAAATATATGTCTGTGTGAACTGTGGGTCCTGTGTGTCTCTTCCATCCAAACAGCCAGAGAAGCAAGTGTGTAATGATGACTGCGGGAGCAAGCCCAGGGTATTGATAAAACAATTCCACTGAGTTTGTAACTATGATGGAAGCAAGCTATAACTGAACACTTTAATTATAGCTCTAGTATCCCCAGTCCACAGTAGGGTAGGCTAACCTAACTAAGATTTAATTCCAGCTGCCCAGTCCTCCCTCCCTCTCTTTGCTCTAGCCTTGCTGATGGGTAGGACTATTCTTCCATGCAAAGAACAGAGATAATGACCTGGGTGTGTGAGCATCAATTGGAGGACCACCTACTTCCCTCCCAGGTACTTTAATCCACATAATGTAATCAATGACCCCCGTAAATGACTTGGGAAGCATGTCTATACTCATCCCTAAAACAGAAACACCCCTTTCCTCACCACCCATCATCTACAGAGGATGGACTTGTGCAGTTAGACCCGGGATCCACCCAAAGGAATGCACGAGGATAACCTTTTGGGAAAGCTGGTATCACATGCATGCCTGTGTTCCTGTCACCCTCTATATTCTAGATAGTTCCACCACCAATGTGTCACTTCTCTGAATTTCCATACGAGACCCACATGCTTTTGACTATCATTATTTTTCTGAGATAGAACTCCTTCCATTATTGCTTCCTTTCAAACTTTTGACAAAATACATTTCTACATGCTTTGAAAGGTTCCATTAAACTACAGTTGTGCATTTCATAACTTATGAGCATATTTTATTGAATACACCCTTCAGTTATATGTTTATAGGCCTTCTTCCAAAGAGTTTAAAAAAAAAAAAAATCCACAAATGCTGTCCCTATCATCATGAGACATAGTGGCTTTTTGGACCCCACATTACTTTCCTCCATTCCACCTGACATGCAAAACACAATTCTAAGTTTTTACTAAATTTTTAAAAAGTTAACTGTATATACAGGCAATTGATAGTAACATATGCCCATGGTGTTATGGTTTAAGTATTATATGTCCCCCAAAAGCTTTTGTGTGAGACAACGCAACAAAGTTTAGAGGTGAAATGATTGGGTTATGAGAGTTAACCTAATCAGTGCATTAATCACTTGATAGGGATTAACTGGATGGTAACTGTAGTAGCCAAGTAGGGTGTAGTTGGAGGAGGTGCATCACTGGGGGCATGCCTTTGGGGTGTATATTTTTTACATGGTGAATGGAGACTTCCTCTGCTTCTTGGTGATCATATCCTGATCTACTTTCCTCTACCACACTCTTCTGCCAAGATGTTCTGCTTCACCTCAGAACCAGAGGAATAGAGTCAGGGATCTAGGACTGAGATCTCTGAAACCATGAGCCCCCCAGTAAACTTTTCTTCCTCTAATTGTTCTTGTCCAGTCTTTTGGTCACAGAAGTAGAAAAACTGACCAAAACCCATGGTTAAAAAAAAAAAAATCAATCCAAACAAAAAAGCAGTCAGAGAAAGGTAAATTTATTTCCAACAAGACCTGTGGTGCTTTAGTTTACCTTCCCAGAAACTATCCTTTGATTCCTTCTGATGATCCCATTGAAAAAGCAACTAGAATCAATTTTTAAGCTCTCATTGTTCTATGTATTAGAAACAGGAATTTAGAGAATAGTAAAATAGAATTCCTGATATCAAAACTCATGATTTTTGTGAATGGCTTTCCAATTATCTATGTTTTTCCTAAAAATAAATAGTAATTTGTTTTCTTCTAATTTTAAAAGTTAAACATTCCATTATAAAATTTTTAGCCAATACAGAGATAAATGAGGTATAATGTCATAACCCAAAGGTAAATAACTTGTTAATTAAATTTTATTCCTTCATTTTTAACCATAATGCAGTTTTATGATCTGATTTTTCTCTCAATTGCACATATGGCTGCTTTTCCTGGTCAATACATATGGATCTCTACAAGCCTATCAATATAATAGTTTCAGCACTTTAATTGTCTATTTCTCAAAGATTTTTGAGCCCTTCAGTATGCTTTAGCCAAATGGCTTCTAACTTGAAAAACTGACTTTGTTCTAAGATATGGAAACTTTTAAAATATTGATAATATAGAAATAGATAATGACTCAAAGTCTAAGCTTTAGAAAGCGATTCTTGCCAAGCTTTTTGTTTCATTCAAAAGTGTTTCTAAAAAGGACTCTGATGCATTATAAATCAAATATATCAGAAGTCAGTTTAATCAAATTCAAATACCTACCTCCTGAAATACAGGGGATCGGAAGCCCATTTTCCTTCTCACTATAATTAAGTTGGAACCATCTCAAAGAAATTTTGGACAAATATCAAGACCTTATTTGACAAAAGTTGAAATCTCTGATTCAAAAAGGATACTAAGAATTTGAATAGCCATGTCATTATACCATGTTTACATATTTATCTATAAGTTGAAAGTAGAGCTTTTTGGTCTTTTTCAACAATCAAAGCCGTGTTTTCCCCCATGGAAATTTTACTATAATTTGTAAATTGGTGTTCTTGGTGATGATACCAATTCTTTTGTGTTACTTTAAATCGCTACTGATTCATGACTTACAGCTGAGTTCTCAACCCCTGCCCCCCTTTTAGGCAGCATCTTCATTATATAAAGGGAATATTATTATATTATTTCAGGATCCTAGAATATGTGGTTTGAGATGCAATTTAAGAAACTGTGTTGTTTAGGACTTTTACATACATTGCCCTATAATGATCTCTGGGGAGACACTCTGCAAGTAGAGACCACTGGGGCCCCACATGAGAGGTTCTGCACTTTGCTACTCTACGTCTGATCTGGAGACTGACAAGCAATGCTGGCATCACGTGGGAGTTTGCCAGAAATGCAGAATTCCAGACCCACCCACATCTACTGAATTAGGCTGTATGGTTTGGTAAGATCCTCAGGTGACCCATATATACTCTACAATAGAGATGTCCCTGATAGCAACAAGACACTCTTAGAGTCTGGATGACACCTGTCAATCTCATCTAACAGCAGGGAGAACTGGGCATCTTAAAAATCATCTTACCCAATCTCTGTCTGATTTTCAAATCTCCCTACAGTCTCTTTGCCAAATACTTCTCTAGGGCGCCACCTCAGCCAGTTGTAATGTTAGAAAGTACACACTCTCCTGTGGCAGCCCTCAACTACACAAGGGTTTTTGACAGAAAGCTGATGTTGTAGAAAAGCAAAGATATCACCATCTGACATTCTGGGTTCAAATCCTAGTTCTGCTATTTGTAACAACGAGTCTTTAGGCATAAAACATTCAATCAAAGGAAGGGTAATAATAATATTATCCAAATTATATGTTAGCTCTGGGCAGTGAATGAATTTGAAAGCATTTAAAGCACCCGGCCTAGTGCCTAAGGCTTCCTCTCTACCTCTCCCCTTCTCAGACTATGCTAAAATGTAGGTCCTTAATTAATCCACTTGTCCTGAATATATGCCAAGACAAATCAGACAAGTGCATTTCCTTCTCCACATAACATGTATTTATATTTTTGAAGATAGCACTCTTCCTTCTGCTTGTGTTTGAAAAACGAATATTTGAAAATACAGGATCAGGCTACTTTTACATAATAGCCTATTTCAGAATGAGTATATGCCCTCCTCCCCTTTCTCTTTTATGTTTGTCCATCGGAGATATACCTAATTCTGTTTAGTTACAAAGTTCAAATTGGCCCTACATTAATACATCCCTTTAAAGAAGGAATGTTCATTTGATGAAGCAGGTAACCAATGTGAAGAGTGATTATACAATAAATGTATTATGCAAATTCCAGTGAACATTTTATGCACACTGGATAAAGAATCAAATTAAAGTCTCATAACCCTTGGAAAATTAAAGTTAGCAAGCGCAGAGGTTGATTTGCCCTTGAACACAAAAACTGCTAAGGGCAGACATTCCCCCATCATTTCCACAAAAGTGAACCATTTCTGAAGGTTTCAGATTAAAATAAGAAATCCCTTAGGAGTCATAAAGATCAACTATTTTTACAGGAATAATTTGGAGTCGCAATTTTAAAGTGTTATGAGTTGGAAGGAATTGGTGAACTTATGTCATATTTTAAAAAGCTAATATGCCAGGTAATCTGCCAGTTGAGAACACCAGGAATTGCCTAGGAAGAAGGTATGCAGAATGGAAGAGAATGACTTCTCAAAGATGAGCACGGAGGACTGATTTACAGACTTGCCCTGCAACAACCGCAGTGGCAGTTGTGCAATAGACCAGTATGCTCCTTCCATTTTCCTTCCGCTGATGTAATAATGGGACCTAATAGTTGTCTTCTGTTACAGTGTCATGTCCACCTCTTTGCAGTTTGCCAACACTGATTCAACCACTGGACTGTCTACAGAGAAATAATGCGCCATTAAGAAAGACAAAGCTGAGGGTCTGCGCAGCATTTACCTATCAGAGAACAGAGAGTTCGTCATCAGCATATTGTTAAATCAATAAGCAAGCACAGATGTGAAGGTGGTAGGTTGAAAACCCCACTTGGCCCTCAGTTTTCACACCTGGAGACAGGATGTGGGTTCCAGTGCCAAGACCAGTGCACTCATTTATCAGCTTCTGAAAATCAATTCCTTTTCCTGTTCAGCCTTTTTGGGAACCAGGCAGGATATAAATATAAAAACATTGTTATTGATTTAACAAATGCTCAGCGAGGTCCTTTTGAGAATTCTGAGCTAGGTGCTATGGAAGGAGAAAAAGACAAATGAGACACATAGCATCTCTTAAGGGAATACAGAAGTCCAATAGAGAAATATCCACTTCAACACAGGACAACCGTAAAGACTCCAAGCAGTGTGCTTGTCACGAAAACCTGCAGCTTGTGGTAGAAAGAAAGCTTACTTCTGATTAAAGTAGAGACAATGGACATGGAGATGAATATGAGTTTTCAAAACTTTCCTTTTTCTTTTTTCTCTTATTCTATAATTTTTTAATCAACTTTGTTACAGTGGAGTTGAAATAGTTATGTGTTCTGTGAGATGATACAGAATGGCTAACACTGCCTGACCATGGATTGTTTAAATGGCAATGGATTGTTTAATCCTAATCCTAAACCTAACACCCAACACCTCATGCTGCTCTCCTATTCCCCCTACTAGGCTGCCATGAGACTGATGCATCTGCCATTCCCTACGTGGTTGTTCACCTCCCATTCTAGAGGCTCAGCTCCTTTCTTCCCTTGGCCTCCACCACCAACTGCTGCTAGCACCCTTTACTGTGGTGGCACAATCTACATTATTTATTTAATTTGCTCCTGAGATTATTGCACCTTATCATTCAATAGATGAATGAATAAACAAATATGGTACAAATGTATGGTGGAATATTATTCACCCATGAAAGGAAAGAAATTATGACACATGCTTCAACATAGATGAACCTTGAACACATTGTACGACGTGAAATAGCACAGACACAGAAGTACAAGTATTGTATGATTCCACTTACATGAAGTATATAGTATAGGCAATTCACAGAGATGGGAAGTACACTGGAGGATGTCAGTGGCCAGAGCAGGGATAATTAAGAGTTATTATTTACTGTGTATGGAATTTCTAGGGGACAGAAAGGTTTTGGAAATATTGGTGTTGGTTGTAATATTGGGAGTGTAGTTAGCACCACTGAATTGTACACTTACTAAAATGGTTAAAATGGCAAATGTTAACTTCTGTACATTTTTATCATGTTTTTACATTATTTGTAAAAACAAGCTTCCTCCCCTTAGAGATTAAAAATCTAGGGAAAAAATGTAGAGAAAATAAAAGATTATCGCATTTTACCCTTCCTGACTATAAATGATGCCGAGATAATAGAGGACAAGATCATTTCTTTCCATTACTATATTCCCAGCACTTACTACACTTTTTTATCAGGTCACCAAAATAACTTTAAAACTCACACAATTCTTGACAAACCATTTCTGACTTCTCTTCTTCTAAAATGTCCTTTTATTATAATGCAATTTAAGGAGAATTATAGCAACATGTACTCTAAAATAATAATGCTGGCCTGATCTGTTATTTATATACTTTGGGCTACAACAGGGGAAATATTTAACTTTGAGACATGATGAATTTAAGCAAAAAGTATGTAGAAGTTCATTATAATAATCTTTAACAATTGAGGAGCTTTGAAATTTTCACAGTACACTGGAGACATCAGAACATCATAATTACTTAAGTATTTGTTTCAAAATAAATAGGATTGAGAATGGGGAGTGAGGAGAAAGAGGGAAACATGGTAAATGTTGGATGCAAAAGTCACCATAATTAAAAAGATAGTGTAGTCATATGCCCCATAATGACATTTTGGTCAATGACTGACCACATACATGATGGCAATACCCTGAGAGTATTAATAGAGTCTAAATAGATTCTAGGTGTGTAATAGGCTACTAGGCTTGTGTAAGTGTACTCTATAATAGTCACACAACAATGAAATCACCTAAGGATATATTTTTCCAAATATACCCAATGTATAACTGAAATTATGATAGTAGGAAAGCAGAGTTTTGTCAAATGTGCACTGAAAGCACGGATGTCAAACATTATGATGTTGGCTTTGGCTTTCTTTCCCTTTTATTTACTTATTTATTTATTTTAGTAGTTAAAGTTTTATGCTACAGGATTTAAGGTGAGGTTAGCACAGTGTGGTTTTCAGATCAATAAAGGACTTTGTGTCTGAGCCCTGCTCATTGCTTACCTAGTTTATTGTGACTTCACAAAAGGGTCAGGGACGATACTGCTCAGCAGAAGAAAAAAAAAATAATAGATGAGGTGATGGCTCATCCTGAAAGGACAAAAAAAAAAACGAAAAAGAAAAAAGAAAAGAAAAGAAAAAAACCTCCAAGATCACAAAGAATTCCGTGAAATGGGATAAGTGCAGAGGTAGTGAAATCATTGTTTTCAAGTCCTGCCCTTAGAAACATGACCTTGGAAATGTTTTTAAACACACAAAAATGCACATAGTGGCACAAGCCAAAGTTTTCTTCTTTTTGACATATTAGTCCACATTAATAACTCCACCCCCAGATGGTCCTGAAAACTCTCATCTCCACTATGCACAAAAGTCCTTAAACCATTTAACAGGTTATAATATACACAGTATATACAATTTTGGAACACAATTTAAGTTTGCTTCTCCAAACTGCTGGTGAGGTAAGAATAAACTTCCCTCTTGTTCATTTTATATCAGTTTCTTCTGTGGATGAACAGGAAGCCTGGAATTCCCTCTGGGCATGAATTACACATGGAAACAACAACAACAAAAGATTGCTCCAAGAAAGCTTGCTTTCTGTCCTTATGAGGAAGAAAAATATGAAAACACAGGGCTAAAGGAAACTCTTGCTGCCTAAAGCATCCTCTTCTAGAAGCAAAGCAGCAAGAGTTTCAATAACATCAGACATTCTGAGATTGATTTTTAAAGATGTTCTTCTCTTCTCGGAAATGATGGAATTGACTTGTGTCTAGCCCTAAAGCATGGCATTATCTTTCAAGAAGCCAACTTGCCTGAGCTACCAGTTCATCAGAAGCATTTCACCCTGAAGCAGTGAGGGGTCCTGACAGTGACCCTCCAGATCCTCTCCTAGCCAGGTTCTGCAAGGAGCTGAAACTTCCTGGTTTCAAGTAGACAAAATGCTCTAGCACCCAAAGTACATATCTCAAACAGTAAAACCCAAAGTTACATACTCTATGCTGGACCTGTAATAATACCTTTTGTAGATTATCTCACTTAAATCTTACAATACTTTATAAGTATTATTACTCTCAGAGAGTGAAATTTTTATTACAATACAGATGACTTGCATACAGATGACATTATGCATCTGAGCTTCTGTGTGTAACCATATGTATATATATATGTATAAATACGTATTCATACATATATAAATACAAATATATATTTAAAAATGACAAATTCAGGAAGTTCATTTTAGAAATATGCTTTTCAATTTTAAAAATTATGATAGAAACAGAATTTTTTAAAAATGTTATCTATATCCAGAAGATAACTGGTGCAATTTAAACCCTCAATAAACAGCAATGGAGTAAACAAAAGTACAAATACGATGTTAAAACACTGACAGTTATACAGTTGGTATTAGAGGGAGAATGATTAAATATATAAGAATTTCCATACTCATATATTGTGGCTGAAGGTTCAGATAAGTGCAAAATCACTACAATGTCCTAACCACCTGCAGAAGTGTCTGGAATATACTCATCACTGAATAAATAAAGTAACCAACCCAGGTGGGTTAACAGTAATTGAAAATGGGATAAAGTATGAACTGAGAGTGATAGGGTAGCATTTTTGCCAATTCATTTATATCCTTCCTTCTCTACATCTTTTAAAGTAATAGAAATAGTCCTGGCTCAGATGTATGAAATTACAGCATTCTTGCTGGTAGTTCTGTCAAATCCTTTCCGGGAAGACTGTTGAGAGTTGGATAGAAGGGAGATGACAAATGGGACACAAGGCAATTCTCTACGATGCTCTGCTTTCCAAACATGCTTCTGAATATTATTTCACAGGAAAGGAGCATAGAAGATCTGATCTTGCACTCTCTCCCAGCTCAAAGTGTGAATCAATGACCTTCTAAAACCCTTGACTTTGTCTCTGACTCTTTTGTCTTCTCTTTCTTCTTCTAAGCATTTCTTCCAGAAATGCCCCCCATCTTTCAGTTCTTCTAAGTGACAGTTTTAAGATGAAAACACAAATGACACTATTTTGGTGTGCTGTTGAGTTCTTGCTCTCAAGAGTGACTTCCCCTACAGGAATTGTATTTTTAATCTGCAATGGTTTTGACTAAAGATTGACCTGGGGTTGTGCTTCAAGGATTTCTATCAGGAGGGATAAGAATGGGTTGAAGGAGCATGGGGTTGAGCTGGGAGTGATACCTATGGAAAAATCTTTGGATATTTTCCTTATGCAATAGGAGACCCTCCATGAAGGTAATTACCAACTCGAGGTAAATTCTCAAAAGTTCTCTGAATGTGACACCCCAAAAAATCTTATAGAAATGAAGGTGGGTTGAAGGGAAAATCAATTGCTCCTGGGTTGTCTGGTGGGGGAGAGGGCAAGTGGTTGAGGTGAGCTTCTGGAACATTCCTAGGGGTGGTGTCATCTGACACAGGTGATTGTGGCATCAACATCCCAGCTTCTTTCTTGCCCAGCAGGGTGACTCCCAGTGAAGAGTTGGCCTGCAGATGTGATCTTTTTGGCCTACACTGTCTGAAGAATTTGTATTTGTTTAATTCTTTTCTACCTATTTTCAAATATGAGACATTTCTGAATAGGAATCATGTTTTCAGCTACTCATTAACAATCAAAAGATTGGGCAGCAGTAAAAATTGTGAGAAATCATTGGCTGTCATTTTGTTGACAACAGAAAATAGCAGAAGGGGCCATGTGATGTTTGGTTTGCTCAGGATTGCCAAGGTGCCCATCAGGCTACACATACTTTCATTTCTTTCCTGGAACACACCTGGCCAATAAAAACAAACCAAAGTCATTCAACAAGTTGGATTTCTAATATACTAAAACCAGCAACTCTGAAAATTGAGAATGACAGAATGCTACAGACCAGTAACTAAATCATGTTCAGCGAGAAAAGCAACTTTACACAGCCTCCTCTTTGTTATCAGTTAATACCATTCTATCTCGTGAAATGCATCAGTACATTTTGCAAGAATATGTACATGTAGATGTCGGCTTCTTGCCCCAATAATATGTCATTGTTTGACAACCAACCAGCAGAGAACTCTGGGTAAGCACTTGAAATCAAGATAAAAGTTTCAATGCCAGATATTGATTATTATCCCCCTCCTGTACCTCTGTTTCTTCCTTGGCAACATGGGAGATAACAATAGTACCAACAGAACAATCCATATGACTGTTTTTGAAGGATAAATGAGATAGTGCATGTGCTGTAGCTTGCATAAGTGTCTGCCAAAGGCCCACATGTTAAATGCTTGGTAGCCAGCCCATGGTATTATTAGAAGATGGTAAAAACTTGAAGAGGTAGGATCTAGTGAGAGGTATTAAGTCACGGGAAGCACACCCTCAAAGAGGATAGTGGGAATCCCACCTCTTCCTATCTTTCTTTCATTAGGTGAACAGTTTTCCCATGCACTTTCAATATAATGTACTGCCTCACCACAGACTCAAAGTCATGGGGCCAATCAATCATTAACTGAAACCTCTTAAACCATGAGCCAAAATAAACTTTTCTTGTTTTAAGCAGATTATCTCAGGTATTTGATTACAGTAATGGAAAGCTCAGGTAAAATGTAAATCACTCAGAATACCTACAAAATAAGCAATGTCATTGTTTTTCTGTAAGAAAAGATCTTAAATAATTTTCACTAAAATATATTTAAATTATTTCATTAATTACAAAAGATGAGATCCACAGGTGAGTTATATGTTGCCTGTGTTCCCTTCAAGCTACAAGGACCAGTCCTGAGGCCTAATACATAGACAGCCATGGTTAATTCCATTCTATTCTCTTATCATTCACTGAGTGATCTGGTCTTCACTGTCAGTGAAACTGGACTATATTTCACTTTCTATGTTTATTAAAGGGAGTTAATAATGTTTTTAAAGGGATCTGATGTTTTAAATGGCATTCCATAGTAAAACATTTGACTCATCACAGGGGAAAATGTTTGTATTCATTAGAGGGAAGTGTTTGTACTCATAAGATGGTTTCAAAACATAGCTTATATAATAAAATGACCAACTTTTGTTCTAGTAATTTCTAGAGTCTTCACTTTCAAAACACAACATTATTTAATTCTGTCATACGTTTCTAAACAAAATATTTTGGGGTACTGGCTACATGCTCAGTGTTGGGGGCTACCATTCTGTAATCTTCATATGAAAAGAATTGAATTTAAGTTCTTTTAGTAAGTTTTCCCTTATTTCAGAGACTTCTGTTTCTGCAGTCATCTTTGGTGGTGTGTGTGTGTGTGTGTGTGTGTGCGCGCACATGTGTGCATGTGCATTTGGTGTGTGCTGGGAAGCACACTGTTTATATATGGGAGCATTCCATACTATTTGTGTTGCTAAGCTACCAAGTATTTCAAAACATTTTTTCATATTTTTAGATAACTCATATAGTTGCTAAACATACGGAGCCACAAGAAATCCCATGATCTGAAGTAGTAATGGAATGGAATGCAGCCATTTTACAGTGGGAAAAAGATTCTTTGGCAGAGAAAATAATTAATTATAAAATTCCAGATGGGCTCTTATTTTTGGCATGCAATCTTTGTTTGGAAATACAGTGTCATCAACTTTCAAAAAAGCAGGAAACTCCATCTGGTATTTGTACATTTCTGTGAGAGGATACTTGGATTTCCCCATTGTCACTTTTCACCCATATTGAATGAAATGATCCCTGTTGGTTCAGTTTAAATAATGAATCTTGTAGATGCACAATCATCTATGGCAAGTAATTTTTAAAAATGTTGAAGGCTGGAATATGTGAAGAAGTAATAAACTCATACCAGGCTGAGGTTGGATCATGTTATAAAAAAGAAAAAGAACTTTGCATCTCCCAGAGTGCCTTGAACCCAGAAGGCGTCTTAGGAAGTTGGTTTAGTTGAAGAGTTGAGGGAATGGTTAGTATAAGCCATCCAAATAAAAATGCTAATAGAGTGTGAAAAGAGGGTCTTGGTTTAAGCTTATCAGTAGAAAAGATATTAATGAATAAATGTTCAACATATTTTAGCCAAGGCTTCATTGATTCATTGAATTCATTCATTCATTTATTCATTCAATAAATGCCAAAGAGTGGTTGGTTTCATTAGATGAACAAATTATTCTACAGAACATTAATAAATGATGTACATGGTTCTGTGGACAAGTAAGTTTGGATAAGGGTAGAAGCAGCAACATTAATTTTTTTCTTTAACACTGAGTTATTTCAGGATCTTAAAATAATCAAATGCATAGTCAGCTTTTAAAGAATGATAGAGAAGGCAAAGAATATTTCTATGATATCATGACAGAATTCACAGCTGGCCTTTACTTAATGACAAGGACTGGTAGGAGCCTTGCCAAGGAGACAACATTTGAGTTAGTTCTTTTGAAATTTTTATGGTCTTTTCTCATTCTAAAAATATTGCATGACCATTTAAAAATCACTGAAAGATATGAAGATGAAAATAAAATTTAAGTATAAGTACATGGCCTAGTGACAATCTCTAGTAACAAACTTTTGAATTTTTTTACAGTCTTTATTTGACATCTCTTCCATTTTTAATTGTTTCTCTTTGTAACAAAGAATGTAATACGTGAAATTCTACATGCTGATTTATCTGTGCAATATTGTGATATTTTAATTTATTTACTTAATTATCTTCAAAATATTATTTCAGACTCTACAGTTAAATAGTTATATACCTGCAGTAGAATGTTTGTTTTTACTCCCAAACTTTAAAAAATGTAAACCAATGGTTTACATCACCTGAGAACTTCCTGGAAATTCAAATTTTTGGGACTACTTCTAGACCTTTGAATCACCTCTAGATCTTCTGAATCCAAAGACCCTGAGCCAGAGCCTAGCAGAGCCTAGTATATAAATAAATACAATATTTATATCTTTTCATAAATGTTCCTCTGTAATTGAATGGTGAATTACCTTCAATTCCATACACACATCATTTTAGGTTTTAACAATTTACACTTATTTATTTTCTAAACCTAACATGATGCTTGACCTATACTAGGAGCTTACCATTTGTTGAACGAATGAAAGCATCTATAAACTAGCTTCATCATCCTTGGAAGTCAAAGGTCACAATTTATTCTGTGGGGTCAAATTCATATCAATTGCTTTATAGATGAAGTGCATCTTTTCCTCTCTAGATGCTTATCAGTCTTTTTCCTTAAAATTTTCAAGTACCATCAAGATATATGTATAATTGCCTTTTAAGTAATTTTGCCCAGATCACGGTCCATCTCTGTAAATCAGCATTATTACTCCCCCACCCATTCCTTCTCAATCCTCCAGAGAAGTTTCTTCAATTATATTTTTATTTACTATTTCTGTTTCAGTGAATCTAGTTCCTTCTAGAAATTTGTAAAATTCTCTTTTAGCATGGCCTTCATTTGTGCTGTACATCTCAAGTCACTTTCTTCTCTTTTTCCACATGTTGTGTGAAATGTGTACGTGTGGAGGAGTTGAAAGTCATTTTAATTTCGGAATTGTCCTGGGTTCCTTGTGCACCTCCGTTATCTTGCCGAGAGCTTCCGTTTCATCACAGCTTGCTGCCCTGGTCTCCCATCCTGTCTTCTTTTCATCTCATCCTGTTGTCCGTTCATCTCAGCTTGTTCTACTTTGTGGCTTTCTTTTCCTGTTTGCCAAAAGCAATGTCTTCTTAAATCAGATTAAGTATGATAAACAGTCTTCTAAATTTTCTCTGGTTCCTGTTATAAATAATGTTCAGAGGTCTGCTCTGCCTCTTGTCTTCAGGGTGTTGTTCCATTTCATTTTCTGCCATTGGATGGATTTTACAGATTATGTTTCTTACCATTTATTCAAAATTAAGAGAAAATGACCATACTTCGTGTTTATAAATAGTGGATTTTCTTTGTCTGATATTCTCTAAATATCATATCTATAACAGAACAATGGCTAGATCAGTTCCAGGACCCAATGGTCACACTGTATAGGTATCTCAGAGATTGGTTCTTCTACCTCTCTGCTATGCATGTCTCTAAACCAAACATATTAAAATCTTCAATTTTCAGTATGTTCTTCTCCTAGGTCTCTTTTTCTATCTTCCTATTTTAGTATCTTAATTATAGGAACTGGACCTCTAGTCAGAGCTAGGACTCAGCAGGTTTGAAACTGCACCTTGAAACGGCACTCATTGTCTGAGCATAGAAAGAATAAAATAAGTAGAGGTGGGCACTGCATCTTGGCTCCTTTAAAAAATAACATGCACACAAGCAGCCTCCCATTTCCTTTTCCTATGACCCTCAATTACTAGATCTGCATGTCATTTTAGTTTCAGAGGAAGGTTCTGTTTTGTTCTATTTTGTTATGTTATATTTACATCTGAGGATGTAAATACAGAACTTAGAAGATGTACCAACTTGGGATACATCTCCAAAGGATAGATGTTTTAAAGAACAGCACTGACTCAGGTTTCCCTAGAAACATACTCCAAGACAAGGGCTGATAGAAACGCTGTTTATTAAGGAAACACACTCAAGAGAATGTGTTTTTGAAGGACAGAAGCAGGTAGAAGAGAAGCAGCCAAGTAAGGGTATGATTTCAGACCAAGTGTCATGAATGGTGACTTCAGCCTAAACATGCAGGGCAGCTCTAGTGCATAGTTCACATCTCAAGAGTTTGTCACATCCCAAGAAAGGGAGGTACGCTCTCATATTCAGGCAGTAGAAAGTCACTAGGTATAAGTTGTTACTGGGGAAGAGGGAGGCTCCTATAAGCTTTTCTGGGGGTAAAGTAACTCCAATTAGCCTAAGGACCTCTGGGAAGGAGTCATGGGTGCCAGCCGTTGGATATAAAAACTCACCCAGGTCTGGAAAGGAGCTCACAGAACAGATAGAAGGGACTCAAGAGGAACTTGGCACAGCACAATGGTGCCCTCTCAACATCTTACCTACTGCAGTGTACTCCCTACTAACACCCATTCGGTCCCTCTGGGGGCACGAGAAGCTAAATATTATCAACAGAAACGCTAACTCTGACCTCTACCCTTCAAGTAAAGTTACATTAACTAAATAATCAGTGTAATGTTGTCCTCTTAAAAGCAAAAGACATTTTATCTGGTCATAAGTTCATTGTTTAAGCTTACTATAGCTGACAAACTACTTAGGATTGTGGCAGTAAGTATAGTAAAATACACATTTTGAAATCTTTAATGTAGTCAATCACTTTCAACATGTCTTTAAAACATTTTCACAAATGATATATTTCAAATGTAATCTGGTTTTATCTTTCTTATATTTTATCAAGTACTTGATTTCACTAATAGTAGATAATAAGAGTAAATCACTATTACTACATTATCTGTAAAAAAAAAAAAAAAAAAAGGGTTTTAAAATATGTCTTCTATTAAGCAGACCATTTTTGTGGAAGCAGTGGTTGATCCACAGGCTTGAAACCTAAGTCAGTGGAGTTAAGGACAGCATGGTGCCCTGGTATGTGTTTTGTTGACAGCAGCCCACAGGAAGAAAGGGGCCTGGGAAAGATAAATCCCATCTTAAGGGTAACAGTGCTGAAATGCAAAATGGCATTTCAAGGTCCTTGAAACCTCACAGAAGTGGGAATGCAAACCCAGCAAACCACATAAAAGATTTCAAAGCATTCTAATTCCTCCCGATCCCCAAGTAGCCAGGTTCCTTGGCTCTTACATGGATCCATTTGTGTTTGGATTTCTGGGTTTGGACTTAGCTTCTCCATTTTGAGAGAAAGGGGAAGACATAAAGGAACAGAGTTGATCTGCTGGAGAGGGGAGGTGGGATAAAGGGTCATGTAGATGGCCAATGTGCTCTCTTCTGTAGATTGTCACTTGGTGCAAACTTCAGTGTTTGATTCATGCCTTTAAGGCACTGGCCCACAATCACCAAATCTATGTCCTATTCACTGCTAGCCTGATAACTCAAGGTCAAGGACTGAGGTGAATTCCACTCTGATTCCCCCATGTAGCACAAGAAAGTTCTCAATTCATATTTGTGAAACAAATGAAGAATTTTAAGTGGATCTTGATCTTTATCACAAAGTAGCCCCAGGGCCTAATACCTGGTTGAGGTGATTATGTACTCATGAATTATGAGTGAATAAAGAACAAAAAATGAGAGAATAAGTTAATAATCTTTCCTCGAATGAATGCA
The DNA here is from genome assembly GCF_902686445.1 of Sciurus carolinensis. Classification (NCBI taxonomy): domain Eukaryota; kingdom Metazoa; phylum Chordata; class Mammalia; order Rodentia; family Sciuridae; genus Sciurus; species Sciurus carolinensis. Next base: position 38,676,633 of record NC_062229.1, read on the forward strand.
ATATCTTTCTAACTGGGATTTGATTCTCTTATCTATTTCCTCAACCAATACATACTTTGTATTAATGCCACAGACCTTCCTCCGAAGAATTAGTCTAATTATGGCACACTTCATTTCAAAACTATCTTTTTACTTACAGAGAAATCCAAACTCTTTAATAGGGAGGTCAAGTTCCTGGAATCTGCGATTCTAAATGACCTTGCCCTTCATCTCACCTCTAATACGCAGCGGTACTAATCACTCATAGTTCCCCCTGTTTGTGACTTACTTTTACATCTTTCGTTCTTTCTTTTATATCTTTTCTCCCTCCCTCCTTCCCTTCCTTCCTTCCTACTAGGGAAAGAGAACCCGGGGTGCTTAACCATTGAGCCACATCCCCAGCCCATTTTTATTTTTTATTTTGAGACAGGGTTTCACTAAGTTGCTGAGGCTGGCTTTCAACTTGCCATCCTTCTACCTCAGCCTCCCCAGACACTGGGATTACAGGTGTGTGCCACTATGCCTGGCTATATCCCATTTTCTTTGCTGTTACTTTCTTTTGCCTAAAAGGGCCCTGATTATTTGCTTCCCTTGTTCAGATTTTACTTATTCTGCAAGGTCTACCTTGGAATCCTCCTTCTGTATGAAGACTTTTCCCTACCCAGTTAGCAACATGGCTCTTGTCCCAGCTCCATCTTCACAATGACCATGTTTTATCAACTACTTAAAGGACTGCACCTCACTTTTACTCACAAGTACTTTGAGGCCCATATTGAGTATACCCTTTGCTACAAGCTATCACTGACTGCTACTGATTTGCTAAATTCAGGATTGTAAAATTTTTTGTATGATCTGATAGAGAAATCTGGAAGAGAACTGAAAATTAATGGTATTCCTGATACACTCTATCTCAAATCCCTGCTTCATAACCTCTTCCCAGGAAACTTCAACTCAGACAACATTTATAGATGAATCTGCCTAAAATCCAAAAGGCTGGAAATAGTAAGATAAGGGACATTTTTTTGGTGAGGTATACCTTAGTAACTTGGGAATAAAAGTAATATTCTTTCACATTTTCTAAGAACTTCTGAGCAAGGCATTTTACAGATGTTAATGTATTTAATGTTCATAACAACCCTAGGAGGCTAACATTATTCCCTATCAGTCCTGGTTCTAGATGAAAAACCGAGTCTCAGAATAGTAAGCTAACCTACCCAAGGTTTTACAGTAGTTGAGCAAAATTTGGAACTCAGGGGCTTGCAACTGCATTGAGCTTCTACCATTTACAGTCCTCTGTAGAACACAGGGCCCTAAGTGACTGAGCATGCAAAGAGAACACATATATTTTACATTTTCATTTGGTGTCATGACCTCTTGGGAATTAACAAAACCCTCCAGTTCTGTGGTGTTGAGCATTGGGATTGTATTTCTTTTCTTCAGTCGATAGGCAATAAAAGTTGTAAGGAAAGAAAGTTTAAAGAAAGACCATCAGAAAAACACTACAGCTATTCACTTTTTGCTGAAAGATGACAACTGATGCATTTTATTACCAATTAACTTTATTCTCAATGTGCTTTAAAGAGAAATAAAACACTTCCTCTCTGCACTTCTGGGATTGCAAAAATCAAATGAAACGGAAGACCAGGCCATGTTCAGAGTCATGCTGCAGGAAAGATTCTAGAGTACAAAGACTGTTTTCATTAAAGATATGCATTTTTTAAGTCCATACCCTGACTGTGGATGAACAGTTCAGAAAAGGAGAGTGTGGTAATTTAGCAGAGCTTATAGCAAAGCTCATGGGACATTGAAATCAAGCTGCTTCCAAGAAGAATGGGGAACACTGAGCTAACATGACCTGAGTAGTGAAGTGGACTTCTGAGGAGACTGGCTTACCTTCTATCCAGCAAAAGCAAATATTCACTTTATCCCAAAGCCATTGTGCTGTGTCAAGAGACTTTCAGTTTATTTCTCCATATTCAGAATTTCATCAATTAACCCCTGAAACCATCTCCCAATGAAATCTTGGTATTTAAAGCTAGAAGCAAATTTATCAGGTAGGATTTTATTTTTCTAACCACCTATGACCTTGAACAATTTTTATTTGTGGATAATGCAATTATATTTCACTAAAACAAATCAAATCATCCTACAGTGATGTGGCCACATCAAAATTTATAGTAGCTCAATTCACAGTAGCTAAGCTATGGAACCAACCTAGGTGCCCTTCAACAGATGAATGGATAAAGAAAATGTGGTATATATTTATGCAATGGAATACCACTCAGCCATAAAGAATGAAATTATGGCATTTGCCTGTAAATGGATGGAACTAGAGACTATCATGCTAAGTGAAACAAGTCATTCGCAAAAAATCAAAGGCCAAATGTTATCTCTGATACATTGATGCAAAGGCAGAATTAGTAGGCAGGGGGAGAATAGAAGGTCATTGGATTAGACAAAGGTAGGTCCATATGATAAAGTGATAATCTGTGGTGAGAATTCTTTTCATTTTCTATTGATATCCTGAATGTTTAAAAAAAAAAAAAAGAAGAAGAAGAAGAAGTAGATTTGGATACTTTTTCACATTTAATTTGTCAGATTACATTTTAAATTTTTGACAGAGTAAAAGGTGTTTTTCTTTTCCTCATATCTCCCATACCAATCACTGTATTTCGGTAAGAACCAGACATAATTCCTGCCACAAAACTCCACTTATGAACTGCTGAATTTACAACAAACATGTAAAACCTTAAATAGGAGAGGATATGATTATTTTGTTATCCCTATAGCTACCTTCATGATTTTTAAATCCAAAACTTTCAGGAACTTCACATTTTCTAATCCCACATCCTTGTTCTTATGGCTGGAAGCATAAGTTAATTTGGGAAATTACCATCTAATTTTGTTATGTGTTATTACTCTCTTGACACATTTAGCTGCCATCCACAATCTTCTTTCTCCCACTTTCCTGATCATCTTTGTAGACTACCATATGTCAAAGTAAAGTTAAATCCTATTTTAAATAGGATAAAAAAAGAGATGGACCGATTTTAAAGTTTTCTATGCTAATCAAAACGTGATCACAATGATGCTAACATCATCTCTGGGCTCTGGCTTTCTTACCTCCATGGAAATATATGTGCTATTTTCTCAAGAAGTGTCCTTTGACTTTCCCTACCCCTGCCTGCCTAGCAAGTCTTACCTTCTGTTATGGTTGGGAAACAAAATTTTATAACCCCAAAAATCTCACCTGTGAGATAAGGCAAGAAGGTTTGGAGGAGAAATGAAAATGGGAAAGACTGTATAATGAATTGGACATAACTTTCCTATGTTCATATATGAATACACAATCAGCGTAACTCCACATCATGTACAACCACAAGAATGGGAAGTTGTACTCCATGTACGTATAATATGTCAAAGTATACTCTACTGTCGTGTAGAGTATACTTTGGTCTGCAAAATGAAGGATGATGAAGAATAAGAGTATTACCTTCTAGGGCTGTCATGAAGATTAAATAAACATATTTAATAACACAGCCAATAACAATATTTTGATCAACAACAACAGATCACATACACAATAGTGATTCTATAAGATTATATCACCTACTGATACTGTAGCTACCTTAGTTTGGGTAACTACACTCTGATATTCACACAATTAGGAAATAGCCTAAGTATATATTTCCCAGAGTGTATCTTCATTGTTAAATAACAGATGACTTTATAGATGCATGTGTATGTGAATACATACATATGTATGTATATATGTATGTGTTTCTATATATATGTATTTAAATATATACACATACATACACACACACACACATATAACCAGATAGCACTACCAACATATTAAGTACTAAACAAAATGTTTAGAAAATTGTTATTGCTTTTTATCAGTGTGTTAGTTTAGTTTGGTAGAATTTATAGCTAACCACTGAATACTGGACAAAGTTTTCCTTAAGAAACCTAACGTTTCAGGGCAGATTTGAAGAGAGTGATAAAAGAAGGACTCATATTGAGAAATTCATTGTATGGTGTAAATAGGAGGACTAGAGAGGGCCACAGATCTGGGGATTCAGATAGCCTGGCAGGCTCTTGCTACATTCTTGAAGAACTCCATTCCTAACCTGTCATGCCATGTTGAATAAACAAACTTGTGATATAGTTCTTCCTCTAGCAAAGAACAAAGGATGTCTTCATTGGCAGTGGTCACAATAGCGAAAAAGACACAAGAAGAACTCTTTCTATTTTTTCTTTTTTCCTTCTTTTCCGACAAGCTGAGAGAGGCCAAAATTGTAATGTCAAATATAGCACCACTATTCCTTTATAGGAGAGCTTGTACAGCAATGCTCTCTTCAGACCAAAGCTAAAATGCCTGTATCTCTGAGATTCTAAGAGCTTGAATCCCTCTGGTAAAAACTAAATTAACAGTACATTTATAGGTCTATGAGATATTTTAAGATTTTATTAAAAGTATATGCTCTATCATAATTGAATAATCTTTTTACTGTTATACATTTTACCCCAAATTGACATATCTTTGCTGTTTCTTATTCTTGTTAAAAAGCAACACACTACATGCACGAAATATCATAAAGTATTAACAAAACAAAACTACAATATTATAATCTAGAGATAATCATCAAATCACAATCATGTCATACTTAATATTTTAAGGATTGTTTCTTTTCCAGTTAACTATGCATTATGGATATTATATTATGTCACTAAATAAAGATACATGACAAAATTTAGTGGATGTGTAGAATCTCATTGTATGAATAGACCATAATACACACAATTTATTTCATATTAACAGCTTTTAGTTTGTATACCCTTCTGTTGTTATCATAAATATGCTAAAACAAATGCGCTTGTAGATAATAACTTTATTCATTTGTCCAAATATCCCCTTAGGATAAATTACTAGAAGTGAGATTTCAGTGTCACTTGCTAGAAACTTCCATTAAATCTTTTGAGGTGGCTTCAATATTGCTCAAAGGGTGGTACAAGTTTCACCAGGATGTACAATCAGAGGTAGACACACTACAGTTACAACCCAAATCCCATCTACTGCCTATATTTGTAAATAATTTTATTGGAATATAGTCATATCCATTCTTATACATATTGTCCATGGTTTCTTTTATGCTTCAATATAAACATTTTTAACAGAGACCATATGGCCTGCAAAACTGAAATATGTACTATCCGACACTTCCCAGAAAATGTTTTTGAAATACAAATACAGATCGCTCTTTTACGATAATAGGTTATTATTAAAAACATCATACACACACACACACACACACACACACACACACACACACACACGCCAGAGTTTCCTTCCCTTCTTTTTTCTAATCAAAGAATGCTCTCTTTCATGGCATTCAGAGTAAAAGCAGTGCAGTGGAAATCCTTCACAAAATCATAAAAACTTTGCCCTAGATAATAGAAATACAGAGAACATAGTTGAGGCTTGTAATTATTGCCATATCTCAAGTCAGTTATGTGGCCCTCAGTTTAGTGATCTTTCTCTTGCATTTGAACGTTTCCACAGAGAGATTTTCTGATACGAAAAAATAGCAAGGTGAGGCTTTTGGTTAAGATCTTCTAGGCTTAAAGAAAAAAAAAACTGTAGCATTTCTCAAGAGAATGAGAATCTTTACTTTCATCATCAAGGAAAGAAAATTCTAAAAATTAAAAATGGATGAATTAATGACTGCTAAGATTTTGCTCCCCAACTTTTTTCTATTTTCTTTCTTTTCATTACTTTATGCAATACTAATGTGATATTAAACACTGGCAAAACAAAATGAATTAATACATAATCATTAACCTCCTCTCTTTTTCAATCTGGTTAGAATATTAAAGTTACAGCATAAGGTAGAATTTGATCAATCTTCTTTCTATGTATACTGTGCTAGGGTATCAACAGTATCTTTGTTGAAAATTCTCTCATTATAAAAATTACATTAAAATCTATTCACTCCATTTGATCAAAATAAATTATTAAATATCAATAAAATAACGAATAGTTATTTGACAGCATTATCCTTCCAAAATCATTATTTCTCCAATAATTTTAATCTGAATGCCCCAGTAATTACATCTATTTTCTATTATAAAAGAATATTACAATTATTCTTGAAAGTAGACCAGTCTAAAAAATGCTGAAAGTACCTTATAATTCTTTCAAAATCTAATTGCAGAATATAGCTTAAGCAAGCATTGCAACATTATTTTGTGAAAATATAGAAAAGTAAATTTTTGGTTCTTTTATTTATAGGTAAGTATGAATTTCCATATCGTGATTTTTTTACTAAAACATTTTCCAAAAGACAACCTAAACTGTTAAGGATTATGGAAAATTATGGCTTTGCTTGGCCTTTTCTTGCTCCATATTTATTTTTCTGGTTTTGGTTCAGATAGAGTTCAGAAAATGTAAACCTTTGCCTGTGTATATAATAGGAATTTGGTTTATCTTCTGATACTGATACTCAGCACTAACCCTGAACTTGACAGATGTGCCTCTTAGCAGTGTAGGAGCAATGAGGCTGTATCTTCCCTTCCCCACATATGGTGGCCTCTTATTTCTGCTCACTTTCTGGAAAGTCTTCCTTATTCAAATAGGTGGCACTGTGCAGTGAATTCCTTCCCACTGTGAACTTACTGATTATCATTTCTCTTAAGCTTCAATCATTTAAAAATATTTTTATTGCTTTTAAAAGTTCAGCTCTTCTGGACTATTAAATATTATTTTTACTGAGGATGGGGAACAGTATTTTACAGATTACTTAAGAGATCCTCTGATCTTTTTACAAAAAGCTGGGAAAGAAGCTAGTCTTTGACATAAATGCCCCTGGGTGATGGTAAAATAATAAAAAAGGAGAATTATTCAAACTTTACAACTGTCAGCTAACCTAGAGATGGTTCAGCACTTATTAGAAGGAAAAGAGTTTTTAACAGGGAGAAAACTGTCACTTGCCCTGCTATTTAAAAACTAGGAATGCTAATTTTTGATTTTGGGCAAAGAAATACCACCTGCTTATTAAAATAAAAGACAGGAAAGGGGCAAAGGAGTATTAAAATGAAAAGACATCATTTTATACTATCTTTTATAAAAAGGAAGGGAAGGTTTTTTTTTTTTTCCTGACATGTTATTAGCCTCATCCCATCATCATTTATTATTCACTCAAAACTTTCTAACGGGAACTCATTGTATTTCAGAATTTCCCAAATTGTGGGATAGGATACACAGAATCTGAACCAAACAGAAGCCTTCACCCTTGTGGAACTTACATGCTGGAGGGCAGTCAAAGAGTTGGTGGAGGAGATAAGCAAAACAAATTCTTCTCCTCATTTTCAAAAAGGGAGAGATGGGACAGGATTGCAAATTTTACCTGACACAGTTAAAATTCCCTCACTGTGAGAGAATCTTCTCAGTTGGCTCCTTTATTCTTTCAGGTAGAGAATCTAGAAAAAAGAAAAACGAAGGAGTTCACCCAGGGCTGGGGCCTCCTAGAAGAAAGAGAGGAAGGGTCCAGGGCTGAGGCAGTGAACAGGTAAGCAGGTGAGCGAGAGGGAGTTAAAGAGAGGAGGTGGCCAATGGCTGTACTGCTGCCTTGCACTGTGACAGTGGGGAAGTCAGCGATGACATAAAGAAAGAAGTTGAGGTGAACTTCTAGAAGGGTCTTTCACTAAGATCAGAAAGCCACGGAGAGGAGCAGGTTTGGGAAGGAACACTAGAAGTTTGATGGTACTTCTAAGTTCAGTGGTACTTCCATTCATATTTCATATTAATTTACTGTTTAACTGAATAATTTGGGCCCACCCACCCAAGTAGTTGTAGGTGACACCAAGGGTAAATTTAGTGAGGCCACGACTGTGTCCCTGTGAGTCTCACAATGTGATAAAGTCTTCTATTTCTCAGCTCATTTCCTTGAAATTGCCTGCAAATTACAAGCCCCTGAGTAAAGATTAGTTGCTAGTATTTGCATGAGAGTAATAAGGCAATTTAGGAGGGTAGAGAAACACTTCCGAGAACCTCACAGGCTGTGAAGAAATCAATGCCTGTGTTCAATGGCGATCAGCCCAAGGGTGAACTGTTTCTCCTTCTGAAATAAATATTAGGGGTGTAGGTAGCAGTTCTCTGCTCCCAGACATTAACCCAGACCCATGGTCATGAGCCTGTGGCACCATCTGGGTCACTGTCATGAAGAAGAGATCCAGAGTGTCTGAGTGCAATCCCAGCTCACACCTCCTCTGGCTAGTGAGGCAAATTACACCACGTGTCAGGCCTCAGTTACTTCATGTGTACAAAGTTGGAATTACAGCTTTATTCATGTCTGGCTGTTATTATGGAGATATACAGGTCACATTCCCAAAGACTGATCCCAGAGTTCAGCACAGATTAGGAGTAGCATAAATGTTAGCTAGTAGAGAGATGGCAGAATCATTCCTGACACTACTCAATATGTGACAAACACATCAAAACTATTAGGTGGAACTATTGCTTGTGAGTGAACAAAAGTCTTTAGTAGAGTCAAATAAAATGAGGTAAGTTAATGGCCTAATGGAACTTCTAATCAAAGTGACACAAATTTTTAAAAGAGAAAATTTGGTTGTCATATAGATATTAAGTATAAGAGCTACTTTCCAAGTTGCTACATCCCTGCAATTTTTTTTGTCCAATGGAAAACCCCTATTGCTGTTTGTGGTTGGGAAGCAGACGGGATGTAAAACTTCCCCTTCACACTGTTCTAGGAAGTATGGCCAATGGACAAAGGAGAATTTAAATGTAATTAGTCGAAACGAAAAATAAACTTAGAGGTATTTATTAGTTAAAACACGTTAGGGGTTGTTTCAAAATGACTCTCCTTTTCCCTGTGAATGAAACCCAAAGAAAGGGGACAGAATATGACCAAGAGGTACATAGGTAAGATCTAAGGAATAATGAATGGTGAGTGTGGGGTAACCTTGGACTAGAAGAAGCAGACACTTCCTTCTCTGAGCTCTTCAAGGAATAAACAATTACCTCCTGTGAACAATCCGCTGTGAAGTTAGATAAGTGTTATGATTCTTTGTTAGTGAATACAATGGGATATCCACATATTCAAAACTTTTAATTATGTTGAGCTGTGTTTGGGGGCACTCCTGACAGCTGTCAGACAGAAATACAGAATAACAGAAAACAGAATAAAATTTCACCTTCTCAGTGCACAGTTAAAACTAATCATTAAGTCAAAAGGAGCTCTGAGGAACCAAAATAAGTCACAGTTCACATATAATGTTTTAGTCAGGTTTTTTTTTTTTTTTTTTTTGTTATTGTTGTTGTTGCTGCTGCTGCTGCGACCAAAATACCTGGGAAGAACAATTAGAAGAGGAAAAGTTTTTTGGCTAGCTGTCAATAGACAGCTGACTCCATTGCTCTGGGTCCAAGGCGAGGCAGAACATCATGGCATAAGGGTGTGGAGAAGGGAAGCAGTTCAGGACATGTCAGTCAGGAAACAGAGAGACATCTGCCCATGAAGGACAAAATGTAACCCCAAAGGCACATTCCCAGTGACATACCTCCTCCAGATACACTCTACCTGCCAACAAACAGTGAATTGATGCACTGATTTTATCAAGGCTCTCTTAACCCAATGATTTCACTTCTAAACTTTCTTGCCTTGTCTCACACATGAGTTTTTGGGGGGGATACTTCATATCTAAACAATGACACATAATAACCCAGGCACTTGATAAAAATAGGCCAGATTCTATTTGTTCTTATTTTGTTCACATTTAGAACTAGCTTGGTTATCTGATTTGAAGTCCAGTATAGATTCCATGTAATAAATTGAGAGGAGGTAATGAGGCCACAGACCTGGTGAATGGAAGTGAGTGACCCATAAATACCAAGCGTACAAGAGATTGGGGCTACTTGTGTAGGACACATGCTCCTGAAACCTCAAAGTGCTCTATAGTCAGCACTGTTTTAAAGCAGAATAAAGTCTCATAACCCCAAATTGCTACAAATAAGTTTCTTTTTATTTGATATAGAGAAGCTCCTGGACATACGATGAGGTTATGTCCTCATAAATCCAATGTAAATTGAAAATACGGTAAATCGTAAATACGTTTCAAACTCTCTAGCCTACCAAATAACAATCGCCTATCAGTCCAAGGCACTGTACATGGCTGGTCATTCACCCTGGAAATCAGGTGACTGACTGGGAGCTGTGGCTCGGTACCAGTGCCGAGCACCTAAGACTGTACCATAGATCAATAGACCAGGAAAAGATCAAAATTAAGAATGTGAAGTATAGTTTCTACCAAATGTGTATCAGTTTTGCAATGAGAGTTGAAAAATTGTAAGTCTAATCATCATAAATTAGGGACCATCCATATTCACCTTTGAAAACAAGGAAGGGTGGGATTAAGTTTGAGAAATATTTGCCTTACATACAGTCACCTGTATTATTTGAAACAATAATGTGCTTTGTTTCCTGAGAGTTAGAGCTTAGTTTGGGGAGTTATTATAAGACATTCTCTGCAAGTCACAAATGACTACAGTACTAAGAGATGAAAGGAACTGAGTCAGAAGCTTAGTCTCCAGTTATAATGTCTGTGATGATACTCATTCATTTATACATCTCATTCCTCTATCATAGAAGTTGAAATTAGTGACCAGTAGAGTGATCATACAACATGTGGAAAACAAATTTTTCATCTTTAGCTATCCAACGTTTACATATATTCTACCATGAAATCTCAAAATCCATGTAAATTAACATTCTTATTTTCCACATTAAGAACTCTGATGATTACACTTGACCAAGAGCACACAGCTAGGTACAAATCCAGGGTGCCTACCTGACACCATGTGTCTTCACTGCCCCTAGAACTATGTTTACCAAAGTGAGTCCCTTGAGGCTGCTGCTGAGCCTTTCTCCATATTATGATGGTATTTAAAAAAGTAATATTGAAGCAATCCAGAGCTTGGAATTTAGAGACATAAATCTACCCAGAGTACTATTTTCATGCACTAGACAAATTCCAACTTGCTGGCTTCTAAGCAACACTTGCTTAAATAAATTAAGAACATTTTTGTAGAAATTTCTGCCAGGAAAACCTCTGGCCTCTGCTGAAGGACTTCCTCAGTTACAATAAGGATAATGATGTTCCTTCTTTGTATCCCTTTTTGTTTGGGTTACTAGGAAGTGTAGCACTCAACAACAGTATATATCTCCTTCCTCTTCCTGTCAGCGCTCTTGGTTTTCTATTTCTAGTTCAAGTTTATTATATTCATTGTAAAGCACATTCTTTTGTAAGCTACTTCAAATCTTCTGTGGGAAAATCCAGGGTGCATAGATTGCACAGAGGCCAAAACAATTTATAAATGTGTTTATGCACTTGATGGCTCCAGAAACACTCAAACATTTCTTTATCTTTGTGTTCACATTTATCTTATTTATATTTTGAGTCAAATCCAGTGTAACTCTATGGTGCTTTTTTGTATGTGATAAATTGCCTATGATCGTGAACAATGTGTTACATGTAAGACCAAGCATATAAGCGTGGATTAATATGACAGGGCAGTCTATTTTTCTAAGTATCATCCAATTATCTGCCCCTTGCTTCCCAAACGTTGCAAAACTTAGACGTATGCATAGAAACCAAATATAAGGTTTAGCACATTTCCCAGGGCAATATTTTAGTAGCCGTACACAATGTAAAGATGAAATGGAAAATGATTCAAATTCATAACATTAGAGGCAGACTTTGTTTTTTGGTTCTTTTGAAAGTGGCACAAGAATTTTTTGAAACAACTTTCATTCAAGCAATTTAGTTTTAGGTATTTTGATAACTTCTTAGGGGTTCATGTAATACAGATCAGATGAAAACAAAAATACTCTTCCATTAAAATATTTATTCTTTACCAAGTAGTATTCAACCTACTGCCTTTAGGGTCAAAGTAAGGATCCTGACAAATTGTGGCATCTTTGAATTAAACTAATGAATATGTGCCAGTGGACAATTCAGCTGATATAAGATGTGTGTGTGTGTGTATGTGTGTGTGTGTGTGTGTGTGTGTGTGTGTGTACATGCATGTGTATCATCTAATTACATTCACAACTTAAAATTTCAGATTGGGGAAAAGGATAAATTATTTAATTATTTGCAAAGGTTATAGAAGTAGCAACTCTATGATGAATTACCTAGCTACTCCACCTCCTTACTAGAGAAAAACAGCTTTAACCACTAGCCCCCCCCTTGTCTCTGATATCATGAATCTGAAACTTTTTCTTTATCATATTACGAGTGGCATTTTGTTTTGTTTTTCTTATCTCTTTTCCAATTACCCCTTAGCAAAAGATCTAGAAACACTTTCATCATTAATACATTAACCATACTGCATTTATTTGAAAAAATAAATTTGGAAATTTGGTGAAGTTGTCATTCCCTATTTCTAAGAAAGAAAGCATGAATTAAGAATTATTTTCCTTCTCCTTACCTTATTACATTCTTCAAGGAACTCCAGGCACTAAAGTATCAGTACAATACCTTTACAGTCACTTCAAACTGCATCCCGGAGACATACTGACCAACACTTTAGGTCCAACCCAATTCTCATATTTCAAGTTATCACCTGCAGTCAGGGAAGAACTACTTTTGTCATCCTAAGTGGTAAGAGAGACAGGCAGAGAATGTGACAATTCATTTTCTCTCTCTTTCTATTTACAATTTAGGGTGGCATCACAGCGAAATAATTAATTGACCTGCCCAGAGAACAAATAAATCACAAACTCAATATGCTGCTTGGAATTTGCAGCTCATTTCTGCAGCATTTCTGTGCAATACAGCTAACATATGAGGTTGGTAAGTTCTTCTGACACGTCTCTGGGTCTTCCTAACCCCTTGCAAGGTTATGGTAGTGAAATATGACAGGGATCACAGTGCAGGTACAATAGCGTATGTTCCAAATCACGACCAGAATAGAACGTGTAACTGTAACAAAACTGCATGTGAACAATGTTAGGGAAGATAAAAAAAAAGTCATCTTCATAATTTTTCAGTAATTCTGGAAGTTACTCTTATTCTTTTTTTTTTTGCCAATATGAAAACAATTTAAATATATTGACCAAGTCAAATATGAATTCTAGTTCACTTGGTTATTGAACACACACACACAAACACACACACACAATTATTTCCCTTGAATGTCAAGTTTCTAGTTAATGAGATTACCATAAATAACTGTTCAGCTTCTAGGGTGTAGCTGTGGTGTATGCATGCCTACCAAGAGATTCTTGGCATTATCTTTCCTGAATATTCTGCATTTGGGGAAGTAATACAAATTTAAAAGAAATTTGAGACTGCTCACATGCTACAGTAATTCAGAGGTCAGTAATATATGAAGATTCAAAACTTCAGAAAGATGCAAAAAGGAGTGAGATTAATACACTTTGGAGACTATTAGAACAACTGTCCATGGTTAATTCTCAAACTATCATGGTTTATAGTCAAGAGTGGCTGACAGGTCAAACTAATAAATCAGAAATAGATCATTACTAAATGGGAAGTAAGTCCAAAAGAATCATTGTTTCATTTATAAACCAGTCCATGAAGCAAACTATGAAGTCCAAACACAGCATCCTGAATGCCAACTGATTGGTTGTGAACAACTACTATTTACTAGCAATAAAGAGAGCAATGACATCAATTCTTAAACTTGTACTTAAATGCCTTATTAAATAGACATCTGCTTTATAGGTCTCACAAATTCCTTATGACTAGAATATCCAGGCAAAGTTGATGGAAAGGACTATGAGGTAGAGTAGATGTTGCCACTTCCTGTTCTGAGAAAATTATATCTTTCTGCAACTTACAAGATCTTCAGAGAGTAGAAGAAGCTAATCACAAATATTTCATATCCAAAGGGCAGAGTAAACTTATTGTCATGTAATAAAAACTTTAAGTGGAACTGAATTTACAATGAGATTACAGAATGATGAATTTATAATCTCACACAAATTGTTAATATATAAACAAACATGAAATAACATTTGTAAAAGCATTATCTTGACATAATCATTAGCATCACTAACACAAAAATATCTTTGCTGTCTAAAGAGGATGGGTTTTACAGATTCAATTCAAAATTACTCTGAAAACCCCTAACAAAAGTTAGCAAAAACATATGAACCCCTTTCTCTGACAATTGGATTTCCTTAATAGAGAACCTCTAGGTAAATAATCTTGTAAGTTGTGTGCTAAATTATTCCATTATTTGCAGTCAGTTTCATTTACAGGAATAAAATGCATCTTTGGTATTTAGTTTCACACTTTCCATAAAACCAGTTGCCAATGGATATCATGTTGTTGACATGAATTTTCTCGTCTCAAATTTATGCTGTGCTAGCTTTTCTTCAAATCCTTCCATTTAATCAATAAACTCTCTCATCAAAAAAGAGCCTTTAACGAATGAATGTGTTGCAGTTATAATTCTTTACCACACTTGCATGATGACATATAAATAGATGATACATAAGCTGTGTTCCTGAAAACTGTGGAAATGAATTTGAAGGGTGACAGATAATCCAGGCTTGTTTAAAGTAAAATTTGTCACAATCTAGAAAACTTGATAAAAGTTCTTCTAACTCTTCGAAGCTAAACATCTCCATGATCCAAGAGATGAAAATAATTTCAGTGAAATGTACGAGTTGGAAATTGACCATCTTAAAATTAGTTAAAAATACTAACTCATGATGTAAAGGATCTTTAGGGAAAAACAATAACAACAACAACAAACAAAACTCTTGAATCACAGGTTGGAACCTTTCAAAACTTGTCAGTTTATTAGGGACAGTGTCATTTCCTTCCTGCTATTCTTCTTCCCCTAGTGCAAGGTATAAATTTGGATATAATTACAAAGTGAGATAGTTCAGAACCTTGTTTCACTTGACTAGCACAAAGGTAAGGGAAAAGCCACTTCTTGGTGGCCCACATTGGGAGGCACATGGTATCCAGTCAGTCTTTCCTGTCCTTCTACATAAACTCAGATTTTTTTGTTGAATGATAGCTGCTTCAGTTTCAAAACAGAATACACTTGGTGGCCAAACCTTGCTCAGGATGTCACTGTAGCATGACCTTTGTACCCACATTGCTGAGAAGAAAGAAAATCATATCCTTCAGAAATATTTGCTGCATCCACAGGTGGCAGGTGCTACCATTTATGTGAAGAAGGAGCATAAGGTAGTGGGATAAATAGGAAACCAAACACCTGGGTTTCCCAGGACATTAGCCTTCTCTGTTTTCTTCGTTTGAGGCTCAGTGTTCACCCTCACATTTTCATCCCCATGAACACAATGGAATGAATTCAGTAGATTAAGGAGGAACATAAGGAATAACCTATAATGTTGATTAAAAGAAGAAAAATAACTTGGTAAATACTTGTTAGGCTTTCTGTTCACAGGGCGTTTAATGCTAAGTAGAATGAACAGATTCAAAAGAGATTTTCTTAATCTTTATAGCAGTACCTGAGCTGAAGTATAAACTCCAAAGAGGGTATTTTATAGATAACCATAGTTAAAAATAACTGTATTAAAATGAAACTAGCAAGAGAATATCTAAAACAACTAGACGGGCTAAATGGTACTGACTTGTGATGACTTCATCAATGACAGGCAGAAAACAATCATTTAACAACCCCAAATAAGAAAAATGCAACTAAGAGAAAAGTAATCATCAGAAACCTTTGAGGTAGTCATTATTAAAAAGAAGTCTATGTGGAAATCCACAAATCCAGATAGTAAATTTACATGAGTACCCAGTGGCTTAATTAATTCAAAACATCTTTTAGGAGCCCTGCATCTCTGATTTTCGTCACTGCACAAAGTGAAGACTAGATGGTCACATGTGTAAATATGTTCTACTCCTTCCCACTGGGGTCATTTTGATGTACTTTACATTATATGTATTTATATTTCTGAAAGAATCAGGTCTACTATTTATTTTTAAGAGCTTAAAAACTTTTATGAAGTTTTTAAAAAAATATTTTTAGATGTTGATAGAACTTTATATAATTTATTTATTTATATGTGGTACTGAGAATTGAACCCAGTGACTCACACATGCTAGGCAAGCACTCTCTACTACTGAGCCACAACCTCAACCCCCTTTTATGAAGTTTTATGAAGAACATAGTATATACACAGTACAGGCAAATGGGGCATCTGGAACCCTGTTCCTTCAGAGTTCCCCGACTCAGAGTGACACTTAGCATGAGAACTGAATTCTGCTAGTCCAAGGGGCTCTTGTCTCAGCCAACACCAACCTGAAGACCACTGTGTGTGATATCAGATCTATAGAAACGTGTGTGCACATATGTCATGCACATCATATAGGTATGGTACACATATGTCTTTCCTTCTGGTTCTCATTTTGTACATGAGGAACATGAAAGCTAAAAGAGTTAATTAGTACTTGCAAGTGCTATATTTAATCATCAGTAGTAAAAGAGGGAAAGACAAAGCATTTGTTGAATGCCTGGAATATTAGCAGGTACTCTGCCACTTCAAGCCTCCTAAGACTCCGAATGGCAGTCTTAGGTTACTCTAAGAAACAGTAAACAGACTAAAGACCAAAACAATGAACCAGTCAAGAATGTTTGATTCATGGAAAAAAGAAGGAAAATACTAGGGAATTGCTACGTGACAAAAAACAGTTCGTATGCATCCCCAAATGTGCTTGCCAAGTGGGCTCTCGTGGTCCACATTATCTTTTTGTCCTGACGTTTGTGTCCAAATTTGATAAATGCTGAGGAGGATGAAGTCTTAGCCTTGGATTCATTACCAAGACAACACCCTGCACAAGCAGAGAATTACATTTTCCTTGCTGCTTCAGCAAGAACACTTGAGATGCTCAAACACCAAGGGAAGGATGCTTGTTAACCAAAGCATCAGAGGACACATGGAACACAGGCATCTTTTATTCTATAAATACTCCTGTTACACGATTCAACTCTGAGACCGATCACAAGGTTTTCTCTTCAAATCACAATGTTTATGTCTCCTCATAAATGAAGTGGAAAATTGAACAAACGAGGAACAAGAGACATCTCCCTTTCTACAGGCATAAGGGAAGGTGGCATCACCATGAGGTCTGTAGTTTAAATAGACTGGAATGAAAAAAAAGAAATACAGGTAAATCTCATGGTTGAAGCCTGACTTAAGCAGCATTAGAAAAGTGCTTTCCAAATTTTACTGTTCATAAGAAGCATCCAGGGACCTTGTTAAAATGCAGATTCTGATTCAGTAGATTTAGTCTGAAACTAAGATTCTGCCTCTCTGGAAAGCCCCGGGTGATGCTGATCACATTTTAAGCTGAAAGAGAATCCATCACTATTCCCTGGGTCACAAAATACCTGGCTTCCTCTCTAAGTGGGATGCCACTATATTTTCACTATTGACTTTTATTGTTGCTAAATTTTAAAATTCAATGAATCTGAGCTCTGCAAAAATGTACCTAGGAAGAAAAACTCATTAAGCTCTGGAGAGGAAAGGGCATTCTGAACACCATTTAGACTTTGTTTTTTGACCAATGAGACTACTTTTCTTTCATGTTTATGGATGAAACAATCACTTAAAGGAGATCATATAAGCATTAAAGAATATTCACAAAATGGTTTCCAAAATCAACTGCATTTAGCCCAGTTAATTCCCTTATCAATTTTCTGTGCGTAGCATCAAAGCATTTAAATTTTCTTTTTTAAATAAGTTAGGGTTAGGAGTAAGAAGTTCTGGGGTACTAGTGCACAGTAAATGACTAATAGATAACAGCAAGATTCTGTACATTTCAAAAAGCTAGAAGAAAGGATTTTGAATCATTTTCACTTTTGTCTTATGAAGCTGATATTCAATAGATATGACTGGGTTCAATCAAGTTTTCCATGTATATTTCTTAAACAATACTTTTCCTTGTATTTTCAACAGGCCCTAAGAATTATAAGACAAGATGATTGATTGTCCAAGGAACAATTTAAAATAAAGGAAGCTAGCATTTGTCCTAATATGGAAGTGAAAAATATTCTATCAAGTTCCCTTAAATACACTGAGGCCAACTGAATGTCTGTATCAGGGATAATACCTGAGGATGTTTTTGATTGTCACCACAAGGTAGTTACTCTTGGTTTCTAGTGACTAGAAGGCAGAAAAGCTGTAAATAGTTCACGATGCCCAGCAAGCACCTATAGAGACTGAGATGTTTATGGCACCAAAGTTGAGAACTTTTGATCTATACTGATTTAGAAAAGACAAGGTAGAAAAAAAAAAAAAAAGAAAGAAATCAGGAGGAGGAGGAAAAGAAAAAGGAGAAAGAGAAGGAAGGAGAGGAGAAGCAGAGTGGGGAAAGGAAGGAAAAATAGAGGGATAAAAGAGCAGTGGACAGTGCTATATTAAGGAGAAAATCAAAGGCATTTTCAGATTGATTTCCAAGTTGCCTTCACAGCATCTTTGTATTTGGAAATATCCCAATCAAATCCTGATCTAATAACGTTCACTTTACAGCCCTGAGTCACAGATTTTTGTTTTAAACTGTAGTAATGGCACTCATGTGTCTGTTAATTTATCTCTATTAAATAATTGAAATAAATGTGTATATGAAGTGCATGTATACATACTGACATTTATGAATAAGAGCACTAATAATACATTTTTGACAACATATATTTAGTAATGAAAGTGTCCTCATATGAAGACATTGAAGATGGAGATAAAACTGAGTCCACCAAATGGTGTATATATATTTATACAGATATGTTTTACAACCCCTCTGTTAAAGATAAAGCATACTAAAAGATATTCAATGGTGTCAATGGTGCTCAAATAATATGTGGCTCAAATAATTTTTAGATATTTATGACCAGGTCTTTCAAAATGTCCTATTTTGGTGAGAAAAAATGGACTTTGGTTCAATTACTTAAACTTTAGGTATTAGAGCATCTTCCTCAGATTAATTGATTATAAACATCCTTCCAACAGTGTGTTTTAAAGCTCAAATTATATAATTTGCCTTAACTACATAATATAGTAGCATTAATGTGACCTACTTGTCTTTTCCAATGTTAGGTCAATGTCTTCTGTTGGTGATTTCCCCACCTCCGTACCCCCATAGATATAGAATATTGATTAATGAGATGAATATGTGCATGCAATTTTACTTTTATTGAAATTATTTTGTCAGCTATTTTCTGCGCAATTCTGAAACCTGCTTTTTTTAATTTTTAGCCCTTATCAAATTTTAATACTGAATTTTCTTTGTTCATTACTAGGCTATAATTTTAGCATATCCAACTACATAGGGTGGGAATATTATAATTCTAAATTTGGCCTATGACACTTGATTGGGGGTGAGTTTATAATTTGCCATTTTACCTGTTGCCAGAATTCTATTTATGTTTATTAATTTCTGCACAAATATTACAAATTTTTATAAAAGAGAGCTTGCATTTTTTTTCTCCAAGTGAATGGCCTAGGCTGGGAAAGATACTGCATCTGGGTCAGCTTGGATGAGTTCTGAGAAGAGGAGGTTTTGGAGATGAAGGAAGAGGTTCCAAGAGTGTGCTGGGCAGGGAAGGCTGGCAGAGGGGATGAAACTGTCAGAGGAAAATAAGGTGGGATGAAGGTAGTATTTACTTACAATCAGTCATATTATGACAATTGGTTTCCAACCATGGTTTCTGGCTCATATCTCTCTTCCTAAGGCAGGCCACAGAAACTAGAAGTTTTCCTCCAGAAGGCCAATCATAGAATGCAGCCCCTCATCCCCCAGCCCACCTGACTTGGAACTGGTCATAAAGACATTCCCTCATCTGATGACACTCATTCCAGAGTGTCCTCCCCATATCCTAGAGAGGTCTACCACACAGAGAATTCAGAAATCTGGACAGACAGGCCTTTCTGGGTTCCTCCACCCAGTCCATAAACGTGCAGAGATGTCTACACAAAAAACAAAAACAACCAAAAAATAAACAGTTCGTAGAACTTCTGGATAGATCAAGATATGGGGGTTCCTAGAGGATAGGGGCCCAGAGAGACCATGAAAACCCCATGCCTCTTCTCCCATACCTTGCCATAAGCATCTCTCCATCTGTATTTTTGTAATATCCTCTATAATCATTGTACACATAATAGTTTCCCTGAGTTCCATGAACTTCTTGAGAAAATTAAAGGAGCTCAAGCATAGGGTTGTGGCAACCCCAATTTATAGTCAGTCTTCCAGAAGCACAGGTAAAGCATCCTGGGGCTTGGAACTGGCATCAGAAGGGGGAACAGTCTTGGGGACAGGGTCTCAACCCATGGCATCTGACACTATCTTCAGATAGATAGTGTTAGAACTGAATTGAATTACAGGACACCCAGCTGGTATCCCCTGCTGCTGAATTGCTTGTTCCCTGGTGTGGAAAAATCCCCAAAGCTTTTGAGGTCACAGAAGTGATCTGTATTATGAGTGTACTGTTGGAGAAAATGAGTTTGATTTTTTTTTCTTCTATATACATCAGACTATTCAATAAAACATAATGTCCATGCTACCTAGAATGTTGTAAGTGAAATCAATTAATTCTCCATCCATCCTGTAATGTACTAGTTCTTTGCAGATATTTTCTTTCCTTTTCCAATAATCGCCCCTATGATTTATGAAGTGCTAATGGAATTTTGTAAACAGTGCCACAGATTCCATTTACTCAAAAAAAATCCCATAATTTCACAATGATATTATTTGTGAGTTATACTTCTAGCCCATAAGATAGAAAATAAAAACTTTCCATTTCCATTATTTTTTAAAGTACAATTAGGGAATTAATCTTCAGCCCTTACTAAAGCATGGACATCTGTAGAGATCTTTTCAGTTCACGACTGTTCCCTATGGAATGACCATATGAACAATCTGAAAATGGATCAGTATAGGCTATATTTTAAAAATTAAAACATCTATGGTAAGCTTACACACTATACATTCCTGATTCCAGTTTACAGTCTCTTCATAAAAGGAAGACTCTCGGTTTTAGATTAAATAAGGCAGCCAAAAATGATTAAATGCTTTCTTGTGACTTCTTGCATTTTCCAAAAATAAAATTTGTGAATAAAAATTTTATTATGCAAATTATTCAACAACAAGCCCTGCCCTCAAATTTTCCACCTCTCTACTCCTTTTCACCCTCATGGCCATAAGTTACATTTGTGCTATTTCCAGCAGTTGTGGTCATTACTGGAAGATTAGATCCTGTGTAGGAGAAAAGATTGCATGTGCTATATGGCTTTAGGGTCTTCTGTCACAGCCATACATACACTAATCTAAAGAATCATCTTAGAACCATCAGTATGTTCCCCAAAACTCAGGTTTTTTTTTTTTCATTCTCATTTTCAATCCTAAATTATGAATAGCACATCAATGCTATATCCTATATTTTGTTTTCTTAAAGACAACCAACAAAGGAGCAAATGATGATATTTGCCACCAAAACTCTTTCTAAAGAACAATTCTTAAAGTTTACAAATATTTTCATTATGTACTCTGTCATAAGGCAGGTTTCGTATTCGTGATCAAACTGACATGATTTGTAAAATAAATTCAGTAGAAAGCAAGAAATTTTATGAAAATATAAAGTATAAAATAATCAAGAAATTCTAATTGATATTGTTCCTTGAAGTCAAGGGTATTCTAAATGATCAACTTTCTACATATCATAGACACTCAAAAAACATATGCTTCTGTGGTTGCTGCAAATGTTTAGGAGATCCAGGACCATATATATAAACCAATTAAATAAAAAAGAATTTGTTCAACTCATTTGCATTTTTTAATGTTGAAGATGTACTTAGCATTTCTTAATTACCTGTCCTGAACTGTGTGTGTTCTTTGTAATCATGATTATGAGGACAATCATCAGTGATAGAGTCTTTTTTTTTTTCCAGAGGAAAAGGATGATAAAAATTTAATAGGAAGATCATCTCTAGCATTTCTATGTAGAAATTCTAGTTAGTGATTAGGCAATGTCTCTACATTATCAAATCAGAATGATTGAGATTTTTTGTTTGATATTTTGCCAAATAAGAATTGACAGTTAAAAAAGATGCCACAATCCTAGGACTTCTGGATAAGTTGATTATGCAGGAACATGAAGAACATAGAAGAGACTTTTAGCTAAAAATTAAGATATTCTTCACACAGAGGGTCCCAAGTTACCAGGTTGGTGGGTAAAGATTCGGACCCAGAGAATGCAAATATCTGAGTCTTACTTTAGGACTTTACATACATAAATAGAGTCAGGTAGAGACTGTGGCTAATGGAAGTTCAAATTTTAATTGTGCATTTTAGTGCGAATGCTTTATTATTAGACAACATAGTCCTTATCTAAGCAGCTAAGTTCCATCTTTTTTTATTCAGTGAATGACACCTGAAGCAACAATGCTCTACATTGGATCCTCCATGGTGGCCTGGTAGCTTCAGTAAGATGACTTAAGTATTTCAGAGTCAGCAGCAATAGCTCTCTTTCTCCTAACTTTTAGAGTCCCCTGTACTTCTCCACAAACATGTAAAATGAAATGTACTTACCAGTACATCTAATACAATATTATTGTCATATTAGAAAACAAGTGTTAAGAGGGAACTAACAACTTCACAGAGTAAAAGAATTACTATCATGTTGAAAAGTTTGGAAGTCAGGCAAGGTGAGGATTTGAAGAGAGATGAGAGGGAGGGATAAAGGAAGAATAAGTAGAAAGAAATCAGAGATAAAGAGGGACTTAGATTCCCAGAGAGGGAGACAGAGTTGGGATGGGAGGGGGATGATGGGGAATATGTTAGCCACCTTCTGATATTGGACCAATGTTGCTTTTCTTGTGCCAGACTAGCTCAGATGCGGGGTAAGTGGCGAAGAGTCAAGACCCAGACTCTGGGAGTTGGGTAGAAGCAAGCTTGTGGCGAGCAGCTTGCAAACTTGTTTATTGCAGGAGTAGCTATACATTTTATAGGTTTCTTGCCCAATCACAATGTGCCATGGGGGATCAAACCACCAGGTTCCTATATGGGTTCCCTTGGTAACATTGTATCAATTTGTGTACTTTCCTAGGTGGCCCAAGCAGAATGCTCCTCCCACAGGTTTTCCTGTCGGGCCCATATGTGCAAAGGTTTCCTTACACACTTGAGACGTTCACTGCTGCCAGGCAAGAACCAGGATTTCTCCCAACAGACCAGTTGTGTCAAAATTCTTCTGTTTGCTTTGAAAAGATGTCTGAGCAAAGATCTAAGTGTCAATATTACAAGAAGGCTGAGTTGAAGTACACAACAAGTTTTATGTGACCTCCCCATGATTGGCAGTATCCAAAAAGAGGTTGGAAAATCCCTCTAAGAACTTCTGAGAAGACACCTTTATAACTGTGGATCTGGACCACAGCACTGTTCTCAAACCTATGGAACACAGGGGCAAATTGGAGGGGGGTCTTGTTAAAAAGCAGATGGAACTCAGTTATCATGGGAAGGGGTCTGAGACTGCACATTTCTAACAGGATCCCAGGTGACGACCACACTACTCCTCATGGATCATACTCTAAGTAGCCACAGAGCTGCCTCTGGCTGTAAATATTGAAAGTTTCCTCCGTTACATAGTAGAATAAAAGAAATAAGAAAATTCACAGGAGTCAGCCACACTACATGCTTGAATTTCATTGATAAAATAGCTAAACCGCCGTGTCTTTTTAGAGGCGGAAAATAGCTGGAAAACAACACTTGAGAGATAATAGCATAAGCACCAGGATAATGATACTAAAATGCCCTCGAAGAAAATTGGCAGCAGTTCCAGATTCATACTCAGCGTAGGCAACTGTGAGGAGTTAGAAACTGAATATAACCACTGATATTGAAATTGAACCCTGCTAGCTAATAGTGTGCTCACACAAACCTGTGTTTAGGGAACAAAGATTGAAGATTGAAGAACTCCTGGATGAGACAGGACCTGAATATGTTGCACCATTGAGCCATACTGGGAGTGGAATTACAAACCAATATACTGAGCAGCTGTCTTCCTTTTGACCTTTGAATTCCAGCAAACCCAGAAAGGAAAGGGAGTTGGCATCTTGGTTGCATCTCATGCTACTTTTAATCAGCTGCAAGATTTTTGCTGCCCTTGAGAACACTGCTCCCTATTCTGTGCGAACAGCTTGACCAAGGGCCAACTGAGGGATGTCACTCGGTCAACAGGAAGTGACTGTGGACAAAAGGTCCAAGTTTAGGAATGCCTCTCTGGGTTTTATTTTGATACAGAGCCTAGTCAAACTCAGTCTTTGTGACCCAAGCCAGGGCAAAAAGTATGTGCAAGCCGGATAACTCTTTGTGTGTGTGTGTGTGTGTGTGTGTGTGTTTTCCATTTTTAAAGGCACAGCTCCTAAGAATGCAGTGATGGAGAAAGACAACTGGAAGAGATGCAGGAATGCAAGGGAGGGATAAGAATTTCTTAATCAAATATTCTTTCTCAGTTACATTTAAGATATATGTTAGCTAATGTTTTTCTAAAAAAAAAAAAAAAAAAAAAATTCTTCCAATTCTTCCTTGGTACCTGGGATATATAAGGCAGGGGTGCTTAATGATTGAGCCACATCTCCAGCCTGTTTTATTTTTTGAGACAGGGTCTCACTAAGTTGCTGAGGCTGGCTCTGACCTTCCGAGCCTCCTGACTCAGCCTCCAGAGTTGAGTTGCTGGGATTACAGGTGTACTCAAGCATTCTCAAGAATGTAAAAGGAGACGCTGAGATCCTTCAGGTTAAAATGATTTGTGAAATCAGTGTCTGAACAGAAAGAAACACTGTCACTCCGGGACATCATAAGGAGCACCTGCATCTCCTTAATCTCTGCTTTTATGTTGCAAAGTATTGTGTTTCTTTGAAAGTTTTGAAGGTTTAGAAGATGGACACAAGTGAGTTCAAATCCCTTTGAGCTACTTAGTGGTACACAGGCCTGAGTTTCCTCATCTTGAAATTGGACACAATAACAGTTGATAAAGGAAAAGGTGGGCTGGGGTTGTAGCTCAGTGGAAGAGCGCTTGCCTAGCATGTGTAAGGCACTGGATTCAATTCTTAGCACCACTTAAAAATAAATAAAATAAAGATCCATTGACAACTAAAATATATTTAAAAAATAAAACAAAGGAAAAGGTAACAAAAAAGGATACAAAGTACAGGTATTAGAAAATTTTATCCAACAGTTCATAGGGCTGTCCTATTAATAATTAATCAATTAATTAATTTTATTCATTCTTTTTAGATATTTATGACAATAGAATGTATTTTGACATATTATACATATATGGAATATGATCATATATGTAAAACTTCTAAAGATTAGGAAGCCATCAACAGTACAGTGATAGCAGAAAGTAGCTGTCATTAGATTGTTTTTGCTTTATCAAATTAACTTTTCACAAATCAAACTGGTTCTTTTCCTGAGAATGAGGAGTACTTTTCCCTGCAACATCACTGCCACAGGAAGCATTGGAGGCATATGAAGACTATGTCCCTGAATATTTGACTCTGTGGGTGTTGTCTTAAAGGTAAACATTCAGCTAAGAAGGTGAAAAAGCATAGAAATGAAGAGATGATAGAAAACGAGACTACCAAAACAGAAAAAGAAAAAAATGAATTTAGAAAATAAAATTAAAAATCCAAGTGACTATTACATACTATTAATATCAGGAAATCCAGTTTTTCACCCAGTAATTTAATAAGCACCTACTACACAGTGTGCAGAAATAGTGCTGGGGGAGTTAAAAGGGTGAATGATGCAAGACTCCTGCAAGACAGTGAAGTATGGTGGTTAGAACAGACTCAGCCAGATTTGAATCCAGGTTCTGCTACGTACTGTGTAAGGTTGGGGGAATTGTTCCTGTGCCTCATTTCCCCACCGGGGAAATGGGAATCACAGTTCTGTATTCTTTACTTGGGTTTTTATGAGGATTTAATCCTCACAGGTCCTGATGCTAATGCTTAGAACCACTAGCATATGAATGAGTGCCATGGGCAGTGGCTGTGTGCCAGGTTCCGTGGGAACACCTACAATGCTGCAAAAAAGAGGAGATACTAACCATGGGCCCTGGGAATTCTGATGTCAGACTGGTAGCACCTCATGAGTGTCCGTCAATTACCTGTTAGCCTGAGAACTAGTGTTCTGTTTTAGTCAACTTTTTCTCTGCTGTGACTAAATGACCTGAATAGCACAACTGTTCAACTGGGCAAGACTGGGTTATGTTAAGATGGAGATAAAATTCCAAACTGATGGCATGTCCAAACCAGATTAAATAACCATGATCTTAACCTTTTCAAAGAGGTCAAGGTAGTAGAGGAGGAAAGGTTTATTTGAGGGCTCATGGTTTCAGAGGTCTTACTCCACAGGTGGTCAGGTCCATTCCTCAGGGCTCAAGTTGAGGCAGAACAACATGACAGAAGAGTGTGGTAGAGGGAAGCAGCTCACATGAGATCAGCAAGCAGAGGAAGAGACTCCACTTGCCAGATAAAAATATTTATCCTACAGACACGCCCCCCAGGGAACCACTTCCTCTAGCCACACCCCACTTGCCTCCAGTTACCACTCAGTTAATCCCTATCAGAGGATTAAATCACTGATTGAACTAAGACTCTGACAACCCAATCATTTCTCTGAATCTTCTTGCATTGTCTCACACAGGAGATTTTGGGGGATACCTCACATCCAAACCATAACATCCTCTGTTCTCTATCCTTGCACACTGCATCTCCGAGGCCCCTTTGCCAACTATATGCCAATAGGCACCAGGAAAGGAATAAAGGATTGAAGCAGAGGAGAAGTCAAAGAATCTCTTTCTCCTACAGTGCCTCCTTCTGGTTCCAGCTACTACCAAACAGCCCTACCAAGGTACTGTCTTTCACTGAACAGCCCCAATTTTTGGATTATGGTAACTCTATCTCCTCTTACTCTCCTCTAGATCTAGGGGTGGCGTATCTTCCAGGACTGTCTCCTTCCACAATGCCTCAAGACCTACATGTGCTGGCAGTTCTCTGTTGTTCTAACCTCTGGGTAGCCCCTCTAGACTGTTTAGCTTCTTAGTTCTTCCATCTCTGTGCAAACAACCTTCTTTACAGATGCCCTAGAGGTGTTTCTGATTTCTTGACTGGACTCTGAATTTACAGCATGCTGAGTCTTGTAAAATGGGCAAGACTGAGTTATGTTAAGATGGAGATAAAATTCCAAACTGATGGCATGTCCAAACCAGATTAAATAACCATGATCTTGACCTTTTCAAAGAAGAGGTCAACGGTAGGTATTTTTGGTACACAATTTCACCAGCATGAGCCCTCTGTATCTGAGTTATTAACATTTACAGAACTAGCCTATCTGGATTCAAATCCTGGTTCTATTACATACAGGTTGGTGTGATGAGTAACAATTCCTCTTCTTGCCTCAGTTTCCTCATTTGAAAAATGGAGATGATAATAGTGTTAATGTTACAGTGAGGATAAATGAGTTAAGCTACAAAAAAGGTGAGAACAGGGTCTGATAAAAGGCATAATGCTTTGTATTTTATTAATTCCAGTTTTTAAAAAATCAAAGAATTTGATCAGCACACATCTGTGCAATGACCTCAATTTTCTGGCAAGTCAGTTCAGAAAGGAACTTAAACCAGTAAGGGTGAGGCCTTCCTGGGAATACAAGCTTGTTGAGTGCTGGAGCCCCAGCAATCGGAAATACTGCTCTCATCCCTGGCACCTACTCGTGCCTGATTGGATAGAAGTTCAACATGCAAAACCAAAGAGCAGAGATTTAGGAGCTTTGTCTTGCTGACTTACCATACTAAAAGATTAATTAAAACTCAGTACTTGAGATTGCAATCAAATGATACATAGCAAGAAATAATAAGAGACAAATGTACTAGGAAATATCAGAAAGGTTATAGAATCACAATACCTACCTATGAACCAAGTACAGTTCAAGGTTCTGAGGATACCACTGTGAGCAATTTTGCCATCTTGAAAAGAGATGAAATTAATTTTAATGTTTTTTAACCTAACCTATCCAAATTACATCACTTCAACAAGAAATCAATGCTGAAATTTTTAATGAGATATTTTACATTATTAATAATTTTACATATTAATAGTTTTACATTATATATAATGTATATATATAATTTTACATTATATATATGATAATTTTACATTATTATATATATGTAGTATACACACACACATGCACACACACACACACATAAATAAGTGAAAGGTTTTGAAAACCTAGTGTGTATGTGACATTCACAGCACAATTTGGACTAAGTACATTTTGTTTTATTTATTTAATGTATTTTTTTAGATGCAGGTGGACATAATACCACTATTTTATTTTTATATGGTGCTGAGGATGGAACCCAGGGCCTCACACATGCTAGGTGAGCACTCTACCACTGAGTCACAACCCCAGGCCCCTGGACTAAGCACATTTTAAATGCTCAGTAGCCATATACAACTTATGACTACTGTCCAGTGTCTAGAACTTTAGAAATTACTGTAACTTCCTAATATTGAGACATGATTGCCAGATTTAGCAAATAAAAATACAGGGTAGCTAGCATGTGAATTTCTGATAAGCAATGAATAATACTTTATATTTATATTAAAAATGATTTATGCTAAACAAATACTAAAAATGTCTTTATATGTTATTTGAATTCTAAAATTGACTGGAGCGCCTATATTTCACTGGCAACTCTACTTGAAACAGAAGGGTCAGATTTGGGGGAATGGACTCAGTGAATCATAGAGAGTATCTTGTGGTATAAAAGAAATACCACACTTCAGAATGCCATTGTAAAACATCTTGATAGCAATAAATGGTTTGATGTCATTTGGGTGTTGGGGGTGAAATACAAGTTTGAGATTTCAAAAAAAACCCTACTCCATTAAAACATCCTAACTGGTACAGTGTGTGAAAGCAAAATAGGAAATTTGCAGAGATCAAATAGTGAAAAAACTGCTAGAAATTTGAGCCAGATTTGAGTTCTGTTGATTGACTTCTGAGTCTCATACCTGCATCTAAGGAAAATGTCTGAGTGGTTTTCAAAGTGTGGCCCTCAATTCACTGTGGACCAAAGGGGCGAGAGGCCTGAGATCCTCCACCAAACACTCAAGGGTGATTCATTTTCATTTCATATATGTTACGTCCATTTAAATTTTTATTTTGTTAGATAGCAAGGTTTAAAACTCACCACCTTCTAAGGTCATTTCTAAACTTCATAGTAACGTACAGAAGATTAAACAATGCATTAAAATGCATTCAATTAATTTTTATAACACAAACAGTAAAAAGAGCATTAAGAACAAATAAAGAAATTTTCATCATATTACTATCCATGCAAACCATACTATTTTCATTTGTTATCTTTATTCAGGTCTTTTCTACCTATGTAAGCATTTTTGTTGTCTTTATTCAGGCCTTTTCTTCCTATATAAATAATCAGAGCAGAAGTACATTATATTCTCATTTTTGAAGTAACATTGTATCATGAGTATTTTCCCAACTCATTGTGGATCAAAGACTTAGGCACTAGAACAGAGACCCTGTAACTACTAGAAGAAAAAGTAGGCTCAAATCTTCACCATATCAGTTTAGGACCCGATATCCTTAACAAGAACCCTAAAGCACAAGAAGTTAAATCGAGAATCAATAAATGGGATGGACTTAAACTAAAAAGTTTCTTTTCAGCAAAATAAATGATTAGTAATGTGAAGAGAGAGCCTACACATTGGGAGAAAAATCTTTATCACATGCACCTCAGATAAAGCATTAAACTCTATGATATATAAAGAACTCAAAAAACACCAAAACAAACAAACAAACAAAAAACAACAAATAGGCTAAGGAACTGAACAGATACTTCACAGAAGACATTCGATCTATCAACAAATATATGAAAAAAAGCTCAACATCTCTAGCAATTAGAGAAAGGCAAATCAAAACTACTCTAAGATTTCATCTCACTCCAGTCAGAATGATAACTATCAAGAATACAAGCAACAATAAATGTTGGTGAGGATATGGGGGAAAAAGGTGCACTCATACATTGCTGGTGGGACTGCAAATTTTTCCGTGATGCAACATAACCTTCATAATTATCAATGTGTACTAGTATGCATTCAATAAATATATTTGTATTTCTTTTGGAGAGGTACTTCTAGGAAAAAAAAAAAAAAAAAACACTTATGACTCCAAAATCTGCATCTTCAGCCTGACAATCATCTTCTAATTCCAGATCTATAACTTTGTTCCTGCAAAGTCTCCACTCAGTCATCCAGAACTCTCAAATGCAATAGCTCTCAGAGTAAACAGTATTGGCTTTTCTCCTTGTACATTCTGTTTGTTAGTGAACGTGCCAGCACTGTTGTCTGGGCCAGAAATTTGGAGGTTCCCTGTTCTACCTCCCGCACTCCCCCGACCCCTCCATCACCGGTATCAGTCAACCAAGCCTTCTAACACCTCCTGGGTTCCTTCGGTATTCTCCACTCACACGGCCCTGCCTAATTCAGATCGCAAACTCTTTCTTATTCATGTTCTACAGATGATTTTTTTTTTCTTTTTCTCTTGGATCAGTTTCTGTCCTGAGATTAGTTTCCAGTTGTATAAATGCTGAAAGACTACACCCATGGACCTTGGAAGAGATGCACAAATCATTTTCTAGAAGGGATTCACCAATTTACATTGCAAATATCAACAGAAGACGTGTCAACTTCACTGCCACATTGCCTGGTCAGAAATTCATTACTTTCAGAACATAAAGACATATAAAAAGGCAGGAAAGTTGTTCAATTTGTATTCTGCTTTCTTTCAGATGGTTCACTCTAATTTTCCTCATATAAAATATCCACTTTCAATTGCTTCCTTCTCTTCTCTCTTCCTGCTGCAGCACCCCATCAGCCTTACCTACACAGGTAGCCCTGGAGTGCTCAACTGTTAGCTTTTGTTTTGGCCAACATCATAATTCCCTATGATAATTCCATAATTCAGCTATTCCTTAACTGAATGCTCTGTTAGTTAAGACACAAGATTAGAATATCATTTCCACACTTTCTCTGACCTGGGGTGTAAGTAGACCTTTGCCTTGGCTAATTGCAAACTGTGAATGAGCTAGGATATCCTACAGTTTTTGAAAGATGAACAAAGAAAGTGGTATGAAATGTGTTGACAAGATGAAAATGGGCACTTAAACTTTAGACATGTCCTGCCAAGGTGACAAAAGAGCTGCAAATTGACCCTGAAAACTATAAATGCTTTCATATTCATTTCTGTTAAAGGATGCATCTTTAATGATGGTCTTCCTTTACACGGAAGGAGTCAAGAGGAGATACCCATGCATATTTATTAACAATGCAATCTTTCTATGTATTTCCTGAGGTGTTTTTATTATTTATATGGCTGCATGCATGGAGCTGGCTTCTTTATAGCCTAAAATAAGAAATGGAAGGAACAATTTTGCATCCAATGTCAAGATATGATAACTCAGAAAATAATAGCTGTTTTATTCTTAAAGTTCAAAAGGAAACTCATTTCTAAGTCATTATGGATTCACACAGGAAAACTGGAAATTTTTTAGCCTTTCTCCAAAATTTTCCAAGGAGAATTTTACCAAGCTATTGGCACTAAAATGTTGGTGCCAACTACATTCAGGATCCTCTCACTGGTAGTGTCAGGCACCTAATATCAGGTCATTTAGTGCATACTTGTAGGTACAGAGATGACTTCCCTGCTCTCTGAAAGAGAGAAAATGCAGGCAAGGCTTATCTAAAAATGTTAGAATTGCATGTTTTTCTTACATGAAATAGGCCTTCTGTATGCCCATTTAGCTACCCCCAAATGTTCTGCAAGACAGTTTTATAAAAGTTATGAGTATTTAGAAAAAAAATCTGGTGCATGTAAAAGAATGTATAAAGAACTAGAAATAAAGTATAAAGTCCAAAGCCTGGACTTAGAACTTTACTTGTGGTGTGTTCCAAGATTTCTATGATGTTTCTTTCCCACGAGTACAATTTTTGTCTTTCTATAGATTTTAGAAATGCCTTGATTTCTCTTACAAGAAGATGAAATCAACCTACACACATAGTTAAGAGTTTCCTGTGTCACAGGATCCTTTGTTTCAACATTTACTGAGCGCTCATTATGACCTAATTGCCAACACAGGGTCTTCTTGGATTCCTAAATTGCCCTAGGTACTGACACAGCTGACCATTTCTCTTTAGAAATGTAACTCTTGTTTTTTTTATGCCATTGCTCCCTCTCCAATTTTTTTTTTTTTCTGCTTATTCTTAAAATTTTCCTTAGTCTTCTTCTCTGGACCATTGGACTGATTTACACCAATTTACCAAATTTCTAACAGGATGGCCTAGAAATACATCAGATTCAATATATCCCAAACTAAGTGTATTATTTTGTCCATAAAGTCTGAACTTGCTTTATTCTCTCCATCTCAGGTAAAACCACTATCATGACAGTTGCCAAGAAGCCAAGAAACCACAGCATCTTCCTTGATTTCTCCCCTTCCCCAGCCTTCCTCATCTTATCCAATCCATCCCATCAATTCTCAACTCTAACATTTGTGTCCACCTAACCATTTACAACCTCCAATCCCCTAGTACCCATCTTCTTCGGCTCTCACATAGATAATCACAATATCCACACTGACAGAGTTCTCTGCCTTCCAGCAGTCTATTTGGTTAATTACTGGCAACATGCCTAGCTATAGGAACTACAATTTCCAGCATCATCTGAGTATCATGAACCCATGACCACATTACAGTCTAGGGCCAATGACACATAAGTGGGAAGCTCTTGAATGGGGGCACACTCAGCTGGCACTTGTCTTTTAACCTTCAGTCTTCAGGTTCTTCCCACCTGGAAAGCAAATGGGATGCTACCATGATGGAAAGAAGAAAGGCATGAAGATAAAAGGCACACATCAAGAATAAATTAGTGATGAATCCCAATTGACAGAGTTACCACATTACCTCTGGATTGCTTACCTTTACTTTCCTGTTTAGACTACAATAAAAAAAATGGGTGAAGTCATGTTTCAGTCATTCTTTGGGTTACTAACTGATGAATGCAAGGGAAAGGACACATCATCATATCCCATCTCCCTTCATCTTCCTCTAGCATTCTATTTTTTTTTTTTCTTTTTTGCCAGAATTTGATTTCAAAATAAAGTTTTGGGACATATTGTTTTCTCTGCTTCTAAATGCCTCTGGTTCCCACTGCCTTCATAATAAGCTCTTTATTCTGACTTTGATGCAAGTTGCTTCACAGTAAGATTCAAGTTTGCCTTTCAGATGCTATATCATGCACTCTTCCCATATATGCAGGCACTAGGCTTTCAAACCATCAGAAAATGCCATGCACTTTTGCACCTTTCCTACATCGCCACCATCTTTCCTCTTCCAGAATCTTTTCCTACCATCAATGTTAGATAAACTCCCATTCATCCTTCAGAGCCAAGCTCAGTTCTCAACTCCTCCCTGCAGCTTCCCTTGTGCCTTTTCCAAACTTAGGGACTACTTAATCACTTCCTCCTGTTTGTCTAAGAGCATTTTATTTGTGGTACAATTGCACAACAGATAAGAGCACATATTTTGACTTCTTAGGTTGGATGCTGAGTGATGTTGAGCACAGTTCCTCAATCTCATTTGTGAAATCCTGAAAGATTAAATGGGTGAAGTCATGTGGAATTATTAGAAAAAGACCTGACAAGTAAGGGCTCACTGACATCTGAGATTATTACTAAGTACTACATTACTACCTTTGGTTTTATATGCAGTGCCTATCTCTCCCTCACTTGAGCACTTGGGGATGGCCCGTTTTCCCTCCCTTCTTCTTATTCTCAAGGTCATGCACAGTGTCTGTCACTGGAGAGAATCAAACTAAATTGAGCAAGGAGAATTTGCAAATCCTATTCAATGTTGTGTGTTATGATGCTAAAGTTAATTTTAATATGTTTTTTAGAGGTTTAGTGACATCTAATATCAATTCTCATCAAATCCAGAGAATTTTTGGAAAGAAAAGCATTGGCATATTGGGAAAACTACCTCCAAGGAAATCTGAGTGGCATTAGTTTGGCAGAGAACAAAGTAGAACACTCAGAGAAAGTAGCATGCCACCTAATTCCCCATGGAGTACAAAATATATGACGGATAACTAAAATTTGCAGAATGCAGAATAGTGTCAATACTATCCCCTCAACAGTTTTTAATACTGAAAATAATCCTTGACTTTTTTAAAATGTGCAAAAAATTTCTTTCTTTAGCTACTCTCTGCATTCCCAGCCTACCATATGCTGCCTGTTCTAGCCTACTTCACACTTTAAGTCCATACCAAACCCTCCTGTGTTAGACACCAAGAATACACAGATTCCTAAGATCCTCAGGGGCTAGGGAGAAAAGCCAAGGGCATAGAATGCTTTACAGGGATGAATGCCATTCTATTTCTCCAGGACTCAACTGTATCAAAAGAAATTGTGGAAGTTGAATTTTGGGAACTACATCCAGAATTTTATTCTTCCCAGATATGGAAAAGTTAGGTAAGAAGCAAAGAAAATACAGAATGAAATAAGAAAAGGAGAAAAAAAAGCATATTCTTATAAGCTTGATTGTAGTCCAGCAATTTTTTTCAAATGGAAGGCAGTGGAAATGGGCAAAATACGTGATGTCTCAGAGAAATTTTACAGGCACCTGCACACTTCTCTCACGGTTTCTGTCTCTCCATTCCAAATAAGATAGGAAAAAGTATTTTTTTTCCTTTTTAAAATTTTTTTTTAACTGAAAGAATGAAAGAAATCCTGGGAGGGTAATTAATGAATGACAGGTCAGTCACCCTTTTGAAAAAATAAAATGTGGCAAGAAATCATGGCTTTGTCAAGAACTTTGAGGTTTTTAAACTGGAAGCAATTTGGACAATGACTATTTTGACCATACAACTTCCTAATCTCAGTTCCCATAAAGTCTGGGCGGGGGCCAACTGGAAAGGTTCATCTCAGCTGCACAGATAGTGTTCACAGAGGAAATAAAAAGAGTTTAAACACTGGAGTCATTTCCTTTGGTTCTCAGCTCTTTGAGGGAAAAAATCTCCTTTTGGTCAGTGATATCTGCAGCTCAATTCCTGCAGCCTAGCTTAGAAAAATAACAAAATCTGTTCCCTGAAACATTTTCCAATCAGACAAAGACAGGTTTCAATTCAAAACATTTAAGTCCAATAAAAGACTTTCCTTTGCCAGAGGGTTCTAAGAAGACTAACACCTTTTTAAGGTTCAGACTGCTTTCTAACGAGTTACATAAAAATCCGCGACCAGTGTAAATGTCACATGTGAAAGGATGTGTTCAGGAGAGAGACCTGTATAATCAAATCTCCAGTCGCCCCTTTGGAACTGTTGCTAAGAGGTCTCGCTGAAAATAATAGGGCCCATTTATGACACACAGCACAAATGGTGATAGCAATTTACCTCTCAAGTGGAACCTCAGCGGCCCTGGAATGGTTACCTAAATGTGGTAAGAGTGGAAAAGCTGCACTTTCCAAATACACCCTCCAGCTAAGGACTTCTGGAACTGCTGCAAGATTGTAAAGAAAAGATGGATTGTTGGAATACTGTTATGCTCATATGTATGCGTTCTAAATGCCAAAGTTGGAAGCCCAGTGCGTGCGGTATTGTTCACATGCCACAGAATTTGAAATATTAGCCAGCCTTTGTCCTAGACTGATCTGCAAGGAACAGCGAGTACTAGAGTTCTACCTCCACTGAGTTTTTTGATCTCTCTAGTTTATTCTGCTGTTATTTTTCCTGAAAAGTCTTTGGTGTTAATTCTCAAGTCTTTGGGTCAGTTTCTTGGTTGGAAAGGAAACCACAAAAAGATTGGATCAAATACCAAATGGAAAATGTGAATAAATGGGATCGCATTTACATTTTGATACCGGATCTTACCATTCTAAGACTACGAAGTTACTTATTCCAGGAATTCTTATGAACAGCCATATATTTTAATTATTAAATATAAGAAGAGTCTCACAGTATTTACAG
Source organism: Sciurus carolinensis (assembly GCF_902686445.1). Lineage (NCBI taxonomy): Eukaryota > Metazoa > Chordata > Mammalia > Rodentia > Sciuridae > Sciurus > Sciurus carolinensis. The sequence goes on from NC_062229.1 coordinate 38,712,739, forward strand.
CCTCTAGGTAATAATTTAACTCACTCTAATATCGGGTGAATCAACATTGGCTCATAGCACTTACCACAGGCTGCAGCTATGGAATAAATTTTCTTTTTCCCTCTTTTCCAGAATCTCAGATCTAAAGCTTAGAAACCTATCCTGTATGTATTTACTAACCAGCAAATTGTTAAAAACACTAAGCCAACCCTCCATTTGCTAAAATATCCTTTCTGATGAGAGATAAGACAAACTTTTCATGATGTAGATGTTTCCATTTTTTATTTGTCTCTACTTTCATTTTTCAGTAAATCTGAATGACTAGAAATGATAAGAAAAGGAAGACATTTGCTAAATATATCAAAACCATCTAATGTTTCTGTAACCAGAAGAGGAAAATTATTAGTACCATAACATAAGCATTTTAATTGCATGCAAATTTAAACCAAATGTTACAGGAAAAGTTTCCCTATTACTTTCCAACTTCTGCTCTCCAAGGAATTCCAAATAGAGGAGCACAGTGTCAGCAGAGTGACTCTGAACATGAACAGAAACGAAACGAAATTTCTGTTTTCAGTTAGTGTTTGACACATGTGTTTTCATTCTTTCCCAAGACACAATTGGACCCCTCAACTTTAAAGTCATAATGTAAAGATTCCATTTTGTTATTATTCTTTTAAAGGGTGAAGCAATTGAGCAGTCTTATCTAAATGAAGAAAAAGAGCATTATTGTTCAGATATGAGCGTGCCATGAGTAGGGCCCACAATTTTACTTTTTCGAGTATGCTAACTGATCCAACATCTTTTGCCTGCTCCCCTTATAACTGACCTCAGACATTGGCAAAGTTCTGTGCTAAATAACAGGTTGCAGAAGACTATGCAATCACAAATGCAATAACGCTCAGAAGACAGTAAAAATTATTCTCCACAGACTAAATATCAAAGTTACACAAAACACCTGTCTAGGAACTAGTAAGAAATAGTTTCCCTTTCTTCACATGCATTACTGGCATTATTACATTTGAGAGTCAAACTCATTTTTAGAAAATTGGTTCAGGAATCAACTTTTGACTTTGATCAATTCTTTCTGATTCTATTAAAAGAGTTTATTCTTTGTCATTAGCCAAAAGCAATCTCAAATCTTTTCATAATAAAATATTTGTAAAACGTTCAAATAAAACCTAACACATAGTGGGTACTCAGTATCTTGTGATTTTTAAATAAGCAGAGAAATTCATCATATTCATTAATAATTTTTCAGGAAAATCTACATCCAACACAGCTAAGACAATGCAGGCAGTAGTCAACAATATTCTTAAGTGGTACATCATTTGACACATGTAATAAGAGTTTGTACCAAAGGACTTTACCAACAGCTAACACAGACAGGGAAGCATCCATAAAGTAAAGTAGAATTTGAAGTTGACCACTAATGTAAGTCAGGTGTAGATAAAAGAAGGCTACAGAGAGGGATAATGTGGAGAAGTAAACTGAATTAACTAACCAGGGTGGTGTAAGCATGGTGTTTGGAGAGTAAATGGACAGGTCTGGTTAGTGTCAGAGGTGTATGTTGGAAAAGAAGGGAAAACATGTGGGTTGATCCATGTTAAAAGTACCTTCAAAACTATACTGAGGAACTCAGACTTCATAAGGAGAGAACTAACAAGTCATGAACAGTTTTTAAGCAGGCAAAAGACGTGATTAAAGCACTGTGTAAAGAAGGCAGTGTTATCTGTAAAAGTACTGAGTCCACATGTTCTTAACAAAAACTGTATTTACTATAGCTCTGTGATAAATGACTTCAATTTCATCCCAGTTTCTAATCGCAACCAAAATCACATGCATTTTGTGATTGATCATTTCTTTGTGCTACATCGAAGAATGAAGAATCCAAGTTGTGGTTAAACCATCCACATGCATTGAATTACGACTGCATGTGTCAGTCAAGCACATGCTAAGCACACTGAACAAGAAATGAACAAGATACCATCATTTATTTCCCTAAAGACATATATAATTCTTGCTCTTGATAAGCCACGATCTAAGAAGAACATCAAAAAGAAAGATCACTGATTGTATATTGAGTTTACTAAATGCTGGATATGTTCTTGCAAGATCATATAGTCATAACAAAAGATACAGCGGACACTTAAGTCAGCTTAAGTGATGGGCATAGAGGGAAAGGGAAGCTTTGAAAACTGGGTGGTCATCAGCTGAGTCTTATGAGGCAGGGAAGAGAACAGAGGAAGCGTAGAAGAGGAATGATATTTATAAGAGATTAAGCAGCCAGGTTTTAGAACAAGGGATGCCCAAATATTTATTCCAGACCTAGCATTTCATGTTGCAGCATCTTGGGAAAGTTCTTTACCTCCCTTTCCTATAAAATGAACATGATATTTATATTCTTTTGAAATACACTACAACAGAGTATTTAAAACTTATAATATGAATTCTATACATGATAAGTGTTCAATCTATATCTGATATTATTGAATGTTGGCAGATTGTAATCTTTCAGGCAAAGAGGTCAGGCACCTCTTTGTATATGGCATGTAAAGACTTGGGTATGGGTAGACATATAGGAAGAGATGAGAACTAAACATGTCCATCTCTATGGTCTAAGGGATGCTCAGGCTAAAGTTCATTGGCCCTACTCACCTGGACCACATTGTGAATAATTTGCCACCCTCAGAGGTGTACAGAGCTCACATTATGTAAAAGTGCAGTAGCTCTGGCATTAGAGAGCAGAGGACAGGCTGGATCCCAAAAGACCATATAGTCTGTAAATAGTTCGAAGTTTATTATTTTGACATTGAATTCCAAATGACACAGATCCAAAAATGTATACACATAATTGAATTTTAATGATGATATGCATCTTTAAACTTTCTCATTATTGAATAAATGTTTTCTTCTTATTGCTTATCAAAACTGTTAAATTATGCTGACACTACACGAGTCATTGGATTGTTTTTCTACATCACACAATTAATTTCAACAATATAACGGACATTCAGAAATAATTATTTTACTACACAAAGAATCCTAGCAATCATTGCTTCAGAAACCCTTTCAAGTGCTTAGTTTTCTGAAGGTATTCTTTTTATAGAATTGTGGTCAGATTATAGATATTTTGTAATTCAATATTTTTTTGACTATCTTTTATTTGTTAATTGAGAAATACTTGTCAGTCCTCCTTAAGTGCTAAGTCTTATTTTTCAGAACTATAAAATGTGATCCTACAACATGTACAATCAGAATAATGAGAAATTATACTTCATGATTTATCAAAATGTATAAACGCATTCTACTGTCATACATAACTAATTAGAACAAATTTTGAAAATTAATTTATAAAAATGAATGCTTAGTCCTGAGAAAGAGACAGTCCCAAAAAGCACACGCATCCAGCAAACCATCTTCAGAGTCACCAGGTACGTTTTACCGTAGGTATTAGCGGAGCATATACAGATTTTTCTTCTTTCTCCCACTTAGCATCATATGGTAGCTAGGTTTCTGTGCTGCCTCAGCATCTCCATAGTTAACTTTTTAAATAATTGTGAAGTTCCCAATTGCTTTCATCAGAGTTCAGCCAATCCTCATTTTTTGCAGACTTACTTAGTTTTCAGTAACACAAAGCAAAGATTACATTCATGCATACACTTTTTCCATGTCTAAGGTATTATTTCCTTAGAAAAAAATTAAATGATTGTGTTTATTGGCTTCAAGGGTATAAAAAATTTTTAGTGACTCTTAAAATGTGGTCCTAGAAAGAGAAAATCACAAAAACCACTTTTTAACAAAGCTGATAGGAAAGTGGCATCCCAACACTGCCCCTCCAGGAACTAGACAAAGAAGAACTAAACCCAAAGACAGCAGAAGGAAGAAAATATAGAGATGAGAATAGATATAAATGAAAAGGAAGCCAGAAAAATAAAGGGAAAGATCAATGAAAATAAGAGTTTTTTAAAAAGGATAAACTAAGTAGACAAATAGGCTAAGAATAAATGAGAGACTCAAGTAAATAAATCCAAAATGAAAGACATTTCACTGACATGACAAAAATATAGAAGACCGCAAGAGACTACTATGAATAATTATATGCCAATAAATTGTACCACCTAGAAGAAATAAATAAATTGCTAGATATATACAACTCCAATACTGAATCGTGAAGAAAGAAAAAAATCTGAAAAGACCAATAACAAGAGATTGAAGCAGTAATGAAATAGCTTCTATCAAAGAAAAGCCAGGACCTGATGCTTAACTGCTGTATCCTACCAAATATTTAAAGAACTAATACCAATCTTTCTCAAATGCTTTTGAAAAAGAAACAAAGAAGAAAGAATGCTTCCAACTCCATTTTACAAGATCATCATTATACTGCTCTTGAAGGCAGACAAGGACATTATGATAAAAGAAAATTACAGGTCAATATCCCTGAGAACACAGATGAGAAAAATTCACAACAAAATACTAGCACACGGAATTCAATAGCATATTAAAAGGATCATTCACCATGGGGCAAGTGGGATTTATTCCAGTGATGCAAAGGTGGTTCAAAGTATACCAATCTAGAAATGGGATGTGCCACATTAACAGAATGAAGAACGAAAGCCATTGGACCATCTCAGTAGATGCAGGAAAAGCCAACATCCTTTTAAGGTAGAAACTCAAGAAATTAGGTGTGGAAAGCAGGGATCTCAACATCATGAGACAGATGTGACAAACTTTTAACTAACTGCATCCTCAACAGTAAAATGTGGAAAGCATTTTTTCTCAGATCAGAAACAAGAGCAAGATGCTCACTCTCACCACCTTCACTGGACTAGTTCTGAAGTCCTAGAAAGGCAAGAGAAAAAAATGCAAAACATCCTAATTGGAAAGGAAGAAGATACGATGTCTCTGCGGAAGATATGGTTTATATGCAGAAAATCCTAAATTTCCCCTCCAAAACATAAGTGTTAGAATTACTAAGTGAATCCAGTACACTTGCAGATACAAAAATCTATAGTGTTTTAATATACTAAAAATGAATTATCCCAAAATTTTCAGAAAAAAAATCTCATTTACAACAGCTACAAACAAACCAATCAACCATCAAATGAAAACCTTCAGAATAAATCTAACTAAAGAGATGAAAGACCTGGATGCTAAAAAGTAAAAAAAAAAAAAAATGAAAGAAACTGAAAAAGAATAAATGGAGAGAGATTCTCCATTCATTGATCGGAAAAATTAATGTGGATAAAATGCTCATAATACCCAAAGCAATCCACAAATTCAATTGCCATCAAAATTCCTAGGGTATTTTTCATAGAAATAGAAAAAGCAAACAAACCTAAAATGCTTAAGGAACCACAAAAGGTCCTAAAAAGTAAAAGTAATCTTCAGAAAAAAAAAAAAAAAAAAGCCAAAGGTACTGCATTACCTAACCTAAAAAATCCTCAAAGCCCCAGTAATCACGACGACATGGGAGTGGCATAAAAACAGACACATAGACTAGTGGGACAGAACAGATTGCTCAGAAGTAAATTCATGTGTTTGCAATCAACTAATTTTTGATAGTGGTGCCAAGAACACACATGGGGAAAGGATAGTGTCTTTGATAAATGGTGTTTGAACAATTGGATATCTATATACAGAACAATGAAATCAGACTCTTATCTCACATCAAATTAAAAAAATCAGCTAAAAATGGATTAAAATCTTAAACAAAAGACCTGAGTTGAAAAAGTACTAGAAGAAAACGTAGGGAAACAGTTCCATGACTTTGGCCTGCGTAATGATTCTTTTGGATGGGAACCCAAAAACACAGGAAATGAAAGAGAAAATAGACAAATGGGATTACATAAAACTTGAAAACATCTGCACAGACAAGGAAACCATCAACAGAATGAAGAGGCAACTTATGGAACGAGAGAGAATATGTGCAAACCACACAACTGATAAGGGGCTAGGATACAGGAGATATAAGGAACTCAAAAACCTACTGGCAAGAAAACAACTCAACAACTGGGCAAGCAAAGCAAAGACTGGAGTTTTAGCTCCACTGTAGAGTGCCAGCATATAGGAGGTCATGAGTTTGATCCCCAGCACCCAGCCTGCACCACCCCTAAAATAGGCCAAGATGTAGATAGACATTTTTAGAAAGCAGACATACAAATGGCCAGCTGGTATATGAAAAAATATTCAACATCAGCAATTACCATAAAAATGAAATTTAAAACCACAAGGAGCTATCACCACACACCTACTGGAATGGCTTTTATTAAAGATAACATGTGTCAGCAAGGATGTGAAGAAAGGGACCCTTGAACAGTGTTGATGAGGATGTAAATTCATACAGCCATTATGTAAAATAGTATGGAGATTCCTCAAAAAATTAAAAACAGAACTAATGTGTGATACAGCAATCCCATTACAGTGTATCTATCCAGAGACAACAAAATCAACATGTCCCAAAGACATTTGCACTCCCATGATCACTGCAGTATTATTTACAATAGCCAAGATATGAAATCACCCACGTGTCCACAAAAGGATGAATGGATAAAGACACTGTGGCACGTATTCAGAATAAAATAGTATTCAGTATTAAAGAAGGAAATCATAGCATTGCAGTAAACCAAAAGGCCATTATATGAAGTGAAATAAGTCAAGCACAAAAGACAAATATTGGATAATTTCACTTATGGGTAGAATCTAAAAAAGGCAAACTCATAAAAGCAGGGAAGAAATGTGGTTACCAGGAGTTGGTGGTTGGGGGACAGTAAAAGCAGACTGGGACGTGTTAGCCAAAGGGTACAACATTTCAGTTAGGAAGAATAAGTCAAGAGATCTACTGTACAACATGGTAACTATAGTTAATAACAATGTATTATATTGAAAATTGCAGAGACAGTAGAATTTATGTAGTCTCACCACAAAAATTACAAGTATGTAAGGACTTCCAAATGTTAATTTGCTTGATTAAACAATTCCACAGTGTATATGTACTTCAAAACCTAGTTTTGGGGGTTGGGATGTTGTTCATTGGTACAGCACTTGCCTAGAAGGAATGAAGCTCTGGGTTTGCCCCCCAGCACTGCAAAATATAAACAAAATAACCAAGTTAAATGATAAATAAATGAAATTTTTATTCATCAATTAAAATAATATATATTAGAGGCCACAAAGTAACCCAGTGCTTAAGTCCAGTTGTTTTAAAAAAACAAACAAAAAAAAGTTATCTTAGACCAGTTATCAATAATTTACACTTTGTCTGGGTCCAATTTTGTGGTTCCAAAATTCTCATTAGGAAGGGCCTGTGCACTTTAAGTGACCTGGACCAAGGACAGAGACGAGTCTTCATGACGCAAATATTACCCAGGAGGTCACTTTTTCCACTACTGCCTGGAACAGCTCAGTCCTACGTGTGACCTGGGCAAAACATCAATCCTAGTTCCTGGCAAGCAGAGGGAAGCATTTCCTCTCTAAACTTAGAGATGAAGTTTGTATTTCTGGAGTGGATCTGAAGGTCAGAGCCTTTCTGTGTTTCCACATGTGTGCAGTTAGCTAATGCGGGCTGGGAATTCTAAACACAACGGTCCACAAACTGTTTAGAGAACAAAGCCCAAGTGAAACCATTTGCAGCACAGAGCTTCAGGTAAAACTTCAACTCTGAAGTTAAATCCAACTGAGAAAGCCTGTGCATTTGCATTTGTTCTGCATTTTTGTCCAATAAAGAAAAAAAAAAAAAAAAAAAAAAAAGACTTTCTGGCAGTGTTGATGCTTGCCAGTTACCATGGTGGGACAGAGATGCTCAGACACATATATCATTGCTTACAATGCACAGCTTCTGCACAGTTACCTGCTGAAGACAGTCTTTAGTTTAAAAAGAAACAGGATAAGATACATCCAGGCCCTCCCTCAGAATGATTTGCTTTTGGTTACAAATATGAAATGGTTGCCTAGCAGTTATTAGAATAATAGCAAATGTTTGTTTTGAAGAAGTAAAATAATTATCTCAATAGTCCTATCATCGAAACCCAGATGTAAGAGTAGGTCTGGGCAATGGAATGTCAGGCCTGAGAAAAATCACTCTCAGGAACTAGGTGGGGAAAAAAATGGAATTAGAAACTAAACGCCTTGAAAATTCAGACTCAGATGCAGGCAGGGTATTCCAAAGCACCATCTCCAGAGGAAATAAACACAAGCTTGGATACAGCTCTTGGAGAAAAAAAAAAATGACCACAGTTTGTGAAGGTTTCTTTGAGCATAGAAGGGAATGAGGGACCAGGCAGATTTGGGGTTAGAAACTAGAAGGAAACTCCAGGCAATAGGAAACCATGTGGATGGGTGGGGGAAGAAACGTTTGAGAAAAACCAGACTGGAAAGGGAAAAAATTGGCCTTAGCAGGCATTTGGATGTTTTCCTGCAAGGGCTGGCTCCTGGATAGGTTCAAAACATGAAAAGCCTTTGGTCTGTACTTTGTCATACCTTTAGAATCCAAATAAAAAATAGTTGTCTATTCCTGGGTTCATCCATCAAGAAGATAATGACCCCAAAACACTTGACACAACTAAAGGGTAAGTTGTTTAAAGAAAAAAAAAAAAAAAGCAGGGGGGAGGCTGGGTAAGTTGCTGGAATGGAGTAGCCTCTTCAGAGGCCAACCTTATCCCCACTGAGCAAACACAGAGGCAAGCCAAGGACTTAAACACAGTGGAAAAGAGCATTTGCCATGAAACTCCATCACACAGGCCCTTTCTAAGGTAGTACGTCTCCTCCTGAGTCTGAGAGGAAGAGAAAATATTACCCACATTTTGTCTTTCTACCACCACCCATAATGTTATGGGTATTTTCTCACTTAGAATCTATTAAACTACTTCTCACTTTGACATTAACACAGGTAGAATGCTAGACATTTGTTAATGTAAGTACAAAATTGAAGTTAGCAGAAAAGCAGTCTTGAAATATAAAATAGGATCCTGTGCTTTGAAATCACGGTCTCCATGTTTTCATATCTATATTAAGTGACAAACAGAAACCTGAATCAATACTGTTCACACTGCAATGGAAGGAGGTGGGTAGGAACTAGTGCACGTCTCTTTCCAACTGTCTGCCTTTGTATAAACTCAAAACATTTTGCCTGTGTCTGCTTGTCGTTAATGATATCCAGGATCAGTTATGATAGTCTTACTCATGGGGATTATTTTGTGGGGAGAAAGGGTCAAACCAGGGAGAAGGCTTTGTGGTTAGATAACAAGTGCTTGGGTGCTGACTACATGACATTTGATGCATTACTCAGCACCTCCAGGTTTGCTTCCTCTGGAGTAAAATGGGGAGGATAATAATTGTCTTAGTTACTCAATATCCATCCAACAATGGCATAGGCTACTAAAAGTTGAACATGTACCAATCTTCAGTAGTCAAGCAGGTATGCAATGATTGAAGTGGGGTGGTTTTAAAGAAATACTGGATGGTTTAGCCACCAATGAAAGGCATCCCCATCTAAATACTTTTAAACAGTGTTGTAGCCAAACGGCATTCTTCCTGTAGATGAATTTGCCCTTCTGATGAATTACAGGAATGTTCTAAGAGTCTCCTAGACTCCAGTATGCTGAACTATTGATGGGGGTTGAACTGCAAAGCATATCAGTAGAAATATAATGCTTACCACATTTTCGGGGTACACACAGATCATCATCAACTCATTCTCTGCTTACATTATGAAGTGGGGCTTGTCTTCTGTGCAAAAAGACCAAAGATACCCGTACCCTCAGGATTCTCCTCTTCCTCTTTTTTTTTTTTTTTTTTTTTGTCTTGGGCCTTTAGATCTGTTCTGTTAACTGCTTCATTGGTTCATTGGTAGGCTAATGGAAGTTAGGGTGAAATTTTTACCTTTTATGCCTAAGGGTATTCAGATGGGAGGGACCTGATGAAAACACAGGTAAATACTAACTCTGTGATGCTACAAAGATAAGACTGTGAGTTAACAGAAGTACTGTAAGTCTTCCTCCCCAAAACAGGTAGACCATCCATCCCCTGGTTTGCCAGTGCCTGACATTTCACCAGTTCATGCACCTTATTTACATTTTATTGTCTACAGAAGGCTACTTGCAAATTAGAATTTTCTTATCTGGAAAGACACACTTTATATCATATTTTAAATTTTCCTTAAAAAGAAACAGAGTCATGATCTTGGCCCTAGACTAGTAACTTTTGAAGGACATAGAAGAAAGATAGGTAAAACTGGAAACAGTATTAGGGTGTTTTTAGTTGCATTAATAATCCACATGGATAGGACATAATAGATGTCAAACATACTGTTGCAATGCAAAATTGTGACAATTTCACACAGGCTTCAAACATACCCACTTTGTCCATGCTTGCCCAAGCTTTTATTTGGTAATTGTGAATGCCATGTTAACTCATTATTGCTTGTCTTAGACAATTTCTCCCAACAGAAGAAAACCACAAAGAATCAGAAAGCCTCTGAAAGAGAACAACTTCCCTTGACTTCTTTGGCTGATGTGAATTCCGGGATTTCACTTAAGACATAAACTATTAGGTAAGTCTCTACATAAATGATTAAAAATTCTCTTAGAATAAAAGCATCTCAAATATCTTGCACATGTGATACACAGAGACATGCTGACAAACACATGTAATCATGTATGTTTAATAAATATATTTCTATCAATATAAGCTACATTTATGTGTATTTACATTTCACTTGGAATTGCTCTCAACTGGTTTGAAATGCAATTGAGAAACTGACATAAGTTGGAGAAAAATCTACTTTTCATATGGAAATCTTTGACTTAAGTTTTCCTCTTATAAATCATTCTCAATTTCATCATTTGTTTCCCTAGGAAAAGGTACTACCCATAATTTCTTTATACCCTACACATTAAATTAGAAATTTTCTCATGTTGAATCCCTTGTCATTAAAAAAAATCTCATGGGAACTCTTAAAAAAAAACTGTTAAATCACACAGTATTTCAATAATAATTTTTAATGGGACTTCAAATCAACCTCACATAGTTTTCCTTTTAGGAAAAAAAAATCTTTTTTTTTTTTCATTCAACCCTTAAATTAAAAGTTAGTTTCATTTTATCCATTATGGCAAACTTGCCCCCAAAGATATAAATTCCAAGGGAATTTATGTTTCTTAAGGAATTTTGCAACTTGATTTCATTCATAGATTTCCTACACAGTTCTTCATATCTCAGAACCACATTCCAAAGTGCAGTGTGTTCTTTGACAGTTGCTTCCCAAAAAATCTTCAGTTTTAGCTCTTACTCTTCCCATAGTGCACAAGCTCTGCAGGTGAGCAGTTGTGATCTGCGACTTGAGGTACATATTGTTTATTGAACTATTTCTTTAAAGGTGCCACAGAGAAGATGGGCTAAAGACACTTCATGAATTTAGGTTCCTTCCAATTCAGGGTTGATATCGGCTGAATGGCCACTAAGTCTCTCATGATGCCTGCCAATTACAATGAACTGCCTTTTTCTCATCATAATTAGAAATTTAAATGCAAACCTTGCAATTTTCTGTTATTCCACAACGCAGGGAGACAATCAGTTTCTAAAAGGATCATATGATAGAGTCCTTATATCACCAATATTTTATGGATAAAGAGATATTTGAGTCACCTACAGAACAATAACAATGATACATCTTTCAAATTCAATTTAGGGTCTTATAGTGGACTATTTATTTATTTATTTATTTATTTATTTTTGCCATGTAAGAGTTTTTTCTCTTCCAACTCTAGAGCTCTCATTTCTTCCTAAAGAAATGCATTTTTAATTTTTTAAAAATTTTATCTGTTCTAATTAGTGGTACATGACAGTAGAATGCATTTATACATTTTGATAGATCATATATAAATGGAGTGTAATCTCTCATTTTTCTGATTATACATATTGCAGGATCACATGGTTCACGCAGTCATACATGTACATGAGGTAATAAAGTCTGTTTCACTCCACTATCATCCCTTCCCCCCCATACCCCTTACCCTCCCTTTATCCCCCTCTACATAATATAAAGTAACTCTCTTCTTCCCTATCCCTTTCCCCTTATTGTGAATTAGTTTCTGCATATCAGAGAAAACATTTAACTTTTGGATTTGGGGGTTTGGCTTAAAGAAATGCATTTTTTAATTGCAATGTGATTAGCGAAAACATTTAGAACAATGACAAACATCAATCAAAAAATTGCCAACCATGTCTTCAATTTAATATGCTTTTCCATGATTTCAGAAACCAAGAAAGTGAGAATTTTTAGGATCGTTTTTCTTCTTTTTACCTTTGAACTCGTAAAACAAGACCTCAGAGTGAACAGTATAACAAGGGGTGAACCAAGAAGCATTTTTTTTTTTTTTCAGAACCTATCCAACTCAATTAGAATGAATTCTACCACCTGCCACTGTGACGGGATGTGCTTTTTCTCAAAGATGTCGGGTTTACAGGCCCTGAAAAATCCTGAGGGCTATCATGTAGCCAAAAGCAAATGTAGGAAAGAATCATCCTTGCAGTACTTTTAGTTTTTGTTATTAGCAAAGCCTGACAATACACACGTGTCAACTCATGAAACACACATTCCTTCAACGCTTAAAATGTACTCAGAACCACATTAAAGCATGTGAGATGTGTAGGAGCCTTAGACAACAGGGTTCCTGTGAGGAGAAACGTTAAGTCTCAGACCCTAGAAATGTTTACCTCATCTCTGTGCCAAACACATAACAAACATGATTCCATGAAACTCAGAAAATAATTTTTCTATTGTTGATTATAAATAATATTGTCTGATTGTTGAGGAAACAGATGTTTGGAAGTATTATGTAACTTTTCCAACAAATTAAAGAGATTTTTTTGGGGGGTATAGAGTTCAACTGAAAAATCCTTGGAGTGTCTTTTTTTTTTTTTAACATATCTGTATAAGTGTATTTATGTGGTATTGAAAGCTTACATAAATTTAACAAATCAAATGCACACAAACATATTTTTGCCTAACACACATATATTTTGTATATAATTTGAAATATATATTACTATATTACTTCTCATATCTTTATAAGATCACTGATGAGTGAAAATAGTAACTTTAAGCCAAAAAAAGGGATAATTCCACATTAATAAAATAAACATTCTGAGTTAGAAATCATTGCTTTGTTGTTTGTGTAATATTTATTATTTTTTTAACATGTGGATCAGTATGTCTTTGGTGCCCTTAGTATTTTTACCACCCTGTAGAGCATATTTGTGCCATGTTTGCAGTTTCCACTGATGTGGTATCAAAGATTCCGAGAGAGAAAGGCTAAGACCCCAGAAACCAAGTAACTATTTAGGAATGTCTTCTGTCCCCAAGTCATTGGCCATAAAAGTAAGTCCCACCCAGAGCCTGAGGAGATTATAATCTACAAGAAGGACCCTAATCGTAGAAGCAGGAGAGATGGTAAAGCACAAGATATTTGATCTCAGAGGGTGCTCAACGGAGCTTGTGTTGCCAGGTGTTTAGATGAGATGGGAAGAGTCTACCAAGAAACAACCAATGTACACTAGAAGTAAAAAGAAAGAACATTTTATATATATGGACACGTGTCAGATTCTAAACGTAAGGAACTGAAAGGAGCAGAGTAGATGCCCTATCTGGGCAAAAGGATTTCTGTTCAGTTAGAAAACATTGGTTAGTAACATTTTGATCACAAGACATACTTTTTTTATTTTTATGGCATTCAAGATTCCACTACAAAGCTGGGCATACTGGCACACGCCTGTAATCCCAGCAGCTCAGGAGGATGAGGCAGGAAGACAATGAGTTCAAAGCCAGCCTCAGCAACAGTGATGCGCTAAGCAACTCCGTGAGACCCTGTCTCTAAATAAAATACAAAATAGGACTGGGGATGTGGCTCAATGGTCAAGTGCCTCTGAATTCAATTCCCAGTATTAAAAAAAAAAAAAAAAAAAAAAAAGATTCCACTACAATATTTAAACATTGTCCCTAATGAAATTGCATCATTTCTGTATGTGCAAAAGCATGAGAGGTAGATTGTAGTATTAAATGCTATCAAATACAAACTTAGATTTAAAATAGCAATATTGCCTGTTACATTTAGTGTTTGTGGGTTTTATCTCTTTCTTTCCTTTCTCTCTCTCTCTCTCTCTCTCTTTCTCTCTCTCTGTCTCTGTCTCTCCCTCTCTCTCTCCTTCTCTCTCAGGAGTGAGCCCAGAAGGTGCTTTACCCCTGAGCTACATCCCAGTACTTTCTATTTTTTATTTTTATTTATTTTTTTTTTATTTGCTAAATTGCCAAGACTGGTCTCAGAATTGGCTATCCACCTACCTCAATCTTCTGAGTTGCTGAGATTACAGGTGTGCTCTGCCCTACCAGTGTGTGGGTATTTTTATTACTTTTGCCATAATATACATGTAACAGTGACTATAAGCAAATGCTGAGTAAACATCTGTAAAAAAAACTGAAGAAAAGCATGCAACCATGCGACCCCCAAAACATGGGTACCTATTTTGTTTACATGTATTCCAAAGATTTCTCAATGTTAACACAGACTAATAATAGTAATAATAATAATAATATGATGATGATGATGATAATAATCATAATGATTCTTTAAAATATCTACTATTCTGATTTGCAAATAATAAATTAGGAGGAATCATTTTTGGTTGGAGAAATATGTTTGGCTGTAGTTGTCTGGATGAGCTGGAGACAACAAATGGAGACCACTGACCATGAAAGTGAATTTTGTTTTTCCCCAACTTTGGCTACAAAATCATAAAAACTGGCATTTTTCTCAAAAAAGGCCCAGAATGAAAATTCAATGTAAACAGAACCTATAGAACAATTCTGAATCAGTCTGATACACTGGTTGAAGGTACTAAAGTTCCTAAATAAACCAACCTTTCTGAAATAAAAATAAAGGCCAATATCAACACCCAGCAAACATGTCAGTTTAGATATTGATTACCTGTGACTAGTGGCAAAATTAATGCCACAATAGATTACAGTAAAATTCACTAAAGAAATATCACACATCTGCTATTCCAAAGGAACATACAACTTATAACTGTTTTGTCTTTTTTTTTCTTTAAGTAATCTAATCCCATTATTTGAAAATTGAATAAATGTGTTTTTCAGACCATTTTGTTTCATGAGCTTCTTGTTCAATCGACTGTGAGCCCACCTGGTGAAGGTACCCATTCCTCTCAAAATGTAATTCCTCAGACTCATAAATTTCACAGAACATTTATTTTAGTTTGCACTGCTTTCAGGAAATAAAAGGTACTAGAAAAGAGGCTCTCCGTGGCATGGCATTGGGTTTTTCCCTTTGCTTGCTTTGATTCCATGTGGAGTAACTCAGGTAAGTTTGCTCTCAGCCAGAATTAAATAGTTCTACTTACTCATATATGTACATTACAACCCAGTGCATGTCAATATCTCTTGGTAGGGGCAACATTCCACTCTATAATGACTATATCTCAAAGCATGACCAAATAGAGTATTTGCCCTTACTGTGGGTCCATGGGTCTCAAAGAGCAATCTGCTCGTTCCTTACTTGCTATATAAATATTTCCTGTCAGTACATAAGGAAAAAAATGAAAATAAAAGTAATTCCAAATACATGCAACTGTTTGGCCTCATGACTAGTCACTTAGAAATACTAAAACAAATGGCCATAGAATCTAGAACTACTAAAAATGAATTCAGTCCAACAACAAAATCACACCCCTCTCTGTAACAATCTAGGTGGGCCCTATCCATCTCCCTACATTTTAGCATGAAGAATTATTTCCTTTACTGAAGAAAAGCCAAGTTCTGACTTAATTAAGAATGAATGATATCATTCCTGAACTTTTAGATATTTGTCCTCATCTTTGATTTTAAGTGAAATGTCAGATGCAATGTTAGTTTCCGTAAGTATAATTCAACCAGCCTGTGACTTGGAAAGCAGGAGGGTGTATTCCAGACTCCTTGTAGTGAGTCTGAACATGTGGCCGGCACTCTCTCACTTCTTACACTCATGGCTATTAGGCATGGAAACTTTCTATGGAATACCCATTACTCATTCCCTCTGCTCCAAACACCTAGTAGGTCAGAAAAATGAGGTGGGGTGGGGAGGGTGGAGAAAGGATGACCGACCTTAAAAAGCAGAGACAACTAAATTCATCTAAGACATACACCTTGCTGTCAATAGCCTCTTTCATTTACTTTTCCCCAACCTTTTAAATTAGCACATACGTTGGACTCGGGTGGAAAACCCATGTGGAGAAACGAAAATCAAAAAGCAACGCACATCTCAGTAACTTGTGCGATAGCTCTTAATCTAGTCCTTGTGTTTGAGTATCTGAATGAGCTGTGGTCTGTTTTTCATTACTTCCCATCTGGAGAGATTGCTGGCTTTGTTCAGCAACTTCTGGTCATTTTGGCCTGACAGTGATGGTTTTGTTTTATGTAGTTATATTACACAGAACCAAAGCAGTTGCAACCACCACCCAAGAAAGAGCAATCTTGAAAACAGGTTTTGTTGAAAGAGTTCTGGAAGAGGCTTCCCAACAGAGCAATGGGTGTGTGTTCCCACCTGATTAGCATAGGTAGCACACAGGAGACAACAAAACCTGTCTTTTAGATGCTAAAATAAAGTCTATTGTGCTATTACATCAAGATTAATTTTTATACCCTTCCTCTTTATCTCTAAAGAGACTAATGCATGTACTTTCTCAGACATCACTACAAACTAACTTGCAACAGTTCATGAAAAACTGATTCCATATCACATCTTTAAAAGCAAAAATAAGTAAATCCTTGTCTTCATAATGTTTAGTTTTAATTGCATAGGCTTCGTCTCAGGCGAAGTTGCCCATGATTGAAAACCAAGTGTCTCAATGAAGATCAAATCCAATTTGTATCCTCTAATGACAGTCTCAATGACCTTAATGATTTTGCTTTAAAAGGCCACTTTCCACACTCTTTAATTTCTTACCTTAAGAAAGCATGGTCCTAAATAACTCAACTTCTGCCTGTTATTTAAAGAAGCAAAGCACTGCATTCTAATTCTTTACTGTTTATCTGAAATGATTTTATGAAATAAAGAAACAAGGTCATGAGTTATTCAGGTTTCATAGACAGAACAACCAAAATATAAATGTAATAGAAACCAGCTCAATTGTTCTAAGACATGTATTTTATTTTTCTGAAAACACTACAGAACAGATCTGGACAATCATTAAGATAATAGTAATATGTTACCCATAACACTATATCTTAACAGAAACTTTTTAAAATTTTTTCCTTAATATGAAGAAAAATTATTTTATACAAAAGAGCATGAGATATTGTCAAGCATTTAATCATCACAACACTGTGAGTGAGGACTTCTTATCTCTTTATAGATGGGAAAACTAGGGCACAGCAAGGTTGAGTAACTGACTGCAAGTCACACAGCTACTAAGTGGAGAGGCAGTCATCAACCCAGGTAGAACACAGGGTTCCACAATGGTCATAACATTACAATGCTGATTTTCAGATATTTATATAACTCTATGTTTATTGTAGGTTATTTTATATTCTTCTATAGTGATTTAGTTTCTTATGACACATTTTCCAGGATTTGACAGTCTAGTCCTTATGATTACCAATTTAATAGCTATGCAATAGTTGTATACGGTCCATAAGCTAGAATGTAGATGTTGCCTATATATTTTTCCAGTACGGAGAAGAGAAGGGTGCTCAGACTTGTAACATATATACGTACTTGAAAAAATATGTTTGAATAAAATCTTTGGGACAACATTTCCAGTAGCATAACCAGTACCAAGGACTATACCCTTTATTGCTCTTTCTATACTGACTTTGTAAAAAGACTTCCAATTGGGCCTGGTAATAGTGAAGAATGCATGAACCAGTTTCACACTGAGCAACACTGGAGGGCCTACATGTTTGCTGCTGGAGCGGATGTAAACAATCACTGCAAATTGCTTTAATTGTCATGTTTCCAATGATTGCCTAACTTGCCCTGAGGATACCACTTCTCCTGTAGCCCTCTCAAGTTTTTGTTATTCTTGTGGTGGTGTTTTTGTTTTCCCCCACACCTCTCCACCCACTTCTTCCATAGCAGAGAATCCACCATGCTCCTTTCTCAATGCTGTGTAAAATCCCCAATTTAGAATCTTACATCCAGCAACTTTAGAACCAATTTCATCTTCACTATGGTCAATAGACCCTCAGTTTATCATTCCAGTTATTTTTCCACAAATACCTTCTGGATTAGTCACTCTTTCCAACTTGTTCCTTGCTTCATTTCTGGAAGACTGCAATAAACACTGAGGTCATTGTTCCAGCACCCGGTAGTCAGGTCCTTGAACTCTGACCACCTGTATCTTCTTGCACACCTCAGAGACTTACTCTCATGGTCATCATTAACAATGATCAACTATTTTCCTCAAATGTAACTGCTGTCTTTTCCTGATTGTCTCTAAGCAAAACTACAACAAAGTCCACGTTTCCGGAAGGACATACTCTAAACAAAACTCTGCATACCATTAAGATGGTATTTTTCCCCAAATGTGACCATGCCAATAGTACATTTTTGATCATGATGGCTTGCTTTTTGGTGCCTCCCAATGATGTGCTTGGTGAAAGCTGTCAGTCAGAGTCAGTACTGCTAACCACAGGTTCCAGAGACAGAGGAAAAACAAGACTACTGGAGGATTTTGTAAAAATATAATGGTCACATGATCACCCAGGCTTCTTTACATGACCTTCTCAGCACAAGATCTAGTAGCCCTCCAGTCTCACATGACCTTTCATGAATGATTTTCCTAGTTTGTTCCACAGCCCCTCCCTCCCTTACTTCTCTCCTTCCCTTACTTCTTCTTTTCTTCTTCCATAGTTATTGGTGCCTATTATGTTTAAGACCAGTAATTTCCAAACTACTTTTTAAAACCTGACTGTTAAGAATACAAATATTTAGAACAGAGAACCCAATATTTACATACTTAAGACCTAGGTATTTATGATACTTACACATCACAAAATAGTTACAGAAAGTTTATAGAGAAACAAAAAGAGATACAAGTTCTAGTATTTTTTTTCTACTACTCCAAATAAACATGCATCTACACCCTGCACACATTCCACTTTGGAAAGAGGTATTCTAGATCACACAGGCCCTGTTTTCGTTATTTTCAAACATCTCTTGGAGAGAGAAAACCAAATGAGCAGTTACCAAAAACTATGGATAGGAGTTAGAAGTTGAGCTGAGGAGCCCCACTGTAGTTTGTCCAGATTAGCTTCTCCCACATACTGGATAACTTGCTAATGGAGACTCTGACCTACTTTCAGTTAAATCACTTTTCAAACCACACAAGTATATAGGGTATAGTTTTCCACATGGACAGACACTCTATACTTTGTCCTCTCCAGTGATATTCAGTGATCAGAGACATCTGTATGACTGAGCAAAAATCTGCTTAGGGAAGGGCCCTCTCATATGAACCACTGCTGCTATCAGACTCTTAATAGAATCTACTGGGGTTCCAGAATGTTGCTTGCCTATGAAGAGTAGTGATTCTGGTTGATATTTAATCAATGTTATTGGCTGTCAGACTTGGGACTTCCATTTGCTCTGATGGTCCCATAGACATTTTTACCCCAGAGTTTGGAAATGGATGGGAATAATGGGAATCATATTCTAATGCTTCTAACATATCAGAGGTTTCCCACAGCCAGCAATGAAAGAAATTCCTAGTCATGGGCCAGTTTTACTCCTACATGTTCTCCAAGATTCTGTTTTCACTTGCTCACCCTAATGTACCCCTGCTCATTCCCCTTCGACAGATGATTTTTTGATGATTTCACTCCCTTGGCTATCTGTAGCCCTAAGCTTTCTCTCAGCTTCCTGTTTGACATCTCACGCAAATGCTATGCCCAGGATTCTAGCTCATTATGTCCAGTGTATAATATACCACCTTGCCCCCAAAACCTATGACTGCTACTTCTGGTCTTCTTACCTCTATAAGCAGCACAACACTCTTCCCAATCATGAACATTCAAAATGCAAGCTTTGTTTCATGCAGCCTTCTCTTTTATCTTCATAGAGATTGATTGATTCTACAGTGACCCCTTTCCACTACCCTAACGATAATTAGGAAACAGGGTGACTCTGTCCTCATTTTCATCCTTGAACTAAGGCTTCAAAACTTCCCTTTATTTTTTTTAACCTTTCCTTTCTCTCCTTATAATCCAATTTCACCCATTTTTGCTGAAATAACTTTTTTAAATGCACATGCAATCATATATCTACTCAAAAACTATTGCTACCAAAAGGTCCATGTTATATACAGAAATAAGACTGAAACATACAGAATAACATTTTTAAAGCCTCCAAAACCTTCAACCCATTCTTCTCTCTACCAAAGTCCTTACCAGAGCTGATCTTTCATTCTACCTACATGGGTCTACTCAACTGTATTCTCAAACTCTTTCTCCTGACCATCAACCTTTCCTAAGCCCACATGTTCTCCCTTGATTTAATAAATTTCATTCCCCAGAAAGTAATCTCTGTTAGTACATTGTTAATATTGTATTTACCCAAAACATGACCATGCCAATAGCACATTTCTGGTCATGACAGCATTCTCCAAATACATTGGTTAGAGGTGCTTTGGTGACACTCCGACATGAACTAGGGTAACATACTATTCCTAAAATGGATATTAAGATTAGTTTCTTGGTTTCTTTTCAACAAAAAAAATAGAACAACTGGGTGGCAGAAACCATGTCTTATCATGCCTTACAGTAACTACTGCATTTTTTGGCTTAAAGGAGACATGGAATGCTATTTCTTTAACTGCTAAATTGAATCTGGCTCCCATTACCCAAATATGTTAGGAAATATGTAGGCATGTATGAGTGTTTTTTTCCTAAAATGTGTGCATAATAATATTTGTATGTGAAATGGGGACAGTTCCTAGAATTATCTTGGCTCTATCCACTTCTTGATTTCAGTGTTACAGCAAAAGTTAGATTAAGAACAACAAACAACATATGTTATAAGAAGCTTTCCCGTTTTCCAGTAAGAACTGAGTCATGCAAGAAAGACCATATAAATTTCACAAATAATGTAACGCAACCTTTAAAAGTACATGGGATTCTCAGACATTAAGAAACATAAGCAAAAGACTGAAGACAAAAGACTTCAGATATATTTTCAGGAAAGTAAAAAGCCTGACTACATAAAATACCAACTCTGAAATCCTGTGAATTATTTATAGCCAAAGTTTAGATACAATGGACCCATCAATAAATTCATTCCTAGTCAACAAACGTTGCTAAAGCTTTAAAGAACAGAGAAATTAAAACATGCTTTGCAAGAGAAAGTTTTCCCCAGTGCTCCTCATTTTTATATAGGAAATCAATTTGCATCACTGATAATATCATTCAAATCAGACAACCCAAAGTTGTTAGGAGGTAATTTAGTTTTATGCTGAAGCAATTTGATACTTGTTCTGATTTGTGATTTTCATTTTGTTTGTTAATGAAAAAAATTAATGAGCAATGTTACCAGAAATACAACTCATCAGAGCACTGGCATTATTAAAAAGGTTTGCCATATACTGTACACTGCCATCATTGTGCAGCTGGGGCCTGCACCTCCGTGTTGCAGGAGCCATCAATTGAACAGCACAGGCAAGAGCTCAGAGTACAGATGCCCTTATACATACCTTTGCATTGATTTGTGTTTTTGTCAAGAATTGCCTTTGTGGATACAATTTTTCCATACCTGAAACAGAAAGAAAATTCCCTGTTATTGTAACCCAGCGAAAATACTTAAAATAGCTTAATGAACATCAGAGCATAATTGAGCATGAATCTACCAAGAAAACAAGTTCTGAACTCCCATTTCACACCTGGATGATCTCCTTTCTCAAGATCTTCTTTATTACTCTGTAGTGCATTTCCCCTGTGTGAGCACTGGGTTGTGACTTCATAGATAAACCTATCGAAAACTGTTGGTGGCTGAAAGGGAATTCATGTGATTGTGATCAAGGTAAATTGCAATCTATGGACTCATGGAGGACAGCATAAGCTTTAGTGCCAGACTGAATGGGGTTTGTGTCCCATTCGGACTAAGACCTACTGCTGTGACTTTAAAGGGTTTAACCCATCTTCTCTAGACCTCAGGATTTTTCTTCTGAAAAAATGAGAAACTATATATATATATATATATATATATGAAATCTGGTTCAATCAAACTTCACATCTTCAGAAATCCAGGTGTTAGGCTCCAGAGGCAGTTAGTATAGTAGTTCAAAAAATATATCATGGTGCCAAACTGCCACCGCTGAAGTTTCAATTCAGCCTGGATGTGTTTGGTTGACTGTCACATGGATTCTTTACATCATGTCATCATCTAGTGACATAGACACAATTAGTCAAATAATGCTGTGGATTTTTTTTTTATTTTCAATGATTTAAAGTTATTTGTAAACATATGAGATGAGGTAAAAGTATCTTCCCTCTAGGGTTGCTGGGAGGGCTAACTGGGATGAACCTGAAGAGCTGAGGAGAGTGGCGGACAGTAAGTTCACATTAAATCTTAACTCTTCCTCCCATTATGATCTTCCTCCCTTCTACTATAAAATACAGTATTTGGCAGTCTCTGTAGTAGCTGAGACATAAAGGGGGATAAGGATTCTATTTCAAACAGCAACTTAAATCATTTCTACTTAGATCGTCAAAATCTGCTAAGAAATGGGGCATGGATCTTTTAATTGCTAAAAGATAAGGTTTACAACTTACACTGTTATGTTTAAGGTAAGGGATTTTACTAGCTATGTTCTCATATAACTAGTCACAAAAACACTCAAAGTTTATTTGTTTATTTATTTAGTATTACCTCCATGCCTAGTGACATACATACTCCCTTCCTTCCAAACCACCACACCCCACCTTTCTCACCTCACAATAAACACAAACATGCCTCTCTTTCAAACTCTGATTTCATCTAAGAGTTTCTCATTGGGAGAAATAAGCAGTAAAATAATATCATATTTGAACAGTTTCTTCAGTAGACAATGATTCACAGATCATACCAATGAAGTAGATATAATATTTACTAGGTTTGGACAATTTAGGCAAAGAAACATTTGCAAAATATATAGAGAGTAGAAAAGTTAAAAAAAAAAAAAGATGAAAAGGATGTTTGCTGAAACTATTTTTCATGAAAGGTACTGCTAATACAGTATGTGAAAGATTAAAAAAAAGAAAGAAAAATAATATAAAATATGTATAACTAAAACACACCAGACATAGATATCCTTAAGACAAAAATCCTTAATTGGTTTCTAAAGGTACTCCTAAAATTTTTATAGACATACCTTCAAAATTAGAATTTAGCTCTATCTTTCAAAGATGAAATTGAAAATTACTGTTTCTGATACAGAATTACATTTCACAAGGGGACTCTGGACTGCAGGTGTGCATATAATCCCACTACATCAATATCACAAGGATATTCTCTTCTCCATTAAATGTAGGATATGGAAAACATTGCTATCATTATTTTAGAGCAATTTTAAAAATGCATTCTTGTAGAAATTCTTGTAGAAATTGCAATTCTTGTAGAAAGCACTCATATTTTATATTTTGGCAAGCAACATTAAAAAAAATAGAAGAAAAAGAACTTAATTTCCCAGAAACTATTACAATATTACCATAAATGGGAAAATCACACACACACACACTCATCATAAAAGCAAACTGTTTCCTGACTTCCCTATTTCTCATTGCACTGTAGGTGAGACTTTCCAACACCACTATGGAGTAATAAAACAATGGAACACAACTCTGAAAACTTGACACAAACTCTACTCTCGCTGGAGTTACAGGAATTTCAACCGTTGGCTTAGTTACAACATTCTGCATTAGCAATTATTTTGCAGAGCTAGAATATGCTTTGAACAACAAGAGAAGGTACTTAATGGGCCATTGGTTACAGTTCATGTCTGAACTCTCACAAGGGCAAACAGGTACTTTCTGCATGAGTGGTGCTGTATTCTTCATGACCTGCAAAGTCAACAATTGATAAAGGTAAATAAAGTTTAGGCTATTTTTTAAAAAGACACAAGTCACTATAAGCACCGAAACCACCAATCCAATATACTTGTGAAGAATTATATCAAATTTCTTTTCCTGGAGTTTTGTCCAAGTGTACAAAGAGACTAGAATAAACTCTAAGGCATGCTAAAAGTATATTCTTATACACTGTGAAGGAAAAAATAAGATCTCTGAGGTTAAAAAAAACAGAAAGATAATCCTAAACATATATTTACCTCCCTTACTCTTCCCCTTCCCAGGGTTTAGATCAAGACTTAAATCTTCATAAAGTTTGTCTCCAACTGTGCCACCCACGAGTGGAAAGCAAAATCTGATATTAGAAGAAAAAATGCGCCCCAATGGCTGAGTGATGGCTGGAAATGGACACCTGAGCAGTGGTCCCAGGTGCCTTCTGGCTCCAGAAGCTTTTAGACAAATCCAATTCACTTCTCTATCCTTTCATTTCCTACAGCAAGAAGAGATAAAATACTATCCACAGTCTTCCTCCTTGGGGGTTTGAACTTCTTGGGGGAAACAAATAAATGAAGTGAACACATCTTGTACTGTAATTCTTTCCATGTGGACCTTCTCCAGGCAACGTGAGAAGCCCTGATCTAGCACTGCTAACACATTTTTGACATTAAAAAATATGTATCTCCATATTGCATCTACATATTCACCAACAACCCAGAGGGCTCCTGTGGTCATCAAATAGAGCCAGGTGTCAAATAACATTTTCTTTATATTCTAATAGTATTTTCTTAAACAGTAGCTATTCTGCAGTAAGTATAAATCTTATGTTTAAGCTTTCATAACTGAATTTTATAAACTCATATGATGTCTATCATCGCTAAAATAATTTTAGCCTAGCTTGTTAATACAAATTTTACACATGATTTTTAAAAGAAATAGCCATTTCTTTCCTGGCATTTATTCTTAGTATTAAGTGGCATCTGAGTCAACCTATATTTGTTGATACACATGATTATTCCACATACAAGCCTAATTTAAACTAATGGCATCTTTTATTTTCAAAAGTTGAAGAGAAAATAAGAGCTATTATGGGTCTACCCTTCATGAATTATGAAGACATCAAATTGTTGGGAGCGTTCTATAAAGAATTTATTTTTAAACCCTTTGCTGAATCACCCACTGCGTATATTAATTCAAAAAATACAGGCAGAGACTGAAAATAGAGTCTCCGCAGTCAATTAACTCTCAGCTAACTCATTTTTCACATGCCTTCTATATTGATACCAGACTAGAAAAAGGTATCACATTTATTTAATGGATGAAACATTATCCTTTTAGCAAATGTGGTTGTTTGCCTACTTTTAGATGGCTCATTCATTCTTTGGCATTTGGGAATGCTAATGGAGCAAATCTGTAGCTCTGGGGCCCTCTCTGGAATGTAGTAGGGCTGTCCCTGATAGACTACATCAGTTTCATCTACAAGTTCACAACCATTAATATTCTGAAGTATTAACCAGTTCCATCTACAAGTGAGTGGACAAGGTATGTAATGGTTATGGGCTGAAATGTGTTACTCGCAAACTAACAGGTTGAAATATTCACCCCTAGTACTTCAGAATGTGACTGTGCTGGACGCAGGGTCTTTACAGAAGTAAGTAGGGGGGAAATATGGTCATATGAGTGGCCCTAATCCAATGTGACTGGCTTTCTTCCATGATGGGAAAGACATGGGAAGACATACAGGGAACACGGTCATCTACAAGCCAGAGAGGTATCAGAAGAAACAACCCTCCCCGTTCCTTGATCTCAGATTTGCAGTCTTCAAGAATTGTGAGAAAAGACATTCTTGTTAAGTCACCTGGGCTGTGGGACTGTGCTGTGGCAGCCCTAACACACTAATGCAATGGTGTCTTCTTCCCAGGCCTGGGGAGCATTCGGAAAGGGAGCAGAATTGAGAGAATTCAGAGGGTAACACTCTACTTCAGATGTCTTGCTCAATGACTTTGCTCTTGGCCCTTCCAAGCCCTCACCTAAGACATTTGAGTTCCTTGTCATCCAGCATTCTTGTATGATAACAGGCCAAGAAGTACCAGAGTACCCAGAGCAGATAATTATTAATCCAGAAGCTAGTCCTTGGCTTTTATAGTCAGGACATTCTTTCCTTCCCCTATAGAAATAATCAAACTTATTCTTCTTTATGGCTGAGTAATATTCTATTGTGCATATATACCACATTTTTCTTTTTTATCCATTCATCTGTTGGAGAGTACCTAGTTGGTTCCATAGCTTGGCTATTGTGAACTGAGCCGCTATAAACATTGATGGGGCTGCATCACTGTAGTATGCTGATTTTAAGTATTTCAGGTATAAACCAAGGAGTCTGGTAGCTAGGTCAAATGGTGGTTCCATTCCAAATTTTCTAAGGAATCTCCATACTGCTTTCCAGAGTGGTTGCAATAATTTACAGTCGCACAAGCCATGTATGAGTGCACATTTTATCCCACATCCTTCAAGCAATTGTTGAATTGCTTGTATCCTTGATAATTGCCATTCTGACTAGAGTGAGATGAAATCTTAGTGTAGTTTTAATTTGAATTTCTCTAATGTCATTTGCTAGTAAATGGATGGAACTGGAGACTCTCACTCTCATGCTAAGTGAAATAAGTTAATCCCAAAAAACTGAAGACCAAATTTTCTCTCTGATATGTGGACACTTACACAAAATAGGCAAGGTGGGTGGGAGGGGTCCACCAGATTGGACAGGACTAAGTGGGGGGAATTGAGGAGCAATCGGAATAGGAGAGAAAGTAGAATGAATGGGACATAACTTTCCTATGTTCATATATGAAAACATGAACAGTGAAACTCCACATTATGTACAACCACAAAATGGAAAGTTCCACTTCACATATATATGTCAAAATGTACATTCTACTGTCATGTGTAACCAAAAAAAATCAAATTCTAAATCATGGATCTATACCAAATAAATTTCACAAATCTACTCTACAAAATGTTTCCAATTAACATACACCTCTGGTCAAAGCACCCTCTAAAGAACAAAAAATAAGAGCATATAGAAGCGGGATTTCTAGAAAAGTTCTTAGAAGAACAAGTGTTTTGAAGACAGGACAATACTTTGAAAATCAGAAGTGCTTTTCAGATTTCTTAAAAGCAATTCTAAAAAAAGGTTCTTTTTCAGATCAAGTATATTACTATTTAGCAAATTATATTTTCAAGCTACTGATAGGTTCAGTAGGATCCTAGGGCTGTATTACTATATTTCAGGTTGAACCTGCTCTTGGTTCTCAAGCCTTAATGTGCCCAATAACGACTTGGATGGCTTGTTAACCCAGATTGCTGGGCCCGACCCCAGAAATTCTGACTCCATAGATATGAAATGGGCGTGGAGAATTTTGCATTTCCCAGGTGAGTCTGATACTGCAGGTGGTGCTCTGAGAATCATTGTTCCAAAAGAGAAACACAAACTGCAAAGCATGAGATACGTAGGACCCCAGAGACTAGGGGAGCTTTCCATAGATATCAACAACCAGGTCCAAAACTGCATTTTCTTTTGTTCAAATAATTGTCCATGTTTAAAAAATGGACAATTTTCCTCAGAGATTTTGCCTCATGATATTCATCATTTAGCCAACACAATGACAACTTACAATTAAAATCCACCTGTTTTGACATTCTTTTTCAGATACCTTGTAGGTATTGACATTGATTAGTAACTGGTTAGCGTCTTTACTGGTTCTTTAAATAGAAATGGGTGTCAATGTGGAACAGATGCAGGAGACTGAGAATGCATATTTTCATTTTCAATTTCTAAATACAAAAGAAAATCACTTGTCTTCTAGTTCTTACAGTTAGTACCTCTTAGTTGTACTTTAAGGTATATTGGGGTCATATAGCTAGGTTATAACAGTCCACCATCTTAGCAAAATGTTGTGATAAAAAGGTTTCCATGCCAACAGGGTTGCAAATCACATATATCTGGGTTCTTTTTAAGACTGATCACAGCATATTTCAGCATGTTTAGCGTCCTTTCATATTTTGTCACCTAATTTGGAAAGACAATGGGCTTTAAAACTGAAAAATATAGATGTGAATCTAAGTTCTAATGCCCACATGGCCTGGGACACATTACGATACTCCTCAGCTCTTGTTTCTTGATTTGTATAATGTGATTATTAAGCCCTATTTTTTTACAGGGGTTGTAAGCATTAAACAAAATAGCATGTGTGAAAACATACGCATTCCTTCCATGCTTCCATCCTTTTACTAAATCCTGCCTTGTTACTTGTGCATTCACTGAATAGCATAAGTGGTAACTCAGTATCTTTTGACCATTTGGTAGAGCCAGCATGTTCCAACTCAGTGCTGGTAAAGGCCTCCCTAGGACGCATGTGCTTTGGTGTTACCTGGCTTCTCATTTATACTCCAAGTGAATTTCCTGTTTGCTCTGGTTTCACTAGGCCTCCTTCCGACTGCACCTGACTTATGGCTCAGTCTGTTCCGGGCTCCAACAATTCAGCACTGCCTCCCTGATCTTCTCAGATGCTTTCATGGCCTAATCTTCCACAATTATCCACTGCTCTGTACCCTTATTCTAGACCCACCCTCTTTTCTATTTTCTCCTTTCCTGGCCATCAGCCAAGAAAGTCATTTTACCTGGTTGACCACATGGTGACCCTGGCATTCCTTGGTCTTCACTGCTGTCAACTGCTCATTTATTCATGCATGGTTGACTGTGAACAGCAATCACACCCTCAGGGCCATTTTGTCTTCAAGAGTTGAATCCCGTAGTATCAATTTCCAGAGTCTTCTGTGAGTAGCTTTCAGATTTTGGAGATTTTAAAATGCTCAGGAATCCACGTGTCTCCATTTTTGAGCCTCTCTTACATCCATCCCAATTGGTTTTATTTAGTTGGCACCCCTTTTATCACAGTTCCTATGGGCCAGCTGCTCAAAGCTCTCTACATACATCAAATCATGTTAATCATCACAACAACCCCATGAGGTAGGCTCTGTCTGGAGCAGAATTTAAAGATGAGGACAAGGAGCCAGAGGCATCTTAAATAACCTTCCCAAGGTTATATAACGAGGAAGCAGCAAAAGCAGTATCCAGTCTCCAAAATTTGGGCTGCAGATCCCATAATCTGCCAGCACTTCAATATGCTGCCTCAAGCTCTCATGCCTCCAGCCATTCCTCCTGTCTCCAATCATGTCTCTCCTCCAATTATGATTCACTCCTGTGATGTCTGGGTCCTGTTTCCCTACACATCACCTATATTTTTCAGACATGTCTACTTTTCCCCCAATGCCAGAGTTCTTCCCTGTCTGCCCACCATTTGAAAATCCATGTGTAGTGTACACTGGCCATCATGAGGTTTTTCTCTATTCATCCATGGCCAGACTTCTTGAATGATTGCTTTACTTGGGCTACTTCTATCTACCTAGGACCCAATTTTTGTGTTGTTCCTGTGGAACAATACTTTGAAAAGTTGCCAGTAACTTCTTAATAAATAAAATAATCAGTTATCATCAGCCTGGCTATCTTGCCACCATTCAACCTCCTTGAATACTTTCCTTCTGAAATCCTCTAGATTCCATGAGTTACTCTGGCCTGCTTATTCCCTTGCATGTACTTTTTTTTTTTTTTAATTAGTTATACATGACAGTAGAATGCATTTGACACCTTGTACGTAAATGGAGTATAACTTCTCATTCTTCTGGTTGTACATGTTGTAGAATGTACATACCAGTTGTGTAATCATATATACACATATGGTAATGATGTCTGATTCATTCTACTATCCTTTCTACCCCCTTTTGTGAGTGGCTTTCAGGTTTTGGAGGTTTTAAAATGCCTAATCTAAAGTACCTCTATTTTTCCCTAGCCCCTCCCCAATGTGAATTTAGCATTTACTTCTTGATCTCCATTGTTTCTCCTCCTCCAGGGTCTGCAAAGCTTGTATATGTCAAAGTTTAATTCTCAGTCCACTTGTGTTTGGGTATTGCCGTGTCCATTGGGTTGATAAGTCTCAATATTAGAGTGCATGGAATGAATTTGAAAAAATTCCACAATGTACACATATGAAAATACCACAATGAATTCACCTTTTATGAATATCTATAAAACACCCATTAAAAAACAATAAATAAAGTGGAGAACAGAAGAGAAAGGATAATAGGGGAAAGGAGGAGGAAAGGGAAAGAAGAAGCACTGGGAACCGAAAAGGGGGAAATTATTCCATGCATGTATGAGTATGTCAAAATGAAATGATGCTATAATGTATAACCATAATTCACTAATAAAAACTTTTTTAAAAAAGTTAATGTGAATCAGGATCACCTGGATGGCTTCTAATAACTCTGGGTCTCCATTTCCAGAGTTTCTGATTTGGTTTGCTTGGATTGTGCACAAGAGCTGATCTAAGCACCATATCACAAGAACGACTATACTAGAAATCCCCTTCATGACCAGTTTTGAATTCCCATTGCATTTCATGCTCATAGTTCCTACTCTAGATCTGCCTTCACCCTCAAACCTCATTCCTGCATCTCCCACTAGAGTTATCAGATAATTCCTCTTGGATGCTGAATGATCACCTCATCTGACATGACAAAGTTAAATAACATCTTCCCCCCGTTTAAAGCCCTCTTGAAATGATTCCAAGGCAGAAGCAAGTCAGGTAGAAGAACAGGCCTAGGTTGGAGACTAGGACTTGGGACCCAGTTGGAAGGACACCTGCTTTTCAGCACCAGCCACTACAAACATAAAGAAACAGAATCCCCACATTTCTAGGTTCTTCAATTTTTGGAAGGAAATCTTGATTTTTTTGGCAAAATATTCGAAATTTTCAAAGCTGACTTGGAAATTTTATCAAGTAATGTAAAGTCCAAATGAAGCAGATTTTCTAGGTAGACTGAGCCTGAAGACTGGGAGTCTGTGACCTTGACATTGACGTCTTCCAGTCTCTGCTTTTCTAAGTAATGCAGGTATTTTAAAGTTAAACTGCATATTCTGATTTCAGTGAAGACCAGTTATTTTTCCCAAATATAGCTGTGAGCTGCTGTGCTCACAGCCTATATAAAATCACCTAACATTTTGTTTAATGTTTTTAAAATTTTATAATATTGTCTATTTTGCCCCATGAGATTGTATCTTTAATCAGACCTTCATTAAACAGGGTCCCAGATAATTTTTTATACTACCCAGATCATATCCAATATATCCAGTATGGAGCCTGATGCACAGTAATCCCATGAAAATATGTGTTTTTTTTGTTGTTGTTATTTTTTTTTTGTCATTCATATGGACCTGTCAATTTTTTAAGATCAGAACCACCTACTAATAATTAGACCACATGTGCGCACACATACACACATGCATGTGTTTACCTTCAATTGAGCACCAGCTACGTGACCGAGTGTCTTAAGTAGTTTACATACTTCCCCAATAAATTGATTTTTTATTTCCATTGTTTTAAAGATAAAAAAAATTAAAGTTTGGTAAATTAAGTTACCTGCCCAAGTTCAAACAGTCCTTCAGTAATTGAATTTTAAATTCAGGTCCATTTGACTGCAAAATTACTACTCTTCTTTTTTCACATTAACTCTACTTATAGTGAATAGATAGCCTCTGGCCAGTCAAGAGGCTACACAACCATTTGTAAGCTTTTGCAAATGTGCAACTTGGTTCGTTCCATGAAAGGCAGATAGAGGACCAACATTCTTTGGAAATAATATAACTGGACATTTACCACTGATTGTTAGAGCTCACTTTGAAAGAAATGGATTCCTTAAAGCAGTGTGTGACTTTCTAACATTTGGTAGCTTCTAGTAAAACTATATAACTATAGCATGAACTCAATGCACAATGAAAAACAAATTTTTAGTAGATTTATTATTTAGAGAAGACCTCAAACTTCAGATGCTAAAAATCCTGACATCACCTACAGTCTCAGTAGTATTTAAGAAAAAAGAACTCTACCTAACATGCAGCATTATGTGACAATTTTCAGGGCCACATTTCGTGGCAGTAGAATTCTGGTACATATAACACACTCTTATGGCTATAATGTTTTTGTTCCCTCAAAATCTATATGTTGATATACAATCACTTGTATGATATTAATTTGGAGTCAGGGCCTTTGGGATTGGGTTATGAGGTCAGAGCCCTTGTGAATGGTGTTAGTATCCTTAGGAAAGAGGCCCGAGAGCTTCTCTGTCTCTTCCAACATGTGAGGACACAGCTGGCTCTCACCAAACACTGAATCCGCCGATATCTCTTTATCTTCAACTTTCCAGCCTCCAGAACTGTAAGAAATAAATTGCTATCATGTATAAACCATGGGATTTGTGTCGTTTTCCTATAGCAGCCTGGATGGACTAAATGATTGGTGCTAGTATATCTCCAAAGCATGTATTAGGTTCTCAAAAAAGTTTTGTGTTGCTTCTGTTGCTAATAAAGTATCAACTCCTGAGCCCAGCAAGGGTCACTTATATTCTAACCTCTTCCATGATCATTTTTGTCACCACCCATGCCCTCCTCATTCCAGCTCAACTGACATCTTTCTGATGTCTCTCCTCTCTTCCCCAAGTAGCTCATTTATCTTCTGTCCAATCCAACAGGACTTGGGGCACATTTCTGTTAGAGATTGCATTAAATCATGAGTTATATCAATGATCGAGAGCAATTTTTTATCATATTATCATATTAAATTGTGCTGTACTATCTTTCCTTATCCTAATATTGAGGATGAGTTCTTCAAGAATACAGTGTAAGTCTTATTTTTTTTTAATATCCTTAGCCTTATACACTGAACTCAATAAACATTTCTTGAATGAAGAATAAATGAGTACATATCATTCATCACACCCCTAACATCAGACAAGGCAATGAGGATGAGGATGGCAATGAGAGTCAGGTGCATCTACACACAGAATTATCTCCCACTTTGCAAAATGGTGAGGTGCATATCCTACCCAATAATGACAGCTTGCTTTTTATATCTTATATTCAGCACATTTGCTTCATTTCACCCAAGAAAAGAATGAGCTATAACATCACTCAAGGGCCAAATTGAGAAAGAGTTTTAAAGTCTTCATTGTAAAATATTTTATGGAATTATATTATTTTAAGTCCACAGCGACAGTCCAAGGAAAAAGTGAGGTAAAATTTCTAAAGAGAAATCTCATGTAGTATAGCAATCGCTGTCAGATTTTTATTGGATACACAGTTTTCCTGATTGGTATAAGTGACTAATGCAAAGAACTCAAAGATCTATTCCCCAGGAAGATTTGTCTATAAAAGAATGAAAGTCTTGAGCTGTCTGTGGAATCTTTCTCAGCTTCATAACATTTAAAAACACACTTCTGTGATTCAGCTATACACAAATACAACTGCCTCATTTAAAAGAATCTAAACCCACAATGGGCAAAATAGACAAAGCTGTGTAAAGTGAAAAGAAGCAGTTCCATAAAGGGGAAGGTGAAGCTAACACACAGAGAAAGCAGAAAAGGTGAAATCAGGCCTGACTTTAATTTAAAATGACCCTCTTTTCTTTAATTACAAAAACATAAAGCAAAGTACCCAAGTAGAAGAAACACAAGCATTTTGGTCAATACATCAATTTCTTTGTATTAAATTTAGAGAAGCATATTGAATAAAGCTGCTTTGTGTCACCCAAAAGATCAGTAGTTATGGAACTATACCAGGAAGCCCACTTTCCAGTGTACATTCAAATAATTCATAATAGCATTAATCAATGGTGCTATGATACCATTGTGAAAACTATGTGGCTTTGTAGACCCTCTATATTGCACAGAGAACATTTAAAACTACCTGTAAATATATGTAACTCCTTTATTGGGTGAATGAGACTTAAAGAGTACATACTAAATACTCTTGAAGAGGTCAGGCATGGTGGTGAAAGCCTATCATCCCAGTGACATGGGAGGCTGAGGCCAGAGGATTGCAAGTTCAAGACCAACCTCTGCAACTCAGCAATACCCTAAGAAACTGAAGAAGATCCTTTCTCAAAATAAAAAATAAAAAGTCTGGGGATATGGCATATGGCTCAGTGGTAAAGTGCCCCTGGTTCAATCCCTAGTACCAAAAAAAAAAGAAAAAAATTCTCACAGTTATACTTATAGTAGATATCCAAAAACAGTAGTTGCTGCAGGTAAAATACAATCTTTCAAATGCCTAGTGATCAGAAAATTCAGGATGGTTTTACAATTAGATTCCATAAAGTATAATCCAGAGAGAGTAGATTGCAAAATTTTGTAATGCTATCTCACCTATCAGTGAATTCTGGTGCTTTTGTTTGCTTTAATCCTTCCCACAATTACTGCAGGTGTACACACACCCCTGAGGGCATTCCTTGCATTCCAGGGGGTATTTTGCATGACAGAGGACATTCCTGTGACACTTACTTAGGTTGTACCATTTGGAAGGGTCAAGCATAGCTAAAGGGAAAATGCAAGAAAATTCAGTGCTCCCCACACACACCAGGAAGAAGAGAATATCTTGTTATGGATTCTTTTACTTGATCAACTTCTCTGTTTTCATGACAAGGCCTCACACAATGCTTTTCTTATGATATGCTATCTGTCCTTACACAACCCAAAGCCCTGTTTCACACACTCTTGAAACACTTATGACTATGGGTCTTTGTATTTAAGCACAGATCATATCCCATAATACTTGAGGGGACATCTCATGGCTAATACATATTTCTGGTAAAAAGATCATTTGTACCCAGGAGAAAGAAATAGAGCAAGCATTTGATGGCGTGGTAATGTTTCTCCAGGAAACAAGACCCTCTGTTCTTAATTGTGGTGCAATATGAAAAAGAAATTTTTCGAAGCTAATCACTTACTGATCATGCTTTGCTCTTGATTAATTATTCCTCAGATTTTTTTGTATTTAACAGTACCTTAAGAGTCCATTACAAGCTCTATTTCCATCATAATAAACTCTTCATTATCATATCTATTAGCTTGCTCAGCTGGGTTGCAGTATATCTCATTAAAAAATCCAAGATGTTTTTTGTTTTGTTTTGATAACCCTGTGGTCCTTCACAATGCTTTATGTATCTTATACTGTATTAGATACTAGGCTCACTTTCTCTTTAATGTCTCTATTTCTGACTTTCCCCAAGGTGAGCTCTTACATGTAACCAAATTTAGTTATTAGAATTTTCGAGTATTTCTTGTGATAATACAGTTCCATCAGCCCAAAGTGTTCTTCCTTCCTCCCTGCCTCTCTAGTCAGCTTCCTTTGCATAATATCAGTCCCATTGTCCTCTCCAGATGTATTCCACTCACTGTCTTCCTTTGAGCTGAATAGGGAGTAGCTTTTCTCCCAAGACACCCATGTCTTTCACAGTTCTGTGACCACTATATGATAACCCTGAGTTACTTGAACTTATACCATGCCTTCCTTATTTATATCTCCCAGTCATCACAGAGACAAAGCAGTTGTTCAAAAAAACATTAAATAGACAATGATGAGTATTTTAAACTTATGTAACTTATCAGCCTTAAAGCAAACTTAAACCTGAAATATTTTTTGTTATACCCACAACATATAAAATTATTGGGGAAGTTGTATTTCTTTTCCTAGTATTGATGATTCACATTTAACACATTGTTTAAAATATTAGACTGTGCATCAGCAGCCTGAAACTGGAAACTGCCCAAACACACATCAAAATAGAATGGATAGGTATCTTGGGTTTCTTCAAACAATGGAATTCCATATGTGATGAGAACACCCCACTGGAGATGAACAACGCAGATGATTAGACAATGCTGAGAAAAAAACAAAACAAAACAAAATAAAACAAAACCACCAAAGAGAAAAAAGTGAAGTATGGTATGATTTTATTTATATAAATTATGCTTTAGAAGTCAGGAATGCAGCTATTCTTAGAAGTAGCTGGTAAGTAGAAGGGGCGATTCTCATTTTGTGCTGATCATTTTCTACTCTATGATTTGGCTACTGGTTACATGTGTGTTTTCACTTTGTTAAGATACACCAAGATAAACACCTTTCCATTTGCTATTTTTCAGTAGAACACCTAGAAAATAAAAGCGTTGATGGCAGAAGCTAAGAATATTTTTCAATGTAAAGGAACCACATGGACACAGGAAAGTAAGAAATACTTCCTACCCATTATTTCCAGGAACTTTGGCCAAGTTATGTAAAAAGGCTCTAATGTCTTTAATTCAGAACTGGTTGCCACAGGCTGACTATAGAGGAAATATGGAGAAAAGAAAAAGTAAAAATGAAGGATTAGAGTCTAGAATACAAAACATATTAGGTTTTAATGTGTAAAGAAACTTTTAGCTACATCAAAGATAGCAGTTGGGACAAAAGTAACTAAGAAAAGTAACTAAATCCCTCCTCATTCAAAATTCATTGCAGAAATAAAAAAAGTAGTTTGGAGAAGTGAATAGCATATGCACTAAGTGTCCATACATGTATTATTTCTTATAAGAAAGAACCATTCCATTGGTAGGTGGGTTCTCATCAAAGCTCCATGACTTTTTGTAGTTGGATGATCATGGATTTCATTAGGCTGTAGTTATCTACTTGAAATACACCATGGAATGCACCCAAGGAGGTGTTAAGTATTCTGCTCAGGAGATGGTCTCTTGTTCACTTATCTAAATGTTAACTGTGGTTGCAGCCCAAGTAAAGTGGATATGTTTGTGTAGTAGGTACTTTTCATATACCGTGGGAACATAATTGGTTCCACTTTCCTTAACTCTAAATGTAATGAAAAGCTACATTTCACGCCCATAAAACTGAAATCTGTTTAACTGTCTTCAGTATACTCCTTTACCTGAGAACTGACGTGAGAGTATGTCAGCAACTTTTTCTAATATAGAGAAAATATATTTCATAAAATCAGACAATGAAATAGAAATATAGAAATTATTAATATTTCACCATCTGCTATGTTGGTCAATTGCCTTTTCTAATATGGTTTTACTTGTTTGTGTGTTTACACAGTTGTAGTCGCAACTACAAAACTATATACATAATTTTGTATCTTCTTATAACACTTTTCAATAACTTTCTATCTGACTTCTAAGTATAAATAATACAAACATAAATGTCTATGAAATTTTTGTAAGTTTTGCTAGAAAATTTTATTAGGATAAATCACACATACAAACAAGTCTTAATAATAATGATCCTCACTGGGGGTTTATAACTGACCTATAAGGGAATCTTAACCATTATCATTAATTATTAAATTTATTAATTTATTTGTCTTTTGGTTGCTGGTGAACAGTTACTAAATACTAAAGAATGTTCTTAGGAAGTATATAGGTGACAATGATTTTTGTTCATTTCTTTTTTATTTTGAGTGGATCATCATGTATGAGTCTACTTTCTGTCACTGTGACAAAATACCTAAGGTAAACCATTTAAAGGGAGGAAAGGTTTATTTTGGCTCATAGTTTCAGAGGTTCCAGTCCATGGTTGATTAGACCCAATGCTTATGGACCTTCAACAAGGTAGTCTGCTATGGCAGGGAGCATGTGATGGAGTGGGCTGCTCACCTCATGAAGGTCAAGAAGCAAAGAGAAGAGAAGAAGGGTCTGGGACCTAGTGTCCCCTCCAAGGGCATATGCCCGATAACCTAACTTCCTTCCATCAAGACCTATCTCCTAAAGATCCCACCATATCAAAACAGCTCCAAGCTAAACCTTTAACACACAGGCTTTTGGGGGACAGTCCAGACCTAAACTGTCACACATCATTCTAGGTATGTTATTACACCAAGAAATTTCAAAAAGATAAAGGTATCTCACAGATGATACCTGCTAATGTATATACCTATTAGCTATTTTATAATTGCTACAAGTATCTTTTGAGTTAATATGTATTACTTCTGGAAATTACATGTTCAAAAAAATCGGAAACGCAGGTATCTCTGTGTGTGTATATGTGTATGTACATGTATGCATAATTATAGAAAGGTCTCTTCCTATATTCTCTAGAGTACGGTCACTAAGTGACTAATATTGTTTGAGAAATAACTAGTATTTCTGTTTAAAATCATTAATATACTGGAAGAATTAATCACCACACATAAGGAGTGCCATACATTCTGAAGACTTGAAGTCAACTTTGAAACTATAGAACTTTAATTTCATCTTAGATGGCTACCAGGTATTTTAAAGTACCCATTTTCGATTGAGTTTAAAAAACTGACAAAGAGCTCACAACACACAATGCTTTTCAACACTACTTTCTATATTATTGCTTAAAAGGTAAAAGTTTGTACTTAATCATGGATTGTTTTTCCATTTTAGTTTATTTATATCCCAACACTATCTTACTTGTGTTGTACTTCATTATAATTCAAATTAAATATGATCACTATATTTTACTTTTAGTTACCTAATAAATAATATATTAATAGTAATTTATCTATAAATTATGGATCCAAGAATCATATTCATATATATATAACTATTGCATAAGTGGAAAATGATTTACTGTAAAGATGTAAGAAATTCTAAAATGAACACAACTCACAGAGCTTAATACACTATTTTCACAGTTGTGAATTTCTTGCTGGACTCTGTCCTAGGTCATCTTCCAAACTTTCTCTCATAGATACCATTTCCCTGTTTTGTCATAAAATATCCTCTGCCTTTCCCATTGTTTCAGCATATGTATATGCTTAGTTTTGCTCTTTTTAGCACTTTATTCAAATGAATCTTGCTGCAACATGCTTTTTAACATTTTAAGTCATGACTTCAATTGCGAACTCATTAACTTGTGAAAAAATAATCGAACAAATATAATGTCTGTTTTCACTTACGCTTATCCACACACTCCTTTATTATTTTCCACTATAAATGTGCTGTTACTAACATTCAAAGATCTATTTCATAGGTACAAATGTGCTGTGGTAGTAGGCTGCTGAAGCATGCTGAAGGAAGTTTCCCCAAATATTGGTCTCATCGGTAGAAGCAAACAGCTTCTCCACAACCTTACCAATTTTTAAAAATTTTTTTTTTAGTTTTCAATGGACCTTTATTTAATTTATTTATTTATACACCATGCTGAGAATCGAACCCAGTGCCTCACACATGCCAGTCAATTGCTTTACCACTGGGCCACAACACCAGCCCCAACCTTACCAATGTTTATGTCTCAGATTTCCTTCAGATTTTCCAAACTACTTAAAATATTATTCTAATATTTGTGTAATATTTCTAGTTTTAGGAATTAATGAATAATGTATTCATGAAACTTGAGGACAAATTTAAATTAGGCAGTTTCAATGCATGCCCCCTGCTGTTTATGAACGTGCTAAACTGACTTCATTGAGTCACAGTTCCAGTATAAGATCTGAATTTTAAAAGGGACAAAAACTTGTGACGTTGCATCCCCTGGTTTCTCTACATTTCAGGATCCTTAGGAGTAGAATCTTGGAAGTGTGTATTGTGCATGTATATGTGTATTTGAGTATAACAGATAAAAATGGCAACTAAAAATGACTTTACCCTGAAAGCATCCTTGTTTCCAAACTCTCATTCCTTAGAAGGTCTGTCTCCACAAGATTTTGGTCAATTTAGGAGGTTTACATTAGGTCTGGAGAAGACGCTTCTCGCTTAGAAGATGCATTTCATATTACATAAACTAGTTGTGTGAGTATTTAAATATTTCAAATCATAAATATTTAACAGTAAATATAAAACTATGTTTTCTGGTGTTACCATAGAGACAAAATTAGGAGATGAAGTAAATATTCATCTTAATTCAAGTTATTTCTCAAATATTACATATTATAAAACTTGCAATATTAGAAAGTCCAAAACCCCAAATCCTACAGAGTTACTGTATTTCATCAAGTGCTCTGAATAAGCCATCTAACTGATTCCAGATTAGGTTAATGACAGATGTTGTTTTTCTAAGAGTAATGGCTGCATTTAAACCCAAGTCTTTCCAGAGGTAACATAGGGGTATTGTGTGCAGTCATCTAAACAACCTTAGAGTTCATCAGACCACAAGCCTCCCGGGAGATCTGCCACCACAAATGTCAGAGGACATGTAGATCTTCTGGTCTACCCATCCTTTTTGAAAGATGGAAAATTTTAAGATCAACATTTTCACATGGACTACTGGCAGACTCTTAAGTTCAATTCCAAGCCATAAAATGAACAAAAGCAACCCAATTTATGGGATCTTTTATGAACCTGGAGTCATTTCCACTATCATAAATATTTCTGAATTATACATAGATGAGATCACATTATTGCAGAGAAATAAAATAGCTAACAGTGTCAATAGAGTACCTTGGCGGTTTCAACTTCAGCTAACAGGCTACAAGAGTGAACATTACAGAGTTCACTACCTGAAAAAAACTTCTAACAACCCCTAAGTTCTTCAGATTAACAGTATCACACCTTGTGTATTTTTGGAAGGCCTAACATTTCTGCCTACAATTGGTATTGCTTGATTACTGCTCATGTTTGATAATCTTGTTCCAAGTGTGCTCCTTGGTGCAATGGCATGAATGTGGCCTTGACTTTCTTAAAACATTGGAACCTACCGAATTGGAATCAGACCTGAATCAGAATCATCAAACCTTTTCTGGGCACATTCCTGTTTGAACACACTATTTTATGACACACACACCCATACACAAAAAGATGTCATAAAATTTCATACACTTTTGTTGAAACTAGCAACTAGTATAAATTTTGCATTGTGTCAAAATTAATTTTGAAATTAATTAAGTGTTACATCTACCCAAGCTGAAGTAGCTCAAAGGTACACTTGAACTTTATGTGAAATTCTTGTTTTCTTCCCCTTTTGCAAGATTTTGTATAGCTTTCAGCTCACAAGTTCTCATTGTCTATTAGGAATACATGTAGATGCTTCATGGTATGCCAAAATTTGAGCAAAAGACCCTTTGATCTCATCTGGGGAATTCTATAAAATTTGCAAAAAGAAAACCCTATCTTAGAGAATGTGAGAACCCTTCCCAAATTTAATCATATATTTTTGCTTGGCCTGAAATTTCCCCATAGCCTTTGGTCAAATAATTTTAGAATAATCTCGTGGAAATAGGATATGTGGTATCGAAACCAAATCAATGCCAGTCTTATGTAAATAAAGACTTTGGGACACAGAGCCAGATTTCACTGGCACCCTATATTAGTATCAATGAATACAATGGTAATAAACCAATTAAGCAAACATTCAAACTGCACAGAGTTAAAATTACAGTGTAATTATTACCTAAATCACAGTTAAGAAAAAATTCGTGCCAACCATGTCCGTATATAAACAGTGTTTAATTTGTTATTGTGTTGAGCTCTATGTGTAGGTGCCTTATGTCTGACATGTGGTTCAGCCTCCTGCTTTCTTAAGTAGGTTTTGCTGTTAAATTATGGCTACATTTAACCAACATGCCAGTACACCATGATATTAATCTCCCAAGTATTCAATCACTTAACAATAGCATCATTATTCTGGAGAACTCTGCTTGTTCAGTGTTTGTTCATGTTTTCAGATGTTTCATTAAGAGCAATTTTATTTCAAAAGAATTCAGAAGCTGTACAAATGCACAATCTAAAAATATTTTTAAAATATTTATTCTTCCAAAGGAAGAAAAAAAGTAACAAAACATCCACTAGATCTATGAATGCAAAATGATTTTTTTTGTTAATTAAACACTTTGGAGAATTCATGGAGGGGCACATTAAAGGAGAAGGTAAAACACAGGAAGGTGGACACCACACTTCACAGAGAAATCACTGGCTTCTAGGCTTAGACTTAGTCAGTTGTCTAACCCAGTTGCCATTCCAATAATGTGTGTCCCTGGCTTGTTACACAACTATAGTCTTTAAAAGTCATCGGTGTACAGAAATTAATATAATCACTGTATCAGAAATGACTTCAGATTACTGATTTTTATATTTCATTAAAAGAATTTCTCAAGAGGCATTCATATTGAATTCTGACTTCCAGAATGACCACAAAGAGACAGCTACAGGCAATGAGTGAGGTCCTACCATGGAGTCACGCTGATACCTGAATCATATCCAAAAGTTATGAGCCCACCAAGTCCAGGCCCTGCTGTTCACACAGCTGTTTAGATGGCCCAGGGCAGACCAGAATGAATCTCTCCCTCCTAGTCAATTCTACCATCATTCCGGGCTCAAATTATGACCAAATTTAAGAAAATAAAATAAGAAAGCATAAATATGAGGTAACCTTCAAGTAATTTCAGAATCTGCATGAATAAGTAAACGCTTAGGAAAACTTAACTTTAAAAATTTAATAATATGAACTCATTGCTTTGGAAAAATAAATCCCCTGAATAGCAGTGATTTCTGTCTTTGAAACTGGTGTTTTTCAAACT
The DNA here is from genome assembly GCF_902686445.1 of Sciurus carolinensis. Lineage (NCBI taxonomy): Eukaryota > Metazoa > Chordata > Mammalia > Rodentia > Sciuridae > Sciurus > Sciurus carolinensis. The sequence goes on from NC_062229.1 coordinate 38,755,216, forward strand.
TATATAATATATTCCAATTAAAGAGATTTTTCACTGTACAGATACCTGAACCTATAATACAAACTACATGTTTCTAAAAAGCCCAGAGGGCTTACTAGATAAACAGTAAAAGAAAAAAAAATAATAATATGTCAAAGGAAACACACATTCCCCTCTATTTTGGTCCCAAATTATAAAGGCTTTTAAAAAGATAAATGGAGATCATGCAATAAGCCAGAGATAATAGGAATCGTTTTTCTAGAGGAGCATATTAATTATTTATCATTAATTATTTAAGTGCTATAGTGTTCTCTTCTCTAAATATATGCTGGTAGGTTAGAAACAGTCATTAAAATGTATTGCCTAACTACTAATGCTCAAGCATTACACCAAAAAGCTGGCACAGTTAATGGCAATAAATCCATTTGCTGACATTTATGCCTTTAGTCATGTGACTTCTCAGGCATTTGAGAATGTTGGAAAAGGGAGCATCTGGATTCACATTTCCCACACCCTGCTTTTGCAACCCCTGGTATAATCTCCTGGTATGCAGACTCTGCATACTTTAGAGAAATGAGACAGAGCTAGATAAGGTAAATGAATGTGTTTATGATTGTCATGCTTATTATTTACTATACATTTGTGTAGTTTGTAACTCTCTATTTGGCACCTTCTATGTTCTAGTCACTGTCCTTGGAATAGAGAGATGAATAAGATGTGAGTTTTGCCCCCACATGCTTACCAGCCAATGCAGGCTCACAGGCATGAAAATATATCAGTCCAATATGGTGTTAATGGTACTGAGTGGTTCTCCTAAATACACAGGATGACATCAGGAAGGAACAAAGGTGGATATGAACACATCTATACTGAAGCTAGGGTAAGGTGGGGTGAAGAGAGGAAGATAAGATTCAAGGGTTTTCCAGAAAAAGTAACACTTAATTTGAATCTCAGAGATGTGCATTCTGTTTTCCTTATGATGAACAGCATTCGACTCACAATGTTCATCAATAGCCTGGTGGCACCTGACAGTCACATAGAGTTCAATCCATCAGCAAAATATTCTTTGGTGCTTGCTAAGTGCAACAAATGTCACAGAAGTAATCTATGTATCTACTTACCTACATACCTACCTACCTATCAACCATTCTATTTCTCTGATTGAGAGAAAGAAAGAGAATATGTGTGTTATAAGAGAAGGCTCTGGTGTCAGATTCCTTCCAGTTTAGCTGTAAGTATCTATGACTTGAATAGTGTATTTGAAAATCCCAGTTGGCTTATCCCTTTTCAACTCAAATTTGATATCTTAAAGGAGAAGTTGAAGGTACTAGAGGGCAAAAGAAGATAGTGCCCTGTGATTTAACCTCTGCAGGCTTGAGCAAATGGTTCTTTTGATGATCTTGAACCAAAGCAAACACCCTGCAGTTGGCCATTTGCCCACCTTAGAAGGGCTTTAGGAACCACCTATCATGTCCCACAGTCCTTGGGGCCTCACTCCTACCTCCCAGTCTCAATGATTTTAACCACAGAATTAGTCATAATTTTCTTCATTTTAGAATTTAGATTTATTTATATTTATTTGGATTTTAGAAACCTTTATAACCCTGGGTAGTGGCCAGATTGGCTTTCCATGGAATAATTGTCAATTTTCATATAAGTATGTTAGGGATCTAGATGTTCAAGGAGAATCAAGATCATTGTAGATTTTTTAAGGTCTCAAAGACCTTAATTTCACATTGTATAGAAAGTGTTCACCTGGTTTGCAGTCAATTCTAAATGGTACTTTGAAGTGTGGAATATAAGGTGGACATCCAAGAGTAATAAGGCAATAAGATAGCATTCTGTTTTCTTACTTTGTTTATCTAAGTTCCATGAGCTAGCTTAATATACGGTGGAGTGTGCAGTTAAATTAGGAAGAGGAGAAATACAGAGAGTCCTCTGTGCCAACCCTAGAGGATTTCTAAGCCATGAGGATGTCCATTTTTTATGTCACCCTGCACTAACACAGGATTCCAGCTACAAGAACATAGAGTAGTACCGTAAAACCCTCTCTTTGAATGGAAAATGTATCTACTTTTGCACTATTTTGAAACTAACTACAAGTGTATTATTCAGGAATTCTGATATTTTCACAAATGACCCCATAATAATCTTTTGGTAACTGAAGAACCCCAAGAGCAATCATGCTTATAAGTCTGGGCACTGTTGGAAAGGGAGCAACAGAAAGATTATAGATGTTAAAAGAAACGTAATTTGTCAAGGAAGAATGATTCAAGAACCACACACATAGCTCTGAATTTTAGCCAATTTATCCCAAGCATCTCTAAAGCTAGAGTCCAACACATTTAAGCCAAATGTTTGAAAGGTATCTGCCAGTAGTGTTGCCACTCTGAAGTGGTAAATTCGCCATTTTTTCTTTGCTAATCTGAAGTTACATCATTATAGGTATATGTATTCTTTGAGTACCAATAATGCCCAGTAATATAAAATACATTCAATGTTAACATATATGTGATTGTACTGCACAAAAACTCAAGCACATATTGCCTAAATATCACCTGAGAGACCCTGAGGGTCTGTCCCCTCCCACTTGACTCAGATCCCTCTAAAAGACATCCTCACCATATCTTGTACTTCTCTTCCACGGCTTAAGAAATTTAATGTCCACCTTCCTTTATTAGACTTAAAAATTCATAAGAACTTCATCCCATCTGTGGTGTCCTTTGATTTCCTAACACCTAACAAACATCAGTCATGAGATAAGCACTTAAAAGAAATATTCTGAATGACTGAGATCTGTGTCTAAAAAGCTGTAGCTCTGTGGAAGGTTTAGTTTTCTAATTCCAGGCTTTAGTTTTCTTAATTCGTTGCAATTAAGCAAAAGCAATAATTAAAGAGCTCTAATTAGCAAAATCCATCCTTCTAGGTTATGGAGTTATCATTCTTGATAACTCAGCTGTGGTAGCGATCTACCAATATACATTGTGGTACACACAGAAAATGGTCTTATTGATATGATTTCTAAAAAAAGAGGCAGGGATAAAGTAAAGTGTATGCCTGCTAAGGACTGAAGGACAGGGAAGGCAGAGAATGTGGGTGGCATTATCTCAGAACTGACATTTAAGAAGCAACTGGGAAAACTGAGAGGGAGCAACTCTGACCCTGAAGCCAGGCAACTGCCAAAAATTTGGACCTGACTAGCCAGAAAGCTTAATAAACGGACAACAGAAGTAAATGAGCATATGATATGCCATCCAATTAGGAGGTGATATATGATAGTGTCCAGACCAAAAAGAAAAAAGAAAGAAAAATTAGCCAGCGATTTATCATTAAACATTTGGAACTGACGACAAGATTAAATGAATAAATGGCACTGATTGAAGACTGCCCCTCCTGAAGGGAGATATATCACCTGAAACTGAGATGAACACCACAGGAGAGGGGTAGGTAGAGAAACAGGATTTAAACTACCCAATGAATTCGTAACTCAGAACCAAGTGAGCAGTGGTAATTAGGACCTTCCGCAAGTGCAATTCTATATACTTTATCACACACCTAAATCACTCAGTTCCAAGATGTATCATCAACCCCATATAAAGAGACTGAAATAGAGACTCTGAGAAATAAGTAACTTGCCCACAATTTATAATGCTAACAAGTGGCAGGTTTGAATTCACAAGTTTAGACTCCCTTTACATGTCCAGGCTTCCTATTTTTATATTCCAAAGCACTTAAGATTCACAAATGTCTCTTAAGGTAGAGAACCACTTCCTACTTCTCCACACAGTTTCTAAGACCACAGCCTTGTCCAATGCAGAATTATTACGAAGATGTGGCCCTTTCTGATCTGTGTGCATCAAAGCTATCTGCAATGGTTGCATTATGTTAACAGTTTTGAGTTGTGTGAAAATAAACATGTCATTTATTTTCTGTCTGCATCATAGAAGAGTCCTGGAGATAGGGACTATGAAGACCTATCAAACTGTAAGGATATTAGACAAGGAAGGGGTTCTCAAAACCAGCTTTCAAATGATTCAATATCACACAAGGTGTGTGAGAAAGAAAGCAGAGGAGAAAACTAAATGTCTGGGTTAAAAAAAAAAAAGAGAGAAAATCAGAATAGGACTTGGGACTTGAAGTTTCAAGTTGGGAAATGACAATCACTAAACACAGTTTCTGGACTAGCCCTCGAGTTTTCTAAGAAAGAAAAACAACTTTGAACTAGCGAAATTAGAAGGAATGGATGGTGAGATTATAAAAGAAAGCAGAGCGGAGAGTATAAATTCTTCCCCAAGTTAATTTGGGGGGTGTCCAGGGAATGCCTCGCCTCATAGGAACTTAAGGGAGGTCAGACCCTTCCCAAGATCAACTACACATGAGTAACTCAGTAAGCAGACCCTGTTCCCTGAGAGTTCTCTTTTTTTTTGTAGCATTCTCTCCTTCAAGCGCTGTTCTCAAGTCTCCAACCATCTGCACAGTAGAGCGTGAGGGGAATTATCAAAATTTCTATTTGTATTTACTTCTATATTTTAAAAAATATAAAAGAAATTAAGCAGTACTGACTTACTTATTAAATAAGTTAAATGCTGTTGAACATTTACTATATAGATTGACACCTATGTCAACACTTCTCTCAAGGAAGCTGGTCAGCAGTAGGATTCAGAGTGCTCTCTTTAGATGCTGGACAGCAGAACCTGGTACCTGTCAAACATGAACTTTATAGACACCCCCCAAGACAACCTGAATCAGAATCCAGAGAAAGGCTGGGGACTGGGACACACAATTTGTTTGCTTTGTTAACAAACACTCCAGGTAATTTCTCATGCACACTGATTTCAAGAAACACTTATTTAAGGTATGTGAAGTCTCCTGTGGGGATATGTCTGTGGTATTTTTTTTTTTTTATTATAACTCACATTAAGAAGTAAATTTTATTTTGGAGTTCGTATACACAGAAAAATAAAGATGAATTTGCACCTGAAACTAATTTCTCAACAAACAGTACTTACTACAGGTGAAACAGACTGGAATTTTGCTTTTTATTTCATTCTATGCTAGATGTTACCCACTGGACTGACGGACCATCTCACCACTCACAGATAGCATTTGGCACATTGAAAAACTCTGTTCTATGGTCTATATCAGAAAAGACTTAGAGACAGTAAAGAAACTTCTACCAATCGTGGATTGATTTTATTCAGTATGGAAGAATTCACTGACAGAATTTCATTATGTTTGCAGGCTGTTATGCTAAAGAAGACCTAGCCTTGTTTTGCATGGCAAGATGTATTTGGACTCATTTTACAGGAAAACAGTTCTTTAAACAACAAGAGTTGATCAGTGGAAACATGAAATAACTCAGGAGGTGGGGAGGACATCTTAGAAGTACCCTGTGCCAAGCCAGTGGACTGCTTGGCACTTGAGTGTTAGGTGTAAATTCAAGCTTTAGCAAACAGTTTGAACTATATGTATTTCAACGTCCATTCTACCTCTAGAAGTCCAGGGTTCTCTCAATTATGTATTCTTAACATTAGCACATTTGTGATCTAAACTGCATTTACCCAAAGACATACATTACAAACATGTATCTAAGGCAACCTTAGAAATTAGAAACCATGCACTTATGAGTTAGCACATTGCTGTTATTCTTTCTGTCCCTTTGTTCTCACTCCCCTTACCTCTGAGGTCCTTGTGAACTGGGTATTGGCTCTAATCACTATTTACACCTAGCACATATCAAAGAGTTTTAAACATAGCTGGTAATTAATAAGAATTTGCTAAAGGACAAGAAGACTGAATAAGCTTATCTCATTATGATAAGCACCTATGCCCCAGAAGAAGAAGGCAGTTTATAAGAAGAGTATAATTTGCCTTTACAGCATCCTATACAGGTAGATAATAAATACTGCCATTTTAAATTTTTTAGGTGAAGTTACATGATTATGAGATTGTTCAACTGAGAGTAGGACACAAAAAGAATACAAATCAGGTTTGCAAATTCCAGCCACTCCTCTGCCTGAGGACACTACTGACAGCAAGTATCCACACCTCTACTAGTATTTCATGATACTGTTAGTTATTGGACTTTGTGTAATACTATGGGAAAGGAGATGAAGTTTAAAGCAAGCAAACTAACCTTGTTGATTCAGTTCCTAATGATAATGAAGAAAAACTGATGTGTGTTGGACCTTGGAAAGTGTCCTGAACATAATGGGGTGTTAAAACCACACCTGTCTGTAGGTACAAACAACTTTCAAATTATGGATCAACTTATGCCAGCAGCGACTTTGCAAAGAGTTAACTTTCTGAAGATAGCAGAGTCAGATCAAGATTGCTGTTCCACTGTTCACTTCTCCACCCAGGTTCCCTAACATTCAGACAAAAATAGGACAATTTCGGGTGGAGAAAAATCTTAGCTTAGTTTAATAAAAGTAGACATAGTCCTATATGTATATAAGTTACATAATATGATATGTTTAGCTAAGAGTATGGTGCTAATATTAATCCTACTTTTCATCTAAATAATAAAAATACATAGGCAATCTGCAATGATTAATGTGTATATTTTTAAAAAACAATTTTAAAAATTGCTATGGAAAGTACTATGGAGATTCCTTGAAAGACTAGGAATGGAAACACTATATGACCTAGCTATGCCACTCCTTGGGCATTTATCCAAAATAATGAAAATCAGCATATTATAAGGATAAAAGCATACCAATGTTTATAGAACATTCATAATAAATAGCCAAGGTAAGGAACCAGCTCAAGTACCTGTCAATCCATGAATGGATAAAGAAAATGTGGAATATATGCACAATGGAGTTTTACTCCGCCATAAAGAGGAATAAAATCATGCCGTTTGCTGGTAAAAGGATGGAACTGGAGAACATCATGATAAGTGAAATAAGTCAGGCTCAAAAAGTCAAGTGTCAATTTTTTTTTTTTTTCTCTTATGTAGAAGCTAGAAAGAAACAAGGAATAAAACAAAGGGGAATCTCATGAAAGTAGAAGGGAGAACAGTGGAGAAGGTGGATCAAGGAGGAGGCAGGAGTGATGGGAAAGGGAAGAACTGCAGAACAAAATTAACCAAATTATACTATGTGCTTTTATAAGTATATCACAATGAGTCTCATGATTATGTATAACTAAAATGTAGCAAATCTAAAAATAATAAATAAATAGAAGGAAGACCAATGAGTAGAGAAAGGGGACAAGGGGAGGGAGCAGGAGAAGGAAAGGTGAAGCACTGTAGACTGAATTAGAGCAAATATTATATGCTTTTATGAATATGTCAAAATGAACCCTACCATTATTTTATATATAACTACAATGCACAAATACAAACAGTTTTTTAAAAGATGAAAGAAAATTAAATTTTAGAAGAACTTGTTTCTCCAGTTTGGGTTATAGCATTTTACCTATATTCATAACACACATTCCTTTATTTTGATTTAGTCCTGTAATTTTTTCCATTACTGGAGCATTTAGCTTCACTTATATTTATTTACTAGCATATTTGTATTTATATCCACCAACAACGAAACTGTTTTTCTTCTATTTGTCCTTCCAAAATTTTTAGTACCTTTATTTTCTAAGTTAAATAATTGACCATGAGTCACCATGAGCCCTATGTGTATAGAAATGTAATATAATGTAACAGAAAAAATGTTTATCTCCAGTGATCTATTTTTAGTATTATCCTTTCACCAAAACTATTCAGTAGCTTGTATACAAGTCATTGTGCTATTTCTGTTGTAATGAAAAATACATAATGGTAAATAACAGACATTATGTACAATAAGCAGTCTTCTTGGAGGGGAGACCAGCGGTATAAAGATGCAGTAACAACGAACTGTGGGTTAACTCTGTGTGGTCTAAGTATAGGATCCTTTGTGAGAAATTTGGAATGCTCTCTGATCTAATTTGGGAGGAAGTAGGAAGGGTTCCTAGAGGAAATGGCATGAACATTGACACCTGAACAGGCGAGTATGGGTTACCTAAGTAGAAGGTGGTAGAGAAGGTAGGGTATTCTGGGCAAAGAGACAAACAGTACAAAGACCTGAAGGTCAAAGACAACTGAGCTGAATGTGGTACATGCCTGTACCCCCAGTAACCCAGGAGGCTGAGGCAGGAGGATTGTGAGTTTGAGGTCAGCCTGGGCAATTTAGTGAGACTCTCAGAAACTCAGTAAGACTTTGTCTCAAAGTAAAAAAAACTAAATAAATAAAAAGGACTGAGAATGTAACTCAGTGATAAAGCACCCCTGGATTTAATTTCTAGTACCAAAGGAAAAAAAGAGAGAGAGAGAGAGAAAGAGAGAACATGAGAATCACAGAGACTTGAGGTGAGTTGGTGATTTTCTTATTGTTGATATAGAAAGGACAATGTTAGAAATGGTAAGAAGTGAGGTTGGAGAAGGAAGCAGGGATCCTACTTGATTTTGAGTGGTGTTTATAACCTATAGGATTGTGGGATCCTTGAAGGTCTCTAGACTTAGAAGTGACATTACATGTTTGACATGATGGGACATTCATTCTAAGTTGCATTATGAAAAACACATGGAAGGGCCTTGCAATGTTAGAGGCAAGGAAAATAGTCAAGAGACCTTTGCAATAGGAGAGAGCAGAAACCTGTATGCAGGGAGTTGCAGAGTAAAGGATAAACAAACTCAGGGCAAACCCAAGAGATTGACTTGGCAACTGATAGCCTGCAGAGGTGGAGGTAAGCCAAAGATGCCTGCCAGATTATTGGCTTGAGCGAGGAAACCTAACTCTGCCAACTTGTCCCCTGTGCTCCACACACACCACTCTACCTGGGCTCAGGTGCAACCTGAGCATGTCCAGTGTGGTCCCCCTCCTTATACTGTTCATGCTGTTCCCTGTGCCTCTTCAAAATAGGACCTCTCCAGCAAGAGTCATCTCAAAAGGTAGTCATACTCTGATTAAATCTTCATCAGAGTATTTTATGAACATCACCTGTGTGTGAAAGTAATGTATATGCTTTTAAAATCTCTTAGTTCTGCATCCTTCTCCCCTGTACTGTCAGGACTTAGGCCTTTCCATGTATTTCTCAAATCCTCTTCACACACAAACACTCAATTCTTTAATTGAACACATTTATTCAAAGGCAAGAGAGTTTCATTTTGTTGAGCTTCCTTAAATACTTATGTATGCACACATATTTGAATGATATCTTCAAAGTATAATACACATTTTTCCCTATTAGAAAAAATCTATTACTGTGAAAATGGTCATTACTTTGCTATGAGCCTTAATGAATGCATTTTTCTGGTATTCTTCATAATCCCACATAGGATGAATAAAAAGATGCATATAATATATCCAGTGGTACATAGAGGATTGGATAAATTGCAGAGGAAAGTTCCCCAGAGTGAATTATCATCAATAATACATGCATATCAATATTCTATTCTGAGTCAAGCTCATTGCTGCTCCTGCAAATCCATTGTGTAGATATTTGTGCTCAGGATGTGCCTTTATGCTTTTGGTTCTTTGTAGTATAATATTACGTTCACTTCTATAATAGAACAACTTTAGAGGGAAAGGAATATCTTCTGGAAAACACCTGTTTTTAATTGTCTCCCTTTTCTGAATTAAACAGTAAAGATAAATTAGGAATTCTTTGGAAATGACATAATTTTTAAAATAAAATCAACTTCAAATGAAAGTCTTAATCACTAGTTCTATAGCACTCTACAGAAACCAAGTTTTCTTATTTTACACCACCAAAAGTCTAATTTGAATTAAAGGAGATGGTGACTATCATTTCAGATATTAGAGACACATAATACAGTTGGTTCTCAGTATTCATCGATTCTGTATTTGCTTATTTGCCTACTTGCCAAACTTAATTTGCAACTCCAAAATCAGTACTCCCAGCTTGCAGTCATTTGCAGATACATGCACTGTGGTTAGAAGTTTGACTGGCATGACATGACCATTCCCAGATGAGGTAGAACAGGCAATGATTTGCCTTCTTACTTCAGTTCTCATACTGTAAACAAGTGTCCTTTGGGGGGCCTATTTGATACCACGTTTTTCTCATTTTCATGCTTTTGTAAAAGTGCGTGTGTGATTTTGCTTTTTAAAACCGACTCCAACTGTAGTGCTGACATGCTCTGTAGTGCTCTTAAGGACGAAAAGACAACAATATGCCTTTCAGAGAAAATAAGTGTGTGAGATAACCCTCGTTCAGACATGAATTATAGTGCTATTGGTCAGGAGTTCACTGTTAATGCATCAACAATATATATTAAACAGGTGTCTTAAACAGAAACATACATGAAGCAAAGTTATTCACTGAGCGCATGATGCAACTGTGACCAGAAGCTTGTGGGATCCTAATGCTGTGTTTCTCATGGGAACTCTGGTACCACATTTGCTAATGCAGTGTTCACGGTGACTTTGTAAAAATAACTTCCATGAATAACAAGAAGCAACTGTACCTCTGTATTGGAAACTAAAGAACTTCTGGCTGTAAGTGGTGTGAATATGATTTCACTATACAACTGAGTTGCACTGAAGTTATGATGTACACAACCACGAACAAGACAGTAATTCTTGTTTCCAGAGTGCCCACCATCGAGCAAAACAGATGAAGAGGTAAAAAGGAACTAGAACAGAAGGTGTGATCATTAAGCTATGGGTAAAGTGAAATGGGAACACAGATACATGTTATGTCAAATGATTCTGCCAAAATTGAAGAAAGAACGTGGAAGATTTTATGCAACACATTTGAGTTATTTCTTAGGTATGAGTGGGTGCTCAGCAGATGGATAGGGAAGGGTATGGTGTACACGGAGGCTCAAACACAAATGATCCAACCATGACTTCGGGAATGAAAACGCCAACTTCCAATGTGTGATTTTGACAAGTGAAATGCATCACTGCAAAAGAAAATATCTCAGGTCTAATATTGTGAAGTTATTTTTGAGTGAAATATTGATCAGTTGAACTGCCAGCAGATTTTTACCTGTATGTGAGTTTACTTTGTCTGGGATTCATATGGACCTGAGGGTTGTTGTACGTGGTGCGTTACAATAAGTTTCTTAGATAAATGACCCAATAGGCAAATGAACATCAAAAGAAGAGGGAAAAAAATTGCTCAATTGCAGCATAGTACTGAAACTATATTCCCATTCTATTTACTTCATCTATATTAAGTGATAGGCACACTATTCATATGGTTGGTTCCGGAAAGTGATCACATATTAGGAATCAAAGGCACGTTTCATAGAACGCATCCTGTTGGTGCTCGTCCTGTGTGGTGAGGCGGGAAGCCCAGCGACTGAAGACAATAGGGTTCTTGTTCCTCCGTGCCAATATTTTTAATAGATCCACCATTGTAGTACACTTCAACTTTACCCGGTAGAAATTACAGGCATCCTTTGAAAGATGCTGAGAATTACCCGATGGCTATGTTCAAATTGTCAGACTTCATTTTCTGCCCTTCTGAATAGCTCTCTAAGTTCCAGGGAATCAACTTGGAGGGCATAATGCTGAAAACTATTTTGTGGTATCTGTTAGAGAACAGTGGGAAAACAATCTTGCCAGAGCCCCTTCTCCTCACTCCCACCCCAACAAAAGAAGAGGGATGAGTGCTTTCCAAAAACATTGTGCCCAACTCCTGCTAACCCAGTTTAAATTCATCAGCAGCTGCAGCAAATTTGCAGATGGTGCCAGACCCCAGGAGAGGAACCTACAGGGAGTTCAGGCCTCCTAAAAAGCTGTGCTTTCTCCCTTCCAAAAGCCTAACATCAAACTGTTCTCAAGGTCCAGAAGTTCTGGCAGAAATAGGGAGTTAAAATGCCCAGGGAGGGAGTTCTTTTCCACTTCTGAAACACAGAGAAAATTTAGTAAGACCCTGCTTGCCCATTGTTAATGTCATTAAAATCATGGATTATGGCTACATCTCGAGAGCCAGTTTCTCTTCCCTCACCTCCTCTTGCACATTTCCTCTTGACAAGTTTGCTCACCAGGCCCCTCAGTCTCAGCACTTTTCACAAAGAACAGCGCAAAACAGATGCCAACAGGGCCAAAGGCAGATGCCAGCAGGCCGTCACTCCTTCGCCCCTGGTGGAGTGGAATGCCAGCAGCTCGTATTGATTCTGCCCTCTTCCAGCCAGCCTCTAGTGAAATCATGCTCTGGCCAGTGCCCTACAGAGTCCATTGCAGCTGCCAAGTACTCTCTCAGCCTTAGGTGGTCTATAAGCATCCTGCTCCAGCCAGACACCACGAGCTCAGGACCTAGGCAGGACAACCTATTAGAGACCACTCTTGCCAACGCAAAGCCCACCACGAGGTGGGAAAGGAACAGTGCCAGAAAAAGCCTCAAGGGTTCAGTTGCTAACTGGGTTGGAGGATCTGGCACCAGAGACATGGCCTGAAGCACGCTGTTCAGATTCGCTGCAATAACCAGCTGCTTGTCTGGTCTTTGGTTGCCAAATAGCTATCTTGGCATCTAGCCATTAGGTTGGCACCATGTCTGAAATGCTGCAGTTGAACAATTTTCGCCAGGTTATGCCAAATCAGAGATACAGAACACTTCACTGTCTAGAATTCAGTCCAGTGATATCTACTTCCCATGGAAGCCTTAAGTCTGAGGCTGTTTTGCCCGAGTGGAATAAAAATGTTGCAGAGAAGATGGCTGAAAAGCAAAAGTCGCATATTAAAACATGTCTTCCAAAAATGGGTTTAAAGTAAAACAATTGAGATTAGCTAAATTTGATGTCCCTTGTCCCTGAGGTGTCCATCTTACAAGCAAGGAAAACTATGGTGATTCAAAGAATTTTTAGTGAAAACTTTATGAATATGCAGATTTTTTCTGATTTATAAACAAATTAAGAACAAGATTACATGTATTTGGTTGCTGTATATCTAGAACTCACTCAAATTTATGCCAATTTTTAAAACATTTTCAGGCTATGTAAACTTAACCCAGAAAAATGTACTAACATATTTTCAAAATTGTGCATAGAATTTTACTGACTCCTTAGACCCCTAGTCGAGAACCTAGCTTTACTTCATTTTCTTCTGTTTAAATCCTGGGTTTAATTCTTTGCATGCAATACACTGAAAAATGATTGATAGCAACTCATTCACTGTGTTAGTAATACTGACTCATGGACATCTAAGCTTTCAGAATAAAGCAATGGGTTCCTCATGTTGGCATTTGGAGTACTGAAGCTCTCTTTTCCCAGCTATTTCAAGAAATCTGGTGTTTCATGCATATATGTTTTATAAGCATTGTTGTTTTTTTTCCCCTAGATCACAGAGTAAAATATATGAGAATGTTCACAGAGTAACATGAAGGGTTTTCAAAATAGGAGACAGCTAATGAGCCACTGGCTAATCTCCTCATATTTCCATTGGCACAGGTTGCAAAAAAAGCATTACCTATACCTTGTTTAAAACTGGCCCACACAACCCTGAGGATGGTTGGAGAATAGCAGTACAATAGAGAGGCAGGGAAGTTGAGACCCAACTAGGAGAAACACTTCCTATAAGGGAACTAGGCTGAGTTCTTTACAGAGGAAAATCCCTGCATCTAATGTCAGGCCTAGAATGGACACCTTGACATTCAGCAAATATAAGGAACACATCTGGAATCAGAAAACATCTGCTCTAAAAGACTCTTAGCCCAGTTTCTCTGTTTGACCCAAATGTCCCTCACAACACTCCTTTTGATAAACAAAGGAAATTAGCAAAATTGTGCCCTTGTGTTTAATTTGAGTTACACAGTTATTTGTCCACAAAATTTACATGGGATATACTGTAGCTGTGCGAATGGAGTGTGTTTACAGAGTTTCCGGGAGAGACTGTCTTCAAAATTAGTTGCTTATTTACTGTTGATGCTGGCTGGTAAAGTTAACAGCCAGGTGTCTGTATTAGCCCATCTCAGATAAGGCAATGCAGGTAGGAGTAAACAGGCACTCTGCCAATCAGTTCCCATCCAAGGGGGGGGGGTGGAAAGAAAAGAAAACGTTAGCACCCTTTCTTCCAGGGGTTTTGTGCACACCTGCCATACCTTCTGCCCTCCCACAGTGAGGGGTCCTGATCTAACCTAATACCCAGAGAAAACATAAACCAAAAATCCCTCACAAGCAGAAGGTTGAAGCTATTAAAGGTAATTCTGAATGCTGTTTAACTTTGCATTGGGGAGAGACTTTAATGATGATGTAGTGTCCTTTTGTCTATTTACTTTTTCCTAAAGTACTGAAATTTCAACATGACAATCTTTGTGTATATTTGTGTGTGTGTGTGTGTGTGTGTGTGTGATAGTGAGGATGGAACACAGGACCCCATGCATACTAGACAAGTCCTCTATGACTGAACTGCATCCTAGCCCCTCTGTCTTAATTTAAGAAACCCCAGAAAGGGGAGCTAGTTATGATTTCTGCAAGGATCTCTTCAAATTCCTATAACAATTTCTTCCTTGTTTTACCTTCTTCCCTATCCTCTATGCCTTTCAAACTATCTGGCTTAGAATCATCAAGTTATAATTGTGATGGACTGACAGATCTGGCTCCATGACAATGTTATAGGCCAGACTCTAAGGGAAATGACTAAACAGACTCCATTTTGCTCTGAGACTCCATGTTATGTAGGAAATAAGCTTCTCCCATGGGAACATCCCACCTCTGTACCCATCATCAGTTACTTGGTGTGACATGTTTAATAATATACAATGGCAATTCCTATGTAGTAAAGAATTGCTCTCTTTTGATTCCCATTGCTCCTAAACAATGTACCATGTAAACAGTGATTGTGTGGATGTTAGTAACCATTCTTTAGTTTGTACCTAGGTAAGGGTCATTTTGACCCACTTCCCCCTCTGTCGATGATGATGTTAATGTGTAATTTCGAATCATAGCAACAGACACTTAGGATTAATGTGATTTTTGGTATAAGAACCCCTACAACCCTGTGGTCGGGGCTGTTTTCCCAATAGCCACTTTTGGGGGCATTGTGTGAGACAGTCAGCTGGCCGGCTTAATAAAGACTCTCAAATTTGGACTTCTCAGTGGTGATCGGTCTGTTCTTAAGTTACACCCCATAGCATAAAAGGTGTTCTTATAATTTTAACACCCAAAGGAGCAATGACATGATTTGGTTATTCTGCAAAGTTTGTGTTCTATAGAAGGCTACTTCTTTGCACTCTGTTGTATGGGGAGAAAGCTAAAGGTTTTAAATGTAAGAAACATTTGCAGGATTTATTCCAAATATCAGATACCTTTCTTCATGAATTATTACTGGACTTCTGACATGAGCAGACTCTGAGTGAAATGATGGGGACCCAATAGTCAAGAAGACTTCCCCCCTGCCTTCAGGGAAAGTACAGTCCCCAACTATAGAACTGCTCACAAGCAAATAGACACTGTGTACGTGTGTGTGTGAGAGAGTCAGGGATAGACAGACAGTGAGCCAGGTACAGGTCATAGTACTTGTTTGGGAAAATTAATCACAGCTTTCCAAACTGCCCTACTATTTTTGGATTAAATAAATGCTTTCCTTATTCCCTTGTAAATTTGATTTTTGCTTTGTTTGTTTTCTACTTGAAACTGCAATCGAGGCTCAGAGCATGTTCCTTTCATCAGGTTCCAAAGTTACTTCTATGAACAAGGCTCTCAGGAACAAAGGGTGAATAATATGCCCACAGTAATGTCATTGTTTTAACAATTAGCAACAACGCTCAACAGTTCTGTGCCCAAAAGCAACAGCAGGACTTTGAATTTAAGTGAAAGCACTATCATTAAAATCCAGGTAAAATTTAATGTCATGCTTGAGAAGATAAATCTGAGTAAGACCGATTAATACGTTAGAGCACACTGCACGATAGCAGAAAGCAGGGATTTCAGAGAATTGGAAGTCTAACAGTTGTGTAGTGGGTAACAGAAGAAGTGTGGAAGGTCATAAAATCGCTGGGATAGGTGAGGCTTAAGCAGGTAAAGGGACTTTTTAGGTCACAGAGCCCTATAATGGTTGCACTAGTGGTCAACCCAGATGCAATATCTGCCTTTCTAGTGTGTTCCCAAGTGCCTTGTGCTGACCAGATGGGAGCACCAGGTGGGGTAAGCACCTCTGTGCCAAGAGGTGCCTGGGAACACCAGACAGATGTGAGGCCTGTCATGGCTTATTTCCTTCTTGGCTCTAGTTTGGGGGCTGTGGTTCCTCAGCTTCCCTCATTTTGCCTTGAAACTCTCAATTGAGTGAAATAGCATGAAATATGCTGCTCCCATATCTGTCAGCACATTAGATATGAAAGTGAAATTCTACAATGAGTGTGCTTTAAAAAAAAAATCTTCTGGAGAAACTGGAAAACCAAGTCCCATGTAATGTTGCATTGAACAAAGCATCTCATAATTACACTATGGAATAAAACCAGTGCTTTGGAGGCAAACGTGTAACCAAAATTTCTTTGCAACATAAGCTCCGCCTTTTTTTCTTTTTTCTGACACTGGAGATTGAACCAGGAGGAATAATCCCTATACTTCTAAAATAGGTTGGGAGATAGTTGAATTTTCCAGTCTGTGACACTAACAGGATGGCTCCTATGATGGCTATTTGTTGTTAAAAATAATCTTTAAAAGAATAGTGTCCTAGTGAGAGTAAATTTATGCTCTCCAGTCTAAGGGCTAGTAAATAGTAAATAGTAGATATTTTATTTTATAGCATTGTTTAATAAAGTTAAAAGTTGACAATACCATGTTGACCTCCCTTTTGTTATTTTACAGCTTTTCCAAATTCCAAAGCCTGAGAATTATTATATTGCCCTACACAGAACATTTGGTGGTTTATGCCGGCAGTGAGTGATAGAAATAATAAAACTGTATCAAAGGGCATCTAAATCACATTGATAACTAGGAAATGGAAACTTCCATTTGAAACATGATTTCATATTTGCAGATATTTTATCATAATTTGTTGAAATACCGTTACATGCTCTCTTGTAAAAAAAGAAGAAAGTACATTAACACAAACAAAACGCATTTTGATGAAGTATTTTTTTCTCCAAACTAGACATTCAATACTTATCTCAAGTAGTTATTATGCAAGGTATTATACCATCTGCAAGTTATAGGTATGTTGTTTGGCCAGAATATTGCAAGTAATTCATTAATTTTCTCAAGGCAAAGAAATGCATTCCTTTGTGGCCACTGGCAGGCATTTCTGAGACTCGAGTATGCATCATAGTTTGGTGTCACCAACAGATGGTGTGGAAAGAATTTTCCTCCTCTCCCTTTATCTGCGGGGATTGTATTACCTGAGTTATTGAATGAGTTCTGGTGAGAAGTCTGGCTTAACAATTTGTTTATTCCAATAGTTAAACCCAGGTAGAGACCAAGAGAAAAGGATCAAATGCCTGGGTTGGAGTCCTGGATCAGCCACCTTGAGGAAATGTAGCTTTGATGACTTCAGAAAATTACTTCACCTCTTGAGGTACCCAGGTTCCCTTGGTTTCAAGAGAGAATAATGGAACCTGGTTGAAAATGGAGGGACTTTTATAATTACATACTTTTTAAAATAGAGTCTGGTTTGTCTGAGATTGAAATTTGTCCAGGATATAAAACTTTCATACTAATACCGGTACAGTCTGCGCATACCAGAAAGAGTGGATCATTCTACCCGTAAAGTGCCTGTAACAATACCTGCTACAAAGCATTCACTGAAATGTCAGATCTCACTATAATTGTCCTTTTCCTTGAAATCCAAACATGGACTGACTACAAATGCATTAATCTTGCACAGAATTGGTGTGAAGTTGTAACCTCATAAATCCTACCCTTTTGCTTTAGAGTTAGAAAAAGAGAGTCACGTAGAGAGGTAGAGAACCCAGAGCAGACTGTTTATTTAACGGCCCACTGAAAATCACTTTCTGCTCAGACGAAATGGTCCTGACCTGAAAGTGTTCTCTGGAAATGCGCCTCCTGTCCTTCCTCAGAGCTGTCACTCAATATTAGTGCAGGATGACTCCTCTTAAATTTTGAAATCAGGGAGTTGTTCAGAATTCTCCAGGAACCTCTTTTCTAATTCTTACTTGAATTGCTTACAGTCTTTTTCCGGTTTGTGGTTGTGAATGTGTCCTAAGGACACCTAATATCCAAAGTCCACATGGGTGATGATAGTGATCAGCCAGTTCACCTCGACTACACCCTTGTTCGGGATTGAGACACTTGGTCATCTATAGATTTTGTCTCTGGCTTGCCCTGTGATGTTGAAACATGCATGAGAAACAGGTCCGTTCCTTATCTTGAACTTGGTTGCCTTCCCAGGATTCCTGTGCAAGAATCAGCAAGGTTCAAATCTTGAAAGTAACAAACTAATGTGAGGCTCATGCCTTGAAACTCATATATAGAAGTCTGTAGATCAAAAACAGAGGTCTGTGCCTTGAGTAAGAAAGGTAATTGTGATTATACACACAGAATCTAGAATTAAAGAATCTCACAACACCAGAGTTGGAAACTACTTTGAATAGTATGTTGCAATGCCTGATTTTAGTACATAGCAAGAAATCATTTGAACAAAATAACCAAATAACTCTTTGAGTACTCACTCCCTGACAGACCATATTTAAGTGTTTTCTGTATATTAATTCATTCCATTCTTTTCAAATTAGTTCTAATTAGTTACACATGGTAGCAGAATGTAATCCATTCCATTCTTTTAACTCAAAAAAAGGGAGGTGCCATTACTATACAGATTTTATAGAAAGCAATGCTTAGGAACAGAGAAGTTGTATCAATTGTCCAAGGACACACAGTTGATGAAAAATAGTTTTAAGAACTGAACCCAGGCATTTTGGCATGAGAATGATCCTTCTAATGAACATACAACAAGGATAACTGTACATAGAATGGAAGTAATAGGCTCTCTGTAACTTCTCAGGAAGAAGTCAACCCGAACCATGTTTGACAGGCATCTGGATTTATATCCTTATAGATTAATATTGTAATAATTGGTACTATTTAGGCACCTATCTCCCTGATTCTAAATTTAACATATTTAAAGAAATACTGGTGTCTAATAAACGTACAAGAAAAAGAGATAACTCTTTAAAAATAAGTGATTCAACCTGACATTAAACTCAACCTGTTGACTCAGGAATAAAATATAAGTCATACCAGAATACCACTGATACATACACATATTGACTAAAATTGCCAAATGTATTTTAAACCACCTCATTATACTGAAGAGCAGAAATGCTTGCCATCTCTTTAGTTCAAAAACTTACATTTTACTTTTTAAAGTATTTTATTATGATATATTTATGCACCACAGTCCTGTTTTTAAATTCTTGCCCCAATTTTTTATTATTATTGTTATTAGGAACTGGAAATTGAAACAGGGGCACTTTACCACTGAACTAAAGTCCTTTTTTTTTTTTTCTTCTTGATGCGGGTACCAGGGATTGAACTCAGGGGCACTCAACCACTGAATCACATCCCCAGCACTATTTTGTATTTTGTTAGAGACAGGGTATCATTGAGTTGCTTAGTGCTTACCGTCTGCTGAGGCTGGCTTTGAAATCATGATCCTCATGCCTCAGCCTCCCAAGCTGTTGGAATTACAGGAGTGGGCCACCATGCCCAGCCCTTTTTGTTTTTTGAGATGGTCTCACTAAGTTACTAAGGCTGGGATTTACAGGTGTACACCAACTGAATTAATTTTTGTATTTTAAATGCAGCCTAAATTTTATGTATTTATCCTGTTATTGTAAATGCTCATGGTATAAAACACAGCACTATACAATGGACAACAGTGATGATGTAAGCTACTACAAAACAATACAAGGATCCACAGTTTCCATATGTATACAACCTCAGTCATTAAGACAGAATGATATAAAAACCACACGATGTGTTTTGTTTGAAAACAGAACCCTTAAAATTGCAGGTGAATTTTACTTAATTCTACTATGTAAAAATATGAATTGCTATAAAGATTGTTTCCATTGCACAAGTGAATAACTTCAACTGGCATTTATTAGACGCTTAATATGTACCAGGCACAGTGAGGCTCATGAGGTCTAGATGACTTGGTCAAGGCTCCACTGCTGGAAAATAGGTAATTAGAGCTCACAACTGACTCAGTATTACATGCTACCCTCATGTATCAAGCTGCCTCTTTGTTTTGTTAGTAGGATGATGTTAAACTGTGAACTTCCTAGCATATGGTTATATTTTTTTAAAACTTACGGATGGGGGGAAGGTTTCAGATCTGGATTTTTTGGGAGGCTCCATAGAAGTATGTTTGCCAAAACATATCAGATCCTACACTTAAAATGAGTGTATTTAATTTTATTCCTTAGTAATACTGATTTAAAAACTTAAATCTACTTGCTAAAATAATACAGACATATTTATTATGTAAATAAAGTTCTCATTTCTCAAAGGCTACTGGTGTTAGAGATGTAATGAATATGATAACAGAAAAGAAGAATTTTAGTTTTCCTTTAAAGAATAATTTGTACTTAGAGCTTAATCTCAGTCATATGACTAAACAGTATATATAGATCATACTACTGCCAATTTTCAGATAAAAGGTTATTGCTTTAATATGGCAAATATACAGATATGCTTTGTATGTTTTCTCAAAACCATTCTCTTATTTTGTGCTCCCCAAAGTCATTGGTTGCAAAGAGAGTTCTGCAGGCAAACTGCAGAGGAAGAAAAAAAAAAAAAAGAATTATTTTTTTCCCACCAAACATTCAATGAGACCAAATTACTTTGCCTTAGTTATGGAATTAGCAGAGTCAGTGGAACACTGTGATCTGTTTGACAGCTGAAACCTGATGGCTCAGGAAAGAATAAATGGTTATTTCTTGTCTCAGCAGCTGTAGTGAGTAAGAGGTATTGATCCTTACTTGGTTCCCTTAATATGTGTGGCTCAAGTTATCCTGGTGTTGCCCTCCCTAACTCCATTTGAGATCTGCACAATATAAGAGAGTCATATTCAAAACCTTTCTTCTTTCACTCCAGAGGAATTATATTGGATGTAGTATCCAAGATAAAATGCTATTACTAACTATATTTCCTACTATTAAGTCGAAGTCTACACTGGAACAAGTTTTATATGCCCAATAAAATTATTGTTATATAACTGATGAATATGAGCTTTATTCAGTTATCATATATTTGTCATTTGTCACTTAAGAATTTGGTAACATAGTAGGAACAAGAGATACAAAATGAACAAGACCGATCTATTGTCCTCAAAAGTCTTCAGGTAGGAAAGAAGAAATTGATGGGGAGACAGGATGAACAGAAAAAAGGAGGGAGAAAAAAACATAGCTCCAGAGAAAGAGAGGAAGGAAAGAGGGGGATAGAGTAAATCAGAAAGACTGGGGGAAATGGCACCAAAGGTGACTATTTAGGTATAGTTGTGGCACAAAGGGGAAATGAGCATTTCCACTTGAAAGAACTGTCAGGTGTACACTCAGAAATATTTCCTACAATGGTCTTCAGTTTCTGTCTCTGCAAAACTTTCCTGATGAAGTTGGTCAATGGCCTTGATGTTTCCAAGTAACTCTTCTTTTGGCCTATTTCTTGATTCCTCTATAGTATTCAACACAGTCATTAAACTCTCTAACTTAACCTTGGACTTGACAATTGCCAGCAGTTTGGCCTTGGGAAAGTCACTCAACTTCTTTGTGTTACTGGTTTCTCAATAATAATGTGGAAATTAGCATGGGGAAATGAAAACGAATGAACACATGCATACCAAGTACTCACATGGAAAACAGTGTCTAGTGCATCTTAGGTACCATAATATGATCTCATTGATATGACAGGTTTAAAAGCCATTCATAATTCATATAACTCCCATTCTATATCTTTTACTCTGACCTTTATATTGAAAACTGTAGTCATATATGTCTTATGTGCTTTTTGTCAACATTCTCTTATTTTGTAACCCCTAAATTCATTGGATGCAAAGGAAAATATTTTAGATGTCTAATAGAGTCTCAAAATAACTAGACTGAGGAAAACTCTTGATTTCTTTCCTTCAAAATTGTTCCTTATGCAATCCACCTCATTTTATTAAATGGTTCCATAGTCTCCCTTGTTTGTTGCTCAGACCAAATTTTGAAGAGTAATCCCTTATTGCCCTTTCCCTTAATCCTCCTCTCCTGTTGAACTCATCAGTGAATTCTCTCAAAACTGTTTGCAAAATAAATCATTAATCAGATACACTTAACTCCCTCCACCATTGTGATCCTACTCCAAGCCATCCCACCTCATTTCTGGACTTCCACAATGGCCTCTTTGAGTATTTCCTTGTTTCTCCTGTATGCGCCTCTAAAATCAATTCTTCATACAAGAACACCTAACGTTCTTCATGTTCCTATACTACACCAAGCTCATTTCCAACTTCAGGTTTTCTACAAGGTCTTACATGTGTCTCTAATGTTCTTCATTTTGAATGTCATCTGCCTGATACCTCCTTGAAATTGTATGTTAGGTATTTTCATTATAATGTGCCTTGGTGTATGAGAGACATATATGCATTCCACAGAACATTCTCATCAAAATAATGAAATAATGAATGAATGGTCAAAAATTAAATAATAATCTCTAGAATGCCCCAAATGCTGGAAGATGTGGATTGTTCTTGAAGATTCACTTTTGTTCACCAGACTATGACCAGTAAGAGAAATGTAAATGTATATAGAAATTAAGCAACATGAATCAAAACAGAAAGTTTCCTGCCAAATCATTAATTAAATACAAACATTATTGAAAAATCTACAGTGTTGAAGAAAGATTTATGAAAATTATGTGATGAAGGGGAATGAGATTCTCTCAAGCATACCACTTAAATCACTCAGAGGGACCTATTCGTGGAGTTGATTTTCCCAAGTTCCTAATGAGAAAATTTAGTTTTGTGATCAAAAAATCAAATGCATCCCCCCAAATTGTCAATAAAATGTATTTTTAAATCTTCCGGTTAATTGAAAGCAAAATGGTAGATCCTATGACATTGCCAGATCTTATGAAAGTCAGAGTAAGTAAGTTGAAATAGAGGATTAAATTATGTTTTCTGATTAGCATGGGCACCTTCAACTTCAGGGGTTCTAAAACTTTGTTTCATATTAGAATTATCTGAGCAGGCTTTTATCACCTCTAATGCCCAGGTTGACCCCATACTAGTTAAACAAGAATCCCTGAAAGATGAGGTTCAGACCTCCTGCTTCTTAAAACTCCCTATAGGATTCTTATGAGCAGTCTCATATTTGAGAACCCATGAATTATGTTCTTATTTTATGAATGTTTTAATTGTTATGAATAAAGACTTTGACATTGGAGCCAGAGTTTGGATACTGGGGGCTACAAAAACTTGAACAAATTCCTCAACCTCTTTGAGCCTCAGTTTACTCAACTATTATTCACAAATTATTATTCTCACTTCATAGGTCTTTTGGAATATTAAATGATATAAAAACATAGCATATGGCCTGCAATACATAATTAATATTGCAATAATACATGTATAGTGATGATTGCATTCTTAATGACAGTTATTTATTAATTACTAATCAAATACTTGTTTGGTTTATAATAAATAACTGGCAAATAATGTAGTGTTGAAATCTGAATTAACACATGTAATCAAGTGTCAGATCTGTGCTGACTCAGGAACCCAAATACACGTTTGGATCTTTAAGACATTCTCATTTAAAAAACGCCAAGACAGGGTTCCAAGGATTCTGGATTCACTTCCTGCTCACATATGCCACCACACAGATTTACAACACCTCAAAAACAGCTATGTAATTGGAGTCTGACTTGCAGAAGAAAACTACTAATAAATATCCTTGGGTTTGATTAGAAGGAACTTTTAAATCTTCAATGACACAGCAAGAAAGAACTCAAAAACATTCCCAGTCACATTTTTCTTATTTACTTGGTTACCCCGAGTGCATGATGACTTGTTTGCCTTTAGTTGTATCTGAACAGTTTGACAGATGACTGTGACAAGGTTACTTTTAAATTGATAAAAGGTTTGATTTTGTTGGTGCATTTGTCAAAACTGTCTGACACAGCATATAATGGACTCTGCACTCAAGCCCGGATGGCACTTGAGTCTGCCCTTACTATTCAGCTTTCTGCACACCATAAGGAGGCTCCCAACAGGGGAGGCTAAAAGTCAGGGAGATTAGCAGGGACAACCCTTTAGCTCTTGAGCACACACACTCTTATTTTTTCCCTCTGGCTTTTTCATCATGGGTGTTTCTTCTTTCTTGTTAAATCTTTAGATGACATTCACATTTTCCTTCTAAATGGGGCAATGCTAAGGTGTCAGAATTTTGAGCAAAGACAACATTTACAGGAAAAAAAAAAAATGAAGGGTGGCTCAGCGGACTTTCCTGCCCTTCTGGGGATAAGCAGGAACCTGTGTGCACCTAACTGAAGACGTCCCTCCACTTCCTTTCCTTCCGCTTCAAGGTTCCCTTCGTGTTCGCTTTGTCACAAGATACACACTATTTTAATTAAGACCAGATTTATTGCGTGAAAGTGAGGGGCACCTGGCCAGGACTTTTTGAGGGCACTGTATTAATTAAAATGAATAATTTTATAATTATTATAACTTTATCCAAGCCACAGGGATGCTTAGATAAAAGGTATAGATGTGGAAAACATAATTAATGATTGTTTTTTCCATTTTAGATACTACCCATTATGTTTCCTATTTGGTTTTATTGTTTTAAGAGTAATTTAAATGTGTTTCAAGCCATGTTTGCAATCATAATAGAAGTCACCAATCTCTTTGAAGGGGAAATATAATTTAATATATGAAAAATCATTTGTGCTGCCACAATTTTATTTGGTCCAAAAGGTTGCAATGCCCTTCCTCACTCTATTAAACCAAATCCATCTTCTTTCACTTTCATCTGCTCCCATTATGATAAGCATCGGGGACATATGCTCAAAGTCTCTACCCATGGTCTCCAACGGATAATCCATCTTATGAATGTATGTGATCAACTGGAGACTGGAGTTTTATTCTTTATTATATTTGCCTGGAGTGCTCTTAATACTATAGCCACTAAATAAATTCAACCAATATAGTCTGATAGTATATTGCTGGCCCACTCATGACTGGGTAAGAAAAAGGGATTAAGTGAAGATCAATTGATTTGGGTTCTGCTTTGTGCTACTTTGCTGTTTCTTTTGGAGTTCTTTTGATTAATAATTCTCAAGTCTTTCTTTTTAGCTTGTAACTAAATGTATCCTTTACCACACATAATTATTCTAACTATCACCATATGAATTCTTATTCACTCTTCTCTAAATACAAATCACTCTTCTTTCCAGCTCACTTTTCAACTACATCTATTCTGTTTCTTTGATTTCATGGGATCCATTTTCTTCACTGTGCAACTGTAGTTATATTTTTGAAATAAAATTCTCATTATGCCATTTTCCTCTTTATGACAGTTCAATGGCTTTTCCACCATTGGCTTCCTCCATTGCTCTCAGGAAAAAACCCAGCTCCTAATACAATCTAGAGAGATCATTTTGTCCCTTGTCATGCTCCAATCCATTCTGTCCTGTACTCCACCTCCTGCTCTAACCCCTTGCCCTTGCCATACTCCCTCCAGTCATTAGTTCTGCACAGCTGAAGCTTCCTCTACCTGGAATGTTCTTCCCTTCCTTAGCTAACCTCTTAGTCCCTCTGATCTCAGGTTGATTGTGGTTTCCTCAGAGATGCTAGGTCTAATTCCATGCTTTAAACCATGTAATCACATGTGTCTCGATTTTTGCCTAGTTGCAATTTTATATCAAATCATGATTATTTAATTAATGGTTTTTCCATAGTAAAATACAAACTCTGCTAAGTTAAGGCCTTCATCTAAATCTACTCACCACCAAATCTTCACACATGCATGTCAAAGGTACTCTGTAAAGATTTCTTGACTGAGAACATAATAAAGTTCCTAAAGTTTTCTCAGGATAGATATTACAAAGTTTTTAAGCATGCTGTTTCCTACAACACACATGATGTTATATATTTCTTTAAAACATAGGTATACCTAGACAAATTATCCCAAGTAAAATCATTCTTCATATCTGTTATTTTTTAATTTTGTCTTTTCTTTCATTTTACTTGCAATCTGAATGTAGGAGCTTTAATGATTAATGTGAATAGCCTTTCTTAATAAGGAATTGTCCCTGTATTATACTCTGATAAACAAAGCAATATCTTTTTCTTTAATATCATTTTCTCTCTGTTCATTAGCATTAATATGGATATTGTATACTAGTACCAGAAAATTCAACATGTCCATGACTTTTTTTGCATATCTGTTTTCTATTATTCATGAGTGTGAATATTAGTAAATATTGCATTTTCTATAATACAAGGAGTATTAACTCTAAAAGAAATTATAATTTCATAGGCATTAACATTGAAAATGGATACTGATGGTAAGTTCATTTAAACCTACAAATACTATCTGACATTTTCTTTTTGGGTGAAATTATTTTGAAATGTTGGATGAGTAACAGAAATGCAAAATGATTTTAAACTTCAGAAGATTGAAGTAAAATAGTAATAAACACTGTGAAGAAATCAAACACTGCAAAAGAAAGGACAGAATTTTACAACTATCTTATACTCGTTTCTTACTAAAAGCAACATCAACCATCAAATCAGACTCATGCAGTTGAGTGGGTTTAGGTGTGGACCTGCCAACACTGTAAAGGGGATTGGAGAAGATACAACAGGTGATCCAGAGAGTTTTCATGCTAAATAATGAAGCCCTCAATCATATATCAGAATCTTAGAGTGGGAGGAAAAAAGTAGAAGATTATTGAGTTCAAATTCATTCTTTTATATTTGGGAAAAGCCAGGTTAAGAGGGCACAAGTCATTTGTCTAAAGCCATAGACCCAATTAATGCCATACACAATGACTGGAAGCCCAACCGCTTAGTCCCTTCCTATTCTCAAAGTATTATGCTGCTCCATCACATTGATTTTCCAAGATTTTCTAGGAAAAAATGATCTATGCAATAAACACCAGGTCTAGAACACTTCAGTAACTGGAGAACCCACAAACATTTTCACAATTACATTAACATAGACCAGATCTTTCTAGTTAGCAACTAAGTAACCACTATCCTCTGTTCACCTAGCATTCCTTAAAATTTTTCATGCATATCTAAGAGATAGTAACAAAAGCTTATATCCTAAATAACAATGGTTCTGTATTCCCACATCTCTTTCCCACCAACACAGGCTTCTTAGGTAATACTTTCATATAAAAAAATCTGCCGATTCTTTGCAGAAATGGGTATTGACAGAGATTTATGTTATAATGCTACACACAGTGATATGTTTGTAAACTAGCTATCCAATAAAATACAAATTTTTTTAACAGTTCTGATCTGTAGGTTTTCCTGATTCCTGTGTCACGGACATTCCCACCATGGCTCATTTCAAACTACCAAGTATGTAACAAATGGCTTGCAAAATTCCTGAATATTTAACAATTGCCCCTAAAACACTCATCAGGTAGCTTGAGCACACGACAGGTAATACAAAAAAATCCTAGGGGAACAACAACAACAAAAAAACTCAATCCACTCAAAATTCCCTTAAAGAGGAAACTGTGACCTCAAAGCCAAGAAATGATTGGTCTCAAGGTTACAAAATGGCTAAGCAGGTTTTCAAACCCAAGATTCCACCTCAAATGTCTTCATCAATGAAGTAAGACTTTGCGCAACAGAAAACAGTCAGAGGTTCTCTGACTATAGAGACCAGTGCTTCTCAGGAGACCACCAGCATCAACCACACCAGAAGTCCTGATAAAAATGTATTCTCTTGGAATCCACTCCAGACTTAAAGGAGCATAATTTCTTAGGCCTGGAAATTTGTTTCAACAAGCTCTATGAGTGGTGTAGAACAACGGGGAAAATAAATTTTTCCTTAGTACCAACAAATTTTTTTATGAATGAGATGCAAGTACAAATCAAGGATAATATCTATTCCCTTTACATCAGCATTGACTAAGGGGAATACCTCATCTGAAACGTCTCTCACAAAGCCTGCCATCTTTCACATTTTCAAAGGCCTTGCCTTTCAAAATAGTTTTGATTTTACCAACAATAAGAAAAAGTTTGAGTTATTTACCTGCCAACTCTTGACACCAATATGTTGTAGATCAAAATCTATCATGCATTCATATGCCTTAGACTCAGCATCTTTAACATTTAGTTTTTTAAAAACAGCTTCTTTAAAACCAATATTTATCTTTCACAGTTCTACCTTACCTTTTTCACAAATCAAAGCAGTCAGCAGCAACAGGCTGCCTTCACACAAATCCACCTACTGCATTGTTAACTGATTATATGGCTGTATATTTGTGTTTTGGTTTATCTGCCACTTTCTGTGGTTTTGATATGAACTCCCAATTGTCAAATCCAGAACAAAGGCAAATAAATGTTGCCTGTTGTTGTACTCTTCCAATCTTTTAGAGGTTGGAAAATTTACAACACAAATATCTTCTCAGTCTTCTTGTAAAACATTGCAAAAGACAAAAAGAACCATTGAGTAATAGTTTTGCCAGATTTAAAAATAACTAGCAAAGGCACAAAGGACAAATATCTACACTAATAGGATTTTGAAAATAGCTGGGCAACAATCTAAAAATGCAGGCCTATGATTTTTTAATTCATTATTTGTTATTAACTGCATGGGGAAGGTAAACTTAAATATGTTTAATGTCTACACAGAAATGAGAGGGCTAATAATGTATTTGTAGATAACAGATTAATAAACACATTTTGGAAAAAAAAAAAAGATTTCATCACTTCCATACTTCCTAGCAAATGTAAAAATACTCCATGAGTGTGATTCTTGACCTTGATGGAGATAGATTCTGGACTGGGCAGTAGATGTTTTTAAAGAAACCAGAGGATTACCCTGATAGTTCTCCAATGGCTTGACCTGGTAGAACCTGGGTTTACCAAGTCCTGGCCAGAAAAGCTTTGGCTCATGGGAGACAACCATCCTGCAATCCAACACTCGTGAGTTTATAAGATCCATTCACTAACTCTTCTCAAGAAGAACGGCTTATCTCACCAGATTCATCATCGACCCCACCAGCTACTTGGGCTGAGAGCACAACTGAGGAGCTATTGCTCCTTGTCCTTGGGGTCCCCATGTGTGAATCTGCCAGTACTCAGTACTCCTGTGCCTTCTGCTCAAGAATATCCACCTCTATGACCACAATTCAACAAAACCACTCCCTGAGATGAACTGGCTGTACAGAAGAGTCCTACTCCCTGACACCCCAGTGGATGGGTATGTGGGAGCAGTCACAAATGCTGCCACACAGGCGGTGTGGGAGCTGGGAGCACAGAGAGCAAGGAGGACACTTACGGTTGGCACAGCTTGATGAGGTCCTGGTCCGTGGTGCCTGGCGGAAGGCCTCGGATGTACAGGTTGGTTTTACTTAACTGTTCCCCGCCGCTGTTGCTGCTGCTGTTGTTGCTGCTGCTGTTTGTGCTGGGGCTGGGAGGAGCCATGGGGTGGGGAGCTGGTGCATAGGACTGCTGCAAACAGAAAAAGCTGTTACTGAAACAGCAAAAGCCAGCACACCTGTTCACAGGCTGCAGCAGAACTTGAAAGCAAGGCACGCTTCTGAACCTCTGCAGCCCACACACATGCACACACACATACACTACATGCAGTGCTCTAAGATGCTTTCTGAGAACATCATTGGCTTTTGGTGGATCAGCATAAGACAGCCATAAATGGCAAAAAGAAGTTACCAGGTGCTCCTGGCAATAGCATAAGGCTTTCAAATCTCTCCCTGATCAACTAACTGTCCTTACACCTGTTGAACAGCATGTTCTCTCCCTCTCTGATGCAAACAGTTCAGGTCTCCCTAGCTTACCTTGAAGAGCCACACACCTTTCCTTTGCCTTTACTCTTCTGTTCTTTCCTTTGCTTCCAAGAAACTTACTACTATTGTTTTCCTCATCACTCCTGTCCAGCACAGCTCCTGATATATACTAATCATTCCATGAATAGTGATTCTAGGAATGAGTGTTTGAACAAGTGAATCCACTGAGCTGTTTCCCCCTTCCCAAACTGCTTCTTCATGCTGTATGTCACTCATCTGCAAGACAGACAGCATGCAGGGATTCCCCCCACCACCATTAGAGAACCACTGTCTTAATCCATCTCACCATTTTATGTCAAAAAGAAATTAGCAGATGACTCCCAGAAACTCAAAATATACAGTGTGAGGGTATGTATAATTATACACACCAGAATTAGTAAACGTATTTACTCATTATGCTTAATTCTCTCTCATCCAGGCATATCCTTAAAAGTTCTCAAATTATACTGACAGGCTGGGTTGAGTCCCTGCTGTGTCTCTTAATTAGCCATGTGATCTTTGGATGGTGGCTTAACCTCTCTGAGATGCAGTGATCTCATTAATATGAAGAATATTACTCTTCTTATATCATAGTGTCTTTATAAAAACTCAGTGAGCTAAAGCAAACCAAATGGTTCCTGGAAATCAGCAAATGCAAAATAAATATTAGCAAAAATAACAATAATGCTAATATTCTGGGTTGGAATCTGTCTTGCCAGTGATTGTACACTATATAACTGTCCCAGATTTTCTCACTTATAGCCCAGAACGTTAGTCAAAAACACCATGAGCACGTTCATCAAGATTCTAGTGGGGAAACATGGCTGGGCTCTGACCTGAAAACTCATCTCTCAGGGTGGGGAGGTGAGGAATTATCAGATTTGGGACCCAACTGCAATACATCATCTGTATTTCCTCAGATGATGTCAAACTACATAACCACTTGTGCCATGAAAGGAAGCTAAGGGATAGCATGACAATTTGAGGGAAAGCAATTTGAGAAGCAAAGAAGAGCTGTGCTTTGTGCCTCTGTAATCTCATTCTGACCAGAACTGGGAAACAACACAATTGATATGCCCACTTGGACAGGTCTGCTGGTCCAGGTGAGTGGTGAGACACCAGGAAAAGGAGCCGAATGTGACCCTGAGCATAGCAAGCTGCATACTTAGGATCTGGCAGTGGCTTCCTAAGGAATCCAAGGTTCACTCTGGACTTACCAGCCTGTACTGAAAGCCATGTGTGATTCTTTGACTACCTTCCCACCTTTCCAGTCACTTCCTGGACCAGACCCCTCTGCCCCGCAACCTCCCACCCTTTCCACTCTGCCCCGTTCTACTTAGTTGCCTCTTATCCCTTCTTCTGATTCAAGTTGTCTCACTCAACAGCACTCTGATCTTTCTTCTTAGCCTTCTGTGTATTTAGTCTCTCCAAGGTAGCTTTGGTTCATTTATTTGAGGCCTGTTTCTAGTGCTAATTTGAATGTTCCCCTAGGGCAGGGAATATGTCAACCCTCAAGTGAACAGCACCTAACCTACAGCGCCTAGAAAACCAGTAGGTGCTTAATAAAATTTTAGGCTACATCTTGTGCCATAAAAATTGAATAAGTAAAGTACTTATAGAGAGAGGTAACCAAGTTTTAGCAGTATCCAGCTTTGGCTGTTGCTATAATGTTCTGTTTACGTCTTCAAGGATTTCACATTTGCCCCAGTCCATATCTCCAAGTGGTTATAGTATAATACCTGTTGGATTTAGTATATCAGAGTGCAGCTCTTTGCGTCCATTCTCCCATTTCCCAAATCTCCACCCCATACTCATCACAATTACCCCATTTGTGTGTGTGTGTGTTTGGGTGTGTGTGTGTGTGTGTGTGTGTGTGTCGCTGTCATTGTTACAGCTTCCATGCAAGAAAACTTAGTGTTGGTTTCATCTCTTCCCTCACCCTAAATGGGAGAACACAACCCAGCACCAAAATCTCTCAATTCCCTTTCTTTCTCTAGTCCAGAGCCTACGTCATCCATTTTGAAAAGTCTTCAAGCTTCTCTTTGCTCTCTCTTCCCTCATGTTTCCAAGTTCATGCCTGTGATTCATTGGAGGAACATGGGGTTGGGGAGGATAGCACAGAATTGCCCAATGCAAGCAGAAACTAGCCAAGAATTAAGGAATGGGAAAGTGAGAAAGCAAATAAAACAAATGCAGAGCCTAGAGCCACCATCTCCCTTCTCTG
Source organism: Sciurus carolinensis (assembly GCF_902686445.1). Taxonomy (NCBI): domain Eukaryota; kingdom Metazoa; phylum Chordata; class Mammalia; order Rodentia; family Sciuridae; genus Sciurus; species Sciurus carolinensis. Next base: position 38,787,336 of record NC_062229.1, read on the forward strand.
AAATGAAAATTTTTCTCAGTAATTTCTTTAATCACTTAATTTAATATCAACATTTTAATGTAGAATTTTAAGATGAATTACACAGGAGGATGTTTTCTTTTTCTATTTGGATTAAATGGCATATATGCATTGCCTTTTGGAATTTAATATCTGCGGTTAAGCTTAAGTTTATTTGTTGGCATAAAAACTATGACTTGCTTTGTGACCTAAGGAATTCTGTTTTGGTCCTTAGACACCCCTCAACAGTTTAGCTTTTCCTTTGTAGACGTCCTGTACCCCGTAGACATTCAGTATGTGCTTGCTAAACTGGCTTCCTATCTATCTCACAATAAGTTACATGACATTTATATTTTATTTTTCTTATGTGCTTTTTGTTCTCTTAACATTCCCAGGACATTTTTAAAGCTGTTTGCTACCACTTTCACCTCCCCTCCCTCCAAATTCTTTGAATTCTTTCCTGTACTAGGGATTCTTTTAAAATGAGACTTTGTTTAAAGCAGTTTTTCCCACTGCATAGCCTTTAAAACCACCAGGGAGTCAGAAAAATGTCTCCAGCTTTATGTATCACAGATCAGATGGACCAGTTCAGACTGAGCCCTTCACTGATCAGAGGAGACAACAGCAGCTACAGCATGATCAATATGTGTTTACTTAATTCTTTTTCTTCCCCCAGGGCTCTTTGCAAGCATTTCCATAACCAGAACACCATTTAGTAAATTGCATGATGCCTAAAACAATAACTGTGCCCTCAGATAGGCCCAACGTAGTCAGTGGGGGAAAAAAAATCCAATCAGTCAAAAGCAAATCAAAGTTGAGATGAGGACAGGCAAGTAGGCAAACTGTGTGTGTGGACATGAGTTAGGCACTTGGTAAATGAGGGTGGAAGTTTCAGGTTATAGGGGAAGGGTATATTCAGAAGACTTTTGGAAAAGATTCACAATGAAATATGATTTTTGTGTGTGTGTGTGTCATATTCTGGTTTTGAAGTTCTAGAAATTCTGCTGAAAGAGGTCGCTTTCTCTGTGTTATTGAGTCAATCAATCCACAATTTAACACCCAGTACAGGCACTCTTCCTAATCTCTAATATTTCATTTATCTGCTGGGGATGCACTGTGATTCAGGTAGCCGCCGGCACTGCAACTCCTTCTTTCGTTTTAAGAATTATAAATTCCTTCCTCTCCACCCCTTTTCAAAATACACATCCTTTAATCAACAGGAGGGTAGAAGGCGGCTCCCGGAATGCCTGACAAATGCACAGGCCTAAATGAATTAATTTGTGAAGAGTAAAAGCAATTTTGTATGCGTGGGCTGCCAAAGATAGATGAGCAAACTACAGCATCTTCAAAAAAAAAAAAAAAAAAAAAGAGCATCAATAATCTCTAGGGGTTAATGGGTCACAGCAGCCACTTTCCTGATTAGAGTGGTTCTGCATCCCTCTTCAATTCTTTGTCTCCAGATGGAGTTGGAATTTTATCATTGATTAGCTTTTAAATCATTTTGAGCTACTGAGGAAGGGATTTTAAAATGTTAGTAAAAAAAAAAAATATTCTCCTTCAGATAAAATTGACTTTGCTATATGGCTCAAAGTCACACTCTATAAATCCTATTTAGGAGTAGGGAGGACTTACAGTCTGGGGTTACTGAACACTGTAATGCTGTGCTGTAACAGGGCAAGGGATTGCTATGAATTTGCCGCGTCAGCATGGTTAGAAGCTGTAGAAATGGCAGATTTTCAGAAGTGGGGCTTTGGATGACACTCTGATTGAAGGAGACAGAGGACTTCTGGTGAAGCCTCAGATGTTTGGCAGGTGTGCAGATATGCAGATTGTTCTTAGATAGTTATTCATGGTGGCACTACCAGGAGAGGATGGGTTAGGGATTACAGAAGAATTAAAAGTCCTTAAGCACACATTGGGGCTGCAAATCACAGTATCCCTGTAAGTGTCCTTTATTAGGAAATTAAATAAAATGATTTGGCATCCATTTTGGAAAATGCTGTTCTTAAAATAATAATTATAAGTGACATTTTTGTGTGCTTGCGAAGCATTCACTATGTTATCTTTACAAAAGCCCAGTGAGGCAAATGATCTTAGCCTCCTTTTGCAAATGTGGAAACTGAGCTACAAAAAGAATGAAGGACCTTGTCAAGGTCACACAACTGGAGACCAGTCCAACATAGGCTGATGCCAGATGCCACGCAGTCCCTCTAAACATGACAGAGTTTCACCTCTTAATGATATGGCACCCGCAAACAAAAACACTCTCCTACAGACAATTCTGGAGGATGAGACTGGCAGAAGTTCTGCATTCGGGTCTGAGCAGGAGATGGAGAAGATGGTGATAAACAACAGACGATCAAAATGAAGGTGAACCAGCCTTTTCCCTCTATCAGAATTTAAATGAAGTCCATCTTAAAATTTAATTTGGAAGGGGAAGTCACCATCAGAACCAAGTATGCTGTGAGTTTTTCAAGTAATGTCCAACAAGTAGGTTCATTTGTCAAGATGCATGGTTTGTTATTTAGGAACAGGAAAATGAACTGGCTTGTAGATCATCTCAAACAGTTGATTCATTCTGTGGGCTTTGTTAATATGCCTCATTTTTCAATTTTGAGAATTGCAAGGACCTGCTATAAAATGTGTGACTCTGTACATTTACAGGAAGGTTCGTTAGTTATCATTTCTTTCCTCTATTTCAGAGAGAGATTGGAGAGGAATGTGAGTTACTTTTTTTCTGTTTGTTTTAACAAAAAGCATTTGGTGAATCTAACAAATGTTGCACGCAAGTTAAAAGTGTGAAGAAAATCATCAAAAATCATCTTTTATATACTGTCAAACTATATTCCATGAACACTTGTCTTCAGGCAGGGTTGTAATATGTGTACACCAGTCAGATAATTTTTCCAAGGGTTATCAACTTTGACCTATTGAATTTTTAGACAGGATAATTATGTGTTGTAAGAAGTTGTTTGTGCTTTATAGGATATTTAATAGCCTCCCTGTCCTCTACATACTAGATGCCAGATGCACGGCTCTCCCCTCAAGTTTTGTGACAATCAAATATGTCTTTAGATATTGCCAAATACCCTCTGACTAGGAAGGGGGAATCTCCTGTAGTTGAGATTCACTATTTTAAACATACTCAACCCTTTTTATTAAAAGGTCAATATAGTATCCCTTCTGGATTAGTGGTACCCAACAAACAAAGTAAAACTCATTTCGTTGAAAAACCCCACCACAGAACCAAAGATCAACTTCTAATCTCCAAGGGCATGTGGCATTCACTCCCTACACCTCCGCCTTCTGTAGCCAAGATGTCAGTATGCCACATTTCATATGTAGCAGACTAGGTCTGAGACATACTTCTCCCTCTGATTGAAAACATAACTCTTTTACAAAGAGAATGTTAAATATTTTTGCATGCAATTCCCCTTGGCTGGGAATCACAGGGCCCTCATGCCAAACTGCAGTCGGTTCTCTTGCCGGCATCTGGTTGCTGGCAGGATCCGGAGGCAGTTGGTCTGGTGGTTTTGGAGTAGCCTTGGACTCCATCACGCCGCAGTCTGTTCTGCTGCTGGTCTCCCCAATTTGTTTTTATTCATCTCCAGTGCAATAGAATTTGTACTCTTTTATCCACTCAAGGGTAAAGCCCTGGATAAAGTCTCCCATGGGACTGACATGCCAACTCTTTTACTATCCAAAAATGAATACAAACCACATTCCTGTCTTAAATCATACATTATTTAACCTGCACGTACACATGCAATCCATTGCTCAGTGGATAATGCTGCTGCAGGCTATTGGATCCCTCTCCCAGACGGTGTAATTTGCACATAACCTTGCTTCTGCAGACCTCTCCTCAAATGCAAACACGACATGAGAGAATGGACACAGCAAGAACTGTGCCAGTCACTGGTGTGTCTTTAATAGCCTCAAAGGAGGGCAGAACATGAGCACTGTCCATACAAGCAATAACAAATGCAGCCAAATTAATATTTAAGGCAAGCCATGCAGTTTTAGCCATGGTTTCATGAACCACATACATTATGGCTTTGCAATTTTATGCTAGGCAATTGCCTCTCCATTATCTGGAATATGACTATAGAAAACAATTGTTTCAATTATGCCTTTTATAATAGAGTTTGGTGAAAACCTGCCCTACTTTTCTCTTTCTACCCACAGCTCAGATATGGAAATGAGCAATAAACGATGAAACTCCTCACAAAAGGCAATAATTTGAACATCCTCTGTCAACTGGCCTAGGTAATAGCTGCTGTCAACCGCCGTAACATGGTGCTTAAGAACTCCAGATTGCCCGCTGTGAATTCAGCTCTGCCACTAGCTAGGTACTTAAACCTCTTGTCCTGAGTAAAAACGGGATTATGATCATCTCACTTCGTAGAACAGTTGTGAAGTTAAAATATATAAATTGCATATGAAATATTTAGCACAGGGCCAGGTCAAAGCCCATACTCCAAAAATACATTCTTTTTCATTCTTTCATCAACACCATCATCATTATCACTTTTTTCATCATCATCATGAACCAAGTCCTTAAAATGAACATCACTCCCTCCATTCTGGCTGGAGTAGTTACCTTGAAGGGGGTACCGTCAGAGCTAATCCTTTATTTATTTTTTTCAATGCTTGGGAGCCAGTATATTTGAAATGAAATTATGTCATTAGAACAGTGGTTTGCCATTTTCATCAACAACCAAAAAGCATAGTACCAAGGCAGTGATAAAACGATCATTTTGGATGGAATGACTAATTAGCTTCAAGGTATTTACAAATCGCTACCTAGTTTTTATTAAAAATGCTGATAGGAGGAGATTTGCTTTTGCTCTAAATATTAGCTCAAAAAACCTCAGCAGATTGCTTAATCACACATTGCTCTGTGCTATTTACAAATAGGCTTAATTTAAAGTCATTGAATTCCATTCAGAGGTTTAGATATTAAATGACATTTTAAAATTCATGGAATTTGGAAACACAAGCAAACTAGTTATTGTTCGGTTCAAGCACCTATAAACAAATTTCATTAGTAAAATTATAAGTTAGAGAAGAGTGCTGACTATAAAGGATGCCAATGGCCTTTTACAAAGATTGCCAATCCTCCAAGTGCCAATGACATCTAGTCTTTCTCCAAATCCCTCTTTTAAGGAAAAACACACAAAATTATTGTATACTTCAAAATTTGAGGCACTTACAGCCTTAGTTTAAGTAGTCATGTCTATACTTTTGAAAATACCCAAGTGGCTCAAGACTTTCATATTGATAATGATTGATCCCTTGTGGGAAAAATGAGATGTGACTGGTTCCCCAGGTGGAGATTACAGTATTAGCTACACTATGATTAATAATTGTTACATGCAGGGCATTACCCAGAAATACTGAAAGTGACCATAATCCCTGAGTGCAACATCTGCTCTGTTTGTCCAGGGAATACCTCAGCGATCAACCCAAATGTCTGCTTTCATGATGCACTAGAACCACTGAATAAAGAGCAGAAACTCAGCACAGGTTACCACACCTGTTTGTGGGGGTTCTGGGACACCCGGTGGTCAGTCTCTGGGACACCCGGTGGTCAGTGCACTTAGTGCATGAGTCTAAGTGCACTCATGGATTCAGGGGGATACCTCAAAGAGTAAAGAACTCCATTAAGGCTCACAGTCTGGTACCACATACGTCTGCCTAATTTTTTAGTTGTTTTTTCCCTACAACCTCTGCTTTTGCCTCTTTTCCCGATTTTGTTTTTAAGATAATATCCTGTATTTCACAATTTAATGCTCTCTCTGTTTCACTGAAATTACAACTGGTAATATCATCTACAATTAATTCCCTTCACTTTGTTCTGTATGCCCTGCTCAGTAGAATGAAGATCAATAAATGTAGTTTAAAAAGAACCACCACAAGATAGGTTGAGATAATACTTCATTACAAGTAAATGAATCCTTTCAGAGTTTCCTTCTTCAGTTGTGAAAGTCATGGCTCCAGATATAATGAGCCATTTTCCCACTCGGTTCACTAATTTTCATATTAACAAATCATATTACTGATTTGGTTACTGATAGCAAAGAGGTGACAGAAATAGCCTATTTTGTCTTCAACCATATATTTTAAAAAAAGAAGCTGTCAATAATAACCAACCAGCACACCAAATAGCATAAGGTTTTTTAAATACATCAAATGTTTTCTTTTTCTAATTAAATGAGAATTTCACTTTTTTGAATAGTAGAGTGGAACAGACATTATTACCTCATGTACATATATGACTGACTGCATGACCAATGTGATCCTGCAATATGTATAATCAACAACAGAGAAATTACACTCCACTTATGTATGATCTATCAAAATGTATAAATGCATTCTACTGTCATGTACAACTAATTAGAACAAACAAAAATTAATTAAAAAAGAAAGTGAATATATGTTGACTCAGGTGCAATGTAATCATTTAAGAAACATGTCCCATCAAATTTAATTTCGTTATCCAGTTTTTCATCTCAAATCTTTCCCAGTCTATATGTAACCTGTTTTCAACTACTTCCCACTGTTTACATTTCATACCACATCAGACACGTCTGCATCAATACCTCATTTTATTTTCTTTCCTAGCATAAAATGCCTGGGCTCTACTCCTGGGTTTGATTCTAGGGTGTCTCTAAAATTTATCTTACACACTGATACATAACTTATAGCAAAGGTAGAAGAGACCTGAATTATCAGGACCCAAAAGTAATCTGAGATTTTCCAAAAGCAAAAATATGACTGTATGATCACCCTGTAATTACTTCCTATTTGTCAAAACCCTATCCATTCATCTAGGATCATCTGCAATTCTATTCCATTCATGATAATTCCCTTTATTACTTAAGCCCTATTTTATTTCCATCTCTTTTTATCTCCTGTACCATTAAAATCTATAGATTATGAAATAATGAGAATAGCAATGGTTAATGTTTACTGAGCACATATAGCATTGCTAGACAGTTCTAACAGCATTATATTCACATATTTATTTCCTGATCTCAGAACTCGTGGAGGCAAGTTCCTTTGTTATCACCATGTTATAAAAGACAGTACTGAAACTCAGAGAGGTAAAATGACTTTCCAAGATTGTCCAACTATTCAGCACATAACCAGAACCTGAAGCTGGTAGTCTTTGCTCCAGCTAATTCCAGCATCTACTCTAGACATGTTCAGTCTAGTATTATAGTAACATGCAACTCTCCAAATTTAAATATAATTAACTTTAATTAAACTAAATTAAAAACTGAGCTTCTTAGTTGCACTGACCTTATTTCAAGTGCTCAAAAACATACATGTGTACTGACTACTATGTCCAAATGAAAATACAGAACATCATCATTATAATTCTGTTGAGCAGTGCTGATATAGGTTATTCTGATAGTTACAAGGGGTTGTCTCTCACACTATACTACTCAAAGGCAGTACCTACATGGGCTAGAAAAAGAGTGGTCCCAGTTTCCATGATGCTATTAAATTCATAGCTTGATTTCTCTCTCTCTCTCTCTCTCTCTCTCTCTCTCTCTCTCTCTCTCTCTCTCTCTCCCCCCCCCTCTCCTTCTCCCTCTCTCTCTCTCTCTTTCTTTCTTCCTTTTTATAAAGTGCAATTGTATTCCCTTAAGTAGAGTTCATATTTAAGTCCACCCAGACCTACCCCCAGGGTGTGGGTCCAGATATTGGCATATGAAACCTCTTTCTACTGATACTTCTCCTGACCTAAAGTGGGCATTTTAAAAAGAAATCTCCAGGTAGTATATTATAATCTGTTGAAAGAACAAGCTGTATTTTGTTTGTTCTTAGCCAATAACCAAAGTTTCAAATGGATTGTAAAATTGTTAAATTAGAGAGAGAGAGAGAGAGAGAGAAAGAGAGAGAGAGAGAGAGAGAGATTCACTGTTGATACAAAAAACACGTTTTTGTTGGACAAAGTTCCTGCCTGGATCACTCCACAGTTTCAATACTACATCATTTACCTCACATGGACATCCCCAAAGAGGACCCCTCACTGCCAATTCTACCTAACATACCATTCTATCAACTTCTCTTTACACAGGACCAATGCAAGGAGAGAGAAAGAGAGAGGGAGGGAGGGAGAGAGAGAAGAGAGAGAATGCCTTCTTATAGTGAGCTAGCAGGGCAATTCAGCAAATTCATAAACAATAACCTATATTCCATGACATAAAATAGTTTTGTTGTTTTATTAGCCAATTCATTCATATTTTATTGATGCAGCAAAATTAAATGTAAACAGAACCTAAGCTTTTAAAGTCCTAAATCTAAGAAATTTGGACTATAAAACACAATAATTCCTCAAGAAGACAATGGTAGAGCACAGATCAAAAAATGTGACAGCAATTAATACATGAAAAGTAATGGCTTCATTATAAAAATTAAAAGGAGCGCTTGCATGGAGAATTTTATATAAACACATTTTAAACTTTATTATGCTTTTGGCCCATGAGATGGGAACTATGAGACCATAAAATAAATATTAAGTCTTTTATATTGCTAACAAATTTATTGCAATTTTTATAATCAGAAACATACTAGATATTTACACATTCAGACTTCTATTTCTCATAATTATTATCATCTAAGAGGACTTCTTTATCAGTATGTTCTAAGTCAATGCACCTTGTACCTTAGAGGAATTCTCAGAGTAGCATGGAAACATCCACTTTCTGACACATGTTCTCCAGGTAATTTGATTTTTTTCTTCTCTAAAGAATGAAATATCTCCCATAATAGACAATTTTTTTCCTTGTACAAATTACTCATTACTCATCTTATTTCAAAAAAGTGATTGAGCTTCAGAGGTTGGCACATAAAGAGTGTTTGTCCTGGGTTTGTAACTCTCCGAAGGCTCAAAGAGAATGGAGTGTCACTGTCATTGCACAGTGATCAAGGACTTAGGTTCTGATGACACACCCTGGGCTCAGGTGCTTGTCTGACAGCAAGGAGAAGGACCTCGTCTCTTCAGTCTGTCTCTTTATATGTGAAAATGGGAGTAATAACTGCCTCAGAAGATAAAGATGTCAAGTAAGTGTGTATAAAAAATAAGACCTGGCCCATCAGAAGCAGCCCATAGGTACTCGCTACCAACTGTTACATAAATCCTAAAACATTTTTGCAATGTTCATTATGATCAGACCAATATTGCTATGTTCTTTAAGGTAACAGGGATATTGTTCCCTGGACTGATCTAATTGGACTCTGATTTTCCTGGTTTCAAATCTTACAAAGTAAAAAGTCTATTGATGTTGAAATTCTCTACAGATTATAAATCAAGAAGTGTCCTTTCTCAATGTCATCTTAGGTTTGGTTAGTTCAATTTCAACCACTAATAGTAACTGCCCTCAGATAAATTAATAACAAGATAAATGTCAATTCTCACAACCTAAGGCATTCTTAAATATACAGATTCCAGGAAAATATCTAAAAATTGTTAACATATCATAAAAATGATATATCTCACTGCCGGTGGAAAAAGTTTATAGATGCTAAATATCCATGCACTTAACTAAAAGGAGTTTCTATACAGAAAATAAACAATACTAAATTTGTAGATTCTAACATTAAAAATAATTAGGTTTTAAAATTCATTACTCTGCGAGAATATTTTGTGGGTAAACAATGGCACTATTTATTTCATTTTAATTGTATTCCTAATTTTTAACAAGTTATGTGATATGTGCCCCAGGGTAGTTGAAGCAAATATTTCATGGAATAAAAATAGGGTCGTAATACATTTACACATTCCAAAGTATCACTACACATCTCCAATATTCCAGAGGATGGTTTTGTTTTGCTTCACTTTGCTTTGAAGAATATTATGTGGAAGTTGGCATATAGTGATAACAGCCTTTCTAAAGAACAATCACTAAGGGTTTTTAAAGAGTGACCATTTATTTGCTCCTCCAAAAAGAAGTCTCAGTGTTTGCTGCATGTAGACAAAGGCAAATTTGGGAGGAATGTAAACTGAAACAGTAAGAAGACTGAGAATAAGGAGACTGGATCTCTGAGGAAAAAGAAAAAAAAAAAAAAAAAGACCCTGATTTATAAATTCACTATCTTTGCCATGTAAGTACATGGCTGGTTCAAATATACAGAGTTCAACACCAAGTCACAAAATTTCTGAACATGTAGTCAGCACTCTTAAGGAATACTAGCTGCATCTCCCCACTGGACCCCATTGCAGATGCGACCTCAAGAGAAATGCTTCTAAACATCCCACTATCCCAGAAGAGAGAAACAAGGGAAAGGGATCATATGCATGAGTAGCAAAAAACAACTTTGATTACCACAAGAAGACACAAAAAGAATTTTGAGGTGGCCCTACTTCAGTTGCTAAGACCATGAGAGTGTGTGGGCAAATTATGCAGGTCAGTTGAGTTATATGTGAAAGCAGACATCCACTGAGGTTCAAGTTCTAATTTCAGCAGAGGAAACTAATGATTCCCACAGTGTGGACTGCACTACAGTGCAGAAGTCTTTCTTAAAGCATAAATCCTCCTGTTTAGGCAGACGGAGTTAGAATCTTATTATACCCATTGGCTCACAATATTCTACACCACTGACCTTCCATTTATCCTGAACCTGGCTATGCTATGTAATAAGCCACATTTCCTTTTATTTATTTAGACTCTACTAGTCATTAATTTCAATCAGCACTGAGTCTTCTGACAAGGTCTGTTAGTGTCATATGTTAGCAATTTCAGAAAGACAGACAGACACACCCTTGATCTTGGCCACCAGTTTCCACTGTAGACCCAACCCACAATCTTGTGTGATGACACAGATAATGACAAAAAAGAAGCATGTTTTGCACTTGCTTTTCCTTAATTAGAATACCAAGAAGTGTATAACCTCCTGGGTTCCATTTGCTGTGAGCTACTTACTGCTTTTCAGCATATCAAATAAAGTTAAGACTTGTTTGTGAACAGAATGAAAATGAAAATTACATTTGTAGTTGTTTTACTGGTTCTAGTGACCAATCGACATCCCCATGACTAATGTTATAGATTATTTTTTATTAAAAACACAGAAAAATTGGGATCAACTAGGAAAAAACTCATCTTTAACACTGCAAATTTGTTCCTTTTATGGACTTAATTTCTGTGGGTGGTCTTTCTGTGAGCCAGAGGACATCTACGTTTTGCATCATGAAATGAAGTAAAACTGATTACTTAACATTTGTTTCACTGGCAATGGAATATTGATAAATGATACATGGCTCCTTCCATTGGCAGTACTTCAAGATGCTTTGTATACTTCTGAAAAGGCTTTTTTTTAAAAAAAAAAGAAAGGCTCAGTTCATGGTGGGCCAACTCCATTGCTCTGGGCCCAAGAAAGGCAGAACATCCATCATGGTGGCCAAAAATTGTGGGGAGGAGACACAGGGAAGATACACCCTTCTAGGGCAAGGCCCCCAGTGTACTACTTCCTCTAGCCATGCCCTACCTACTTTGGTTCCACTCAGTAAGTTCAAACTAGGATAAATTGACTAGGTTACTGCTCTTATTATTGAAACATTGCACATCTGATTATTCCTATAGTAACACAGGAGCATTTGGGGAACACCTCATATCCAAACCATAGTAGGTTCCTCTCCATGGCTGAGGACATTAATACCCTGGGACAATATGAGTGTTCTCTGAAACCATCCTTAGCACAGAATACAAAGTAAAACACAAATTCCACTCAATTCAAACTAAAGTGTCCCCCACCTAACTGGCCCTTAACTCAATTCCAAAATAGGCACTCTGTATAGGTGCCTAGCATCTGGTTACATCTGTTTGTTTTTTGTCATGGCTACATCTGATGCAGGCACAGAATTCTGCCTGTGCAAAATTCTGTTTGCCCTGCATCTGTCTTTTTCATTCATTCTGCTTCTATTTTTGTCTAGTACTTCACTTCACATATAGATTAATGCAACCATCTCCAAATTGTGTTTCCTGTTCCCAAGTACTCTAATATATCCCACACAGCCTCAAGCTCTAGCTTCTAGAACAAATATTAAGTTTCACACTCCATCCCCATGTTAAAAATTAAAATCCTGAAATGCTCTTCATAATCTACAGAGTACTTTACCTACATAAGGGCTCTGAGTAATTTCAGTCTCCTTGACCATTAGCACATACAAAATAATTCCTATTTTTGAATGTTCATAAACTTCAGTGTCTTGGGTCTGCAAGATATTCCATTTATTATTACAAATTTATAACAAGGTAATGTTTTATGCTGAAAAAGAGAAACCACTGCTTCTTGATGCACATCTGACTATTATTCAATAAAGAGTTTAATTTCCAAATTGCCAGTTTCTACAATTTGCTTGTTTTCCATCTAAAAATCCAATACAACTGGGCATTTATGAGGGCCCTGTTGAGTCATTTCATTTCAAAGGGCAGAAATGTATTTGCATAATTCATATTTACCAAGATGTGAGTTACACAAATCTTCACCCTACAGGGAGAGTGTTCCAGTGTGGCTTCTCACATCTGAATGGGCTGGGAACTGTCCTTCTCGACATTCATCAGCCATATCCTCATTTTATTCTATTAGGAGGGAAGGAAGAGCAACGCCAGACTGATCAATGTGCCAGTGAATCTTATGGCTGTATTTTAGAATGACCTATATTAAAGGAGTTAGGAAAACATAAGAGAAATTTACTACTCACAGGATAATGGCTCACTGTAGCGTATGGGTACCCTGAACGTGGCATGCTCTTGCTTTATTTACGCCCCAATGCTTGACTGATAGTCTTTCTCATTTTTTCTCCTACTTTTGAAAGCATGGATTCTCTTGCCTTATTGATCTCTTTATACCCTTATCATTTTTCCCCTGAGTTATTTGGCATGGTGACAGCAGTGTGTTGCCAAGGCTGATTTAACATCATCTCCCAAGTATGCAGCACTGAGCTCAGAGTGGAATATTTTAAGACTGAAACATGTAACACATCTGTCAGGCAATGATACAAATACAGTCCCTTGTCAGAACTAATGAATGAGGTAATCCGGAGTATGGATAAATAGCAGGAAGATGGAAGACACTAGAAACCATGTTTCGCCAAAAAGCATTTCTCAGTAATTAAATTATTTGGTGAAGAATGACGTTCCTTTGTTTTTGTTTCTCACTCATTTTTCTTCACAGAAAGACTTTGGTGGTTAACTTTCGAGAAGGAAAGTGCTATAAAAAGCAGACAGCTATGGATACCTTAGTAGGAAACATGGGCCGTCCTCTAACTGGGATCTATTTTATGGGAAGGATTATATTTTTCTCTAAATATTTTATAAAATGTGTTAAGCAGGCAGTTCCCCTTCACTTAATCACAATCCAACATTTTTTTGTTTTGCAAAATCCTCATTATTGGATGTGACCAGGCACAAGGATAAATATAAATCTACAGGAATATTCCAAAAATGATTAAAAACACTGTCTCATTCTAAAACCTGAAAAGATTTCTCTACAGAGGAAAAATCAATATTCCAAAGCTGAGTTTTTACTGTGAGTGCAGGTGCACATTCAAAAAGGGGGAAGGAGGTAGAGGTACAGACGTGCTCATGTTTGTGGCTAGGAGAAAGAGCAGAAGAGCAAATTGTCTGCTTTCGTGAAAGAAAGGATGAGAGCAGGACCATGTCCTTGATGCAGAAATTTTTATTCTGGGAAGGAAGTTCCCAACCTCACACACCATCCACTCATTTATTGGTAACTTGGGATGCACCATTTTAAGCAGTGATTAAGTTTGGAGAATGACCCTTACACAATTTCCTACATCTAGAAACAGAAATGGAAATTCAATCTTGAGGATCCTAGAGGAAAATCACCTGCAGGTTCTACTAAGTACTATGTGAATAAAAAGTATCATTGATCTCATTTAGCCTTGGATGATCCTTTTTATACTAGCTTTCCTACTACCATTTTTGTATTATATCTGGTGACACTCATACGACTATTAAATACAACTCGAATTATATTTACTTAATCTTTATTACTGCAAACAAACATAGTTCCAGTTTTCTTATCAAAAGTATTCTGTATTGTTCCTGCTTTTTCAGCTACAAGTCTTTCTCCACAAACTGGAATGAAATAATAATGCCCAAGTTCATGCAGAGCCACCAAACCCATTTTAGCACCATCTAACTACTATTTTGAGGTAAGAAGGCATTTGAGCATGTGCTGACAAGGGCATTTGCCAAGGAAGAGCCTAATGTTTGCTGATCCATCCTATTAGTGGGTATTTCTGTCCCCAGCATGCTGGAGAGTTGAGTCTGGCCATGTGAAAGAGCACACTTCTGACAATCAGAGTTAATGTCTGTATACTTAGAACAAATTCTCCTGTTGGTACTTAATCCTTTGCTGAAAGTTAATTTTATAAAAATCTAGTCAACAATGACTGTTCTTGAGAGATTCAAGGATAGATCAGAAACCTAACCCCTCAATTATATTCTTAGTAGATAAATGTATGTTGCATTATGTAGACAGGAGCTGAAGAAAATGAATCTTCTCCATTCTTCCTCTTCTGCAGCTCTCCTAAGGTACCTGACTTATGGAAATATATTTGCTCATCATTGACAAGGGGGAATATAAACATTATTTTGAGCTAGGACATTCATACATGTCTGTCAAACTGTGAAGGAAGTGAATTCCATATTTTGAGTCTTGCTATCTTGTCATAAAGGGAATCTTACAGAAATGCAGAGGCAGAGACTTCTTAAGATTTTTCTGATATAAGTAAATAAAGGACTTTTTTTATTATACACTAAATGCACATTAAATTAAAACTTGGTCTATCAACATTAAGCCTTAATTTTTTCATGGTGATTCAAATAAGTTCAAATAATTGTGACAATGCATTCCAACAGTTTAACAAATAAGTTCTATCACCTCCTCTGATGGACATGGCATATTCATTTGAGTTTCTTTCTGTATTGTATCAGATTTGTATGTCAGATTAAAACAATAAAAAATTCCAATCACCTCAGTCGTTCTTTGTGAGTGATGATGGAAAAAAATATATATTTGTTACAAATAGCCACCAACTTGAGTAGAGAACATTATTTGCACACTGAACAGAAAAACCGCCAAAGTGAAGAACAGAGCATCTGCAGTGGACAAGGGTGTAATTATCTTGCTCATCCAAACACCGTTGGGCAGAGAAGCTTCATTCTCTATCTCTGGCAAGTCACTCTGTTCAGACTTTTAACACAACGTTATTAGCAAATAATGACTAGTTGGAAATTCCTACCAATAATAACATATGTCTTTTGGACCATTTTCTAAAAAAGGGGAAAAGAAGCTCTAATCTGATAAAATCATGAACCATTTAGGTGCCAAAATGATCAAAAGCATCAATCTTGTCCTGTCTTAAACCTTTTGCATACCTTCACACAGTGTTTATCACAGACTTGAAGGACTTCCAAGACAGGAAATGCTCTATCTTTCTAGTTCTAGATAATAATACCTCTGTAGGAACTGTTTTCTGATCCTGAGTACAGGATCCAGGTGATAGAGTTACCTTTATTTTTTGCCACCTTATCTTCATGTAGGAGGAAACATGATTAGATCTCTGTGCCAGACCAGATGGATAATATAGAAAAAAACCTATTTATGCTGAACAGATATCAATTATCAAAGAGATGGCTGATATCTGATTCTGTTGACACTTCTTATCTTCTGTGGACTTCAGTGTGAGATGGTCAGGAGACTTAAGCCTACTCCTAAAAATCCCTAAAGAAGAAGAGGCTGGAATTCCTTTTCCCACTGCTTACAGAAAGTTGTTTTGTCTTTCTTTAAAGAGAAAGTAGAAATCATGAGATCATTTCCAATAAATGCCCCCATTAGCACTGCCAAAATATCACTAAGCCACAGTCTCTCCTAAAGTCTTCCAACAGCTATCAGCAACAGCTGACAAGCACCAGTTAATTTGAAATTGGGTGTTCTCTCCTATCATCACCAGACCACACACACACTGCTGAAAACCCCAGTGAATACCAAGATTTTGCAAACAGAGGGCTCTTCATATTCCATCTTCTCACACTTAAAAATAATGTCTCCTTTTTATTGAAAATAAAAAAGCTTTACCATCCATTTTAGTCTTAAAACTTTTATTCTTTGAGAGCAGGAGGGAAGAGGACATCAAATATTAAAGTCAATAAAAGAAGCAAACGTGAAAACTTCCCCCAAGGTTAGTGGTACCAGTCACTGACACAAAGTCTTCCATCTGGGTATCTCAAGGACATATTCCCACATGAGAATCCAAAGGGAAAGTGTCATAGAACTAACAGATGGGCTTTCCTTGCCTGGACCAGCCTAATGGAGCTTTCAGGCAATTTGCATACTAGCTGCCGATGACACAGGTGTATGTCAAGGACTTGAGAGAGGCCAAGGGGAGCCTTATATAGGATAAGTTTCGTGACTGAATCCTGCCTGCCTGCACTTGTTTGTGCATGCTGAGACGTAGCAATTGTTAAGAGACCAGGGGTTTAGTGACAGCACATTTTCCTTTTTTCATCTGAGTTGCCTGGCTAAAGTAACTCAGTGTAGGTGAAAGTCAGAATAATTTTCATCTTAATAAAGGATTAATACTGAGGTCTTGCTCTGTTTATTAGTGAATCATATCCAAAATAGTATTCAGATGCCTTCACTTTTTATTATATATGCATTGAAAATGCTGGCTCTTTTCTGCTCTTATGGTCAGAGATTTGAATGTTGAAGTGTTGAGAGTTGCCTGTCTCTAACAAAATCTCACTATCTGAAATAAAGAAACCATGGCTGCCAAAAACCAATGTCAATATTCTCACTGCTCATCAAATTCTGGAATGTTTCAATTGTCCCTCAGTCCTTTAATCTACCTAGGACTGTGCACTGAATACAGAAGCAATGCAAAAATAAAAAAAAAATTAAGTAGCACACTTTCACAATTTGTGCTTTTGACTTTGACCACATAAATTATCTGCCACTTTGGTAGGGAGGCAACTTGGTAGCACCCAATGAACCATATCTTCTGTCATTCACCTCTATCATGTTAGTTCTTGGCCATAGATTTGCTGTGACCAATAGATATGGACAAGTAGGACACAAGTAGAAATTTGATAAGCACTTGTACACTGAGTTTATTCTCCTGAGATGTTCTCTGTTGGAACCCAGCTGCCTCACTGCAAAGGAACTAATCTCAACATTATATTTTCCCAATGTCAATTTATCTGGATAAGTTTTGAGGACAATAAATGGTACTGAATGTAAAGAACTCTGGTTAAACATGTGCCATTTCAGCCCCAGAATATCCTGCTAAAGAGATTCCACAGAAAGAGACTCTGGAGAATGAGACAGCAGATGGATAAAGAGGCAATGCAGAGGAGAACTGAGATGCACCAGCCACACTCACTGGTGCCTGGAGTGGTAGAAGTAACCCAGTTGGTACCATTGGGAGCAGAGGCCTGCTAAGTCAACGCAGAGGATTCTTAACAAAAATAAATCAATATTGTTTTAGCCACTTTGTTATCTATTGCTACTTGTTATGCAGAAACTGATAATTGAAATAGGCACTTAAAAAATACATCCTTTATCTGAGATACTGATGGACAACTAACTTGCGATGTGACAATTAATCTGTTAGAGGTTGTTTTCTCTCTGTATGAGCAAGTTGAACTATGTGGTCTTAAAGTTTCCTTCCACTTAGAGAGTCTGTTTCATTCTGTACTGGTATCAAAATGAAGGTTGCTAGTGACCTGAGTCCAGTAGCAAACTAATTATGCATCATTGCATACTTAAAGGGTTTCAAGTTGGCAATCCTGGTCTAGTATAAGTTCACCAGATAACAAAACATTCTTTGTGGAAAAGGCTTCTTTCTCAGGATCATGGTAGCTGAGCATTTTTATGTAGATTCTTCAACCCTGTAGTCTGTATATTCTGAAGAAAATAATAATTATTATTATTTGGTATAGTGATTTCATACTCTAATGGGATGGATGTTTTTCAAAAGAACTGGGATCTGCTGCTCCAAGCTCATTCCATAATTTAGAAAGAAATGATATAAAAATAATGAACTATGATGTCATTAGGGAGTCAAAGATGTGTACCTATTTACACATATAGTCTCCTAAGGTTAGTTGCAGGGTAATTAAATATCATCACTGAATGTTTATTCTGCACCAATTAAATAGAAAAAATTAGGTTAAGATTTTTCCTTGACCTTGAAATGTTTTTTTCCCCTAAACCATCAGTTTTATGGTTCTTATGATGCATAGTACACTCTTCCAAGCATAATGCAGATCAGGAAATTGAAGCACAGAAATCAAGTGCAGAGCTGACATAAAGTAGAGGAGGACTTATAGATCAGGCAACTGCCTCCAGATTTTTCATTCTTACCCCTAAACATACTGTTTTGACCCATAATGGAAATAAACTCAGAATCTCCTTATTTGAACCAAATTTTGACCAACCGAGCTAATTAATATGACAGTTACATTATGAGCTAAAGAATTACATCAGAAACTATGCCAAGGGAGAAACTGAATACCAAATTAAGTCAAAAGAAATTTGTCATTCTGATAAAAAATGAACCAAAAATATTATCTACTTGGTTTTCAAAGTCACCTATTAAAACTATTTAACTCTAGGTTCCACAAAGTCTGTTTAAAGATACTACTGCGCATTCATTAATTTCATATTCATTAACAATATGAATTATCCTGTTCATTCCCAAGTTAGAATGTTTAAGTAGGAAAATTCCAACAGCGCAATATCTTGATATTGATTTATTTAGATAAAATTTGGGGACCATGATTTGTAGTCACTGAAAGGAAGATGGTGAGTAACTCTTAACTTTTTCCTAACTGAAAGATAAGTAAAGTCAGTCATAGAAGCCAGTGTGATGCTTTATGACATATTAGGGAGAATAGGAAGGAGGTTAGAGAGACATTTAAATACCTGGATCAATGGTTGCACTCTGAAATCATCTTCCTATAGTGAAATCCCTTGACTCTATCTTATTTAATCACAGCATGAGAGGCATATTGCACCTGCCTATACTAAGATTCTTTGATATTTAATCAAATTATAATGAAAGTTTTGATACACTACATAGCCCCACATGTGTGGCCGCAGGGTGCAGTGATAAAGAATGGGGACTCTGAAACAGAACCCAAGCCTGCACTCACACTTCCTCAGTTACAAGTCAAGTGACCTTGGAAAAGTTTAACTTCTCTGAGCCTCAATTTCCTTATCCAAAAACTGAAGATAACTATAGAAGTAAAGAGCGTGGGTTGTTGTGCTGACTGGATAATTTGATGAGAATTATTATTATTATTAGAGGAGAATTTTTATAATGCTGACAGAATAACTCCTAGAACTGGGAAAAAGCACAGTGAATGTCGCTGTTGATGGTTAGATTGTTCTTGTTTTTAAATTTATTACTAAACTGCATCAGAGTCTTCAGTGATTCTACAAAATGTATCAGTCAGCATCTGCACATCAGAGTTTCAACCTGGAGACATGGTCTATTAGGAGATCAGCGTGTGTCTAAGTTTCATAGATAGTGGTTTGAAATGGTGATCAAATTTACCATATTAAGGTCATTTCTTCCTTTGCAATACAAATCTGAGAGAGTTAAATGACTCTCACACAGACATTGGATTCAACTATTAAATTTAATGTTGCATATTTTTTTTTAAACTACCTAAACAAAACAAGAGAAACTTCAAAGGAGTAGAAAGACTTTTTGCTATTTCTAACTGCAAGCATGGAATCAGCAGAAAGTATAAATTTCATTTAATAAAAGAAAATTATAAACTGTAAATGTGTGTGTGTGTGTGTGTGTGTGTACACATGAGCATTTTTCCGAACAGTTAAAGGTCTACGTAAAGGTTATAAACACAAACGCGAGTTTCTGATGTCAAACCCAGTTGGGGACCATAGGTGCACTATGAATATTTTCTAAATTACTCAGTGACAAAGTAAAAGGGTGGAACCTAACAGTCCCATGTGAGAATGTTTGGCTTGATTAATCAGGTGGAGCCCTGTGTGGTTTAATGAGCCAGATCACCTTTCAGGAGAATAGAGAGAGAGCCTTGGGTTGTCATTTTGGGAATCGCAGTGCTTTGACATGAATGCGTTGCTCCATGTCAATTTTACAAGTTATGATCACAGCTTTTAGTACAGATTTCATTTTTAATAATCTCCTTAAAAATCACTAAAAATATCACCCCACCGTGTAATTTGTTTCTTTCACACTGATGGCACTCCTACTGTTTAAAACTAATTGCTTTTTTACATTATCTTAAGGTCAGGCTCCACAGAATGAATTTAGAGATAGCATAGCTGTGGGCCACGACTGTTTAACACATCAACAGCAGATCACCAAGCTGAATGAATGTCTCCTTCAGAATTGCACCAAAGATACCTACTTTAATTTGCCTCTAGGCAAACATCACAATGACTGACAGTATAACTTGAAGGCTGTTAAACAGTCTGGTGTTTATTTGCATCTCTCTGGAAGACAGTGTATAAGTTACATTCAGCTTTTTTTTTTTTTTTTAATTCAACAATTAGGATATGTTGCTGGAAACAAATCAGTCTGGGTTTGGTTGGAAGTTGTATGGGAATATTTAAGAACCATTTTAATCTATCCAATCTAATATAGCTATTTTAAGAAGGCAAATACGATCAGAAGTTGTGCAACATCTTCACCTTTTCCCAATTAATGGCAAATCACAAAGTTAAAACAACAAAGTAAAATTTGCAAATCAATTCCTAGGTCCCTAGGTACACCTTGGAAAAATTGCAAATATTTTGGATGTGCCTGAATTTTCCTCACTGCTGTTGGCAATAAACGTAACATAATTTTGCAGATGAAGGTAAGCAAGGTGTGTGTATGTTTTACACTCTTTCCTTCCCACTTTCCCTAAGACACATTATAACCACACATACTTCCAATACATAAAAAAATCAATGAAAATAATGAATCATGATTCATCAACAAACGATTACAAAATGGACAGGGATATTTATGAACTCAGAAGTACTGATGGATAAAACAACATTTTCTTTTCTTAGAGGCACTTAAAGAAGAAAGAAGAATTCTAAAACATATGATCTGGTAAATAAATTTTCCATGCATTTGTTTTTTAAAATGGACACAAGATCATATACAAAATCTGAAAGTAAGCATCTAAAAGCATTGAAATGGTTTAACTATCTTATCAGGTCTCAGAGAAAGTTTTGACATTCTGGATTCACAGAAAGAACCTGAAGACTTCTAAATAACTTATTCATGAATGACACCTTACCTTCCCATTAAGATCTAACTTTCTGAAATTGAGGTTCTTAGAAAATGGAAAGATCTCCCATGTTCTTGGATTAATATTGTCCAAATGGCCATAGTACCAAGAGTGACCTAAAAATTCAATGCAGTACCCTTAAAAATACTGTTTTTCACAGAACTAGAAAAAAAATTGTAAAATTCATAGGAAGAATAAAAGACCCAGGATAGTCAAGAAAGGAAAGACAGTAGAATGAATCTGACACAATTTTCCTATGTACATATATTAATAAACCACAGTGAATTCCATCATTGTGTACATCCACCAGAATGGGGTCCTAATTCCAATAAGATACATTCCATGTTTGTATAATTACATTGAAATGGATTCTACTGTCATGTATAGCTAAAAGAACAAATAAAAATTTTAAAAATAAAATAAGAGCAATATTGGAAGCATCATAATACCTGATCCCAAATTATACAGAACTAGAATAACAAAAACAGCATAGGTACTAGCATCAGAAAAACATGAAGACCATTGGAGTAGAATAGAAGACACAGAGACAAATCCACATAGATACAATTCATCTGATACTAGACAAAGGTGTCAAAACCATAAAAAGATCTCCTTTTAATAGTGCCTGGAAACCTGAGCATCCATATGCAGAAGAGTGAAACCAAATCCCTATCTCTCACCTGCACAAAAATCTATTCAAAGTGAATCAGACATCTAGGAATTAGACCAGAAACATTGAAACTTCCAAAAGAAAAGAGGCTAAACACTTCAACATATTGGTGGAGGTACCAACTTCCTTAATAAGACTCCTAAAACTCAAGAAATAAATCCAAGAATCAATAAGTGGATGGCATCAAATTAAAACGTTTTTGCACAGCAGAGGAAATAAAAATGCAAAGAGAGAGTCCACAGAAGGGAATAAAATCTTTGTCAATTATAATTCTGACAGGGGATTAATATCCAGAATATGTAAAATACTCAAAAAGCTTACCATCAAAAATCAAATAACTCAATCAATAAATGGATAAAAAATCTAAACAGACATGTCCAAAAAGAAGAAATATAAATGACCAATAACTACATGAAAAAAATTCAACACCCTAACAATCAGGCAAATGCAAATCAAAACTAAACTCAGATTTCATATCACTCCAGTTAGAAGGGTAATCATCAAGAATACAAACAACGATAATTGCTAATGAGGATATGGGGAAAAGGTTCACATGTATATTGTTGGTGGGACTGCAAATTAGTACAACCATTTTGGAATGCAGTATGGAGATTCCCTGAAAGAGTATAATGGAACCATCGTATGACCCAGTTATCCCACTCCTTGGTATTTATCCAAAAGATCTAAAATCAGCATATATAGTGATACATGCATATGAATGTGGACAGCAGGGAATTCACAACAATCAAGTTATGGAACCACCCTAGTTGCCTATAACAGAAAAATTAATGAATAAAATGTGGTATATATACACAATGGCATTTTACTCAGCTGTAAAGAAAGATAAAATTGCATACTTTGCAGGTAAATGATGAAACTGAAGAATATCATGCTAAGTGAAATCAGCCAGACTCCCAAGTCAAGGGTCTAATGATTTATCTCATATACAGAAGCAGGAGTGTGGGGAGAAAAGGAAAAAAGAAGGAGGCAAACTCACAAAAATAGACCAATAGAATCAAGGAAGGAGATTCAGAGGGAGGGAGGATAGGAGTAGATGGGGAAGTACTGGAGAACATAATCTACCAACTTGAGCTATGTCCATGTATAAATATACCACAACAAACACCTTTTTATATAATTATAATGCACTAATTAAAATAATAATTTTTAAAAAGGAGATCAGTAGAGTGGAGGATTAGGGGGAGGGAGGAATGGTGGAAAAAGGAAGATATCGGGGAAGGAGATTGATCAAATACATGTATGTACGAATATGAAAAATGAATCCCACTCATGTTTAATGATATACCAAAAAATCTTAAACAAAGATCTAACATCCTTTTGAGAACTTTTTTTTTTTAATCTAAGAAAAATTAGGTTTGGGTTCTAGAATTTAAAACACATTCTAAAAGCATCAACCCTAGGAATGAAATGACAAAGAGCAATCCTTTAGTCATGGCTATTGTGACTTTTAACTCTAGTTTGATGTTTTCTTCTATATCTGGTTTTATTAGCATTCATTAAAATTCAGAGAAGGTGAAGGAACTATCTAGCATTATAATCTTTACATAGTTAAATACCTGCCTAAGACTATTTTAAAGTTACATTTTTTTGGCATCTTTTGGAGATGTGCATGTGAGTGTGTGTGTGTGTGTGTGTGTGTGTGTGTGTGTGCACCTTATGTATTTTTTTGGCCAGAAGTATTGGGAGAAAAGAGAAAACAAATGTGTTCAATGTGCTCAGTTTGGAGGCACTTTGCCATCTTTAGAAATGACCTATTTGTAACTCAGTGCTCACACTTCTATTTGTGAGGCAAACTGTAGATCTATCACTCTGGGTTGACCTGCCAAGTCATTATCATCATACTACCTACAACAGGGTGGCACGAGGCAGAGGTGGCACTGGAGAGTCCAGAGCTCACCATGCAGTGATATTTTTCCTCAAATAAGCAGGTAAAAAATAATCTTCTACTCTAAAAATCATTCTGCAATTCAGTGATTACCCTGTAAAAAATATCACCTGGAAACTCCCAGCAAATGCTCCCTCATTTATGTAAGTAGGAACTAACAGAGATCCTCCTCCCAATAAAATCAAGTATTATGAAAAGAATAGTAGAATCATAAAACTATCATTTTATGCCCCCAATTCATTTTATGAATTGGGAAAAGTAAATCATCGTTCCAAGAAAAAAAATAACACAGCCACAACTCAATCCATGTCCCTCGGCATAGCCCATGGATTGGTGTCCGTCTGCTAACCGTGACCAGACTGCAACAAGATCAGTTACAAAAGTTGAGAACGAGGACCTAAAAATGTTAAGCCAGTTTGACTTTGCCATATCCTCCAAGTGTCCAATTCAATATTATTCTGCAATGGATGGGAAATAAATAAACACTAGATCTTCATCTTGGGTCATCTGAGAAACACTGCTGGAAATCAGCCCTTCTTCCTCCCAGGACTTGGGTCTTTGTACAGCACCTTCCTGCTGCTTCCTCTGACTCCATCTATGCTAATGTTGCATAATCCAGTTGAAAAGAATGCTGATATCAGATTTAGCTTCATACCAAGGAAAGAGAGCATAAATGTCATTCAGATTTCTATTACCTATGAAAGAAAAGAGATCACCGAGCAGGGGTAGGGGGTTGATTCAGTCATTTTTTAAAAATGCTGCATTACTTATTATTTTACCAGGTTGAAAAATGAAGTAAGGAATCTCTTTCTTTATGCCTAAAGATCTTTAATTTTATGTCTGCTAATGATGACAGAAAAGGAAAGTAGAAATAATTTTTTCCCAACTTAATTGCAATTTACTGTTCCATCTACTTCAATATTGTCTTTCCAGAATTTCTAGTGACTATCCTATTGTCCTGGAAACAGAATTTTTGATACTCCCAGAACATCATTCTAGAAATCCTATTGTTTCTCCAAATCTGATTTTCCTTGTGAGCCCCACAATGGACAGTGTGCAAAGTATTATTGGTCTTCAATCAATTTTCCCAAGGTGATGAGAAGGCAGTAAATTTGGCTATGTGGATGGGTTTAGTTCTTTTACTTAGACCCAGATCTCATTTGGACACTCCACACTATTGCCTCCTTCCATTGCATATGAAAGTGATACAACATGCTTCACATGCTCTGCTGTAAACAAGCACCTTATATAAGAAAAAAACAAGAAATAATCCATCTAAGTCAGATGCACTTTGTTCCTTTTGACCTCATTTCCTGACTTCATTTAGGCATGGTCAGGCACTTTCTTTCCAGGATAAGAAACTGACCCAGTATAGCCATGATTCTTGAAGAACTATAGGAAACTATGTGGTATATGTTTTTATTTGTTTGGTTTTTATTTCTAACTTTGTGAAACTTTTGACTGGCTTGAGAACAAGTTGTACTTGATGTATTTATGAACAGCAGCTCCATTTGACTCTCCCATCTGAGGGCATTCAAAAATATTCTTAATACTTGGATTTTTGTATTACTACAGGGACTTGTATAGATTAAATACTCAGAAAATAAAACATAAATAGCAGATAGCTATTGTCTCCGATGCTGTATCTGGGTCTCCCTCTGTTTGGAATGGATGAGTTATTTTGTGCCAATTAACTCCAGTTCATCCTCCTAGTCACCATTTGTTGTTGTTGTTGTTGTTGGTAAATACATGGGCATTTATTACAAAGATGCAGAGATGACTTTATAGAAAGGTACACTGCTATGGCTGAAGCAAACCAGAATCGTGTCCTTAAAGACCACAAGGATTCATTTCTTTCTTCCCTTCTGCAAGTCTTTTCATTCTTCCCTTTCCTTCTCTCTATAACCTGCTTTCTGTTTCTCCAGTTCTCAAAGGTAAAAACATGGCAGTTGACATTGCAGGGCTGATGTTTCTACCCCAATTTCTCATTTTCCAGGAAAACATATCAATTGGCCCAAGGTGGATCACTGCACATGGATTCTACCCACAAGTAAGGTCCCTAGAGGGCACGGCTATAACTCACAGATTGGACCTAAGTCAAGGCAATTGCCAATAAAGGATAAAAATCAGAAAACAAAGCAAAGAAATTCCACTGCAAAAGCACAGTTCCTTCTAGTCATGTTGGCACACATCTGTAATCCCAGCAGCTCCAGAGAAAGATGCAGGAGGATCCCAAGTTCAGTTCTTCTTCATCAATCTGCTTGAATATTCTCCTGTGCAAAGTTCTGCGCCACAGATTACAACTATTGTGGTACACATACTCCTTCCCCTTGAAAAATGTAAAATTCTGACACCATTTCCAAATAAGCAGAGTTTTGAGTCAGGACAGGATATACAGAGAAGTTTCCAAAAATCATCACATCTTTGGTCCATTATACCTCTAATTGAGAATTCTTTGTAATCAGATGGGAAAACATTTCCAAAATCATCTGGAAAAAAACTGGTACAACTCACTATGAGCACTATTAGAAAAAATACTCAAAATACATCTCACAACTACTATGTAATTTTACTCACATTTTGTTTTCTGGTGCTGTAAACAACTATATGACTGCTTAATCTTTTCATTCAAGGAACATTTATTGAACAAAAACTCTGCAGGGAATACAAAAATAAGACATAATCTCTTGAAATATTTTGACTGCTTTCCTAGAGGGGAGGTTGAACTGTTTCTGCATTTGGCTTAATGTATGTTTCTGCTGGAGTTTTTAGGACTACTTCGAATTCTTAGTCCAAGATACTCCAACAACCTCATTCTTCATTAGAATAATTTTTCCCACAGTCTTCTGATCTGAAGTCTACAGTATTTTTGATTTTTTCAAGCAGATATCAAAAGGCTTAGTCTTCAGTATATGACTAAGGGTTTTCCCCAGCTCTCTCAGAGTAAAAAGTCAACACTAAAGCATGAAATCAAGAACACTAAAAGTGGCAATCACCCACGTCTCAACAATGAACACACACCAGTCTGGTGTCTGAGCTGTTATCTAAATTACAGTATAGGCAGCTTCACTAACGTTCTTGACGTTTAAAATGCTTTACTCTGGGGCAACTTGTTCAAAGCTGTCTTTCTTTAATTTGAGGCAATTTCCCCTCTTTTCAGTTTAAAAAAAAAAATTTAACCACTGTAGCTATGACCACAAGACAGTAAAGAATTGTAGTAGCTGCCTGAACACGGAGGAGGATAAAGCCTTAGCAACGTAGGTTTTCCGTAAAGAGCACTTCTCTGTTTAACAAAGCTTAAAGAAAATTAAATTCAAGTTTAGTTATAAGCTGTATTTAAAAGAATGGCAGATTCCTATTCCTAATCTTCATTCAGAAGTTCCCATGGATGGCATCCTGCATATCTATGCTCCTTTATGACACAAAAGTGATTATCACTGTTCAAATTAAAAACTAACTTGGTCTTGCTTTATCTTCTCTTCTTAAAATGTGTGGGGTTTAAATAAGCAGCAAAGAGCAGAAATGAGATTCCTTCCTGTAGCTCTGCACCAAGGAAGGCATTAAATATCTTTTCATGGTGAAAATGTGTGTTGTTCTGAAACCCTTCACCCTCCCCCCACAGAAAGTGTTAGGCTGAACATGCAAAGACTAAATACAAAAGGCCATAGTTAGAGTTCACATTTCTTTTGTAGAAGTATGCATAACAACAGTTTTTATAACTTCATTGTATCAATGATGTGATGGTATCTCACTAAAATGTATTTTACAAAAATATTAAATGATAGAACATAACATCTTTAATGATTTGAAATTAATGTGAGCATTTTTGATAGCAGGTGATAGACATTTCTGGAAATGAATTATTGATCAATTAACTGATTGACTGATTGATTGACAATTTGAAGGAAAACCGGGACCACTCTCTGTCAAATGGATTCCAACATTAATTACCATTGAACTTGGCTTCTCCATCTTAGCCCATACCACCCCAGCAGTTAAAATCAAGAGGTGTAATTGCATCGTGCTCTCAATTCTCTCCTATTATTTCCACTACTTCTCTGAGTTCAGAGCAATATTGATTCTATCAGTATCTGACCTGAAACCTCCAGTGGTTTCCAACTATATAATCAATTGCATAGAACTTTTTACCTTGGTCTTTACTTATTATCTGAACTGAACATTTTAATCTACTACTCTCTAATTTATAACCCATTTTCTATGCATCACAGGCAAAGGAGTCCCCTCATTTCAAGTTAGAAATGTCACAGAGTTCCTGATATGTCTCCCCATCATTTCTACCACTTCACCTGTAAACTCGACAATATCAACCCAGTTTCATCCAAAACTAGAAAATGCTGTAAGGCTGGAAAAGAATGTAGATTGGGCTGAGCAAATAGGATGCTTTCAACATGCTGATCCCACAGATAATTCTTTCATCCCTATTGGCCTGTGCTTTGGGCTCCACTGGGTTTCAAAGTAGTTCCCTTTTCCCACTTCCCGCTAGTTGTAAACCCTCTGGTGGCAACTGCTTTGCTTTATTAAGCATACTGATGTGGTCATGCGATCATTACCAGCATCTGCTTCATCTTCCAAACACAAACCCTGTAGCGTTAAACAGTAACTCCTGTTCCCTCATTCTTCCAGTCTACTTTTTGCTTCTATCAATGTGACTACCCTAGGTATGTCATGTAAGGCGGGTCACAGGATATCTTTCCTTTGTGTCTGGCCTACTTTGCTTAGCTTAATGTCCTGAAGGTCCATCTGTGTTATAGCATGCATCAGAATTCCTGTGGCTTTGGCACAGTGCTCTTGAACACAGTCGAGAGCCCATAAATACTCTTTGAATTGAATTCAACTATCTGTCTCTGAATGAAATAAAAACAACATTTAATTGTATTAGTAGGTTTATCAAGTTTTTCTCCCCAGAAGGGATGGCAAATAGACATTTAAAACAAACTTAATTACAGCTCCAACTGAATATTCTGCTTACTGCAACAACTTTTTTGATGCTGAATCTATCATTTTGCTCATCTTTGAAACCTGAGTTCACCAACCTGGTACATACATCTCTACTGACAGATGTTTTCTGTTTATAACCTAGCCACCTGACCATTCTAAAAAGCATAGATAGTTCATTATTCGCTTGGGATCTGTGGCAAACACAATCAGTTAGCTGATTCTACCAGCATCCTTCATTCTATTTCTTTCCTTGCCAAATAGTGTCAGGTTAGGACAGACTTACAGCAGTTCTAACCAACAAGACATAATGGGTTATTGCTTGAGTGGGTACTTAGGCAGTGGAGGATAATATTACCTTTCTAATTCAGGTTTTAGACTCAGCAGACAGATACCTTTGGCTTTTGCCCTTTCCCTTGACTTTAATGAGGTTTTAAATATGGGGAGCTGGGAGAATATTGATGTTTTCTGGACATGATGCTGGAGCTTCTGCAGCTGTTTTGAGACCATGAGACTCAAGTCAATGTGCTGTGGGTGTCTGAAACTTTTGAGTAAAGCATCTCCACTGGAGTGTTTATCTCAGGCTTCTTTTATAAAAGGCAAATGATCCTCAATGTATCAAGTTTATGATAGTTTTTGCTTTACTTGTAGTTAAGAACACATATATTTCATAATCAGAATGGCTGGTTAAATTGTACATAAGTCTACGGATGTAATAAATTGAGATTTGTTAAAACCACCTTCATATTCTAATTTGCTATTACCAAGCTGTTACTGGTATAAGTCTGTGAAGTGAAAGCATATATAGATGTATGTGATTGGTGTGTGTGTGTGTGTGTGTGTGTGTTTGTAGGACCACAGCTGTCTGAGACTTGGGCTTTGTCTAGTTATTCATTCCAAGGAATTATGCTCTGCAGTCTATGAGTGGAAGTTAAAATATCTAGGGAAAAGAAAAGGGAATGGGGCAGGGTTAGAAGGAGAGAAGAGGCTTGATAGAGGCAGAGTGATTTTCCTAAACTGGCATTCAGCCAGAAACTCTGCCTTGCACTGGCAACTTGAAAGTATGGGAAAAGCACTTCTGAGATCTGCAAAGTGATTCACACTCTCAACAAGATTTCCCAGATGTACAGCAGAAAATTGTAAAAAGACTGCCAAACCCCTTCTCTTCAAAGCTCAGTTCTGAGAGTCCGTCACACTCTCCCCTCTGGAGTGTCCTCCTGTGTGTGGACACAGCATAGACAATAGGCTGGCTGAGATACATGGTGCTTGGTTTTATTCTTGCCACGCCAGCATTTCTTGGGTCACTTCATACTTGCAACATCCGACATTCTTGGAAGACAGAAGTCTTTTAAACATGAAGAACACTCTCTCCCTGCATGCCCATCTTAACAGTGTTTCCAGAAGTATTAGGAACAAACTGCCATGGCAGGCAATGGCCATATGTTCCAGCTGGAATTCTGCCAATGGGGAAGATCTGAGAAAGATCTTTCCATCTCCGATTCAGAAGAATTTTCAAATCACAATAAGAAGACTGGCTTTCACCAACACAAGATCTGGTCATTATCAGACTATTCTATTCACTTTAACAGCTGGCATGTGGCTCTTGGAGGCTCAACTCATGAGACATTGGTCTCTGTGACTTTGGGGGACTAAAAGTTGAATGGAGAGAACTTAACCTACTCATTTTCTGAGCTCCTTCACTCGAATTGTATCCAAACTGCTTACTACTCCAGAAGATCAGGGAAGACTGCCTTACAGTTGAAGAGGTAAACTCTCTACAAAGTGAAATTAAAGAAGTGACATTGCTGAATAAAATAACAGTTACAACAACACGTTGGACAGCTTTTGACCCTCAGGAGACTCCCTGAATTGGTATTATCATTACCTCTTTCTGCAGGATAAAGAGTCTATGGTCCAGAAAGTTTGACATAGGATGCTCACACAACCAATAGGTGCTGCAGAAGGGAGATAAACTCAGGTCCATCTGGGTCTGGACTTTCCATTCTTACTGACAGCATGGAAGATAGATATGTGTATGCCTTCCTCACCACAGTTTGAACACTTGGTCATCAAGAACACATTTATTTATTCTGTCAGTTGTCCCAGGAGAGGAGAACACTGTGGTTATGGATCATCTGCTTACAGATCACTTGGGGCTAAAGTAGAGAGGAATTTGGAAGAGAAGAGCTGACAGGAAGAAGAATGAGTGAGGAGAATGTAAATGAGGAGGGATGAGAGGATAAGAAAGGGAGAAGAATGAGCTGGGATGGGATCATGAATAAGGGGGAAGATTTCGGACACAGCTCTCGTAAGTGTCCTGTTTCTTCTCTTGAGGATTAAAGCAAGTTTCACTCCCTCATTCCAAACTAGTCAAGGACAGGTATTTCAATGAGCATGCTGGTAAACACTGGGGACAAAATTTAAGACCAAGACCAATTTGGGAAATAGCGCCATCATCAATTAGAGAATAATTTGTCCTAGTTTACATGAAGAAATTTGGGGTCCTAAGGAAGAATATCATCACTCATTCAAAATGAATACATTTAAACAGTGGTCTCCAGGAAGCTTGCTACATCAGGGATAGTCTGCATACAGCACAGGACTCATAGCCTGCACATCAACCTGGCAATTGTGTATCAAACATGCACTTAAAGCACATCAGTTGGTTAACTGGTCTGTAAGTTCTCCCTTTATGAAATGATTCGAAGTGCATATTGAATTGGTGTTCCTAACAACATATGGAGCACAGATATTTGAAAATGAACGATGCACAATTTCATTATTAAATACTCAGCAGGCTTCAAAGACAACCGCATTTCATTAATAATAAATAATAAAAAATGAAAATGCAGTAAAATATTAACATATCAAACACCTCTCTATTGCTATTTTTATGCACAAAACATCTTACCTTCCCAGGAGACTAAGTCCCTGCCTGATTTTAAGTTAGGTGTTTACAAAAGAAAATAAACTCTTTCAGATGAGTCAAATAAACAGAAGCCACAGTTACTGTGCCTCGTTATTTTTAAAAATCTTTTATTTGGAAATAATTTCCAATGCAGAAAAGTTGCAAGAATAGTACAAAGAATATCCAAGAGTACTGATCTGTCCTTTCCACAGGTTCACCTATTATATCTTCCTTATTTGCCTTCATTTTTCTGTTCTGTCTAGATCTAGTGCTACTAATCCATCCATCCATCTACTAAAAATGCATTTTTTCTAAACCATCTAAGAATAAATTGGCAAAACATAACTTTTACCCAAATCTTCAATGCAAATTTCTCAAGAATAATGATGATATTCTCTGATAGGTTTATAGTACAGTTACAACATCAGTAAATCTAATGTTGATACAATATGCTACAATCAGTGTATCAATTTTTCCATTTAGCCCACAATTACTTTCATAGCATTTTCCCTCTACATTATAGGATCCAGTTACTGAACATTTAATTGTCATGTATCTTTAGTCTTCTATAACTTGGAATAAATCTTTGGTTTTTCTTCATCTTTTGTGTATCGACAGTTTTAAAGAATTCAGCATTTTTGTTTTGCTTAAGAATGTTCTTTACTTTGGATTGTCTGATGTTTCCTTGAGAATAAATCCAGGTTATGTATTATTCTTGGCTGACACATACATATGTCATATGGTGTCCTCAGGATATCATATTCATAAGCACATGATGTCTACCTGTTTGTCACTGGTAAGGCTGATCATCTGGCCAAAGTTCTATACGACTTTTCCATTGTATATATACTATTTTTTGACTTACAACTAATAAGTAATCTATGAAGAAATACATTAAGACAATACAAATATCTCGAGCCTTATCAAAATGTCTTCTCTAGATATCCTATCGCTTGATGTTTCTTAAATTTTACTCTGATGATTTTCCAATTCCAACCCCTTCCAATCTTAAACATCATTAGTCTCATCTTTGGGTGAGAAAAAAATGATGGAGCAGAAAAGACTCCCAGCATCACTGGAAAACACTTTATTGTTCAGTAGCAATTTGATTATCGATCACTGACCTCCTCTGAATATGTTTTACCATTAAAATAGTGGCAACAATATTTCTTTAGAAAATAAAAGGTTTACTTGAAAACAGTGGCGATTGGTTTACTGCTTTTGGAAGTAGAACATTCTCTAAAAATATAAGAGTTATTAAGCATATGCATGTTCCTATTACAACAATGCAAAATGTCAAAGCAATCTTCAATTTTAAGAGACATTTTGACATGTTAACTTATCTATCCTAATGAGAATGCATTGTTAGGTAGTACAGGTATCCCACTTTACAGATGGGAATTTGACTCAAGTATCTCTTGTGACTGCTGATTGTATATCCCTTTATATAAATACACATACATATTCAAATGCATATTTGTGTATTTGCTGTCAATATGAAATCTAATACCTAATTCTAGAGGATGTTTCAAGAGTAGCATGGTGTCCAGGGAGAACTGGTAGAAAGTGACCACAACAGATAAGAGGAGGGTTCCATAAAAAATGACCTCTGAATCTTTCACATCCAAATTATGAAAGGATAAGGAGGATTTTAAAATAACCACATCTTATCTTTACACTTTGGCTTCCAATCCACCATACAGCTACATAGCATAATTCTGGGAGATTGTGAGGTTAGTTTAGAGTTTGAGGAAGGAGGGGGCAGTGTGTAAATTTAAGTACAGATATCAGGGCAGACTAGATTGAAAAGCACCTTGGAGGAGATGCGGTTGAAAAAAGGGCATTTAGGGCAGAAGGAATAGAAAGAGCAAGTGAACTGAAGCAAGGCCAGGTGTGGAGATCAGCAAGGATACCTGGGCTTTTGCAGGATGAACCAGGAGAGTGACAGAAGAAGTCAAGAGATGAGGGTTAGAGAGATCCTGAGAACCTTTGAGACCAACATGAGCCCTTAAGACTTTAAGGCTCAGGAGCCATATGATCCAGCTTATAGTTTAATAGGTTAAGTATGGTTGGTGTTTTGATTCTATGTGATAAGCCTGGTTTTGCTAAATGGAATACCATTAAATGGGTGTGTAGGCAGGTCATTCATTTACCAATCATTCTTAACCTCTCTTTTCCTGATATTTCTCATTCTATAATAAATTAACTTAATCAATTGTTTGTGTATACAATTTAGGAGGTACACCTCTTAAATCAGAGTGCCTGAATTTTGAAATTCTTTGCCTTTCTTTGTTTATCTGTAATAATTTCAAAAAGCCCATTCCTTTTTCTTACAATATTATACTGTATTTATTTTATTGATATTATATCCTGCATCCTGTGTTCCTTGAGAATAATCCCATGCATCACTTAATTTTCAGAATCCAAAAAAGTTTCTAGGTCACAGAAGGGGTCTCTATAAGGTTGAATGCATGTCTATTCATAGATGGGAATTAATGTAAATATGTTCACATGGTAAATTGTATTAGAAATTATTAAAAAGACTGTTCTGTAAGGAGTATAATAAAAATATTCTGATGTTACTTAACAAAGTACACCAGAGTGCTTTGAGAATTGTCTCTGAAAAATGCTAAGTTTCAAATCAACAGTCTGATTTTCTCTGAAAGAGGAAAAACTCAAAAAAGAATTTTAAAAGATTTTTTCCTTCTGTATGTAGCAGCATTAGAATACAAAGTGACAGAAAACTTAATATATCCCCCTGTACATATTCTCATATAAAAATATTTTGGAAGTTTACAATCCAAGTCTTATGTTAAAAAAAAGAACCTGTATATATCATATCCTTGGAATGCTGAGACATCATTTCATCCCCATCTGAGAATCCAGGTTCAAAGATGTGCTTCACCTCTGTGGTGTCGTTTCACAGGTAGGCCACCAGAAGTTTACTCATGTTTAGAGGAATCTGGCATGGGCGGGGGGCTCTTTCATGGAAAGGAATTTTAAAAGGACAGCAGAGTAAATTTGTCCCTGAACTTTGGATGGAAAATGATAATAAGGAAAAGAGAAGTCTCTCTGGCTTTCTCTGCAGACACCATGCTATTTGGCAATGCTGCCATGGACAGCTTCCGTCAAGTGATGCTGAGCATGACCTCTTTCTGCTTGAGTAAACGTCTCTGCAGACTGCCTTCTGTCACTTCTCATCACCAATGTGTAATCATGACTGAGCACATTAAGGCAGTTCATATATATGTGCCATTCCCTCTTCTGTGGCATTAGGGCTTGTTGTATAAAAATCCCACCATCTGTAAATTATATAAATTTCTCAGAGAAATACAATATACTAAACAAAAGTTTAAAAGCTTTAGGGAGGACACATTATCAAATTATGAAGAGTAACAAATGTGGCGAATGAGATTATATTTTACTTATTCATTTATTCCCTAAGCCAAAGCTGTATAAATATTTATTGAGTGATCCCTATATTCCAGGCACTAATATAAAAATTGGAAAATAATAATAGAAAGACAAAGTCTACTTATGTAAGAGATGCTGTCCAAGTGGAGAAGACAGAGAATAAACAAAAAGCAACGAATAATTTGAAGATATTGTAATACACATATCTATTTAGCAATGTTTTATAGCCCACCTAATCTTTTATTTTTAACTATATTTTCCTAATTTTGCTATATTTCTCATAGCTGCAAATCATCTATTATGTTAAATATGAACTTCCTAATTACACTTACCATTCAGTTGTCAGTTGGTTAATGTCATTGATTTACATTGCTGTACATATAGCAATGTAAAACAGTTTCATTTATAGATGATATGTAAGTATATGTCATACAATTTATAATAATGTATATAATATGAATTATTAATATATAATAAATAGAGTTATCATAATTATATAT
Organism: Sciurus carolinensis; assembly: GCF_902686445.1. Classification (NCBI taxonomy): domain Eukaryota; kingdom Metazoa; phylum Chordata; class Mammalia; order Rodentia; family Sciuridae; genus Sciurus; species Sciurus carolinensis. The sequence goes on from NC_062229.1 coordinate 38,822,998, forward strand.
TATTATTGTATTTTTGCATAATTATATATTGTATAATTGTATAATTGTATAATCTATTTCAAATAGATTTTTCAACAAAACAAAATTTCATTTGTAAATTCAGGATAAAACATCACTAGCCTAAAATGAACAGATTTGGAAATGTGTTTTGGGCCCAGTATTTACCCCCCACATATTTTACTGCTCCTCTTTACAATTCCATGACACAGTCTGACATTCTAGATTCCTAGTGGTGAACATTTGCATTCCAAGGGTTCTCTGTCATTCAGTTTTGTTCATCTCACTTTACAGATAATAGAGCATTTACTCCAAAGTTGAAGCAAACATTTATTTCCTAGGATCTGGACCATCTCTCTCCTTCCCCAAACCTTTCCCATGTAAATTTCACAAATATAATTTGGGTCACACCTAAGGTCAGATTTAAGAAGCATTCTAGGACAAATTATATACTTATTGCTAAGTTTACATCAATAAGAAGACCTTTGTGATTATGTCCCCCCATAAACTCTCACCAATCAAAATTCCCATCTCCTCCTCCCTATTCTTTTCTACTTGAAAAAGGAAAGTAACAGATTCTCACACAAATCTGATAGCTTACTCAGAATATTTTTCCTTGATTTTTTTCTGAACCCTTAACATTTGCCCTACCTGACTTGTCCCATCTGTTTCATTTCATTGTCATCTTTCATTTCTTCTCTTATCTTTCCTTTTCTTCAAATCTTTCAATGGATCACCTGTCTTTGACATGCCTGTATTAGATGATATTCCACTAGCTATTTCCAAATAATTTTTAACAAATGTTCTGAGGTAGGATGGTATAATAGAAATTCAGATGGCTAACCAAGAGGTTTAAAAATGCTGGATTAAAGAAATTTGAGCAGAGTTCTGATAGGTACCTGTCAGAACCTATGATATAAGAATGTACTTTGTGAATCTCTTTGTGAATTTAAGTATCTTGCAAACTCAAAGACATGGCCTTTTATTTTGCTACGAATTATTTTTAACATGGAGATGCTTCTTATAAATGCATCATGGTTAAATTGGCAGCATTTTTTTTCTTAGCAATGCATTTAGAAAGAGTCCATGCTATAATCAACAGCAACTTATATTGAATGAAATACATTAATAAGTAGATTCTACCAAACTTGGAACAGTTTTTAACCACAAAATATTTCCCTAAATATGTAGTAGTAGAATGTTTTGGGGGGAAAGAGTGTATCAAAACACATTCCAAATCTATTTATTTTACAGCAATGATATTTTATCCTGAATTTGGAAAACCCCAAGTTATAAACAAAGGCAGGGGAAATGGAGGTAGGGAGATTCCTATAATCTTTGATTTTCAAAATAATTTAAAAATTTTCCAAAGTTTGTGGCTCATTTATAATGGAATTTGACATAAAGACATAAATCAAAACTCTATTTTTCGAGAGGGTGGTTGTAAGGGGCTCATAGGAGGGATCCTTTAAAATCACTCCGATTTCTATTAGCACAACCACTATCCAATCTCACCAACACCTTGACAAACAGATATGCAATCTTTTAAAAGAGAGTGTGCTGTTCAGACACTTTCAACAGCAATTCCCTACCCTCTCTCCTGTCAATCAGCAGCTCTAATCCTTACTCTCAACCTATGAAGCAATTCTGGAGCCATAACTAATAAGGACTCAATTGCCCCCATTGTGAGACTGCCAAAGAGCGGATTCTAATGAGAGAAGCAAAACTAAACCACGTAATGAACAAGAATGAAGGCTGCAAGCATCCCAAACAGTGAGGGATCTTGCTCTTATTTTATTTGGGAGCCACTTCCCTAGACCCACTATAGAGAATTTCAGAGCTAAGGAAGTCATTTTTGCAGAGCCTGTCAATCACCATCCTACTCAATGAATTCATACTTTGGTCAGATGACAGATGCTGAATCAAGTGCAGGAGTGGGAACTTGCCTTGTCTGGTAATCTGACCATGGACTCAAAATGTACTTAAGGATGCCCAGGATGTTAATAAATAGATGATGCCAGAGGATGTCCAAGGGTTCTGCCCATCCCTGAACAGTTCAGCAGTTCAGCCTCTGTGATATAACACTTGTGGAGGGTAGTGTTTTTAACACAGTAAACATAAAAGCCCAGTCAATGACAAAGAAGGAAAATACAAAAGCAAGCTAATGGCTGAGAAACATACCTGGGCAATCAGAGCAGAAGACAAGACAGTGAGGTTGAATCTTGTAGTGCATATGTTTTTCTTGTGTAGATAGAGTGTCAAACTGATTGTGCTGTTATCACTTCACTAGCTCTCCTGAGGCAGGATAATTCTCCAGAAGGGTTTAATTAAAAGGTACTTTAAATTTAAAAAAAAAATCAAGAAAAGATTTAATTGTTTAACTAAGTATTATCCCCCTCTACCCAATTCATCTAAAATGTACAAACCAATACTATGAGAAACCACTTAATGATGTGCCTACTTTAAAGAGAGGGCTATATCAGGTGTGCCAGCTCTTTCTGTAGCTTTGTTATCAGAGAAAAAAATTAATCAGGCCACAAATTTGGTGAGGGAGAGGCATAAAATGGGTTTATTCAAAGACAAATTCTCTAATTACAGTGTTTCTTTAACTTGGAATTCCTGGAAAGTAAACTTGTGTTGGACATAGCAGTGATGTAAAGACAAAAGTAAAATCAAAGTTCATAATCCATTGTTCCATATTATTTGTTTGAAAGATATTTATTGTACACCTACTATATGCAAAATAGGTTCTAAAAATCTGTCAATGAATGAAACACACAAAAGCCTGTCCCTCCCTGAAGCTTATGTTCTATTTCAGAAAACCATACAAGAATAAATTATTTATCCGTCTCAAGTGGTTTTAAGATACAGAGAAAACTAAATCAGATAATGGTATGCAGAAAGCTAGGAGTAGAAAGAATGGTGATACATATGTATTTGTTAGAGTTAGAGGGATGGATAGATGATAGTTAATTTGGTTAGAGAAGTCCCCTCTGATGGAGTGGCATTTTACCGAAGATCTGGAAATACAAACCAAATGGATAATGGGTAGGGATTGCAGGAGGGAGTTTCAGGGATCTCTTAGCACAAGAAATAAGTTATTCTATTTTACTTTTAGTGAGATTTAAAAAAACAAAACAAAAAAAAAAGGTGGACACAGCCAGGATTAGAATGGACCACAGTAGATCAAAGGAGAAAGAGAGGAATGAGAAAGTTTATATAAGGGCACGTAAGTAACAGAGGTTTTCCATGAAATCTAAGTGGAGTATGGAGGACTTGAGGAAAAGGAGCAAAGACAAGACAATTGAAACAATGGCTCCCAGACATTTTTAAAAACTAGTAAGTGTTGATGTCAGAAAGTTGAGAGTCATATGCTGAAAAGAGAAAAAAGCAATTCAAGACCAGTCTCCATGAAATTGGGATGATAGAGAGTTTTTGGTTATTGATAATGACAGTGTCTAGAATGTGGCCATTAGGTGGGTAGCTGAGGTAGAATAAAAATGGAAGTCCTCAGAGGAGAAGAGGTCAAGGAAGTGAAAAGCCAGGATCCTACAACCACCAAGAATAGGGCGGGGTTAGAAAAGAAGGCAGTTAGTTGTGTGGAGAGGTCATTGAAGGACATGACTTGAAGACCCATGAGGTCCACTGATAGGGTCTTACAGAAAAAGGTACCAGAACAAGCTGAAAATGGCAATGAGGGAAATTCTCTGGCACCAGCAGGATCCACGTCCCCAGTTGCAGGAGACTTTAGGGGATGCAGTCTCTTCTAGAATATCTAAATTTGCTTTTACTTATTTTTTTTAAATAAGAAAATGAAAGAAAGAATTCAAGAAAATAGGAAGATAAAGGAAACATTGTGTGCAACTCTGTGTATTTCAGAGGTCCAAGAGGAGGATTTAGACATGGTGTCAGGAGAGGGGTGAACAAAGGTAAGTGAATTGGGCTCCCAGTGTTAACCAGGGAGTCCTGGGGCTGTTATGGGAATGGAATTAGCAACCAAAGTCAGCTGGACATTAAATACAACTGGGATCCTTTTAATATACACTTAAATACTCTGTCTTATTTTCCTTCTTAGGGGCTTTCTATCTGATCAGTGCCTTTCTGAATGGCAAACACGGTATAGCATCTGCTAATGCTGCTCTCACTGAAGAACATCTATTATTTAGACTTGACCTTTTCACCTTCCTGTCACACATAAGAGGCAGGGAGTAAGGGTAGGAATCGGAGGTTTGTTCTGCAACACATTTCTTTTTAAATTTCAGGAGTTAAAAAGATCCTACCTCTCTGCATGAAGAACACCAAGTTGGACAGCTGGAATTGTGGTGACGAGGAATGTATGCTAATACTTTTTCATTTAACCAGAACGAAGTAATCTGAGCCAACTAGAAAGCATTTCTCTCCTCCCTGCTCATATCACTGAGGAATGTCGGAGGGAGCAAGGATGCTTTATGCAGAGTGACCTGGGGAGCCGGAAGCTGCCTATTACTTTCCCAGGTCTAAGCCTCTGAGAGGTTGATGTCTTTTCTCAGAGTTTCCCCTTTATACTCCAGACATCAAGAGAGAGTCACACCTGCTACACAATGAATATGGTTAAGGCATCAAATTATCCTCACTGGTAGCAAAACTGTTTTATGACATAGAGACTTCAATAAAACTCTCCAGACCAGAAAAGAGTAGCTGTGGGCCTCTATTTCACTTCCCTGCCCTCCTTCAAATCCTGTTAGATGCTATTTAATATGTCTGGAGTCTTTCTGGCTTATCTTTTTCTGGTGTATGTGTTTTTACTTTTCCAGCTAAGTTAGAATTCCATCTTCACATTTGGGTTCTTGCCCTTTGTAATTTTGTCCTTGTCAGCCCCCTCCAGATAACAGCTCAAAGTTTGGTGGGTATAAAAATACATTATATGATTAATACAGATTTAGATTATGAGCTAAGCACTTTATGCACGTTTCACGTTACCTTATTCAATCTTTCTCAGAATTCTATGAGTTAAGTAATCATATTGCCTGTTTTACAGTTGAAGGCACAGAAACACAGAAAAATTATCATCTCAGGATCACATTGTTAGTAAGTAGCAGAGACCAGATTTGAACCTAGGTAGACAGAATCCAGATCACACATATTCTTAGTACTGCTATATATTGCCAGGTACTGGATTTTGTGTCCAGGAATGCTCTTGACTAAGATAACTGACCTAATCATCTAGTATGGATGATTCCATTATCCAGTATGGAATTAGGCCTTTTATAATACTGACAATATCTCCCTATCCCTTGTGTTCCAAGTACATTCCCACATACCATGGTTTGGGTCTAAACCACAATAAATTTAACACACCATCTGCATTGATTTTTAAAGAAATTTGTGGACTGAGAGGCACTCTTCTTGGCAAATCAATTTGCAAGTGTCATAGAAGAACAATTAGCACTACAGAAATAACTTCCTTTAGCCTTAACCCCATCTTTAAGAGGTAAATAATATCAGGAAACAGCAATGGCCAAAGGATACACACTTAGGATCAGAGACAGCATCTAGGAAGACAATGATATACTAATTTCTTATACAGACAAGTGATGAGAGGAGACTGAGCTAGGCTCAAAACAGGAAAATATCTCCACTTCAGTTTCAATTCTTAGGATCAAAAAACCCAACTTTTATTTATTTATGAGATCAGAATGGTAAGTACTATCTTGGCAAAGATCAGCTTCCCATTATAAGTGGCATCCTAAAAATAAAAAGCACTGTTATCGTAACAGAATGTATCATCTATGACACTGCTGCTCTGGAGACTGCTGGAGGACAGGTCAGTTATGGTTCACTAAGGGATGGTTACACATTACTCCTTCAGTAACAGAACAGGCTTTCTCATTTAATTTTGATTTCTCATCACAGGGATCATTAATAAGATATATAGACAATATATGTGTACAGTTTTATCATCGATTACCTTCAGTTGTCATTAATTTTCTTAAATAAGGTTAGCAAAAGAAATGAGAAAATAACCACAAAAATCAAGAATGCTTTTATCTGCATTCTATATTAAAATTGTGAAGAATATTTTTTGTATTAGCTTAAGTGGTGGTAATACAGAAAGGGGATATAAATGAGTAGAAAAAAAATTCCCAAACTGTCACCTACCTAGAGTCTGTGTTATAATGGAAAAGAATATTTAGTAACTCACATTAAAATTTAGGCATTGACTCTTAAAGCCAAAACAATGTGTTGCTTTCAGGATGTCAGTGAACACAGTTGTCATCTAATAAATGTCATTGGATTTTTCACTCCTCCTAAGAGTTCACAAATGTTTCAACACTGCAGAAAAATGGTTTTCATAGATTCCCCTCCCCTCCCCCACACATGGGGGATAATAACTTAAGTGAGGCAATTCAGATAATAAAACAACAGAGAAAATGAAGATGCAGGAAGTAGTAGGTATGGAGGAAGAATCCAGATCTAGAAAGGATTCCAGTACAAATCCATGCTTTTCCATACATACCTTTGTATGCCCAGGCCCACTCATGTGCTGCATTGTGGAGTAGTGGCTTCCCTATTGCCCTTGAATAGTCTCAAAAAAAGAAAAAAAAAATCATCCCAGGCACATGTTTGTCTTCTATTGGAATAAACTGGTGCTTTATTTGAAATAAAATTGCCATAGTTTTTGAATAAGACAATGGGAGAACTAAATGTCCTCTAAAAATTACACATTTCATCTGTGTGTGACTTGTTTGTGGAAGCATCTGGATCTTGTGAAACTTGGAGGCCTGCGGAATGTCTTTACCAGGGTTTTGACTGTGCTCAAAACAGCAAGGGATGCCCATCTTTTGACCAGGTTCACTCGATTCTGTGATTTTTCTTATCAGAAGTTTTTGTGATTGTCTAGTTAATGAAGGAAAGAAGAAGGAAAGAAGGGAAATAAACTGCACACATGTTAGGCTGTGGGACCCATTTTCTTTCAGGAAAGGGAGATGAATCTGTTTCCACAGTCAGTGCAGAACATGGAACACATGAGGTGATATAGATGGTAGCAAAAGAGACTAAAGTGAACTCATCACACAAGTGCCATGTACTTGATATCTGACCTAGAAAGGGAATAACAAACACCTTTCTAGTTAGAGCAAGGGGCAGGGGAATATGAATAAGTGTCATCATGCTGGGTCATAGATGACTGGATAATGTACTGTTGATAGTGATTTTCTGCCTAGTGATAGTAATAACACCATTGCCATCTTTTCTATCACTTTCTTCACCTGATGATAATTGTATCATTCCTCATACATGAAGATGTCACTCACACTCCTGTCAGCATCCCTCTGCTCTGACCTCATGGTGATGATATTATAGGAATCTACTCAGATCTCACAACAAATCTCTTTTCTCCAGGCTTCTGGGTTGTAGACTAAAGATTAGGTTATTGCCTTAATAGAGGGAAAAAAATGTAATGCATATTGTTAGAGCAATCAACACCATCTCAGATCTCTCAGGTGACTTGATCATGGATAATGCTGCCTCAGAGCCAACATGACAACACTTCTCCCATTGGTTTACAAGGTCCACAGGTGCTGCAGAATGGCTGCAGGGAGTGACTGTTCATCATGGACCCAAGTTGCTACATCACAGCATCAGTGCCAAGTAGGACATCATAGGACCTCTTTCCTTTCTGGACCTTGCTCTCATACTTACCTCCTCAAAGGTTCAAGAGGCAACCAAAAAAGAAAATGAGCTTTCATAAGGCAAATTACAAATGACACTCTGCACATGATATATAACGCAGAATATCAGGAGACACAGGAGAGGAGATATCACACCTCATTTCACCCGTGGCAGCAGAGCAAATGGCACTGAGTGGTACTTTGTGAACCATCTAAGGTGAAGGCCCATTTTTCTCCCAATCCATCATGGACTGATATGTGGTCCAGAAGTTCCTGACTCATATGCAGTTCACGTTGCAGATAATTCCACACTACTTTGACAATCATCAAACTGGTCTATACTTTATTCAATGGGGAAAGAACACTGATAACACTCTTTCTTTTAATTTCCCTAGCTATCACAGATACGGTACAAATATATCACAGTCTGTGGACTACATGGGATCTGGAGTCTCCCTAACCTACACTCATCAGGCTTCCTTACTTACTAAGGTTTGTGATGTGCAATTTAGCTAACCACTCTGTGCCTCAGTTTCTTTGTTTCCTTACTCTTCATGTTCCAGTCCTTTTCCTTTCTTTCAAGTCCTCATACATTTCCTAGCTCTTTCTCTCTATCAGAAATGCCTTCCTCTGGGTCTCTGCAAAACTACTTCCTTCTCTTTCCTCAGTTCCCAGATGATAGTCCATCTCTTCAAAGTGTCCTTCCTGGACCATGCTAACTAGGTGAAGTCTCCATTATGGCCTGTTTCCACCCCTTGCTTATTTTTTGTATAGCTCTGATGGCAATTCACTCTTAGTCCCATCTCCAGAGAGATGCCTGGCATAGAGTAAATATTTCGTGAATGCTCATTCATTCTATTTCTATATTAATTTAAAATAAAATTTTAAGAATCTTCTTTGGACTTCTTTTTTTATTACTCTAACTTCTCATCAACATCAAAGAACTGATTTTCTGATTCCATCATTCATTCAACATTAAACATTTATTGGATTACATGTAGAGAGAGAGAAGAATGATACTTTGGGTGACCACTTATGGGAACTGGATAGCCAGGGGTAGTGACACATACCTGGAATACCAGCAACTCAAGAGGCTGAAGCAGGAGGGTAACAAGTTCAAGGCCAACCTCAGCAACTCAGTAAGTACTGTATCAAAACAGAAAGGACTGGGAAGGTAGCTCAGTGGCAAAGCACCTGTCGGTTCAATCCCCCATACCAAAAATAAAAAAACAAACAAAAAATCTCAATAAACAGATTACCTTTATAAGATGTGATACATTCTGTGAGGACCTGCATCCAAAATTTCACATGGTGTGCATGTGGTGTGTGTGTGTGATATTCAGAAACTTTGTGAAAACAGAGGACTTTTGTCATGGAAGATTCAAAGAAATTTACCTATTTGAGACCTTGAATGAAAAATCTCTTGGCAGATCAGATAGAAATGATGCTCTAGAAGTGGGAGAAAATTAAAGTAGGAAACTTGATTCAAAGGTTATAAAACAAATGAGAGATGTTTTCCCAAATATTAATTGAGTTTATTTGGGAAAAATATCATGTGTATTCCTATATGAATGCATTTTGTTTTATACATTTTTATTTTAATTTTAATGTCACACTTAATGATCAGTAATGATCACCAGAAAAAATTATTTGAAATTTTTCAATAACATTATGTCTTAGCAAAGACAGCATCTGCAATTCAGTCAGATTGGCAGCTGAAAGAATATATATTGGAGGAAGTTTTACGTTAAAAATAATCATTTTGGTGTTCTTTACTTGGTTAGCCAATAAAGTATGAATAGTTCTTTAGAGCTGTAATCTGATAGATTTTTCAAAAGTATCTCATCAATGTTATCTCATCTAGTCCTCACCACCTTTGTGAGATAGGTATTTACATCTCCATTTCACAGATTAGGCAGCTGATAGAGAAAATGTTAAGGCACTTGTCGAAGGGCTCAAGGCTAGTTGGAGACGGATTAGAGAGAACATCTCAGAACTTCTGTAGTACAGCTTTGGGCTTTCCCTGGCAACTAAGGCCCAATAAGAAAAATCGGGACTACCATATGTTGAGGGCATAGTGTTTGAAATGGGATCAATGTAAAAAGGCTGTTTTAAAATACATGTCATTTTATTCTAGTAAGATGCTTGCTAAAAGAGCAAACTTTAAATTATCTGGGTACCATTTTTAGTATTACCACCATTTATTTTTTTCTTACTGAAGCTTACAATGGAGCCCTTAACCCATATGATAATAATAAGTATATCATTCAGGGGAGTGGGCATCTGTTTGCCTGGCAGCTGTTATGGCAGGGTTGCTTCCATTTAGAAGCACAAGCAGGCAGAGTCATGACTGCCCTGACTACAGGGATTGGTTGAGAGATGGACATATATTCTCCCAGCCAGGACAATTAAGCTATTCCCTCGTACTTTCAGTGGAACTACTGGGTAAGAATATCTGTCTTATTTGGAGATGTCTTATTTGCAGCTCTGAGGGTTATGTAGTCTTGAAGTGTGTAACCAACATGGAGTTAAGGAAAGATTCACTAAGAAAGCAAACACAGGTAAGTCATGTAGGCAGCAGGGTAATAAGAGAAAGAGGACATCCACAGGGAGGTGGGAGGCAAAAGTTAACCTGGACTAGAAGTTTTCAACCTTGGATCCATGGTAGTATTACTGCAAATCCTTTAAAAAATTTCAATGTTCAGACCTTACCAGAACCAATTAAATTAGATCCTCTGGTTCTCATGTTTATGCTCAACACAAAATAATTATTTATATTTAAATTTGAATAGTTTCATGTGACTATCACACTAGACTGCACATTTGTAGATGTTATGGTTTAGAAATGAGGGGTTCCCCAAAAGCTCATATGTGAGACAACACAAGAAGGTTCAGAGGAGAAATGATTGGGTTGTAAGAGTATTAACCTAATCATTGACCCTGATGGGGATTAACTGAGTGGTAACTAAAGTGGTAGGGTGTGGCTAGAGGAGATTGGAATTGGGGCATGGCTTTGGGGAATGTATTTTGTATCTGGAGAGTGGAGACTCCGCTTCTTGATCACCATGTGAGCTGCTTCCCTCTGCCACACTCTTCTGCCATGATGTTCAGCCTCACCTCAAACCCCAAGGAATGGAACTGGCCTTCTATGGACTAAGACTCCTGAAACTATGAGTCCTCAAATAAACTTTTCTCCTCTACAGTTGTGATGGTGTGGTCATTTGGTCACAGCAGCAAAAAAGCTGACTAAAACAGTAGAGTAGAAGCTAGAATTAATTGGAGAGGTATCCTGGGATCCTCTGGCTTTGGCAATGGCTCTGGTGCCACAGCACAAACTGCTCATTCACCTGCTAAGAAATGGAGTCCCTGAGATAGAGGATAATGGAGGGATGATAAAGACACTGATTTTAGCAAATAGCATTGCATTTAGCACACCTTGTTTTGTTTTTTTAATCACTCCTGAAGGACTTCAGAATCACCTCCCTGCTGTTTTAGATGTGGTTGGGAGGAAGGACAACCCAGATCCTGAAGGTAAAGCAGATTTCAAGTTACCAACATCCCAACACAGAATGCAGATGTGATAAGAAATGTGTAGTAGGTCATCATTATATAATATTTTCACCATTATATACTCTTTTCACCATACAATACATGTAAATAACTTCAAAAGTGTAGGTATCAGTGAAACATGGTAAACTCATTATGAAATGATGAAAGTCTTTTCTTTACGATTCATTTAATTTATTATAAGTTTCTATAATGTAATTTTCCATATTGACTCTGCTTAAAAATTCAGCTTGCAAAATTCCTGGAAAATTAAAAAGAAGCTGATCAGAGTCTACAACTTAATAGATATGTTTTTATTATCAACTCACACTTACTGAAAGGCTGTTTATGTAAGTTGTGCATGATCCATCTTGCTGACCTCCGCCATTTGGATTGGTTGTTACTGTCAGATGGAGGGCCGTCCAGTGGTTAGAGTTCCCACATTCATAAAGTCTCTCTTCTCTATGAGCTCACTGATGTCCCACCCCAGTTCTCACAGTAACCTCTTTCTTAGAAAATGTGACAGCATTCGAGATTTCTTTGCCTCTGAGCTCCAGTGATTTAATGCTGACCACCCACCCACCAGCAGAATTTTGAAGGTTTCCACATTTACCAGGCAGATATTAATACACCATTTGATTTGCAACATTATGCCTACAGCTCCAAACATTCCATAGTCATCTTTAATGCTAAAAGGCTTTGATTACTTCAGAGAACATTGCCCACCCCTATCCTACCCTTTTCAAACAGCAAAGCCTAGGATTTCATTTCCTGCAAACAGGCACTCAGAAACCAGAGAGATGAATATCAAAAGTGCATTCTTTTAAATGACAAGATGTTTTCCAAAGGGATCCCTCAAGACTCAATTACTTGCCACTTCTTTGCTTGGTTTCATGTGTTAGCATTCCTTCCCAGTCTCTAGCACAAATCACAAGGACCTAAACCACTGATGACAGTCTGCAAACAGGGAAAGTGGTCATTACCATTTCTTTATCCAACACCAAGTTCCTTCCCACAAGGTCTGGGGCCAAGTCTGACTCTTGTTTCCCTTCTTCATCTTTTAATTGTTTCAATTTGTTCAATTTCCATTCACTTTCTTTTGCTAAATCACAATTATTACACATGTATGTACAGGCAGGAGGTTAGGGAGAATACCCAACTGGTATTATTTGGTTAAATTTTCTTTTAGGGGAATTACTTTTGGCATTACCCAACAGTATCCCCTAACCCTTTTTATTGTCCCACTTTCAGAAGCTGCTTTCCCCCAGAGTAACAATGCTGAGGATTTATTCAATGGCGCACAATTAGTGAATTCTAGAAGCCAAACCAACAGAAGCAATTCAAGATGAGCACACAAGGGATCAAAACATCACCACCTCAGACAGGTGGCCTCCAAATACAAACTTCAATATGAGAGACCCTAGGAACTGATCCTGAAAGTAATTCCAAGCACCTTCCTTTATGAAATTTAAAATCCTGAGAAATTTATTAGAATTTCTGTTAATTGTTGAATTTTTAAATTTAGGTTTACTAATGTATAAACACAAAAATAGAAAGATCTAACACAATTGAGCACTGACTTGTTTTCCCAGTACAGTTCCCAGTGCAGAACATTTTATTTTTCCTCAGTAAAACGTCCCAATAAGGGTATTAGGTAGGTTTTATTATCAATTCTATTTTATAGATGAGTAAGCTTAAAGACAACGCTTTTTGTCCATTTGTCTTTTTTTCTCCTCATTGTTCCTTGATTCCCCTCCACCTACAATGGTAGTTCTGGGCAGAGTAGATATCTCAATTAATGGTTTTTCTTTTCCTATGCCAGAAGAAAGATGAGCTTGGTCTCCTAGAGACATTTATTATTAGGGGAACAACAGTAAAACTGAGTGGGAGAAACAGAAAACCAGTACATAAAAACCTTGCCTTTAAAAAAAAAATCAAGTGAAATTATTTTGATGCTTATTGATTCAAAGAGACATTGGGACTTTTTCTTCCAACAAAGTTGAAATTGTAATTTTTTATTTTTTTTTAAATATTTTTTAGCTGGAGACAGACACAATACCTTTATTTTATGTATTTATTTTTATGTGGTGCTGAGGATCGAACCCAGTGCCTCACATGTGCCAGGCAAATGTTCTACCACTGTGCCATTGATTCTGTCCTCTTTATCAGAAACACATTAACTCGTTTATCTCATTATAAACAAATACAGTCAATAATTCATCTTAATTCTTTCTTTAAAACTTTTGAAACAAATGAAAGCAATTTTTTTGCAGACTTTCATAACTATTTAAAGCACTTATATTTGTATAATAGTAGCAATGTTTGGCTCATTAAAAGCTTACATGTGTTTCTATGGTTCTCCCTCCTTTTAGCCAGGTGCTTTTTAAAATTGTATGTGTTCTTTTTAGTTATACATGACAGTACAGTCTATTTTGACATATTTATACAAACATGGAGTATATCTTATGCTAATTAAGATCCCAGTCTTGTGGATGTACATGATGGTGGGATTCACTGTGGTGTATTCATATACATGTACACAGTAGAGTTATGTCAGATTCATTCCACTGTCTTTCCTTTTCCTATTACTTCCTTCCTTCTCTTCATTCCCCTTTGTCTAATCCACTGAAATACTATTCTTCCCTTCTCCCCACTCATTGTGGGCTAGCTTCCACATATCAGAGAGAACATTCAAACTTTGTTTTTTGGAGGATTGTCATATTTTACTTAGCATGAAAGTCTCCAGATCCTTCCATTTACTGTTGAATGTCATAAAGTCATTCTTCTTTATTAGTCAGGTGTTTTTTTGACTCTGATTATTATGACCTAAAAGAGTTTGAATCCTCTCATCCACCAAAACATTAATATATGCTTGCTACCTAAAAAAAATGTTCAAAGTACTAATGAATGAATGAGTGAATAGGGAATCTTTCAAAGGTGATACAGATATAATAGAATAATTTATTAAGACACTTCTGTGCATGGAACCGATCGAAGTATTGCCTGGTGCTCCATGTTCTGCATTACCTAGATTTGCTAGTTTGAATTCTTCTTTTCTCTGGGGTGTCAACACTATCTTCACTCTGAACCTTTCCTGAGAAACCTAGATCAAATACCAAGCCTTCCTTAACCTTCAGACATCCCAACTACTTGTGCCAGCCCCTGCCTCCCTTGAGCACACTTACACAGTCATACACACACACACACACACACACACACACACACACACACATATACGCACACACAACTAATAGCAACACTGTCAAGTTTTAATATGGTTATATGTACATACTATCTCTCAGTTCCCTGAGAGCAGGGATTGTGTTTGCTCACTCAGTATTGTGTGTATGTGTGTGTGTGCTTCCAAAATAATTTTACAGATAGATCTTTGAATCTGATTCTGGTAAACAAACCAGCCTGACCCATAAAAACACACATTGCACACATTGGGGGATTGTTCAGATTGGCAAAACCAATCAAACAGCCCTGTTTGCATTTCAAAGATGAACCATTTAAGTTTATCATCCTATACCTCCTTCTCCCTGCCTACCTTTATGCCCAAGCCTTCTAAGAAAAGCCTGTGAATCCTCAATCATTGAGCACATTGACCTACCAATCCTGAAAGACTAAGCATGTTGAAATGTTCTTAGCTTGAACAGCAGGAACACAGGCATGGGTGAACATGTATGTCAGAGAAGATGCTTTGATTCCATGTGCAAAACCATCGATATTCTCACAACCTGAAAGTCACAACATCTGAAGGCTGCTGACCCAGCTTGTTGCTGGAGCACTGTGCAAACAAAGGTAACATAAAATCAAAATCATATAAACAGCATCAGTAATCATGACATTCAGACATTTTTATAGCCATCTTTTAAAATGTCAGTTCCTTCTGACAGCTGGATTCAGCCACTGGAGGTAAGAAATGTTTCTATTTGTGCATCCCTCTAGCCTTTGCCACGTAGGACAACTTCAAACAGCCATCAGTAAACAACATTCTCTTCACTCCAGCACAGAATGAATTCTAATCAAGGTCTTTTAAATGCCATTGAACAAATCTATATACTATGGATTGTTTCTTGTATGCCTCTGGCCAAATGCTATTCATTGGGTCATTTATTATTTTTAGAAAACCAAAACAATTCACACTAATAGTATAAATTATAGCACATCTAGAAGCAGGATCCAGGCATTCTTGTTGACTTAATAACAGAACTGAAAGAAGCGTTTAATTATTGTTCCTTTAGTGATTTATTAGACACTCTAAATGTAGGAGTCATACAATGGGAAGAGTCAGATTTTTATCACCATTACTAAACAGAAAGGCTCTGGATGGAATCTCAAAGGCTCAGTACTAAAATCCGAGGGACATATATAATTGAATCCAATGAAAATTAAAATATAGAAATTAAAAGTCCAAGAGATCATCAAAAGCAATCAATTTACCAAGAGAAGATTCCCACAACAGATCATTGGGCATGTAAATGGATGTTCAATCTTTATAGCACTTCTGCTGTGTTCAAATAAATGTTAAACCACAAGATACAGCATACTATGATCATACCTCAAACAGGTCCTAAGGCTCAGAAGAGCTAACTAAAACCAATAAACAAAGTCATAATCTACTTGCCTTCTCTGGAGACAAGTCCATCAGGAAAATGAGGAGAAAATAGCAGACAACTTGGCTGCTGGGGTTCTTTAAGTTTGTAGACAAGTCAATTAAAAAGACTTCCCAGAACTACATGTCATTAGGCCTGTCTGTCCATCATCTCTGAATATATGAAAGGAAAACCACAAGGTCATTTCTTTGGGCTATTTGTTAGAGAAACATTATTTTAGGTTTCAGAAAAATGACATCCAAAAGAAAAGCTGGTGCCTGCATTGTATCTTCAGATTAATTAAGCCAGATCCTTGGAGAATTGGAATAGAAGTTTCAGACACAGCTGTTTCTTTACTAATAAAAGGGTGACTGTAAACCAGGGCTGGAATTAGAAAGTGTGATAAGTATGGCAGACTTTAAATGTCCTCACTATCACCATTTTGGGACCTCCTTACTAGACAGAAAGAAAAATTTCAGCTGCATTCATTTTAAAGTCCAATAATCCATTCAACATTTATTTCTTAGTTCTGGATTCTGTACCATTTTCCCACCAGATTTCCCTATATTCCCTCTTTTCTTGATGTTATCCCATCACTGAGACAGTCTGAAAGGGAAATTCAGTATTCCCTTAACTAGTCCTACTTCTCCCCTTCTTCTTGTCCATTGTTCCCTGCCCCCCCCTTACCCAGTGTGTGTGTGTGTGTGTGTGTGTGTGTGTGTGTGTGTGTGGTGGTGATGGTTGTGGTTGTGGTGGAGAGGCAGGGGCAGGAGGTTAGAGATAGATGATGTGGGGTGGGAACAGTAGTGTTTTAAAAAGTTTCACTGAAAACATTAGATTAAAACAAAAACTAATAAAAAATTAGGTGTGTCACAGATTCAATAAACCTAAAATAATCTTAAATATTTTTATATTTAAAATTAAAATGAATTTTTTTTAAACAGTTACTCCTGGACTCCCATTTTTCAGCAGTGATGTGAAAAATAAATATTTATTGAAAACCTTCTAAGCACCAAATAGTGTACTAGGCACTGGGGATACAAGGAACACAAATCCGCTCCTAGTCCTTCTGAATGCACATAGACCAACCTGATGCTCAGTAAAGACAATTCCATCTTCTCAGGTCATCAGGCCAAGTCCACATAGCATTTGCTCATCCACAACTCCATTAGCTTTACAGCATAGAGCTTGGTGAACTTTCCCACCAAATGATGCAAAGATGGACTCATTTCTAACTTCTAATGGCAGATCAGTTCAGGCTGCAACTTCACCATTCTGATAGAAAGTTAACTGAAATGATGGCCTCCTAAGAATTCCCATCTACATACAAGGGGATATTTTGCAATTTTCTAACACAGAGTTTGAAAGTTTGAAGGTTCAATAAGTTCCATGTACAAAGTGTTCTTTGTGCATAAAAGAAGGAAGCAGCAATAATTCACTTATTTCCATCAAGTTAAAATCTCGGTCATTGTTTTAGGGACATTTGAACATATCTGCTTCAATATTTCCTTTCATTTATTAGCTTAGAACAGAGGAAGAAAGCATAATAAAATAAAGTGCACTATTGTCCTTCCTGATTAGTAATAATCTAGTTGTGGAGAAAGTGAATTACTGTCTTTTATTTTTCTTGTTGCATCAAAATATTCGATTAAGCATGGGGGATATTTGCCTCTTTTTAAAAATGAACATTATGTTTTGTGATATATGTTCTTTACAGGAAAACAAGGAAACTGTAGAAAGTCAGAAAGCAACAAAAAGCAATTTCAATTTCATCAAAAGAAATATAGTCAGTTTAAAAATTTATATATACTTTGCATTTACTAAGCATTGATTTTTACATACAAAATATAATCTATTGTGTTTCCTTGATAATAAAGGTACTAGACATTAATAGAAAATTTGGAATACAGAAAATGAGTAAAAAAATATAAACTACCTGTGAAAAATAGTGTTACTATTTTGGAATTTCCTTGCCATGATAAGTTAAAAGTTCTCTGTTTTGTTTCTTCTCTCTGCATGTCTTTTATCTGTCTCATATACATACACACATTCACTTTGCATATTACTTTCTTAAACTATCACAATCGTTCAGGCCATTAAATACTTTTCTTCAATATAAGTTGATATAGGAGTCATAATATTTCTTCACATAGATGTAAAATAATTGAAGTTTATATGTTATCTTAATTAGATAAAGCCATTTTTCTGTTAATTATGACATGAATATCTTTTTTAAAATTTATATTACCAAGGTTTTTGACAAAATGGAGAACTATGGTAAATTGTTAAAGCAAGCTCAAGTCTTCACATATACTGTAGACAGCCATCCCTCCTGACCTATAGGGGATACACTCCATGACTCCCAGTGGATGCCTGAAACCACACATTGTTCTCAACCCAATATAAATTATTTTCTCCTATACTTACATACCTATGATAAAGTTTAATCTATAAATTAGGCACAGAAATATCTTAACAATAACTAGTAATAAAATAGAATGATCATGCAATGTGCTATAATAAAAATTGTGTGAGTGTGGTTTCTCTTTCTTGAAAGAGATAAGAAAATATTAATATTTTCAGATTATAGTTGACCGATGATAATTGAAACTGAAAAGGCAAAACCATGACAGACAAGAGGCTAATGAATGAGTGAATTTATTTAATTATTTATTATATTGATACTAAAGTTTGAACTCAGGGACATTTAACCACTGAGCCACACCCCCAGTCCTTTTTATTTTTTATTTTGAGACATGGTCTCTCTAAGTTGTTTTCGGCCTCATGAAGTGCTGAGATAGGCCTGGAACTTGTGATCCTCCTGTCTCAGCCTCCTGAGACACTGGGATTATAGGCATGTACCACTCTGCCCAATGAGGCTACTGTATTTAATTAAGAATCATATTTACACAATTTTTACTAGACTCTATACACACACACACACACACACACACACACAAATTTATAGTCTTTTACTTTTTTAGTTTTCCATGCAACATCAAATATAATTGTATTTACTACATATTTCCCCCATTGTTAGTTATCTGGGTTGCCAATTAGTCTTTATAATTGTTTAAATGACTTGATCAAGGATCAAAATGCTTTTCTAGTATGGCTGACATTTGTGATCATTTCTAAATTTTTAGATAAAGAAACTGGCAAAAAAAAAAAAAAGCCATCAAAAAGTGATAGCCCTGTGCTAGAAAGAAGAATATAAGAATGAGGTTGCTGAATGTAATTTCACTTGAGTTATAGTAGTTGGTTTGCTCTTTGGGCTGGTTAGGAAGCTTTGGGCCAGAAAGATACCACCATGCTTCTAGTTTTCTGTATAGTTAGAACTGCAGGCTTCTTTCATTAGGAGCCTGAGTTCTTCTCTTGTCCTCAAATCTATCAATACAGAGCTATGTTGTGGGATAAATTAGATCTGCATGACACTGATAATGCATTTATCACATTACTCAAGAAATCCTATTTCTAAATGATATTTTTTAAAAAATGAGTTGCTATATTTTATGAAGAATAACATCTGTTATAAATTTATATGTATACTATGTTGGGGATTATTATTGAAGTTGAAGATTAGTTTTATTTTCCTTTTATATCCTCTCTTTTAAAATTAGAATATGTGACTTTTCTTCTAATTAAAATAACGAAAGAAAGTGAATGAACTCATCTAAGTCAAATGCAAGACTTCCAGATATTACTGAATAAATTGGTGAGAACAAGCTATAGCTTACAAAGTCCTGGTGAGAAGATGGAACTCAAGAACTGAAGGAAAGTCTATAGAAATATTGGGTTCAAGAAGTTGTGAAATAAAATATGGTAACATGTGTGAAGCTGGAAATGAGAACATGAGCAGCTAAATGAAGTTGATTTATTTTTCCCATTCAGGAACAGATGAAACACAGTAGTACTGCACTTATTTAAAGGCAGAAATGAAGGGGAAAGATTTGAAAGGAGGCCAGAGACACAGCATCTCAGGAGAACCTAAGGAATGACAAGTGGGAGCTACATGAAGAAGGTTCCCTCTCTTAAGAGAACCAGAAGGATGGAGAGAAAGTGTAACAGTTAACACAAGGAAATACCAAGACTTTTTGTTCCATGAAGACTGTATTTAGATATAATATTGTTTTCCCAGCTTTCACCTAGGAGATCCAGAGGTGATCACCATTTATCAGAGGGTACCATCTTCTTTTTCTTCTATGATAAGGAAAGGGGAAATAATTGATTTCAACAATATTTCAACAATGTGACAATGCTCTGCTATACCACACTTCCTAAACTGAATGGCAATATCTTCATTAAAAAAATATTAATGTATATAATATAACCTTTCCTAAATCTTTTTGATATCCTTACTATTAAAAGGCAATGTTTAATGTTAAATTTATATATTCTGCTTTCAGAAACCTTTCTCACAAATATTGGTGTGCTTTTCCCAAAATTTGTGTGTCTGAATTTGTAATTGAATGTGATAACTTCCCTACATATAAATAGATGCTACTAGAATATCTTGGATAGTCTTGGAACCCAGGGTTAGTCCCTAACATAAAATGTAAAAAATCATTTTATGTGATCTTCCATCTCAGCCCTTGTGAAGTCAGTTTTCATTAATTAGCTCTCCTCTTTGCATTGAGCTCTTAGAAACTGAGACAAAGGAGGGCTGTGTGAGCCACTGCAATCCAAACGCCTCAAATTATTTTAGGCATCAGTGACTTCATGAACTCATTACGCCGGCAGAACTTTGGAGGAAGGAATATGTCCACAATCCCAATACTTCAAGCTACAGGAAAATGGAAAAAGCATAAAAGGAATATGCACCTGAAGCTTTAAAAGCCTGTGCTCAGAGAAGTTTAATTTATTATTCTAATGACTTTCACAGCATGAGACTCTCACCAGGAAATACACTTCTATGCATCTAATAAGGCAGCAGGGACTGGGCTATTCCTGTAGGACTCTCGTGGCTGTTGCCAAAGCATCTTTTTATAGATGGGAAAATATAAAGTGTGTTAAAAAAAAAAAAAAAAAAAAAAAAGCTCCAGACTGATACTATCTATTCTGTTTTGCTGCTAGCAACCTTCACATATATTTCTCAGAAATGAAGACAATTTTAGCCAGCAAGCTCCAATTAAAATATTTGGGTTGTTTCTACTGAATACTTATCCATATTTTACTCTTGAGGCATGAAACCCCTAGATAAAACATTATGTTTAGGATAAACAACCTGTTATGCTCTGCTTAGTTATAAAACATAACTTGGGGGCTGAGGATGTAGCCAAGTGGTACATGTTTGTCTAGCATGTGCAAAGCCCTGGGTTTGATCACCAGCATAGAAACACATTCACACACATATAGAAATATACTGGAGTTGGGCACAAGTAAGTCCTTCAATGTCATCATGATACCACTTTTTCCTGAATCTTACTTCTTCTGCAGTTTGCTGCCTATTTTTCTATATAATTATATATGTTTATGAACATTTAACCATAAATTTATTTTTTACCTAAGATGATTGATTATTCTATATGCTTTGTTCTGCAATTTTTTTCAATTGATGGTATATTCTTTCTCTTTCTCTCTCTCACTCTCTCTCTCTCATTCTCTAGAAGTGGAAATGTTCTATGTATGGTACATGAATTTTAAAATCTATGGATATTTCCAAATGGGAATACAAAGATTTTTCTGATTATGCTTGAGTAGAAGAGTATAAATTTTCACATTTGTGACATTGAATGATACATATTTTAAATTTTAATCCAATTTGATAACAAAAATGATTTATTATTGTTGCTTTCATTCGGATTAAATTAACTTCATTGTAATATGGGAATCTTTTCACTACATAGTCCTCAACCATTCATTTTATGTTTTGTAGTTTCAGAAAGCCATGGGTCAGAGGGCCTCCATGGGTATTATATTACACAGCAATCAGGTCTTACTAATCTCTTTGTAATTATTTGCAGTAAAGATACTTGCTCACAAAGTAAGCAAATGCAAATAAGAAATAATCTATTCCTAATTCTTTATAGACTTATTTCTACCCAAATGTATTTATTATAAATTGCATATGTGTGTCCCAGTCTTTTTGAATAACACAGTTAGTATCCTGAGTGCATATAATGAGACACTTCTCAGAAAGCATGAGAAAAGGCCAAGTTCAACCAAAAAAAATCCTAGAGGTAAGGATTAAAGTCAAAATTGAACACAGAAGCCATTATCCATTTGGGACAGATTTCCATCCAGGCAAGGCAGCCATGGGGTCAGAGAAGAGAAGAAAAATTTCTACATGATTCAAAATATCAAAAGCAAAGGAATTGCTTAGTTATATTATTGTATACAATAGGATCTCAATATGTGTGAAAAGAGAGAGAAGACAGAATGACATCCCATATGGGACTATACCCAGAGCACAGTGGAGTTGAGTTTTATCAGGGAGTGGATTCCAAGTTGGTATTAAATTAGGTCAAGTATAGTTGAAATTACACTTCAAAATACCTTAACCTATTTGTGCAATACCCTACACATAGTTCAATCTAGAAAGTAGGCTGTAGCATTTTTAAAGAAACTGTGTAAATTAAATGGTGGTCATACTTTCTATGTTCCTCTTTCTACACTAGATGTTTTTATTCATATAAAGTCCTTCATGTATCATACCTTGTTGCACCCAATCTGACCTGCATTTTTAAAATATTTCCAAACCAAATAATATGCAATACTTTTTGAGCACATTTTCTCATTTTTTTTTTTTTTTTTTTTTTTTTTTTGCTTCCAGCAGCTCAGTGCAATAAGTAGAATCATTAACACTTAATTCACAGGGGAGAAAAATGGGGTCTCTGTGGTCACAGTGAAGGTATCAGGTATCTGAACTCATGCACACTTTCACTGACAAACACACATGTCTTTCTCCGTAAATATTATTTACTATATAAATTTCAGACTAATCCCAAAAATATGTACAAATCACCAACTTTTCAAAGAGAAATAGTCCCCGAGAAATACTGACTCATTTAACAATGACAGTGGTTTTGCTTTTTTCATATTGGCAGGAATAGTGAGGACAATCATACATACTTATTTAATAGAATGGAAGTTACTAAGATCCCATCTTGGTTAATCCTCACAAGTGGAAGGGTGCTTGTTCACCAGGCTCTCTCATACTATAAGATATTATTATTTCTTCACAGGTTTTTTTAGCCCAATCTATGACCTTAAGAAAATATTCTCTTGAGGTACTATTATTATTATTTAACTGTTGTAAGATTGGGTACCACAGAATTTACCACTAGGTCAACACAACATAGAGTAAACATATTTTCCCATCACTAGTAATTAAAAGGGTTTTGAAACCACAGCACACAATAGGCATTCAAAAAAAGGCAATGCCACAGAAGGGAGAGACACTGTTAGCATGAGACTTTCTTCTCAAAAGGAATCTTAAACACCTTCCATATCTGCATTCAGCATGATCTGCTAACTCAACTTGCTCTGGTTCTATTCTATTTGCACCCTGTCCTCCATGGCTGTACCTCTTAGAGAGCTGACCAGTGATCCTTACAAAGGCAAAGATGACCACCATCACAGATTTTTTTAGTACTTTCTCATTTGTAAGTTTCAAAATGAAGTTCTAGAACAGGCAAAATTTAATAATTGCAACAGAAGTCAAAAAGAAATTAACAAAGAGTGGGAGTAGGGAGTACTCACTAGATGGAGGAATGTGAGAACTTTCTAGAGAAACAGAATCTTGATTGGGGTGGTAATTACACCCTATCTTTATCAAAAGTCACTGAACCATATATGGAAGATTTGTGCTTCTCTTGTTTTAGATAAATTATCCTTTAATGTAATTTGTTATGATTTCTTTGGTAGGGGGAAGAAATTGTCATGCCCTCAAAATTTTCCCTTTAATTTCAGAAACAAAGGCACACATTGTGGACTCATTGATATTTTAGAAGATTAAACATCATCACAATATGTAGAATTTGGGGGGATGACAGATATACTGTTGTGCTTCCTAACTGAACAAGTATCATCAGAAAATGGCTATATAGGTCTTCTACCTTCTTTCTTTCTTTTTTTTTTTTTTTAGTTGCGCATATATTCTCATAAGTCATCTTGTTTAGTTAAAAGAGCAATGTGTTAGAAAAATCCAAGATACTAAAAATGGCCACTTGCCCCAAGAACTTCTGAAGTACAATAATGAAAATGGGAATTCAGCAATAGGTCAAATGAGGTATATGTTCCAGAAATTTGGGTTGTCTTCTGGAATTACCTTTCTTTAACCAAACCACATCGTTCCAGAGTCTAGTAAGAGAACTGATATTACGGAGGCAGAGATAGAGTACAAGGGGTATGTTACAGGCAAATTTTAACTGAACTCAACCAATAAAGCACATCAGTAACATATCCTCTACATGGTGGGCATTATGACAACATCAACTAGAAAGATAGGCGGGTTCACCTGGCTCCTTAATTAGAGAACACACAGTTGCAAGAACCCATTTGAATAAGTGAGTAATTACAATACAGCATGAAGAATTAGTGCTGGAATAGATGCAAGTAGAGACTCAGGAACTCTGGTTCAGATTCTGGTTGCTATTTACTAGGTTTATACTTGTGGACAAACTGCTAAAATGCCATGTGCCACAATTTCCCATCAGCAAATGGAATGGATACATAGTATCTGTCGTATAAGGTTTTATAAAGGTTAAGGAAGGTATTGCATTTAAAGTTCTTAGAGCACAGTCTGACTCAGAGTGAGTGCTATGTAAGGAACATTAAGACAGGTAGTCTCCAAGGGCAAGCCCAAATGTCCATCCAGGTTTCCTAAATAAGAACCATTCAGACAAGAGTACCTGCTCTCAGTCAGTATCCACTCTACCAGATGTTGACAAATGCATCACATTTATGGAGTCCAACACCATTAATAGTAGTATCACCCATCTCCTCTTGTTTTAACTCCATGAAGTCCCTGAAAACATGACTCAATATGTAGTGTACATGTGTGCAAAGAGTAGAAATACTCAAGGATATATAAGTGTGTGTGAGAGAGACAGGGACCATGAGATCATGAGAGACAAGGATACATTCTGCTTAAGAGTTACATTTTGGGCTGGGGAAGTAGCTCAATAGCAGAACACCTTTCCTGGTATGTATGAGACCCTGGGGTTCAATTTCCAGCATCACACACACACACACACACACACACAGAGTTATTACTCACATTCCAAATGAACAAAATTATATCACAACAGGTATAGAGCCATGAATACTTGTGAAAATTAACATGCACATATATAATCATGTTTATTTCATACACACATATGTGAAAAAAAAGAGCAGAGCAAGCCAACATTCAAATATGTGGGGTATTTTCAAATTATAGAGTTTGGATAAAAACACTAAGGAAAGTAGAAAATGTCAATTATTAATCAATAAACTATAAAAGCAAGTTTAAGGACTATTTCATTGAAAAACATAAAACCACCGTTGAATAAAAATCAGAAAGGAAAACAAAACCAACCAACCAACAAAACAAAAAGAAGACAAAATGAAAGCTCCTCTCACTCTTCCTGGAGACTGGAAGAATTGCTGGCCAAGCAGCTGCATCTGATCCTAATTGGTGCCAGCTGATGCACTTTCCAGTGTTGGAGAATCCTGATGGAAAGCACATCTTCTGAGAAAGGACTCCTCTGCATTCGTTTATCGAGGACATTTTGCTAAAAAGAAACTACGTATGTATTAAAATACAAGTGTTGATCTCTTTTTTCCTGGATTATAAATGTATCTCATAGAAGTCTATATGCCCTTTGGTAGCAACTTGCCAGCATTACTTAATTATGTTGTTTTAAAACATTATTGGCTGTTTGTGGTTTTTAAACTTGTGAATATTAGAATCACATTAGCAAAATCATCAAGTGAAAAATACATAACTCTATTTGATTTGCTAGATAGATATTCCATGATGAATAATTAAAATATTCCCACCAGACTCTTGGTTTCAGATAGCAGAATGAAGCATGACTGCAAAATCCTCCTTCCCACAATCTTAATTATAAGTAAGTGAAGGAACAGCAAAAACACCCTGCTTCAGTCAAGCAAAGAAAGATGGCCATTTAAGAAATAAATGCTTTTAGGACTATACATTCCTTAATCGATACTTCTAAAAGTACAGAGTTCAAGTCCAATGTTGATGATAAAATAATCCTTAATAGAGACATCTACTTCCTTCATACTATAAACACATTTCTGCATCACACACACAACTATCAGTGCAACAGGGAAACAAGAACGAGTCTCATCATAATCAAGGTCATAAGAAGAATGTGATGTAATTTTATGGTACTATCAGATTACGCAATGTGATAAAAGAAAAAGAGTTATAAACAGAATAGCAGGAGACAAATATATCACCAATCTTAGGTGATATGATTATGCCTAAGGACATCCAAGAATATTAAATCAAAAACAAATAAATTATATTAGGAATCCTAAGATAATTCTACAAAAGAGTGATACATGTAGAAAAAAAAATGGATAGACTAATTTTCAATAGTAAGCACAAACATAAATCACTGGGTATTAATCTAAAAGAAATTCACGTCGCTTATGGGAAGAAAATTTAAAATTCTAGCAAATACCATGGAATATTTTAATGCCTGAATGGATATACCATGCATATAAAAGGAAGTAAATGGAACAAAAGAAAAGAATTTAGAAATAAACCAAAAACATATAAGATTTAAATTTGTAGTCCAACTAAATTTCAAGTTGATGCAGAAAGTAAAAGTATTTCATAATTAGGATTGAGATTACAGGTCCAGTTTGTACATATACACATGTATGTACGTATATACGCATATTTCTGTATGTGTGTGGATAGATGTATGTGTGTATGCATGCATACATTTGTGTATTTCTCTCCTTATACTAGAGTATAAAAATAAATGCAAAATGATGAGAAGAAATCATGGTTGAATTTATTCATACTTATTGAACAGAAAAATATTTTAAGTCACATTAAAACCTAGAAGGATTAAAAGAAAAAAATCAGATTTTATCACACATATATTTTATATGGTAAATATATAAATAAAATTAAAATGTAGAAAATAATTGAAGGAAATATATATAATGCTATTTCAAACACATATGTAATTATTTTATTCTGTAAAATACTTTAAAAAATCAATCCAAAGATCACAAAATAGAAATCTGTAAAGAATATTAGGTTTCTGAAAAAAGAAAAACTACAAATGATAGATAAATGTACTTTGACCTTCATAATGAAATAATGTAAAACAAAAAGTGAGACTATTTTTCAAAGTTAAATTTAACAAAAATGTTTTAAGTTTAGTAATTATAATGCTAGTGAGGTTATGAGGAAACAGAGTCAATTATACTTGTTAAAGGATAAATATGTGGATTAGTTCTTATGGGCAATATAGCACTCTCCAAAAAAATAACAGAAAACTCAGGATTCCTTTGATCTACTATTACAACTCTTAGGGAGTTAGGCTGAAGGTACACCCCTGGAGGGTCATCAGTATGCTGGTGTAATGATGCTTACCACCTGTAGTTTGTGTTAGCAAGGAGAGCAACCATCAAGAGGGGCTGATTAACTGTGTCATCACATGGCTGTATTAAGGAATACAACATCACTAGTAGAAACAATGAGGTAAAACTGTAGGAGAAAGACCAGGTGAATAAATGAGAGAAGGAGAGAAGAAATCAAGTACACAAGTTGGTAAAAGCATAGTATAATGAAAATTTTATGTTTATTATATAAATATAATGGCAAATAGACATACACACACACACACACACACAATATGTCCTATAGAACCAGCAAGAACACTTAAGAAAAATAGATTTAAAAATAGGAAACATCTCAGGATAGAAGATTTATTTCCTTCTTTCCATATTCTTAAAAGTTTCTTACGATGCACATATATTTTGCTTTTGATTTTGTTTTCTACTTTTATAGCAAAAGGCAGTACCTTGGTAGTGAATTAATTTACATTTTTAATATTAAAAACAAAACAGTATTTAGTGTTATGGTTTGAATTATTTCTCCAAATAATCAATTATCATTCAAAAGAAACCAAGCTACCTCACAAGCATGATGTTATGACACTTTTTCCAGAACAGACCATAAGCTTCATCTTCATTCTATCAATCTTGGTGGTCCCTGCATCAACTGCTATGTTAGCTTAAATATATAAACTGCTCCAAGTCACTTTTCTAAATGAAAACATCTTAAGATTGAATTATCTTTTCAATTATTTTTACATGTAGTAAACGATTGAAATTCATGATATAATTTTCTGTTCCATGAGCATGAATCCAAATCTAGAAACATTTCTAAATACATTGGTAATCTCTAATATGAACCAATCCTAACTTAATTGATCATTCAGTTTACAAAAATAACCAACCATGTTAACAGGAACAGCCATTCCTTAATTCTTAGTCATAATTTTATCATAACAAAATTTTTTTTTCTAAATCCCTTACTTTAAAAGTGTTCAAAATGAACCACTAGAATTACACGAATAAATAGGGATTAATTGGATGGATTCACAAGGGAAATTGGAATAATAAGAAGCTCTAAAGGCTATTAAAATTTAAATCATTTGCAACAGTATGTTAAATTGAATTCTTTAACTGAGGGACCAAGATAAAATGCAGATAGGGAAGTAAGTTAGACATACCATACAATAGCATTTGCCATATGTAAGAGGAGGTTGGCTGAAAGCTGGTTTAATGGCCTTAAATACATATTAAGGGTTAAAAGCATGGTGCAGGCCAACTGAACCAGCAAGAGGACTTGTGTGAAAATTCTGTTTGGAAAAAATTGTTCTGCACTTACTTCTCCAGTTAATAGAAAGTAGCTCCCTAAGGGACCTTCAGGAACCCATGTGATTTTTCTCAATTAATTGGGTAAAATGAACTGGGATTGGTTCCTATTCAGGAAATGTAGAACACAAAATAAACAACTGATGATCTGGGATTGGACTGCACTCTCAGATTTGTTGGAGTCAGCATGAATGAGAACTTCCTGGGCAAGTTGTGGGTTACAGAGGAGAGAGAGGTTGTGAAGCTGGAGCCTTCCTGTCTCTTGTCCAGGAGAACCACCAGGAGAAGATGAGACTAACACAGAGAATCTGCAGAATGGACCTCTGCTGGGGGGAGGTGAGGTTAAGAAGGGAGCAGAGGGCTGGAGAATAATATCATCAACACCACAGATGTGCTTCCAAACATCCACAGTAGAGGATGTTGAAGAGTCCAATAAAGTCCCCAGGAAAAAGAAGGCAAAGTCATCTCAAGATGGTCAAGTCAGACTTCCTCACCTCTCCTCCCTCTTCCCTCTTACTTTCTCTCCCATTAGCCCTGGGAGAAATGAGAGTCAACAGTCTGAGGAGATGAACAGAGAAGATGGTGAAAGAAAGACCAATTGTCCCTCCCTACTTCAAAGAGTTCATTCTTCTGCAGACCTCAGCTGGGCAAAGAAACTTAGGCTACATTTTTATGAAAGATTGATTATTGAACAGAGATTACACATTCTCATATCTGAATTGAGCATTAATTTGCTACTTAAAGGGACTTCTGGATCTCTGTGACTTCACTTAAGAGGAAAATAGGACTCTTAAGACTTTAGATTTTTGGTTTTTGCCAAATGTCACTAGACATATTAGTGAAAAGCTGAGACTGTAAGTCACATTTCCATTATTGTATTGTGTCCCTTTAAAAAAAAAAAGCAGTTATTTGATTTGATTTTTTTTTTTTTAAGGAAAAGAGTCAAGAGTGAAAGTTCCCATGGTCTTAAGTCTCCCACAAATATGTAGTGCTTATAATAAAGGTTGTTGATAACCTGCATAAATTAATTTCCATTTTCTGGAGACAGTAAATGCAGTGTTTTGTCTGACTATATGCACCATGAACAATGTAGCATTTTATAGCATTCCTTTTACGCATAACCCCACTTGCATATCATTAATATGTCCTGACTTGATTTAAAGTCTTAGAAATTATTTTCCCTGAAATATTTTAGTTCCATGTCCCCTTTGGGGAATTATTTTCAGCCGTAATTAGCTTAATTGACAAGACAGTCAAGGGACTTGAAAGAAGAGGAAAACAAGACTACTAAGAAAAAAAAATTGTTCCCGATTTTATTGGTAAAGGGATCCTAAGCCTCAGTAAAATGCAGTTTGCCAGAGCCTGGGAAACTCATTCCTATTTATTTCATTCCCACCTGATGTATAGAGTCTTACCTGATTCAGGGTAGCCATGTTCCTTCCTGAAATGTTCTGAATAGGTATTATGATGAGTACATGCTAACCTTTTTTAAGGCCAGTATCATATTGAATGCCTCACTGCTTCATACTGCTAGATTTTTTTTTTTTTTTTTAGTGTAAAATAACAAGTTTACATTTTCTGCCTCTTTAGGTGTTGTCATGAGTTTTATCAAAAAAATAAACTGAACATTTCATTCTGTCTCCATCCTGCACTCCTCCTAAAGTAAGCACTTGAATTGTAATTATATTAAAACTCCTCTCCATACCAGAGAGTGCATGGATTCCAGGGGTAAAATCTTTGTCACAGACTTGGGAACTGTGTGGAATCCACATAATTTACTATTTCCTGTGATTCATCAAAATGCCATTTTTCCCCTCTATCATGAACTCCTACACCCCATAGATATTAACTTTAATTAGCAAGTATATACAAAACCAACTATAATTTAACAGGATAGTAAGTGTTTGCTTTTATAAAATGAAAACACATAGATCCCTAGACCACTGTTTTCCCTGTCACTTTTAGTCAGCATCCTGCATATGACAAATAGATATTATTTTATTCAGGGTCTTTAAGAATTATAATCCTAGCAATAGTGCGTTTACCTACACATATTTATGTGTCACTTGAAGAATTCTGATTTACCTTAATCTTCAAACTGCTAGAAAGTTAACATGATGCTTTCTAAAAATTCTTTTAAACATTTTCAGATCTTACATTGAAAAGTAAATGAAATAAATTGCAGGAATGGGCACAATGTTTATGACTTCCCTATTTTTCCTCTCTCTCATCATCCTCCAGAGTCCTCATATTTCCTTTTGGGCACCAAAGGAATTCCTGACATTCTTGGTGAAACTCCTTTTTCATGTAGCCAAAGGCATTAACTGAAAACCCACCACCAGGCATTAGGGAACACAAATAGATGGAAAACCTCAAATCTGGCAAGAACTTGTTTTTCATATCACTTTTAGTTAGAAAATTCTTGTCAACAGCTATTGAAATGTTATGCTTGCAGGCCAAAGGAATTCTTTTATGGAATATTTTCTTTGTGCACGAAGGGCTCCAATCTCACAATGTCACACTTTGACTTTAACCGAAGCTAGGAAATGCCTTAACTCAGTTGTATATGCAGGAGACTGAAACATGCCTTTAAGAGTACTCATTAATAATTTGCAAACTGATTGGCCCATGATAATTCAGGAATTCTGAACCCGTAAGATTTAATTGCCTTTCCTGGAATTCACAATACAACATAAATGAACAAAAAGGAAGCATAAACTGGAAGCAGAACTGTCCATTCCTCTCATTTCGCCATACTTGAAAGCATCATTTGAGCTGCCCTGGCATGCACGTCAAATCCTGAGCCCCCAGTATATCCTAAGTCATCTGCACGGCTTTGTAAACTAGTCTTCTCTCTAGCAGCAAGCAAGTAAACAATCATGTGGATTGAGAATGAATTTACATTAAAATATGTGCCAGCTCTGCGTATATGAAGTATCCTCCCTGCTTCCTTGAACATGGCTGTACCCCTAATCCCAGAGAGCAATGTGGCAAAAAGGACTGGGTTCAGGGGCTCAAAGTCTCACAGAGAAATGACCCACATAAAAATAACTCGTGGTTTTTAACTTTGTAGTATCCTTTCAAAATAAGAATGACACAGTTCTCATAGAGATGTTCACTTCTTCCTTCTCTACATCAAAAAGTTGGTGTCTCTGGGCCACATGTACAGTCTGGGGGTATGACCAAACCATTTTTCTAATTAGTTGGAAACACTTCTCTTACTCTGAATTAATCATTTTAATTATGCTGTCAACATCAGTGTCAGGACTTCAATCAAACCTGTTTCCTTAATGGCCTCCTCTGGTCATGGTTTATCAGCCTGTTCCTTCGAACATCACATGGTCACGTAAGCCTGATAGCATGCATTTTTAGGGAAACTCTAGTGAGCTGCATTAGGGTGTAGTGAGCTTTACATTTGGACGAGAGAGCCACACGCAGGGCAAATGAAACGTACAGATGGAAAGAGCTGTCTCCAGTGAGAGGGCTTCCCATGGAGAGAGGCATTTTATGTCCTTCAGAGGAATCCCCATAAAAGCAATGGGGGAAATCTAGGCTTTGGATAAAGCACAGCCTAGAGCAAGAAAGAATGAGACACAAAGAGGGAGGGAAACCAACAGTCCTTCTTCAAAACTGCTAGAGTACAGGACTTCTGCTCCCATAAATGATCCCCAGTCCAGAAAATTGAAATCTATGCATTTCTGTGACAGAAGTAGATAAAGTCATGAGTTTTCAAGACACAATTTATTTCTTCTTGGATTTTCTGTTCCCTTCCCAAAGAAAATTATAGACAGAACTATCAGGTAGAATTCATTGAACAAGGAATGCAAATTGCTGCCTGTAGCTCCTGAGATCATTTAAAATAATAAAGGAAATCTAAATGGATGAGAAGACCCCAGTCAATAGCTCACTCCCACCATAACTAACAAGTGAGCCTTGAAGGAAAACAGTGCAGTAGTAATTTAACTTCAGGGTCTTTAACAAGACAAATACTGCTGCCATCACAGTTGGATATATGGGTGTTAGTAGGATGGCTTGAAATACAACACTTGATAATTAAGAATCAGGCATCTTGATGGGCTTGAAGTTCCTGCAGAGAAATCTGTAGGTGGTGGGGAAGGAGTGAGAGAGGGCAGTCATTTTTAGTATGCTTTTTTTAGGGAGAAGGCTCTGACAGATAAATTACAAGAGGATCTGTTTTAATTTCCTCTGTGATGAAATGTTGAAAAATGTAAGTCATCATTTTTTTGGGAAAAGAAAAAGGGGAACCTGGACATGAAAATGGTTGACTTCAGTTACTCCCAGAGATACACCAGGAACTGTTTCAATTTCTTGCCTTGTGGTCTAAGTGCCAAATACTGATAAGGATACACAAAAGCCAACAGTCACCTTTCTAGTGGGCGGTCTTGTTGCATGTAAGAGCTAATTGATTTTGGACTGCATTTAAGACATTAGCCTCAACAAAGGGAATAACATTTACAGACACAAGAGCCCTAACGAAACTAAAAATAGTAGCTATGATTGGGAACTTGCTCTCTACCAGCAATTCCCCAAAGAAGATTCAGAACTGGTGAACTGAAGCAGAACCAAGGACGATTTCACTTTGCCCTTGCTTAATTAAGGGAAATATAAGTTTTTAAGAGATAATGTCTGTTCTACTTTTCAGGAACTAAGTGGTTGCTATCATGTGATAGTTTCACACACTACATGATACTATCATTGCATTCAAAACTGGTCAGCACTCCATGTGCCTAGCATGGCACCTCATCTGCAGGTCATTTCTTCACTTGGAAGGAAGAAAAGAACTATGAAGGAACTGGGGAGAAGTTCCCTCCCAATATTCCTACAGGAAAAAGTGATTTCTTTTGTCTTGGGTCAGTATAGGTGATAATACATACTTAAGAATGAAAGCCCAGCTTTGCCACCCGCTATTGTATGACCGTAGGCAAGTCCCCGAACTGCAGAGACCATTCCCTTATCTCTAAAATGGAAACACTACCATAATGATTTCAGTACCTTACTGTGGTAAGAAACATAAACAATGGATCTGAAGGACCTACGGGCAGCCAGACCTAATATATACATGGTGCATAATGCTGCAAAGCAGGGAAGACAATTGTCTCAGTTCATAGCTGATGCCCTCCCTCCCCAAACATCCCAGCTGTGACCTGAGGATCAAAAGTAGCAAGAGAGTTAAATTTATGCTACTATATTTGATTGTTTTGCAAAGATAGTGCTAGAAACAGAGGTACTTTGGAATGCAATGAGTTAGAATCAAGCTTCCCTAGTGCTTACAATTCACCAACATTCCTACCAAAACAAGTGCTTCAGTCAGGGGAACATTATATTCCACCTTTGAAGTTAAGGATGTTTCCCTGGGATTTGATATTATATGCAAAAGAAAAAATTTTTCATAAGAAAGAGGAAAATATTAGCCATCTACTTAAGAGAAACTATTACATTTTAATTAGATATGTAAATTATTGTTTTCAAGTAGCAAAATATTTGAAAGTTTCTAAAATTAATTATTCAGACTAAAATGTAGTATGTTAACTATATTGTTCTTCTTTGTCAATCAAGGTGGTTTAGACTTAGCAACATTTTATCAGTGTTGAAATTATTAAAATAGAAAACATAGGATTTCCTTCAATATTTGGCTACACCTCTTTAAGAGAAAAGAACAAAGCCCCCATAGAGCATCATTTATGTACATACTTATTATGAACCATTCCCAGAAGGCAGTTCACTGGTATCAGAAATCAGAACCTCAAATGGAGTCATGTATGCTTGTTCTTATATTGTTTTTACATACATTATTTCACTGGATCAAAAACACATGCAAATATATTACTAAATCAAGTTGTTTATACAGAAATAAACTTTTTACCACTTCAGAAATTGTTCTACTGAATAACAACTACATAAGAAACTAATTGCCCTAAAAGTTTATCCTAATATCCCAACTTTTACAATAGCTTAGCAGGATGAGATGGAACATGTCTGTAGTCCCAGTGACGGGGAGTCTGAATCAGGAGGATTAGGAGTTCAAGGCCAGCCTGGACAACTTAGAAAGACTGTCAGGGGCGGGCTCTGAGGGCCCCAGAGCTGCACCCTGGCCTGATCTCTAAGATGGCGCCTGGCATCTTATGAGACATAGCTGCACTCATAAACAAGTTTTAGGAAGTAACTCTGGTTGGCTGTTGTACATGAGGCGATCCTGGTATCTGCCTGGAGACTGTTCCTTGATAGGCTGACTTTCCTAGTAGTCTACTCTCTGATAGGCTGATGTTCTCAATATAAGTCTGAGACTTGTGGAATAAAGCCCCCCTTTTGGTTCTTGTGATCAAGAAGAGCGTATGCGTTGTGATCGCCCACCGCCTACAGGCGGTGGGCGATCATAAGTGGTGCCGAAACCCGGGACCTCGAGTTATAAAGAAGAAACTGATCAGGTAAATACAGGGAAAGTAAAGTACAGTCTGGCCAGGTTAAAGTTCGCTGGATAAGCCTGTCTCAAAATTAAAATATAAAAATGCCTGGGTTTGTGGCTCAGTGGTAAAGCATCCCTGGATTCAATCCCCATTCCTGAAAAGTAGGAAAAAAATTTTAAAATAAATTAATCATATCACATTGATTGGATTAGAATTTCAGTTTCTAACACAAGCCAGTAAGCCAGTTTCTTCACCAGCAAATCATTAGTCCAATAAAAATTATTAATTGGCTTTTAAATATGTCCTTTGTCTTACAAACTCAGAATCAGAATGTTACAGTGAGAAAGGACTTGACAGGCATGTGGGGGGGGCATTCTCCAAATCTTGTACAAATATATAAACCATTTGTACAATCTCTGGAAAACCTGTTTGTTTAAATCACAATATATTAATTTTAACATACATTTACCTGACTATATAACTAGTACAAATAGGTGTAGAATATAATATTTAAGATAATTAGATTTTTAACAATTATAAAAATAAATTCCTAACCCATGTGGTAACATCTCAGTTATACAGTTATGTTATCCTACATTATCCACTGTTTTCATGACAAAGTTTTAAATTAGCTATTTATTATACTGTGATCCTTGAAATCATCCTTTAAAAGATAATTTTTTTCAGTGAATCTAAGCTTTCAATATCTTACACAAGTAAGTTCACATAATAGCAAATAGCAATGAGCAAGGCATAGTTAAATTAATTTTTGATGTATTCCAAATCCAAAAAAAAAAAAAAAAACCACCAACTAAAAATATATGCAAGTCAATAAAGGAGTTGCCATTTGAAATTGACTCCAAAGTTGGTTTTGGGACTGGTCATCTCCTCAGAATACCTATAAATGCTTGAAAGAACTAGGTTGAAAATCCCCACAAATGATACACTAAGAAATTTAGTAAGGAAACAAAGTATCTATTTTCTGTTCATATCTGAAGACCCCATTTCTAGAAATAACTGAGAACTAAGCACAATTTCTTCTTGGTATATTTCATATTATTACTGTGAAAGTATATCTTCCTGTTGAAAGGGGAATTGTCACTTACTTTGCCCAGCAATCCCAGTTGTATCCCCAGGGATGAGACTTTACCTAACACATGATGGTTAATGAAACTTAAGAAAGAGGAGTGTGCATTTCTGGTTTTAATCCAGTTAAGTGAAATTCAATTAACAGTGTTTGGCATGGTCCCTAAAATGAAAAGCTCATTTTTACATTCTCAGAAAGAAAATGACCAAAGTCTGTCTTGTTTGAGGGGAATTATTTTTGTAGATGGTGGGTGAATTTCACACATGTGAAATTGGTATAGACTCTTACAAGTATTATAAACTACTGAAGAAAAATGTATTCTGCTAGTTAATTGTGGTAAGAGGAGGAGAAACCAAGTAATTATGGCATGTTCCAGGGCGAGAACCCAAAGCTGGCACATCAGGGCAGCACCAGGCTTCTAGAAACTGACAGGCTCAGACAACTCACCTCACTTCCTTGAGTTCTGATCCCTTGTAGGTCAACTGAGTAGTTGTTACATGACTAACAATGTAAGAGTACAGGTTGAGAAACACAATAGAATAAGATAATGAGAACATGTAAACATGTTTTGCTTGAGCCTGCAGGATAATGGAAAGAGAATGTATTTTAGAATTATTACAGACCAGTGTTTGAACCCTCCAATGTGTGACAATGGGCATCATAACTGAACTTTCTAGAATCTCTTTCCTTATCTGAAGAAGGGTGATAATGTCTACTTCACAGAGTTGTTGATAGTTAAATGAAAAAACACAGGAAGTGTTTTGATTCTTTTACCTATTCTTCTAATGTAACTACTAATTATCAGTCTAATTATGTGCTTTAAAAATTAAAGACTTTGTTGCTTATTTCTTTATATATGAATTTGTATAATAGCAATTTACATATGTATGTATGTATATATATGGTTATATATCCATCCTCATATATATGTATACTTATGTATACCCACATATCATCATATATAT
This sequence comes from Sciurus carolinensis, assembly GCF_902686445.1. Classification (NCBI taxonomy): domain Eukaryota; kingdom Metazoa; phylum Chordata; class Mammalia; order Rodentia; family Sciuridae; genus Sciurus; species Sciurus carolinensis. The sequence goes on from NC_062229.1 coordinate 38,860,120, forward strand.
GTATTTATGTGTATATAAACACATATATAAGTATATATGTGTCCATATATGAGTGTGTGTGTGTGTGTGTGTGTGTGTGTGTGTGGTTATTGTTAGTGACTAACTCTTCCTATTCACTACAAGAGTGGTACAAGCGAGGTATGGAACTTCTGATAATGATAGCTCATATGTTAAAAAAGTAGAATAATATATTTTAAAGCTTTAAATTAGCCTAAATTTAAGAGTGTCCAGTAAGGATGCCTTTTATGTATTCAATAGGACCTAACTTATTCTAAACGTTTTTTAACACAATATATATGTACATATACCTACACATGTATATATACGTGTATTCATATGTGTGTGTTTATATAATATGAAGGGGTGATAGATAGTATTAAATATACTCTATTTGCTGCTGTTTCTGTTATGATTCTAAAACACTATGATATAATTATCTTGTCAAACCAAGAAAGCAAAACACATGGAGGAGATTGAGATAGTTGACATCTCCTAAAAAGTAGAATTGGTTTTAGAAGATTTTACACTAAAGACCAGCTTTGCTTTTGCTATAATGTATTCAGGGAAAAGGCATTCCTCTTCTCTAAGGACATCTGACTTTAGAACACAAGGAAACATTTGGCATTTTGCCAAATTCTAATAATACAAACTCAGAACTAATGCTATAAAGAGCATTAGGTTTAGGGTTAGGGATAAGGAGAGCGGTAAGAATGAAGGAAAGAAGGACTGTATAGAGGGAAAAGAGGGGTGGGAGGGGTGGGGGGAAGGAAAAAAAATAATCAAACATCATTGCCCTATGTAAACGTATGATTACACAAATGGTATGCCTTGACTCTATGTACAAATAGAGAAACAACATGTATCCCATTTGTATACAATAATAAAAATTAAAAAAATAAATTAAAAAAATTAACTTTAAAAAAAAAAAAAAGAACATGATATGATTCTGAGACACATTCAACTTTCAATTTATTTGGCTACTAGGGAAAGTATTCCTCAATCCTCAAAATAGTCCATCAAGTCAAAAGAATATTCTGATACAATGTCAAAATTAGACTTTATAGATTGCACTTTGTCATTAACACACCAATGGTGGTGTACATTGCACAAAAATATAAAATAACAAGAGGGGGAAAAAAATCTTCAAAAAAGTAGCAAGAAGATAGAGCCAGCTTCATGAGCATGAGACCTGTGCCCAGGGCTCCTAGCTTAGAACTTCATTCCTGGTTTAATTCTATAATGCTGCCGTCTTGAAAATTTTAATGTATTATTAAACAAGTACTTTACATTATCATTGGCATTAAGCTTCACAAATTATGTAGCTAGTCCTAGGAGAAAACAGACAAACTCTATTAAAACCTCTGCCTATGCGTGTTTGACATTTCTTTGATCTAGCACTGGCCCCATCATATGAGGAACACTATTTTGACAGATGAAATCTATCAGTAGAGATGTTTCTTCAGCAAAAATGCAAGGTAATGTTTGTGTCTGGCCCCAGCTCATCGTTTTTACACTATTTTGCCCTTGACATCATCTTCTCAGGTGCAGAGGACACTATTGCTCATTTCCCTCTGACTTGCTGCCAACAGAATGTGCTGCTCATACTACCCCAGTGAATAATCCAACACAAAATTCATAACACCTTGTGATTTTAAGGCAATTGTTTATCTCTTCTCAAGGCATTTCTACCTCAGACATTCCTCTAATTTATTCAAAAATATCCTTTCTATTAGAGGAATTTATGACATCTGACATTTGTCAGTAATATTATTTTTGATAGCAGTTCCTACCAGATCTCTTGGCATTGTACTTCTGAGGCAACTGCTTATTTAATATCACCATCCCCCTTGCTAGAAATATATAATTTTCCTGACAACATCATTCTGCTTTTTTTTGGGGGGGGGGGAATAAAAAGTGGAGAGATTCATTAAAGTCTATCTACTGTGCAGTGCTGTTAGGAGTTAAAAATAAGAGCCATGAAGCTTTCTTATTCCCTTGCTTAATAATCATGATTAATGACTCTGCAACAGAGTACTTTCCAGCCATTTTTGGACAACAAAAGATCAGAAATTCAGATCAGAAATCCCCCATCTGTGAGGACCTGCAGTCACTTCCTGGTGCTCATACCAGCACACAAAACACTGGCAGAGAGAACAACTGACTTCTTATTAGGCACACTCCAAAGCTCTTGCCCTCCAGATTTTTTGCATTTGTAAATGCCATTTGTCTTGGTCTTTCTTCAGTCAGACAAGGATAATGAAGTGAATTTAGAATTGGTGAAAAGGGAATGTAAGCATAGAGCTTGAAGAATGAGGCTTCCCTACTTATCTCCAGAAGAATTATGGCCTGGGCCCTAGAGAAGGCAGGCCGCCCCAGTCAGCCCATTATTTCCACCACTCTGCTCAGGAGGTATCACTGAAGTGGTGAGAGAGAACAAGAGGGAGAAGAGTGTGGGGTCGTCTGGTTTATAATGGTTCACCTCTCAGTGGGGTGTGACAACAAAAGTGCCAATTAGTGGAAAGTACAGTAGGGACAAACAAGAGGTGCAATCTTTTGAAACACCCACTAAGAGTAATATCAAAGTTGATGATGTTGGTCCACTCATCCACTAAAGGTAACCACTTGGTTTTACAAAAGTCCAGAATAACAGCTGATATAGTGGTGGCTTAATAACTACATATTTGCAAAACTCAGACACTAAAGTATTTATGGGAGAAAGAAGTATTAAAGGAAGTATTAAATTATTAGGAAAAATAAAGTGAGGAAGAAAGGAAGGAAGGGAAGGAGGAAACAAACAAGACCAGCATAGGCCAAAGCAGCAGACTAGTAGCTCTTATATGTTAACTTCACTAGAGTTGTCTGAAAAGTTTTTAAAACAGAGATTGCTGGACCCCACCAGCAAATTTCAGTTTCAATAATTCTGAGTAGGGATCTGAGAATTTGCATTCATTACTTCAAGTTCTCAGGTGGTGCTAAAGCTTCTGGTCCAGGGACCACACTTTGAGGACCATTGTTCTAAACCTTTACATGGGAGATTCTATTCTATAGTTTACAAGGGAAATGATTGTTGGGCTGAAGGCAAGCCAATTATTCCCTTTTTTTGTGTGCCTCAGTTGACGTCAATCTATAAAGCATGAAACATTTTATTTGCTGTTATATAACTCACAGATGAAGTATAAAATATATTCTAAGCCTCATTTATGATATCCAAGATGCTGGAATTGATATTTTACAGCTAGCACATAAAAATGAATGCAAATCAAAGACAAAATAGATGTGGAGCTTATTCAAAACAGCTTAAAGAGAGCCAATCACAAGGCAGAAGAAAGCTCACAGACCAAGCACATGAAGGTTTTATTTCCAGAGCTTTCCGTCATGAACTGGATATAGGTCTCAAGATCAATGGCACTTGAGATTGTTCAGTCTCTGCTCATTTTAAAACTGGGGAGGCTAGACTAGAAGACACATGTCCCTTCCATTTGTTCTATCCTAGTGTAGGCTTATCAGACAGTTGATGGAGTGGTTTTCCAAATGACATTTCTTTTCTAAATTACGATCTCCTGACACCATATTGCAAAATAATGTAAATTAGAGAGATCAACCTTGCCAACTCTGTGCTTTAACTATGTACCCAGAAACTCTTAAGTGTTAGTAGAGATAAGCAGTTTTGTGAATCGTTTTACATTTGTGCTAAGATTTACAAGATGGCTCTACCATTACATCAAGTCTTAGTTCTGTGCTATTTCATATAATAATAGAAAATGCATGTGACTGTGAAACATAACTTTCCCTAGAGTATTCCTAAATCTTATAACTCACTTGGGCCATGTAGGTAGCATTCTATTATAGGAGAAATAGTTTTGATTGACAGGGAAATACTACTACTACTACTAATAATAATAATAATATTTGATATTAGTGATTGAACCTTAGGTGCTCTACCCCTGAACTATAACCCAGCCCTTTTTCATTTTTTATTTTGTGACAGAGTCTCACCCAAATTGCTAAGGCTGACCCCTTCAACTTATGAATCTCCTGCCTCAGCCTCCTGAGTCTGAGATTACAGGTGTGTACCATCATGCCTGACTAAGTGGAAGAGTTTTCAACATTGTGTATTAAAAATACCTAGGACAATATAGTAGTTGCTAGAAATCAATGCTGTGATAGCAATATTTTCATTAATTAATAAATATCTTCACAAATATCTTCACCAATTTTACATTGTAATATTTTCCTTAATCACTTCCTCAAAAAAATAAAACTGAAATTATAATAATGTTATTAAAAAACTGTTTCAAGTTTTCTAAAACTCTATCCTTTAAATCATCCAAGAGTGTTAGAAAACTAGGGAAATGGAGAGGACACACAGAATTTGAGCTTAATTTATTTTGAAGTATTTAAATATGGATTTGACCACAAGGGTCAATAAGTTGTCACTTTTTTCTAAGGAAGAACATGAAGGCAAAAGAGACAAGGTAAGGCCTTGGCTTGAATGTCTTTGCTAGCGTTTAATCCACCAGTTTACTGGTGGCAACTTTCTAAACTTTCTGAGCTTCAGTTTTCTAATCAAAGAGTGGCTAAAAATTCTTTATAGGATTAAAAGAGAAGATAGATAGATTTACATTGTATATGCATGTATTTATGTCCACTATGTGAGTGGCCCCTTTCATGATGCCTAACACATGGCAGCTGGTTACTAACTCAGGGATATAGTTCTTTGGTTGGTACCAAAGTCACTGCCACTGGTATCCTTTTTGGTAGAGGCTATGAACACACCCTCACAAGTTAAGAAAACCCAGTATTTTCAGGTGTCAGCCGACTAGGATTGATCATTTCACTTGGGAGACTTGTATCTGAGTATTTTTTTTAAGAGTTTTTTAGTTGTAGAGCAACACAATACCTTTATTTTACTTATGAATTTATTTGTGTGTGTGGTGCTGAGGATTGAACCCAGTACCTCACATGTGCTAGGCAAGCACTCTACCACTGAGCCACAGCCCCGGCCCTGTGTCTGAGTCTTGGTGATCATGATGAGAGTCGTGCCTTTCTGACAAACACAGTTGCTGTATTATATTTTTATATTTGAGATCAGAAGGCATCCTGGAGTAAAACACATCATACTTGCACACAAAAGTACATCGCCTCTTGGGCCTGTGAAAATTAACAGAAAGCCTGTTTCAAACTGTGCTTGCCACACAAAACACAAGGAAAATGTCAAAATATTTTTCTCTTACTTGTTGGAGCACTATTTTTAGATGGTTTTTGAATAGAGAACACATATTTGTTAAAGATGCCGAATTCATTCCAGATGGAGGCTTTGCTGTGAAGTTATGGGATGCAAAAGATTTTGTGTTCCTTTGTTAAGAAAAACCGGAAAAATCTGATCAACTGAAAAATGAAGGTCTGCCCAGTCTGGACCTAAGAGTCTTCATGAATATTTTATAATAATTGTAATACATTTAGAACAGATCTTCCTTTGAAAATGAAACAATTAGAAAACAAAATGAAAGAGAAGAAGGGGAGGAGGAAGAGAGGTATTGAGAGGAAGGGAGGGAAAGTGGGAGGGAGGGAAGAGAGAGAACCGGATAAATTTCACAAATGCACATTTTTTGTCCCTTCCTGTTTAGCCTCAACCCTGTCCCTACCCTCCCCTGTGGGGTTCTCAGTGGGGTGGTTGTGAGGCTTTGGAATGCTCACACTTCAGACGTGACGGACATTGTACAATGGGCAGCCCCAGAGTTACGAGCTTCTCCCACATACCAAATACGTGAAGTAGCGGTGGAGTGCTTGGAAGAGCTTTGGCACCAGGCCACCTCTGTAACAGGAACTTGCTTGGCAAAGGGCTGCTTTAAGCACATTTGCTGTGTGCATATTTGAAGTGATTTCTTTCCCTTTTAGCCCCTTGAAACTGACATGGGTGGGCCAGTTCCTTGAGGACATCCACCACTGAAAAAAATATAAACGCTGACCTTCGAAAATTTGCTGCATGAACTAGATCTTCAATTTGCCTACTGCTGGTGCCACCATGCATGATGGGACCACATGTCACATGTTCTTCTGTTCTGAGATAACCTGAGACTAAAAATATTATATGAATAAGCATTACCTTTGGAGATGAGATCAAAACCTGGAAGGAGGTCAATATTGTCTGCTATATCACAAAACTGGCAAAATTTGTGATGTGAGGCTTTTGTAGGAAGAATGAAAACATCTACAACTCTGAGAGTGGAGTCTAATTGTAGCGGTTAACCATTAAATTTTTTTTTTTTTTAACAAAATGTCAAACATAACTGAGAAGTAGGCTTCATTTTCCAGTGTGTTAACAGCAAAAAAGGCAGACCTTCGGTGAGGAGGATAATGCCTGCTATTAAAACCTCACTGATGAATGTTAAGAAAAGAGTATTTGTCATCAAACAATGCTTCCATTGTAAAACAATTCCAACCTATGCATGAAGGATTCCAAACGCTAGTACAGCGTTCAATTTGATACTGGAGTTTTATCATATTATTTCATGCGAAGAAGAATTATATACTCAATCTGTCTGACAGCTTTGCATATAAAGAACAGTTTCTGCATGACAAATGTGGTGAGCTTATTAAGTTACCAATATGCTGCCAAGCCATATTGTCTCAGCAACAGCAGACCCAAAACATTTTCAAATGATTCTTTAAAGGGCAAGGCAGGAAAGCCTGAACTACCACATGTTCTGACTTTAATAAAAGTCACAATTGCAGGAACATTTACCTTATATCTCATTAGAACAAATCATCCACAAGCCTCATTTAGCCCCTATTCAATCTGTCACACACTTTTATTTTTCGAGGTAGTTGGAAATATTAGTTTTTGATTTATCATCTGTTGCTTCATAGCTGCAAAAATATATATTAATATGAAAATAAAAACAACATTATTTTGTAGATGTAGGTAAACATGAGAGTCTTTAAGAACCTTGTGTGACAGGAAAAAACAAACCATAAAACAGCATAAAAATGACTTTAAGTAAATCAAAATTAAAAGAAAGTAATTCAAGTAGACCAGCCTCCTAATTTTTTATATTCTTTATTAAAGATACCTCAATCTTAGAATGAACTAAAAACATTAAGCTATATGTGTATTACAAACATGAATTATGAAAAGTTTAGATAATAATCATATATAATAAAAACAAAAGGTTAATGCAATAGCTATGACTCTGCTATCAATATTATTAACCATGACAAAGAAAGACTTTTTTGGGTATTATACACAGCACTTTAAACATAATCATCTTTATTTTCATCTTCACATCAACTCATATAGTCTTATTATACAATCTCATTGCACAATTGGGAATAAAACACAGTCACACAGCTTGTCTGCGGCCGTGGGGCTAGATATAAATCCAGTCTGTCTAATCACGTGCTAAGCACTTAATCATTCTGTTTTACTATATACTTCCTTGCTCTCCTGAGTTGTGGGGAATCTTCCTCATAAAAACAAAAACTAAATATGGTCATCAGATATCCTATGAAGAACCTTCGGTTAAGTCAAAAATCATAGCCTAATCAAACAAATAACAAGGCAACTTTGAATCCCTGTTCTCATCCAGTAACTATGTGCTAGAAACAAGTCCTAGTCATGAGCAATACTTGGGTGAGCATTTCAAACCTCACCCATACTGTTTTAAGAGGACACTATTAACTGGGAACAGGGGCTATGCTAAAAATTACCTTCAGAGTAACTTCACTACAAATTGTGAAGTTAAATTGTCCAGTATATTCAAAGAAGCTTTTTTTTTTTCTTACTGTGTCATTTAACATGGTTTTTTGATTTTAAAAGGATGGTTTAACACAGCAGAACACACACACACACACACACACACACACACACACACACACTGTCTGAAGCCCATTGACATCTTAAAGTCACCTTCCCCACACTGATTGTCCCATGTGCTGGCACTGAACACCAGTGCCTAAAACCCTGAGAGAACCCTGGATTCAAGTAATTGCTCTGTCACCCCGGGCAATAAAAGTCAGGGAAACCATCTACCAGGCTGGATCATGCCATGAAAATAACAGAAAACTGATCTGAGGATGAATGAAGTATTAGTTTTAAAGTCTGCCAGAATCTTTTTTCTTAATTTCTTTCTGATACAAAAGTTACATATGCAGATATTACTACATACTGGCACAAAGATACAAATTTAATAAGATATCAATCAAATGAAAAATTTAAGTTTACTGGATAAGGTTTAAGTTTTCCTGTTACTGAAAATTTTCTGCATTTATTTACTGTTAATGAAATTTCTCTATGTTTAAGCTAGTAGCTGAGAAAATAGTAACTACTAAATCATTTGCTTGTCTACTGTAAGAGTATGAAATCATCCTAGAACAATGTCATTATTTACTTATACTTTAAATTCTCATTTTGAAGTGGGTCTGCTAATGATTATAGGAACATGCAACATAAACACAATTTTCTTATTAATTTTACAATGTTATCAATTATGTATTTGGACAGGACTTTGTTAAATTGCTTTCTGTGCTCACAAAAAATAAAGTGTCAAATAATTTGAAAACACTTTTGGAGTACCAATTGTGTGCATGGCACTCTTGGAAAGAGATTGTGTGACTGGATATTTCAGGTATTTATTTAAAGAATTTAGAATGGAAGGAGACATCAACACTACAATGAGCGTGCTGTTCTAAATTTCACCAATAACTCTGGAACATTCATGACCAGGCAAGTTGTCCTTGATGCCCTGGGCTAATTCACATTACATTCAGGTCAGCTTTCATTCTTGAAAAGGGATTTACTGCTTACACAAAGCAGCAGTATTCCTAGAGAATTTGAGGAAGATAGACAGACAGACACACACACATACCCCCACACACACATAGGAAGGGCTAAAAAAAAAAAGAAAAAGAAAAAAATATATATATATATTCATATATATATATATATATATATATATATATATATATATATATAATTTGTAGATAAAAACCCCAGGAAAGAACACAAGCAGTGAGAGAATGATCGAGTTTGTTTCTTGTTATTTTGTCCCCAAGTACATCACTTCATACCTTCCCATTGGTCCTTGATTATTCTGTTTCTCAAATATCTACTGCACTGGGGTTGTAGAATTTATTGGGCTTCAAAGAGATAAATCAGACCGTGGTTTGGGAGCTGAACTGAATAAACAAACAAAAATGGTTAATCAAAGTGAATCAGCCCTGAGGACTATTTCACCACCAGCATGGAGACACTGAAATCCTTTGATTAAAAGAAGGCAGCAAACAACTCTTGGGGCAGCTATGGAGTGGTAGACACCATTTGAATTACTTGACAGGGGTTTTGATGGTCAGTATCCTCCAAAGAATTCACTATTCGGTTAGGCAAATTCTGTAACCAGAGGCAGTATTCTAGTAGATAGACAAACCAGTTTCTAAATGTATAGGAATGATATAGCACTGGTGGAAAACACCAGGAATAAAGGAATCTGTTCTTGGTTTTAACGCCAAGAAAGTTTTGTGAGCTTAGAAAACTTTGAGCAATATTACAGACAAACCTCACACAGTACCGGAATAAAACTCATGATTTCTATTGGCAGGAGAAGACATATTTACCATGACAAAAAAAAAAAAAAAAAAAAAAGAAAAAGAAAAAGAAACTCCATAGAATCACTTAAACATGGAAGATTGAAGGATCTCTGACTGTCAGATTTTAGGTAAATCATTGAATAAGGACTGGTATCTTGAGTCTGGTTCCCAAGAAGCAAAGTCTGAGACAAGGATTCACAGACAAAATTTATGCAAGTTCTTCTAGAATATACTGCTAAGAAAGTTGGGGGAAAATAAGCAGAAAAAGGAAAGAAACTAAGCAAAAGTACTTTTTCAAGGTGAGGTACCATGAAGGGGAACTTCGGTTAGACCCCTACTGAGGAACTATGAGTTAGATGATAGAGTTTGTCTCAACTTGAGGCAAGGGAACTGGGATTTCATACATACCAGGGGGGACATGAACTCCAGGCACCTTAGCTCTGCAGCTGTCCTGGGCAGTCCTCCAAAGAACATCACAAGCACTAGTCAGGACAAGCAAAGCATCTAGAAGCTGGGATAGGCACACACAAATGGTAAAAAAGATTCAGAGATACAGGTTTAGTGCCAGTACCAGGAAGAACACAGACTGATAAAAAGTGGAAAGGATGCTCCTTATCCAATCCCCATTATCAATTCTATCTCTAGGAAAATTCATGGACCATGCCCTCCTAGGACAGGTCCAATCAATGTCCTTGTGCCAATACCAGCAACAAACATGCCAGAATAGCCCCTAAATCATCACATTAATCTAACAATAGCATTAAAGCATACAAGAAGGGAAGAATACTACTGCCTGTTAAATTCATATGTCTGCAAAGCAATTTCATCCCTATGGCACAAGCAATTCAATCACTACCCCTGGTGCTGCAGATTTAATAGCTTAATTTTCTATGGACTGACAACGTCCATCCTAACAAGCCCCTTGTGGAATGCCTCAGGACGAGGCTGCACAACACATCGGTTGGTGCTGTGTGCTTACATAATTACCACCCCCCCTCCCTGCCAGAAGCATTTCACAGGGTGGGCAGGGAGGAATGCGTTAGCAGGGGAAACTTAAGCACTGCTTCAATATTTAGAGAACATAAGGTATTATTATAGGATTAATAAGCAAGGCTAGTTCAGCAAAAGGGAAGGCTGCCAAGGGAGGCTGTGGAATTGCTATCACTGGAGATAATGAAGGCTGAGAATAGATACCCACCCAGCATGGCTTTTATAGACAATAAAAATCTATCCCACTCTTCTAGAAAAGGGGATGAGCTATGTATTTCGCTGTAGGGCCCTTCCAGCCCAAATGATTTCATAAATTAGATAAAGCAGTTTAGTTTAAAATATCTTATTAAGTATTACTTATTCCAAAGTGTATCCAGTACTGGATACACTTTGGAATAAGTAATACTTATTTGAATGCAGAAGCTGTTGAGTGACAAACATAGCTGGAATCACAAACTCAGGGCTAGTACCTATAAACAAATGCCCACCCTGAAAATAGGATTATGGGGGTCAGGAAGAAAGATTTTTGTAGTATAGAGACCAAAATACCATATAATAATCTATTCAAACTTATATATTTGGGGGCCCTGAATGAGCAAGAACTGCAATTGCTGAATTTGTGCTTTGTTTGGATATCTATGTAGGTGTACTCTAGCAATAGTGTATCTAGACCTGTCACAGAGTAAGGTGTGAATTTCCTGAGGATTTGAATGAAAATCTGGAGGAATGAATAAAATTTTAAAGCGTCCCGTGAATATAACAGGGACCCCAAATTTTTCCAGATTTAACTATGTCCTCTTTAGGTCAGGTATAAAATATTTAAATTCCATTGAATGGAAGTAGAAGACCAGTTCACTATCAGATCCTGGGACTGTGCTCAATTACTATGCCTACCTCAAAGCATGGCACCCTGAAACACTTCATTTTTCTTGAAATTATTCAATCAACACCATGATAATTTCCTAATTAGTACCAAAGAGTGGCCACCCAAGGGAGGTACAGATAGTGTTATTTTAAACCTTATCCAACTTTCACAGCTGCACCATATCATCCAACTCCTAATAGATTATTTCTTTTGGTTTCATTCTAAATTTTTAAGTAAATCCTCTTTCTGCAGCTTCCATTGTATATCCATTGGACTCATGCTAACTATAAATCCCCTGTAATTTTTAAATTTTAGATTCTGATCTTAAAGCAACATGATAAATAACTAGAACCTCTCAGCCACCTGCCTTCCAAACTTTAATTATACTATGAGCTTTGGAGAATTCTACATACATCTTAGAGTCCATATGCTTACACTTTTAATTGGTTCACTTTGGTTCACATCCAAATGTGGATGTGGCTATTCCCTGAATCCAAATGAGTTAACTTTAAAAAAAATTTTAAGTATTTTAATGAATTATAAGGGAAAAAGATACATCATGGAATTCAAAACCAAGCCACCATGATATATATGTATGTATATATGTGTATATATACTGAACTCTCAATGTTTATTTTTTATAATAAAGAAATGATACTGATCCAAATTTCAGAAAATAGATCAAAGCATAAAATCATAAGTATACATTTGATAGACATGTTTCAAATGATATATTATTGTCCAAACTAACTATTTTTAGATCTAGACACTCTTTTCACTTAAAAGTAATATTTATTCTATGTGTTATGCACAAAACACTACTAGGAACTGATGGTACAATAAGGAGTTGTAGAATGTCCTCAGCTCTATGGGACTTTTGGATTAATAGGGAAAACTAATAAGTATAATAATGTAAACCACTGCGAATTTTAAATGAACTAAGTATAGAAAGGTAAGAAGTGCTCTGAGTAATTTTATGGGGATCTGACCCAGTAAAGAGAGTCAGGCTTACTTGAAGGCTGTGAGAAAGAAGAACATACTCCAGAATTCTTAAGTCATCTTATAATTGCAAGGGAATCTGTGGAAAGTAACAGACCAATACTGATTCTAAAAAGAACTAGATGGTAGAAATTGTAGAATCAAAAAGGAATTGTATAATATTCAACAGCTCCCTTTTTAAGCCCCACAAACTTTAAAATTCATCGTAGCATTTATAGAAAACAGATCTATCTCTTCTAACAGATAATTGCCATCTTGCCATTCTCAGAGAAGTTGCATTTCGCCACTTAAGTCATGTCATATATTCCTGGTTTCCATTAAAAAAAAGAGAGAGAGAGAGAGAAAAACTTGCTCAGTTTTAAAACCTAATATGCCTTAAACTATATAAATGTTATAGTACTAGTGTGCCATCTAAATGTGCTACATCATTCATGTGGAAGGACACTCTCAAGAAAGAAGAAAGACAGGACCTAAGGATGTTATAACAGACCAGACCAAAACAGGTTTCACCTGAGTGAGCAGCACTCTGCTAACTAATGCTAATTTCTTTTCTCATTGATAATGGGCAATAATCTCTTGTTGGTATAAGAACAAGGAAAGTGCCTAGCACTTAAGATTCAGGGTCTAGGATTACTTTACTTCATCCTCTAAAGCTTCTACTTGCATTCTGCCAGGCTCACTTTCAAGTCATGAATCATGGTTCTTTGACTTATTTTGATGAACTGAAAGGGCAACCATGAGTTAGATATAACTAACTAACCATGAGTTAGTTCGTTCTTAGTTAGGAGTCTGATCCTTGGATAAGATAAAAATCTGATGACTGAAATACCCTATGTAGTAAAACTCACTCCAACTAGTACCACTTACTCTACCTAGGCAATAGCAGGATCCACAGACTATCAAAGAATTCTCATTTTATGATGAGTATGTACTGCAGGGTGATAAGTTGATATTTTTCAACAATGGTACAAATACAATTTTAAAAGGCTAAATTAATAGGCGATTTTCCACATTAGGAGAAAATGATAATAATGCTAATAATATTAAATAACAGTAACAGGAAGAAAGTGAGGAAGGGAACAAGTGGGAGAAGCGCTAAGGTTCGGATATGGTTCAAGTGTGCTCCACCCATCCCCCCATCCCCGCCAATAGTTCCTGTGTTAGAATTGAATCCTTATTGAAAGGTACGGAATAGGATGGAAACGTAATCTCATGGTGGGGGGTAGGGGAATGACCTTTGTAAGGTGATGAGGACTAGGTAGTTCATCAGGATACAACCCCCATGATTGAATGCTGGTAACTTGACGGGAGAAAAAGAGAGAGGCGGAGATTGAGTAGAGGAGATAGACTCTTGCTCCCTGTCTCTTACCAAGGTGTCCTATACCACCTTGGACTCTACCAGTAAGAAGCTCATTACTAGATGCAGGTTGTCAACATGAGACCAATACTGTGAGCCAGACTAGATTTTTTTTCTTTATAACTTAACCAGTCTGTGGCATTATGCTGTTAGTAAAAGAAAACAGACAAGGAATAAATCTTATTTCTTCTCCACTCAGAATTTTCAGATTTATTTTTCTGAAAAATGTTCAGTCTATCTATGGTATAGAGGGAGCCTGAACTAATGCCATTGAATATGAACACAAACAATAGAAAGGACAAAAAAGTTTTTTAAGGTGTAGTTAACAAAAAGTCTTAATTCATAATGGTGTTATTCCCTTAATCGTCATCAAAATGAGCACAAAGATGAAGCAAAGGAGACGTTCAAGGAGAACCTTGGAATATATTCAAACCAAACATTATCCCCATGACCAATAATGAGGAAATTGGAAAGTTTGGTTTAGATGTTCAACGGTCATTTCCAGGGCATTTCTTTCCCCACTCTGTTGCCGCCCGCAGCAACAATCCCGCAGGAAGGAATCGGAAGTGGACTGGGAATGAACTACTTCTATTATCTTTCTCTTTAGTGGGCTGCTTTCTTGCTTGCTTGCTTGCTTGTTCACTAGTTTATAGAGGAAGAGAGGCTTTGCTTAGAGGAAGAGAGGCTTTGCTTAATTTTAAAGGTGCTACGCTTTCAGAGAGGCTACACTTTCAGAGGTCTACTGCTTCTTAGAGGTCTGCTGCTTCTTCTTAGAGGTGTGGGGTGCAGTGTGTGGCATGCAGCCTGCAACCTGCAGCCTGCGTCGTGCGACCTGCGACCTACATTCTGCGATCTCCTCCCAGGTGAAGAGAATGTCTTATATACACTAAGGCAGTCAATCAGTTTAGGATTAAGTAGCACGGTTGGAGCATGCACCATGGTACCAATTAAGAATGAGGAACATCTGTTGACCACTAGCGCAGAAGAGACATCAACCAATCAGGCAAAGGTAGATCATGACGTGTTAACACTAATTATGCGCCAAACGCCAGCCACCATCTTAGAGCTGCTTAAACATGTCTCTACACCACTCCAAGATCTTTGTTAACAATAGTCCTTCCTTCCACACAGAAAAGGAGCTTAGTAGTAATCCCCCTGCTGAATATGTCCATATTGACTAAGCACAAAACTAGACAGTAAGCATTGTGCTCAGCATGAGGGAGTATAATGGTGACCAAGACCTTCCTCTCCACTGCCAAGAATTCAGCTGTCAATGGGAAGACAGTCACATAAACAAAAATCTAGGACATACCATAACAAATTTATAATAGGAATAAAGACATGAAAAAATGAAAAAATAAACAAGATATCAATTAAGTGTAGATGATTTGGGATCACAGCTATGGAGAAAAGATTTACCTGTGTAGAACCTTAAAAGGTAGTTGACAGTGAAGAAGGTGAAGAGTCTGTTGTAAATAGTCATTAGCAAAGCCATGGAGGACTATTGGGGAGCACAATTTGGGGAAAGTGTCAGTCTAGAGTGTTTGTGGAAAGAAATGGTACCCATAGTTGATAATGGACTGAATTGCATGCTTTGCCAAGGAGTTTACTCTACATTTCCTCTGTAAGCAGTGAAGAGTAATGGTATATATTTAGAGTTGGAAGCAACAGGATTCAAACTACATTGCAGAAAGATAAATCTGGGTGTCACTGAGAACATTAGATCCCCGCCCCCAAAAAAAGACTGGGATTCACAATGACTTTTCAGGAGAAGACTATCATAATCCCAGTGGTAGATTATAATAGCTTATTCTACAGCTATATAAAAAGTTAATAAAACTTGGATGGAAAGGTGAATCAGTAGTAGAATTTGTACAAATCACATTACCACGCACGTGGCACAGAAAAATGAATTAAGTAAGATTCTGTAGTACAGAAGAGGAATGAAGGAAAACTTTAAGGGCATAATGGCTCAGTCCATCTGGTGATGAATTTTTGATGCCTTAATTTAGGATAAAAAAAGATTAAGTTGCCAATATTCAACAGTTTCTTTCTTCCTATCAAAATAATTCCATTTGCTTCAAACCAAACACAGCTTTCATGCTAGAAAAGCACTCAGGAGTTTGAACAAATAAACCAGTCATGTCAACTGTTTATATATTTTAGCACATATTGTGCTAGTAGTTTTTTTTTTAATTGAATCCTACATCATTTTTGAGTTTACATCATTACATTTAATTTTAATAGATATTATAATAACATTTTAACAATTAATAAATACAAAAAGGTATAACAAAGAAATCACTTCTTTCACTCTTCCTCAGTCCACTTGACCCTAACCATCAACATAAATTTAACTGTGCTTAGTAATAGTAATAAAAATGCAAAAATAGAACTTTATTCTTTCACTATTTTTTTTTCACAAAGGAAAAATAAAACACACATGTTCTCTTTTGACTTTTTTTAAACTAAATATCTTGAATGTATTTGCAAACTAATATAAAGAGTGCTTCATGATTCATTTCTACAGTTGCAGAGTGTTCTATTTTATGGATATGCCATAGTTTATTCAATTTGTCCCTACTGATGGAGATTTGAGGTGCTTCCAATAATCTTTTATTATAAAGAATGCAGTAATTAATCATTTTCTGTATGTATCCTTCAGCTGGGTGCAAATTGGAAAATCTCTGTAAATTGTGAATCTAGTTTTTACAGCCAAAAAAAATTAGTTAAAAAAAAGACGATCACACAGAGAAAAAACAGGTATATAATAAGGGGAAGGAAGAAAGGAAAAGGAAAAAAGGTGGGAAGGCAGGCAGGCAGGCAGGTAGGAAAATAGGAAGGAGCACAAGGAAAGATAAGGAATGAAAAAGGGAAAAGGAGAGAAAAGCAAAATTGAGAGAAGAAAGCTCTGCCTTGCTCACGACGCTACAAGGGAGGGATTAGACTTCAGTGTGTGGTGGCTTAATGGAAGGGCACATGGAAAACATCTCAGAGCTCTACAATGCTAGGAGAGCAGAGCAAGGAAATGATTCTTCTTTCCAAACCAGCCTGTCCTCTACAGCAGCAGAGAAGAAATAAATTCCAAGGCCAAAACTGCAGCAAAAAAAGTAGTCATCTCTGAACAAGGTCTAGCACTTTACATTCCAGGTAATCTAGTAAGGAGACCATCAGATGGGACCACATGTCCCAAAAAAGAACCAACTGCACAGAAAGACTGGGTTCTTGAAGCAAAGAGTTATCGTGTTAGCCTGAACTCTGCATAACCTGTAAATAGCCATGAGGCCCTAATACTAAGATGTTCACAAGAGCATGTAAATGGAAAGAGACAAAGAAGAGACCAAAGAAGGAAGGAAAGAGACCCAACCAAAATACTGTGCCTCTTCTTTCAGCCGTAGAAAGAATTGGAACCTCTTGGCAGTTCTAACTGCATTCCTCCCAAAGAAAACCAAAGGTTGAAGTCAGCATTCACGATCTGCCTTATAGAATTGCATTTAAGCTCACTGCCCAGTAAAATCTATTATCCGCACTCCCGTGGGTTCCTTTGTCCTCTAAATAAAATCCAGATTAAAAATAAAAACAAAATTTAAAATCTCTAGGGATTGTTAAAGACAGTGGTTTACCTCCAGTCATTTTTTTCCCCCCCAGAGAGTGGGCAATTCCAGGAAAACGGACTCCATTTCAGAGCCCTATTTGAACAAGGCTGATAACTAAATTGGTATATTTTTGTTGGGGCTTTATTCGCATTTTCTGAAAATTTCTATTAAACTATATTGCCTTAAAATGCTGATGTCAAGACTTTAATTGCCTCTATGCTTAAGTAGAAATCATGGGGCAATCATAAGAAAGAGTATGAATGATATTAGAGATACTACATAGTTGGTTTTTATAATCTCAATCAATCAATCTCATGTAGAAATACATTTAGTCACAGGCCATGTAATGTTTCTGTCAATGATGGCCCACAGATACGACAGCAGTTGCGTAAGACTGTATTACTTAGTGACATTACAGTTCCTCTAGTTGTGTAGTTCTTCTAGTTGTTCATGCAACAACAAAAATCACTTAATGATCCATTTCTCTGAACACATCCCCATTGTTAAATGATGCATGACCATGCATATATTAAATTATGCTTGTGCAATATCTGAAGGGGCACACATTTCAGGAGACAAGAGAAATAAGCCAAGAGAACAACAGACATGTTATACATGGCCTCTGATTTTTGTTTTTTCAATTATTAATTTAATTATATATTTTGAAAGTAAGCATGCATTTCAGGCTATGAAAAGATCAGATTAGTGTGAATAATAGAGAAGATCTGAATCTGGGCATTTGCCAACTTCTAGTTACCCCAGTCATAAGCTTACCATATTATTAATACTGTTCTGTCCAAAAGTTGAAAAGATCATAGGAACGACAGGATTGAGCTTACAGCTTTGCTTCTTTACTATGATAGTTGTAGATTATTCTGCAATTATTAGATGTTCAATTATACTCTGCAAGCTATATAAAAAAAAATCACCTTTCGGTGAAAAATACACTACAATTGTATTTTATTTATAAAAAGAAGTTCATGCATAAGCATAAAAATAATTTATGTCTACAACTTTGACAATCATAGATACATATTTTAAAATTTGATCAGGTAGGCACCTTCAAAAGCAGACCACTGGCAGTCTATCTGAGCCTCCAGGCTTTTTTGATTCTTTTGCTTGAGCTTTACTTATGTTTGGTTCTGACAGATGAGACAAGAATTTGATGGTCTCCATAGGGATCCAAGTCCAGTTCTTGGCACACTAGATGCACTTAAGTAACATTTATTAGATGATTGGATGAGTTCTAGTGGGATATGTCAAAAACATAATCTTCAAACAATGGGTTTCTCCGGAATTCTAAGCAGACCCACAAATTCTCCACACCATTCATTCAGTGGCAAAGGAGCACTACCCTATTTAACTTAAGAAGCTAAAGAGCTTATGGCAATCATTTATAAACCCTCTCCGTGTCTTGGAGTTTAAGTACCTTCTATAGCCCTTAAAAATTAACTCCAAGGAACCATCCACAAATCCTTTGTGTATAGCAGAGTTTCTTCATATGAATCTTTCCTGAAGTAGAGCAATGACTGAACCATGGTCTTTTTTTTTTAACTATAAAAAATAATTAGCACTGCAAGTGATGTGATCTAGACTAGGAAGTTTAAGAGACTTATAGTCAAGAAAAGTAGAGTACGAATTTCTATTCACAGATGAACACCTTGCATTCCCTGTCTCTTGGAAGGTTGAACCATGAACCTTTCAATCACGTGGAAGATTGCATTGGTTTATTTAGGTTCCAGAACATTACTATATTTTAAAGCATTCCCAAGTTTTATAGCTTAGTTACAATTCATGTATTTATATGTAAATAAAGATGCATCAGAAGTGAATTAGAAGCAAAAATTTTTTTAAAGAACTTTTTTACTAGAAAACAAACTCATTGATTTCTAATATCCTTAGGTCCTTGCTTTTGGTGGGCATGCAGTAAATATTGGTTGACCCCTACCAAAAGAGAAAGAAGGAAGGAGAGGAAGGAGGCAGGGAGATAGAAAACGGGAAGATAAGGAAGAAAAGAGAGGAGAAGAACTCTTCACAGAGGGAGCATCCTATAGAATACTCTACCTAACCCTGAGCACAGTACCTGGAAAATTCTTTCCAGATTTTCATCACAGGTTCCTGGGTATTCTCATTATTTAAACCACAAGTGGAATCTATTATAATATCTAACTGTATTGATGATGGAGCTCAGGTTCAAATGCAGAAAGCATGTGCAACATTGGAGATGAGAACATAATTTGTATTCATCTTGTACAGTACATCAGGGTGACCCTGCTCTTTCATGACCCCAGCCAGCTACAAGAAGGAACACTACATAGGGATATATTTGGGTCTCCATTCATAAGGAATAAAAACTGACAAAGTCGAGCAATATGTAACAAATTGAGAATGCACATAACTTGAAATTGCCCCTTATCTCATATTTAGGAACAACTTATGAAAATTACAAAGGTTAGCTACACAGAATGTATTGCAATCTAAAATATTTTTTGGCCAAATTAATGTATTTTAATGTTTCTTTCTGACAAGTTACTTACAAACTAAACTTTGAAGTAATTAAACAAGGTTTATCACTTATTAAAAGGGCAACAGTAAAAGTTGGTCTTGTTATTTTATTTTATACCAGGTAATAACTTCAAAATGATTATTTTTAGCTCCCAAGGAAGTTGCTAGGATCATATATTTCAATGGAAAGGGCTAATACAAAATTTAGGAAACAATAAAACTCTTATTGCAAGGTGGTAAATGAAGGAGAAAGCTCTGTGGAATTCCACCTGCAGATTCTTGCCCCTTGGCATGATAAGAAGGAGTTCAGGAGTTATTTGGGATCTTCGTTGACTAAGCATTTTATACCACAACTCTTTTTATTCTTGAAAATGCACTGCTTTACAGGAGAGAGGAACAAGTTCAAAGATCTTCCCAACATCTTAGAAACCAACTGCATTGGAGCCAAGGTTTATATTCTATCCTCTGACTTCAAAGTTTGTTATTTCTAAAGTGTCAATTTTTATTTAACTGACCTTTCTATTGAGAGGTATTTGTATCTGGCATTTTGGGACTTCTTAATAACCTTCACTTAGAAAAAGAAAAGTCATTTATTCAAACTCTTAATTAGTAACTAAAAAAAAAAGCCTTTTCCTTAATGTGTTTTGCAAGACTCCTCTAAGTTGCCTGAATAGCAAAGTCATGGAACTGCTAATAAACAGCCAACAGAAAACAGAAAATCAACCTGCTATCCAATATTGTTTTAATAATATTCTGTAAGTGAATATAAATGTCTTCAATTAATATTTCATTGGATTAATGATCTTGAAATGATGTAGGACATGTTTATAATTTTTCCTCTGATAGCCTAAATTTCTCAATTTATGTCATAAATCCAGGTGACTGTGAAGATAATTCAGGTAATTAAACAAGGAATGACTCCTTACACCTTTGGAGAAAATATTTTTCATAAAATTCCTTTTGAGTATTTGTGAAGAGTTTGCTATTTAAGAGTTAACATGAAAACAGATAGTCTGAACCTTCCAGAGAATTCTGAATTCATATAGTTTCTCCTATTTTGTAGAAGCTTCTGTCTCTTTCACATTAACAAATGAAGGTGGTCTAGTCTGTGAGAGTGAAATTAACTCCTCCTTATCCATAAGGGCTCAAGCAATTTGTGCAAAGGTGGTCTACACAGCCCTTCTTTCTACTGTGTGCCTGCCAGAGTAGAAGTTTCAAAAGGGCAGGGTTTTATGAAAAAAGGGTGCAAACAAGCTATGTTCTTACCAGCTTCAGGTGCTGACATGAACAATTTGAATAGGAATAGAAGCTAGTTGTGGTGTTAGACTTTAATTAGTATTCTAAGAACTTTGATTCAGGAGAATACTCTCAAGACTGGCAAGTATTAGAATGTGCAAAACATAGTTTGCTAGAAATAGACCGACAAGAGTTAAAAACCTAAATTTCTTATTTACTCTTTAACTTAAAGCAAGCAATTTATTTTGATCATTTGGAAAATGGAGCTGAGAATAGTATAATTGATAGAGTAAGGATAAAATGAGGTACCATGTAAAGATCTGGTAAAGAGCCTGGCCCCTGGCAGGTATGTGCTGAGTCTTCTTATTCCTCACACCTCCCCTGACAGCATCTACAACCCTTTTCATATACAGTAGAACTGGTATAAATAAAGGAGAAATTGTTCACAAGAACTAGACAGACTGAGCAGGCCTCTAGAGCTTAAATGGAGAAAGACAATTGAAAAGGGATGAAGAAGAATGTATTCTCTAAGCAATTGGTACATAAATTCCATTTGGGGAGCAGAGGCCTGACTTTATTTTGGAGCATACACTCTGAATCCCATGGAAATGACCTGAATGAGACCAGGGACAAGCTCTGTGGTTGTATGACATGGAGTTGGCATGATGCTGCAATTCTGGAACTATTCCATGATTACCTATCTCAGTTATGACTTTCAGCAAATCACAAAATCTCTACAATCACCCACAAGTAATGACTCAAAACTATCTGTTGATCTGTAGGAAGGGAAGATGTGTTTCATCAGATGGATCTCTTGTTTTTGATGAGTTCAGTCAGGACTTTGCATCCTGAGCCTTTAAGGAACTAAGATGTGAACCAACTCCCATGAAAGGCCATCCATCTGTCTTAGGCGGTAGGTCTCACTCTTCCAGGTGTTGCTCACAGTACACAGGTTAGGGCCTCTGCATCTTTGTGAGTGATTATTTTGACTTGCAACTGGCACTAAAATGATCTCAGTCTTGGTATTTTGATTCATAAGATTCTTGACAGTCTACTTGAAAAACCTAAGAAGAGGTTAAGCAAATCAGCCTGTGAAGGATGATTTCAAGACGAATATTGCATAAAACACAAGATTTCCTTTGAAATACAAGTGAAGACACCAAATTGTTGTGAATGTCACAAAGGCTGTTTTTCTAACTGGTTCGAAATGAACTGAAGAAACAGGAAATTAATACTGAAGACTTGTGGGACAACACAAAACTATTTAACACGATCCCTAATGGGGTAATTTGATCTTTGCAATTATTATCTTGTATGTACCCACAAATCAGAACACGAAAAGAAATTCTTGAAAAAAAATTAAGATGAAATAAGATATTGCATTCATCACTGAAATTCAACTATAAAGAGGTTAAAGCCACTCTGTAGCTCCAGATAACTCATTTCCACTGGAGGGTGATAAGACAAACTGTTCTTTCCATGAGTGGATAGAACAAGTGTAGTCTTGTAAGGCAAGTAACACAAGCTCCTGCTACTGCTGGAAGACAAACTATGAAGTTTAAATGATGCAACTGTATTGTATTCTCTGACTTTTTATGGCCAGTAGGAAGTTTCATTTCTTCTAAAATCTTTACTATGTAAATACACAATCTTGTTGGTATTTTATAATTTCTTAAATTTCTCAATTGCTTGTGCTTAATTTCCTTTATTTTCAAATGTTTCTCTGTGTATTTATTGATTTGGGATTTTTTCCTATGCAATTAATTTTAATTTTCTTAAAATTTTATTTGTTGTAATTAGTTGTACATGCCAGTAGAATGCATTTATACATTTTGGTAGATCGTACATAAATGGAGTTTAATCTCTCATTTTTCTGATTATACATATTACAAGATCACATTGGTCATGCAGACATATATGTACATAAGGTAATAATGTCTGTTTCACTCTACTATCATTTCTTCCCCCATACCCCTTCCCCTCCCTTCACTCCCCTCTACCTATTATAAAATAACTCTATTCTTCCCTATCCCCTGCACCACCCTCATTGTGAATTAGCTTCCACATATCAGAGAAAAAATTTGACCTTTGGTTTTTTTGGGTTTGGTTTATTTTGGTTAGCATGATATTCTCTAACTTGATCCATTTACCAAAAAATGCCAGATTTTCATTCTTCTTTAAAGCTAAGTAATGTTCCATTTTATATATATACATATATATGTATATATATACCACACATGCTTTATCCATTCATCTGTTGAAGGGCATCTAGGTTGGTTCCATAGTTCAGCTACTATGAATTGAGCTGCAATAAATATTGATGTGGCTGTGTCACTGTAATATGTTGGTTTTAAGTTCTTTGGGTATAATACCAAGGAGTGGGATAGCTGGGTCAAATGGTGTTCCCATTCCAAGTTTTCTGAGGAAATCTCCATCCTGCTTTCCATAATGGTCCTATGCAATTAGTAACAGCTTAGTTTATGTGCACTGTGTGCCTGTGACTTCTGAAGGGCTGTGAATTCACTACATTCCTACTTTGTAACATTAACATTGAATAGATGAGATTTCCATTCACTGAATATTGAAAGGTCTTAGAGGTAAAGTCTAAAACCAAAGAGACCTGCTGAACAAAATTCAACATCCTACTCTGCTTCCCCTAAAGAACTACTTATTAGGACAAAGAATGAAATATAGGGGTACAAAAATAATTTCAGTTACCAATTATGTTTGCTTTCTGAAGGTATCATTGTTCAAAAATGTCATAACTGAGTTAAGACAAAAACAAATTAGTAATCTACATAGATAAGAATAAATGTCAGAGTATTCATTCTAAATAGAGGTTCTTTTAAGTCTATCCTATTTTGATTTAGAGCTTTTCAAATACTAGACTTTTTTCTAAATTTCTTCCATTTCCAAAAACATTTTGATAAGAGTGAGTCTCATGGGGGGAAGGAAAAAAATAACAGAATGAATCAAACAACATTACCCTATGTAAATTTATGATTACACAAATGGTATGCCTTTACTCCATGTACAGAGAATCAACATGTATCCCATTTGTTTACAATTAAAAAAAAAAAAGAGTGAGTCTCAAAGAATAAACTAAATCTAGCACATGAGAAAGGAAGCACTATAAATATGAATGAGAAACCAAATTAATTTTAGGCAAATTTTATCATTATATGTCAATGTACTCAATATTCATTATTTTTGTATAATCACTGAAACTTTCACAGGTATGTAATAATGGTATTAATACTTTTCCAACATTGCTTGAATACATAGGAATCAAAGGTTAAACTGCATAGATACTTATAAAAATTCATTTCCAAGCAGTGTATAGTCCAGAATAGATCAGAAAAGTTCATGTGGTTATTAAATAGTGTAGTTCAAAATGCAGGGAGCATTAAAACATGGCCCAGAGGTTGGTCAACTGTTTTGTTGGTATAATTTTATGAGAACACAGTCACACCCATTTATGTAGGTATTGCCCATGGATTCTTCCATGTTTTATACAGCAGAAATGAACACAATGGAGAACGTACACCCAGTGAGGACATGCTTACCTGGTCCCTCACAGGAAAGTTTGGTGAACCCTGGAGAAGATGATAGTAACTACCATAACAAGTCCAAACAAAGTAAGATGGTTCACAGGAGGATTTCTTCTTTATCAGGTAAGGATTTTATCAACAGTCTTTAGGAGTAGCAATTCCAGCAAAGAGTCAGAACAAAGGTATATGTCATGTAATATTATATATATTTAGAAAATATCAAGTTATACAGTTTAGTCATGCCATGGGCTGCAGGAAGTGAATTCCAATAGGAGACACATATCTGATAACTAGCTGATTCATAGCAGTACAACTATACCAGTTGTTCCTGGACACTTTTCTAATGTACTGTTAGCATTTCTGATATATATTAAAATATGTAAAACCTATATCTCAAAACCTGTGAGACACAAACAATAGAACATTCAAAGAATAATTTATGGGTAAGTGAATTTATCATCAAACATAAAAATTGCATAGAACTTTTCCCAAGATGCCAAAAAAAGAATAGCATAAACCTGAAGTACTGCTTACCTTGTACATGGAAAATAAATTGGTAGAGGTTTATCAGAGATGGAGGTGGTGGTAGCATGCATTTAGGCTGATCTATAACAAATTTAAATGTCCTTTTGGCTCAGCAATTCTAAGATTTGATTTCCTGGACATACTCCTAAATATGTACCAAAATAAAGCAACTAGCAAATTCAATGCAGCATGTTTGTGTGATCAAAACTGTAATGTTCACTAAGTTTAATGCTTAACAGCATGTTCTGACTCTAGATGAGTCTGAAGTTGAAAAAAGAATTGTGTAGTTACATATGATCACAAAAAAAGAGTGCCAAGTTTATTAGTCTATACCAAACTAAGAGTGGTTGCACTTGGGTGGATTTGGAGTGTGAAGTATTTGCACATTTTACTTTATATCTTTTCAATTGTAACATTATTATTTAATAGGCAAATAGTAAACAAAGAAATAAATAAAACCGTGATGGACATCTCTGAACATGTACTTTTCCTATCACGACTGAAATGGGCTTTTAGAAGAAAGCTTATGAACTTTTGAAGATCACTGATAAATATTGACAAATTTCTTCTCAATAATGTTGGCAGGATCTAATTTATATATGTTATTTTCAAAGTTAAAATTTCACAAGGTCTATGATTAGATCAGAGACGGCCATGCGTCTAGGTCTAAGAGACTCAGACTATAAACACACAAGCTCTGTATTTCTGGCTGCAGGCATTTACGTTGTTTCCCAATCCTGAATTCCCAGAGCTAAATCCAGATGGAGGATCCAAAGCTCTTTTGGCATATTTCTTACTAATATCATATGCCAGCTACTGGCATCACTTCACCAAGCAAAAGCACATGCCTTTTTGTGGCACGTTAGGAAAGAACAACTCCAATTCAGAAAAGCACAATTCAACATTCATGTTTGACACATGAATTTGGCTTAAAAGAATTCATCCAGTTCATGAAATCCATTCTGAGATAAAACCTGAAACTTTAAGTCAAAGTCAAGGCCCCTTGACAAGCCAACTCTCTGGCTTTGGTTCCTAGCATGTTGTGTGCACCATATTGGGTTCCCTCCACTCTTGAGGCCTAGGAAAAAAGCAGAAGGCAGTGATGAAACGTGGGCTATTTGGAACCATCCCAGTGTCAGGGTCATATCTCCAGACTTAAACAATAGCTTTTCCTTGCCTTCTAGATCTTTTATAAAGCTCAGTTTATGCCATACTTGAAAAACTTGAACTCCAGAGCCACACTGACTCTCTAAGCGAACACCTTTTAGTTAAGCAATCTTGGGGGAAAAAAAAAAAAACACTTAAACATTTTGTACCTCAACTGTTTAATCTGTAAAATATTACTAGCATAGGAAACCCCTAAGTATTCGATCTCATAAAATAAGAGGAAACTTTATTGTGAGATGAATGAAAAGAATATTTACCTAGCTAGTTGAAGTGTCCAAAGATTCTAGCACCATCTGTCAGTTACATTATATCCAAACTTGTAGCACAGTAGTTCATGGGCTTTTTTTTTTTTTACTACAGGGTTGTTATGAAGAAGGCCTGACCTAAAGTAAGCAGTATCTCTAATGTTAGTTATTATCACTGCGATTACAGGTATGCCCAGGTCTCTATCACTGTACCACAATGAAGTAGACCAAACCAAAGGAAGAGAATTTGCCAATGACCAAGCTGCAAGAGGCCGATGAGAAATAACAGGAGGGAGATATCCATACATTTGTTTAAGGATAAGCCCTCTAGGTTGTACTGACTTCTCTCCACTCCTCCTGAATTTTCTTTTTGCCAAAATCTCAAAGGGTAAACTCTGGAGGGAAGGGAGCCAGGGCTTGAGGTTGACATTCAAGAAAGGCTCTCCATTAAAGAGAATGGGTTCCTATTAAGCACTATAAATACCTCACCTTCTGGGCACATGCACTTTGCTCTAAAGACCAGCACTGCCCTTCCAGGGAGCAGCTTGCACTTCTACCAACCCCACTTCTGTGTACAACAAAGTGTGGAATATTATTCTAATGAGGGAGTTTTAGGATTCCTGAGGGGAAAAATATTACTCTGTGGCTAGGAAAGTTGAGGGGTGGCAGTGGTTCCTATCATCCTTATTAGTGCCGTGACATTTAACTCAACACTCTGGCAAGTAAATCATGTCACCACAGATACCAGTGACCTGTGCTTCAACCTTCTTTGTTCAAGGCAGGAGTTCCAGACTGGAATTTGGAAAACCAGGCCACACAATCCTTTCATGTCCATGGACCTGCAAGTGAGTCTTGGCAAATGGACCTGTTGTGGAATTAACTTCCTCTTTCTACGGGAGGCAGCCAGCTTTATAACACAATGGCAGAAGGAGAACGCCATCAGAGCTGAGGGCAGTGGTGACTTTTACATGTTTCCTACCTCTTTATTTTGTGCGCTAAAACAAGACCAGATGTTTCAACGATGAAATGAAACCCAAGTCACACTACATTTGATTTGTGGGACCACCCTTACTTGAAAAGCCAGCTCATCATTCTAAGGTTTGAAAAACGATGGGCATAACAAGCAAGATAAGAAAGGTGAACATTCTTTCAAAAAAGCAATTAATTATAAGATCCACAGACAGTACGCAAATGCTTTCCAGGTCAGCACTGAAAAATGCAGGTTATTTGCTTAAGGCTTAGAACAAGGGCTCTCTCGTCCCTCTCCAAGTCAATATCCTGAAATGATGGGGTAGAGGAGGATTGTAGTATGGGGGCAGGGAGGGCAAATGGAATAAGCAGAATTAAATCCACAAGAGCCAAGAGAAGAGAGCAAATCAAAGGTGAGGGATCTCAGGATTACCTCCAATGTCCACACTTTCCAGAAACTGGCATTTTGGTAAAAAGTCAATACAGCACATGCACATTTAATTTATAGGATTTCAACTCTGTTTGCTGAGCAGCTGGCTTGGGGGAAAGAAAAAGGAGAGGAAATAGAGAAGAAAGGAGCAAGAGAGAAGATAGGAGAGAGATGGGAGTGAAGGGACAGAGATAGAATCATACAGGGAAAAATACAAAAAAAGATACAGACAAAAACACAGGCAAATTGAGACTGAAAAAGTGTAGAAAGAATGCAAATGAATTAGGGATTAAATCTGTGTCCACTTACAAATAATTTATAATAGAGGGCAAGATAAAGTCCTGAGATAGGAGTTTGCCTTTCCTTGGTCACTCAGGGTTCTGTTACATCTCTGCCAACTAACGAACAGTTCAAGTTTTTAAAAATAGAGTATATGTCCTTCAGGATACTTGGCCTCTAAAAACAAGTTCATTACTTTATTGTGTGCTCAACCTTAAAACCAGAATGCTAGAGAAAAAAAAAAAATAACCAGATGTTTTGGAGTTTAAATTTCTGATAATTGCCTTATAAGTTATTTAGCTTGAAACTCTAGTGTTAAAATAAAATGCTACCAGGTTTTATTCAGCATAGGACCATGAGGTTACAAAGTTTGGGACATGGTGGGTTCATAAAATCTAAGCATGTTTCCTACTCTTAGATCTTCTCTGACCCTTTAAAATGCTAATGGGTTTTAGGATTCTACCATGCAGATGGACTGTGCGGCATTTCCCAAGCCAACTTGATGAGAGAGGTCTTTCCTTTTCAAAGTACACCTGATAGCACAAGTGCCCCATGGGACACGTGTGGGAATCTCTGATTCAAGTCAAGCCCTATCGTCTCCAAATGAGGATATCAAGGCCTAGCTAACAGCACATGTCTAGCTACATGAGCTCTACAGAACGGTGGCACTGATTGCTTTTACTATTACTATGCACATGCTCTTATTTCTTCATGCCCTTTTCCTTTACCCCTAGATCCCTAAAATAGCCAATTCCCCCATTCTTGCCTTCTGCTAGTCAAGTGTGCATGCTATAATCATGCAATGTTCCCATGTGCATGACTCTTCCATAGCTTCTAATGTCTTTTAATACTAAACCTCACGTGCATTAAAATGGTCATCCCAGGAACATATGCCCTATTCACACATCTCCCTTGGTGGTTTGCATATTGTGGTATAAGACACCCTTAGAATATCAAGTTTTTATTCCTCAGTCAGTCTGGCAGTCGGTGCCTCTCATGCACAGCTGAATTTTCTGCCCTACCTCTGTCCTTCCTTCCTTGAGGTCTGGCTGTGAAGCATAAAGCAGTCTATAGATACCATTATTATATTCTTCAAACCCAGGCTGATGGGTGAATCTCAATTTCAATTCAGAGAAGAGCTAAATTAGAGAACTGAAGAATGATATTCTCTTGCTAGGGCTCTCTAGAGATAATGAGAGAACTTAACAAACAAACCCACCTTAAATCTGTTTGCACTTAAAAGATAATGTCTAGTCTTGCTTATTAGCTCTGTTTATCAACCAGTGCCATGCTCGGCAGCCCCATTAACCTACCGAATCAGGGATATGATTTGAAAAGTAATGTCTATGGCTTGGACCATGGAAGAGGTGAACTCAGGAGTGATAACACAGGCCCTATTGACATAAACATCAGAGATAGGTCTGGAAAAACTGGTAGTTGCATTGTGCAGACAGATAAATGTAGAACATTTTTATATTGTGTTTTTGTTTGCCTTGCTTTGCTTTACATTTATCTAACAAACGGAAAAACTCAGTGGAAATAAAAATGCTAGTTAATCTATGTAAAAGAAAGAGAATGACAGATACTCATCAGAGTCATAAATATGAACAAATATGTTAGATGCAGCTTTCCAAAATGTCACATGACAGTATATTTTGACCAGGTCAATTTATAACAAGGACTTCATCTTGAGTGTCCCTCTGGTCCCCAGGTTTAGCCATTTTTTAATAAAAATCAAAGTTTTTTATAAAAAAATACAGAAGGTTAAAAAATCTCAAATTCAAGTGTATTTAAGAATTGCAATGGAGAGGATTCAAACCCAGTACATAGATTTCCTGTGTGCTTAATAATTGTTTCTTCTGTTTCAAAATTCTTTAATTATTGGACCTATAAATCATGAAACACCACTAGGAGGGCAAGTTTGCCTCTGCATCTCCAGATATGACCTCTCCTGGGTCCTCCAGCTCACTCACAGAGGATGACCTACTTTATTAAGATTAAAGTTTTCAAATATGATCTATTTCTACTTTGTCCCAATACAAAATTTATTTTTGTCCTCATCTACCCTCTCTCTTTCTTCCACAGAAGAAGTGATTATGGATCAGATTTTCTATGTTCAATTGGCCCATCTATGCCCTTGATCTGTTTAATACCTGCCCTGGATGCAGGATACACTTTTAATGGCTTCCTCACCTACATCCTCACCTCTCCAATCTTTCTCTGCCACCTCCTCCTTTGACTGAAACCACACAGATGATCTCCCTATTTAAAAAATACCTTCCCTTAAATATGTTATCCCATATCTGCCCATTTATCTTCTCATTTCAACTTCAAACTTCCCAGAAAGAGTAAAATTGCACTAGTGCCTCTAGATCTCACTTCTCACTATATTTTCCACCCTTGTTCAACTGCTCTACAGCTGAAACTATTTCCTCAAGGTCAACAATGACCTCAAATTATTAAATGCAAGGAATTCTTTTCTGTTTTCCAAATACTTTAAGCTTCTTCCAAAATACAAAATCATTAAATGCCTCTCCTGACAGAATATTCCCTATTCCCTTTTCTATTAAATACTCATTTTTATTTCTTCCAGTCCTCAATTTCCCTCCTTCACTGACTGGATCCTTAATATTCCATAGAATTCACTCCTTGAAAAATTTTTTTTCTCTTTATTTTAAGCTCAATGATGATCACTACCAAATATCAGCAAAATGATAAAAAACAGAGAACCTTAGGTCCCTGGTTATTTGAAGGATTTAATGATTCAGTACAATACAATATGACCCTCTCAACAAGCATTAGTTGGTGCTGTCATTGTTATTCTTAATATTAGTAAATCTAAAACTTTATTTTAAGCCTCAATAAAAGCTTCTAACAGACTTCTAGCAGTTACAGCTAGTAGACAAACCAGTTCTTCCATGACTATAACTTAACTCTCTTCCTTGCCCCCAAAATGTTCCTCCATCCGGGCTTCCTCTCTCTGAGTATCCTACCTTCGGTGTCATTTTAGCAGGAACCTGACTCATTTGTGAAAGCTTGTGATCCCTCACCCCCATGAACTGCAGTGCTGCCTCCACAATGCCTCATCCCCTTCAGGAGAACTTTCCTTAGCCAGAGCCTTGGGAGTTCTTACTTGTGTTATTTTTATAATTTCTAACCTGATTTCCGGTCTCCAATTCTCTCCTCAGAACCTCATTGTAACCAACACTAGATCACTTGTTTGAAACCATTTTCTAATATCATATTACACAGGGAAAAGTTCACAACACATCCTCTTCTGGAGGAGCTTCCAGCATCCTTACTGGAACATCCTTACTGAACATCATTCAGATTCTAACCACAGACAGTTGTATCCAGTTTTCCACACTTATGCCCTATTCTTCTCAGGCACATACTTTTCAAACTCCAGACTTTGGGTCATACCTTTCCTTCTGGCATTTTCACACAATTTTAATGTTCTTTATCATTCCTTTCAAATGGCATATCCTGCACAGAATGTTCACCAAGACCTTCAGATTTTAGGACCTCTCAACTCTGTTTATCCTGACATGCTTCTGTACCTTACATAGGACATATTCCATTTTGTATATTAAGTCTGTTTGTTCTTCTCTTAAAACATATACTGATGTCTTTTTCGATAACTTAGCCCCCTCCTTATGGATTCATTGGTCACTGAGTGCTTCCTATATACCAGACATCAGGTAGACTCTGGAACTTCAATGTAAAAATAACTCCATCTCCTCCAATGAGCCATCACAATCAACCTGGCAGAGTACAGAACAGTACAGTACAGTATGGCCCAGTACATGACAGGTGCTGAATAAATATATGTAGAATGGAATTGTCCCTTACCATACTGGTGAAATAAAGTCACCATGAATCCAAACACTTCCTAAAATCTCTGACAAGCTAGTAGCTCTATGAGAAGTTAAGCTCAATATTTATCTTGTTTGAAATATTCATTCCAATTGCCAGAACATATTATATCATTCCCCAGCTATTAAAAAAAAACCAACAAATGTTTATTTGAATTAAAGAATTTTTCTTTACAGGTTTAGAAAATGATATTAAAACAGCAAAGCAAAATAAAATAATAAAAAAGAAACACTTTGGATTTCTTATATGAAGGCCCTCCCCCACCAGCCCCAGTGCTAAGGATTGAACCCAGGGCCTCACACATGCTAGGCAAGGAAGGGCACTAAGCTATCCCCCAGCCCTTTTTGTTTTATTTTGAAACAGGGTCTTGTTAAGTTGCTGAGGCTAGCCTTGAACTTGCAATTTTTCTGCCCACAACCCTCCCAAGGAGCTGGGATTCCAGGCATGTGCTGTCACATCCAGCTAAAAATGTTTTAAACAATGAAGAATCTAGAACATTTTCATTAAATTTAACTCAAAGGGAAAATATGAGTGGTAACTTTCTTGACTTATGCAATTTACCTGTTTATGTTTTTGATGATGCATTAAATATGTTAAATTATTATTATAACTGAATATTAATTAGGTATTAAATTTGATTTGATGAAATTAATTTAATGTATATTAAATGTCTTATATATATGAATAGCAAATTGCTCATCAGTCAATAGTTGATTTATACTTAGAAGCCCTTATTAAGTATCTCCCCAAATCATAGACAAGAAATTAATTTATGAATGCTTTTATTTTTCACATTGCTGAAATGAAACTACTCTTGGATTGTTGTGACATTCTTTTGTCTCACAGATGCCATGGCTCCTTTTTATTTTCTCTTGAAATTCCACCACCAATTGCAGCCACGTTCGCATTCTACATGGTTTTGCTCTAAATTGAGGCTCGCTGCTGTCCTCAGGCTTCCAATTTGCAATAAGCAACATCATGGACCCAAAGCAACACAAACTATGAAAAGTCATTCAAATCCTCTTGGGTTTCCCACTCTTTCCCAGCATGATCCCAACAGCCAGAAAACCCCTCTCCTAATATCAAAGACATCACATCTAGCTGGGCTAACATGGAGAGGGATTATTATTATTTTATAAATTGAGAAGCACATGGTTACTCATTACTCATTACCAACTATAAATGGGTTACTTAAAATAGGATTAACACACAAACATAACTATGCTAGCAAAGCAAAAACAGTTATATTTGAAAGAGCCTGACCTTCCTCCAACACTCCACTCTGGATTTCTTACGCTAGGACACAATGTATTGATTAGCCCCACGATAAGTTGTGAACAGGAATTAAATGCAAATGGAATATTTGGTAAGAACTGGAGAGAGAGGTAACAGAGAGGGGAAGGTGTTTTAAGGCTGTCTTAGTTTACTGAATGAAATGCAAATAGCAATCACAGAGTTAGTGGGCATTTTAAACACGTTCAAAATTTAGGAATGAGTACATATATTTTTTAAAGAGTAAGTTTCCTTATAATTGTGTATATTTTCCCTTTTTTTAAACAGATTAAATTCAAATATAGCTTTTGTTTTAGCAACAAGATGCAAGGTTTCCTTGCTGCATGCTGTAGGGACTAAAAGATGAAATAGGATGAATCGCAGGGAATGGTTATTTTAATCTCTGAATCTATTGTTCAAAGAGGAGACAAAATGTGAGCAAGACCTGAAAGACAGAGATGGGACAGAGAAACATCCTAAGCAAACTCAAGCAGAGAGAGCCTAGACTTAATCAACTGAAACCAGCCTTCTGGCAAGAAAGACAAGACATTCCTCAGAAGCAATCCATGTTTCTCCCTCAGGTATGAAGACACATCACATAGCTCTGGTTCTAGCAAAAATGCAGAAGGGAGGCAAAATCTGAGCTTCTGCTGTATTTATCGATAACACTAAATATCAATTATTAGTCTGGCTCAATATTTAGTAAATACTTACTCTGTATGAGTCAAGTTTCTATGACTGTAGGGAAAAGTAAATGATTTTATTACCCAAAGGGGGAAAAATTCTAGCTAACTAAAAGCAAAGCAAATCATAAGAAGTGAGCCTCTAAGATAGAAACCAGAGGTCACGGAGTTCTAATCCGAAGGTGCTAATAGACAGTCTCTGGTGAATGCTAACAATAATGTCAATAAATCAAGACTTTTTTTTTTTTTTTTTTTTAGTTTTGGAAGGAATAACTGCTTTTCAGAGATTGAGTCAGGAGTCCACCTTGTGCAGAGTTGTCTGGCACCTTGATAAGCAGCTAAATCAAAGCTTTAGCTAGTAAGAGATTAGTATTCCAATAGGAAAACTAAAATTGAACTCACACAAAACATAAGTGCTATAAACAATGCAACAATATTTACACTGAAGAGATCTTGACCTTCCCCCAACCCTTCCACTCTGATGCTATACACACAAACCCAGATGCTGCAATTTTCAGAACAGAGGTTTCTAAAGGTCTAAGAAAGAGGGGGGGGAAAAAAAAACCAAGATGTGTTAACACAGGTCTTTGTTTTTCATGTGTTTTTGCACCAACTGATACATGTTCCCTTTTCCTTCTGGTCACTCTGTGGCTGCTAAGCTGTAGTGGGACCCAAACTCTGAATTTCTATAGTTTATTATTTTGATAACTTCCTTCAGGTGTTTTTAAAATGAAAAGCAAACTTTCCCTAAATGATTTCCTCTGGAAAATCACTTAAAGAGGATGTGGATAATTCATTACAGGTGCTATCAATCCAATTCGAGGAGAATGGAAATCCAGGAACAACTTTAAGGATCAAAGATGGACAAGTCATTTTGATTTCAGGGTCAGGTTAAGCTGTGGTGCCTCCTGCAACCCTATGAGGATCCCAAGGCTGTTGTGGACACAGGCGTCAATTATTAATGTCTTCCTGGCTAAGGTAGGTGGGTGAGTGAAGTTGGACAATATATCACAGTTAAGTAGGTTAATTTTTGTTATCAGAGACAAAGGAATCACTATTCTGGGATACAATCAGACACAGGAAAGTAAGAACAGAGCCAGATACAGATAAAGACCATATTTATTGAGCACATACTATGTGCCAGCACTTGTTTTGGGTTCTGGGAAGATAGAAGAGAACATGATTGATGAGACCCCTGCTATCATGAAGCTTACAGCTTAATAGGGGAGGCAGATAGTAAACAAAATAAATAAGAAAAATATCAAAAAGCAATAAGGAGTATATGAACTAAAAAGATTAAAATATGGTGAAACAATGGAATTTGGCCAAGGGCTTCTTTTAAACTGAGTGATCAGTGAAGAAGTTTAAGCAGGGATCTGAAAAACAAGTAGAATCCATTCACATTAAGATTGGGCAAGGTGAGGGGGTGGGGGGCGGGATTAAGGCAAGGGAAACAGCTCTCCTTAAGGTCCTGGGACTGGAAAGGCCTTCTTGGCATGTTACATCAAGAGGAAGAAGTTCACTATAGTTGCAATTGAGGGGAAGAGGGAAAGAGTGATAGGAGATGAGATCAGAGTTGGGCAGGGCCAGGTGGGTAGTAGTTAAGGGTAGTTTCTAAAGGGCAAACTCGGATGACCTTTTAAGTTGTCACTGAAGATACATACTAGCATGGTGGCAAAATCAAGAAAAGACAGTCACGTCTTACAAAGTGCCATATCTGGGAATTTCAGGAGAGAGGAAAGGAGAGCCCAGGTTAGTGAGGTAGGAGGGGACTTGATTTCATTTACAAGGGGGATGGATATGCACAATGGTGGGAAGCCAGAGTTTGTCATAAAACAGCACAGAGCCCTGGCATACAGAAATATCAAGTAGAATAATTAGTAACTGAGGGCCATTAAAGGATACTTCAGTTCTATGAAAATGCTAAAGACAGACCCTGAGGTGATCTTGAGGAGATCTCAGGGCCCTGCTAGTATGAGTGACCTGATGACCACATTTCATGCCTCAGTGAGTGAAGTACTCCTCGGATCATCTATGTGGTACAGTTAGAGCTATGATGACCCCAGTTAAGTCAGTCAAGACCAGGGGCAGGGCTTGCTTGGCAGGATTGTGATACTGTGGAAGGCCAAAGGCGGTGGAAGCAGGGCTAAAAGTGGTGAGTCTGGATATATTCCCTCAGTGCTGTTAATTGCATCATTGTTCAGAATCTTATCATCCACTCTAAACTCCAACTTAGCTTTTGATATATTCCATAAATATAACTACCACTCCTCAAGTCCATACCAAATACCATCTACCAAGCAACTTCCATATACTATCCCTAATTCTCACAAACAAATCTCTTAAAGAAAAAAATACTGAAACCCAAAAGAAATAGTCAATGATAGAATAAGGTTTTTACGATCACTTGCTTCCCATTATAACAGACTATACATAAACAAATATTAGGAGTTCATTATGAAAGAGAAAACAAGTTTCTCTATCCCCCTTTATTAATTAATAAATATCTGAATTATGCTTTGTGTGTATTAGAGCAGAAAGTCCAGATTTCATTAAATCTTATTTGGTGCTCAGGGGTATATTTTTTCCCTCTGATCTGTTCTTAAGCATGCATTCATCTCAACAGGATTTATTCTTTGCATTTTTTATCAAGTGTCATCCTGTGCTACAAAGGTTATAAAGAGAGATGCAATGAAAGGAAAGTTCACTTTTAAAGGTAAGCAAAACAGACAGGTCTTATAATGCACACATGTGATTCTTAAATTAAAGTAAGGAAAGGGGCCTAGAGGTTAAGGTTTGATGGATTCTCATTCTAACGTTAGCACCTGCACCCAATGCCAAGCACCACGCTTCAGACTAAGGTATCACAAAAGAGAAGCACTGCACAACACTGTGGACTGTGTCTGAACAGTGCTTTAGCCTTTTGAATCATGTCAATTGCCAGGTTCAGGAGATAGTCAGACACCAATGGAAGGTTGTGGCCTCAACTTTGTAATGAAAGGGCTAGCCCTGATGATTTCAAAGTTCCTTTCAGTTTTTGTAAAATTCTATAACTCTGCTTTCTAGCAAATGAACAAATGAACAGCAGGTAAAGTGTTCAGAAGAGCAGATGAGTTTCCAGGGGGGCATGACTATGGGCTTTTCAGAGGACCCACTATTTGACTGCCTTGGTGAGCTGATGGTGGTCCATGGTTGTTCTCCCAACCCTGAAGATTTCGAAACTGAACTTTTCCGTTTACAATGAGATGACAAGAATCCTGGAGATGTTCACTTAAATCAACTCAAATCAGATTAAAGCATATAGACCAGAAAGTCAATCTATCAATACACAATAGCAAGCATTCCTTTACGATCAACATATTCACATTTCATAGAAATAAAAACATAAGAAGGTTGTTGATAAAATGTAATTCAAGGACAGGGAAATGGACAGGTGAGAGGGATTCTTTCCCCAGGCTGGGTTGAGACCTGGTAAAGTATCCCAGTCATACAGCAGAGGACCTCTCTCCATTGGCAAGAATGTCTGAACTTTGAGATTCAAATTTCCTCTCCCCTGTCCAGGGCAGTGTACATTCACCAAATACCCTCTGTAGCATATTCTTCCATCAGACATCTCAAGGATCACTGATTGAACTAGATATTCATATGTATGCAGATAAATATTATTTTTCAGCATGTACTGATAAAATCAGTTAATTTTAATTCTCAGAAGGCAAACTGATTTTACCAGTTTTCTGGGGAACAGTCAATGTGTACCCTTTCAGATCTCAACTTTAGTCATGTCATGAAAGTCTGAAGAGACCAGAATCAGGAGGGATAAAAAGAAACAGTTATTTACATTATAGGCAAATTAAAATTTAGCTAAGTGGACATATAATACATATTAAGAGTCAAAAAGTGCCACCATTAATAAATTTCAACTTAGTACTTAGTGACATAGATGTATGTATTTTTGTGTAAAAGGAACAAGTAAAAATGAAGTCAGTATATTTGCCCTGTGGTTTGAAGACCAGAGACATAAGCATCACTTAGGAGACCAGGAGAAATAGTCCTTAGTGACCACACCCCACCTCAAACCTACTGTGTCCAAATCTCTAAAAGAAGGAAACATAAATCAGTGTTTTAGCAAGTCCTCCAGAGGATTCTTATGCATGTAAAGAATAAAAACCAATGTCTTAACTATAATCTGAGGCAGGGAAAAAAATCCCACATATAACACTTGATTGGTCATTCAAACAAACAAAAATCATTCAAATCAGCAAAGAAACAAATGAAACACAGCCAAATGTCTTGCTCCATCTGAAGAAAGCTTTTAAAAATTGGGATGATCCCCACAAAAGGGTCGTGGGAATAAAACCAGAAGTGAATATCCAGGGACAGTTGCTTGCTAAGAATAAAACAAAAACTTGGGAAAGAAATTCAAACTTTAGATGGGTTATGTGTCTGCAAGACAAGTCTTCTTCTAAATTTTCTTAGGATACTCACTCAAATATTCTTGCTGGTTACTAATTCTTTTCTTAACATTTAGAGTCTCATCATATGAGGACAATCTTAAATAATGAGTCAAAAAATGCATAGAAGAGATAGGATGGGAGAATAAAGCTCTCCAGTTCAAGTTCTGAGATAGGTCTTCCCTCCCTACAACTGTGGCTTTATCATCATTTTGGTAATCATGTTCATGTTTATCAATTCAAATGTCACCTCAGTGATGATGATATTAAATCTGTGTTTTTGGTCTTAGATTTGGATCCTGCTTCTGTTCTCTCTTTTTTACTTTCCCATAGCACTTCTTCATCTGATGTCCCATCTCGCCAGGGTTTAAAATTGGGAAATTAACTTTTCTTGTCTTAGTGACGTCTTCCACACTGATTTTTCTCTGCTACCATACATTGTGTGCTTTCTTATCTGCTGATTCAGGTTTAGCTTGACTACCTAAATGCTACTTTCTGCTCCATCACATCTTGCAAAACCCTAGTAATCAATTCAAAGCACTCCCCATGTATGTCACATGTATACACAGTCTGTGAAGGGAGGTTTGGAATCATATTATGAAACTGCCTTGAAACTTTTATTAACCTAACAATATGGAATTTTCCTCAGTCAATATATCTATATTAATTGATTTTGTGCATAATGGTTCTTTGTAAATATACAATACCATGCCTGGATCAGAATCATGAGTACATTTTAGCCCACAAATAAACTTAAAAGATATTTTTTAAAAAGTTACAACATCATTTAATCTATTCCTATTGATGGATATATAGGTTGCTTAAAAACCTTCTCTACTAAAAACAGGGCTGCAACAAGCATATTTGTGCATATATACTTTTGCAATCATTTCTATAATTGGCCTTGCTATACAGCAGGACATGTTTGATTTGAAAGCTTTTGATACATCCTTTCCAATTAGATTCAAAATCTACCTGTCTGGTAATATTTCCTTGAGTATGAACATGTCTGGGAGGGGTATTGCCCTAAATCTTGATCCACCCTGGTTGTTAGGAAATGTTTGACTTTTTATAAATCTAATAAGTGGGAATAATATCTCACTCATACTTTACTTATCATCTCAATGATTATTGGTGACTGACACATTTGCAGGCTCATTATTTCTATTCTTCATTTATGAACTTTTATTATTGGAACTCTCCCCACTCCTTTTTTATTGGAACTCTCCACACTCCTTTTTTTTTTTCCTGTTGAGTTGTAGAAGCATGTTTTATGTCTAAAGTATAAAACTTTTAAAATTTGTTCTTTTTAGATATGTGTGACAGTATTAAACTTTAGTAGTATGTGCTGCAAACCTTTTTTATAACAATATTTATTTGCTTTTTACTTTTCTTTGTGGCAGCCTTTCTGCTATATGAATATTTATAAATACTGCCCTGGTCAAAATGTAGGAATTTCAAAATAACCATGAAGAATTAAAACCCTAACCTTTTTTTTTTTTTTTATGGTTATGGATTTGGAAAGAAATTTTTAAAAGCTTTCTGGGCTCAAAGATTAAACAATTATTAGTATTATTTTCTTTTCTGACTTCTTTTATCTTTTCAGCAGTCACTATTCTTTGGCCATCAAACCTAGTGTCTCTTAAGTCGGTGCTCTGTTCCAGCTAAATCTGTTTGCTTACCATCCTGTCTCCCTGACAGTTTCAGCCTCATTCCTGGGTCATGGTTCTCCCTTGTTCTAGCAGGAAGACCTTCCCTACCTTCCCTGACTTAAACAATATATCAAATACCCAATCCTTCTGCCCACCTGGAAGCTGACTCAGGATCCCTCCTGGTCCACTCTCCCTTTCTTCAATTAAAGTCAATGTGAGGTGACCAAGCATCTACTTCCTCTTCTTTGTTTCATGAGTCATCTCTATTTTCTCATGTAAATTTTCAGCTTCTGAAGGGTAAGAATCACATTATATCCTCCTTCTGTCTTGTTCAAAGCATCCCATGCATTGTGGACTTAAGGGAGAGCTCCATGCACATGTACTGATGGAGACATTTACTTCCTGTAAACACTTTAATAACTGTAGGACACAAAATGAATGGAGACTGTACTGAGCTGGACCATATTATAATTCCATAAGTCAACAAACAATGAAAAAAATATTTTTTTTTCCTTTTTTCCCCCAAAATGTCACCAGAACAAACATATGCAGCATGAAGATGCATTCAGATACCTGTTTTTTTTTTTATTAAGTCTAGGTTGGGTTTAGTAAATGTGTGAGTGTGTGAGAAAGCAAATATTTTACAGGAAAATTACCTAACAGCCAGAGGAAAAGTTCACCTTAACAGTTTCTTCTTAGCTTTGTGTGAATATCTTGGAATTGCAAGTGAAATATTTTTAAATTAGAAAGGACATAGCAAACTAGAAGAGAATCACAGATAAGTGTGGAATGGGTTTTATTAAACTTCTCTGAAGATTATGAAATCAATTAAAAGGATGTCAAGGGAATAAGACCATTCCGTCTTTACTCAGGCAATATGGACTATCGCTGACAATATTCAGCCAACATTATAGGATCTGAGAAAAATATATAGATAGAATAGACAAGGATTCTCTTCTATGGGAGCTTCTACAGGGAGGAAACAGTGGTTAAGTATCTAAAAATTATCCCTCGGTGTTGCTAGGGTTTAGATATGGAATAGCAACTTCCATGCAGAAAGACCAATCATTTAGTCAGTTAAAATTTATTATGTAGCTCCTTCTTGCTAAGGCAGGGATTGGGGATCATTCAAGTTAAAGGCCTTTGAGATGGTCCTTGGGTTTTGAACTTGAGAGCCACCATAGTAACTGGGGAAAATTAACAAGAGAAGAAAATTAAAGTTTAGCTATGTTAAATATGAAGAAATTCAAACAATACTGGAAAGTCCAATGCTAGGCTGAAAAACTAAAAGAAAACTCAATTTCTTCATTCCACACTGAATAGCCTGGAGACTTGTCTGGCTAAAACCTAATACCACACCCAGAGCCAGTGCTGGCCTCACCCGCAGAGTTTTTAAACATGAGGTTTCACTCTAGAAAAGGAAGAAGCTGACACTCTGGGAGCTGGTTGCAAGAAAATGACACCTCTTCTCCCCTCTAATTTAGTTACTCTAGGGGACAAAGGCATCCTGGAAACTAAAATGAGGAAAATATAAGTATTGTAAAATGTAGCCATGAAAAAAAACAGACCATTTTCCAATATATTCATTTTTGATTGCAGACTGAGTTTTCTATAGTGCCAGGACAGACTTTCACTGCTTTCCAAAACAGAGCAACAATAAAAAAAAAATTCATGTAGGAAATATGAGAAATATTGAAAGCAAATCTCTGTATGATTTGGTCCAGCTGATTTCAGAGATGGATACTGAGAAACATAATAGAAGTGCAAAGAAAGGTTTGAATGAATAGCATTGATCTGATCCATCATAAGGTTCTGTGAGCCATTATGCTCATGTAACAAGTCAATTCCAAGCCTTTTAGCTGGCCTCTCCTTACCATTATCACTAATAACAATCTCTTTGAGTAAATGGTTCTTATTTATATTTTATCACCTTCATAATATGTTAATACATCAGCATTCTTTGCAGAACACCAAGATGCATTACTACTCGTCTAAAATTGATCCTGAAGACATTTTTATTCAATAACTAAGTATTCTTGTGATGGGAGGAAATAACAGGAAGCTGAAATATAAAAGAAAAGTAAGGAAATCCTGGGGAAATGATATGAAAACAAGTTATAGAATAAGGAATTGTCCTCCCAGAACCATAGCACACTCAGGGTCTTTTTACACAACCAAACCACTGTTTAAATTTCTATTATATTCCTTTCCCAGACTTTGTCGAGATGTTTCTTCTTATACTGAATATATATGACATATTATATATCAGTAACTTTTTAAGCATAGGCAAAGAATGGCCAAGTCTTCTGGTTCTAAAAAGAGAAATTGCTAATTTGGCTCTAGTGTGTTGAACCAAGCTCCCTACTCCCATCTCACACACATCAAAGTAAGAATCATCTTCAGAGGACCTTGGCTGGGAAAAATTCCCTGAGCTTCCAAAGAAGTGTGTGCAACTCAGGCATCAGACATGGAAAGATGTGATTAAATTCAGTGAAATACGAACATATGAAGACAATTAAATGTTATTAGAAATACATGTTCTTGGGGCTGGGGAGATAGCTCAGTTGGTAGAGTGCTTGCCTTGTAAGCACAAGGCCCTGGGTTCGATCCCCAGCACCCAAAAAAAAAAAAAAAAAAAAAAAAAGAAAAAGAAATATGTGTTCTTGGTATGGCTTTACTTATAGGAAGAAAGAAATATAATCAGTACTCTTTTTAGCTTAGTTGATACTTCACATTATTACCTAACATTGATCAAGTAGCACCAAGTAAATTCAATAGACAAGGGTTATCAAAAAACACAAGTGGGCATATTCTCGAAATAATAGTCTAAAAATAAAAATCCCAATGTGCAAAATCTCTGGAAATTTTTTTTTCCTTTAAGACACAAATATTTCTCTGGAATTTTAGTATATTAGCAAGATTTGGCTGCTTAAAATTGTTCTTGCCTGCTGCTGCACTTTGAACATAGTATAGAGTTCCAATTGCATGTTTGCATGAACATATAGAATTATGTTATTAGAGGACATGGCCTAGCTACTAATATTGATTATTTCATAGAGTTCTGGATGGTTGTACTATCATGTATCATGAATTATTTCCCTAGATATTCAAAGTATGTGTATCACTTTGCTATAGAACACTTCACTAAATTTTGAGTAATTATGAATATATGAAGTACATTTTCTACAAATCAATGCAACAAAATAATATGACAGAGGAAAAAAATTGCTGACCAAACCTAAGAGACTCAGCACAACTTTGGAAATATCATGAGAAGTCCAAATCAAAATCTTCTTTTGTACTCTTAGCCACAACGGGTTATTGTTTTTATATGTTCCTTACCAAGGAAGGATTTGCAGTTTGTACCAGAATTCCTATGGACATGGCTTTGTACCAGTTTAGTTCATTCTATAGGGAAACTGTGTAAAGGTCTCCAAAATAGGAATTCTGTCACTCAAAGCTGATCTTTGAACCATTTTCAAATTTAAAAAGAAGTGGGGGTATTTGATTTA
Organism: Sciurus carolinensis; assembly: GCF_902686445.1. NCBI lineage: Eukaryota > Metazoa > Chordata > Mammalia > Rodentia > Sciuridae > Sciurus > Sciurus carolinensis. The sequence continues at coordinate 38,903,865 of NC_062229.1, forward strand.
ACAAAAAACCCAACAGGTATATGGCATTCATAGTTAAAAGATGACTGTGTTATTGCAGATCCTGATCTTGAATAAGCAAAACTGACAAAAGATGTGCCTAATACTCTGCCCATCTCAGCAATTTAAGGGAAGTTTATCTTCTGATGCATCCAACTTTCTGCAAACCCATGAAAGGAAGCCACATATAAAGGATGATATTCTTGGCCATTGCTCAGGAATTGCCTCTCAAGTTCTCTCCAAACCACCACCACTACCATTTAGTTCTGGCCTACTTGCTTATTCCCATCCCAAAGTTCCAAATACCAGCTACATACACTGTCTTTGAAATTCACTTCTACCTCCTCTGAGTTGGCACATGTGTTGAGTTTCTTGCCAGCATCTTGGAATGCAGCACTATCATAGTTTCCTTCTTTCCTTTCTTTCTTTTTTCTATTACAGTTTCTGGCTTAGTTCACCTACTACTATAAGAGTGTGTTCTGTTTCATTAGTTAAGAATGTAACCTAACTCCAGCCAAGAGCCCTGAGGTATCTGCCCCAGTGACCCACATATTTCAGGGGATAAAGTAGGGTGGGCAGAGATCACATCGATCCAGATAGTCAAAGAGAGATACTTTAAAAAGGCTCATTTCTGGTACACAGAATGCATTCTGACATGCACATCATGGAAGCGAACATGATATAAAGCAGCTCTAGTTTTTAAAATCATTGCCTTTCAAGTAGAATAACATGAAATGCACAGGACAAGACAGATCAATTCGTTCTTAAGAAACTTTTGTTATGATCTCAGTCAGCATCAGACACTGTACTAGATTCTGCTGGGGAATTTCAAGATGGAAACACTGTGATCCTACTCCACAAATTGTTCACAGACTATATATATATGTAGTCATATTTATACATAGTTATAAATATTTATATGTATTCATATATACTTTTATGTATTTATATGTATTTTTATTTATTTGCATTTATATATAGTCATATGTATATTTAGTTAATTCTGTAGGGAAACTGTGTAGTACTCTCCTTCCAAGAAACGGGATTGAGAATAGACATGTTCAAAAAGCCAAAAATAAGTTTACAACCAAGCCAAAAGAAAGGGCGGGGGGAGGGGGTCGAGAAAGACAAAACCCAATCTCCCAATCTTACTATGCCTTGGAAAGGAATGTAAAATATACAAGCAATAATGAAAAATGCAAAGACAAGAAGGGAGTGAAGGTTGAGAGAACAAGAAGTAAACAGAAGTTTAAGACCAGAGGGCAGGTCAGGGTGCAGGGGAGAAAAACCAATAGTGGAAAAGGTGGAAATAGGAGAAATGGGAGTAAGTAGGAAAGGGGGATGGGAGTAGAAGCTATAATATATCCTGACAAGGCAGGGAGACATATAAAACAAAATGTAAAAGCAAGATCACATGAGAGAGTCATGCTGCATAGAATAAAGATAGAGAAGCAGTACCAAACTGCAGAAAGGATGAACTGTGAAAAATAATAATAGCTAGCCTTCCTTGGGCCATACTGAAGTCTAGACACTCTCAACAGTCACCATCCTCTAACAAAAGCTTGTGCTGAGAGCCCAGAGCAAGCAAGCACCATCACACACGCCTTCTCTATTGACTTGCTCTTTGGGTTCCCAAGCGAATTAACAGTCCTCAAATATCATTGTTGTATGAAAAATGGTGGAATGAGACAGACATCATTGCCCTGTATACATGTATGATCACATGAATGGTATGAATCTGCATTGTGTACAACCATAGAAATGAAATGATGTACCTCATTTGTGTACAATGAATCAAAATGCAGTCTGTAAAAAGTTAAAGCTAAATAAAAATAAATAAATAAAAAATAAAAAAATGGAAAAAATAAAGATAAGCTGCTGAATGATGTGTGTCTATTAAATCAAAAAATATATATATCATTGTTGCCTGGTTAGCAGTTTCCTCTGTGTGATTCTCCTGTCTATACATCTTTGCTGGTTTTATAACTAATGTGATTGGTTCTTCTACCATGAAACCAGATCCCTTCGTGGTGAACAGAACAATGACAGTGCTCAAAAATATGGTTTTGAAACTATCAGACTTAACATGAATGTCTTGTATACAGAAATTCTAAAAATACCTGATAAAACTTGATTCCAAAGCCTCTTTCTGAAAAGCACTCTTCTTTCCAATCAAAAGCCCCTAGAAGGCTTTTATACAGTTCCTCCCTGAGAACTGGTGATGAGTTGGTCAAAACAACAAAAGCAAACGCTGGGTCTTACTAAGCTCTGTTTACCTGCAGTAAACCAAAGCACAGCATTAGCATTAGCATTCTTTTTCTACAAGACACCAAAGGTCTCAGCTACATGACTCCTGCACACTATGTTTTATACTCTCATTAAATTTTTCCTAAAAATGGTTCCTCTATTAGCAAAAGATCTTTTCTTTGCCAGACAGCTCTTATTTTTTGCTCTTAGAAAGGGAAACAAGTCATCCACTTCCAGAAACTTTCAAAAATTTATTAAAACCTGGTATTTTAGTCTTCCTCGTTTCAGTTCCTTCTTCTTGTATCTATCTGGTTCCTCCTCATAAATCACTGGTTAAATTAAAGTTGTAGAACTGTCATCTTTTCATTATTTTTTAACAGTATTGACAACCTCACTACTAAATGCTTTGGGGATCGTTAGACTCTCTACAGTATAAACAACTATTATGAAATGATTTGGGAAAAATTAGAATCCATCAATCAACAAAATTTCTAAAAGATGCTATCAAGAATAACAGCAGAAAGAAAGCAGATAACTAACTTGTAATACGCTATCAATAGAATTCAGATCATGGGAAGATACCTCTCTTGACAAAGTGAAAAGTATTAGTATTATTTTGGTAAAATTCACCTTTCTGAAAAAATTTTTGAAATATTCACCCTTTGGTGCTACCAACCAGCAGCAATTGAATTAATTAAAACTGAGAAAAGCAGTTATGTGACTCCTTAAGTCCACTTCACCCCTCTATATTTCTGTGTGACTGTTTAGCCTCAGAGAAAATAAGAAACATTAAAATAACCCTGCAGATTTTCAGAAATTTGTGTGTGTGTGTGTGTGTGTGTGTGCGCACACACAAGAGATTAAAGAATTGATTTACTGAAACTATTGACACAATTCAACAGAATCTGCCTAGAGAGCTAGGAAGAAAAGTTTGAGTGATTAGGTGGAGAAATATAACCTGGGGTGATTATGAGAGTTTTTTTCTTTGGGATTAGGGCAGAGAGTGAATTTACAGTTATGTGCCAGTTTTAATACCTGTAAAAAATCCCATCATCACCATCATACTTTGGGACAGAAGGACTATTACCACAGCAAAAGTGTTGTGCTATTGATTTGCCTCCTGCCTGTCCCGCTAAGCTGGGAGCTCAGGGAAACACCTATTACATGTAAACTCTGTCTCTATTAAATAATTCCACCAATTATGCAATAAAATATTTTGCAAACCTGGCACCCAGACCTGGAAATTCTAGTTGCTCTCACTGACAAAATCCAATCCAATGTGTCTGCTTTTGAGATATTTTAGCCCAAGAATGTCAATGACATGCTCCAATATGTTGTGCAGTTTTATCATGTGCCTCTCCCCAGAAATTTGGGAATACTAAAAAAAAAAGAGATGTCTTAACAGTCAAAAGGCCACAACAGTGAGATGCATAACCAGCTTTTAAAATGCTCTGAATATTTTAGGTACCCCCAAGAAACTCACACAATGAAAACAAATGCTTTTTTTCTCTAAACTAAAACTATAAAACAAAAATTAATGAACACTTTTGTGATTATCTATAAAATTATACATTGTGAATTTTATTGTATTTATTGTTTCACTTAGTTCTTTGATAATATCTTTGTACCTCAAAAAGATTTGTAGGATAGATTTTTTTTTCTCACTTTGCAAAAACACCCACATATGTAAGATGATAACCCCAAATTCGCTGGAACACATACATTAAATGAATTTTCTTGTACTCAGAGAATTTCAAGAACAAAATTACAAAAGATTTTTCAGTATTTTATTGCAAGCAAATTAAATTTGATGTGAAATGTTAGTGCAATTTAATGTGTTTGCTTGTATGTGGTATTGGAGTCTCCAAAAATGTCCAGAAAATAGGTTTTAAAATGATCCTGAACTTCTACCTTTGTTAAAGGATGTCATAAAACTTGGAGAAAAATACTCCCATGTTCACTGATCTATTCCCTCTGTCTTTTTCTCTTGTGTTTGTAAACAAACCAAAACATGACAAGTCTTAAAGCAAAAGTCTTCCATTGCTTATAAGCCAAGTTGTTCTAAACATGTGAAAAATGAAGTTTAAACCAGTGGTAAAATTTGGGGGTTAAATGTAGGAAAGAATAGCAGAATTTTCTTCTTTTACAATTCCCTACCTGCCTTAGATTTAAAACGCAGTATTCTTGTTTCTGAAGGCACAGTATGAACTGGGGGTGTCTGGAACTGGACAAGAGATTTAGGGGCCAAAAGCTGAGACCTATGCCTGGATTGTCAAAGTCTAGCAGCAAATCAAAGAAAACTCAACAGGGTTTCCTCATCTCTCAAGATGAAACAAAACATCCTAGTTTTATTGTACCATTGGTTTGTTATCCCAGAAAACAATCTCTAAAATTTTTAAAGTATATGGAGATGAACTCTTCATAAATGATGTCACCAGAATCATCCCAGGCCTCATATCCATTTCAAGTAATTGAGACTATTGGTAATGAAAAGGAATGTCTGCTTAAAATTAAGATCTCTTAGTTTTAAATTTTATTCATGGTGCCAACATCCAGTTTGTATGATTGATAAATTTTAAAAGGGATAAACTTGGGAGTTTCTAAACATGATAACAACTTTAAAAATGATTTCCCTACTTTAGGAAAGCTTTCAAAATATCACAACCAGTTCTACAAATCGGGTAGCATCCATTTTCCACTTTCCTTTTCAATGAACTGTCGTCAATCAGCAAAAAATGATTTAAAGAAACAATAGTACACAAGATAAAAAGCAATAAGACTTCTCAAACTCCTCACTAAAGTCTGTACTGTTCGTATACAGCTTGAACACCATTGACAAAAATGGGATAACAGTCATCATCCGCCCATCGCATCCTGAGTGCAATTCCAAGTTCTCGGTCTCATGAGTTCATGGGAAAGGTAATTCTAAAATATATTAAAAATCAGCTCCAAAAGCTATTACCACTAATATTTAGAACATTTTTAGATTTACATTTCTCCTACTATACCTTACTTTCCACCCAACAGGAATGGACACTATCATGGTTAATTTGTGAGTATGTCCAGTCTAGTGTATTTGTTTAGTCTTCATAAAACAAAATCTGAGATTTCATTTACTTTCTTTTTTTCCTTGAGACTTTGATATAATTCCTTTAAGCCTTTTTACACACAAACACACACACACACATACACATTTATATACAATACACATATTTTATGGTTGCTGATTGTAGTTTTTAAAGATGTTTTTATTCGTGCATTATACTTATAGATAATAGTGGGGTTCGTTTTGACAAATTCATAAATGTCTATAATATAGTCTGCTACACTTTTATCACAGTCCTTCCCTTTCTCCTCCTATCATCCCTTCCCTGATCCCCTTCCTCTACTCCGTTAGTCTTCCTTCTGTTTATTTTTTTAATTGATGTATTATAGTTATATATAAAAGTGGAATGCACTTTGATATACATTCATACGTGCACATAGCATAATTTGGTCAACTTCATTCCCAATTCTTCTTCTTTCCCTCCTCTCCCCTCCGCCACCTCGCTTTGTATTTCTTATGCTTTTAGAACTTTGGGAACATAATTACTTTTTTTTAACCCTTTGATGTAGTATAAACATTTCTCCATCATATGTAGTGAAGGATTAGTCTCCAGCAAGTAAAAATGGCTTTTTAACACATCTGGGGACCTTCTAAACTTTTCTGTTTAAAACTGACAGAATAGCTCCCTTAGAGCTGGGTCTGCAATAAAGTAGATAAGAATGTGCAATGGAGCTTCAGCAATGACAGCATGGCTATAACAGCCCCTCTCTGAACACTCAGCAACACTATACCTCCAGTAGCAGTGTCTTTGTAATATGTTGTCAGGGCTGGGAGTTCATTGCACCCATTTTATAGGAGAACAAACAAACACGCCAATTCATATGAATAGAAACAAAGAATTTCCTTTGAGGATTACATTCCCCATCTCATGCTCCAAATGTATACAAAATGATGGCAAGCATAATAGGCATGCATGCACAAAACTGGTTGAAAATAATATAGGATTTTCAAAACCGCAATAGTAAACTATTAAAATTGGATATTAGTTGACATTTGCTTCTATTCATTTGGTTTACAGGTAATTTGGAGAGGGGAGAAGGGTATATAGTGAGAAAAAGAAGAAAAGATTATTTTGTTCATATGTCCTTGAGATGTTATCATTTTCCTCCTGTCATATATAGTATATATATTACTATGTATAGTTGCTATAATACGGATAGTAACTATAGTATTTTGTACTTAGATTTTAAAGACTGATATTCAGAGATTTGTAGGTGTTGCAAACTCCAGTTAAAATAAAATTTTGTGTATCTATTATTTCTATATTTACACTGATTCCTGTGCTCATTCCTGATAGCAGAGTTGTGAGTATTTTAGCATGCAGGCCTAGTTTCCTTCTAGTTCATCTGGTTTAGCCAAAGTTAGACATAACTAAGAGGTCTTCTTCCACCAATAGAAAGAAGTTAAATGAGAAAAAGGGAAGCACCACACTGTCACTATTAGGCCTTTAGAGGAGCCCTAATTTTACCCACTCATAGGAGAAAACTGTTCACCACCATAACAAAGCCTGAAATGATAATGATTAAATGATGCCTGTCATTTTGTCCCACCCCTGGGAACTGCTCTCCACCCACTCCCAAGTGATGGATGTGTTTCTCTCAGTGTACTAGATGTAGACACTGCAAAGGATACTGACAGTTAAATTTGTCAAAATCACTAGAGAGTTGGCAAAGCAATATTGAATCTGCTGTGTAAAAAGCATTGAGGAACCAAACAAAAACTCAGAAATGGCACAAACCCAAGCAACCTCTCAATACTACTAGGGTACCAAAGAAGGCTCACTCCTGTCAATCAAGAGTTACAAAAATGTCAAATCTAGAAGTGGTCTTAGTGAATGAACACAACCCAGAAACCAGTGCACTGATGCAGAAGCCAGAGAATATCCTCAAGAAAAATAAAATTCATGTCCTAATGTTTATTATCCAAACTCTTGAATTTGATGCTAGAGATTGATGTTCTGAATTATCAAACTTAATTCATGTAAATGATTCCATATGGTATTTATTTCCTAATCAATAAGCCTACATAGAAAAGTTTTTTTAAAAGTTAAATGTGCACAAATCTTCTGCCAGTATCAACTTGCAAGCAAATAAAATTAAAGACAAAACAAGATTCAATTCACCTCTGATCAGCATTCTTTTTTTGTTCTTTTTTAGTGTCTGAAATCTGAAAACCAATAGCCAATTTGATAAGCTTTCTCTGCAAAACTAGAGATTATAGTTTTCATGAATGAATACTATTTCAAAAATACTGCACAGCAAACATATAAAGCAGAAACTTCTTTACTGTAATGTCTCTGCTACAGAAATAGAAGCCCAAGTCACATGGCCTTGTGTAACTTTGTAATTATATATATATAGTAATAACATAGTATTATATATAAGTAATTCTTTATATATGTGTATGTATGTGTATATATATATATTAATGTATATATATATAAATATATATATATATATTTAGTTGTAGATGGACACAGTACCTTTTTTTTAATTTATGTATTTTTATGTGGTGCTGAGGATCGAACCCAGCACCTCACACATGCTAGGTAAGTGCTCTGCCACCAAGCCACAACCCCAGCCCTGTACTTCTTAACATTGGCAATGACAGTGCCATCATACAAAATTGAATAATGTAGTTTCAAATTTCTTTAAAAAGAACTACACTCTTGCTTATTTTGCTGTATCTAAGTTGCTGAAACTTATTATCTACCCCTGTTTTCTTTAGAGATATATGGTCTCAAGATGGCCTTACGGTAGCACCACAGATTAACACAGAAAACACAAGAAAGAGGCATATTTATAATTTCAAAACACAAATGAGAAGTTCACTTTTACTTTTAGAATATATGCTCAATAAGAGTAATTTTTATTTTTGTATTTGCACTGGTTTCAGTCCCATTTGGTACCTATGTGTTTTCTAATTAAATGGTATTATTCACTCCATTTTTTTAAAAAATTGGCATCTGTTTCCATTTTCAGAAAGTATATATTTTAAGCACATCCAAAATAGTTCAACATTTTCCCACTACTGCAAAAAATAGCAACACATATCCTCAATACACGTATTACCACACATGAATACATTGCTCTTGGTCTCCCTTCAGCTCCATCTGCACTCTTGCTGTGCAGCAGCTATAGCATAAAATCGTCTATTCTCACATGCTTTTGATATTACACTATTTAATCACATACAGCTGTGGCTTATGAGACTGTTACAAAACAATTTTAATGTAGTACTTGAAGCCAATTGTGAATAAACATCAACCATTTACTCTGAATAAAAAGTTTGACACTAAAAAAGTTTTATTTTAAAAGACTGGTTTTCTTAGAATTTGGCATGTTCATAATGGTGAGTGAGTCCTCTTTCTGCCAAAAAGACTGATAATGTCAAAAAGGATTGTGTAAAATCACATTAGTGCAAAAACGAAGCTCTCCAGAATTCCTGCAGCCAGAGAAACCTGGAATGAACTTAATGCCTCCCTCCTGTTTTGTATCCCTCCCTACACATGCCTCTGCTCCCAGCCTTCGAAGAGATTTTATTACTTCATGGACATAAACTTGTATTACATAATTCTATTGGTTTTTATTTCAAAATTGAGAGAAATTAAAAGGAGAATGCTGTAGAAAGATGCTGTTGAAAGAAATATATGTAGTGTTTCCTTTGACTTTGAATTTATTCTACCAAAAAAAAAAAGAACTTTTCATATTTCTATGCCCTTTATGTAAGGCACCAAATTTCATTTTGTGAAAATAATGACTGCGTTACCAAAAATATAGCAAAATGTGCCCCAGAACTGTGTCCAGTCCCACTAATAGTAAAGATGAGGAAGAATAAAAAAGAAAAACTGAAAAGGAAGAGTGGTCCCTCGTTTCTATTTTTCTCTTATTTAAAACCAATTAAAATTCTATACATTGTAAAATGAGACAAACAGGATTTATCATAGTTTCATGCTATCGTATTGCCCCCCTGAAGCAAAAGAAAATATTTGGAGTTGTACCTAAATATTCAATTTCTGGAAGACTTCAGAAAACCAGTTTTGTACGTTTCAGACTTTCAAAGGAAAACAGAACTTGGGAGTTTTCAAGGCTGTTTTAAAACAACTGGCATGTTCCCAACTCTGGCTATCAATACAAATCTGAGACAGGAAGTAGTAAGGAAATTCTAAACCCATTCCCTCCCTCTGCATGGTTTTGTACATTTCCATGTGTAAGGAGTGTGTTGCACGGTTGTTTTGTTTTGCTTTGGGAGGCTGGGCACACTCACATCTTGAAGTATATCCTTTACCCCACAGCAGCCCTCTTTCTTTGCCTGCTCCTCGCTCCTTGTGTTTTCAAGTGTTTGCTTTTTGGAAGGCACAGTTGGTTGGACTATAGCTAGACTTTTACAGACCGGTGGGGATCCAGGCTGCAGATGGTGAAACTTCAGTCTGAAATCAGTGTGCAGTTGATGGATTGCTCCTTCCACCTGACCCCTTCCTCACACAAGACTCCAAACATAATCTGAATACCACCAGCCAGAAAAAACCATCTGAGGGTCCCCAAGTCTGAACCCCTTCCTTCAAGACCTTCTGGGGAACCAGATGGCCAGAGAAGGGAATATAGCATTGATGTAAGATGGGAATGATTAGGAACTCTGCACTGGATTGGTGGAACATGGTGAACTGGTAAAGGTGTGGAAAAGGAAGAAAGGAGAATCTTGCTGGGTGTACTTGAGTGACTTACAAAGTTTTATAAAGATAACTAAAGTTTTCCAAATGTCACATGTGAGAGAAATACCTATTTCTCAATGGCACAATATCAATTCACCAGGTTATGATCAGTGTATTTTTAAAGTACAGTCATGTCTCATGTTAAATATTATAAGCCGTCACTAAGATTTCCTCATTATTTCTTAATCAAAAGCAGTGTTCCCTCTTGAAATTCCTTTTCCTAGGGGGAGTAGGAAAAACATTAGTCAAAAAGAAAATCAACAAAATCTTTTCAGCTAAGAGGTGTGGAAGAATAAGCATGTATAGCAACGTGTCTGTGAACTACAGCTACGAGTCAAGTGCTGGGTTTTCATGTTATTTAATTTACACGAAGATCGTTCTAATATAAAACATTTTAAGTATTGGAAAATTATCCAAAGGGACAAAACATAAATATATCTATTCTTTAAAGCCAAGTCAAAAGATTGGTTTTAATGTCATGGGAAATGGGAGCAGAGAGGGCAAGGAAGTGTGACATTTCCTAAAACTTTCATGTATATTTTAAGGAATGGAAAAAATTTGCCTTTTTTTAAAAAATGCCATTTTCGTTTTGTTTTGCCATAAGGAAACAGCAACTGTATCTAAAATTATACTCTTTAAACAGAAAGAGAAAGTTTGGTTATTTGCATTTCCTGAATAATTCTAACAATAGACATTTTAGGTCCTTAAAATAAATATTCCCACCCATACACACCAAAAGCCAAACAAAAAAAAATCAAACTCAAAACAAAACAAACAAACAACAACAAAACCCCAAAGGTCAGCAAATATCTCTCATGGATCGGGAGGAAAGGAACACCTGAATGTAGAGAACACTTCAAGGAGTGGTATCACCAAATATGATTTTTATCCACTATAGAATTCTATCAACCATGAATATTATTTATATATTAGCATTATTTTAAATACCTATGATTTTAAATTTGAATTGTAATCACAAACCAAAGCTAGAATAGTGGATTTTATGGATTACATCCAGATTTACCAGATAAATAAAAGCAATGTGTATTTTCTTTAAAATTATTATATTTAGAGATAGAAAAGTAGAAGGGGCAAAAAGTGCTATGGAAATAACCCAGTTGTTTCCCTCTTAAATGGGGCAAGATAATGCTTCATTGTATAGGATTAACCCTGTCAGAAAGTCCCCACATGTTAAAATACAATTGCACATTGCCACTTCCTCCCAGTCCTTCTGAATCCCAAGATTCAAAACAGGGCAAGTTTCACATCTTCAGTTTTCAGGAACATTAATAATGTCTGTCATTCCAGAGGCACCATAACAATATTCAACAACTTCCCAGCACTGCTGAAATTTTACAACATAATAATCAATATGAACTACACTGATACCCAAGGTAACTGATCTTATAGTCCCTACCACCCTGATCTGATTACCTGAATATCAGCTTAGGATGCCTAATGGATCTAACTTCTTTAAAAATGTTCCAGAAGTTGATGCCTTTGGTTAGCTTGGAAGTAACAAGATCCAGATGCTGCCTGTCTACACAACACGGAACTACGTAGGACCCCAAAACAAATTTTTAAAAACTCTATAGTTTCCTGACTCTCTTCTTTTCTCCCATTTCATTCTCTTCCTTTACCCCTAACACAAACACACACACTCACAAAACACACACACACACACACACACACACACACTCTCTCTCTATATATATATATACCAGTGTAGCTCATCCAATACCCTGTATCTCCAATAAAATGTGTACAGCATTTATTATTTCATACTAATAATAGGTTAAATCTCATGCAGAAAAACAATCATGTCATTTATTTCAACCTAAAGTTTCTCTTCTGGATATACACAATCATAGAAAAGAAGGACCCAAACAAAGCATGATTTTTGAAACATTTGGAAAAATTTAGCCAAGTGAGTAAACGGGATGGAATGTTCAATATTTTTCAGGGAACCCTTGAGCTTATTGTTTTTTGTTTCTTTGGGGGATGAAAAATGACTGTGAATTTCCCCTTTTTAACTTGTCCTTGCTTGGCCATCTCCTTGAGGAATGGCAGGCAGCATTCTGTACTCAATCCCCCAAAGAGTTAAAACTCAAGGCACTGAACAGGAGGGCTGGTCTATTTAAGCAGCAGCAGCACAAACTAAATGCTCACAAAGGCAAAAAGCAATGCCAGTCGACCTTGGAGGGGCAAGGTGGATCACAGAGCAAGTGGGAGGAAAAAAAAAAAAAAGCTAGCAATGATCCTTAATATAATACTGAAAGTCTGCTGCCTGGGTCTGCTTTACAAATGGGCATTGTTTGATGAGACAGAAGAAATGAGAGATAACTACAGCATGAATTACCAAACCCTAACCACAGCAGTGAGTGCTGGCTGCCCACACCACTTGGGCACACCTTCTTCACTCGGCATATTTGTTTATTAAGAAGATGGTGAGGTCTGGCTCATGCAGCTCCAAATAATACCATCCGTGCACTCAAGGTGGTTGACTCCAGTAACACCCCCGCCCTCCACCATCAAGTCCAATTTAATTGACAAATTGGAGCAGTGATTTCACACCTGAGAGTCTGTCATGTCTTAACTGCAGGATAAAGTTCAGGGTTGGCACTGCCCACTGCTTAGTTACATGGGCCCCTAATGATCATTTAAGCACATGCACACAAAGCCTAAAGTATTTAACCGATTCAAGTCCAATTATTAGCAGTTACATTCCATGCCTTTGCAAGACCCAGGCCTCCTGACGGTGACTAACAGAGAAAAACAGAGTGTCCCAAACTGAAGACCATCATTGGAAAGCTAATTCAGCCTCTAGCATCCTGGTCACCCTCAGTATAAAATAAAGTATGCAGGCGACTAAAAAATATAAAGACACCCAAACAAACTCAAAGAGACTTTGGTAGGCACCCCATGCCTTCCCACATCCTTCTTTCATTCCATACTCAGCGATTAAAAGTTTGTGTCTCCCCCACCCTGGTGTGTCCTATCCAGTGGGAAAAACCCGTTGAGAGCCACAAACAAAGAACAGTTCACAGAAAAGTCCCTGAAATTATATTTCTGTGCCTGATAATCACTGTTGTGATCTCCTTTCTAAAATCCCTGCCCATCTGCAAAGGACTTCAACAGATACAGGGAACATTATGCTGCCAAATAACAAAGGAACTCGAGTGAAACTATTATCACTCCTTAAACAGAAAGCTACAATTCCGGGTTTGCTGCTTTCTTCTTCTATTTTCCTCTGCCTCATTAACTCCATTGGTATGTTACCAATTTCAAAGAAGCAGGAAGAGGTGATAGGGGTGAGGGTTAAATAGTAATTCGCATGCCTGTCTGCTTCCCATCCCGAGTGCAGAGCGATACCACGCTGATTACCAGACCGTGGCTCGAGCCATACCTTGGTTTGGAGATAATGAGGATAGTAGTAAGTGTACTGGGGGTACATTTGTGGCTGATCCAGGCGTTTGCCCATGTAGCTGGAATCTTTATCTCCGAGGCAGGGAACTGGATGACAGGGTATAGTGCCCCAGGCCGAGCTTCCTCTTAAACCACTATTCCTGACAGTCCGATGACTGATGAGGCTTCAGAGACTCCACCACTTGCTAGTTCCAACACGGCAAGAATATAAAAACAAAACAAAACAAAAGAAAAACACACACACCAAAAAAAAAAAAAAAGGTTGGGGAGTGAGATCTGCAGGACAAAAAAAAAAAAAAAAAACAACAAAAACCCCCGGACAGCCTCTTCAGATCTCGACTGGCTTCTCCCAGCTGCCGGGGTCCACTCGGGATGAGGCAGTTTGTTCTCTAAGCAGGCTGTCTGTAGTGATGTCAATTGCCAGCGTTTGTAAAAGGGGAAAAAAAAAAAAAAAATCAAAGTCCTTTTAGCACAACTCCGAATCCTTGCAGATCAGCTTCCTGTCTCTTGTTTGTCTCATTCCCCACCTTAAAGAAAAAGGAAAAAAAAAAAAAAATAAAGAGAGAAAGAGAAAGAAAGAAGGGAAAGAAAAAAGAAAAGAAAAAGAAAGAAAAAGAAAAGGGAAAAAGAAAAAAAAAAAAAAGAAAACCTTGCACAGCTTAGTTGCTGCTGTCTCCCTCCCAGAGTGACATGGTGTTCGGGGCTTGTCCTGTCCTTTCATTCACTTCCCCTCCTTCCAGCCAGTGGGTGGAACCGAGAGAGCCTCTCCAGGGAGCAGCGTACGCAGTCCAGAAGGCTGCAGTATTTCCTCCAAGAAAAAAAAAAAAAAAAAAAAAAAAAAAAACGCTGCTTCAACCCCTGCTGCCAGCAAAGTTGCGATTCCCTCTGCTGGCTATCTGGAATAGCAGAGCAGTTTTTGCAGCAGAGCAGCTGCTGCTGGAACTGAACCTGAAGAACTCAAATGCAGGCGGTGGATTATTTCTTATCCCTCCCTCCATCTACCCCACACAAGAGCTGCCTTCTTTTCTTTTCCTGCCAAGTTCTGAGGTAAGCCACACTGCTGAACAAAACACAGAAGACCACGGGATGGGAGGAGAAGATGAGGGAGGAAGGAGAAAGGAGAAACAATAGCAATAATAATAATGCTGAAGACAGAGGTCCTAACCTTACTAGATGAATGGAAATCAAGTGTGTTTGGAGCACTTTCAAAATCTGTCTACACACGGAAGCCAGATAAATCCAAGACCTAGGCGAGAAACTCATCTTTCACTTTCTGAAGACATGGAGGATGCTACGCATGGAGGAAATGTTAGGGTCTACTCCAGGGTGGTTATTAACAAGCCACACATTGCAAGAGTAGATGGATCACCGTATTATATCAGAAATAATAATTCTTAAGCTTATATTCATTGTTTTTAAGATAAAAGGAAGTAACCTCCTAAGTTTATCAGCTTCTTAATAAATAAGATCAGGGTTTCTCCCATTACCTCTCGCTTTATGATTTTCTTGATTCGGGGATGCTTTAATCGTTTTACTGATATCATCACAAGAAAAAAAAAGGAACAAAAATCATAATTACTTGGCAGAGTTTTTCCCCACCAATAATAATGTTCTGACATGTCTATCAGCTGCTACATTATAATACAAATTGTTTCAGAGAAAATATATTTCCTTAAAGGGTCCCTTTTCAAGGCGGTGGCGAGGCTAAAATTAGATGTGCCAGCTGTGTTTTGCTGGGAGTGCTCACGCATGCCCGAAGCGTGGGCAGACCAATACTCTGCCTCTCCACTTTGTCAAGTTGGCTCAGTTCTCCAGAGCGCAGAGTCAACTTTTCAGATAAAAGGTTCCTGGTACAAATCCAGCTTCCTGGCCAAGAACACAGAATTGGGGCACCATGCACACATGGTTTCCGTCCATGTACAAGCCCTACCACCCCGGAAGCAGCTGGCTTCCACTCAGGGAAACTGGTTTCTGGAAGCTGCATGAGAGCCTATGTGTTCCTTGGGAAAAGATGAGGATAGTGGGTAAATAATTATGGTTTGTTTTTTTTTTTTTTTTTTTTTTTTTTTGGTACCAAGTATTGAACCCAAGGACGCTTAATCACTAAGCCACATCCCCAGCCCTTTTTTTTATATTTTATTTAGAGATGGGGTCTCGTTAAGTTGCTTAGGACCTTGTTAAATTACTAAGGCTGGTTTTGAACTCGTGATCCTCCTACTTCAGCCTCTCGAGCCACTGGGATTACAGGCATGTGTCACTGTACCTGGTCAATAATTATATTTTATTTTGACAAGAATAATAACCCAAAGGAAGGAAGAAGAAAGGATGGAAGGCAGGTATTAGGAGCCCTGACAATACTGTCATTAAGAAAAATTAAATCAGCTGTGCAATGTTTTTAATGTGTTATTCTGGACCTCAGTTGTCTCACCTATAAAATGGAAACTTCCCTGGCTAAAGATATTAAACTGATATTAAACACACACTGATTTAAAATTTCTCCTGTGGCATCATATTGCTCAGACAATGAGGTACTGACTCTTTGGAATAGTTTTCAAGACACCTGGTCCTTGCTTCCTGCTTCATCTCAAACCTCAAACTCAGCCTCACACATTCTGTACTGGAGTTGCTCTTAGCTGCCTTTGGGACAGGTACGTGCCTTCCAGGCCTTACCTCTACCTCTTGTCCCCTTCAGACCATCCTTCTGGTCTCAGCACGTGCACCCCTTCTTGGAGTAGGTATCTCTACACCCCTACATGCATTCTATTTGCCTTAACAGGATACTTTCTCTGATTGCTTGCTTCTTCCCTGATGTTCTAAACTCTGGGCCAAGTCGGGTATCACATCATTCTTGTTCATCTTCATATCTCCAAAAACTTGCATGGCGTCTGCCACAAAATGGGCACTCAGTAAATGTTTGAAGGACACAATATTTTACACATGATAAATCATTTTAATGGAACTCATTTCCTCTTCAGTACACTTCATTCTTTGCCACAGGTCAGAAGCTGACATGGCTGTAAGGGATATAGAAATAGCTGGGCCAGAACTAGGTCCTTCCTTCACAAGGTATATATTCTAGTGGATGAATAAAGAAATAAGCAAATGAATATATAGTATTAGATCAGGAGATAGCCCATACTATAAGGAAACATAGAGAAAAGAGAAATAGTATCTCATGGATTCTACTTTTAAAAGTATAGTCAAGAAAATGATCTCCAAACAAGAGCCCTGAGCTTAAAAGGAGGGTGTGAACTGTTCCCTGAGTTTTGGGTGCTGTTGGAGTGTTGAGTACCTGCCTGGCTTCCAGTCCTGCCTCTGCTGAATCCATCTGGCTCAATTTCTTCATCCGTCAAATATCACTGTCCACTTCACCCAGTTAGTATAAGAATCAACCAAGATAATCACATGTAGCATTTATTTATACACCATTAACACGTTGGAGCTGCTCAATAAATGCCAGTCTGCATTTGGGGAGAACACAACCTAGTCAGCAGGAAAAGCAATCACAGAAAGACTTTGAAGGAAATGTGTCCTTGAAACGGGTTAGGTATGGCACTGGGGCTGGAAGAAGGGAATGAGGAGGGATGACCATAAAGTGAGGCTGAAGAAATGCCCCTGGGCCAGATCACATTGGTCTTAGAATTTGTTATGGCAAACAAAACTGCTGGCAGTTTGCATTAGAGTAAGAACTCTATCCGAACATTCTGGATCCAGTCATTGTCAAGTCTAGAATACTGCCACCCCAAATGACCTATTGAGATCTTCCAAATCCCAACACCTGTAAGACCAGCATCCTGGACTGATTTTGCAAATCCTGCCACTATGGGTGAAGGATATCATTGTTCTTAATTAACAACTGTCCTAGATCTTCCCTGAAACTAAAAGAGCACTGCTATTATTTACAAATAAAAGACCAAGTAAATAATTCCTCAGCCAAAGCAGTAGGCTACTTATATGTAAAGTTCCCAGCATGTGTTGACGCTATCAGCCATTTCTGCACGAATTGCCACTTTCCAAAACACTATTCTAGTTCACTGGACTATTGTAGTGCTCTGGCATCCACTGTCATTAGCGTAAACAGTCATTGTACATGCAAAGCTTTTCTTAAGTGATGCAAAGTGGGTTTACACTCGTGAGAATTATAGAAGCTGCGTTCTTATTTATTTTTTCTTTCTTTTCCCCTTAGAGACACTAGTAGCCATGGCAATTCAGGAGGCAAGATACTGATGTCAGAAATAGTTTTTATATCATTTCTGCTCTGTTGGAGCAGTAGCGCTTTCCATTTAAATGATCAAGTTAAGGTAGGAGGTAACTGGTTTAAGGCACTCTCCAAATCAGAAGCCAGCTGTGTCCCATTTGCCAAATCACCAACAAATTTCCTACAAATGCAAGAACAGCATAGGGCATCAAAGGGCCTGAACATTCACAGACTCACGTGATGCACAGATCAGGCAGAGGATGCCTTCATGTCAGACAAGTTTTGACTGACAGGGTCGAGATGATGCCTCAGACACACCATCAGTTGGTGGGAAGGGATGATACTGAAATAAAGGTCAGATGAAAGAGACAAGGACTCTCTTCTGGTTTGCCTTTTGACCCACACACTGAAAGAATAGCTGAGTCCTCTTTTTGCATATTTTATTATTATTTTTATTTACAAAGCAAAATAAATGTGCAGCAAATGAATAGGAAAATACTATTTTACTACTGCATCTTGGAAGACAAGTATACTAGTCTATCATTAAGAATATTCATGATCTTGATTTTTTTTTTAAATTTGGTATTTCCCCCCCTCTTTATTCAAATGGAAGAAATCCCTTTTTAACACAGTCATTGCCAGAGGTAACATGGTAAACATCAAGATTGCTTAAAAAACAAACAACAAAAACAAAAAAAAAATGGTTGATTGCAAAATCCAACTTAAAGTAGCGTTAAAACTTTCTTTCTCCTACTGAACATTTACCAATGGTATGGGGAAATACCCTAGACAAATAAGGAGAAAAAGAAAACTACGGATTAAAGCATGCCTGTTTAAAACTGAAACTATAATTCAACATAAAAATATTGGTATAAACACAAAAAAAATTAGCCTTGGAAGATAATTTCAAGTTACAGGATAAAATTATATCTGATTATAGTTCAAGATGGTTAATGTGGTAGAAAAGCAAGACATAAGACAATGAATATTATTAACTTCTCAAGCACCTACTATATGCCTAAATGATAGACGACATCAATCTACAATTAACTCCTTATTCTTAAAGAGGCTTAACAACTCTCTATTTGCCAAACTTCAACCTTTCTTGAATGACTTCAATGTTTTCTCATATCTGAGTACCGATTTGTAACAATAGTTATTCAGTAGTTTTCTTTATATCCACTCAATGTTTGTCTGAAATACATACTTAGAGTTATATGTAATAATATTACATAAAATATAAATCATGATTATTTTGTCTCTGTTATCTGTGTACACATTATAAATCCTCTATCTTCTCATGATCTACATATTTTTTCATGCCACTTCATACTGGGGGTGGACCCAGCAGTTCTCCTTTCTTAGTAGGAATACCCAGGTTTACACTTCCCCACTCCACTGGATGTGGGTACGGCCCAGTGACCTGCTGTTGCCAATAAAATGTGAAGCAGCATTGCCACATTTATAAGCATTTAGCTGCTGAGGTTGAATTCTTCTCTGGTGGCAGCATGTGCTGATACAATAAAAACAAAGCATCTTGGAAAGCTGAGGACAACTACCTTGGGTAGGTGCCTGGACAAGCCACTGAACATTCAACAAAAAACAAACTTTGCTTATGTTATACTAGTGACATCTGGTGATAGTTACCACAGAGTATCCTAGCCTACCACAACTAATACAGCATCACTTGCAAGTTTCCTACATATTTGTTGGTTTTCTTATTTGAATATCTTTCTTATTAATACCTAAGTTTCACAGGGCAGGGAATTTTTCTATCAAATTCACATTATATCCCAACACATAGAACAATCCTTGGGATTTAATACACACTAAATAAGTAAATCAATAAATGATTCTCTGTATGTTTATCTCACTCATCTACTGTTGGTTATTGTACATTATTTTGTGAACTCAGGGAAGGAAAAATTAAGCATGTATCAAAAGATTTTTTTTAAATGTTTTCTTGGAGAACAACCCCTATTGTACTGATCATTTGAAGTGGGGAAAGGTTTTTCCATATGGATAATTGAAAATGGGTTCGTGAGATTGACTGAGAATGGAAGAATGGGGAATAGTGTTATGGATGGAAGGTTTGTGTCTCCCCAAATTTCATGTGTTAAAATCCTCTCCACTGTGAAGGTTGAGGAGTTGGGATCTTTGGAAGATAGTTCATGATGGCAGAGTCTGCAAGAATAGGACCAGTGCCCCTATGAGAAGAGACATTAGACATATGATTTTTCTCTCCAACTTGTGAAGATATAATGATAAGACTGCCCTCTGCAAATAAGAAAGCATGCCCTTCACCAGACACCACAATTGCTACCACCTTGACCTTGGACTCCTTGGCCTCCAGAAATGTGAGAAGTAATTGTTTGTTGTCTAATCCACCCAGTCTTTGGAATTTATTATAGCAGCACAAACTGAGACAAGGAAGAAATGAATTAAAATATAGATAGTCTACTGCATATATGAAACTGTACAAGAAACTTACAAATGTTCCCTCAGTTAAAACGCAAAATCATCTGGGAAGTAATTGTTTGTTCATGCTTTACAGGTGGAAAAACTGAAATGGAGAGAATTTACCCAATCCAAGCTTGTCCATGTACAACATGGTAGAGGAATATTCCTGATTCATGTCTGCATGGGGTCCAAGCCCAGCTTTTTCCTCAGCATCATTTGATGGAAATCTTAAGAGATTTGTTGCAAAGTTGGATGAGAAAACCTTTGTGTTTAAAATGGGAAACTCACAATATAACTAAATAACTCAGTTTTGTCTTCACAGATAGAAAATCAAGAAGAAAGCATGGCCTTCCACCAGAGTGTCCATCCTATTTGGATGACAGATAAGATGGTTCATTGTCACATCCTGGCCAGACTACAGTGCCAAGTTTATTACACTGAAATATAGATGTTGCTGTGAGGTCAGTTTCTGGTTTTGAGTAACATTAAAATTGGTACACTCTAAGTAAAGCAAATTACACTTCATAATGTAAATAGCTTTTATTCAATAGTTGAAGGCATTAAAAAAAAAAAGACTGAAACAAAATAGGCTGAGATCCTCTAAGAAGGAAGCAATTCTTACATCTTTACCACTTCGAACTCAAGACTCAATGTCATCTCTTCCCTGTGTCTCTAGACTGTTAATTTACCTGACTGCTGGGTTCAGACTCACCAGTCACCATGCTAATTGCATGATCCAGTGCCTTAAAATTTCTTTCTTTCTCTCTCTCTCCCCCTCTCTCTCTCTCTCTCTCTCTCTATCTCCCTATACATACAACAGGTTCTGTTTCTCTGGAGAACCCCCCAAAATGAAAGGAAATTTGGAAGCTAAAAAGACCAGTGAGATGGACATTCCTATGTATTCTCAATGTCTACACTAACTTTAACAGGTTAATAAAACATAAATTTAAATCTTTAATTTTTTTTCACCCAATAATTTCAGTTTGAAAATCTAAAACAGATCATCAGATAAGCATTTAAAAAGTAATAGGAAAAATCTGAATGTCTAGCACACTGGTTAAATAAAGCACAGTGTAGATTCTGATTCAACCACTAAAATGATACTTATAAAACAGTTTAACAATGTGAGAAAATGCTTTGACTAAGTAACTAATGGAAACTAACAGACTACAATATTAAATAGATAGTAGGTTTCAACCATACAATAAAAACACAAAGACAAGAGAATAGAAGAACTACATCAAAATAATAACAGTGAAGATTTTTCTCTTTGGGTGGGGTAATCGGTCATTTTACTTTTGTTTTATTGGGGTAAATTTTGACAGGTTCTAACTTATCTTAAAATGAGAATATATTACATTATTTAAAATAAACTTTTTGAAAGAAAATTTTAGAAAAGTATATTAAAAAATATAGTTTTTATTATTAGCCAAGAGAAAACTTTTAAAAGTCCAGAAGTGATAATATCAAAATGAATTATGTGTGTCCCATAAGCAATCATTTTCTTTCTACCTGAATCAGACATCAACTTAAGAAAGGTTTAAGTCTTTCTTTAAAAGTTGTAGTTATTAGTCCTATATCAAAATAATAGCAAAGTTTGCTTAAAACCTAATGATTGGGGCTGGGGATATAGCTCAGTGCATACCTTGCAAGCACAAGGCCCTGAGTTCAATCCCTAGCACTTCAAAAAAAAAAAAAAAAACCTAATGATGATTGATATGCTTATTTAATAGGTAATATTTACCAATGTCAAAGGACATGTCTTTGAAAAGGTTAAATAAACCTGTATAACATTCAAGGTTCTTGGTTTTTTCATATCATCTAATTCTGCCTTTTTATTCCATTTTTTAAAACATTAATGCATCTCTAATAACTTGTTTAGAACATGTTAGAGAAATAAAAAAATTTTTTTTCAATCTATCACTATGCCTCCCTACATATTCCCATACCAAGAATTCTACTCCTTGCAGTGCTTTTCAGGCCAACCTGCTCTGAGGTAGCAGGTAGATTCTGGTGGTGGTTCTCACAGGCACACTTAACCCGTGCCAATGAGTGGACCAGCACATTGGAGAACACAAAATGAAAACCTTGAAGCAGGGAAAAATGAGTAGCTGCTTCGCCAAAGGGAAACATATTTTTCTAAAAGGAATATCATCACTTTTTATTGACCTTCTAGCTTCTAGTTGCCAATAACTAAGCAAGTTGGGTCGATATGGCTAGATTTAATTTGGCTGGGCTGACTCTTCCCCCTAGGAGGGGAAAAAAACAGATTGCCAGAAGTCTAGGCCAAAAGCCTACTAAATAGAACTACCAGATAAAATACAGTATATCAACTTAACTTGAATTTCAGAAAAGAGTAAAAAAAATTTAATGTAAGTATAGCCCAAATATTAGATAAGGTAAGTTTCATGATATATTTGGACCACACTTCTAAAAATTACTCATTGCTTGTGTGAGATTCAAATTTAGCTGGATGTTCTGTTTTTATTTCCTAAATCTGGCAATACTGTTCCTAACTGATGCACTGAGATGGTTTATAGGATTTTCAGAGAACTCAGAAGAATTTTGTAGAGAGTCCAAAATAAATGACAAATGGCAATGGTTAATACTTCAATTATCTTTACACTTAAAGTGGGCAAACCAAAAACATCCCCAAATTAATTCTCTCTTAAGTCATAACCCACAGGACATCCTTGACATGTAACTACACAGTAGTCTATTCCAGGACCTCTGTTTTTGTTAGAGTTTTAAGCTAGTGTCTTTCCTGTTAGTTGGAGGGAAACTTATTTATTTTTCCTTAATTGTGAATCAACACAATAAAGTGCTTTCAATAATGATAGATACCAGTTCTCCATTCCTGACATTGGATATCAACTTAAGAAAGGTTTAAAGGCTGGGGTCATTATTCTTATATCAAAATAATAGCAAAACTTACAAAACCTAATGATACATAAGCTCATTTATGGACACCACAAGAATGAGCAAAAGAGAAAAGATCAGGATAATGCTAAACATGTAATGTGGTCCACAGACAAGTACCAATCAGCAAACTCAGCATTCATGGTCACATCAAGAACAAATGTCTAGCAACCTCATTGCAAGTTTATGTTTCTTGTCTCTAAGTAATAGTTTGGACTTCTCTTTTGAAAGTCTGCCTTTGCATTTTGTTTTTCTACTAATTTTATTGTAGCTTATAGAAATATCAGTGAGGTCAATTAGAAGATTTTCAATCTTTCACCACTGAGAGTTTGAGAAGTACTGATTCAGGAAATGCACAATTTTCGGATTTTCCTTTACTTCCATTTGCACACTTTAGTGGTGATAAATTGGACTGATTTGCTTTCTGACTTCAATACAAAGAGCAGTGAAACCCACATGAACTGGGAAGGAAAAACTTGATTCCTTCTCATATTTTTTTTCTTCTTTTCCTGAATCTCTTTTCATTATCAATGCCTCACCCAGTAACCTGCACTATCTTCCTGATCACAAGGAAGTTATTTAAGAGTATCAAAGCCAGGACATGCCAGGCATCTTGGCTGTGAGTGACTGACATACAACATCAATTCTCCAGCTGGTGCCTCAGTTACCTAAGGTATAAAATGACGGTTGCATTTAGACTTGAAGGTCACTCTCTGACTTCCACATTTCAGGACACCATGAAGAACTGTCTAGTAAACTTGAGACTGCGTCTTTTGGGCTGCAGGGGTACAGTATCTGGCCCCAGCAACTGACAGTGAGGTTTTTATCAGAAGCATGGGGCCATTACACTTTAGTCAAACTCCCAGATGTTCCCTGCAGCTGTGTGCTGGGCCGGTACTCAACTCCAAAAATGCCCCAGAAGTTCTGCTTTGCCTTCTCGACATGTCATCTTCACAAACTGCTCTAAATCACAGACATACAGTCAGCCTCCCACTTTTGCCAGTGCCTTGAAAACAGTGGAACCCTTGGCAGCCTGCATGCCGGACTCATGCCACCAGAGGCTTTCAGTATTCTGAATGTACTCATTATGCAGTCAAGAGACATAATTATTCTTTTTCTTTAAGGAAGTTTATGACCGAAGGTAATGGGGGGAACATAAATGTACTGACTGTTTACTGAGACTCGTAAATGCTAAGAACACAGACAAATAATTGTCACTTAGAGATTTGTTCTTGTAATGTAGAATCTTCGTTTTCAGCAATTTAATGACTAAAAGTTTACCCACCCTGAGGAGAATTATTTAGTAGGAAATAAAACTTAGCACCTATTTCACTCCCTACTCCTACAACTTTCACCCTTCCAGAAAACCAGCTTTCACATAAAACGTGCAGAAGGTGGCTTTTTATATAGGGCCAGTAAAACTAAGAGGCAGTTAGTACAAGTTAAGCCTCTAAATAATAATGCCAAGTTTTTAACATTTGTAGAGCTCTGGATTAACATTAACGCATATGTGTTGTGTTTTCCTCTGTGAGAGATAAACTTGGGTACTCATAAATGACCAAGAAAGAAACAAAAACAAAGAGGTTAAGGAATCTGTTCAGGCTGTTTCGTCAAAAAGGGGCAAAGCTAGGGCCAGAATTCACCACGTATGTTAAAATGCTCACACTTCTCACGAGTGAACAGTAGTACTACTAGGATGGGCCACTGCTTGAATTAAGCGCATCTTGGGAGGCTTTCTGGAATAGTTTGGCACTGTGTGGAGGAGAAACCAGTGGGAAGCCCCTGAGACTCAAAGACTCCTGATCTTCACTGCCACAGACTCAGGTAAATGGTGACATTATGGGGGAGGGAGGGAGTCAGAGGCCCAATGTGTAGATGGCTTCCTGGGGCTTCTTCCCTCCTAAAGTGGTCAATTGCATTAAATTTGACAGTTAACCTTATCTCACCCCATGCAACCCTGGCTATTCTAACAGATTTCTCCACATGCTTCCTCCTTGTAAGCCAAGAAAGTTCAAAGCCAACCACCCTAACAAAGGAAGTTTTTTTTTTTTTTCCTTTTAATGCTGAGTAAGATTCTTACCAGCTCATGGCTTTTCCTTCCTCTCTATACACAGTGGGAAGGAGAAGTGAGAGCTTTTCAGGGTGAGCCACATGGCATCAAACAGCTGCTTACAGGAATGGTAGAGAAAAGACTCCTTGGTGCTGTCCTTTGGGGAGTAGTGAGTGGGAACCTAGGGAAACTCTATCTCCAAAGGCAGCAGTTGGAAAAGGAGACATCTGGCCCAGAGATACCTCTGTTATTCCTCCCTCAGGCGAGAAATGCTGAGTTCAAAAATGACTGAAAAGAATGTAGGGAAGCCAGTCTGCTTGGGTTGACAGATTCCCCCCGGCCAGTCTGGCCTGTAATGCCTTATTTTCCTTCTCCCTCTCTCTGACTAAAGTATGAGGAGTTTACGTGAACATGTGGGTTCACAAGGATATGGAGACTAAAACAGATTCTTCTATTCCCTCACCAAAAGCCACCCTCCCAGGAGAAGGATATAAGTGTTATCAGTGGCAGAGGGAACAGGCAGGTCTTCCCTATAATAAAATGGACCTGCAGATTCTATGGGTGTGATGTACAATGGTCATGAGGTAGTTATTAAAGACCTGTGATCCCAGCTTATTTATTTATAACACAAACTCTAAAAATTAGCTTTTCTTTGGGTAAAGAAATAATAATCATGTCAAGGCCCCTAGAAAAACTGCACAGTGTTGTTCCAGAAGCTCATAATGGAAAGATCTATCCATTATGACCAGGGATAAATGTATTGGATTCAATATGTTTGGTTTGGGAAATCTCATTTTGTCACTTCCAGTATAACCAATTGTCCATTATGCCATGTCTTTGCTAAGAGAAGTTGATGTATAATATTTAACTTCCCTATCCATAAACATTTCTTTCCTCCTGGGCAAGAAAAGGCTGAGTCTCTCAAGGCCTCATGTTTTTTTGTTTTTTTAAATTTTCCAGGGAAGGGATATGATTTCTATACCAGGACCAGTTTTACTTTAGTACTTTATTATTATTTTTATTAAGTGTCTGTCTTTTAAATGACTCCTGAAGCTAAGACACTGACCACTTGCCCTCAGTAAATATCTGATGATCCTTTTCCCCAGCAGATGGGAAGGGCCTCCGGATATGCCCCTGGCCTAATTTCAATTTGGGTAATTGCATTCTGTCAACCTGAAATTTCCCCACTAGCTTCATCTGCTTGGGATCCGATGCCTCCCTCTCAGAGCTGGATTGCCTGGCATGCCGTTGGAGATGGGAACAGCTGGCACATTCCACTCCAGACGTGGATGCATTTCAGTGGCAGGTGCGAAGGTTTTCTTTTGCCGAATACAAATTCAAACCTAGACATAAGCTTTATGGGCACTCTTCATTTTTGCAATGAACATAAGTAACCAGAAAACCAGAAATATCAAAGTATCCTAAGTATAAATATAAATTGGGAGGAAAATACACTTTTCACTAAAGCCTGTTTATTGTGTGGTCCTTTTCTGCACTCCATGAATCTTAAAATGCCTTTAGATTTGAATTTTGAGAATAAGGATAAATCATTTACATGAAGCATGCAATCATTACCCTCTGAATGAGATAAACATACACAGAGATACAGATAGATGTGTGTGTGTGTGAGTATCTCAATTCTTACCTCCTCTGACAGTCTTCCTCAGTTTGGAATAAAAGCACCATCCTAGGAAACCTTATTAGGCATCCTGTACACACCTCCATGAGAGTAAGTAATGCACTTAATTGAAATGGGCTTATCTCCTATACCAAACTGGAATCATATAAGGAATCTTAACCATGCCAATTTCTCTAGCATCTAGAATATAACAGGTTCTCAATAAGTGAATTAAAAAAAAGACTACTGTTTTAGTCAGCTTTTTCACTGCTGTGACTAAATGACCCAACCAGTACAACTGTAGAGGAGAAAAGGTTTACTTGAGGGCTCATGATTTCAGAGGTCTTAGTCCATAGAAGGCCGGCTCCAGGTGAGGCAGAACATCATTGCGGAAGAACATGGCAGAGGGAAGCAGCTCACATCATCAGGAAGCAGAGAGAGACTCCACTCTCCAGATACAAAATATATTCCCCAAAGTCACGCCCCAATTCCAATCTCCTCCAGCCACACCCTATCACTTCAATTAATTCCATCAGGGATTAACCCACTGATTGGGTTAAGACTGTTACAACCCAATCATTTCTCCTCTGAACCTTCCTGCATTGTCTCACATGTGAGCTTTTGAGGGACACTTCACATACAAACTATAACAACTGCATGTTCAATTTATCCCAAGCTTTGACTCTTAAAACACTATTTCTAAGGATTGTTAGTCATCAGGAACTTTGTTAATTCCTATCACATCCCCTCAGTCATCTTGGGCTCTGGGGAACAGTTCCATGCAAGTAGAGGCTCACTTTGCATGCAGTATGCCACCTCAAGCATATGCCACATGTTTCATTCCCGCCCAAAGGTGTCTTCTAGGGGTGCTAGACACCTGCGTGAGTTTGGCCTGAAAGTTCAGGGCAATTATATCAAGGTGACACCAAATAGTTAAAGACAGAAGTGGGTAAAAGTGCTCTTGTATCCAGTCCATACGCAAACAGTTCTGAAAGTCCACTATGCCTTCTCAGGTGGTCTCAGAGATGCTGAACACAACTGACTAACCCCAGTGTTTTGTCTTGTTTTGTATTCTGCTGCAAACTTTTAAGCAATGACCTTGACATTACACATGATATTGGATTTTCTTCCTTCCACCTTCCCCACTTCCTCACTCCTATTTCAGAGAATCATGTATCAGGCCATCTATCTGCACCCAAGTTCTTTTCTCTGAATCTGATTATAAAAGAATGCAAACTC
The DNA here is from genome assembly GCF_902686445.1 of Sciurus carolinensis. Lineage (NCBI taxonomy): Eukaryota > Metazoa > Chordata > Mammalia > Rodentia > Sciuridae > Sciurus > Sciurus carolinensis. Next base: position 38,931,836 of record NC_062229.1, read on the forward strand.
TAACAACTTGGGACATCATCACACTGACAGTCACACAGATAGGCCCTGATACCTGTTCCTCCAACATACCATTTTCTTTCCTATCATACAGCAGATAAACAAGGCACTATGAGAGCTCCAAACTATATAGGTTTTTGAATCATAAGCTTTGTTTATGCCAGGATATAGGGAAGAAAAATAAGACTATACCTTGATATGTATTACAAAATTTTAAATATATTAACTCTAAATATTCCATCATACAATGATTCCAAAATCATTCCCAGTCTCAAAACTACTTGAAGAGTCCAGATTCTGCCTCCCATTAGCTTCTGCAGGTAATCCTAAATTAGCTTAGAGGCCCAGAGTCCCCACATGACTCAAGTTGACTTGAATTCTAATTTGTTCTGTGCATCAATCTTGGTGGTGTCCTTTGCATGCTTAGGTCTCACGCTTCCTTGACGTTTGAGGTAGAAAAAACAAATATGCAGTACAACGCATCACTGTCATCACTGTTTCTGGTCCATCATCACTAGGTAGTAGCTAGAGGGCTTTATATGAAAATTAGAGCTCACCATTTTATTACTACACAGTCTGGGGCCGCAGAAGAGGGCCACACTACCTATGATGTCATTCTCACTGCAGAGATGGTCCTGGGTGGACTGTAAAGAATCCTCACCAGTTCTTTGGAGTAGTGATTTTTGGACATTTGTTTGTTTGTTTGTTTGTTTGTTTTTAGCAGCAGGGATTGAACCCAGGAGCACTTAACCACTGAGCCACATCCCTAACTCTTTTTATTTTTTATTTTGAGACAGGATCTTCCAAACTGTCTAAGGGGCTTCCCAAATTGCTTAGACTGACTTTGAAATTACTATCCTTCTGCTTCAGCCACCAAGTCACTTGGATTACATGTGTGTGCTCCTGTGCCTGGCTAGAAATTCATTTTTGACAAAGTATTCAAATCAAGACTAGCATCTGACAAGGGTAAGACTTGGGTAAGTAAGACAAGGTAGACTGAAGGTCCCCAGGGCTCCATGAAAATAGTTCAAGGTTTTAAATGAGAAGAAGGCCTGTGGGGTACCTGCATGATATTTCTTTGATTTTTTTTTTTGTAAAATTCATAACTTTCACCTGTCTATAGAAGTTCTACTCTTTCATTATGAGATGTTAAAATGTAAAATTGTATAAAAACAAACATAAAATTCACACAACTAATCCTACCTGACCCTATCACCCAGAAGTAACTGCTATGAACATTTGGCCTATTTTTGACTTTTCCCCTATGAATCCATCTTTCTCTCTCTTCACATAGGTCAAATCTGCATGAAACCTTCATATTTCTGTGCACTACTTTCTTCTGTCAATATTTGTAAGCATTTTCTTTGAAAAATGTCACTTAACAAATACCTAAAATTTAATGTTGATATTTTATGATTCTCTATTGATAGAGGCGTAGCTTGTTTATGTGTTTTATTACAAATAAGACAACTTAAATCATTTTATGTAAGAATATGGAAACACATATTTGTATGGGTCTTGAGGGTTTTCCCCTGGTGATCTGGATTCTAAAAGTCCTTTCTAAAGCAAGAGGCAACTGTCTCTCAGTAGATGATGCTGGGACCAATCGCCTAACCATGGCAAAAAAATCTCCTTATGTTGACACTCACCCTGCAATGGTTTTAGACAGATTCTACTAATCCATCAATGTTATGGTCTAGATGTAAAGTATCTTCCAAAAGCTTGTGTGTGAGATAATGCAAGGAGGTCTAGAGATGAAATGATTGAGTTATGAAAGCCTTAACCCAATCGGTGAATTAATCCCCATAGGACTAACTGGATGATAACTGAAGCAGACAGGGTGTGGCTGACGGAGGTGGGTCACTGGGGGTGTGTCTTGGGGTTATATATTTTGTCCCTGGCATATGGAGTCTCTTCCTGCTTCTCTGTGGTCATGCCCTCAAATGCTTTCCTCCACCACATTCTTCTGCCATGTTCTGCCTCTGCTTGAGCCCCAAAGAATGGAACCAGTCATCTGTGGACAGAGTCTCTGAAACCATGAGCCCCCAGATAAACTTTTCCTCCTATAATTATTCTTGTCAGGTCTTTTGGTCACAGCAGCGGAAAAAACTGACTAAAACAATCAACATGCTAAAGAATCCACCTCGTTGACCTGTTTCTACTAAAAAATATGAAACACCTTTACTAGAAACTCCTTCCCAGCTGACTTCTCATATTTCATTGGACACAATTAGTCACATGTTATTTCCTAAATAATTCACTAATGAGATGGAATTATCATATTGAATTAGAGTATTCAAGACCTAGGACTTTCTGAGCCTGGGAGGAAAAAAAAAAATCACTTTTTTTTTTCTTTTTTTACTTTCTTTCAGAAAACTGGTACCCATGGTTGAAGAATGGCATTCACTATGGAACAAAGTTGGAGTCCTACAGGAAAGAAAAGGGAAATCAAAAGGTAATTAATTGTATTAAAAAATATAATTATCTTCAATATCAAATAAATTTGTTTTGTTACCCTTCCTGCTATTTTATCACACTCTTTTCCCTGATAACATTCTGTTTCCCTTCTCTATTTACCACTCAAACCCTTTTTTTGTTTTTAAATTAAACTTTTGGGTCATTCATGAATCTCCAAGAAGTTCAGTGAAAATTAGCTTTCCAATGGTCATGTCTTTAAGGTCTTATTTCTCCTGGGGGACATGTCTTTCTAAATGGGAGTTGTAGAAGACATAAACATCTTCAAGATCTACATGTTATGGCTTAGGCATTTAATGTTCCACAAATAGCTCATGGTTTTGAAGCATGATTTCCAATACAGCAAATTTCAGAGGTAAAGCTTTTAGGCAATGATTTGATCATGGGGGCAGTCACCTCATCAGTGGATTAATCCATTTTATTAATAATTTGAATGAACTATGGAGTGGTAACTATAGGCAGGTGGGATATGACTGAGGGAAGTGGGTCACTGGAGGCATGCCCTTGGATTGTATCTTGACCTTGGCTTCTTGCCATCTCCCCCCAACTTCTTTTTTTCTCTTCCTCCTCCTCCTCCTCCTCCTCCTTTTTCATTGCCATTGTGGAGGCATATAGATATGAATGGTGGGAACACAAGGTTAAGGGAATAATCCTATAAAATGGGCCCACTATGCTGACCCCCACATGCTTTCTTTCCAGTAAACAATTTACCTGCAGCCTTGCCTGATTAATAGGAGAGAATATGTCACATTCCTCAGCAAACTACCTGTTATCTGCAGGGACAATGCAGGCCCCAAATAACATCAATAAGAAGACCCAAATTACTTAGAAGGGGGAAAGCTTGTGACCCTTTTCACAGACCAGATCTCGGAACTGAGGGAAATAAGAATATTTCTTCCTAACTATAAAATCTCTAAGATGTATGGTTAAGAATCCAATTAGAACTGGTCAGTATGGGCCAAGGTGACCTAGAGTTTTCACAGCAGTGGAAACTTGAAAATCTGACATCATCCTGTTGTCAAAAGTCAAGAGGTTGACTTGGGTGGGGCTCTCTAGAAACTTCTCTGGAAACCCCCAATAAACCTGGAGTGCAGGAGAGGCATGTTGTCTGTCCCTCTCCTCTCTGAGAGGACCCACTCTCTCCCTTCAGAGTGTCCACTTTCCCTTTTCCTGTCACTTCAATAAACTCATGCCTATCACTCTGAACAACACACCTGAAATCTTTCTGACTTGATTGCAAGAATGGGAGTTTAAAGTGGGGGTCCAGCAGGGGTGGTGTCTTCACATCGCCTCAGTTTTCCAAAAAGTCCCATCCCTGTAATACCATCAGATCCCCTCCTGCAGCACAGTTCTACTCTTCTCCCTTAAATAAATACTACTAAGTTTGCTCTTCCCTTTTGTTACTGTCTGTGGATTTTATTCTTCCAATTTGCGAGACAAGAACTCAGAAGGAAATCAGTGAGGCCTGAAACCTGCAAAAACCCCATCTGCCAACAGAAGCAGAGAATCTAGATTCATCTCAAAACTCTGGTTTCAACATGAGCTGAGCAACTTTCTTCTGTCATATCCTTCCACCGAGATATTCTACCTCACTTCAGACCCAGGGTGATAGAGGCTGCTGACCATAGACTGAAATCTCAGAAACTATGAGCCCAAAGTAAATTTTTCCTCCTCCAAGTCTTTCTTGTCAGGTATTTCACAGCAATGAAAAGCTGACTAACATGCTACACAAATAAAGAAAGAGTGGTGATATGGCAGGCAATCAGAGATCAAGGCCAGCATCAACTGCTACCTCCTCTTCATCTGTATCACTTCCTCCTGATTATTCTGCTACAGTTCTTCCTCTTCATCTGTATCACTTTCCTCTGATTACTCTGCTACAGCTCCACTGGCCCCCATGCTGATGCTCCAGGAGGACAGCATATTCTCACCTTGGAGCCTCTGCCCTTTATTTCCTTCTGCCTCCAACACGCTTTCTTCAGATAATCCTGACTTAATTCCTCCCTTCCTATAGATCTCCACTCACATTCAAGGAGTCTTCCTGCTTATGCCATATAACACAGCACTTTCATGTCATTCTTTGTCCCATTACCCTACTATAATGCATACTTTATGGCTCTTACAAATGTGTGATCTGATATACATTTGTTAATTGACCCTCTCCTAATGGGTTCCATGAGACTAATGCTTATATTTTGTTTGTTGTTCCTCTGAGCATATAACAGTACCTGATGTATCTTGGGCATTCCATAAATATGTACAGAATGAATTGATGAATGAATGTATATCTTAGCAATGGGAAATGAAGATGATCATCTTCCTCTTGTTTAACCTGCATCACAACAAAAGTCAAGTAGGACCTAACCTGTGCAAGCATCTCTCTCTATGGTAGTCACCGATTCCCATGGTAAGAAGAGTAAGTCAGTATTTTTTTTTCTTTCAACTAATTTCCTCTAGGTAAGACCTTCATTTCATAGGCACAGGATGAGCTGTGCCTATTGACAGATGAATAGCATCTATCTTTCTAATAAGAAATAACAGGTAAGTGTCAATTTAAAACAGTGAATGAGACATACCACACAAATGTAATACTAATTAATAAGATGTGCTTCAATTCTGATTTGAATTTATTTTCCCTGCCAGAAACAATCCCAAAAACACATCTCAAAGCCACAGGAAATAAAAAACAAAATTATTCAACAGTAACTTAAGAATGCTTAGTATTTTAGTAAGCCTTGGGATTTCCATTCAATGTTGTACCTGAGCCATGTGCTTGCACACACGTGTCTCAGACATTTCCAGGCCAGGCAAATGCTGATTTGAATGCTTGGACCTAATTGCCAACCAGAAATTATGAAAAAGTCTCTACACAAGATTGAGAGGAAAGCAACCAGACCACAAGGCAGAGGAGGTGCTTATCTGAGGTATAAAAGAAAGAAATTCCAGAAGAATGTAGTAACTGCACTGTCAGTGTGAGGATGTGGTGGTGGGCGCCCATCTGGATTCCACCAGTACTTCTGGGGAGACCACAAAATACCAGAGACCATGAGAATGAACTGTCCATAAATGTGCTAGTTGAGGAAAGCCTCATCAGCATAAGAAGGAATCCCCTGAGAACCAGGGCACAGGTGTCTGGCCAAGGGCAAAGCTCTGGCCACCAACTCTTGGGCTCCTCACCAAACTCAGAGAATAAGCTCTTTGGCAAATCTCCCCAGTTAAGAAGCTCTCTGACAAAGCAAGATAAAAAGCACAGCAAACCCAAAGAGAGCCCTTCTCTGAAAGACTGCCGGCTGCCATCCAGTCTCTGACAGAATCCACTCTAATGCTTACTTGTGACAACAGGGTAATGCATTTGATTTGAGAAGTGCTGGACTTTTGTTTTAAAGATTATATTCTTAATTAATATTTAAGGATGTAGAATATCCAATATATGCTATATTAAGTGAAAATGTATACATTATAACTACGAAATACTTTATACACCTAAACACACACAAATCCATGCAAAACACTAGATGGATATACTTCCTTACTATAACAATACCAAAAAACTGAAGTTATCTTTATTATTCTTACTACTTATATGTTGTACAAGAAAATATTTGAATGAACTTTTTTTCAGGATATATCCAGAATCCATACAATCCACATTGCTTCCACCTGGTCTGACCCTCCATCCATGTTCTCCTAGAAGCCATATTAACCTTATACCAGGTCTTCTGGCTTCCAATCTTGCCCAGCCTCAGCCCCATAGTCTATTCTCTATAAAGCTATGAAAATGACCTGTTAAAGATTAAGTCAGATTCCTCTGTTCAAAATTCTCCAGTGGCTGCATGGCACACTCATTTCATAAGCTTTATCTCTTGTTACTATCCTTGTTCTGATTCTTGTCCAACCACACTGGCTTCTTTAGCTGAACCTGAGACTTGCCAAACATGCTTTTCCCTTTACACAAACTGATCCTTCTGCATAGAAGAGTCTTCCTTTAAATAGCAACATCTTCATGTTTTTTGAACTTGAAGCTACTTGAACTGAGCTACATCCCCAGTCCTTTTTATTTTTATTTATTTATTTTTAGTTTGAGACAGGGTCTCCTTAAGTTACCTAGTCTGGCCTTGAACTCACCATCCCCCTGCTTTGGGTTCCTAGGTCGCTGGAATTACAGGTGTGCACCACTGCCTGGCCTTCAAGTTTTTAATGTGAAATGTGACCTTCGGCATACACTTCTGGAGCAATCCAGCCTTACATCCAACACACCCCTTTCCCCATTCATATGCTCCAACAGTCTCCAATTCTTTCCAGAGCCACACAATGCAGAGTTGCAGGGGATGAGATGGACATAAAAGAGAATGTGAATGTACCCCCTGAATTTGTGTGCACTGTGAAGATCCCAGTTTATTTTTCTCAATAACTGTTATCATCTAACATGTCATAGTGTTTGTTACTATTATTTATCTCCCCCATGAGATTGACAGCTCCACAAGGGTAGAAATGCCTATTGCGTTTACTGTTATAAACCCAGTTCCTAGAACAATTCCTAGGACATAGTATATATTAAAGGAGGAATAATTCACCAAATAAAGTAATTTTTATTCTCTTCTCTAAATCATCCCTATTTTTTCTTCACTTTTAAAGCCAGAAAGATGTATAAAAATGAAAAAAAAAAAAAAAAACAGGTATGTCAGTGCTGATTTCCTTCCTCTTATTCTTAGCCTAGGAAATAAACTAAATTTCTTCTGTATTCAAACTCAAGAACAATTAAAGTTCAAGATCTGTTTAAACTTGAATTGTTTTATTGTTGAATTAAATGCCAATAAAACATATCTAAGTTCTGCAGTTATTTCCGTGGGTTTTTCCCACTCCCACTGATTTTGGTGTAGTTTCTGATCAATCAGGATGGTGAGAGATGACCCACTTTCATAACATCTAAAGCTATTCAATTTTTCTATGATACAATTCCATCATGGGCCAAGTAGAATGGTCCAGCAGAGAGATGCTCTCACATTCTCTTAAAAGGTTATCCTTTTGGCTTTCTTTTGAGATAGTGTTTCCTAGATAGGTTAAAAAAAAAAAAAATTGAAGCTTCTATCTAAGGGCAAAGCTATGTGATGAAAACTTTTTCTCAGTTACCAATCCTCCCACCCTTGTGCAAGGAGGAAACAATTCTAAGACTTAGAATTTCAGTTCTAAAAACTGTCAGTGATTGCAAATAAACCTGAACCCTAGCTTTAAATCTGTATTGAAGTATGTTTTGATCAGTTTAAGTATAAACCAACTGAAAATTTTAATAATTTGCAAAAGATGTCAAAGCTGACTCTCTGACAGTGGCATGGAAAACCCAACCCACAAACAAAAGCAATAAACGACATTCATTTTGGTTGCAGCTCTGAGCTTTATTTAACAATGCAGCAATTTCCTCTGTTATAAATAACTCAAAACCGAGAAAAAGCATCCCAACCATAAAGGCAAAAATGAATCTGGTCAACGGAGATTTGGGACCCACCTTTAATCCTTTAATAATGGTCTAAAAAATAATTTATTTCTAGCTGTTATTTTGTATCTGGTAATTCAACCAAAGACATCATTTAGTCCTCAGCAGGGGCAGTAATTTTTAAGCTAGCCTCTGTGGATAGCTTTGTGTAATTTATATAGTTTTTAATTTTGGTAATAGCAACTAGCTGGCTAAGGCAATAAGCACTTTTTAACATAGAATAAATAAAGAAATCTCTCATATTTCAATTAACTAACTGAACTAAAGCATAACGAGTGTGGCTATTTCATTTCATTTGGCTGTTGCTCAGAGAGTGTTCATTAAAAATATTGCACTGTTAATATTTATAAGGTTCACACTAATATAATTCATATTATAATGTTCACACTAATATTGGAGCATGAGAAAAACACTAATCTATAATAGAGTAAGCCAATATGCCAACTCAAAGTCTTGGTTTTATCAAATCAATGATGTTGTCTTTGGCTTTATACCACTTGATATGCACCAGGGAAGTAAGTAGTGGGTAGTCCTTGAAGATTGTGTGGCATATGACAACATGCGCAATTGACCCATTTATTGAAAAGTCTCTTAAAATTATCAATAGTCTTTTTTTATGCTTTATACCAGGAATTAAAACATATATGAATAAGAAAACACTGTGCTTAATATCAGATGTATACCATTCTGGAAAATTATAAGAGTTACTGATAACTACTGACAAATGTGATCAATGTAATCTCTGCTCAGATTGATTCTATGTGAAATGATTCTACATGAAATCACCATATAGTTTTACTGGAACAAATATAAGTTTCAGAAAGTATATACATATTATTTTAAGATTCTGTGTGATTGACACAGAAGAATATATCATTCTTATAAACACTTCTATGCACTGCATTGTTTTAAAGTAATGGTCATTTTAAATAACCCAGTTTATAATTAATTTCAAAGAGATTAATTAATGATTTTTAAATTGTATCCTTTTCAATAAAAAACTTCTTCCAACTTGTCATTTGGCCATCAATATTCATGATTTTTCAAATAACATGCATGCCTTTCTCCTACATTTTGACATATCTGCCAAGTGATTTGTCACACCATGGGTGATAGGAAAGCACTGTATTAGAGTCCCATAGGAGGTATTTGTTTTCTTTCCTAGTAGAACATAAAATAATGGCATCCCTTATAATTAGTGCTTTTCAAATCCAGTGAAATGTAGGAATAGGCACTCTTTTCCTGGGTCACTGACTGGATTTGTTCTATGATGCAATCTCCTGGAAGACAGTTGTTTAACATACACCAGGACAGACTCCTGACAGGTCCAAGCTCAGACAAGTAGGACACTCAGCACAAAGCTTGGAAGAAACTGGGCTTTCAACAAAGAAGAACTATTGCCTTCTTTTATGTACAGGAATATTTGGATATGTATTGAAGATACTGCTTCCACCCCTGCCGGCTCTCCTTTGCCAAGTCTGTTTTCCCATCCTCCCATCTTTTCTGGGGGCTTGTCTCTAGCTTACAAGAGCCACCTCACCCAGAGTTGCCTGGGTGGCTATACCTATATCCTCCATCCCCTTCTTTCCTGGGGAGTGGCTCATAAACAAGAGATATAAAAACCCAGCTCCTTCGCAAAGTGGAAGTCAAAATCTATGCTGAAATGTTCTCCAGTGGAACAGGTTGAAGCCAGACTTCCGAAACCACTCTCTGACTGTTTCCCTGTTATGGTCGGCTTCCCTCAATGCCTTACAGGTTTCTCTTGAGAGCACTCCCTCAATAAATCACTTCCACAAGAATAACCATCTCTGATGCTGCTCATTGGCAATCCCACCTAAGTGTATGTTTCCTTAATTTTCAGCAATATGAGGTATTTATGTCTCCACTTGTTTCTACAAGGTGTTCAGCCAACACAATCACGTAAAAACAACCACCAGCTGGACCTTGGGGAGCCATGTACCTGTATAGTTACATGGCTGCCCTCATGGCTCAGGGGAGAAACAGACATGTAAATAGAGAACTGCAAATTATTAAAATGTACATATATAAAGGGCGCTAAAGAAACACAGGAGAAAGTGAATAACTAAAAGTGCCTGGGAGTTCATGGAAAGCTTCATTGAGGAAATGAAATTTGCTTCAATCCCAAGGGCATGAAGATGGCAAGATTTGCTCAGGTAGACACAGGAGGAAAGGGTGACATATGAGAACATGACATATGTTCACAGTTAGAGGTTGAGAAAGCATAGTGTGCCCATAAATCTGCAAATGTGGCATGCAGACAATGAGGAGCAAATGGGCACAAAATGAGAATAAATTTACAATGGTCCTCTGTATCTGCAGGTTCCACATCCATAGAGTTAAATGAGTATAGATTGAAAATATTAAAAACGATTTCATCTATAATGATTATGTAGAAATGATTTTTGTCATTATTCCCTAAATGATACAGTGTAACAACTACTTACATAGCATTTATATTTTATTGGTATATTAGTAATCTAGAGATGATTTAAAGTATGCTGGTGATTTGCATAGGTTTTATGCAAATACCATGTCATTCATATAAAAGGCTTGAGCATTCACAGATTTTGGCATCTGTGGGAAACCCTGGACCCAATCTCCTGTGGATATTGAGGGGACACAGACACAGACACAGACACACACACACACACACACACACACACACATACATACACAGTTACTTAGAATTTATGATCTATGATCAATTGCATCATGGAGAACTAGTAAAGCATAAGTAGGAAGATGATATAAGTTGATTTGTCAGTTATTCTAAATTTAATTACTTGTTTAACTTTTTATACACAAGCCTAAGGAAAAACTCAAAAGATACAAAAGGTAAAACAATTTAATATTTATTAAATGGGATTCTAGGGCAGAGTGAAGAATGTATGAAATTGCAGCAGATACTGCAGAAAGAGAGACCAATTAAGGGATGCAGAAATGGAGTGGAAATGCCTAAAATACTAGGGGTATTGGGGGCCCTGAAAAATTGATCTATAACTAACTTCCATCATAAGCCATGAAAGGTATGTTGGGGTTGTTCCATTTCTTGCACTTAGTATGTGAGCAGGTATATAGGCAGTGTTTCTAAAACATTTGGAAGAGGTAAGAGAGTATATAAAACATCAAGTAAGAAAGTTGAAATTATCCATGAAAGGAGGAAGCAGGGGTTGTGGTGGGTGCCCAGGGACTGAAAGATTTAGTTAATAAAAAAGATAATGAATGCAATTGTTTGGATGTTAGATAAAGTGGAAAATATCTATTTCTGCCACCTTTTAAAAATGCTTCAGTGTTCACACACCAAAATTATTTTAAATAGCCTGATACTTGTTAAACCACAAAAGTGTATCAGTTTATGAAACTCAATTCAAGAGGGTCAGATAAGAGAAAGGGGAATTGGGACATAAACAAAAGCTATCTACCTAAACCATAAGAGCAAGATATGAATTTTTAGGCTAGATCTGCAAGCTAAGAAAACAAATAAAAAGGTACTATTTTCTCTCACAAGACTTTCATCATTAGAACACAGACACACCAACTACAGTCATGAATCATGGCTATCTGATACCAGTGCCTCTCTGCTGTCTTCTAGGACAAGACCACTCTATCATTACAGCGATGAAAGCAGGTCTAAATCCAGCCAATGACTAAGCATTGTCTTACATAGCCAAGGACACATGTCCTCCTGCCAGGAACTAGCAGGCTCAGCAGTGAGGTGTATCTTCCTCTTAGAAAGGACATTTCCTGAGGAATAAAAATTTTTGTTACAAGGAGAGAGGAAAAAGTAGGAAGCCAGATCTTCTCTCCCTTTGACCACGGAGTTGGCAGTGATTCAACTCCTGAATGTCAAATGAGAGCTGACTTTGTTCATGGCTGGCCCAGATTCCTTTTATTGAGCTGGTACACCTACCTGCCAGCTCCTGCAAGTATCATCTATTAAAGGCCCACGGTTGCCCCACCTCTGGATAATGACTCTCATTCGATACCTCACCTAGTTCCCGCTTTCAGGAGTGAAATGTCTTAAGTACAAAGTATGCTCCAGGGTCCCCAGTGGATCAGGACAAGGGTTCTTGTTTTTACCTAGGAGCTTATTCTTGCTTGACTCTTTCTGCTTCCCTCACTTCCTTAGAAGTGTTTCAGTTCATTTGTTTCCTGAAAAATGCGCTGTGATAAAGCACATCCACCCGAATCCCCATCTCAAGAACTGTTTCTAGGAAACCTGACCTAAGAAAAATGGGTTAAAAACAGTACAGCCAGTTTCAAATAAAAACTGACAACTGAGATTTTTGGCAAGAAAAGAAAATGCACTATTCAGTGATAATATTCATAATCCTTAAAAATACCAGCAGAAAAAGAGATGCTTATATTTTATTAGGTCTCAAAATAACATGATGGACCAACAGAGAGGAGTTATGTAGTAATTATCTATGACAACTGCAACAGCACTTCAGAAAGGCAGACTAACAAGTCCACGTGTTTCCCTTTGAAACAGTATTGACAGCAATACAACTTGCACCACATCATTATATTTGTATGTTATTAAGTATGCAACCTTGAAAAATATTGCTTAGTATCTCTGATCCTCAGTTTCCCTATCATTAGGATGAGTTTAAAAATGTCTCCTTCCTATAATCATTATGAATATTAAATGAGAGCCGCCTGTAAAGCAATTAGCATAGTACTTGGCTCTTTCCAAATATTAATTTCCTTCCACTTTCCTACCTTGTCACTATCAATTAATATTTCTTTTTTAAAGTACTGGCTGCATTGTGCTTTAATCAACACTAAAATTTAATCTAAGTTTATTCTTTTATCATTGCTCAAGGTGATGTGATTACTATGAGTGATTATTTCCCATAGCTCTGAAAATAAAATTTAAAAATGAATGGATGATGAGCATGCCTGAGTTCCTATAGTGGACATTTGTGTTTTTGCCTGCCCAGCATCCCTTTGAATGTTCTTTTAATTAATAGCATACTAATTTTCCCCTAGGGAACAGTCCCTCCGCATTTCTGAATTTTCATGCAAAATGGTCTCCAATTCAAGGGCTGGGCACCTCAGTCTGACGGAACTAAACCGATCAAATTCATTTCCTGACAACCCATGTCTTGCATGAGCTCAAAATGTAAAGGAGTTGATGTTTCTTCATCACCACTCCGATGCCTTGAAGAGAGTCCTCATTCATTCCTGATTCTTAATCTCTGAAATTCAGCTCTTTTTTGGGACAGTTTTTGATTTTCCAATCCATATTTCAATCAAGTCCTCTTTTTTCTTTTTTTTTTTTTTTTTTTTGCTGTTATCCAGGCTGCCTACCACCGTAGGACGCTACACACGACTCCTAAATTTTAAAAAAATTCAATGATTTCAAAAAACCTTAAAAGACAAGTTTTGACCTCATAATCTAAAGTGGAAAGGTCTAAAGTAGAGGCATATAAAGGGAGTAGTCTTGATTTTGTTTGAAGAGATAAATGTCATGTACGTGAACATACATTTTTTTTTATGCACAAAATATTTATTGACATTTACACTCTCTTCTTTTTTTATTATTGTAAACAAATGGGATACATGTTGTTTCTCTGTTTGTACATGGCGTAAAGGCATACCATTTGTGTAATCATAAATTTACATAGGGTAATGTTGGTTGATTCATTCTGTTATTTTTTCCCTCCCCCCCCACCCCTCCCACCACCCCTCTTTTCCCTCTATACAGTCCTTCCTTTCTCCATTCTTGCCCCCCTCCCTAACCCTAACCCTAACCCTAGAATATACATTTTTGATGTACAGGATCACTTGCAAGTTCAGATGCCAATGGATCCCATATTTATTTATGGTACATTACATACTTTATATCTGGCACATATTTTTATAGATGTCAGATCTTCTGATTATAGATGAATTCCTACAAAACTAATAATGTACTACTCTACAGATTGTGTCCTGGCATCTATTTATTAGCCTTCCAAATGGGAATTATGACAGTGGCAAGAGACACCGAGTAGTATGAAGATGATTCCCACAGTTAGGAGAAGCATCCCCTCCAGACCTGGTCTCTCCCCATCCCACCCTGGTCATCAACATGCCATGTCCTGAGTGTCAGGACCACACATAACTGTGCTTAGACTAGATAGACAAAGAGGAAACCAGGGCCTCCAGGGGAGTCTAAACAGGAAGCTCTCCACCCGGGAAATGTAGACTCCATGATACTGGTCCCCAAAATATTGTGGACATTCTCAATATATCTCACTTAGGTTTTAGAGCTCCAAATTCCCTCCATCCAATCCTTCATATCTCTCTGTCAGAAAAGCAGCTTCAAGTCAGGTGCCACCCATGGCAAACTCCTTCATTCATTGAACACTTATTAAGCTTGGATGCTATGTGAAAGGCTTGCTGCAACCTCAAGGAATAAAATGGTGAGCGAAAATGCCTACCCTTATATTTGAGTGTGGGAGTGGGAGTGAGATGGGCAAGAAACAGATAAACAAAGGAGACAATTTCAGATAGTGTTGAACATCATGAAGCCAAAAAAATAAGGGAATTTACTTGAGTCGGACTGTTTCGTGGCAAAAGCGTGTTGAACATCACATTGGTTGTTAGGGAAGCTCTCTCAGGGTGGTGACTTTCCCATCATATGAAGATGCTAAAAAACTACATAAATTGCCTTAAATTTTGTAGGAAGAGTAGAACCCATCAAAACACCCACGTTACACTAGTCATTTTGGCATATTGTCCTAGTGGTTTATATCCATCTAAAACATACAAATTCCTGATATCTTAGTTCAAAAAAGAAGAGAGAGAAAAAGAGAGCTCTAAAATCTCCCTGAATGCCACACATTTTATCTGGGTTGTGGTGTGCTTTGTAAACACGAACGATAAAATGACTTGGCTACCTGAATGCTTTGTTCCTTGAATAGAAATCATTCTCTTTTTTCTCCCTTTGGCATATTGATTACTCATTAATCCAGCAAAACAAAGGATTAATTAATCTCCATGGTTCAATGAAGAATAAATTAGCACAGTTTAAAATGGGTCTGATCCAATATTACAAATTGGAGGAAATGTTCCTCTTTCTCTCTCCCTCTTTCTCTCTCTCTCTTTCTCTCTCTCTCTCTCCCCCTCTCTCTCCCCATGCTGTTCTCCAAACCCAATCTCCAGAGAATGGCATTGGAAGGTTGAATTTAGTGGGCAAGATATTTCCTATTCTGGTTTTTCTTTAGAATTCAGTCCCTTGAAGAAACTCATTGTTTTCCTCTAACCCTGGTTTATTTCCAAACACAGAATAGCATTATTTTTTTTCAAAAGGTTGGAGACTTATCAGTTATCCAAAACAAACTTTCCTTAAATAGGGAATAGTTTTAACTGAGTTTTTCACAATAAAAATAATCCAGCAGCCACGGACATTCAGGCATTGGCACAATTGTCTGATTATTTCCCCTGGCACATGAAAAGGGCTCACACCGATCATCATATTCAGTCAAGAGTCCTTCTTATTCTACAAACATGTACAAGGTACAGTCTCTCTCAGCATCCTCTGGGTGGGGAGTGGGTATTTTCTAAGGTCGTATGTTTTTGTTCTAAATTGAGTTTTTTAGAGCCATAAAAGAAATCCAACGTCAAATTCTCAGAATGCATTAAGGGTGAGGAATCTATACTTGTAAAGAAAACACCTCCATTAGAACTATCACTTTCTAAGATATGATATCCCCTTCGGTGTCCCCCTCCATTTTTGCTGCAATTATTATCAGATTAGAAGATGTATGCATCTATGTTCAGTATCATTATCCTCGGCCAAAATTCCTACAAACACACAGCAATTAAAAGAGAAAGAAAACCTCATGACTACTCTTAGTTTCCAGTAAGCTTATCTTTATTGCCAGGTATTTGAAGACAGTGACTTCATTTCTGTTTTCCTCTTTGATGAGACATGATCAGCAGTTGCTGCATGTGAAGTTTAAAGCAATAAGTGAAAAGCCAGATCGTTTCCCTAAAGATTAAAAAATCAAAACTCACACTGTATCTCAGTCATTCAATATTTTTTCTATAATATAGTATTAACAGAGTAAACTATAATATCAATAGAAAAAAATATCAATTGTCAAGGAAGAGTGTATAGTGTGTCCTGACAACGTGGGATGAGGAGAGTTGGAACTGGTGATGTAGGCTATCTCTCATCCAGGCTGCCTCCCTGCTTGGTGGCTCTGTGATGTCCCCTATGCCTTCTTCTTTATCAGGAGAATGTGGTTGTTCAGACCAGATGAACTTTAAGGTCATTACTAACTCTAATCCTCCGACAATAACTCAGCTGACCTCTCCTAATGACACAGAGTGACGCTGGCCCGGGATCCTATGCCTAGGGACCTGATACCTTTGGCAAGATCAAGCTTCCCAGGAGCCAAGCTGTCAAAGAAATCTGAAGAAACAAGTGGAAGGGTTGTTGTTGCTGGCAAAGAGCCACTGAAGGTTCTCCTCCTATGAGGCCCCAGATCACCCTGGCTGTGGTCACAGTCACATGACACAGAGGCCAATTTCCACTAAGGAAAATTCTTTTATTTATCTATCTATCTATTTTTAAATTTTACTTATTTAAATTAACTATTCATTTTTGTAGTACCAGGGATTGAACCCAGGGGTGTTCTACTACTGAATTATATCCCCAGTCCTCTTTGTTTTTTATTTGGAGACAGGATCTCACAAAGTTGCTCAGGCTGGCCTTGATATTGCAATCCTCCTATATCAGATTCCCAAATAGCTGGTATTACAGTTGTGCGACTATGGTGGTATTAACCTCCTGATACAGGAGGTTAATGTTCACTAAAATGCTATCTCATCTGTGGCTTTGTGCTTTGAAGAACCTTGAATCAGAAGAGTCTAAGGATAGACCAAGCTGGAGGCAGGGCCAGGGGTTAGAGTGGTGGGGGAGACTTTTCTAAACCTCCATCTCTATATCTGCAAAATGGAAATTCAAATCCATACCTGCCTCCCTGGGTTTTTGTAAAGACTAAATAAAATAATAGTTGAAAATCAGTTAGCATATTACCTCACATTGTTTTAAAATAGTTGTTATAAACGTCCTGACTTTGAGACAAAGAAGACTGCGATCAGACTCACCTACACCAAGTGTTTTAGAAACACTAAATCATTCCAACAGCAAGATAAAAGCATTTCCCAACAGGTAACAAGGTATTTCGTTAAAGCTAAATCCAAATGATTTGTGTATTAAAACCAACAAAACAAAGGTAACAAGGTTGCGATTCTGCTTTTAGCGGAGCATGTGTGCCTATATAGCCAGGCTCCATCAATTCAACAGCCCTTTTCCAACTCCATCGGTGGTTTTGTACAAGTATATACACTGTAGGTTGTGCTGTGCTGTTTGAGATGCAGAGACATGCAAATGATGCAGCACCAAAACTTAGAGAACAACGTGGAAGCCCACAAAACACCAAAAACAACTTGGATATCCAGACTCCATGCCTGGAATACCCACAAACTTCATGCTTGTCATGGGTCATGCTGGGCAGGCAAACCTCTGCTTTCTGATCTAATCAACTTCAGAATGATTGTGAAGCCAACAGCTGTGTCAGAGCAATTGGAAAAATAGATTCAGAACAAAGGGGAAGACCCATCTCGCTAGGACATCTCCCGCTGGAATACACGCGAAGCTTCAATGGAATGTATAAATATTTCATTTGCTATTTTGTACTACATTCCTCCCATGATTTCTATGTCCAATCCATTATTATTAAATGTACATTAATGTCCCCTTTCAAGAAATCTTCTCTAATGCCTGCCTCTGTTACTTAATGGCAGAATCCAGGTCTACTCTGCATAACCTCACAGGTTAACGAAATAAAAACGCATTTATTTTCATGTTGTGGCAGCTTCCCTTGAGATAGCTGCTATCTGTGATGTTTAGTGCTTTGAGTTTTCTTTCATGTATGATATGTAAGTGTAGTTGGGTAACTTCTGAAAAAAATATAATAATAACTGGTATGAAAACTCAGGAGACACTAAAGAGAGGAGTGGAGGGACAGGAGGGCAGAGGAAGGGTGAGAATGTTCAGGAAGCAGGTGTGATACTGCTCCAAGGCTCCTGGGTTCACAAGCTGGTTCATGGATCCCTTCCCAGCCTCAAAATTTGTCCAGTGGCTTCAAGGCCATGGTAAGGACAGGATCAGCATGGCTTCCTTGGTTGCAGACTTTTGTATTTGCAAACTAAGAAGAAACAACAAAGTGCAGAGTTCAAGTGGGTTGGAATGAATGTAATATGATTAAGCCTGATGACTATCTGGTGATTTTCATTTTCTGGTGGTAACTATAGGTAAAAACCACAAGATATGGACCAGACACTGAACTTCAAGTCAAGAAATATAGGACGGGTAGCTACATTTTAAACAATATGTTGAGTATGATTTTCCTTAACCTTCAGACACATTTTGGGTAAAGTCTCTCTGAATTTTAAATAATGGGCTTAATTGTTTTTTAGGGGGTAAAAAGCATAATAAAGGATATATTATTTTTCTTCAATTATCAGATATATTGGATATGATTCCTGATCCCCTAAATATAAGTAGAGCGGCACTAAAAGAGAAGAAATTTTTCAGAATTTCTGGACTTGATTTTTCTCATCCAATGAAAGTCTCCTCTGTAGGGAGGTCCCTGGTCACTGTGCCTGACTCATGTCCATTCCTTTCCATCCTCTGCCTCATTACAGGGATGCCTCAGTGCACAGCCTGTGGCTCCCAGGTTTCTGAGGCTTGTCAGCTCCTGCTGACCAAACACTGAGAACAAGGAGGAGTAAAAAAGTAGGTTATTTCCTTCTTCTCTGCTTTTCACAGTTACTTCATCAGAAGGGAGCTTCTCTGTAGTTTCAGATTCTGCCAGGTAACTTTGTTCCAGGGCTCTCATGGCAAAACTTTTTCCATCAGTCCATGGGTAAGAATGACTTCCTGCTGGCGACCATCCTTCAGTTTCTCCACAGGGTTCAACTTCTTGTGTTTTCACACCCCTGTGCACCCCATTCCCCGCACCATTTTTTTTGTTTGTTTTATTTGATTTTCAATAATTAGCATAGATTTTGTATTCCTGCTGGAGCCCTGACTGATAGGTCCATTGAACTGACAGGAGAAGGATTCGAAGGGACCAGGTGTGTAAAGAGGAGGAAGGGAAACTCATGCACCTTGCATATGAGGGAGCTTAGCACAGTCGAACAATAGAGAGGTAAGGAAGGAAAAGCTCAGAAGAGAAGCCAGAGGTCAGAGATGGAAGGAGAAACTGATAATGGAGTTTGAAGTTTGTGTTTTACTTTTCTAAGTGGAAAAGAAGCCACTGGGGAGTTTTAGGCAGGAGTGGGAGGCATGTTTTAAAGTTTAGACGATCACCATGGCTGACTTTTGGAGGGAATGGATTATAGGAGCACAGGCGTGGAAGCTCAAAGATGAATCGCCTCTCTGTCCAGGTGACTATGATTGGTGGTGATTGGACAATGTGGTAGCTGTGGAGGAGGTGAGAGTTCACCCCATGTCGGATCTGTGTTGAAGGGAAAGAGAACTGTTGAACAGAATGTCAGAGTAGAGATAAGAAAGAAGAATGAAGGACAGTTGTAATTTCTGGTTGAACAACTAGGTAGATACTAAAACCCAAATCATTCTTAACTGTACTTCTGTCATGTCTTTCTCTAGTTAACTTTCCTTTCAATCCTTTAGAAATATTTCAAGGATAGAACTATAAACACCCACATTATCCTTTATTTATATTCACTAATTTTAACATTTTACACATATGCATATTTTTGAACGTACCATACATATTTTTACTGAAATACTGAAGCACAAGAGGTAGACATGATCCCCTATCAATTGTTCCACACATCTCTTCTAAGGACAAGGACATTTTCCTAATGAATCACTATATAGAATTTTGTCAATTTTGTTACCCTGTTATCTAATAAACAGTCCCTATTCAAATTTCCCCCATTTGATCCCCAATGATATTTCTTATGGTTTCTGTAGCATTAAAAATTCCAACACCCAGAGAACAGTCATTTAGTTCTCATATCCTTTGCCTTCTAAAATAAAGTCTTTTTTCTTAATTCCATAATCTTGACATTTTTAAATAGTCCAAGCCAGTTAAAATGTTCCTCAATTGAGATTTTTGCAAAAGTTTCAAGGTAAACTTTACTTGATAGGATTTCTACATAGGCATTATTGTGTCCCTTCTAATGCATTGTGTCAGTAGGCACGTACGATCACTTGGATCTGATCATGTGTGATGTAACATTTGGACACTTGGTAAGATGGTGGCATTTGGCTATACTAAATCCAGTTCTTTACTTCTCTTGCCAGTTACTACCATCCTTAAGTAACTCATTAAGTTAGAGAAATCTCATTTTTTTTTCTATTTAAAATACGAGTAGCCACTGTCTAGAATGTGTGTAACAATATATACTACCTTTAAGAACTTTCTATTCAATGTGAAGAGCTTCCAAGAAATATAGAGAAACTATAGTAGAAATATAAAAAGGAGAAAATGGGTGTATTTTATCTGAAACCAATAACTGCGGCCAGTTTCCGTTGCAAATAACTCTTTAGAGAGGTGTTAGAACACAGAATGAAAAGAAAATTATATGCAGATCTGTATTTAAATAATCTTAGAATTTTCTCCATGCATAAGGTCAACCATTTGCTTGAAATAAGTGCCACTAGCTAATTCTAAGATAGGAATCTCATATATAACATGTAAATATACCAGACAATATGCTATATATTTTTCTATATGTTTTCTTGATCTATCCTCAGAAAAATGTTTCTTTTTTTCTTCTTCACATGAAATAATGGAGACTCAGAAAACTCTTATAAGCTTCAATAGTTTTCAAAGTTGGTATATCCCAAATTGTCATTTAAATCAAATTCTATGCTACTCCAAGATCCATATACTTTCCAGTGGTAACTGGAAGCTCCACAAGAACATATTCTTCAGTGACAAGTTTTAGTTGTTTTTTTTGTTTGTTTGTTTTTCCCCCTAATTATAATCAAGAAAGCAAATGAGAATAAGTGGCCATGGGAATAACTAAGAAATAAATTGAAATACACAAAAACTTTGTTTGCATCTTATCCTTGAAGGAAAGATGGTGAAAGAAGTAAATATTTCTTCCTCTTTATTTTCCATTATAATACTTTCTGAAAAGTAATAATCAGTGAGAATTGGAATTATAATACTGTGATAAAATTGAAATGAATCCAATTACTAATTTTTACTTATATTTATCTGTTTAAAATTCTTTCCTATAATTTTTTAATTCATGAAAGCAAAACTTGATGGCTGGCTGGTACTCTTAAGTTCATTTAATGGCAAATAATGTATACTCAAAATCAAAGACATAGACAGGTTTATTGATGAATATGGTCTATAGAAAATTGGTCCATGAAATTGAGGGCAATGGAAAAATTGGCATAAATAATAGATACTCACTCTTTCCAATTACTACAATTGAACCGTAGTCAATTACAGTTCAGGATAACAATAACTGTTGAAAGTTCCATGTAAAAATCTGGAGAGGAAACAAAACTAAATAAGGCAGGGCTCCTATTCTTAAGTGGCTTATAATTTATTTAGCTCTTAACATTTTGCTCTGGGTATAAAAGCCAGAAATATTTCAACAAAATTTCTTTCAGCATATCTTGTCAGTACATAAAATTCCCCCAATTTTTCATGTAACGTCATTTTTCAATCATTTCCAATTTCCTTAAGGAACTATGACTTTGAAAAAAATATATTAAGTGGCAAAAGTTAAAGACTTGGATGAATAAATGTTTTCCTAGTGAAATCAGTTTTTCTTTTCAATTTTGCTTCTTTTTTATTATCACTTCCTAATGTGTTGGGAATATTACAACCCCATGATGAATTCAAAAATGACAACCAGCTTTAGGCAAAAAAAAAACAAAATTGACCTTCAAACTTCCATTTCCTCACTTTTCAATTTTAGGAAATTGTCCTCTTAGTCCTTTGATTTCACTTATTTTTATTTATCTCCCTCAAAACATTATGAGTAAACAATAAATAAAGTACTTGTAAAATATAAAATATTTAATTTCAGAACACAGGAATTTCCCCTCAAAGGTTCTCAGGTCTTCAAAAAAAAATAGCTTTCAGGTTATAATATCTTCATGTAATAAGCAAAAGGACAGGAGTTTGATATTCAGAAGGAACAAAACTTAGACATCAGAATATTTACATATTCCTTGCATGATGTAATAGAATATGAGAGAGAGAGAGAGAGAGAAAATGTGCCAGAGACAAAGATGTAATACCCTTCATTCTGAATTTGAAGCTACTGAAATCACACTTCTATCCTCTTATAAACATTACACCAGTCAAGAGTGAGTACATACGAGAATGCTGAATGGTTGTCCTTTAGGAAAAGAAAGTGTTATTGTTCAGCACAAAAATTATGCAGCTCTATGTATTTGGAAGTTTCTCAGACATTCTGTACACTTCTGTGGATGAAGGGATTCAACAAAGCCCTTCCCAACTCTAGAATTTCACAACTTCATGATGTGAAGGTTTCCAGAACTCTTTCTCATTGTACAAAGTCCTGAATACAGGGTATCTTTATGACCTAGAAAGTATTTGATATTATTTGACATGGTTTCATATTTAAAGTCAAAGCTAGGTTTCTTTTTTATATGTTTATTTCTTAACTAGTATGTCTGTGCGTGTGTGTGTGTAAACCTTTATTTGGAAAATAACAAAAATCCAACAATTCATATCCTGCAGTAATGTTAATTTGGATACAACATTATTGGTGGATTAACTCTGGAACCCTAACACTTCTAGTCAGGAGGCTGAAGTAGTTCCACCTAAGCATCTCAGTAAGCTCACAATATTACAAACAAATATTTTGCAAAATGGAATTTTTGGTACACACTTAGAGTATTATGTTAGGGTTGTACTAATATGTGAGTCTCTGTGTGTGTTGGCAGCGAGGGTTTATCTCAGCAAAAACAAAATCAAAGGCAGGTGCCTTATTTCTTGCTGTGGTTTCTGATGACTCTTCTATGTTAATTATCACAAAATGAATTATCAGTGGTAGAGACCTTTTCAAAGATTCCACTGGACTTTCTGGCTACCTCCAGATCCCTTCTGCTGCAGGACCATCTCATGATCAAAGGTTTATAGAACACTGACCAGATAGTCCTAAGGGTGTCATCACATCATTAAAAAAAGAAGGGATCCAGATAGAATGTGTAATTCTAACACACAACTGTTAGAAATTCTCACAAACACAATGCAAATGCCCCTTCTAACATAATTCTCCATCCTACTCTCTTTCTCAGCATTTTTACAGACTTTTTTTTTTTTTCCCTCTCCCCAGTTGAACAAGAAAGAACAAAAGTAGATTCCCCAAAGGAGGAATCAATTGTACTAAGTTTCCTTATGTAGGTCACCTCTGATGTGTGCTTGGTTGCATTTCAACTGCTAAATTTCCCGTGTCAAGCTTTCAGTTCAGATGGCTTTGCACATAAAGTCTATTGCTTTCAAAAAGAATATTGTCTACATTCCCTGTTCGAATATTGATGGACACTCTGTGTTTGACAGATGCTCTGAACCTTATGGGTTAGCTTAGTAGCATGATATAAAATGTCAGGACACTTTAAGGTACCTCTGTATAGTTACCTTTTCATATATTAATAGGAAATGGGTTTTCATTAAGTAAACATCTAATTCAAAGACAGCCACTATCATTTCTACTCAAACAGATGATATTGATATGTGATTATCAGATCCCACATACCACACCAGGTTCTGTAACATTTTTTCCCTCTCTGAATTTCAGCTTTATAAATAACTCTTAGCACCATCTCCTCCTTTCTATTCCAGTTGTTGTTTTCTTGGTTCAAGTCATTCTTCACCTCTAATCCATCCTCTTTCTACTCTAGCATCCAGTGTTTCTAAAAACCGTATTTTGCTAACTCACTTCTGTTTAAGAAACTTCACTGGTTCCTTATTATCTATGATGCAAGATTCACACACCTAAGCAAGGCATTCAAAATCTCAGAAATCTGTACTCAGTTAATTTACTCAGCTTCCCACATTCTTGTCCTCATTTAATCATTCCACAAAAAAATGAAAGTATCTCCCTAGAATATTAAGTGTCCTGCTAGAACCTGAACTCCACACATTATAAATCGCTTGTTGTATTCACTAATGTTTACCAACGACCTAAAGTATCATTGATCTTAAGTAGATACTTAATATTTTTAGAATTTATAAATTTGACAAGACTTGATGAGTGCTCATTATATACCACATGAAGAACTTGGCATTAGGAATCCAGTGATAAAAGTCATTGTCTGCTTTTTTTTTAAGGATCTGGACAGATAAATGGATAATTTTCAATTGACAGATTCATAAAGAATTCAGCATGTATCTGTAACTCTGAGTAAGTACCTAGTAAATATGGTCATAGTTTATTTATCTCTACATTCTTTATTGCTAATTAAGGGTTCATTAAATGTTTACTAAATAATATGATCCAAGAATGCAATCAGAACAAAAGTTGGAAGACTGTGTTAGACCAATAATGGCCCTTTAGATATGTTCAGATCCTAAATTCAGGAACCTGTAAAATATGTTACAGGCAAAAGGACTTTGCTGATGTGATCAAAGTTGAAGATGCTGAGATGAGGAGATTATACTAGAGTATCATCCAGGAAGACCAATCTAATTACACAAGTCCTAAAAGGAAAAGGAAAAGAAAGAAGAGTGAGTCAGAGATATGTGACTTGAGAAGGGCCCAACTTACCCTTGCTAGGTTTGAGTTGGGGGGAAGGAGTCATGAGTCAAGGAATCCAGAGGCCTCTGAAGCTTGACCAGCTCTCAGCTGGCTGTCAAGAGAAAAATGGGGACTTTATTCCTCCAACTGCAAGGGACTAAATTCTACCACCAACCCAAATGAGCAAAAAATTGGAATCTCCAAAATGCAACATGGTCCTACGGACACAGAATGTAGTCTGGTGAAACACTTTCCAGACTCTGACCAACAGAACTAAAGATAATGAATTTCTGTTGTTTTAAGATGCTGCATTTGTGATAATTTATTATGTAAAAAAATAGTAAACTAATGCAGTTCCTACCACGTTCTTGGAGGACTAGCCAAAATGAATCTCTGCCATGGGTTCCCAGGATCAAAAAGAAAATGATTATCCCTGAAATTATGATCATACAGTACCTATGCTTCCAAGCAAAAGATGTACACAGATAGAAAAATTAGATATTTTAGGAAAAAAACAAAGTGATATTTAGAAGTAAAATTTAGGTAAAACCATTTCCTAAAATGATGATTTCTGATTGGATCATCAGAATTAATATCTTAAGACTTCAAGTTATACTCTGAAAAAACTATGCAGGTATAGCCTTGGAGAGTGTTTTCAAATTGTTAAGCCCTTGAAGACTAGCTTCGACATCAAGGTGAATTATGAGTTACAGTCTTCATCTCAGTCCAGTGAGCACTAGGATAAGATCAGAATGGCCCAAGAGCACTTTAAAAGTAAGTGTCAAGGAAACAGATTAAACAGAAAATCTCCTTAGTCACGAAAAATCAAATGGTCCAAGACTGCTGTTTACATCCCTCTGACTTTGTCATTGTGTGATGAACAAGTTGTGGGTAAAACGTGGCCACACTCTTCTTGCAAAGCCATGTGCTCTGGCATGGGGCATGATCTTTCAGAGAAAGGGAATCCTTGATGGCAAGACCTCAAGCTTCAAACATACTATGGCTGGCACAGTTCCAGAGCTATTTTTCACCAAGACTACTGTGAGAATGTAACAAGGACTTGGACTCTTCACTTGGGCCTGAAACTTCCAAGGGATAATTAAAAGCAGGATAAAAATCTTGTCAATTTTGCCTTCATCTGTCTCCTTTGCTAAGTCACCTTGGATTTCAGGAACAACAGGTCTGACTGATAAATATCTACCCCTGGGCAACAGCAACTTTCTTATCCCTGATAAGGCCCTCCTGACCAATCTTGAGAGAAGGATGAGCAGACCGCTTTGACTAAGACTGCTCTTTCTGGTCCTCCTTTGTCTATAATCTGGAAGCCCCTATCAGGAATCCCAAGGACAGTACTGGAAACACTGGTTCCCTTTGTCTTTCCAATACAGCTATGCTGATTAAAGTTCCTTTCCTGCTTTTCACCATTACTTTTCCATTTGTTTTTTGGGACAAGTGGCTGGATCTGATTTGTTGAGACCTCCAGAGGTAGGTCTCTGGCCTAGGACTATGATCACCAGAACAGTATCCACTGAAGGTGTACTATGCAGTGGCCCTAAACATCTTTTTGTAGTTTGTTGGCTAGAAATCTCCAGGTGAGCCATTTTATCCAGAAGAGTGGCATTTTCTAATTCTTACAATAGTGTCACATACACCAAAAGTGATCCAGTTGGGCCTGATACTGGGAATGTATATATGCTAATTTTTTATATTATTTATACACAAGGCAGTCAACAGGCATGGAAAAATAAAAAGGGAAGCTGTAAGGGATCCCACGAAAACCATGCTGGACCTGGGAAATCACATAAGGGAGTTTATTAAGCAAACAAAGTGGCTCCCTGCAGGATAAGAGAGAAAATGAGAGGAAAAGAAAGGGAAAGAGAAAGGGCTTGCGCTGGAGAGAGTGGAAAAGCAAGGAAGATAGAGAAAGTGAGTAGGAGAGAGAGAAGCATGAGAAAAGATAGCAGGGTAGCTACAGTGAAGCAGTTGAATTCTGCCGGGCTAACAGGGGACCAATAACGGAGAAGGATACTTGCAAGCTGACTGATGAACCAATAGCTAGCTAGGATGTTCACAGAATGACAAGTGGTTGGGAGGCGGGGAAAATGGCTGCACTGGAAAGGGCGGAGAGAGCAGCTTTGTATTACAGAAGCTAAGTTCCTTATTTGCAAGTGTTATAGGGGCAAATAAAAGTGGTCTTTTTGTTCTATTCTCATGAAACCATACATAAAGCAGATTATAAGTCCTGTCCCAAATAAATGCAGGTGATGTTCAGAAGGTAAACCCCCAGTACCAGTACACACTGTAGCGTTTTCTTAGACTAGAAGCCATGAAAATGAAAACTTAACACAGAGTCATGCTTTTCCTCTAAGTATGGACTCCTCTCTAAAATGCGTTTGACTTGGGTGTCTGTCCAGGATGGTCAGTGTCGTTCATTATATTTGTTCAGAGCTTTCATTTATTATCTGTAGAAAGGCTAGTCTAACAGAAGCTGCTCTGCCATACTGAAGGTATTTACGCCTCATTAGTGTTACTTTTGTCAAAAATGTTCAAGTATGCCAGGCATGGTGGCACACTCCTGCAACCCCAATGACTTGGGAGGCTGAGGCAGGAGGATCACAAGTTTGAGGCCAGCCTCAGCAACTTAGACTCTGTCTCAAAATAAAAAGTGAAAAGTGCTGTGGATATAGTTCAATATTAAGGTGCTCCTGGGTTCAGTCCCCAGTACCCAAAACAAAACAAACAAAACAATACAAAACAAAATGTCCAGGTATTACTGATTTGTCCCAGAAATGTTATTGATAAATACCACAATCACAATCTTAGACTCCAACTTTACTCTGGAGAGTCCATATTTAAGTCTTTGGGTATAACCATTCAGTTTAGCATTTATGCTGAACTAAAGTATTCTGGCTTCACATATGTACTGATATCCTAGACATAAGACATATTAGTAAGAAAATTGTATCTTTCAGAAAACAAACCAAGAATAAGGACTCAGGAGATAGCAAGACAAATTTGCTTCCCAACCTTTCTTCTTTTTACCCAAGGAAAGAGCATTAGCGTTTGAAGACACCCTAGGGACAATAACCTATTTCTATGTTAATTATGATAATACTCTGCCTAAGCACTCTTTTGTTGAAATTTAATCCCATTTTCTCTCATCTTGTACCTTGTATAAATTGATAGTGTGTTCCTTTCTTCCTTAAAATTACCCTTTATATACTTCAAGAGAATTAGGAAATCACCTCTTAGCCATATCTTCCAGAAGGAGTAACCCCAATTCCTCTTTCTCCAATCATAAGTACTATTTTACTTCATTTTAATGGTTTGATTTGTACTCCTTGAATCTGAACAGCATTCCAAATCACTTTTTGAATATACATGCCTGACCCTGTGACCCAACAATTCCACTTATGAGTACCTACTCAAGAGAAATGAGTGCCTATGTCCATACAAAGACTGCAACAAGAGTGCTCATGGCAACCTTTAATTCAGGTATCCATCTATGAGTCTTTGGAGATGAGAGACTAGTGAGGAGGGGGTGATGTTTGCTTAGCTCTAGACAAGGAATAAGGGACTTTCTAGGGGAAATGAAACTGTCGAGTAACTCGACGTAGATAATAATGTGGGTTTGTACATGTCAAGACTCATCAAGTTGTATAATTATATATACACAAACTTATATGCATATGTGTGCCTATGATGCACACAGATTCTGAAATATGTATGGATACAGGCACGTGTGATGCATTTTTGTGTGTATCTGCAAATTAAAGTCAAATATTGCTTCACCCTCAATGAAAGACACCCAAAACTTAAATCTGCAGTTTTCCAAGCTTCTCGGGTAGACCTAAGAGAGTGGATAAAGAAAGAGATAGTCTCGGGGACTCTTGTGACAATGACAGTTTTCCAGTAGATAGATGAAAATGAAAACCCTGGCAAGACACCTGCAGGTGGGAATATCCACCTGCTGTCAGAACGCTGTTCACAGGTACTTCACACCATGCCTGCAAGTAACAGAAAAGTCATTACAAAAACTCAGTAATTAAATGTGCCAACTTGACCAAAAGCAGTATCTCTGGGTCTCTGACCTAAAACACAAGGTTACAGGAGTTGCTTACTATAAGCAGAAAAAAAATTTTTTTAAAAGCAAAACAACAAAAAAATGGTTTTGAGGTACGACAGTGCTGAAAGTGTGTCTGTTCTTCACCCAGTTATGTGACCCCTATGAAATTCTGTTAATTTCTGAAGTGTTCAATTGCTACATCAGGAAAATGGGATACTGTCACAGCCTTTTCTAAGAAGTAAAATAATATGTAGGAAATATTTAATAAAGTATTGGCAGAGAGGAGAAAATTAATAATACTTTCACATTTTCATCTGTATAAGTCTTATGAAAGGATTATGGGGTTAATGATCTCTTAATAATCTGCTAAGCACTCTCCTGGAAAATCCTGGATTCCATGAAGAATGGGTATCATCTGAAGCACAAAATGATGCTGGTTAGCACATAGTTCCGAAAAGAACATGGGAATTTGATGGGGCCTCCTGGGAGAGAGTCAGTTTCAGTTTGGGTTCATGGTCAATGGCCAAACGCTTAGCTTGAGCCAACCCTCTGTTAACTCTAGTATCTGACCACAACTGAGAACAGATGTGAGGCTATGAAAGGACCACTGCAGATCTACCAACACCAGAGAAATGATTCAAGTTATGACCTGGTTTCTGTAGGTCATTAAGAACCCTATGCATGAAGAACCCGACTGCTCCTGCCTAGAGAAAACTTGGGAGACTGTAGAAAGGAGAAGCAGGAGTGGTTTGACAAGAAGAGTGAGCTCAAGACAACATCAGCATTGTACAATGGAGCTGCTGCTTTTCATTCTCTACTAGTACCCCCTAAAATTTAAGCATCTGGCTAGTGACCAATAAGAGAACTGTTTGTAATTGCTGATAATCCCAAACCCATTTGCATAACCTCCCATCTGTTGGAGACAGTATAGTGGTGACTTTGTATCCTGCATGCATCTGTGACAGACAAGAATAAAGGGAGAGCATTGGCATATGTATTGGTATAGTTACATACATCCTGTGTGTCCACTATTATGGGTCCATTTAATTCTGTCCATTGATTTTGCCTCCTAACGTACAGTTCTGATCTCTTTAGGATAGACTTACCTTACTATCCTAAGAAACGTTTAATATTTTTTACATTTCTTCTCAACTTTTTTGAGGTGACATTTTCTTTAATTTTTTTTAACATGATTTATTTTTTTATGTGGTGCCGAGGATCAAACCCAGTACCTCACACGTGCCAGGCAAGAGCTCTACCACTGAGTCACAACCCCTGCCCCTGAGGTGACATTTTCTAATCAAAATTTTCTATTAAGCATCTACTCAGGTCCTTTTATAACATTCTTTCCTAAACACTAGATGAAGGTGTACTTTAAGAGAAAAAATATCTTGGAACCAAGAAAGTGTGAAAAATAAAGCATATACTTTTTGTGATCTCTATATCCACATTGTCCATGGTGATTCAGTCCTATGGTTAAAAACTACATGAATCAACTTTTGACTTCTACATTTTTAATCTCCAGCCCAGGTCTCTCTCTCAAAATCCAAACTCAAATGATGATAATAGCTAAAATTATATACTGATTAATGTATTTGATTAATATATTTAGTGAACTTTATCCATGCATTGACATGTGTCTAGATATACTATATATTGAGATATATATATATATATATATATATATCTTTAGATATAGACAAATTATTTCATTAATTTAGTTTAAAATCATTTTGAACTAGGTAGTAGTATTATCACAATTTTTAACAAATGAAATTGGAAGTACAAAGAGGTAAAATAAGTAACATAATCAGTTCAGTAAGTTTCAAAGGCAGAAATGAACTCAGGCAGATCAGTCTACCTGTGTGCTTGATAACTCTACTCAGGTATCTAGTACATATCTTGCATTTAGCATGTCTCTGATTAAATCTTTTTGAAGGTTTTTAAGTCTTTTCCTAAACTCGTGTTCCATCCCTAAGTGTTCCCCTTTACTATAAATAGCAACCCCATCTTTCCAGTGGCTCAGGTCACAGAATTTGGAGTTATCTTTGACTATTTAAAATTATTTCACATACCACACACAAGTAATGGAGAAAACGTCATTTCTATCATCAAAATGTCCAATATGAGACCACCTGTCACTGCCTTTACTGCTACCTTGGAATGAGTCACCTTCCTCTCCCCCTGGATGCCATATTCATCTCAATGTCTTCTTGTTTCCATTCTTGCTCTCTATCATGTAGGAGAGCTCCAAAGCACAGTCACATTGATACTTCTAATACAGTTAGATGGTAATACCAGTGTTTTCTTCAAAACCTCTGCTCTTTTCCCATCTCACTTGGAAAGAAGCCCAACTCCTTGCAATGGAGTATACCGCTCCATCCAATCTCTTCTGTGACCATCACTACTTCTTGGGTGCTCAACCTCTTCACAAAGCCCTCAGTCACTAAAGCCACATTTGACGTGCTGCTCCAAATACCCCGATTACATCCTACCTCAGAGACCTTACACAAGCTAAGTTCTCTGCCTAGGATGCTCTTTCCTTCTATCCTTGTGGCTATGCCTCCCCTAGGTCTTGATGAATCATCACATTCTCAATGACTCCTCCCCTATGAGTATTACGAGGTTACACCCCACTCTTTTCTATCCTTGCCCAATCCCCTTTCCCTATTCTACTTGTTTCATTTTCTATAACATTTATCACTTCCTAACTCAGCATACATTTTACTTCTTGTGTTTATTTTTAAATGTCTTACTGCCCCTACTAGAATGTAACTACCACCAAATCCTACAATTGCTATTGCCATATCCAAGATCCCTACAGGGGCCCATAGTCAGTTCAACTACAAACCTACTAAAGACCCTGAGAAGTTCTCTATAGGATTTTGTGTATTTTCTTATTTTTATTTTTACTAACTGCATTTTGATTCATTGTACACAAATGGGGTACATTATTTTGTTTCAATGATTTTTGTTTCTATGTTTTGTGCACAACGTAGATTCATACCATTCATCTAATCATATATGTACGTAGGGTAATGATATCTGTCTCATTCCACCATTTTTCATACTCCCACCCTCTCCTCCCTCTCATTTCCCTCTACATAATCTAAAGTTCCTGTATTCTTCTCTCATCCCCCAACCCTCCACTCCCATTATGAGAATCCTCAGAAAACTTGGAATGAACCCACTTTTTGACCCAGTTATCCCACTCCTAAGTTTATACCCAAGGGATTTAAACTCAGCATACTATAGTAACACAGCCACATCAATGTTTATAGCAGCTCAATTCACAATGTCTAGATTCTGAAACCAACCTAGAAGCCCTTCAACAGATGAATGGATAAAGAAACTATGGTATATATACACAATGGAATATTATTCAGTAATAAAGAATAATAATATTGTGGCATTTGCAGATAAATGGATGGAATTGGAGAGTATCATGCTAAGTAAAATAAACCAATCCCAAAAAACAAAGTCTAAATGTTTTCCCTGATAAGTGGATGATGATATTTTTTGTTTAAAAACCTCTGGAACTCATTGATCACAGACTTAGTTTTTTCCATATTATCTATTAAATTCTTGTGATACTTGCTCTTCAAGGCAAGGAATTTGGTGATGGCTGTGTGGAGGACACAGGAAACACATATGTAAGATGGTAGTCCTCAGTATCCCAGGAACAGCCCAAGTCACCTAGGATACAATTTGACAGAGTTTAAATTGTTAAACATTAAATTATATATAGCCACCAAATAATTATCTTTGATGTTCTGATATTTGCAATAGCACACAGAAGGGAATACACCAAATAAGGTTTTGCACACATTTTTACTACCATGTCCAAATGAACCTTCATGGACAATCTAAATGGTCCAAAGAGTGCACCATATGTGTACTATGTTGTATATTAAAATTTTATAGTAACCCCCAATAGAGTCAATTAAATTAAGGGATAATTGACAAGAAGTAGCAGGGAAGGAAGAGACAAAAGACTACTGATACTGATAGATTATCCCATGTATTAAATTCATTTTTAATCAGGAAATTAGGCTGAAGCTTCAAACACACCATATAAACACTGAAGGCAAAGAAAAATGGACAGAGACATGAGTTTTGTTCTGCTTCTGCTAATTGTGGGGATTTGGGCAAAATACTTATCCAGGCTTAATTTTCTCATATGTGAAAGAGCAGTCTATACTAAGACACAAATAAAATCCTTTAAAGTTGTCTTTAAATTGAAATCCAATGAGAGGTGATAGCCACTCGTATTTTTCTGTAGATTTTAATAACATGAGGATCTCACTGGTTTTTTGGAATGCCTTCTCATGTGTTCCTTGGATAATTATTTTTATAACATACGTCATTAAGATCTAACAATAAAAGAAAGCATGACCTTGAATCTCTGAACAGAAGCTTATTACAAGGTATGGCCAACCTTTTTCTTTGTTAAGCTGTGAAATTGTGGAAGTTTTGGGTAGTGCGATCTGGCTAGGCTGTGGTGCCTAATGGATGGTTCTTTTCATTCATTTGCAGAAATACAACAGACTACATGACGGGTCAGTAAGCATGATTCATATTCAGTACATAAAAGATATCAGATTAATTTTTAATCAATATTAAGTTAATCCTTTTTGGAAGAAAACCGAGGCTTGATTAGGTGTTTGATGTGAATTTCAAGATGAACATTGAAAGTATAAGAAAGGTAAACTCTATGGGTTGAAGCTGCTGCTAAATGATATGGAGAGGGGAACATGGGACAGTAAGTTTTGAAACTAATTTCTCAAAATCAAGAAGGTTTACCTCTTATCTCAAGGCATTCTCTTGAAATATTCATGAGAATAAATAAATTAATACTCGGTTTTACAATACATGGCTATTAAAAACATTGAGATATATCTCTTTTACTACTTGAAATAAAGTAGAATTTTTTTTTCTTGAAAACAATAGTAGTAATTCATTGAAAAAATTAGTAATAATCATCAGATTTTTTACTATGGCTTGACTCAGGCCACACTTTCTATATTTGGAAGAAATGATTTGAGATTTATCTAGAGCTTTTTCTTTATCACAGTCTACCACTTATTAGTGAATTTTCCAGAGGCTGAAATATTTTTTTTTTACCTAGTAAAGGCCAGAAAAAAGTGAAAACACAAGCAATAGCCTCAAAAATCTCACTGAGTGAGATCTCATGTTATTAACTGCTATTTAATCCTAAGAAAACTATTTTATTTCTGACATGCTCTTATTCTAAAAATGTAATGTTGAACTAATAAAAGTAAAGACATGATATAATTATGTGATGAATCATAAAACACTGATGAAAAAAGCAAAGACCCAAACAAATGCAAAGCCATACCATGCTCATGAATTATAACACCAGCTATCATAAAGAGTCCAGTTTATCCCAACTGACCCATAGTTCAATAAATGTTCAATTAAGATTTCAGTAGAATTTTAAAATTGATATTGAGAAGATGATCCTAAAATACATTTGGAAATGCAAAGGGACTAGAAAAAGCAAAAAATGTGGGAAAAAAAGGGAATTTAAAAACTATTATTCCCTAATTTCAAGATTTACCCTAAAGCTGCAAAAATCAAGATGATGTGATATTGGAGAAAGGAAAACAGATGAATGGGGTACTGTAGAGAGCCCAGACCACCATACACAGGGTCAACTGATTTTTGACTAAGGTATGAGGCAAATGGATAGAGAAAGGATGACCTTTTAAACAAATGATGTTGGGATACTTGGGCATATGCATATAGGATATTAATCTTGACCTTTACCTTCCACGCTATACAAAAATTAACTCCAAATGTAAAATCTAAATCTTCTATAAGAAAACACAGGAGAAAAATCTTTGTGAAAAAAATGTCTTATGTCTAACAAGAAAATCATGGTGCATAAAAGAAAAAATTATAACTAGGTATTATGAAGGTTAAGAACTCTCATCTTTGAAAATCACAGTTGAAAGAATGGAAAGACAAGTCACAGGTTGGGTGCAAATATTACAAATCACACATGCGCTAAATGGTTTGTACTTAGCATGTATAAGGAATTCTAACAATTGGACAACAGGTAAAGAAACTGCCAACAACTTGAAAAGACACTTCACCAAGGAAGAGGGATGGATGGTAGATAAGCAAGCATACAAATAGGTGCTCAAGTCATTAGTAATTGGAAAAACACAGATTTCAAAAAATGGAAGAAAGAAAATTAGGAAGAAAAGCAAAGTTAAGGTTATCAATTGTTGGGTGACAATAGTAAATCCCTGGAACTTTCCTACATTCCTAGTGAGAATGCAAAGTATTACAGCTTCTGTGGAAACCTATTGAGCAATGTCTTAAATAGTTAAGTGTACTGTTAACCACATGATCCAGCAATTGCATTCCTAGTATTCACACAAGAAAAATGAAAAATTATAGCTACATAAAAGCTTGAATAAATATGTTTATGGTAGCCTTATTTGTAATTACATAAAAAGCTAAAGAAAAGAGAAAAAAAATAAGTAAACAAATATTTCTTAATTCGAAAATGGACTAAAAACCAAAATATAAACAAAACAAAACAAAACAAAACAAAATTGCTGTGGTATATGCATGCAATAGGATATTATTTACAAATGAAAAGGAATATAATGCTACGTGCTGTTTCATTTCATTGGCATGACATTCTGTAAGAGACAAAATTATAGGACCAGAAAACAAAAACAAAAACAAAAACAAAAAACACTTGCTGTCAGGGCAAGGGATTAACTACAAAGGGATATAGAAAATCAGGGGCAATAATTGTTCCCTGAGCAGGTACATTCATCAGAACTCACAGAACTGCACTAGAAATCATGATTTTGTTATCGTATGCAGGTTATGTTTTAACAAAGAACGGAAGATAAAGTCATTTTTCCAATTGTGACTTTTCCAAGAACTGGTTCAAAAGAAGGAATATATCAAATCTGCTCAAAAATTTATTTTCCTGAAAACAGAAGCAGTCTTATTAAAATAATTCTTGGAATAATTCCAAGAATAAAATAAAGGAAGACGATAATAAGAGAATTTGAAAAAAATTTCAAAACGATGTAAATGTCAAGAGCAGTAAGAGCTGGACCTTGGAAGTTACCTAGAATAAGATAACGAAGGCAGGGGTCCCTACAAATCAATTTATTTTTCCAAATCTTGAAAATTAATTTAGATAATTCAATAAAACTGCTTTGCTGTTTAATTCATGGAGTATACATGAATAGATAATAAACCAACATCTGCGAATCCTGCTGTTAAAATATATTACCACTGTAAAAGAGCTCTATAGTTATATATTGCTTTTGAAAACGGATAAAGGTACAGTAATAAAAGTTCGAAGTAGAAGATGAGGGTAATGGAGAGAGACAAACACTGTGTTAGACAAGAATTATGTGGACAAATTTTTCCTTAGTTGGACCCTTTCTTGACACTGTGTATTCTCTACCTCATTATATACAGGAGCTCTGCAAACAGAAGGTAAGGGACAAGGATAAAGGACAAATATTCTTAAGTACAGAAAGGAAATTCTATGTTATCAAAAAGCTTCATCTCTGCTTGAAAGGAAACCATTATCCCGCCATTCTGTCCCATTTTTATTGGATTTTTCAAGTCGTTTGTAAGTGTGGATTAGTCAGGGTGTTGCAAAAGAATAAAGGACTTTAGTGTGTGTTGTGGGGGGTGTGGGTATAAGTACTACTCATAAATGAATTAAAAAAAAAAAATAAGTCCCAGGAATATACTTGCTTGTCCTATCAGAAAGTCGGGACACAATATTTCACACAATAAGAGCTCACTTGGAAGAGGAACTATAAGGAAAAAAAAAATCAAGGAGCTTTTCTTTCTGAGTCACAGTATTCTAAATGTTCTTTAAAAGTCTTGTACATTGTGTAATCGTGATGCTAGGAATCACAATTTGCCTCCAGTTCCATATTTCATGAAAAAGCCCCGAGTGGTCTCCCAGCTCACATCAACTAATGGAAAATTTGTCCGTTTATCTATTGGAGCATTTTCCCTACAGATTCCTTAACCTGAAGACATTTCCAATGAAGTGTCACACTAGACTCTGATCAAGTGAAGTACAGATTCTCCCATGACATGCCACTGTGTTGGTTGGCACTGTCTCAGATGGGACACATTCTACATCGCCAACAGAGAGAGGTTCAAGCCCTCTGCTTTACACATCACAGACCTACCCACTAAATCTCCTTAAATTGCTGCTCTGTGAAGGCAATTCAAAAAGAATAGTTTTTCATAGATACTTCCAATCAAATGTTTTCTTAAAAAACTAGAATTTATTTATGGGACAAATGCATGATTTAGACATTCTTTCATCATTTGTTCATTCAACTAATATGTATTGGGTACCTAATACAAATGTTCTAGACACTTTCCTAGGAACTGGAGCCAAACATAGTCCATGCTTTCTAATCAGGCAGACAGACAATAAAGAACCTAAACAAACAAAATGAAAAAGGATCAATAGGGAAGATAAATATGTCCACTGGAAAGCAGAGCATCTAACAACAGCCCAATATAAGTTCTATGCCTATGTACAAGCAAGAGTTTTATTTTTATTAGTTTTATTTTTATTAGTATTTATTTTTGCTCTGCCAGTAAACGAGATGCAGAGCTAACTGAAGATATTCTGTTTACACCTCTTCTTATGATCGTTGTTGAATTCAAATGAGATTCAAATGTGCTGACCTGTCGCCTAGCTTGCAACAAATCACTCTGAATTATTTTAATCTTTCATCCAAGACTGCTAAAAATTCTGCTCTCCTCTATGCTTTCACATTCATATAGATAATAAATTAGATGTTTTCCATTGTGTTACCTATTTTTTGTCTGGATTCAGCTTTGTGTATTTGTTCCCCCACTTCCTCTAGTCTTCCGTAAACAAGAGAATGCCTAGCAAAACAGCGTGCAAAGTCTTATTGTATTGGAATAACAGAACTGACTAATCAAAGCTGATCAATAGATACTCTGGTTCTGGCAACATCAAATGACCTAGACGTGTTTGCCCTCTCTCGTCCTTTCTGTGTCTAATTCTACAACCCAACTTCATCAAAGATGAGGAGGTGAAAGGAAGGGAATCGTGCCTCTTTAAATCAGATATCCAATTGATAGCAGTTTCGGAAGGCAAGCACCGAAATGCTCTATTTGACCAGGTCAAATTTCATTTGTCTTGTACTTTTATCATGCTCAAAGCTGGTGCAATGTGTTTGCAATAGGAATAAGGAAAACAAAAATGAACTTCCCCATTGGCTTCTGAGATAAAAAAAAAAAAAGATTGATTTTATACCTTTGAAATAAACAGTTGGTTTGAAGGATTTCTCTTTTACTTTCCTGTTTAAAGATTCTTGAACCTTATAGTTTTGACTCAAAGGGAAGTTTTAGGCTGGATGAATGTAGAACATAATTCTATTCATGGCAACAGCTCCAACTAACCTTTATTGAGCATTATGTGCTAGGGATGATGATAAATGATACCTGTTCACCATCTCAAATACTGAAAACAAATATTATGGCATCTTCACCTTTCTATTTGCTTATTAAATGGATCTCACCCTACTTTACCCTCTAACTTTTCCCAATCCATTGCTTCCTTCATCTCGTGTTTTGTTTTAGTCCGCTTTTTCATAGTTGTGACCCAAAGACCAAACCAGAACAATTTAGAAGAAGAAAAGTTTATTTGGCTCGTGGTATCAGAGGTCTCAGACCATAGATGGCCAACTCCATAGCTCTGGGCTTGAAGTGAGGTTGAACATCATGCAGAAGGGTGTGGAGGAGAAAAGCAGCTCAGGACATCAGCAACGAGGAAGCAGTGAGCATTCGGCTCACCAGGGAGAAAACATAACCCTAAAAGCATGCCTCCAGTGAACCACCTCCTCCAGCCACTCCTCACCTGCCTGCAGTTACCACCCAGCTAATCCGTATCAATGGATTAATCCATTGATTAGATTACAACTCTGAGAATCCAGCCATTCAACCTTGGAACAATTCTTGCATTATTCCACACATGAGCTTTAGGAGCTCACCTCATATCTAAACCATAACATTATTCAATTTAGATCCTATGGTTCATTGTTCAAAAAATGTACATGTAGAGTCATCATGACCTCCCTTGTCACTTAGCTAGAAAATTAAATGAATAAAATAAATTCTACATCTGAGTAGCTGAGATCAATTAAAGTCCTAGAGAAGTACAGCTGTTTTTACTGAAAATGTAGGATCACTAAACTCAAATGAGAACGAAGTTTTGACTGAAAATTATGGTGTGTTTCTTTGACCAACTCAATTCCTCACTGTCTGCAACTTTCTCTTCTTTCCTCAAAAATCCCACTTCAACTTCTCCTTTCTCCCTTAAACTCAGAATATCACCCTTTTCTTATTTGAGTGAAAAAATTGAAGTAAATAAATGGAAATTCCCCCTCCTTCTTTCTACTAAGATTATTGGTCCACCCAATGCCACAGCTTTCCTTTTGTTTGACTTTCATGATCATTTATTATTGCAGAGACCAATACATTTCTTCACCTCTTCCTTAGTTCCTCCTAAAGTTCATGCCTTTTCTCTCCTATATATTCAAACAGGTCTTCTCAACTGGATCATGTCCATCAAAAGTTTAAACATGCTAAAGTCTCTCCACCTTGAAACATCTCTTCACTTATCTGGAGTTCTCTATATTCTTTCATTGCCTTCATAGACAAACTTTTTTGAAATAAGCGATTCTACATTCAATACTCACACCCTCCATTCACTTGATGTTAGGTTATAATCCCATTTGGGAAATAATCATTATGAAGTAGTTGAAATTGCTCATTTTACAAGAATAGCTGAGGTAAACTGAGATATGAGCCATTGTCATTTGGACTCTAGGACCCAAGATATTCACTCTACGAAGTTAGATCACATTTTTAAAAATTAACCTACAATTATGTATCCTAATTATAAAAACATTAACCTTTTAACCTAACAATTTCATTCTTGAATAATCTATCTTAGAGGTACATTTTCATACCTACACAATGGCATATGCACAAGATTAATCCTTATTCATAGCAATCATTAGGAAACAAATTTGATGTCCCTACATGGGGGACTGGAGTAATAAGTTATGTTACAAGGATAAAATGGAATACTATGCAATTATATAAAAGAATGAAGAAGATCTCTGATTACAGATAAATAATTTCTAAGTTTTAAAGAGTAAGGTGAAACTGTGTTCATGGTATAAAAATAAGGCAAAATAAGAGTGCTTATTAATTTACGTTTACTTAAAAGACACATACAAACACATAACAAATGTGGTTATCTCATATTGGTGGATATGGGAACTGGATAGATAGGAGAGAGGAATATTATGACTCATCACAGTATATGTTTTAGTCAGCTTTTTTACTGCTGTGATGAAAAGACCTGACAAGAACAATTAGAGGAGGAAAACTTTAGTTTGAGGCTCAGTTTCAGAGGTCTCAGTCCATAGTGACCAACTCCATTTTGGAGGACCTGAGGTATAACCCAGTCATATCTTACTTGTCTACAGTTACCATCTAGTTATTTCCTATCAGTAGATTATTGCATTGATTAGGTTAAGATTCTCGTAACCCAATCATTTCACCTTTAAACTCTCTTACATTGTCTCACACTTGAGCTTTTGGGGTATAGCTTATATATAAACCCTAAGAATGTAGTTTTTTACATTTCTTTTATTTTGAAACCATGTTATGGTGATACTTATTAAAAATTAAATTTCAGCTGGGGACAGTGGCACATGCTTGTAATTCCAATGGCTTGGGAGGCTGATGGGAGAACTGCAAATTCAAGGCCAGTCTCAGTAACTTAGTGAGGTCCTCAGCAACTTTAGTGAAATCATGTCTCAAAAAAAAAAAAAGAACAAAAAAAAGACAAGGAATGTGGCTCACTGGCTAATCAGTAGTTCAGTGGTTTCTGTACTGGTTTCAATTCCCAGTAGAGAAAAAATAAATAAATTTTAGTTGTTATGCTATGGCTTTAGTAAGATTCATTTATAAGTAGAAAAATATTCCAACATGATATGAAACATTATTTGCATCATGGTTGATTTATATATTTGCTCTTTCTTATCACTCCCTGTAATTTTTTTTTAAACAGATTTCTCTTGAGAGTAAAATATAACCCAACTCTTTATCAAGACCCATAGGGCCCACTTGGACAGAAATTCATCAACATATTCTCAAGAATTTTTCCAAAATGACAACATGATTTTCCCAATGGAAAGAGCTTACTGTGTTCCTAGAGAAATGGATGAAAAACTCCCATAACAAACCATGTCGCTGTGGAATTGTAGGTCACACAAGCAACCTTGAGAATTAAATGTCATCTGGTTTCAGACCATGAACATTTAAAGCCAGGAGAAAATGGAGAAATACACTGAACAATCTAAGAAAATCATTTCCAACTTAGAATTCTATACCCCAGCAAACTATCATCAAACATGAACCAAGAATGCAGCAAAATTAGCCTCCCAGGTCCCTTTTCAGGAAGTGATTGGAAGATTTATACTACCTCTATGAGGATGTAAATAAAAAGAAAGGGAGATGCTGGAGCCAGGAGACAGAGGACTCCACCTGGAAGGCAGGAAGGGAGGAAGGGAATCTCCAAGACAATGTTTAAGGAGATCCAGGGTGCCAGCTCTGCAGGAGGCCTAAAGAGGAACTGCCCAGGTTAGAACAGGAAACTAAGCAATCTGCAACTGAAGCAAGACGATTAACTTCAGAGTCTTTATAAATCACACACAACAACAGGTGCTGATGAGGATGTGGGGAGAAAGGTACACTCATACATTGCTGGTGGGGCTGCAAATTAGTGCAGCCACTCTGGAAAGCAGTGTGGAGACTCCTTAGAAAACTTGGAATGGAACCACCATTTGACCCAGCTATCCCACTCCTTGGCCTATACCCAAAGGACTTAAAATCAGCATACTACAGAGATACAGTCACATCAATGTTCATAGCTGCTTAGTTCACAATAGCTAGATTGTGGAACCAACCTAGATGTCCTTCAATTGATGAATGGATAAAGAAAATGTGGTATATATATATACAATGGAATATTA
The DNA here is from genome assembly GCF_902686445.1 of Sciurus carolinensis. NCBI lineage: Eukaryota > Metazoa > Chordata > Mammalia > Rodentia > Sciuridae > Sciurus > Sciurus carolinensis. The sequence goes on from NC_062229.1 coordinate 38,973,768, forward strand.
CTCAGCCATAAAGAATGATAAAATTATGGCATTTGCAGGCAAATGGATGAAATTGGAGAATATCATGCTAAGTGAGATAAGACAATCTCAAAAAACCAAAGGACAAATGATATCGCTAATAAGTGGATGATGACACATAATGGGGGGTGGGAGGGGTTAGTGTTAGGGTTAGAGTTAGGGTTAGGGAGGGGGCAAGAATGGAGGAAGGAAGGACTGTATAGAGGGAAAAGAGGGGTGGGAGGGGTGGGGGGGAAGGGAAAAAATAACAGAATGAATCAAACAACATTACCCTATGTAAATTTATGATTACACAAATGGTATGCCTTTACGCCATGTACAAACAGAGAAACAACATGTATCCCATTTGTTTACAATAATAAAAAAAAAAACTCAAAAAAAAATCACACACAAGGAAGGCCAATTATACCATCAAATGTGGTTCCATTGTGTTACAATAATATGGACCCTGAACCACTGTGGAATGAAGTTTTCAGATTGAACTATATGTGAGAAGCTTGATGAAGACACATGTGAGTGTTTGAGAGGGCTAAAGGAAAAGCATTAGAAAATATCTGAAATCAAAATATCAAGAAACGGAAGGCTAGGGATATTACCGAGAACAGCAGAGAATGTCAGTCAGGGGACCATAGGAAGATTCCCAAAGTGGCTGTCGCTTGGAACGGAGTAAGTACAGAAGAGGCATCCGAGATGTTCCCTTGTTTTCCTTTTAGGAATATGAGATTAATTAAGAGCATGAAAAACTACAAAAACCAAAAAATAAAAATAAAAAAATAAAGAAGTAAGAGAAAATACCCTCAACATAAAAACTTGAAGTAAAAAATATTAACCAATATTCAAGTCTGTCATTTAGAGAGAAAGCATTTAAAGAATTTTTTTTAATATTCTGAGAATGATACAAAACAATAAACTATCTGCCAAGATGTACGATTAATATTGTTCAGGGAAGAAGATCAAAAGTTTATTCATTCTTCATAGCTGTTTTCTAATTCATCTTCTGTTCTCAGATGAAAATTCTCACTGAAATCAATGGCAGTTATTTGAGTATAAGATTTTTATGATACATTTTTCTATAAGCTAAGAAGTGCTCTGTGAAAGTAAGATGAGGAAAGATTATTGCTGAATTTAAAATATTTTAATGGCAAAATAACATTATTAAATATGAAATAATATTGAATATCTTATTTTATTGCATTTTTTGCTAATTTGAAAAGTAAAATGGTGATGTCTATAAAAGCTCCCAAGTTCAGAGTATTTCCATGTTCCTTAAAAATGAATTTCACTGGTAGTACACAACACCATTATTTCATCTGCTTATATGATATCTGTGATTGGGAAAATTTTATAGGAAAATTTTATCACTGCTAGATTTTATTTAAATCATCAACCAACTCAAGATTTTAGTTGGAATATTATACTATATGAGCTTAAAAATTACTCCTTGAATTTTGTATTCAATCATGAGATAAGAGGACTAGAGTTATTGAAAAGAAGAAACAATTTTTCCTCTAAGTTAATGTCATTAAAAAACTCTCTTCTCCTTTAGATGTTATGAATGCTTCTCAAATTTGTTTTATTTTAATTTTTAAGTCATAATTTACTATAATTAAGACCTATTTATTTTTAAAATAAGATTATTTTCTTTTCACTTAAAAGCAGTTTTAAAATGCCTAATTTTGAAAATACAGAGAAATCAAAATAAATAAATAAGTAAATAAATAAATAAATAAATAGAAGTCACCTGTGCTGGCTCCTGTTATTCTGAGCTGTTGCCACCTGTTGAGAGGGTTGGACCTCTTTTAGTGTAATTCTTTGAGATACTATTTGGGGCAAAACTCTCTGCCAATGCAGGCAGATAGAGGAAGAATACAAAAACATTTTTGCATTAAATCATTGTGATTTTAGGGATATTAGTAAAATCCGGCTTATCCTGACAAATACTGCTTCCAAACCTAGCTATTTTTCAACCTACAAAAAATGGGGCAGAGGGCTATGGTTGTACCTCAGTGGTAGAACACTTGCCTTACATACATGAGGCACTGGGTTCAATTCTCAGCACCACATAAATAAATAAAATGAAAGTATTGTGTCCATCTACAACTGAAAAACAAACATTTTTAAAAAGGGGGTCCAGAAAAAGAAGAAAGGAAAGGAGGGGTGGTGGCAAGGGAAAGGCAGAAAGGAAAAAGAAGGGAAGGGAAGGAGGGAGGGAGGAATAGCTGGCTAGACCATTTGCTCTGTAAGATCTTGATGCATCATGAAATGACAGGTTCATACATACTAACACATATGAAAGCTTAGGTGAAGGTTACCCTAGTTGTAATGTAAACTGAAACTAGTTCTAGTGCTAAAAAATAAAAAATTTTAAAAAACAAACCAAAACGTTGGAGAGAAAAGTTATCAATAATTGTAGTAATTGCAATAGCCAACACTGAGTATTTTGTGCCAGAGCTAGTTTTATTCACTTACATGTTTAATTTGTACAACTCTGTGAAGCAGATCCTAATATTATCTCCCATTTTACAGATGAATAAACTAAGACAAGTTTGGCCACTGATTTTGCCCATGTCATGTGGCTAGTAAATAACAACTGAAATTTAAGTTTTAGAAGCCCATCTTCAGAAAACGTGCTCTTATCCAGCAGCCAATTTCCTTACAAGTAAATTGAGAGATGTAACTCTTCATATGAGAAAATGGTACATTATTGTGATCAAGTCTTCAAATAGATATGCACATAGTCATTTATAGATTACTCAATTCCATTGCTTATATTTGCTTCTAGTTTTAATTTCATTGCATGCCTTACTAGTTTCTCTGCCAGAGACCAAATTGGTTTCTAGAGGCAAAGTAGTACATGGCAGAGGCTGACTAGTACAAGGACAAAGACAGAGACTTTGTCCCTCCCCAGATGCCCCTTTCCCTTGGGAAGAGACATGAACACAGAGGGTTTGAAGGGTTAAAAGCTGAAATTTGAATCCTGAATCTTATTGGGCACCTTGTTTTATAAATGACTCAGGTTCTATGGTATTATTAAGCCTTGGTTTATTGATCTGTAAACAGTAATTATAAAGCCTGTCTCAGAGATTTACTGTGGCATCAAATCAAGATATTATAGAAGGTACTCATGCAATGGCCAGCTCAAAGTGCTGAACAGATGGTCTGTGAGAGACCATCGTTCTGAAAACAGCATGGTAAAAAATAGTGAGTGGTTCCTATGATTGTGGCTTTTTGCAGGGATTTAAAGAAGTCACTGTGAGCTTATGTCTTACTATCTTTGAGCTCTGCTTCTAGAAACTTCTCATTCTCAGACAGATTCAACTCTTATGGGGGAAAGATTTCTCCCAAAAAAGTTTCCAAGACCACTGTTCAACTTCATCAGACTCCTCAAGGAAAAGGGAATGCCTCTTAGCCAGCTGCTTAAGAAAAAAAGACCCCAAATGCCACCATTTGAATTTGACTAACTGGGTTTGTGTGCTGTACCCATTTCTGCGGTATGCAGTGCTCTGGTTGGTCAGGCCTAGAGGACATGTCCATCTGGAGAACAATAACTGGGATTAATTCTACCTGAAATATACATACTAAAATAAGGGAAAGGTGGTCATCCAAAGGGGGAAAAGAAGAGAAATGGAAGATACATGAAAATAATATCCACTAAAAGTAAACATTTCTCTTGCCTCATAATTCAAAAATAAAGGGGATAGTATGGAGTAAGTCAAGTCTTCCTGTCAAGATAAACTATTTTGATTGGTTAGACCTGAGAATACTGCTGAGGCAATGCTAAGAGTTATTTTTCAAAAAGTCTAAGAAGCACGGACAATAATAGGATGATGTGTTTTACAGAATGTAATTTAATAATACGAAAAACATAACGTTGACCTGGTTAAAGAAAACTAAGTATTTTCAAGTGAATGTATTTATTTTCACTTTCTAAAAACACAAATCCTTGGAAAGAACATAAGTACATACTATGGGACATTGTGTTCCAGCTAAATGCCAGGGCTCTCTCCGTTAATTTGTGAGTGGAGCCCCTCCTGCTTTCTAATGAGATTTCTATTTTTAAAAACTACTTTCCTCCTAACCATATTTTAATGAGCTAAGCAGCTTAAGAAGGTAGAGAAAAAAAAAACAACAGTTCACAAGTCTGCATAGGTTTGTTTGGGCAGTTAAACACAACACATCAAAACATTCTAGAAAACTAGATTGTGCAAGTCTTTCCTATAGGATATTGGAAAGTCTCAAATTGAAGAACTCCTGATCAATAAAACTGTTTTTATTTTCCAAATTTATATATTAGTGAAACTGTAGATGTCAGGCCAAATCTGGATTGCCACCTCATCCATTCTTTTGTTTGTTGTGTTTGTTTTTGCGGTACTGGGGGATTGAACCCAGGGGTACTCTACCACTGAACCATATCCCCAGCCTTTTTTTATTTCTGTATTTTGAAATAGGGCCTCACAAAGTTGCTGATGCTGGTCTCAAGGCTGGCCTTGAACTTGCAATCTTCTGGCTTCAGCCTCCTAAATTGCTGAGGTTATAAGCACACGCCACCTCACCTGGTTTGCCATCTGTTTTTCTAAGTAATGTTTCATCAAAACTTACACCCATTTATTTATGTTGTCCATAGCTTTTTTTGCCCTCCAATAGAAAAGAGTGGTTGTGACGGGAAATATGTAGCCTGCCAGCCTAAAATATTTGCAATCTGACCTTTTATTAAGAAGTTTGCTTTTCCTTATGTTGACAAAGTAGGCAAACTTTATCAATGACTCTAAGTTAAAAAAAAATGACTCTAAAATATAGAAAAGCAAAGTGTTCTTTCTCCCTGAGACCATAATGTTACAGCAGCTGTCCCTATAAGCCATCAACGGCATCTGTGTTTTTAAATGATTTTGTATTTGCTTTGCTAAATCATGAAATGTACATTGTTGTTTTAAAACTGCACAGAGGCTTCTCTGGGTCTTGAGATAATTTGCAATCTAACAGCAAAAATACGTGGTTCTAAAACATTACAGTGATATTTGAGAACAGAATGCCGGGAAACACCAACATGATGTTCTCTTGAATATTTATGAGCACCTCCACTTGGCCTTCAAGTTTTCTATGCTTCAATGCTAATGTATTTTCGTCTGTATGGAGGGTGGTGTGTGCGTGTGTGTGCGCGCGTGCATGCACGCTCACACACTCGTGAAGGCTGACAAGGGGGAGAACCATTCTGTGCCAACAGTTCACAGACTAACCAAATATTCTCAGTTCAAACCATTGATTGCCTCCTTCCCCCTTGTTACATATTCTGACTACAGATCTCATGCCTTCTTCACACTATTATGGGTGTCTTTGGAGCCTAAGTGTAGAGCCCTGTTTTGATGTTTGCTTACTCTGAGTCTTTATTCATGTGATTTTTCTCCACTTTCTTGAGTGATATATATATATATATATATACTTTTTCATTTCTGTTAGATCACTTCCATCAGCACACAGCATGCTATATTAAGTCCCTCCAGTTTATACCAATTTCTTTCATTATCTTTACAATAACACTCATTGAAAGACCTTTCTATATTTGCTCTCTTCAATTATTCTTTCATTCTCTCTTGAACCCACTCCAGTCAGGTTTTTTAGCCCCCTGCTCTCCATTCCATTCAAACTTCTTTCAAGTTGTTAGAGACTCCCATTGCTAAATTGTACATTTAATTCTTAATGCGTATTTTCCTCAGCCTTTCAGTAACTTTCATGAATGTCTATCAATACCTTCTTTTTCCTCTTTTCTGGTTCTCATCCTACCTCCCTAGAAATTTTTCAGTCACTCTGGCCCAGACTCATTTCTCTGACTTCTAAACATTAAAGTAACCCTAGGTTTTATTCATAAGGTCTCTTCTCTTTTTCCAAATTCACAATTTTCAACTGGCATAAACGAGAGTAGTTCTTCACTGTCTTTGTTAGGGACATCCTCTTTCTTCCTCTGCAATCATCCATCTGTCTGGAACCTTGTTTGTCTGGATATTTTATAGTTCACCACCTTGGTGTGATCACATCGATGTCATCATGTTGATGGAACAGGAAGTGGCATGAAGCTTAGATGTCTTACTAAAACACATGAATGCAACAGGACAGGCGGAAAACACACACACACACAACACTTAAATTCAGTGGCCTACAACTCTGAAGCTTCTGGACTCCAGTGGTCTGGAGCAAGTTGAAATCATTCCTTCCAACTGAAGGAAAACATTGTAATACTTTGCATTAAAGGCAATTTTTTTAAAAGAAGCACAGTAAAGGGAAAAAAAGAGGTAAAGTGTTGGTTTTGTATCTTTGGAATTTGCAGGTAAAATAGACCATAGTTGAGATACTGCTCTGAACCATTAAAAGGATAACTTTAAGGCTTCTGATTTTGAGTGAAAGTAAAGCAAGAGAAGATTCTGTTATGGGTTCAGATTGTACTGAAGGCTTCTCTATCACTTAGACATTACAGCCCAGACCATCCAATGGAATTTAGAGTGTATGTGGTAAATATAGGTTATTTCATAGAGTTGGTATAACCTTCAATAAGACAAAGTGCTGATGTTTATGGCTGCAAAGCCTTACCTAATAATGCAGATAGTTATTTTCTTTTTGGAAAACAGTTCCTAGATTGACACTGGCCTCTCACAGAAAGTGGACAATGGACTCCAGTACATTAGGTGCCCTCTACAGCATGAGGCGCTCCATGTTATCTGAAGTATCACACCAGTAGGTTGGGTATGTTTATCAGCACCACCCCTAACCCCCATGGAAATGGGATAAGAGATGGATTGGGGTGGGGCCTGGTGTCAGAAGCAGTGCTGCATTACCTGCTCTCCCTCAGTCTAGCCAGGAGGCTTTCCTTATGTCATGCTGTGAACCAAGACTGGGTTTTTATCCTCAGGTGAACTGTTCCTAAGAACTTCCCATCCTAATGGATGTAGGCTGAAACAGAACCTTCACAAATGGGAACAGAGGTAAAGATGGCAATCACCTGCAAGGATGTAAAAATCATATAAATGCATTTAAAAATAATCTGGGGATGGATGTTCAGGTCATGTCAGAGTCTGAACCTGGGAAATCAAGTCAAGTTTAAGGAGACCTCTGATACAGACATCCATCCCACCCTCCAATCTCCATTCCAGAGAAGTAGGTCTCCTTCTCGCTGATGTTTTTATTCTATCATCTGTATCTCTTTTTCTTATTAGGTTGTACTGAGGGTTGATATTTTTCCTTTTCCTTTACTAGAATGTGAATTCCCAGTGGTAGGGACTCTGCCTTATTTTCCACTTTGTCCTATCTTCTTGCAAAGGATGCAAGCACTTGCTGAGTGAATGATAACAAATACTGCATTGATTTCTACATTTCCACTCATATTCATGAACAAAGAGAGAAAAGAGCACTCAATTCAGCCATCTATGACAAGCAACAATACACAGAAAGCTGCAACTATTCCACCACATGCATAATTATCACAAAAACTTGTCTAACATGTTATATTTTTTCAATCAAAATTGCCAATGGCTATCACTTTTTCAATGGAAGGCTAAGTTTAGTGAGAAAAACATAGAATTCAGTCAAAATACTTACGGATCATATAGTTTTGGTAGTGCCTTTTATTGCACTGATCAATAGAGGCAGATGACATATCATAGTATTGCAAATTGTGTATGTGGGTGAATCTTTAGTTTCTGCACTCTCTCATTCTTTATATAAATTATGACTTTCCCTCTACTTCTATAAGTTTCCTAAGATCTCATGATTTATTTAGGTTTTGGTAAAAATCAGTAGAAATTGTGCTTTTAAAAAACATAGGAACATATGTTAGTCGTTTGGGAGAGGGGAAGTAGGTGGAAAACATTTGTGGGAAACATTTCAAGGATGTACAGATGATGAGACAACAACCCCTCAGCAATATTGACACCGTATCCCTATTTCAAAGAATCAAGGTCTTTGGAGAGGGCTGAGAATCTGGTTAATGTTTCATATGTCCAATTTTATAATATTTATCTATCATTCTGCACAGATTAATTTGTTTACATGTGAGTGGCAGGAATGTTCACAAGAAAGCAAACAATGGAAGTATGAGACAAAATTTCTGGACTGTGTGCTTTTCTGTAAATGAAACTGGATTCGTGCCCCTGTCCTTGCCAATTCCAAATGGGACCAATAAGAACTAATTTGAAAATTATCAAATGCATGAAACACTTTTTTTTTTTTTAATTTCCAGTTTGAAACATCACGTTTTATTTTTATAATATGCTTTTACACAGGGAGTCCATTTGGGGATTTTGATCTCAAAATCTGGTAGAATTTATCTGTACTAGAGTAAATGCAAATGAGACTTAACCCAAGTTGGAAAGGACAGTATGTGTAGCTCATGAGCAACTTATGGTGGAAAATAAAGCCCTAGTGTATTATGTGCAGAAAAATGTCATTACTCTCTATTGATGGATGGTGTTTCTTTGCCAAGCTGTTTTGTTCCTTTATAAAATGAGCATAGGTGCTGCAAATCCCAAAGTCTAAGGTGCTAGAGAAGAAGACATAGATGTATGCATAGAATTTGCTTGGAAGATTGAGGTAGACCCAAAGGACAAGGGAGGCTGACAATGCTGCGTGAAGAATACAGACATCCAGTCACTTAGCATATATTGATTTAGTTTTAATCTGCAGCACAGCTCTCGCTTATACCACCTCACTTGCCATGACCACTGAATTAACAACACTTCGTAAATTTGGCTTTAGAATTCCTATTGATTCTACACACTCTGCCCCAATCACAGACCCGTGATAGCTAAAGATTTGTGCCGCATATTAGGGACAGAGAACAGATGTAAGAAGGCATGAAAAGGAGCTGGAGTGGTGGCAAGTGGGATTGAGGGACTGAAAGAGCAGGCATGGCAGGAGACAAGGTGTGGGAACAAGGAGAACAAGAGGAAGCTGAAAACCCTACAGACCCGGTAGAACTGAGCTTGGTCAACAGCAGATATTTTGTTAGCTTAGCTTACTCTGGTAGATATCCCATTATCAGGTTAGGACTACTAATCATTTGATTGATGAAGCACCACCATTTATTTTTAACAGCTCAGTTCTTATAGCAATACCTAAACCCAAAAGGATTAAATTATTATGTAGGATCTTAATCTGATGAGTTACTTTTGAAGTTTAATTATATTTGTCCAATAGTAATTTTTAAAATTAGAACAGGGCTTTTATAATATCCTTATTAATAGTGGGGTTTGCTCTGATTTTCCTGCTCGGCTGAATTCTTCTCATGACACTGTATATTAGTAAAAATCATAATATCTGGCTAAGACTATAGTATCTATCACTTACATGACACTGGATCCATTTCTAGTCTTTCAAACCTAGGTTTTTTCATCTCTAAGATGGTGATAATGACAGCCTTTTCCTCACGGTTAATATAATTAAATGAAGTAACGGTTAACAATTTATTCATTGCCAAACATAATTAGCACTCAATAAATGTTAGCTGTTACTACTACTGTTATCATAAGGCTCATCTCAGACACAATGTGTTCAAGGAACATTCCCATTTGCTAAAACACCATGTAAGACTGAGTAGACCTGTTCCAAAGCTGTGCCTCAGAAGGCAGAATTGTTCCCACATAAAAACAAAACAAAACAAAACAAAACAAAACTATGAACTAATATTTACTTAATTCTCTTCCCCCAAATCCTAGGTCATCTAAGGTGAGCCACTAAAGCCTTCTGCTTCTCTGAATCTCTCACATTAGAGAACATAACACTGTGTACTTCACGGTACTGTTTTTGTAATTATGAAGTAATGACTTTAAATGATTTAGAAAATACCTAATACTTCTGCCAGACTAAATGATACTGACCTAGAAACATATTTAGCAAGTATGAATAGCATAAAGAGAGAAATTATTTAAATCTTCTTCACCACACTGCTTAAGATCTTCAGATTATAGCCTACTTATTTTGATTAATTTTATTATCTCTATCTGAACGTGATAAACAGATAAAATAATATGCCCTTGGATCTCATGCTCCCACTAACAAAATATGTGAAATAAACAGTACAATAAATGCCAAGCATCGCTTTTAATATAATAGATTTTCATGTGATTTTTCTTAAAGTTGTCTGGCATTCTTATGACTCTTTGGGAATTGTTCTTATCATGAGAACATAAATTCTAATGTGTACTAACAACAGATACTACCACAGTGCATTTCTTTTTGAAATATACACAAATAAAAATCATTTTAAAGGCATAGCAATAGTTTTCTTTAAGTGGGATTTTCAAGAAAAGCTAACACCTACTCTCTAACCATCAAAGAAAAAGAACTCCAGGGGAGCCAAAAGGAAATCCATTTTTCAGCCTCAAACAAGGGAGAAACCATCTGTGCTAAATCATAAAACAAATGCACTGAGAGTTTATATCAATATACACATGGGAAGGAGGTTATTTACTCTGTGGAGGAAAAATCCTTGTTATATTTAATCGTGTGAATTTCATGGGCATATAGACTCCTAGGCCACTTTCATGTCTAAAAAGATGTTTAAAGTTTTCAGTGTAAAGACATATATTCAATCCAATGTCAATAAATTCCTCTAAGAGAGGTAAACCCAGGAACTCCCTTATCTCTTTCTATCATGACCAGGAATTAAATTTTGTAAGGGGACATTAGGCAACGGGCTGTTCACATCTTTTCATGTTAATTCTTTCTCCTCAGCCATCTTTCATGTTACCTTTGTTGTGTAGTAACTGATTCTTCTTGTGAACTCTCAAAGGCCTGACATAGGTTAACTAGGGAAGAAAATGCAAACCCTGCGGCAAGGTACTCTAGATATTATAATATGTTCTCCACTGAGAATGAAACTGATCCATCTTGAATCCATCCAGAGGTGTTCATACCTGGAAATGACAAGGGGCCCTCATCAGAACTCTATCCTATGACAGGAGGCCCAGGACAGCCTCTTACAAACTCACAAAATGTGACTATGTGAAACACTGAATTTATTTTGCCGAGAAGGAAAATTAGAAAAGACTTTCTGAAAATCAACTGCAAGAGGATTCAAGGTGATCTGCTAAATTTTGAAGATGAAGGAGTTAAGATTATAATTAAAAGCCCCTTAAAGTTTTCACATTCATAGAAATTTTTATATCAATATTTTAATCTAAGTTGTTAGCTTAAATAGGAATTATGCTGCCTTGGTGAGGGCAGAAATGGGTCTCTATTTTAAAAGATTATGTGGTTCAGCTGGAAGGAAGCACTTCCTAGAATTGAAACATTTCTCTAAACAATTTAATGAATAAAGAAATTTCTCTCAAAGTTACACCCAACAAAAGAAGTAGCCTGTCTTGTATAAATTGGTTTTAAGGAAAATGGAAAGATAGAGGCACAAAAGAAAATTATAAATTTTTGGAGTTTTGATTAAACATAGGCTCAATGTATTGCAAGAATTACAATGGTCTGTGCCATAAGAATCTGCATAAATGAATTCTATACCCATAGTCTGCAGCGTATTCATCAAAATCTGTTACATGCTGAGATAAGTCTCTAAAATATATTCATTCTTTGCATTTAAAACTTCACTCCATCAGAATAACTTTATATTTCACCACTAGTCTTTATGAATACTTTAACATTCATTTCCATTGTGTAAATGAAAAGCCAGCTTGTTATTTGGTTATATGCAAGATTCATAAAGTTTTATTTCTGAAATAACATCACTTCTAAACTTTCCTTCCTCATGCATTGTTGGCTTCAGTTGAGTATCTGACATTCTTTAACATCTTGCTTATGATCTGCAGATGTGAACTTTCTGCATGTACCTTGACAGCCAAAAATCTATACAAATTATCTCCAAGAACTTTCAATTTTTTCATTTAACACTTATGCAGTGGGAAGATATAGCACATCTCCCAGATAGTGCTCCTACGCTAACTGCCCTCCAAGAGCAATCCATTAGTGAGGTAACTGAGGTTATTATAATGGACACAGATTTATTTTTTCATACCAGGAATTGATCCTTCAAGTGCTTAAGCACTGACCAATATCCCCAGCTCCTTCTATGTTTTATTTTGAAATAGGGTCTCCCTAAGTTGATGAGGCTGTCTTTGAACTTACAATACTCCTGCCTCAGCCTCCTGAGCTGCTGGAATTATGGACAATAGATTTTTAGGAAAGCATATGAAATCTAATTTGTCCAAGGCCATTTAAGGTTGTTTACCCTTTGCATCCCCAAAATAAATAATCAGATATTTTGGCCATGGATATTGGGTTGTTAAAAGAACAAAACACTGGGTTGAGGATTTTGTGTTTAATGATGTAACTACCCATAAAAAGACACTTTGATTTTTGAGATATTTTTTTTCTTTCATTCATTTCTCCAACTTTCCATTAGGTTTTGGATAACTTATTAAATTTAATTCCTTAGAACAAGGGTCATGAATAGGTGATGCACATATCTATACTTCTTCCTCCTCACCAGAACAGGCATCAGTAATCAATAATAGCTCTTTATTTTGATGAACTTACATGTGATATTATAGTCCTTCTCAAAACAAAACTTCAAGCACTGCTATCAATTGATAAATAGAAGAGAAGATATGTAATCTCTTTACCATGTCTTGGTGGAGGATCAGTTACCAGGACAGACCTAACATATTATCTATAGAGTTAACACATTGCTTTGTTTGCATGAAGTAGGGATTTAGAGCACCTTAGAAATCCAGGAGAATGGAACCAGCAGAGACATGAACTCATTTAGTCCATGTCTCTCATGCTATGGATGCAATTGGATCCAGAATAACTAATGATGCATGAAGAAATAGGCCTTTGCCTTGACTAACTTTTAACTTTCCAACATTCCACTGAAGTATTGTTTATTCTGCAAAGTCATCCTGGTAAGAAGCAAAGGCAGTTGTCTCATGTTCAGCGCTTCCCTGAAATACTGCACGGATTTTAATTTACCCTTTGTCTTGAGAGTATAATGGTCTCTGAGTGCCTTTTAATCCATTGACTGAGAACTCCTTGTGTGCCTACATTTTGTTTGTTTCTGGACCCCACACATCTGGATAAATAAACATTTTTCAAAAGAAGGAATAAAAGAATGAATAAATAAAAAGCCATTCTCAATTCAGAAGTAACCTATGTGTTTTAAAACAACATGGCAAATACTTTGTAATTAAAACCACATTTCCCCCAGAAACAAATTTATGGAAATTTATTCAATAGCATAATGTGTATATACACCAGCCTGTTCTTGTGTTCCAATATGGAAGAGAAGAAAGTCCAGAAAGACTTGTTGGAGGAGGTCATATCTCCACTAAGTTCAAAATTAAGGAAATTTTAAATGACACTCTTCATTCCTAGAAGGGGAACACCATTTGACTCAAAGAGTTAGAAAGTATCTCAGGTTCAAGGAAAAAATAAGAATGTATTTGCCTAGAAAAAGGAAACACTGGGGCACATGGATCAGGAGGAGTAAAGAGAGGAATAAAGAAGAAAGAAATGAGAACCACTTTATGATTTGGAAATGCACAAATGGGAAAAAGCTAATGATTTGTCTGCAATTCATAAAAACAATAATCCCTTCAGTTTAAAAAATTACAGGGAAAATTTTTTTTCTTCTCCACATTATTTTCTATTTGTTCATTATAGTTATACATAATGGTGGTATTCATTGTTACATGTTCATACATGTACACAAAACAACAATATAATTTAGCCAATATCATTTCCCAGTATTTCTTCTTTCCTTTACTCTCCCTGGTCTCTTTCCTCTATTCTGCTGCTCTATCATCAATTTTCATGAGACTCACCCCCTACTTTTCTTTTCCTTTTTCCTCTCTAGCTTCCATATATGAGAGAAAATACAAGAACCTTGACTTTCTGAATCTGGTTTATTTTGTTTAACACAATGTTTTGGAGTTTCATTCATTTTCCTGCAAATGGAGGCCTATATTTATCTTCTTTATGGATGAATAAAACTCCATTGTGTATATATACCACATTTCTTTATCCATCCATTCATTCATTAAAGAGCACCTAGACTGGCTCCATAGTTTGGCTACTGTGAATTATGCTGCTATAAACAGGGATAGGTATGTATCACTATAGTATGATGACTTTACTTCATTAGGATAAATACTGAAGAGTGGTATAGCTAGGTTATATGGTGGTTCCATTCCTAGGTTTTTGAGGAAACTCCATGCTGATTTGCATAATGGTTGTACTAATTTACTATCCCACTAACAGTGTAAAAGTGTTCCTTTTTTCTACATCTCAAGTATTCATAGAACAAAGGAGACTAAAAGGGAAAATTTTGATTGTACATATTGTAGGATCACATTAGTCAAGCAGTTATATATGTACATGAGGTAAAAATGTCTGTTTCACTCTACTATCATTCCTTCCCCCATACCCCTTCCCCTCCCTTTACTCCCCTCTACTTAAAGTAAATCTATTCTTCCCTAGTGCCCCCCCATTGGGAATTAGCTTCTACATATCAGATAAAACATTCAGCCTTGGTTTTAGGGGAGTGGCTTCTTTCACTTAGCATGATATTCTCCAACTCCATCCATTTACAAGGAAATGCCATAATTTCATTCTTCTTTAAAGTTGAATGATATTTCATTGTATGTATGTATGTGTGTGTGTATACATACATAAGTATATGTGTATCTATGATATATATATATACATATATATCTTTATTCATTCATCTTTTGAGGGACACCTAGCTTGTTTCCATAGTTTAGCTATTGTGAGTTGAGCTGCTATAAACTTTAATGTGATTGTGCCACTGTCGTATGCTGATTTTAAGTCCTTTGGGTCTAATACGAGGAGTGGGATAGCTGGGTCAAATTATACTCCATATATGTATGATTTATCAAAATACATAAGTGTACTCTATTGTATAACTAATTAGAACAAATGAATTTTTTAAAAAGGGAAATTTTCCCATTCTGAGGAAGATCTGTCATCTAATATTATGGTGTTACCACTCAGGCCTACAAGGAAGGTATTGCCATATGGTAATCCCACATCTGTTACAGAAGATGAAGCAAGGGACTATTTTTTTTACACAAATGTCTCAGTTGAATTATTTTCGTATTCTCAGGTTCAAAAGTGAGGTTCTGCCTGTCCTTTTCAGGCAAACAAAAGGCATCACATGTAGAAAATATAATGAAAGATATTGCCACGAAAACCTAACCATAGGATTAGAACTGGATTCTGTGCAACCTTTTATCCTTAACTGGGTGAGGATTTCCAGTGGTCTATGTTGTAAGAGATGTGCATACTGACAGTGATTTAACCTATTATCTGTACTTCAGAATCCGTTTGAAATTGAATTGATAAATTTAGAGAAAGTTAGAAAACAGGAAAGTAAACATGAGCATGATGTTAGGGGTAGTTAGAACAACTATAAACTCTGGCAAACGTGGCTAGATGGCAGTTAAAAAATAAAAAAGTAACAGCTTACAAAAAGGTACTTTGGATATTCCTTAGTCTCATTTGCAGTGAAGTTACATTTTCAGACAAGCAGTGTTTGACAGAAGTACTTCTGTATGAAAAGATTTGGATTAAATTTCCTAAGTTCCCTTATACAACAATAGTCCATAGTTGACAATGATAAATGTGACCAAAATTCTTAATATGAGTAAAGCCTATTTATTATAGGAAATGTTTTTCAATGAAAAAATTTGAAATACCTTTGTTTGTTGAAGCATTCATTGGTTTCAGAACAGTTCCAGTGGCTTTGAGTTGTCAGAAATCTTGAGACAGAAGAGTGCATTGCTCTGCATTATTGCATGCATAAAATAGAAGAGCCCTCAGTATCAAATAGGAACTTGGTTAAAGCGTGGTTGCATTGTGGTTAGAAAAATAGGCTTCTGAGTGACAATTAAATAGACTCAGGTGTGAATCCAACTCTACTTCATTGGCTGTGCAAACCTGTAGATGTTATTTAAACTCTTTGAAACTCCATTTGTCTGTCTCTAAAAGGAAGAACAATAAAATCCATCTCCTAGGTTTGCAGAAAAAGATATGCTTTCAAAATTCTTAGCAAAAATCCCTGTTCACAGCATCAGGGAAATCCTCCAGGAGATGCATTGAACATGTGGTTCTGCTTTTCCTTCTGCTCACCCATCCCTCTTCCAACTTAGTCAATAAACTTTGGGCAGACTTGGATTCCTCCTTTCCTCTGAACATGTCGAGCTTGTTTAGATTCTGCCCTTTATCTTCTGTCTGGACAGTTTTTCTCTATGTCTTTGTATAGCCAACTCCCCTTCATTCAGGTCTCAGATGGAATCTCATCTCAACAGAAATTTCTTTCTCTCATCATGCTACTCTGAAGGGTTCTCTTTCCCTATTCTTCATTCCAATTCCAAGTCCTATTACACTGCACTGTGGGTTGTTTTTTTTGTTGTTGTTGTTGTTGTTTTTTTGTTTGTTTTTTAATTTTCAGTACCCATCACTACTTGTAATTCTTACTTATTTAACATGTTTATTGTTTATCTTGCTATACCAGAAAAGTTGCTCCATATAAGTAGAAACCTCATCTGCTCTGTTCAAAATTAGAGCTTATTGGGCAGAGACTGGTTAGATGTTCACCAAACTTGCTTTCTGTCTTCCAGGAAGTAAGGGTACACCAAACTTTTTGGCTTTCTTTGCAATCAGTATGACCACATAGCTGAGTTCTAGAAAATGGAATGTGCACCACTTCGAGGCCAGATCCACAAAGAACCCTTAAATGCAATTCCCTATTCTTTCCTTTCTTCTTTGCAAGTCAAATGAAGGGATCCTAGGCATGACTCCAAGGTCTTAGGGGATTACAAAGTCAGGGAGTATATTGAAACAAATACCCTAATCGCCATGTGGAAAAACTTTCAAACCCTCAAGTGGATTTCACATGAATAAGAAATAAGATTCTATTTTGTTAGTCTTAATTTAGAGAATTTGTTTGTCACAGCAATGAGTTCTGTAAATACCTCAACAAATGCACTACAGAACCTAGAAAACTGCTCAGCACATAGTAGGTCCCCAACTCAAATGCAAATAGTATTGGTTCAATATGCTAAATAATTAAATTAGTGGTACTATTTTTATACTATATCAATTCCCTGTCTCCCAAATATATTCTCTCAAGATGGGTCAAACCAAACAATGTCACTCTGCAAGAAGAAATTCTATTCAAATGATACTCCTCCAAGACAGACACAGTGCTTGAGATTTAGGAAGCTATACCTCCTGGGTTTAGAAATTTAGTGAATATTAACATAAAAAAGAAATCAAAGAAATTTCTGTGTATAGTGTTACTCATTCCCTGCACTGACATTTCCTGTTTGGGATCATAAAGGGAATATGAAGGACTCATAAAAATCTAAATGAATTGTGCCATAAATGTTAACTGCTACTGATAGCGGTGTTGAACACCACTCCAATGTAACATTGCTATAGGGTAAATCTCTGCTGTGGTACCTCCCAGTGAGAGCAAAGCCAATATCAGGTCCAAATGTGCATCCATTAAATACGTACTATCCCTTGCCCTCAAAATGAAGCTACATTTTCATTAGTGCCCATAAGTAAAAATCTGCCACAAGAAGTTTTGTTTCTTTAAACAAGACAGGTCTCACTACCCAGAAGGAAGTGCTTCACAAAACTGTGCTATACACATTCGTGATTAAATCCAAAAGTGACAATCATTAGCTTTTCCCTGGATTAACTTCAAAGTGAGCTAGATGGCCACATGATTTACATCACAATAACAAAAAATTTCAGGAAATTTCAGAAACTCATCTTCTTAATTTAGGAAGCAGCAGAAGGTTATGAGCACCAAGTCTATGTCATAACCTATGCCAGCTATCAGTCAAGAAAAAGGTTGACTAAATTTGTAAGTAATGTTTAACATAGTGGTTTTGAGCAGATTCCTTGAGTCACATGCCACCCTCCTTTTGAAGAACTTTCATTACTCGAGGGGCCATAGGAACCCAAAGAATTTGAATAATTGCTTTCATCAGTATTCCCTTTGCCAGACTAGGTGCAGGCATCCAGGCTCCTCAGTACTGGTGAACTGGCTCTACAAACTCTGCTCTAAATCTCTGCCAAATGCACTGGCATTTGAATCTCTCAGATGTGATCATTAAGCCTGAGAGTGGTAATCCGTTTTTATGTGCCACAGTAGAAATGGAAAAAGGCAAGCACTGAGGTTTTAATTTTTAAGAAATATTGCACAAATATGAGAAATTATAAAGCATGTATGCAAATCCCTGTGAAATACTACCTAATTTCAGAAATAGAACATTAATAGGACAGCTGAGATACACATGCCTTCAAAAGTGTCCCCTCTTATTCTGAAATTTGTAATTTTTATATTTTTGTACCTTTATGACATTGTCATTAACAGTTAAAAATGTTTTCACTGAAATTTTATTATATTGAATAGAAATTAGAATCTTGAGTATCTATTTAAGAATATTTACAATAATAAATTAATAAGCATTTTGTTGTATTTTGTTTAATCTGGTATCTATTGATTGAAAATTTTGTTATACAAACATTTAATGGAACATATGAGAGAGCATTGGTGGAACTGCTCCCTGCCCCTTATTTTAAACACAAAATAAGATTTCAGGCAGCAAACCCAAATGAATCCATTTACTTTTAGCATGGTTAGGTTTGTGATTTTTTTTTTTTTTTTTTTTTTGGTGAAGTACAAATATCCACAAAATGTATATTTTCAGGTGACATTAATTTTATTCCTTTATGATGAAAATATAATTTCAGTAAAGTGCAAAATATCTTGTTAGTTTTATTGCTTGTATTATCACTCTATTTTCATTCAAGGAAGGAGTTAGAGTCTTTAAAAAATTATGAATGGTGGAAAAACATTTGAAAAGAATGTTGGCCTATCCAGTGATTAGAGAATGGAAGTTAAAACAATAGAACACCATTCTCACCCAAATTAACAAAAGTGTAATTAACTAACAATATCTAAGACAGGCTAGAAGACAGCCTAGCAGTTGCAATCAGGATTTTAAATGAAAATATCACTAGTCATAGCAATTCTACCTTTTTAAAATTTTTTAAGAAAACAACATCGAAAATATATAAGGATATATATATATATGCATATGTACATACATATATGCACATGTACACACATATATAAGCAAAGTACACACATTCACACCTTCATTATAGTAACTCAGAATGATCTGAGACCACCTCAAAGTATCTCTAACAAGGGAAGATTTAAATATTATTATACTTTATGTCCAAATTCAAAGGAAGGGACATATTTCTAGCAGAAAAAGAATTCATATAGGTTGTTGAGCAAAAGGAAATGTGCAGAATAATAAATGAAATGAGCTTCCAACTCTGGTAAGTCTGATTTACATCTCACCAGAATTCTTTCAGGGGTAGAACTGTATGTGTTCCAAAGATATTCCTTGGAAAGCTTGTCTGGGGTAGAATCTGAGGTCCCAGAAGACTTGAGGAAATGTGGCATTATTGTTCCCAGAGAAATTCTCAGTGGCTCCGCAGGCCATGCAAAGAGAAGATGAGAGCTACAAGGAGGCATGATGTAATAAAATGCCCTGAATGTCTGACCCCACTTGGTCATCCCTCAAATTTCCAAGAGAAAAATCAAAAAAGGAACAACTGAGGGCAAATTTATTATGGAAAGGAAGGGATAGTTTGGCTTCTTCACTTTGATTATACTAGAAGAGGAACAAGGAGAAGGAAAGAAAATCACCATCTGCCTTATGATTAAAAAAGAATTGCTCAAACAACACACACAAAGTACGATCGGCTTGTAAAAGGCTGATTAATTTTACTACATTCATCCTTACAACAATTACTCATCAAAAGATGCCATAATGAATGACATATAATTCACAGCAAGGAGGTATTTGTTATGTACAGAG
Organism: Sciurus carolinensis; assembly: GCF_902686445.1. Classification (NCBI taxonomy): domain Eukaryota; kingdom Metazoa; phylum Chordata; class Mammalia; order Rodentia; family Sciuridae; genus Sciurus; species Sciurus carolinensis. The sequence goes on from NC_062229.1 coordinate 38,993,705, forward strand.
CTGACAAAAGATTATTATCCAGTTATATAAAGAGACTGTACAAATTATAAAGCAAAATGACAAATATTCCCAATAGGAAAATGAAGAAAAGGTAGTACAATATGGCATTTCACACAGAGGTCCAAGTAGTGGCTTATGCTCAACCATACAGCATAGTACAGCCACAGTCTGGTATTGCCTAGACCATCTGAGTATGTCACACCCTTGTGGTAGCCAATATGGGTACCAGGAAGCAGGAACTCAACAGCACTCTGTAGTACAACCACAGAACAGCCCACATGTTCCACCGTTAAAATGGATAAATCAATTCTGATGTGTACACACAATGAACTCTCTATAAATGCATTGACAAAGGTGAATGAATTACAGCTACTCCCATCAAAAGGATGGACCTTAAAAATATAATATTGAATATGTATACCACATTTTCTTTATCCATTCATCTGTTGAAGGGCATCAAGTTTGGTTCCACAATCTAGATATTGTGAATTGAGCTTGCTATAAACATTGATGTGGCCGCATTACTGTAGTATGCTAATTTTAAGTCCTTTGGGTATAAAGCGAGGAGTGGGATAACTGGGTCAAAAGGTGTATCCATTCCAAGTTTTCTGAGGAATCTCCAAAAATAATATTATGGCATTTGCTGATAAATGGATGGAATTGGAGAATATCATGCTAAGTAAAATAAGCCAAATCCCCAAAAACCAAAGGCTGAATATTTTGCCTGATAAGTGGATGATGATATATAATGGGGGTGGGTTGGAGGGTGAGAGAAGAATGGAGGAACTTTAGATTATGTAGAGGGAAATAAGAGGGAAGTGGGTATGAAAAATGATGGAATGAGACAGACATCATTACCCTATGTACATGTATGATTACACAAATGGTATGAATCTACATTGTGCACAACCATAGAAATGAAATGATGTACCCCATTTGTGTACAATGAATCAAAACGCAGTCTGAAAAAAATTTTTAAAAATTAAAAAATATAGTATTGAGCAAAAACAAAAAAATTACACAAACACATATAGTATATTTTGCATTAAGTTCAAACCTAGGTAAGAATATGTTAAAACATGTATAAATGGCAAAACCATGAAGAAAGGCAAAGAATGCTTAAAGCAAAATCCTAGATTATGGTTACTTTTGGAAGCTAGAAAGGGGATGTGTTTAAGGAACATATGGGAAAGTCAAAAGGGTTGATAATGTTCTGTTTCTAAAGCCGGTTATTGCACTGAGAGATGTACAGTTTGTTATATTTTTGTGATTATTACTTTTTTGTAGAAGTTTTTACTTATCTGTGGTTTCACTTTCTGTGGTCTCAGGTGCTCAAGTGGCCAACCATGGTCTGAAAATGCTATATTGAAAACTATGGAAATAAGCAATTCTTATTAAATTGTACACCACACTGAGTATATAATGAAATTTCATGTTGGCCCACACCATTTCAGCATGAAATACATCCAGTGTATCCACATTGTATATGCTACCTGCCTATCAGTCACTGAGTAGTCATCTCAGCTATCTAATCAATTGTCAGTAACAGCTGCAGTTCAGGTGCTCACTAGGGGTCTTGAAATTTATCCCCCACATATAAGGTGATGTGGGTGGGGCAACTATTGTATTAGTATTAAAATACACATCTAAGTCTAAAGAACTGCTGAAGAATATATATCCACAACCAGAAAGTGTCTGGTAAGATAAATGACCGTGCTCACTGCCAGAGAAGGAGGACGTAGGGATTTTTTGTTTAATTTTAATGTATATTTTAAAAGTTTGAACATTTGTCCTGAAATAACCTGAATTAGTTTCTAGTTGAAAAAAAAAAAAAGAAGCTTGACACAGTCCTAATGGATATTCATGCATGAATGATTACAAAGATGCTCCAATGAGCTGAGCTGATAAGCTTGTGCCATTCAAGTTCACTGCCTGTGATTGCTGCAAAGTTTGGTTTTAAGAGACCACATTGAAAGGCCCTTCATAAGAAGTAATTGATGATACCTGGCTCTTCCTAAAAGGACAAGGGGATGCAACCTGAAACATTTTGCTTTTAAGTATAAAATTATTATTTTACTTTTCAAAAGGGAATCTTTACAATAAAAGTCCATTTTGTCATTGTTTTTTCTTCAAAGACTCAGCTTAGTAAGATTGTGTCAGGAGCCTTCACTCCTATAGAGAACAGATAACAGATAAAACTGGTCATTTACATCAGCCCTCACATTTTTTAGAACAGCATTGATCATAAACCAAAACCTTTCTATCTCATGTGCCTTTTGTAACAATGGTGTTGCTTTTTCTTTTCTTATCACCTTCAAATTCCTCTCATGTATCAGATTTCTTGTCATAAAAAGAATTTAATCTCACTCCAGTTGTCATAACCAAATTGCATAAGGTTCCATGCTATCAACCAAAGCCTTTGAAAATAGTTTACTTCTGTAAGGAAATATTTATTGACAATTTCAAATTTTACAACTAAATGAGATATGTATTATAATTAGTCAATTTTAATGTTAATTTTTAAGTATGATCATGGCAGGGAATTTTTTTAAGAAAGTCAAATATACATGATGTTAAATCACACTGATCATGTAATCATATATGTACATAGGATAATAATGTCTGATTCATGTGAGTCTACATCATGTATAAGCAGAAGAATGAGAAGTTACACTCTATTTATGTATGGTGTGTCAAAATGCATTCTATTGTCATGTATAAGTAATTAGAACAACAAAAAAGAGAGTCAAACATATAAAACTGAAAAAACCATCAGAGCTAGATACAAGCAGCCTGAAACACCACAGCCTAGAGTTTCAACACTGTCTTACAAACTTCAAGCATCTGCCACAGGAAGTATGAGCCATCTGATATGAAGTATGAGTATCATCTGATAGATGAGTGAATCCATTTTCCAAAACATCTGCTTGGGATACTCAGAATTAAATAGTATTGAGCCAAACATTGAGGAGATAGTGAAAGGGAACAATAGAAAAGAGGAAAGGCCACAGAAGGGAGAATATCATCACTGGAAACTACACAAAGAGAAAGAAATACACCAGCTCAGACCCTGATTTTTCCTGCGCAGAAAAGTGAAGGCCAGGAGGTAGAAGCAGCATAGGATTCTCACTCATAAAACCTATGGCAAGAAAAGCACATGAAACAAATTGAATTTAGTTCTCAAGTCTCACTAAAAAGACCAAAATATGGGCACATTTCTAGCACCTTCCTAGTCTTGGCTACAGATGTTCCACAGAAAAGGTTGAAATTTCCAGGAAGCTGGGAATAATTCTTCATGTATATGAAGCTTTTTCAAAAGATGAAGTTGAAGTCCAAGAGTCATAAAGAAGATACCACCTGAAGGGGCCAAGATGGCGGACTAGAGGGCGGCTGCATTTCACGCTGCTCCAGGACGCAAGATTCAAAAGAGGAGATAGTGAGAGACTTGGGACCAACTCAAAGCTGCCGGGTGAGTCTCTCCTGTTGGGGAGGCGTCCCGGATGGGGCGGTAGCCCCGGAACGCAGGGAATTTGTGAAGTGGAGTTGCTCGGCGAGACGCCCCTCCCCCCACTGGAGCGGTAAACATGGACAACTGGGATCATCGTAGAGGAGGCGGCTCAGCATAGCGCTTGGACTCGAGCAGCCGCTGGGGCTCCGGGCGGCTGCCTGGGGAGGAGCTGCGTGGCGAGCTGTTTGGACCCAGAGTGACCGCTTCCGAACACCGGGGGGTTGCCCGGAGGAGGAGGAGAGGCCCGGCGGGTCGCTTGGGTCTAGGAGTGACTGCATCAGAGCCACAGGCGGTTGCCAGAGGAGGAGCTGCGTGGTGAGCTGTTTTAACTCAGAGTGGGCGCTCCTGAGTGCCGGGAGGTTGCCCGGAGGAGGAGGAGGAGAGGAGGAGCGCGGCGTGTTGCTTGACCTGGGAGTGACTGCATCAGAGCTGCGGGCGGTTGCCGAAGGAGGAGCTGCGTGACAAGCTGTTTGAACTCGGAGCAGCTGCTCCAGAACACTGGTGGCCTGCCTGGAGGAGGAGAGCAGTGGGACGCTTAGTCTGGGAGTGACTGCATCAGAACCACAGGCGGTTGCCAGAGGAGGAGGCGAGTGGTGAGCTGATTGGACTAAAAGCAACCGCTCCTGAACACTGGTGGCCTGCCTGGAGGAGGAGCGTGGTGAGTCACCTGGTCTTGGAGCCACCGCTCCTGAACACCCGGGGGACTACCCCAAGGAGGAGGAGGAGGAACAGGGCCGGTCACTTGGACTTGGAGTGACTGCCTAGGGCTACGGGTGGTTGGTGGGAGGAGGAGACCCGAAGTGAGTTGTTTGGATTCCTAGTGACTGCGTCGGAAACCGGGCGGCTGTCCGGAGGAGGAGGCGTGTGGTGGGTCTCTGTGTCTCGGAGCTATTGTACGGGGCTCCAGGTGGTGGCTCAGGGGAGGGGCTGCATAGCCAGGCGATTGGTGCAGAGCAGAGTCCCAGGAGCTAGGTGGCTTCTTGCTGGAAGAGACGCACAGAGACACGCCTAGGGGCGGAGCGAAGTTTCCAGGGCGGCGGGCAGATTCTCTGGGAGAGGCAGCCTAAGGAGACTCACCTGCGAAGGGTGAGGCTCCCAGGCCCAGGATGTAGGTCCGGGCCCCTGGGATCATTGCAGAGGAAGACAGCCCAGCCCAGGTGGTAGTTGTAGATTGAGGGGAACCTCTAGGAGGGCAACTGACTAGCGAGACGTCCCCACCGAGTGACTCTTCCCGGCCGGGGGAGGTTTTCCCACAGGGACGGTAAAGCCAGAGACATAGGCACAAACAGGCCTTGCCTCAGCCCACAGTCTACTTCCCCATTGGATGACCATTGGTCAACAAGTGGAGGCACCTCCGCCCACTAGCAGGGAATATACGCCACCAGAGGGTTACCACACCTAGAGAGGCAGCTTCTTCGTGGAGCTTTGCATTATCAACCTCCTCCAAGACTTCAGGCTACTGAAGGATAAGAGGGGATATACTAGCAATCTTCAGGGACATTATAAGTTGATAGAGGAAATCTGCAATATCTTAATGACCCACTGATCCCTGAACAATATGAGAAACAAGGGAAGAAAATGCCCCAAACAAATCTAGATGTTACATCAATAAAATCCAATGACAGCATGGCAGAAGAAATGACAGAAAGGGAGTTCAGAATGTACATAATTAAAATGATTAGGGAAGCAAACGATGAGATGAAAGAGCAAATGCAGGCATTGAACAATCGCACCAATCGACAGTTAACAGAGCAAATTCAGGAAGCAAAAGATCATCTCAATAAAGAGTTAGAGATATTGAAAAAAAACCAAACAGAAATCCTTGAAATGAAGGAAACAATAAACCAAATTAAGAACTCCATAGAAAGCATAACCAATAGGATAGAACAGCTGGAAGACAGAACTTCAGATATTGAAGACAAAATATTTAACCTCGAAAACAAAGTTGAACAAACAGAGAAGATGGTGAGAAATCATGACAGAATCTCCAAGAACTATGGGATATCATGAAAAGGCCAAATTTGAGAATTATTGGGATTGAGGAAGGCTTAGAGAAACAAACCAAAGGAATGAACAATCTATTTGAAGAAATAATATCAGAAAATTTCCCAAATCTGAAGAATGAAATGGAAAATCAAGTCCAAGAGGCTTATAGGACTCCAAATACACAAAATTACAACAGACCCACACCAAGGCACATTATAATGAAAATACCTAACATACAAAATAAAGACAGAATTTTAAAGGCTGTGAGAGAAAAGAACCAAATTACATTCAGGGGGAAGCCAATACGGATATCAGCAGATTTTTCAATTCAGACCCTAAAAGCTAGAAGGGCCTGGAACAACATTTTTCAACCTCTGAAAGAAAATGGATGCCAACCAAGAATCTTATACCCAGCAAAACTTACCTTCAAATTTGACGATGAAATAAGATCATTCCATGATAAACAAAAGCTAAAAGAATTTACAAAAAGAAAGCCAGCATTACAGAACATTCTCAGCAAAATATTTCATGAGGAAGAGATAAAAAACAAAGAAGCAAATCAGCAAAGGGAGGAATTATCCTAAAGGAACTGTCAAATAAAGGAGGAACCAAGATGTGTCAAAAATTTTAAATATGAACCAAATGACTGGGAATACAAATCATATCTCAATAATAACCCTGAATGTTAATGGCCTGAATTCATCAATCAAAAGACATAGACTGGCAGATTGGATTAAAAAGAAAGATCCAACAATATGTTGCCTGCAAGAGACTCACCTCATAGAAAGAGATACCCATAGACTAAAGGTGAAAGGATGGGGAAAAACATACCATGCACATGGGCTCAGCAAAAAAGCTGGAGTATCCATCCTCATTTCAGATAATGTGGACTTCAAGCCAATGTTAGTCAGAAGGGATAAAGAAGGACATTTCATACTGCTTAAGGGAAGCATAAATCAGCAAGATATAACAATCATAAACATCTATGCCCCAAACAGTGGCTCATCCATGTATGTTAAACAAATCCTTCTCAATTTTAGAAACCAAATAGACCATAACACAATAATACTAGGTGATTTTAACACGCCTCTTTCACCACTGGACAGATCTTCCAAACAAAAATTGAACAAAGAAACCATAGATCTCAATAACACAATCAATAATTTAGACTTAACAGACATTTATAGAATATACCATCCAACCAAGAGCGAATACACTTTCTTCTCAGCAGCACATGGATCCTTCTCTAAAATAGACCATATATTATGCCACAAAGCTAATGTCAGCAAATACAAGAAGATAGAGACACTACCTTGTATTCTATCAGATCATAATGGATTGAAGTTACAAATTAATGAAAGAGTAAAAAACAGAAACTACTCCAACACCTGGAGATTAAACAATATGCTACTATATGATGAATGGATAACAGAAGATATTAGGAAGGAAATTAAAAAATTCTTAGAGGTAAACGAGAACAAAGAAACAACATATCAAAATCTCTGGGACACTATGAAAGCGGTACTTAGAGGAAGATTTATTTCATGGAGCGCATTTAATAAAAGAAGTAAAACTCAAAAAATAAATGACCTAACACTACAGCTCAAAGCCCTAGAAAAAGAAGAATAGACCAACACCAAAAGTAGTAGAAGACAGGAAATAGTTAAACTGAGAGCTGAAATCAACGAAATTGAAACGAAAGAAACAATACAAAAAATTGACAAAATAAATAGTTGGTTCTTTGAAAAAATAAACAAAATTGATAAACCTTTAGCCACACTAACAAAGAGAAGATGAGAGAAAACCCAAATCACTAAAATTCGGAATGAACAAGGAAATATCACAACAGACATGAGTGAAATACAAAACATAATTAGAAGCTATTTTGAATATCTATACTCCAACAAAATAGAAAATTTCGAAGACATCAACAGGTTTCTAGAGACATATGAATTGCCTAAACTGAACGAGGAGGACATACACAATTTAAATAGACCAATTTCAAGTAATGAAATAGAAGAAGTCATCAAAAGCCTTCCAACAAAGAAAAGTCCAGGACCAGATGGGTTCTCAGCCGAGTTCTACAAAACTTTTAAAGAAGAACTCATTCCAATACTTCTCAAAGTATTCCAGAAAATAGAAGAGGAGGGAACTCTCCCAAACTCATTCTATGAAGCCAATATTACCCTGATTCCTAAACCAGACAGAGACACATCGAGGAAAGAAAATTTCAGACCAATATCCTTAATGAACATCGACGCAAAAATTCTAAACAAAATTTTAGCAAATCGCATACAAAAACATATTAAAAAGATAGTGCACCATGATCAAGTGGGTTTCATCCCAGGGATGCAAGGTTGGTTCAACATCAGAAAATCAATAAATGTCATTCACCATATCAATAGACTTAAAGTCAAGAATCACATGATTATTTCGATAGATGCAGAAAAAGCATTTGATAAAATACAGCACCCCTTCATGCTCAAAACACTAGAAAAAATAGGGATAGTGGGAACATTCCTTAACATTGTAAAGGCCATCTACGCTAAACCCATTGCTAATATCATTCTAAATGGTGAAAAACTGAAAGCATTCCCTCTAAAAACTGGAACAAGGCAGGGATGCCCTCTTTCACCACTTCTATTCAATATCGTCCTTGAAACTCTAGCCAGAGCAATTAGACAGACCAAAGAAATTAAAGGGATACGAATAGGAAAAGAAGAACTCAAACTATCCCTATTTGCTGATGATATGATGGTATACTTAGAGGAACCAGGAAATTCCACCAGAAAACTTTTAGATCTCATAAGTGAATTTAGTAAAGTAGCGGGATATAAGATCAATGCACATAAATCTAAGGCATTTTTATATATAAGCGATGAATCTTCAGAAAGAGAAATTAGGAAAACTACCCCATTCACAATAGCTTCGAAAAAAATAAAGTATTTGGGAATCAATCTCACAAAAGAGGTGAAAGACCTCTACAATGAGAACTACAGAACACTAAAGAAAGAAATTCAAGAAAACCTTAGAAAATGGAAAGATCTCCCATGTTCTTGGATAGGAAGAATTAATATTGTCAAAATGGCCATACTACCAAAAGTGCTATACAGATTCAATGCAATTCCAATTAAAATCCCAATGATGTACCTTACAGAAATAGAGCAAGCAATTATGAAATTCATCTGGAAGAATAAAAAACCCAGGATAGCTAAAGCAATCCTTGGCAGAAAGAGTGAAGCAGGGGGTATCGCAATACCAGATCTTCAACTCTACTACAAAGCAATAGTAACAAAAACGGCATGGTATTGGTACCAAAACAGAAAGGTGGATCAATGGTACAGAATAGAGGACACGGACACAAACCCAAATAAATACAATTTTCTCATACTAGACAAAGAGGCCAAAAATATGCAATGGAGAAAAGATAGCCTCTTCAACAAATGGTGCTGGGAGAATTGGAAATCCATATGCAACAGAATGAAACTAAACCCATATCTCTCACCATGCACGAAACTAAACTCAAAATGGATTAAGGATCTCGGAATCAGACCAGAGACCTTGCATCTTATAGAAGAAAAAGTAGGTCCAGAGCTTCAACATGTCGGCTTAGGACCAGACTTCCTCAACAGGACTCCCATAGCACAAGAAATAAAAGCAAGAATTAATAACTGGGATAGATTCAAACTAAAAAGCTTTCTCTCAGCAAAGGAAACTATCAGCAATGCAAAGAAAGAGCCTACAGAGTGGGAGAAAATCTTTGCCAATCATACTTCAGATAGAGCGCTAATCTCCAGAATCTATAAAGAACTCAAAAAACTCTACACCAAGAATGTAAATAATCCAATTGACAAATGGGCTAAGGAAATGAATAGACACTTCACAGAAGAAGATATACAAGCAATCAACAAACATATGGAAAAATGTTCAACATCTCTAGTAATAAGAGAAATGCAAATCAAAACTACCCTAAGATTCCATCTCACCCCAATTAGAATGGCAATTATCAAGAATACAAGCAACAACAGGTGTTGGCGAGGATGTGGGGAGAAAGGTACACTCTTACATTGCTGGTGGGGCTGCAAATTAGTGCAGCCACTCTGGAAAGCAGTGTGGAGATTCCTTAGAAAACTTGGAATGGAAACACCATTTGACCCAGCTATCCCACTCCTTGGCCTATACCCAAAGGACTTAAAATCAGCATATTACAGAGATACAGCCACATCAATGTTCATAGCTGCTCAGTTCACAATAGCCAGATTGTGGAACCAACCTAGATGTCCTTCGATTGATGAATGGATAAAGAAAATGTGGTATATATATACAATGGAATATTACTCAGCCATGAAGAACGATAAAATTATGGCATTTGCAGGCAAATGGATGAAACTGGAGAATATCATGCTAAGTGAGATAAGCCAATCTCAAAAAACCAAAGGAAGAATGATATCGCTAATAAGTGGATGATGACACATAATGGGGGGTGGGAAGGGTTAGTGTTGGGGTTGGAGTTGGGTTTAGGGAGGGGGGCAGGAATGGAGGAAGGAAGGACTGTATAGATGGAGGGGAAGGGTGGGAGGGGAGGGGGGGAAGGGAAAAAATGGCAGAATGAATCAAACAACATTACCCTATGTAAATTTATGATTACACAAATGGTATGCCTTTACGCCATGTACAGACAGAGAAACAACATGTATCCCATTTGTTTACAATAAAAAGAAAAAAAAAATAAAAAAAAAAAATAAAAAAAAGAAGATACCACCCAAACAGTGCAAATTGGGAGTCTATAAACCTCTGATGACCCAAATTAAAATTGAGTTCTTTCCTATTTTAATATATCTTCTATCTATTATGTGACTTGAAGGGATAAGCCTTTGTTAAACAGCATCATGTGTATTATCTCACTAAATTCACACCATGTTCACAAGAAGGAAGCTATAATTTGTCTATTTTACATAGGAAGAAGTTGACTATCAGATATTCAATAACTGCCCTAGGTCATGGAGCTACTGAGTAAGACAGCTTGGAGATGCACCCATGTCTGTCTGATTCCAGAGTGTCCATTCCTACAGCTTCTTTAACTTACAGTGTTGCAAGGTGTAATCGTTATTCTGAAGTGTCAGCTTGATGGGTTAAGAGATGCTGAAGATTAAGAGGCTTCTGGGTGTGTCCATTAGGGCGTCTAGGAATGATTGAAATGTGGGATAGTGAACTGCAGTGCAGACCTCTCATCATGTGCAGCACTGTCCAAGAGGATAGTGGCTTCAATGGAATAAAAGTTGGAAGAACAAGGAAGCAGCAGCAGATGCAAGCTTGATTCTTCTTGAACAGGTTCTCTTGATTGCTGCTGCGATCACCCGAGGTTATCAGACTCTTGCTCCTTCAGAGCAGACTCTGCCAGTGACTCTCCAGGGACTTTCCAGAAGACTTTGGTCTCAGACTAGGTTAGCACTATTGATCCCTCTTGTTTTGAGGCTTCAGCCTCTTGCACTGTACGGCTATGGGTTCTTCCAGCTCTTCAGCCTGCAGGTGGTCACTGTGGACTATACAGCTTCTGATCATGTAAGCCAATCTAATAAATCCCCTTTTTATAATCATACTACCTGTTTATTCTGTTCCTGTAGAGAACCTTGACTAATACACAAGGTCACACACTTAAAATTGGCAAACTATTGGTTTGGAATCTTACTATTATCATCAAAAACATTTGTTTTCACAATCTCTTCTCTAAATGCTTTTAAGCAACTTGAACATATAGAGTTGGTTTTCTGCTGCATCCCTTTGTTTATCTTCTCTACCCCTAACAATATCTCCAGTAAGCATACTGTACAAAATATAGCATGTACTCAATTTATGTTTGCTTCACTGAAGATATGGCTTCATCCAAAGTTTAAAACAGTTAATGGGTCATGGCTGAGACTTCTTGCTCTAAGAAGGTTATGTGAATGAATACAAAACAACTGTAAAAGTATAATCAGGAAGCAAATACATTTTTGTGAAAAAAGTCTTAGCCCCTGACGTATTAAGCAAAAGAAAAAGGAGAGTTTAAGATAGAAATTCCTGGTATATTCAGCTTGAGTCATGTGCAAATAGCATTGACAACCCAGTCACACAATTCAGTATCACAGCTGATTAAGTTGGGTTTAAATATTGTGATATCTGCAGGAATTGGATTTTAGTGTATGAAATAGGCTGAATGTAAGGTATCCCCCTAAAGCTCATGTGCGACACAATGCAAGAAGGTTTAGAGGAAAAATGATTGGGTTATGAGATCCTTAATCTGACCAGTGAATTAATCCTCTGATGGAATTAACTGAGTAGTAACTGAAGGCAGGTAGGGTGTGGCTGGAGGAGGTGGGTCATTGAGAGCATGCCTTTGGGGTATATATTTTATATCTGGCAAGTGGAGTCTTTCTCTCTTTGCTTCTTGTTTAATATGTGAGATACTTCCCTCTGCCACATTCTCCCAACATGATTTTCTGCCTCACCTTAAGCCCCAAGGAATAGAGCCAACCTTCTATGAATTGAGACCTCTGAAACTATGAACCCCCAAATAAACTTTTCCTCCTCTAAAATTGTTCTTGTTAGGTCTTTTAGTCCCAACAATAAAGATGACTTAAACAGTGTGGAATTTTGAAACTATTTCAATGAGACAATCTTCTAGGAAATAGCTAAAGGCATGCAGGGGGAAGAAAACCAATATAGATCCCTATTGCAGATATCTATTCCCTTTCCCTGTACTAATAGAACCTTGAATTTATTACATAAAAAATAAATAAATGCAGTAGAATGGGTGTTCAAACCTGCTCCAGCAGATCCATGATTGAGGTCTATCTCAGTAGGACCCAGGGCTGGACCTGCCCTCACAGAACCAAGCTCCAGAATTGCTCCAGTGAACCCTGGTCCCAACCCAGCCCCTGAGATGCAAGACCCAGACTAGACCTCACAGATCTAACCTCTAGGTTACCACCTGCTCACCCAGCTTCTAAGTTAACAGCAGCAGACAAAGATTACAAGTCATTATCCACCCCAGCTTCAGGCCAGCCCCAGTGGCTCCAGATACCAGGGTATATGACAATTCTAGGCTGATGATTCTAGGTTTCAGACCCACCCCACTCCATGGGCCCAAGTTCTGCCTCAGTACCAAGGCAGCACCAGACACCAGGCTGATTCATGTCATCTAAGATCCTGAGGACCTCAGGTCCAGGTATGCTTCAGTAGGCTCGAGGTAGACCATGTGGCAGGACAGACCCTGAGGACTGAAGCTCCAAGACCACCCCTGCAGACCAAGTTCCAAGTTTATCACTGTTGTTCCAAGTATAAGTCTTACCCCAACCAGTCATTGAAGAATCAGGCTAAAGTTCAATCCATATGGACTTAGGTAACAGGCCCATTCTAGCTTTGGACTATCTCCTTCAAATTAAGGTTCAAGGCCCATCCTAATGCCAGTCCAGTTCCAATGGACACAGAATCTAATCTCATTTCTCCAGTCAGTAGATCTGGGCATTAGGCATGTCCACCTGCTGACTGACTCAAGAATATGGTTAAACTGCCTGAGGATTCTAGCAGGAAGTCCATCCTCAGACCATGCTACATAACCTTTCTAGAATCTACAGACAGGTGAGGGGTTTATACAAAGTAAGTCAGAAAAGACAGGAATTAGTTCTCACTGCTTTAAGTGCAGATACCAAAACAAGGCAATAATAAATATGAAAAAACAAAGGCACATATATCTATATCTATCTATCTATATATATACATATGTATATATATATATATATATAGAGAGAGAGAGAGAGAGAGATAAACACCATGAAAGCACACAACAATCTCCCAGTAGCTGACCCAAAAGAAACAGAGATATACAAAGTACTGCCAAAGAATTCAAAATAACTAGTTTATGAAAGCTAAGGGAATTTCCAGAAAATAGGAAACTGATTCACTAAAATTAAGAGCATAAAAACTAAACAAATGTGAAATTTAACAGAGACTAAAATATATATGTATCTATGTTCACAGACATATATATATACATGGACATTCTAGAATTGAAAAATACAATGAATGAAATGAAAAATGCAATGGATATCATCAACAACAGAATTGATTAGGCATAAGAATATGAGACCAATAATACAATTTATCTGAAAATATACAGTCCACTATGGTTTAGATGAATGTCTCCACAAAGTCCCTGTGTCAAAGGACTGATCCTCAAAGTAGCATTATTGGTAGATGTTAAAAACCTTCAGAGGTGAAGTCTAGTGGGAGATCTTTATGTTGGGGCATGTCCTTGAAAGGGACTATAAGATCCTGACCTTTCGGTCTATTTCCTGGCTCATGATGGAAGCACATGTCTCCTATATTGCCAGTCTGTAGCCTCAACAGAGGTCTCTAGAATAGGGGTCACTTGGTCTTGGGCTGGACCTTCCAAGATGATGAGCTAAAGAAGCCTTTTTTTTCTTTATAAGTTAATTGCCTCTGCTATTTCATTCTAGTAACATGAAGCTGGCCAACACTGAAAATTGGTACTGACAAATGTGGAGGATCATTGCTGTAACTATAACTGAAGATATGAAGGGAACTTCAGAATTGATTTATAGAAGAAGTTTGGAGGAACAGGCTAGAGAAAGCCTAAAATGCTATAATGAAATATCAGGCTTGAACTATATTTTCAACCAGATGGACCTATTAGATACATATAGAACATTCCATCTAATAGCAGCAGAATCCACTTTGTTGTCAAGGGCACACACAGAATATACTCCAGGACAGATCAAATGTAAGCCCACAAATAAGTCTTAGCAAGTTTAAGATAAAATCTAAAATAGAAAGGAAAATGATAGCTGGAAGTCTACAAGTAGAGGCTATAATGGTTACCAGAGACTGGAGAAAGGGGAGGGCTTGGGAGATTTTAGTCAAAGGATACAAAGTACCAGATAGGAAGAATAAATTGAAGAGATCTATCGTACAACATACTAACTATGGTTAATAACAATGTATTATATCATTAGAAATGGCTAGGCATGTAGATTTTTAAGTGTTTACAACATACCCAAACAAAAAAATAGCATGTGAAGTAATGCCTATAAACATGTCCAAGTTTATTGTTCATGTTCCTACTACTGAAAAACAAACTATTCCAGTTTCAGTGGCTTAAAGCTATAAGAATTTTACTATGCCCACAGTTTTTGAGGATTGAGAACATGTACAGTACACATTGGGAATTATTTGTTTCTGCTCTCTCCTGTCCAGAACTTTTGATGGGAAGACACTGATACCTGAAAGTGAGTCAGCACTACAGGATGGAGTCATCTGGAGTCTCCTTCACTCATGTGTCTGGTCCCTGAAAGGTTGAGCTCAACTGAAACTATTTCCCAGAGAACCTACAGGTTGGGCTCTCCATGTGGTATAGACTTCCTCACAACAGAGACTGGGTTCAGAGAGGACACGTCAGAGAGAGAACAGTCAGAAGGAAAGCTCTATAAGAGAACCAGTAAGCACTGCATGGTCTCCTAATTTCCATCCCAAAATCCACAGCTTCTCTTCTTCCCCCATTCATTGGGCAGTCTTGGCACATTGTAAAGGAGGATTTAGGATGAGTGGTATCAGAGCAGCCATCCTTCACAAATTTCTACATCCAGACGTGTTATTCAAAGAGTTAAAACCCAACTATCCCTCTGAAACCACTCTCAGTTGGATATACTATTCTGAGGAGTAAAATAATCCTGATAGAGATTCTTGCTCCATCTGTAAATGAAGGCAACCATGTTACCATCTGCTTTGTACATTTTGTCTTGGAGATCTTGTGAGGGGAAAATTAAGGCCTTGGACAGGGTATGCTATGAGGAGATACAGACATGTAGAGAAGCAGCTGGGCAGGGCTGAGGGCAGTCAGCGTCCTGAGTTCCTAGCAGCTCCTTCCATTAAGAATGGCCTCCATGAGGTGATTTTTAAAAAGTTTAGGAAGAATAGCATTGAATAATGTCTTTAAATAGCATTAAGTAGTGGTCTGTTCACATGTTTCTAGTAGAATTTTGAAAAATTACATACCCTCTTTCTCATTTTTAAGTTATCTTAAATTCTCATTATAAGTTTAAATAATTGCAAAGGCTGTAAGTTTCAGATCATGATAACACTATTCTTCTCCCTCAGTACTAGATATACACATGGCTAGGAAAGACTGGAAGCCCCATTGGCTTATAGTGCCTGATTAATCATTACATGAGGCATTTCCTTTGTTGGTGCTCTCCTGGGGACCTTCTATACCCTGAGGCAATGGGCCACAGTAAGATTTATGTGCATAGAATATGCTTTTTTTTTTTTTCTTTTTCTTTTTTGGAACAGGCTATGGTAGGGAGATCATATATCTTCTAAACCTGAACATTTTTGAGAGCAAAGAGGAGACACTATTAATAACTATGCTAGGAAATAAGCATAAACCAGGAAAACTGGAACATGGTGACTATAGCAGTAGAATACTGCTGAGTTATCAGCAAATCAGATTACAAAGAAAATTCAATGAAGTCGACGATCTGGTCATTATTTCCCTAAAAACCATCCATTTTCTGCACCCCTGGAAAAGTTTTCCATAGCCTCGAAAGTTTCTGCAGAACTCTTATTAAGTTAGTGCCCAGTCGTACTGGTTGTCAAAGTACTGAAACATTTCTGCAAATATTAGTAAATAGAATAACTTGGATAACCAATGAAGGCAATTAATAATCTAAATTCCAGGATTTGTGTTTCATCTCCAGATATTACAGATGTTATCGTTTGGATATGAGCTCACGTGTGACACAGGGCAAGAAGGTTCAGAGGAGAAATGATTGGGTTGTGGAGTCTTAACCTAATCAGTGATGTAATCCCTGGTGGGATTAACTGAGTGGTAACTGGAGGCAGGTGGGGTGTGTTTGGAGGAAGTGGATAATTGGGGATGTGACTTTGGGGTGTATATTTTGTATTTGAAGAGTGGAATCTCTCTCTGCTTCCTGATGACTGTGATGTACACTGCTTCCCTCTACCACACTCTCCGACCATGATGTTCAACCCCACCTTGAACCCCAAAGAACGGAGCCAGCCTTCTATGGTCTAAGACCTCTGAAACCGTGAGCCCTCAAATAAACTTTTCCTCCCCTACAGTTGTGATGGTCAGGTCCTTTGGTCACAGCAGTGAAAAAGTTGCCTGAAACAACAAACAAGCAAGTTGCGTTTCCAAGATATCTTTCTGGTTTGGAATTAGAAGAGACAATTGGAGGACCTGTTACAGAGAATTCCATATTTATTCTTAAAGAAGGTAGGTGTTCTTGAAGCACAAAGTCCTCAAGGAAGAGAAAGGAGACCTGCAGCCTCTTCTAATTGCTATTATAAACTGCTGAAGAAGTACTTGTTCTTGTCCATGGGGAAAAATAAGACCTGGACTCAGGAAGCAGCCCACACTGGGGGTATCAGGTGCCCTAGAAATGAACAGCTGCCAAAGATATGGACAGAGCGCCTTCATTGCGTGGTAATGTCCACTTTAGTGGTCTTGGGGGACACTGGTTTTATTTCACAACCTAACTTCTCATGGAAGGCAATTGGAAAATGGTCCCTGTGCTCTGTAAACAAGTTTCTAGGGAGGAAACTTCCTGTAAGCCTTTTAAATTTTTTTTTTTTTTTATTTTATTTTTTATTTGTTACTGTAAGTCTTTTTAATGATGAAAGAGAAAGTCCTCCAGCAAAGCAATGCCATGTCTTCACCCTTCCTTTTGCAGAGTTTTGGTTTTGAGACATATATATTATATATATGATCATATATATAATATATGTTTTATATAATAATATATATGTTTTATATAATATATATATATATAAAATATATATATATTTTTTTAAGAGAAAGCTAATGCCACACTGTCAACTCTCCCTCCCATATGGCCTCTTCTCTTAAAGGACAGATAAGGCCTCAGATCAGTATTTTTGAGCAAACTATTCCTTTTTATTTTGTTATTATTTTTAAATTTTTCTTTACCTCTTCTTTTCTTTACCCCTTTCTGCTTTGTCTCCCTGATCACCTCTGGGCTCTCCCTGCTCACTGTCTCATGTTTGCACAAACTGTCTTCTGCTTAGCCCCAGTGAAGTGTGCAGGCATAACTTGCATCCTCACTGGAGAAAGAAAAAAAAAAAAATCAAGAAACTCCTGGTCTTAACCACTGAGCCACATCCCCAATCCCCTTTTCAAATATTTTATTTAGAGACGCTTAGGGCCTCACTAAGTTGCTGAGACTGGCTTTGAACCTGTGATCCTCCTGTTTCTGCCTCTGGAGCCACTAGGATTACAGGTGTGTGCCACCACACCCAGCACCCCATCCACCTTAATCTTCCTATTTCTCTCACTCTCTCCATCTCCCTAGAGTCCCCCAAATGATAACATCATTTCAGGTGCAAAAAGATACCTGAAAGAGAGGAGCAGATGCAGGGAGAGTGGAGAACTGGTATGAGGGTAGCCAAAGAATCCCTTCTTTTGTGGTTAACATGAGCCCTAGTCACCAAGCAGCTATGAGTTAATAGGAAGTTGTTGGAAATCTGATGGCACCCTTTATATCAAATCACAAAGCAGATAGTGTTATCACTATTTAGTGACAAAAGTGTCAAATGGATGATCACACCAACATACCAGTCAATGTATTATTTGTAAATTGTTACAATGATTTTATGAAGGAAATGTGCTTCAAATAAATATAAGTAGGAAAGAATACAATAATATTATAATATATATAATTAACTTCCTTAAACAATAAAAAGAATATTGTATATTTAGCATGTGAATTTAAGTTAAATTATTGTCCTACATGGACATTTTGAATATTATTTTGCTATTTTATATCCCAAGTTGAAGTAGCCATTTTATATGCCTGAACATAGCTTCTTCATTTGACTGAATTTTTCATTTACTAATGCAATGAATTAAACTTTAATAAGCTTCTCTTGCATTTTCTTTTAGTATATGTATTAGAGTGGTTGTCAAATGGTAGTTACCATCTCCTCATTTTAGAAGTGAAGACAAGGAATATCAGAAAAATCAAACTTTTGTTTATGAGTTTCAGTGATTTTGGATTGCCATGGGGTATCCATTTCTATGCTCCATCATTAAAGAACACCTTTCATTCATTCTTTAGTGAGATAAGTCTCACTGGTTTTCAGTTAGACCAAGTGCTTACCTAATGCCTCAGAAGTTAGCCATTAGTCACTGGATATTCCGATTGTGAGAGTCTGAAAAAATGGTTTGCCAAGGTGTTCATGGCCTAATCCTGAGAACCCATGTTACTTTACATGGCAAAGGGAATTCTGCAAATGTGATTAAGACTCTTTAGACTGGGAGATGATCCTGGATCATTGTGGAGAAAGGGGCTAAAATATAATCACAAGTGTTTTCTCAAGAAGGTACAGAGAGATCTGACTACAGACAAAGAAGGCAATATGAAGGCAGAGCAGAGTGTGAGGCACTGGGTTCGATCCTCAGCACCACATAAAAATAAAAAAAAAAAAAAAGGTCCATCAACAACTAAAAAATATTGAAAAAAAAAAAAAAAGATGTTATGTTGTCAATCTTAAAGATCAGAGAAGGCCCATGAGCCAAAATACACAAGGAATGTAGCTCCAGAGCTAGAAAAGGCAAAAAACAACTTTTCCTCTATAGCCTCATCAAAGAGTGTGACCTTGTCAACACCTCGATTTTGGTTTAGTAAAACCCATTACAGACTTATAACTTCCAGAACTGTAAGACAATAAATCTGTGTTGTTTTAAGTCAAGTCTGAGGTTGTTTGTTACATCAGCCATAGAAAATTAATACAGTGATGAATATTCTGAGAAAACACTTATTTGGTCAGGCAGAGGCCATAATGTATTATGAGATTTTAACAAGGCCATCAATTTCAAGTTAACTAATCAGACACTTGTGGGATATCAGGATTCCTTGGTAATAGGGGAATGGAGGTCAAAGGCAGCCCTTTGAGTTAGGTGCTTCCTAAGCAAACAAAACAAATAACTGGAAATCTTTAACCCAACTAGTGAGCTGGAGAAAGGGCTGGCAACTCACAAGGCGGGCAGAGCATTTATAACTCTGCTAAACCTACTAAATTATGTGAGTCCAGAAAAATCCCTGGGAATGTGTTCAGACAAGGATTCCCTTTCTGGAGTTTTTACCACAAAACCTCTTTGGTTCCTACGCTGCGTGGCAACCATGGAATCTACTCTTACATTTTTGGACCCCAGCTATTTCTCTAGTACTTTGACTTGTAAAATGGATCCCAAGAAGGACTATGAGATAGTCCCTGTTTTTTGGATGTCGTTCTCCTATCCCGGCTCTCATAGTCTCCTCCGTTGAACCACTGGCTTATTTTCAGATGATATAATTCTTTTTACCACGAAGTAGTATGGCTAAATGAATACTGATCTTAGAGTCAAGAGTTTAATGTCATCTGATCAAGCATGGGAAGGAAATTTGAAAGAAAGTTTAAATGTTGGATTAATGGAAGAATGTCAAGTAGGCTTTAAAGTTAATCCTTACAGTATCCCTGAAATCAGCAGTGTAACACCTATAACTCTTTTTTAAAGAGTCTGTAATCTTTTTGCTTCAATTTTTCTTATTGGACTCCCTGTCTTCTCAGTGGTCTCCCACAAAATATTATCAGGGACCAAGTTGTAAAGCACAGAAAGTGACTGCAACCTATGGTGTTCCCAGTGGTTGCTAAGATAGGCTGTATCTACTCTTCATTCCTACCCCAGATCTAAAATCAGGTATTTTAGAAAGACAAATGCTCCTTATGGAGGAATAGCATGCATAATTAAAGGATTAGAAAGAATTTTATCCAGTATACAATCCTGTAATTGTCCTTGGATATAAATAAATACACGGAGTCACTGAGAAAGAGCAATATAGTACAATGGATAAGAATAATGGTGGAAGGTTAGACAGCCAGTGTTTGAATCTTGGGCCCACTACAAGTTGTGTAGCTTGGAGCAAAGCATTTAATTTTTCTGAACTTTATTTCACTATACCTTAAAATGATGCTAATAATACCTATTTTGAAAGGATATATATATATACATATATATATATATATAGACACACATATATGTATAAATTCTACATATGTGTTTATCTATCTACATAAATATGAACACAATAAAATACATACAACAGTGCCTAGTAAAGACCTTAGAAAATATTAAACGCTCAATAAAATGTAAGCTACTTTTAAGTGACCTTGAGTCATCTTCGCCAACATCTACAGAGTTCTGGGTAGTACTAACTGGAAAACATTCCTATATTTTTACGTATGCACAAATATCTAAGTTCACTGATGATAATGCAAGCATCCAAGATCCACTGACTGCTCTACACCATTTTGAAAGATTCCTCCACACACATAGCAACCAACTAGATTGATACTCTATAGCCAAGAGGAAACCAGAAGGATAAAAACAGACTGGTACATATTGTCTCCATGCCCCACCATTCTGAAAATTCTTCCTACTTATGTTACCTAGAAATAACTTTAAATGAAATATCAATTTTCAGCAAAGATCATCCAAACATATGCCATTTAAACACTTTAGACATTCTCCCCTGATCATCTCTTTTACTTAAGAGCAATGTATTGATTAGAAAAACAGTCCAATTAACAGAGAAATATTACCTCTAGTTTTAAACGTACCTGTATAAAGCATCCAATGTACTAAATAGGAATGAATGAGTACTTACAGCAGGGTGTCCAGTACAGTAGGTATAGCTGGCATGGGATTGGTAGTGTAAGCTTGCTCTTGGAAAGGAGTATGTATTCCAGGCTGGTTGGCTGCTGTTCCACTGGGAGCTGAAGCCAGGGCTCATGGTCACTCGTGACTTACTAGTGTGATAGGCTCTCACTGTGGAGCTAGACTATCAAGGAGAAAGAAATGCAATGTAAAGACAGTTCTACATGTATACAACCCAAGCCAGTTTCATAGAGTCACATGCATTCTCATGGATGAGCCTGGCAGAGAACTCGGTGATTAGGAAAATGGCCGATGGCTTAAGAGGAAGCATTAAATACTGTTCTGCTTAAGATAAAAATGTTTTCTCACTATTACAATTTTGACTAGATGACAAAGCACAAAGCCCCAATGAAATCAAACTCATTGAAAACAGTTTTGGTTTAGTTGCAACATGCAACTCTATCCTTCAGAAAGGAGTTATGCTTTTGTGGTGATAGCCATGTGATATTTTCAATTACATAAATGTCCTTCATCACAGGGCTCACCTCAGAAAGTCACCATTAGTCTAGTCCGAATGAAGTAAATAAAAATCTTAATTTATGAGGATGAGAGTGAGGCACAGATTGGTGGCCAACTCTGAGTGGTATTCAAATTCCTTGAGTCTATTGCTCTCTTGGGGAGACATCAGCAGAAATCTGGACACACTCCAACAGGTCACCATTTGACTGCCAGAAGACAGCAAAATGGTGAAGCATTTGAAATTGCCATTTACCCCCAACCTGCTCGATTAACACAACTGAAAATGGAGTAGTAGTAAAATATCAATTTGCCAAATGTTAACTATAGCTGGTTGTTCATAACTGTAGAATTGACTGAAAACAAAACTCACTTGTATCTTCTGTACTCCTTTGTCCTCAGATGGCCAGGGCATATAAGGCATATAATAGTTTCTTTTCAGAGAGCACATTCTATCATCAAATTGCAATAGCCACTTACCCCAGTAGCACAGTAACTTTCACAATAAATTCTATTTATAAATCTATGGATCTATGCCAACTCAATCACTGGGAAAATGAGCTAATCGCATTGCTATTATATTCAGGAAACCCAGTGGGGAAGAAACTTTTATCCAAGATTGTGTTTCCCATTCAACTATATTCTGATATCATTAGCTTGGAGCAACAACTTTTCTGAGAACAGATTTGAGCATCTTGGGGTAACTGGACCTCAGCAACTCAAACATGCTAGGCAGGGCATTTCTCTCACAAGAGCTCAAAATTCTTTGGAAAAAGAAAAGAAAAATTAAAACAGTGATTGAATAGTATTTAGCAATTTAAAATATTTAAAAAAAAAAAAAAACTAGAAAACACAGTCTTGTTGAGGTAGCCGAATTTATCTGGCTGTCTATCTTTCCCCACTCCCATCTTTCATCAACACTCTAACCAAGCATGCAATCCACCTAGCTCAATATTTCAGAAGGATAAGCAGACACTGAAATAGAATGTATACTACTGCATACATTTGCAGGAGAAACCTGTTGGAGAAGGAGTAGTGCACTTTTATAAAAATAGGATGTTTGTGTTTGGTTCCAAGTACAGAAACTGTACCCCTATTCTCTGTACCTCAAAGAAGAAATGAGTCCATATCAAACTCACCTTTTGCTCTCAAAGTATCTTAGTTTCTGCTCTGTATCTCTGCTCACTAAAATCACTTTCACTAACTCAGTTGCTTTTAGAAGTAGCTCCTTCAACACTAGGTCGAGTAGTCACATGTTTAATTTTTTTAAATCTGTTTCCACATGTATATTAGCTTAGGAGCTTTAAATTTTATGTATGATCAAATTTGTAAATACCCCCATCTTCTAGTTCTCTTCCCAATGGCATCAGTCTCTCAAAGATTTTATTCATGGTAATCTCCCTCCTGCATATCTCCTCCCACTCTTTTGTAAAGGTCATGAACTTCCTTCTTGGTTCCATTCCTGATTCCACCAGTTTATGTCCCTGGCATTTCAGCTCTTAAAGAACCTACACAGTGATGCTAAAATACCTTAGCATCTGATTATGTTGTTTATATCATCATCATCATCATCATCATCATCATATATCCATTCATTTATTTATCTCAGTTTTCAACCAGGCTCAGGAGAGGTCACCGAGACTAGTACTGAACTGCCTTTTTTATAGCTAAGGAGCTTCTTCCCCTTGATCATTGAAACCGCTAACAGGTTTTACCCCCTCCCCATTATAATAATGTCATTTTCCCTTAAACTCCATGTTCTGTCTGACTTTACCTTCTTATCTCAGTGCTGCTTTTCCTTTTTCTCCCTAAACTCGGTCATTTTCCCAGGACTTAATCCCCAGTCCTGTGTTCTACACCCTTTTAACTTTTCTCCTTTGTGATCACATTCATGGTCAAAGCTTTAAGTATTACTTCTAAGATGACCCCCAGATATAATTTAACAGCACCATCTCTCTCTTGAAATCTAGTCCCTGATTTTAAAATATCTGCTGCCTGTGGATGTAAAATTATCAATCACCTAAAGGGAGCCAGAGTTTCAATTACTATTCATAAAATTAAATGAATTGTTTTACTCTCAAATTTTACCTCCTCCATAATTTGATCATTTCGAAGGTGATGAAAGCATTTTGAAACCAACTGCCTGGAAGCCTTATCAACTTTCACTCATTTATCTTTTCTCCAATTTCAATTATCAGTGTCATCAAATTCTATTGAATCTTTTCAAACGGTTCTTGAATTGATTTGTCCTTTCCATTCCTATTACCACTGCCTACTTTGAAGATTTTCATCAATTTACATCAGAACCACTAAACTGGACCAAGAACTTTCTACCTGAAGCCTTGATTGACCCCCCATAATGACATGACATTTTGAATTTCTGAAAACCTGCTTTTACTGTGTAAATCCTTGCTGGAAAATGTTCAGAGCTTTCTGTTTATGAAGCAAAATCAAAGCTTCTTAGTCTCTCCTTTGAGAATCTTCCTCATTTCATTCTATTTCATTGTAACACTTATTCTTTGTTCCTTCCCATTTCATCTCAAGTTCTAAGAAAATTTACTCACAATCTGACCTGTATGTTCATGCCACTGTCGCTGATGTCATTGACAGGAATAGCCTCACCTCCTCTCAATTCACACTTCCATGATGCTGCCACACTCAACGTTTTCCGGAAAACCTATTCCAACAGCCTCAGCCATTAGCCCACAGGGACGTTACTTCTGCTAGGCACTGCCCATCTTGACTTTCTGCCATGTTCATCTAATCTTTTCATTTGTGTCTACCCAGGCAAAGTTATAACTTCATCAACCTAGCCCATAAAATTGCTCAGATAAGCTTTCACACAACAACTCTTACATCCCAGCATACATCTTTCAGGATAGATGCCTTAGTTGTCTTTCTCAGAAGCATATATTACAACCCAAGAACTTGAGTACTAGTAGTTCACTTTGAAATTGATTCCAGAGAAAATCAACAGGAACAATCAATAGGGATCAAGAGTGAGTCGATAAGTTTGCATCATGGAATAAGGTATTCCTATATAGCACTGAGATCTGGCTCCACTGGGGAACTCTGGAAGACAGTGTAGAAGATGCTACAGAGTTAAACCATGCATGCGAGGCAACTGGAGGATGGAGCCTGCTCTTCCCTTCATATTGTCTGAGAGCTGCTCCTGGTAGCATGGATTCTTTGGCACTTTTGCTTGTCTCAGATGCAGGCCAAAAGAATATTCTCAAGTAGAGTGTCCCAGGACACTGTTGACCTGCCCTGTAATGGTAAGTTACCTAGAAGGTATGGCCAGTACAGAGAGTATCTCTACTAAATGGTTGAGTCCCTGACCTTCTCTCATCTGTCCTAAGAACTCCACTCATGTTTTCTTCCTTTTGAATGACTGAGAGCAAGGGTTCAAAACCATTGACTAAATTGAACTGATTACCCTGTCATGGAAGACTTGATAGGACAATGCACAAAAGAATAGAGTGGGATGGCAACTGAGCATGCTACAGTATGCTCATCATTAGTCATCAGGAAAATATAAAATAAAGCCACAGAAATGTACCCACTAGAATGGCTAAAAGGAAAGACTGAAATTATTAAACATGGATGTGTTATTGTGACCCTAAAGTGCTCATATATCATTGGTAGCAAGTTTGATAAAACTATTTTGAAGAACAAATTGACAGTGTTTTAATGAACTTTTAAAATAAAATTAATTATACTTCTACTTCATGATCCAACAATTCCATCCTGTTATTTGCCCAAGAGATAACATATATATAGAAAAAGACATTTATAAGAATGGGAATAGTAGCTTTATTCAAAATAGCTATGAACTAGAAATTACTCACAAGTGTATTTAACAAGAGAATGGATTTAAAAAATTGGAGAATATTCTTATAATGAAATACTACAATACTATCAAGAAGAATAAATGTGATATACAACAACATGAATGAAAAAACCATGCCACGTAAAAGATAGGAATGGAAGAAGAGATGTGTGAATTCATTTCTATGAGGTCTAAAATGAAAAAGGAAACATATATGGCAAGAGAAATCAGAAAGTGATTGTTGGGAGAGTTGAAAGCAATTAATTAGAAAGGGTGATAGAAATGTTTGCAATTTTATTTTGGGTGGTTATTACATGAATGCATACATTTGCCAAAACTCATCAAAATTGAACACTTGAGACCTGTGTACTTTATTATGTCTTAATTGCATTTCAATCAAAGTTTGAAATTATATTTCAATTGATGTCAGCCTATTGTAAAAGGTTGACTGAATTTTCAGTGACAACATAGAGAAATGGCTCAGAATGTGGAAGTCTCGTGATCTAAAAATCCTAATTTTCTAGATTCCAGAATTGGCTAATCTGAGTTCCACTATCTTTTCCCTCCTTGGCATGCCCTTTGACAGTAATGCCAGGGAGCCTCTAACAGCCAAAAGGCAGGCAGCCAGAGAGAAGAGCAAAGAGGCTGGATAAAGAGCTTCTGAATAACTAGGCGCTGGCAGCCTCACCCAGTGTCTGCCAACAGATCAGGGGTCAGGGCTATTGGAGGAGAGAAAAAAAAAATAGAGCCCTGCACAAAAGAGGGGTCTTCTGACATGTATCCAGAAACTGCCAAGCTCCAGGGAACAGTTGCTGTTCTATTTAGTCAGCACAAGGAAAAAGGAAGATAGGGAGGGGCAGAGTGAAGCTGCAGTCAGGAAAAAAAATGCAATGAGGAAGAAGGAAATAGCCAACACTATGATTCCTAGACATAATTGAATGAGTATTACAGGAAAATAATAAGAGCTGTACTTACATGCAATCTACTATCCATCAGATCCTACTTCAAGTAATTTATATTTGCATAGTAGCAACGTGTATATTCCACAAAACAATATTAAGAGGTAATTACTGATACTATGTGCATATTATAGGTGAAAACCAGCAGAAAGAAACTGGGTGACTTAAAATGTAAGGTCATATAAGTATGAAACAATTGAGTTTGGATTCAAATTCAGGTATGGACTCCAGAATCCATGCTCTCAAATATTCTGCTAAAATGCTGACTTTGGGTTCTTCCTAAAGCAAATTCTAAGGACTAGGTGTATGTTTTTTAAAGTATTTGTGGGGGGTGGGGGGAGAAGGGGTGTATAGCAATAACCCCACAAGTAAACCAGGGAGAAGGGATAGAGACTGGATGAGAAAAGTAAAAAGTGAGACAAATGTGTTCGATTGAGATCTATGCCACAAGGTCAAAGGCAATTGGATTTGGCTTAGACCTGTGGGAAGTGTTCAAAATGCTACTAGAATTGTCCGTTGAGAGTTGCGAGGCTAGAGCACTTGCCTCAGGTGAGGACTGTCCTGAAGGAGGTAATCACCACTAGTACTCCCAAGCTGTTTTTGTGCATGAAGAATGAATTCTCTGGGTACCAAAGAAAGTCCTGAGGCAGCAACTGGAAAGATAGAGAGGTAAAATCAGGTATGATGTTGCCAAGTACAAGATGAATCAGAACTGTTCATTGTAGTTGCAGGTAAAATCAAGATGAGCCTGGGAGGGGGATGGGAGACTATGATGCTATCACTACACACACTTCCCTAAGAGTAATAAGAGCTCAAGTGGTATTCATAAAAGCAATGTTAATTGAACACTTACTGTTATGTGTCTTTCTTGCATTGTCTGAGACCTCAGAACAAGCCAATGTTGTAGGTGCTATTATTCTCATTTTGCTGACAAAGAAACTGGGATGCACAGAGGTTAAGTGATCTGTCTAAAAACACAGAGCTACTAAGTCTACCAAGTTAAGGACTAAAAATGCAAAGCATACAGAACTTGGATTGATTATGTGACTAACAACTTGTCATTTCCAAAGGACAAAAAAGCTCAAGAATGAACCACATATTCCACTAAAAGAGAGAGAGGTTAAGAGTGAAATCATTATAGCTACATGTTAATATAAATTTATAGAGAAAGTCAATGATCCAAAAGAGCACAAGACTGTTGTAAGATAAAAGAATGAGAACCACTCACTGCTACAGAATAATATTCTCTTTCACTGTGGGGGATGTGATAATCACATGATAAAGAACTGAAGTTCACTCAAGTTCAGTTATCAGTGATGATGCAATAGCCAACTTAAATTGTTCACATTTGTCTCCCTTAAAGTGTTGCTCTTAGTAGGCTGGGGATGTAGCTTAGTGGTAGAGTGTTTGCCTGGCATGAACAAGGCTCTGGGTTTGATATCAAGCATGGCAAAAATAAATACATAAATAACCTGCTATTACCATCCATGAAGGAAATTGCAATCTAATTCTAGAAATAGTTAATAAATTTATAAATTTACAGAGAAATTACTTTCAGCATATTTCAATGGTAAATTAAAATATTCCTGAAGTAGTCTTAAGGAGAATTTCTTTCTTTTGTAGAAAATAATAGTAAAGCATATGGAATACACAGCCAGTACTAACAGAGCAGATAGGTCTTATAATAATTACTGTAACAGACAAGTTTCTCCAGCCTCAGCAGAGTCCCCTAGACTTCCCACAGCTTCTGCTGAAGCATTTTCTTAAGGATATGGTTATTCCAGGTGACTTCCTCAAATTGCATCTGAATGAAGCGGGTAGTCCCCAAAACCAATAAGATACTTTCTTCTGGAAATGCAAAACTGGCATGCAATAAATTGTAAATCTTTATAAAAAGTGATATAACAGAAGAAATGAAGTGTGATTGTGTGAATGAATAAGCAAAGCCCATTTGGGAAGGAGCAGTGAGGAGCAAGGATAGAGAGAGAGGAAGAGAAAATACAGATGGTAGCAGAGACAAGAGGTGATCCTACTAGGAAGAGAGGGAAGGAATGTTCCTGGTGCTGTGTGTCTTAGTTTTGGGCTCCAGTTTCTTGCAAGATAGCCCTGAGCCCAGATAATAAGTTCTTTTCTTTTCACAATTAATTGACCACTTACTAGGCAAAGTGAAAGGAACAGATTTGCAGAAAGAAGCAGAATTGGGAGACCACATGGTCCAGATAGAAAGAGAAACCAAGGACTTTCTGGTTTCCCTAATCCCTGAAACACATTTCATAGAAATCCTGTACATCATTCTTGTGAGACTCCCACTAACCTCCACTAGGTTTAATGGATGTTTCAGACAGTTTTTTGCTGCTGTGACCAAATACCTGACATGAACAATTTATAGAAGGACATGTTTGGTTTGGTTCTTATTTTCAGAGGTTCAGTCCACAGTTAGATTCACTAACTCTAGGCTAAGGTAAGAAGGTGAGGCAGAACACCATGGGAAATTTGTGGCAGGGGAACATGGCAACCAGGAAGGACAGAAAAGACGGGGGGCACTCCATTTACCAAGCACAAAATACTAAACCCAAAAGTATACCTCCAGTGACCTATTTCCTCCAGCCACAACCTATCTACCTATAACTACTGACCAGTTAATTCATATCAGTGAATCCATCCAGTGATTAGGTCATAGCTCTCATAACCTAATACTTTTAACTCTGGATATTCTTGCATTGTCTCATACATGAGCTTTTGGCAGACACATCATAACCAACCATAACAGTAGATATCTCTTCCTAACAACCAGATAGTTACTTTCTAGACACCACTATTCTTCCCCTGTGTTCACACACCATAATTTTCTTCTATAAAATATATTCACTGCCCTTTTCCATTGGCTTTTTAATTTTCTTTAATTCATTCTTTCTAGATGCACATGGAAGTAGAATGTATTTTTACATATTGTACATACAGGGAGTATAACTTATTCTAATTAGAATCCCCTTTTTGTGGTTGTACACGATGTGGAGTTTCACTGGTTATATATTCATATATGCACATGGGAAAGTAATGTCTGAATCATTCTACAATCTTTCCTATTCCCATTTCCCCCTCCCTTCCCTTAATTTTCCTTTATCTAATCCAATGAACTTCTATTCTTCCCCTTTCCCAGACCCCTTATATTCACATATTAGAGAGAACATTCAGTCTTTGGTTTTTTGGGTTTGGCTTATTTCACTTAGCATGATAGTCTCTAGCTATATCCAAGTACTGGCAAATGCCATAATTTCACTGTTCTTTATGGCTGAGTAATAATCCAATGTGTATATGTACCACATTTTCTTAATCCATTCATCTGTTGAAAGGCATCTAGTTTGGTTCCATAGTTTAGTTCTTGTGAATTGAGCAGCTATGAACACTGATGTGGCTCTTTCACTGAAGTATGCTGATTTTAAGTCCTTTGGGTACAAACCAAGGAGTGGGATAACTTGATCAAATGGTGGTTTCATTCCAAGTTTTCTGAGGAATCTCCAGCTGCTTTCCATTCCCACCATCAATGAATGAGTGAACTTTTCTCCTACATCCTCACCAACATTGACTCTTACTTGTATTCTTGATAATTGCAATTCTGACTGGAGTGAAATGGAATTTCAGTGTCATTTTAATTTGCATTTCTCTAATTGCTAGAGATGTTGAACAATTTTTCATATATTTGTTGACCATGTATATATATTTCTTCTGTGAAGTGTCTATTCAGTTCCTTCACCCATTGATTGATTGGGTTTTTTTTTTTCTTTGCCTTTTTAAATCAGTATTTCCAGATTGCATTAGCCACTTCCACTGAAGATTTAAAAGTTGTATGAATTCTAAAGCAAGAATTATATCAGTAAAGATTAAACGTGTGAACCAAATACTACATGTGAATAACCAGACTATGGGTCTAAAAGTTAGTATAAAGCACAATAAAGTACATATGAGAAAGGAAAACCAGCAGATTGTTGAATATTTGTATAAAAACATGTCATGCACATCCAGTTACAATTACTGAAGTGTTCTAAAACTTATATGCACCTATACTTTTAATAATTTTTCCCAGTTGTTCGTTTCATTTTTTTTTTTTTTTGCAGCACTCATCATGATCCTCATGCTATGAGAGAATCAGCAAATGTTCCTATACACGCATATGTGTATTATGTATGTATGTGGACTCACACACAAGCACATACCATGAACACAATTCTGTAAGTAGCCACAATGAACTTTTTGGTAAGCAAATGTCAACATGAAGGTCACAGAGAGGCTAAATGACTTCCTGTGTGTGTTTATTTCCCGTACTGCCTGTGCGGAAGTCTAAAAAGAACAGTTTCTACCCAACAGCTCTCAGTTTCAATAGGTTTTTCAAATATCCTTCCCCACCCCTGCCCCAAGCAAAGGATTCCCACTGTGTGGCTTCTAAAGATTTCACTTACAACTAGCTAAGTGAGGAGCCTGAATGGACAGTAAAACCCACACCAAACCTCTCTTTGCACCCTGTGTGGGACAAGCGGTGACTTTGTTCATTTACAAAGGCCTGAGAGAGAGAAAGACAAACTGCCCGGATGGTATAAGAAGCTCCTTTCAAACAAATCCTTTTAAATGGATCTAAATCGCGACACTCAAAAGGAAGGAGACTGCACAAGGAAATGGGTAGAAACTTTTAAGCTCTTCTCATACCCCACCGCCCCAGAGGAACAGAAAAAGGCATCTGCTCTTCTTTGCTGTTTTATCTTTTGTAACATTCCTCAAAGATGAGCCCCGTGCTCCATCTCAACAGATTTGCTTCTCTAAGGAAAGGGAAGTTTTTTTTTTCTTAATTTTATTGTTGCTCCCCTGACATGAGGACTGTCTTCAGTTTTCCAATATCTCTGGTTTTAGGACGTGTAAGCACAAAGTATCTGAGTGAGATTTCTTATCAGAGGCACTTTTTATAAAATAATCATAACACATGGTTCTTCTGGCACTTAATTTTATTGTTATTGTCAAGCTTTAGCACTTCAAAGGTAGAATGTGATAGAAACTTCTACATGTTCTCCTAGACAGGTTTGGGGCTTTGCCAGGCAGGCTGCTCCATGCCCCGCACTGGGCTGTCTGTAGACCAGCAAGATCACATCAACTGGCCTCCCACCTGTGTCTGGTTGGACCCAGTAGTGTCCTGTCCCACCCTGGCTGGTCAGATGCTCTCTTATGGAAATTGGCTACTCAATGACTGGTGTACCTCTGTTAAGACAGAGTGAGAAGAAGCTCTGTCCGTTGTTAAGGGCCAATTATTACAATTGCTCTCGAGACTACAGAGGGTTTCTGCCACAAATGGCAAATGCACAGGCAATCTCAAATTCTCTCATTTGCCTTCTCACCCTTGGCTAGTAGTCATTTAAGTATAACAGGGATGCAAAGAAAAATGGTCTTAAAATCCAAAAGCCTAGACATGAATTTTGGCCCTGCCTATTTCTACTTATGTGATCCTGAGTAAGTCACTCTGTACCTGCATACTCTCCCCTTTTCTGGAAGTCCCTGGCTCACTGGATTACTGTGGAGAGTAAAATGAAAAGACACAAGTGAGAGTATCTGATGCATAGATGATTCCCTAAGAACATGTTGAGAATGAGAAAATGGGGGAAAGCGGTTCAGAACGCAGACTCTGGGACTGCCTGCTGTGTTCAAAGCAAGCTCTACCTACCTTACCTGCCCCACCCCAATAGATTTATGACCTGGGAAAAATCCCTCATCCTTCCTGTGCCTCAGTTTCCTTGTCTATATAGTTGGACTAATAATAAACCTACCTCCTAGATTCTTGGTGATGTTAAATAACTTAAACATTTAATAGATTATCTTGTACTCATTAGATGTTACTAATAATTATTATCAAATCAAAATGCTACTATTTATTTATTTTTTTTATTTAACGATGAAAGCACAGAGCATTACTTGGAAACTGGAATTTGTGAAGGCCCTGTCTCCTTTTTCCCTTGCTATCTTTTTTTCCTCCTGCCTTCTAAATTACAGAGAGAGAGAGAAGAGAAGAGAAAAAAGTCAACCCAGCATAGCCTAATTTCTTTATATCTGAGTAATTGATTCCGATACTTATTTTTCTTTTCCACACTAAAAGTCCCTTCACAGCTAATTCCTGGCTCAGTGCACATTCAATGAGCCCAAGCACATGAGCACTCCTGCATGAGTGTGCTGGAAGTTAAAGTCACATAGAACATCCCCAGAGGACAGTCCCACAGCCCCAGAGTGACTGAGATTGCAATGGGCTGATTCCCCAAAATGAAACTAGCCTATAAAAATGACAATAAGATAAATGGAAAACGACTCTTACAAGTCTTTTAATAGCTTAACATCAAGAGGTAAGCTAGTTTGTCTGTTTTAAGAGGAATTTCTATGCTAGACCATGAACAATGCTAGGGCACGAGTTAATAATCTTCTTATCTCTATGTCTAGTATCATTTCTGGTACACGGTACTGCACAAGAATCATCATCCATTCAGTCATTAAACAATTAATGAGGGCCTTCAATGGGCCAGGAATTGTGTGGAGGGCAGGATTACAACCATGGGAAAGGGCGACACAGACCCTCCCTCCATGGAGGGTCCTAATTAAGAAGGAAGAAAGACATTTGGACAAATACAAAACAGGTGATATTTTCGATATTTCTGCATTCAGAGTTCAGTAGAAAGCCCTGTGCTGAAGATTTAGAAGTCATCAGTAACTGACACCATGCAAAAGAACCAACTCAAAAAGATAGAAAGCTTAGGGCTATCACCTAAGTTATTAGTATAAGCTTCAGGTGATGATCTAATTTAATTAGGCCCTGTATCCAAAAAATTAATTCCCATAGGCCAAAGACAGAAGAAGTGGTTTATTAGTGGAAAATCCAATAAAATTACTGTTTTCATGCTTCAAAGTATGGCAAAGTACTACCCTGAGTAGTTTGCCCTTAGCACTAAGCTCATTCTAATATTAGTACCACTTATTGAATTCCCACTTCAAAGAGCATAGACGATTGATGATTTTCATTCTAAAGCAAACAATATACTATATAGCAGTCACAAAAATCATCACGGACTAAAAAAAGAGAATTAAGAATAGAGCAACAAATGAATCTTGGGAACAAATACTAATCATCACCCAAGAACTGTTCTATCCATGACAAAACTACGGTTGCAATGATTTCCCATGCACCCTCTCCAAGAAAGGCTGCCAGAAGTTAAGTCTTTTCAACACTGTTAAAGTTTACGCATGTTAAAATATTATCATGCATTTGTTACATACTACTTCATCAACTAAATAGCCAGCATTTATTATCAATATAATTACCACGTGCAAGGCTCAGTGTGAGGTCTTGTGAAAGGCAGGGGGCTGTCACAGGAAGTGGCAGATTCCTAACATGGGTAAACCTTCTGAGTATTTGAATATATCAGTAGACACTCAGTAAATGTTTATTGGAAGAACTGCCTCTTCTCACACTTGTTATGAACGTTATACTAATTTTCATACCAATTTCTAACTTTTCAGCAAGTATTAATTGTTCCTTTGTTTTTCTTGTCCAAAAAACTCAGCCTTTATGTTGGTTTTTTTTTTTTTTTTTTGTGGTAGGCATAGTTAAATTTGCAAACATTATAATAAGTGTTTATGCAGGCATTTAATATCTTACACCATCTCTCTCTCTCTCTCACACACACACATACGTATGAACACATATTCTATACTCATTCTGGGCATTGGCCAAATTTTTTTGTGTACAGGATCAGAGAGTGAATATTTCAGGCTTTGTTAGTCTTACAACCTCAGTAGCAACTATTGTAGTCTGTCATTGTAGCACAAAAGCCATCATAGGCAATCTGTAAAAGAATGGTATGACTGGGTACCAATAAAACCCCAAAACAGGAGGCAGGTTGGATTTTGCCTGAACTATGCTAGGAAATAATAATGCTATGAAAATAGAAACCATTTGGAGGAAAAGACTTTTTGAATCAATTAGTACTTTTTATTTCAGAAAATAATTTATATTGAAATTCACAGAAAAAGAACACCAAGATGGTAGTTCTGTGAAAAAAGATGAAGAGTTTGGTAGGACAGAAGGAAATTATTTCCTTCCTCCTATATCCAACAGTATTTTCCTCTAAATACTCACAGGGTACGCAATTGGAAATATCTTACAGAAACAATGATGAATAGGCCTAAACACAAAGTTAGAGGACTGTAGGTTAGAGGGGTGTAATTTTGACTATGCACCAAAGAGGAAAGCAAATATAGCTGATATTATTTTAGAACATGATGTTCATGAGGAATCAAGTTAAAAAGAAAAAAGAATCAGAAAGAACTGGGGTCATCTACAGGGAAAAGTAAACTTTTAAGAATCAAAGGAGAAAGTTGGTTGGTTAACACTAAATGGTAAATTCAGTTTTAAAAGCATTTTATTAATTAGTCATAATTATTACTTTGCAAGTGTTTGGCATGTTTACCAACCATGTTTTTTCTTCTCAACTGAATAAAAACAAGAACTTCCTCTTTTTTTATTTTTGTGATTATAAAATAGGTATGATTAATTTAGAGCTATGAATGATGACAATTTTCTTCATCTGTTTTTTTAGATATGAACCAGTGAGTTTGCTCAGGAGTCTACATAGCTCCTAGGTAATAGGAGAGACTTGAATAGGCTCTTAGGAGAGAAGAACATAAGGAAAACTTGCAACAGATGCAGCCTCTGCTGCATACTGTGTGCAGATATGTGTGTACATGTGTATGTATGCATGTGTGTGTATGTGAAAGAGACAGGGAGAGAGAGAGAAACAGACAGACAGACAGTTGTGTTATACACAGCACAGTTAATTGTACTATTATGTATGCCAAATCAGGCATACCCATGTGCAAATACATGCACAGAGTGAATAAGGGAAGGAGAGAGAGAATAAACAGAAAATGAATAGAAAGTTTTTACCATTTTCCACTACTTTACAGACTTGATGTAATTCATCCTTACAACATTCATGTGTGAGGTCAATACTGAGGGACTAGAGGTAGCAAATAGCAAAATTAAGTTTTGATAGAACATATCTTTAACTAGATAGAGTGCATGCTCTTCAATTTCTCTCCTGCATTCCCTTCGATTCCATGTAAATCTCAGAAGCAGGAGTAGAAAAAGTAACCAGAAGGAAAAAACAAACAAACAAACAAACACAAAAAAAAAACACTTGGAATGAATAAGAGTAAGAGAGGGTAAGAAAGGACCCTTCAGAGCTATGCTGCTATCTGGGAAGGGACAGCGTTGACACTAAGCTGGTTGCAGCAGCTTCTTCGGTGGTGTTCTGTGCTAACTGATTAAGGAATCACCATTTTCCAAATCGTTGACCGCACACCAGTCTTCACTCCTGACCTCTACGCACTACTGGCATAATGAGGGAAATACCGGTCATGAAGGACACTCACCATCTATACTCACTCACCATCTACACTCAGGCATAACCAATGGTAGGCAAGTCAGTGAAAGGCATCATCGAGAACATCTGCCGAACATCTGCCTCGAGGTTGCCACCATGAGCCAGCTGCTCCAGACTCTGAGATGGGCGGATACTTGAGCTCAGGAGTTCACGGACAGCCAGAGCAACATAGTGAGACCCCGTTGCAAGAAGGAGAAGAAGGAGGAGGAGGAGCAAAATAGTTAAGAAGACTAAGGAAAGCTACAAAATGACTGAAGCTGAAATAAAGAGCTGTAGAGTGGGAATCTGTTTCAGAGATAAACTAGCAATTGGTAGGATGTTGAACTAAAACTGACAGTGGAGTTTCAGTGATGCCTCAGTCACTGCACAGGGAGCAGATGGTGTCGCCATCAGCAAAAAGGTAACTTGGCAGAAAAGAAACTCTAAGAGAAAGAAGAATTGTCAGATCTTGGAGTAGCATTGAGACATCCAGGGAAAGAGCCTGAGAAATGCCTAGAAATTCAGCACGTTACTCTTAAAGCTGCTGTGTGAGTAGGAAAGATGGATGGACTTATCTGTCTCTTCATAGTCAGACAACTGCCAGTTTCCCAAAATGGTTTGCCGCCTACACATCAGTAACTTTCCAGCCAGAAGTCTTGGTTTATTAAATTGATTTTGAAGATTTTTATTTTATCTTATTCTTTGGGTTGCCTAAGTAGATACAACAAAGAGGTTTTTGCAATCATAAAAGAAAATATCTGTGGCCCAATTAGAGAAACTGTCCTCATGTTTCTGATATGACATTTCCTTTCATTTAAGAAGTCTCAAATGATAGGATTCAAATTTAAAAATAAAAACAAAGAATACTCATAAATCACGATCAAGATTAGGTAGGGCATGCAAAAGTGCTTACATTGAAATCTAAAGTCTTTAAACCAAAAAGAGGCATATAATTGGTTTAGCAGAAAGCATTGTTAAGAAATGTGAATAATATGTGCATGTGTGTATATGCATGTCCTGACATCACTATTTTTTTTTCAGAAGTTACAGCATAGGAAAATACACATTTTGTATTGATGTAAAACACTGAGGTTATAAATGTCTGCCTACCTCACCCACATCCCATCACTAGGTTCATCAACACCTGAGAACCTCAGCTCTTCCAGGCTATGAACCAATAAGTACTATAGATTTGGTGTCCATATATCTTGTCCCAGATGCATCTCAACTTAACTTTATGAACCTTTTTATTTCCAAAGTAATGAATCTAAGTCATGACATTACACAATTTACAAGGCAACTTACAAGGGAATCATTTGGAGTAAAAACCAAAATTCTCATGATAGCCTTTAGGTTCCAACCTGATCTGAACCTCTCACACACATCTCCCTCCACATCCCACTTTAATTACTCTCCTCAGTCATGCAGGTCCCCTTCCATCTCTAAATCATGTTCAGGAAGCTCAAACTTCAGAAATGGCACTCATTATTTCTTCATCCTAGAAAAAACTCTCCCTACATAAATCTCATAGCTATGTTTAAATGGTACTTGCCAGAGATGGGCTGTCCTATATCATCCTGCATAAAAGGGCACCATGCCATTCCACTCCTGCACTAGCCACCTCTTATTCTATGTGGTAGGCATCATTTTCAGGGGGTCTCCAAGATTCCCACACAATAGTGTGCATGCCCTGAATAATACCCAGGACTGTGAACATGATGTGTCTTCTTATCCTGTTTAGGTAACATTACAAGGCACAGTTGCCTGATCTTATCCTTTAAGATCTGAGTCTACTTGTCAGAGAAACAGAAAGTCAGAGCCACAAGGCAGCAGAGAGATTCTCCTGCTGATATTGAAGAGGGGACTACCATGTTGTACAAAGGACCACATGGTAGGAAAAGATGGGCAACTTCTAGGAGCTGAGAACCATTCCCTAGTAGACAGGCAGCTAGGAAGCAGGAAACTTTAGCTTTGCAAGTACAAGGAACTGAATTCAGCCAACAAACTGAATGGGCTTGGAAGAGGACCCTGAACCTCAGCTGAGATTATGCCCTGGATCAACCTTGATTTCAGTCATATGACACACTGAAAAGAGAATCCTGCTACACCATACTGGACACCTGACTAAAGCGAACTGTAGGTAATAAATTTGTGCTATTTTAAGTAGCTAAGATAGTAAAAATGTGTTACACAGCAACAGAACAAAAATACAATCCTTTATATTGTTTATAAAGTGTACTTGTTTCTACTTGGCATATTATCTATTTCCTTCCCCATTTATTTATTATCTGTCCCCTCTCACCAAAGGCAGGTCTTCCTGATGGCATGGAATTTTTTAAATTTGTTAACTACGATATTCCCACTTCACAGAACAGTGTCTACAGCATAATGAGGTCTTACTGAATTTTAATTGCATGAATAAAGAAAACTCTGTCCTTCAGGAGAGTGGATGCTTGCTTCACAAAAGGGCAAGGAAGAATTCTTACTGTCTGGTAACACTCAGAAAATGTGAGAGGGCCTCTTCCCAGGAGATTGGCTGTATCTTACAGTTTCCCTGTCTCTTCTTTGGCTATCCTGGGAAAAAAAACTAAAGCATACCCTTCCCATCAAAGAGACTCACCTATACCTCTAAGAGCAGCCACATTCACTGAAGGACTTGTAGGAAACCTGAAGGAAAGAATGAACTCTCAACCATAATGCAGAGCCAAACCATAAGATACTACCTTGTACCCATGGAGGAGCTCCTATTATAAAGAAAGAGAAAACAGGTATTGGTGAGGATATGGAGAAATTGGAAATTTGTGCACCACTGGTGGAATGTACAAATGGTACCACTATGAAAAATGATAAGTCATTCTTCCAAAGATCAAACACAGAATTAATATATAATCCAGAAATTCCACTTCTGAGTATATACCTAAAGAATTAAAGGAAGGGTCTCAAAGAGATATCTCTAAAAGAGATATTTATACACTCATATCCACAGCAGCATTATTCACAATAGCATTTAAAATGTGGACCAACTGTGGATGAATAGATTAGCAAAACAAATATACATACAAATAAATATCCTTCACCATCCACAAGGAAGGAATATCTGACATGATACAACATAGATGAGCCTGGAGGACGTTGTGCTAAAAGACAAGTACTAGATGATTCTACTTATATGAGGTACTTATTATTGTCAAAATCATATAGACAGAAAGTAGAATGTGGTTGTTAGGGGCTGGAGAAGGGTGAATGAGAAGTTATTGCTCAATGTGAATAGAGTTTCAGTTTTGCAGAATCAAAAGAACTTTGAGGATAGTGATGATGGTTGCACAGAAATATGAATAAACTTAATATCAGTGAACTGCATATATCAAGATGGTTAAGATGGCCAGGTGTGTTAGTGCACACCTGTATCCCAGCAACTCAGGAACCTGAGGCAGGAGAATCACAAGTTCAAAGTCAGCAACTTAGCAAGGCCCTAAGAAAATTAGCGAACCCTGGGCTGGGGCTGTAGCTCAGTAGTAAAGTGCATTTGGGTACAATCCCTAGTATCAAAAGAGAAAAAACAAAAACCAAAAAAAGGTGGTTAAGATGGCAAATTTTATAATATGTATATTTTACCATGAGAAGTAATTGAAAAATAAAAGAGCTACTAACCATACATTATAAATATTTTAAACTAGCCATAAGAATGACACTCATTGACACTAAAAAATAAATAAATAAAATAAAATAAAATAACATATACCCAGGAAACCAATATTGCTATTCAAGGACAAAATCAATAAAATGAAAAAAAATGAGGATTTCATATAGACTAAAGGACAATCCACATGAAAGATAGAATCTTAGGGACCCTAAGCACACAATAAAATTACAATAAATTTTTAAAGAAGAAAACATGCTAAGAGAAGTAAATGCAAAGCTATCAAGGGAACTATTAACTTTTCTAAGAAATTCACAGATCAAGTAGTTAAAAAAGAAAAAAGGTGTCATGGGAGATTTGATTGTAAGGAGTTAGACAAACTCATATAGACATATATTTCTAATATACTTCTAATATATGTTTCATGTATTTCTAATACTTTATGTTCCAAAAGAGAATATAAATTCTTTTGAAAGACATATAGCATCTTTACTAAGGAAAATTCTCAGCAAATCAGCTTTACTAGGTGACATGTTTCATTTAATCAATGATATTTACTAGAAAACTAAAGAAATATTCAGTCACATATTATGGCTGAATATTAGGAATATCCCATTTTATTTAGGATCTATATAAGTATTCTAGTGCCTGTACCTCATTGGATGGGATATTCTTGCCAATTCAACCAAACAAGAAAAAAATAAAAAGTAAAAATAAAGCTGTTTTTATGGCAAGAGAATACATTCATTTCCATGTAAGTTGAAAATTCTATCCAATATTCTAGAAAGTTGAATAGATTCAGAACTAAATCACACAAATTAGTAGTTTCCATAGATATATTAATTATATACAATTCAAAATAATAAATAGGAAAAAGAATCTATTCACCATGCCAATATAAAGTACAGCATTTTAAGGGATAAATTCAGAAGGATCTATGTAAATGTCCTTATAATACAAAACTAAAATACTTTCATAGATCTTGACAAACTGACTTCAGAGAAAAAGAATATTCAAGCAATAATGAAAAAATAATAAGTGCAAGTTCTATAAATATGATAGTATAAACAGTGGGTAATTTAAAAACTTTTTGATACAGACATGAAAGTAGATATTTTATCAACAGAAGAATGTTCAAAAGTTCACGTGTGCATGAGAATCAAGATTATGACAAAGAGCTGGGCATAGTGGTGCCTGCTTGTAATCCCAGAGACTTGGGAGGTTGAGTCAGGAGGATGGAGAGTTCAAAGCCAGCCTCAGCAAATTTGAGGTGCTAGGCAACTCAGTGAGACCCTGTCTCTAAGTAAATACAAAATAGGGCTGGGGATGTGGCTCAGTGGTCAAGTGTCCCTGAGTTCAATCCCCAGTACTTAAAAAAAAAAGGGGGGGGGGATTAGGACAAAGAAATTTCAAATCCTAATGAAAATAATTTAGTATTAAACCACTAGTACAAAAAACAATATCTGTGAAAAATCTAAAAACAAGATTATGCTAAGATTATTTAAAAATAACCCAGATGACTTAAAGAACTGAATGAAACATATAAGAGTATACCACAATGAATCTCCACATCATGTACAACCACAAAAATGTGATTCTAATTAGAATGTTATATTCTGTGGATGTATGATACATCAAAACACACTCTACTGTCATGTCTATCTAAAAAGAAGAAATAAAAAATAAATAAAAATGAAAAAAATAAATTTTAAAAAAGCAGCTGAAGAAAAGTTTGTGTTTATTATAGGACTGGCTATATATAAATAAATTACTAAATACAAAAATCATTGAGAAAAACAACTATAAATTACATGGAATTTAAATTAGAATCTACTCTATGATGAAACATTTTGTTCAAAAACAAAGGAAAAGATTTTACAAAAATATAATAAATTACAGTATATTCAAGTATGAGCCATCAAAACATATAAATGCATTCTACTCTCATGTACAACTACTTAGAACAATAATTTTTTTAAAAGTATATTCAGATCAAATTGAGAATTTATAATCAATCTAAGAAAGCAGAAACATAAAAAGAAATATTAAAATGAGTACAAAATATGAATGGAACATCTACAGAGATGAAGGGAAAATGCCAAATAAGGATGTTAAAGCATGCTGAAACTGTCAAAGAAGATTTGCTAAGTACAACTATAAGATGTCACTGTCTTCCCCATAATATCCAAAATCTCATAGTTAACATATTGCCAAATGTGGTGAAAGACGTGTTGCCACACACAGCTCAAAGAACATAAAATGGTACAAGCATTTGGACAGCACTTTGGCAGTCTATATTAACATATTTTATATCCTATGATCCATCAATTCCTCTTCTTTGTATTTCCATGAGAAACAGACATACCCCAAAACAAGAAACCATGTACACTGGTTTTCATTAAAGCGGTGTGTTTATTGGCAAAGATTAGAAATAAATAATTACAATGTCAGTGTGATAGTTTGCATCTGGAACGTCCCTCAAAGGCTCAGGTGGTAAAGGCTTGGTTCCCAGTTTGTGGCTCTATTGAGAGATGGTAGAAACTTGAGGAGGTGGGACCTAGTTGGAGGATGTAGGTAACTGGGGATGTGTCCTTGAAGGATGTGAACTGCTCCCAGTGCCTTGCTCCCTTGCTCTCTTTCTTTCTGCTTCTTGGCTGCAAAAGGTGAGTAACTTTGCTCTGCTGTTGTCCTTCTACTATGATGTTCTACTCAACTCAGGTTGGAATCAACAGAACCAAATGACCAGGCACTGAGACCTCTGAAACTGTAAGCCAAAATAAATCTTTCCTCCTCTAAGTTGACTTCCTCATGCATTGTCTCAGCAATGGACAGCTGATTAACTTAGCCAATGAATATGGAAAATTAAATAACTATATTCTATGGCAGACTGTGTTAGCTGACTATGCATCAGTCATTCCTTCCTCTTCCTTATATTCAGAATAGTTAGATTTGCAGCAATATCTGTAGTCTCAATAATATAATATTATATGTCCAATCCAAGGACAACCATCTATTGCCCCTTTACTAAACCCTAATGTCCCCATCCTAATTTGGCAGTTGATGTGGACCCGACCTAGTTCCCGTGAGTAAGACATAACAGGAAGTATGCTAAAGGTTATTGGGTTCATGATAAAAGGAGAGCTATTTTGTCCAAGACCTCTTGCTCTTGCTTTTAAATACAATACGAACAGATGACTAGAGCTGACGTAACCCAGAGATGGAGAAAGTCAATTGTGAGGATGCTTAAAAATGATAAAGAATCTGGAATGTTGAGAGAGAGTCACTGAACCTGCCTTGGAAATACCTACCTTTGGTCTCCTTGTAATCGAAATAAGAGAGGTCTGTATTCTTTCAGCCATGGTTAGAGCAGGTTTGGTTGCTCTTAGCCAGATGTCTCTATTATACATAATGTGGAATATTATTTAGCAGTT
Organism: Sciurus carolinensis; assembly: GCF_902686445.1. Taxonomy (NCBI): domain Eukaryota; kingdom Metazoa; phylum Chordata; class Mammalia; order Rodentia; family Sciuridae; genus Sciurus; species Sciurus carolinensis. Next base: position 39,036,753 of record NC_062229.1, read on the forward strand.
AAAGGGAATCAAATAAATATGTACCTACTGATATGTTAATTGTTAAAAGTAAGTTGTAAAATTATATAAAAATAGATATACATATATGCATATTTTATGAACATATTTGTGAAGTGCATATAGCTTTATGTCTATAATTATATCTATATAAATTCTTAGGAAAAGGTCTGAAAATCTTTTTCTGACAACTGATTAATGGTAGTATATGGAGAGGTGGAGCAAGTTGAAATCAGAGGTATAGAGGATACAAGCATCATAATTAACCTTTCCTGTATGACTAAAGGTAGATAAATAAAAAGTGAAGTGAAAAAAAAATAATTTAAAATGTAAAAAAGTAGCAAAGTGCTGAACTATGCAATCTATTGACTTCTGTGTCCCTACTAATATGCATCAGAAGGTCATAAACTCATGGCAAGTCATGGATACAATGTGCTGTTAGTATCTATTCATATTTAAAGAGTGTGAAGGGTGTTGCCTATACACAGTGCATTCATACATTTTAAACTATTCTGTGGAAAATAGATTTATTTGTGCTAAATAAACAAAGGTACTAGGAAATACATGTCCCATTCATTTAGAGACATATGGAAAACAGACGCTTCCATACACAAAAGGATTTATTTCTCCACAGAATGTTGCCATGGAAGGTTCTTGTGTTGTCTTGTTATGGTGTCAAGTACATTGTAAAAGAGCACAGCATGGCCTTAACCCAGAGAGACTCTCCCACAAATGGCAGCCCACAACATTTTCCAGAATCTACCACCACAAGGCAGCAGAACATGATGGCAAAAATTATAGAAAATTGTTAGGACACTGTATGTTGAATATATTAGGACTTTTTTTGCAAAAATAATAATTGTGCTAAACAGACATTAGCACAGAGAATAAAAAAGATATTTAAGAATAAGATTCAAATGAGACAGAAAGCCAACTAAAATGATAAATCAGCAAAACCAGACAATAATTATGTGAAAGCACAGGAAACTTATATTTATCCATATCCAGGAAAGAATGTGAGCTCTTTCTTGATCCTCATACCTCAGTGCTGAGGACTAAATGTTTATTCAACATTTATTGTACAGGTACAATGTACCAAAGATTGTGCTGGAAACTTGGAATTGAAAAGCAGTGAGGACCCCCTCCTCTTTCTTTTTCTTCTTTCTTTCTTTTTTTTTTAAGACAGGGTCTCGCTGAGTTGCTGAGGCTGGTCTTAGACTTGCAATCCATCTGCCTCAGCTTCTAAGTCACTGGGATTACAGGCATGGATCAGCATTCAGGTTCAAACTCTCTTATGCAATTACAATCTAATTACTGCAAACTAAAAACATCAGAATGTGGTGCAAATTATTTTACTAAACAAGTAAGACAGTGAAAGTTGCCCAGATGGGGACTGATCAATGCCATCAAGGAGGGCATTGTTGGCGAAAAACTAGCATTAGCAGTCAGGAGTGATGTTCAGGGAATGTAGAGAAATTAGGCTTTATTAATGTGTAAGTGAGGAAGAGTCACAATAAGACCTGTAATTTGGGGGAGCCAAACTCTAAAAGCTGTTGATGCTACTCGAAATGCTCTTCCATGTGCTCTGATGTCGGGATGCAATTGTGACATGGTGAGGTTTCATTTTAATTAATTGTAGACTTGTATCTTAGTCTTGAGGGGGACTGTGGGAAAGACAAACTAGGAAAGAGGACAAGTTCAGAAGCTGTTGCAAGTCTAAGCAAGTGAGGATGACAGCCTGAGTTCCTGAATACATCAGGTGTGCAAAATACATTTGGTGAATGGATAAACCTATCCAAATGGCATCCCTAAAGCGAGGAGAAGGGAAAAAAGAACAAGGAAGAACAGAAGATAGGAAAAAAAGGAGAAAAGACACTCAAAAGAGGGAGAAAGAACCTATCCATGCCACACAATGCCAATATTAATAAAAGTCACAAATTTAAGATTGTCGTATCTTCAACTTTTCTCATTATACATCATCTTCTTTCCTGGTTTCCATATGCTTTTTAAAATACTTTTTTTCCTTAATAACTCTGCTGGAAATTTTCCCTTTCTTCTTTTTTAGCAACCCAATTTCCATATGAGTGACCTACTTCAAATTCTCCCTTTCCATGAGCTCTTCCCACATTCACAATAACCTGCTTCTTCTGAAAAGTTATTAGTCATTCTTCATTATAAGATGAAATTTCTTCTTTTCTAATTATTTTTGTACTTTTGTTGCTTTTCTAATTAGTTTTGTTTCCTTGAGTTTATGATTTTTATAATGTTTTGTAGACATTTCAGTACATAGCAAAGTGTTGAGCATAGAGAAGCCTCAAATTTAAGAGCTATAAGGGAAATAAAATCACCTTATAAAAATTTCTCATGTTATAAATGAGGAAACTCTTACTCAGAAATATTAAAGATTATTACCCAAGATCATATTGTTGGAGAAAACTGGGATTAAGGCCTTAGGATTTATTCAGTCAAGAATTTTTTTTGAGAGCCAGGGCATTATTCCAAAATTTTTGTGTTAAAGGGCCAAAGATCATCTAAATTTTCAGAGCAGATTGTGCTTCCAAAAAGGTTCTCACTTCTCTGGAAATGTAAGCAGACAAATTTGCAGCAGAGACTGCTAGTCCATCAGGCAAACCTGAGTGTCAAGGTTCTGCTGAGATCCTAACTAAAGGTGTGAAAGAAGTTAACTAAAAATGTAAGAGATTCTACCTAATATTCCATCTCTTTTCTAATGATTGGGAGAAGGCATGTACCAGACATATGGACTAAGAAAGGAATAGATCAGAGCATTTTATAAAAGTGGTCATGACCTAGCTCATGCAGTTTCCAAAATGAGGAAAACAAAGGTTGCACTGTGAATACTGTGACACTCAAAGGAAATTCCCTCCCCCCCTTCTCTCTCTCTCTCTCTCTCTCTCTCTCTCTCTCTCTCTCTCTCTCTCTCTCTCTCTCTCTCTCTCCCATTCTCACCTAAAAGCAACAGTTAAACTAATTGCAAAGAACTTTGGGTCTTGCACTCAAATTAAATATTCATAGAACTCCATTTATGTGCTGCATTTAGAAGTTAAGAGACTTTTAAAATCCTTCTGCATTCCCAATAGTCAGCTAATCCATTAGAAATGTGATATCCACTCTAACCCACAGTCCCAAGGAGCCAGCCCAAGCAGCCAGCTGAGCTGAGAAGCCTTTTCAAGAGTCTCAGGCAGGAGCTGGAGGATGCTAAGTCATTCTGGCAACAAATCTCTGCCCCTTCTCACCACTGAGGTTTATCCCCGAGCAGTTAAGTAAAGAAAAGGGATATGCTAAGGGGAGTTATGTTGGGTGGGGGGGCATGTTTCATGATGACAAAGAATTAATTTCCTACTTAGTAATGACAACTGACACAGGTCTGTGGCCTGTGGTATTGGAGGGGTCAAGTTCTCAAGAAACTTAAACATATCTTTAAGGTGACATGTTTTTAAATGTATTTACACAGATCTGAGAAGTGGCTATGGAGTGGACCAGTGGCTTCTTTTCCATGTTATTTTGCATTTTGTTAGAAAAGGGATCAGGAAAACGCAGACCTGTGAGCCACATTCAGCTTGACCCTTGTTTTTTTGTTTGTGTTTTTGCTTTTGTTTATAAATAAAGATTTATTGGAACACAGCAACGTCCGCTTGTTTCACATTATTTGGCAGTTCCAAATATGGCTTGTACAACTGAAAGTATCTGCTACTTGACCCTTTACAGAAAGTTTGTTCATCCATGCTTTAGAAAGATATTAATGCTATATACAAAGTTCAAATTTGTACTTAAACTAAGCCACAGGTAGCTTTACCACACTTAAATGTATTAATTAGACACCCAGATACACATACATACACATAGTCTTAGGAAGGTAAAACTGATGATTCAAAAACCAAATAAATTCAAAATTCAACCAAGTGAAGATTCTTATAATATGCTTATCTGAAAGGCACAAATGGAAGGGTTTTTGAGCATTACATTGTAACCTTTACTGAGGAAGAGTGTTTTCAATCCCATTTTCTTGAATTCCCTAGCATTTGATGTAATTTTCTGAACTTACTGAAGCAACCATATTTACTCCCATGATTCTCCCCACCCATAGGCAGTGGGGCAAACAGATTCATGGTGACAGTGGAAGTGGCTTGGGTTAAGCCTGTTTGTTAAATACCAGATGAGCTGGAAAGCTTGATGGAAACAATCCTTTGTAAGCTCTCTTGCTATCCTCTGAATGTTTCATTATTTATTCAGAGTAAGTCTTCCATGGCACATAAGAAATACATATATTGCTTCATTTATTATTTACCGGACATGTTGTTAGCAACTAGGGCTGGAAACCAGCTCAGAGCAGAATACCTTAAGAAAAGACCAAGCAAAGGGTCCAGGAGACTTAGTGTGCACGATCACCAGAAACACTTCCTACTGGAGTCTCTCAACTTGGGTCCTGTTTTAATCAGCTTTTCATTGCTGTGACTAAATTAACTGACAAGAACAATTTTAAGAAGAAAAAGTTTATTTGGTGCTCATAGTTTCAGATATCTTAGTCCATAGACAGCTGGCTCCATTCCTTGGGGTCTGAGGTGAGGCAGAACATCATGCCGGAAGAGTGTGGTAGAGGAAAGTGGTTCAGGATATCACATCAAGAAGCAGAGAGAGGGACTTCTCCTCTCACTAAGGACAAAATATATACCCCAAAGGCATACCTCAATAACCCACATCCTTCAATCCCACCCTACCTGCCTTCAGTTATCAACCAGTTAATCACTATCAGGGGATTAATGCACTGATAAGGTCAAAAAACTCTCATAATGTAATCATTTTATCTTTAAACTTTCTTGCATTTTCTTGAGTTTTGGGGGGACACCTAACTTCTAAACCATAGAGGTCCCCTTGAGAATAAGAGGAGGTAGAAATAAATAGGAACACTAGGATTCATTGTATAGAGGGGACTATTCCTATATGACAGAATGAAGGAAGCGGCACAGAAAACCAATGACATTTTCTTCAGGAAAAATATTTCAAGAGAACAAAACAATATTCTTTCTTTACATGTCTAGAGAGCTCATATCTCAAACTACTACTGGTCATCTCGGTCATTACTTGGGTGTGTGAATGTGACTCTTTATAAATAGTATATCTAACCTGACTTTACTTACCTTTAATCACAAACCAATATGATATATTCCACTGATCTTAATATCACATATCAGATTTCTAAGTTTGGTTCTGTTTGGCATTTATTAAGCTCCTACTGTATATTACATACTATGTTTCCAAAGATGAATAAGACAAAGATGAATAAGGCCCTGCCTTTAATAATAAGTTAATATTTCAGTTGGAGAGAGAAAGATATCATAATGTATCAATTTGATCATGTCAACATATTGCGGCTATTTCTTGATCACTGGAAAACTATATATTAAGAGGTCATGTTTACCAACACTAATCCTGGCTCTCATAATTTTGCTCACTAACTAGGAAGCAAGTACACTGAACATATGAATAAGCATAGGCATGAAAATATCACATTGTCTTTCTTTGTTCTCATCCTGAATATTAATAAGACTGAAAGCAAATATTCACAGGAGTCTCTTTTTTTTTTTTTTTATTTTTTATTGTGAAAAAATGGGATACATGTTCTTTCACTGTTTGTACATAGAGTAAAGGCATACCATTTGTGTAATCATACGTTTACATAGGGTGATGTTGGTTAATTCATTCTGTTATTTTTTCCCCTTCCCCCCACCCCTCCCATCCCTCTTTTCCCTCTATACAGTCCTTCCTTCCCCCATTCTTGCCCCCCTCCCTAACCCTCACTCTAACCCTAAAACTAACCCCTCCCACACCCCATTATGTATCATCATCCACTTATCAGCGAGATCATTCTTCCTTTGGTTTTTTGAGATTGGCTTATCTCACTTAGCATGATATTCTCCAATTTCGTCCATTTGCTTGCAAATGCCATAATTTTATCATTCTTTATGGCTGAGTAATATTCCATTGTATATATATGCCACAGTTTCTTTATCCATTCATCAACTGAAGGGCATCTAGGTTGGTTCCACAATCTGGCTATGGTGAATTGAGCAGCAATGAACATTGATGTGGCTGTATCTCTGTAGTATGCTGATTTTAAGTCCTTTGGGTATAGGCCAAGGAGTGGGATAGCTGGGTCAAATGGTAGTTCCATTCCAAGTTTTTTAAGGAATCTCCATACTGCCTTCCAGAGTGGTTGCACTAATTTGCAACCCCACCAGCAATGTATGAGTGTACCTTTTTCCCCACATCCTCGCCAACACCTGTTGTTGCTTGTGTTCTTGATAATCGCCATTCTGATTGGGGTGAGATGGAATCTTAGGGTGGTTTTGATTTGCATTTCTTTTATTACTAGAGATGTTGAACATTTTTCCATATGTTTGTTGATTGTTTGTAGGTCTTCTTCTGTGAAGTGTCTGTTCATTTCCTTAGACCATTTGTCGATTGGATTATTTGTAGTCTTGGTGTTGAGTTTTTTGAGTTCTTTATAGATTCTGGAGATTAGTGCTCTATCTGAAGTATGATTGGCAAAGATTTTCTCCCACTCTGTAGGCTCTTTCTTCACATTGCTGATAGTTTCCTTTGCTGAGAGAAAGCTTTTTAGTTTGAATCTATCCCAGTTGTTGATTCTTACTTTTATTTCTTGTGCTATGGGAGTCCTGTTGAGAAAGTCTGGTCCTAAGCCGACATGTTGAAGATCTGGACCTACATTTTCTTCTATAAGATGCAGGGTTCACAGGAGTCTCTTGAACAGAGGTTTCAAGAAAAAAATTATTCTCTGGACCTTATTTCCAAGAAGGCCTAATGGACTAAAAGATCCTAATGGACAGGGACCATCATTGAGCATCCTTGCGCTCCTGGCTGCACACTTACACAACACTAAGTAAACAGGAGATACCAAAGTCCCGCAGGGCATGGACATCAAAGCCTGGAGCACTGTCAAGATGGACACCTTGCACTGCATCATCCTCAGGGCTGATCTTGATGATTTAGGGGACTAATTAGACTTCAAATAATGGGCTCCCTTGCTCACATGTCTGAGAGCACATATGTGTAGTGCACCTTCCCCAGCAAGTGGAAGAAGTGATCCCTGCACTGGGTCACTAAGCCTCAAAGAATCACAGGTTTCTCCACATCTGATCCCACCAAGTGCCCTGGACTTCTGTTCCTTCCAACGTCTCCCATTAAAGCTCAGAGTTGTCTTTCCCTTTTAAATTTTGTTTTCATAAAACAGGAACAAAGGATCATGCCATCAGAAGCATTTCCAGTTGTAAATACTTTTGACTACTCCTTAACTTTTTTCTATTCCTTCCTTTCAGTTTTCTCCCTCCTTTCCTTTCTTTCCTGTATCTCCCTCACTCTTTTTCTGTATCTAATTATGTGTGTAAACATATACGTTCCTGTAAAAAGAAAATCAGTGTTTGTCCAGTGGATTTGTTGTTGAGCAGATGGTTTCATTCTTTTAGTATTCTCGAAGAGACAACTGAAAAGTGGAGATAACTAGAAAAGGAAGACAGCAAAACATAAAAATACGAGCCAAGTGAATTTAGAAATGACATTAATATGACATGGATTTGATGCATTTAAAAAATTATGCTAACAGAGTGCCTTGCATATGGTCTCTCCCAGTTCACAGATTCATAGCATTAATTGTATTACTGGTTCATGCTAGTTGAAATTTATTATTATTATTTTCAGTCATCTAAATCCCTTTCAGAAAAAAATAGAGATGGGGACCTAAGAATCTTGGGGTGAAAAGTTCAGTGCTGAAAATATTCTCTTTGTCACTGCTCCTGGCACATTTGCAGATCGATTTTCTTAATTCTGACAAAGAATTACCATTATGAAAATAGTGAAGTACAGTTCTATTTTTCTCATCCACATAAATATTCACATATGAAAAAGATGTATTCGAAAAAGGATTGACACCTCTCAAATGTTTTTAAAATATTTTTCACATTTGTTTCATAAATCTAAGACTTGAAAACACATTTTTTTCCTATAATTTAATTCCTATATTAGAGATTATGGCGCATAAAATGTTTTTTTTGTTTATTTTTTTGTTTTTTGTGGTGCTGGGGATTGAACCCAGGGTCTTGTGCTTGCAAGGCAAGCATCTACCAACTGAGCTATATGCCCAAGTTCACATAAACCGTTTTTGCCTCAATCTTTGCCCCAGAACAGTAGAAACTAAAGCTTTCTCTGCAATTTGGATGTTATAATAATGAAATGGACCTCTCTGTAAAATGAATTTATTTGAAAGAATATAGTAATAATCTGAGCAGGAGGCTCAAACTAAAAAGCCATATTTTTGGAGGTCATTTCTAGATAAATGAATAGATGCTATGAAAGTAGTCAAAGCTTAATTCATAAATTTGGAAGGAATGGAGAATCAGCTGGGCAAAAATCTAACAAAGGAGCCCTAGGGCAGAGCTGTTAGCCCAGTGTTTCTCAACTGGGTACAATTTTGCCCCACAGGGGACACTTGATATTTTCTGGAGACTTTTGTGATTGTTACTACTGGGGAGGGAGGGATGCTACTGGCATCTAGTGGAAGGAAGCCAAGGATGCTGCTGAGCTCCTACTTTGCATAGGACAGTTCTCTGCAACAGAGTTGTCTGTCTTAAAATGTCAATAGTGCTGAGGCTGAGAGACCCTGCACTAGCCCGTGATCCATAATCTTTAGAACTGTCACACTCTGCCATTTCAAAACACACTTCTAAATATCCTGCATGGCACGTACTCATCACACAAAGGGAAGTAAACAAAAATTAATTTTCTTTTTAGCATTTCTGTATCACCCCTGATATAACCAGAGGTACTATCAGGTGTTGCATGACTAGGATGGTAGAAGAATGACCCTTAGCGCTGACTCCATTAAATGGGATACTTTGGCACTTCTCAAAAAATTTGGAGGGTAGTATTTGATTTCTTATTCCACTGCCAATTCCTCAAAAGCCTTTGAAAATAAAGCTTCCAGTTTAGGGTACATAAGTTCATAATTGCTAAAAATTTTTAAAAAATAGTTTTTTACAATTAAGCAGAGAAAGAGCATTTTATAGAGGAAAAACATTCTTTGACTTTTGATCTTATCTTCCTGGGGAATTTTCCATGGCTAAAAGTCAGGGGCTAAAATAATATATTAGGTTAACTAATTACTACTTAATTGTAGCTTCAGAGAGGGTCAGCAAATGTGTTCCTGATGTCAGCTGTCTGCTATGGGGCTGCTCAGAGTCCTTAGGATGCTAATGGGCCCTAAGCCTCTCCAGGGGCAGACCATATCCCATAGGATCTCCTAAACTAGTTCCCCTGCAGAACCCTTTTGCTTGCATTTCATGAACCTGGAGTTCATAGGACATATTTGCAAAGCAATGGGATGATAAACCTGGCCTCTTCCCAATGAAATCTCCCTCCATGTGGAACAAATGCAGTGGTCTTATTTGTCTTATCTGATGGATCAATTAGCTAGCTTGTCTCTCATTTAACTGTACCAAGTCAAGTCCGGAAATGCAGTTCATCAGCTCATTCTAATGGATATGGATCGCACTCTCTTTAAGAGCTTAAATCCTTCCAGAGCCAACTGGTTCTATAGAACACAAAACACTCACAGAACTGGTGAATTTCTCATTTGCTTCCTTATTTAAAGAAACATTTCCAGTGTACTGCTCAATATATACTTAAAGCTGAGAAGCCAAAGAAAGCCCAAGGATGCACATTATTATAGCTTTCAAATTAGGTTTTTGACTTTTCCAAAGTCAAGATGAGGGAAGTTTATGTCGACATTTACATGCATTAAAAAGTATAAATATGGGAGCTACAATGATAAAGATCTCCAGTGTCCAAAATGTACTAATTCACAGAACTGGAATTATTTTATTAATGAGAATCAATTTTCTATTAGACTTAATAAATCATGAATATTTTTATAAATGTGTTGTCCTTATATAACAATACCATTTGTGCACTGTGCAGAGTATGTGCTGTGCCATACATTTTGAGTTGTAGGATTTATTTTGATTCACTCATATTTTCTTTCCTAGATTATAAAGGGTAATCATTTAATGCATTGCTGTTTACATGTTGAAGTAAGTTCTGTTGCTGCGGCAGTAGTGGTCCACAGTAGATTGAATCAATTCTTTTATGTAACACAAAATTCATATTTTCTGAAGGACCAGCCACAAATAGAAATACTAAGTCATTACAGTAGCTGACATCTTTATTTTTAATAGTATCATAACCTAGTCACAAAAATTCAAACTTGCTTACAAATTTGAGGCAATATGAAAAGGCAAAGAAGAGAAGCAATGGGATTGTTCTGTTAAGAATTTTTCTCTTTGGTTAAAATATAAAATTATTGATGTGGGACAAATAATTCCTTCTTTTAAAGAGGTTTCTTGCATTTAATTTTTCACTTTATCACTTATAAATCTGTCTCCATTTTATGTAGTGTTTTTCTTCCTTTCTCCCCATCCCTACTGTCATGCAGCCACACATTCACTCAACACTGTGTGATTGACAGTGATTCCTTCCACCAAGAGTAGAGCAGTGTAGGAGCACAAGCCGAGGGTCAGACAGGATGTTAGAAAACAGTGAGAATGGGTGTGATTGGTCAAAGACTGTAGTAGTAAACATGATTAAGAGGAAGCAAAGCAACTACTTTACGACAAAGAGATCTGCTGCAGCTTAATTAATATCTTTACTGCTTCATTAAAACTTTCCTTTTCATGTAATTCAGGGGTCAGCAAAGTATTGCCCAAGGGCCAAATCCAGCTACCTACCTGTTTTTATACTGCCCACAAATGGAGGATGGTTTTTATACCATTAAATGATTGAAAAAAATCAAAAGAATAATAATAATATCTTGTGACAAGAAAGTTATATGAATTCAAATTTCATATAGTATCTATAAATAAAGTTTTATTGCAATTCCACCATTCTCATTATTTTATATATTGTCAATCATAGTAGAGTCAAGTGGTTGTGCAGAGACCTTATGGCCCACAAAGCCTGAAATATTTACTATCTGGCCCTATACAGACTGTTGCTATATTGGTCTGAGAAAAACGATACATGTTATATACTATATACTTTTAAAACAATCAATAAAAGGGGTTTTCTATTTGTTTACCAACCTATTAAGTAGACTGGAAAAAGATAAAACACTTAACCTATCTGCAAGTATGCGAAGAATAGGTAAAAGAATAAGAATAGTCAATGATTTTTGTAGTGTAACTCGGGAGTATGAGACTAAAATATATCCAAGAATCATTTGATAATCCATCAACCCAATTAGCACTGTCTTGATCCTACTAAAATGTCAATTCTGGTTTACACGATGAGTTTAGAAAGTATTATAAGAAAGCCAGAAACTAAGAAAGAGGGAAAAGATGAAAGAAATCAGACTGATGAAACAAGAAGAGAAAACAAAGTCCAAGGGGTGATCTATTGCTAGGCCTCCAAACAAGAAGGCCAGGCAAAGACCATGACCTTGAGAGAGGTTGAAGGCTTTGAGTTTCCTCATGAGGACAAACTGTGTTGTTCATCATGGAGCTGTGTTACCTTAAAAATAAAAGCTTCTTTAAATCTGGAAGCTGACCAAAACAACAGTGACGAGATAGAAATTCATTCAGGTTTTCCTTTAAAGGAAAATTGATTTAAGCAAATAAGCTTATGAAGTGACCTCCCAGGATGGTTGGTCCTTTGAGTGTTCTCAGACTATTTCTCCAAAAATAAAAATGTTAACAATTTTTATTGGCATTTGGGAGAAGGAAGTCTGAAGGGATGAAGGTATGAGCACACACATAAAGAGGAGGTGTCCCATAACTGCTGCTGCAGGATGGGGGTGGAGGGTACAAGCCCTCCTAAGCATCTTTGCTGCATGAGTTCTGAACAACTCAGATTAAGAGTCTTTGTGCCAAAATTGGAGCTTTCCAAGTAGGACTGATATTTTTGGCCTTGATTTATAGTGATCAACAAGCATATGTCTGTAGGGATTAAATTAATTAGAGGAGATTTGCTGGATAATGTTCAAAGACAATAAAATTCCTCAAGGTTTATAGGCCGTTCAAGTTGGAGCACAAAATGGTACACCTTGAGGGAGGATTAGGAGGAACTAATTTTGTACCCAAAGGACTGTCATTTTGTATCCTCATGCAAAAGGGAGACTTTGCTTCAACAAGTTTCCCAGTGGAAAACTAGGTTAATTCCTGCAGAGTTTCAGGTGTTGGGAAGTAAGTCCCCAAAAGATAAACTCAGAAATAAAAAGATTGCAGGAAGAAGCATGAATATGAAAAGCAAACAGCCTACTAAAAAAAAAAAAAAAAAAAAAACGCCCCCAAACCCAAAAAACAAACAAACAAGAAAACCAAAAAAAAAAAAAAATTTTTTTTCAAGTGTCCAAAGGAAAGGAAAAGGATGTTAAGTAGTCATTTTCTGTTGTTTTTATTTTCAAAAATAGTATAACAGAATGTTTTTGCCTTAATTAATACACAGAATTAATTTCCTGGTGAAGAGGGTTGTTCAATTTGGGATAGTTTTTAAAAATGAAGACTATTTTCAGTTAGGATGGCTGCATGGGAGTACAGTCCTTCCCTACAAGGCAGCAGACAGAGGTGCAACTTGGCCAAATGCCTCTGGACTTCACACAGCCAGAGGATGTCTGTGCTCTGTGACTTAAGTGGCATCCAAAGACCCTGTCCCCCATGCATGAAGACATCCCCATCCCTCTACCATTAGAATCAAGCAAGGAAGGGCCATCAAATTTGAATTTCTAATTAAGTTTCTAGATGCTGCTGCTGCTGCTTGTCAAGGACAACTCTATGAAATCCTCTGGTCCCAAAGCCATCTCTTTTTCCTTTCACACAACATAATGGGAAAACACTAAAGACCCAAATCTCAAACCTAATCTATAGTGCACCATTCCTGCAAGTGGACATTTTAACGTTATGCTTAACTGGTACTTTCTGTAAGATATATCAAATCAGTTGCAGACTATATGCAGCCAAGTTTACTTATGGCTCTTTCTACTCAAAAGAGACATGAAGCAGCCTATTTGTCCAAGTTCTGAAAAACCAGTATTACAAGAAGAAATACTCATTTGGATGAGGGGTAGAAGGTAAGGCTGTACCAGGCCTTTCTCACCCATCTCCCACCACAAATCCAATGAAATAATAAGCAAAGTGACTTCCGATCCTAGTTGTCATCTCAGAGCATTTCATAGGCAATGCAAAGGAAAGCAGAGAGATAATGACACAAATAAGTTCATTCTCAGATACTATAATCTTGGGAATGTGAAATACAAGGAAAACATTAAGACTGAAGGTATACTAAAATATGAACACCAACATGTGACCATTTCAAATATTTTCTCTAGATTTCCAGTATACTCAATAATAAATATCCTATGGTTTATCCCATATTAAGAATGATTTATTCTTGGTCATTTGGCTCATAATAAATCATTCTTAATATGGGATAAACAGAAGGATATTTATTATATAGAGGGAAAAGAGGGGTGAGAGGGGTGGGGGGGAAGGAAAAAATAACAGACTGATTCAAACACCATTACCCTATGTAAATATATGATTACCCAAATTGTACTCCTCTATTTCATGTACAACCAGAGAAACAAGTTGTACCCCATTTGTTTACAATTAAAAAAAAGAATGATTTACAATATTGTTGTTAAACCTATACAAAGTGCAATCTCTAAAATCAATTCTTTTATCCCGTGAATATTTGGGGACTAGTTAAGAAGCACACTCTGTGACAAAGACATGTTCCAAAAAATTTCGAATCAACTGCATATGTATAAGTTCAGTCACTTCATTTGTAAGATGAGTGTTCCTTAGTTAAACTAACTTGTAATGAACTCATTTGATGAATTATTGTTGAAATAATTTAACTCTATTTAATAATGGTAAATTTTTAAAGTTTGATGTAACGAATTTGGCACATGAGGGAGAGACACAACAATTGCGTTCTTGGCTGAAAGTAATTCTTACTTTCATGAAATTTGGCTCCTTATTATTTATATCACTTGAAATAAAAACAAAAAAGGAAGAAAGACATGGAAAGAAAAGAAGAGAGGAAGGAAAAGAAGAACTAAGAAAGAAGGAAAATTGGTTATTCACTTTAAATGGAAGGTGATTTTTAACTCCCTACTCTAGGATTTCTCTGCAAAGTTTTGGTATAAAAACCTCACAACTGAGTGCTGGAAGTTCATGAAGACCAGACAAAGTTGTGAAAAATACACAATGTCTACAGTGGCCCACATTTATTTGTTAGTTCCTGTTCAGTTTTTTTTAAACCAGCTACATAGGAATGAGAAATTTTAAGATTTGAATGAAGCATCTTATCCTGATGTTTTCAATGCATTTGATTTCAAGTGCTTCCATACCTATGCACATTATATCTGTAAGCAAAATGCTTCAGAACACATTTTATAAATATATTTAAATGGTTACACTTTCCAAAGATCTTCATAATTACCAAGAACTGTTGAAAGGCATGACTAGGTCCAGGTTTCTCTAATTTTTATAAGTTGCTGCATATCCACTTCAAAAGATTGTGTAGTCATAGAACTTTAATAACTCTGCTGACTAGTCAGTGGAACATCTCACATAAAGTGAAAACAGACAGGCAAATAGTAACACATGTCCCTGTTGTGAAATGCAGTTGAGTTTAGAGCTCCATCTGTTCCCAGACTCAGAAAGTCTGGGGCTTTCTCAAAACCACCACAAAAGATTTGTGTGTTGTACCAACAGAATGTAGATATTTTATAAGCATTGAGCCAAATGGTCATTTAAAAATAAATTCCCATCCTTATAACCAAGAATATATAAAACACTCAGTGAGAATGCCCCAATCCTTTAAAAAAAAAAAAAAAAAACATTGGCCCCTCTTACACTCTCATTATTTGTTTTTTCAGAAGCATCATTCACCTTATAAAAATAGAATAAAAAGGAAATAGTCAGTTTTCCCAATCTACAAGGATATTTTTGAAATTTTGCCCTTGAAAAGGGTGGATTTCTCTGCAGCTTCCCTTGCCAAAGTTGTTTCAATCATTTTCTTGCAATTTTCTGCAAGAAAACACTGCAAGGCAAACATCAGGGATCTTACATCAGGCAAGCTTTCCTCCCTGATAATAAATATGTTAGTTTGGGGCAGGCTCACAAAGAATTCAGACAGCTCTGATCTGGCCTTGTTCCAGGAAAGAAGCGTCTAGTGTCGAGAAGAAACCCTCAGCTGTCTTTCAGATGTGTACTTCTATCTACCCCTACTGTCTGCAGCTTGAAACAGAAGTGGTGGCTATCAAAGACCTGTCTTGGGGACACTGGTGTAAAACATCTTTGCTAAATACTATGCACCATCAACTGAGAACATCCGGTGTCTATGGGGATTGATCTTTTGAAATTGTGTGGCATATGTCAAGTTAGATGCTAGAGAGCTAATGAGACTTACAGGTTATTTGTTGTCAGGATTAATAGTAAATATTATAGCATTAGTGTAGGCAATCTAGAATTCCTTCTTGGATCAAATTTACATATGTTCCCCAGGGAATTCTGGGTGCCAGCTGCTCTAACAGCTCTTTTTGTGTAGGTTGCATGTGTTAGGTTCAGTTGAAAGTCCAGGCAAGGACTATGCGGCCAATTTCCCCACACACAGAGTAATTCACTTAAGAAGGAAATAATAGTGCTTCTACTACAGCACCCTAAAGAGCCCTCTGGGAATAACAGTAATTCACTTAATGCTTGATAAGAGGAAGTGTGCGCTTAACCTTAATGTGAGGCACAAAGAAGATGATAAGAATAACATTTAGTAGACTCCCAATCGTTTTGCTTATGTAGTTCCTCACGACCGACTTAAAGGTCACAAAGGGTTGAAAGGGACTGGGTCGGAAAAGAGAAAAACGGTCCTCGGGTGCTCAAAGTATAACATCTGAATGTATTAAAAGTCTCTAAGTCTGCAGGTAGCCTGAAGAACCAGGCATGGTGTCTACCAGACAACAGAACAAGGCAGTGGGATCCAATAGGCACTGGGCCTGAGTAAGGAACCGATGGCCACAGGGGAACCAATGGAGATAGAATAAAAGTCAGCTAGTAATCATGTAAGAAGTGAGGGGAAAACAGAGTTGACTGGGACTTAGGATTCATGGTGAAGTCAAAACAAGGCAGAAGGCCAGTGCAGGACAAAGTGAGAAAGAAGGAGAGGGGCGTAACTAAAATGCTGTGACTGCTGGTGTCCAGAACCACAGAGGTGAAGCACTCATCAAACTCGGATGACTCCTGGGTGAGGCAGGGAACCTGAGGGTAGGGACATGGGCTGCGGGTAAGACGGGGGGAACAGTGGGCCCAGGACCAACCTTATAGAAAGGGACTCATGTTCCATTTTTAAAAGCATATCTGATGCCACATTCTGCCAACTGAATTTCCTACCCTTTAATGTTCCAAGTTCTAGGCACTAGATAAGAGAATAAGGCAGAGTAGCCTAGAACCCAGCAGGAAGAATGAGGGAATGGGGTCACCTGCCTTGAAGCTTTATAAATAAATAAGACCATTTATTTATCAACTGAGTATAATAGTAAAAAAAAAATTTTTAAACAAAATATAAAATTTCCTATATTTGATGTGGGTTACAATGTATTCTCCAGCACTAAATGCAGGAAAGAACTTTCAAGATAAATCATATAACATTGTTAAATATATGCTGATGCAGGAGGGCAGAGAGTTGTTGGGAGGTTGGGGAAAGTAAGTGTAGAAAGGGGGAAAGTGAGTAAGAAAACAGCTCAGAAAATATTAACATTAAAAGAGGAAGCTGAAGGTTAAATCAATAGCCATATTTCAGGTAAAATAGCAATACCCATATCCATGTCATAAAACCAGAAGGTATAACAGGAAATCATGGACACAGCTGGTACAGCAATCAGGAAGAAGTTGTAACTTTCATGGAGTTGACTTCTAATGTGAAAGACACCACCCTGAGGTTAGGAACAGGGCTTTAATGACTAGATACTCAGGTTGGAATACCAGGTTCATCACTAGTTATGTGACCTTATCATTAGTTAATCTTGCGGCAGCATGTTCTCCTCTGAAAATATGGGAATGATAAATCAAATAGGGTTATTTCCTAGGACTGTTAATGAGAAATGGAAAACTATTTTCAGAGCACTCAGACCCTGCCTGGCTTCTAGTAAGTCTTATGCAAGTTTAAGCACAAACGTGCAAGATACTTCACAAAAAATATGTTATCTAATTGACAGATCTGCAAGATGGTATTACTTCTAATACGAGGAATAAGGGTTCAGATTCTATCAATCACTTCCTAAGAGCCAGAGAACTGAGAGGGGGTGAGGCTCAATGAGGAGGTGAACTTTCCCTGTGACAACACACCAGCATGGGCGCCAGGGCACAATGCCTAGGCTATCAGTCCAGAATTCTGCCTGGCGACACTCTCCACATTCAAGTTTCTGTTCCAAGTAGTTCCCCCCCACACCCCTGCACATTTTTACCTTTAGAAATTTACTAGACCCTTCATCAAGACTGTGAGAAATTGTTAAATCACACCCATCCATGTTGGAAACTGGGAAATAGGAAGGAAAATTGATTTTTGCCATGAATATGCAAATAGGCTTAAGTTACATCTACATATTTAAAATAGGTAGTAAGAGGAAATGGGAACACCCAGGGCAGTGTTGATTCTCTGTGATCCCAGCTACTCAGGAGGCCAAGGCAGGAGGTTCACAAGTTGAAAACCAGTCTCAGAAACTTAGTGACATCCTGTTCTAAAATTTTAAAAAATAATAATAAAAAGGGATGAGAATGTAACACAGTGGTAGGCTGGATATAAGTTTTGGAAACAACCAAGTTAACTATTGTTAAATAAATATACTGTCAACATATTGATATTTCTTGTGTAAATGTGAGCAAATCCCAGCCATGTGTTAGAATGAAGATACAAGAGAGGGAGAGAGGGGGAGGGGGAGAGAGGGGGAGGGGAAGAGAGAGAGAAGAAAGTCACAGAATTTTTTTCAAAATTATGAGAAGTTACAGTTTATCTTTTGTAGGGAAAATGACTGTCCATAGCCCTAATATCCTAATAACACATCTGGAAATTCCAAATTCTGGCATGCAAGCATTATGGACCAGGGCCTATAGAAAAATCTCATGCCAGGGAGAATTATGGATTCTCAGTCATTCATTCTGAGTTTGGAATGAGTGTTTGTCCCATTATCCTTTCCAACAACTTTCCCTACAAACTTTTGCAGGTAACCTGTGCAGCTCTTGCCTAGAACCTTAGGACACAGAAAGAAATTCAGAAAAGGAAGATTTCTAAGGTGGGAAGCTAGAAATAAATAAATGGTAAGAGAGAAAAGTGACTAAAGTGGATTGGGGACAAGCTTGGAAAGGTTACTTAAAAACAGGAAAGAGAGAGAATGAGAGAAACAGAGAGAAGCAAGAGAAGCAGATGGAAAATTTAAACACAGAGCCAAGAGACAGGAAAGCAAAGACGGGAAATGATGAACTATGGAATTAGATTTCATGCAATGGAGTCCTCAGTGTGCACACACAATGGCACTTTTCAGAAGAAATTCTCCACACTGCCGCCTCCTCCAAGCTCGAAAGTCGTATGAAGCGTGGGGAAAATGGGGGTGGGGAGGGAGGGAGGGAAAGTCCTAAGATGATTCATTTCTTAGGACCTCTACACCCCCTTCACTCATGTGGTTTAGGGTTTATTCTCATCTATCCAGAACAGCAGAGGAAATGAACAGAAATGCAGGAGACTTGGACCCAAAGTTCAAAGCGATCCTCATGTATCTCAAAAGTTGTCATGGATATCAGTTCATCCCTCTATGAGTAAAGCAAGACAGAAATGCAAAGGCAAGCACAGAAGGCAAGAAAGCAAATGGCAAGTCTTTCTCCTTTCTTCTCTATTTCAAGTGCCATTTGGCTCCCTCCTTTCTGGTAACTCTCAAAGCCACACAGAAGGGCTGAACTGATAATGCCAGTCACCTGGAGCAGGACCTCTCTAAGAGGCCTGGATTCTTCAGCTACTTCAAGAATACAGATGGGCAAGGTTTGTGCTCACCCCTGAGACTAAGAGCAAGAGGAAATAAATAGTCCTGTGCATCAGTGGGCAGTAATACCCCCTATTCCGTTTCAAGCAAGAGCGCCCTGACTGAATTTACTGCTGATTTTGTGTTTTTCCAAGAAGTTTCCTGGTTGCTGTATGGTTAAGGAGGGGTGCTGCTCCTGTCCCCTCCCTCTGACTTCAAAGCCTGCCTATTTGTGACATTAGTAACTGCTGAGATGAAAGCTGTGAGGAAATCAGTCCACAGTGAGTAGACCCGGGCTGGCAGTTATATGTGTTGCTTTTATCCTGAATGAGAAGACTACAGAGAAAAACACAGATGATTTATTGTACACTGAGCCAGACAATCCTGACTTTCAAAAAAAAAAAAATGCCCAACAAATCTGTTTCTCTTCTCTTAGAAGATTCTATTTTGATGAAATAAAGAGATTCCACTAGATTCCTCACATGCTTGCCTTATAGATATATGTATTATAAAAGTACATTATTTCTGGGATGGAAAGACTTTGTGCTGAAGTGTTTGTTGCCTAAAAATTACACAATTATGCCCTCAAACCCAAAGAGGTGCTTATTGGTTTTCAAACTCTGATTAAACAGCATGAAATGTGATTTTTAGTCCTATTATGGGAACTAGGAAGAATTAAGCTCCTAACTGTGACCTCGCATTCCCTGAGAAATAAACTACTGAACCAAGTGTAGCATTGGTCAGCTCTATTTTAGTTACAAATGAGAGAAAACCCCAAATCAAACTAACCAAAGCTAAAAAAAGGAAGAAAATTATTATCTCTTTTAATATAAAGCCCAAAAGAACATCAAACTTCAGAAAGAGATTGATCAATACTAGCAGGAGGTGACAAGAGCTAGTTTATCTCTTTCCATCTCTAAATTCAGTTCACTGCAGTCCATCTCCATAATGGCCTCTTTATCAAGAACCTCATTATATACAGATGCATATGCAGGCAACAAAATGACCAGAAGCTTCAGGCTTTTACCCCAGAAACCAAAGTCCACAAGGGAAAAAAGAAAAAGTGGGCTCAACAAAAGTTTCCTACAAGTTTAGGTTTCACTCCAACTGTATTGAGTTTTTATACCACCCTTGAACCAAACACTGGGGTCAGAGAAGTCCTGAGCTCTTAGTAGTCAGCCTAAATTACAAATTCCCTTCTCTGAGGTCCACATAAACCTCACATATTGAAAACTGGAGTTTTTCAGAGAGAAATTACACTCATTTACCCAAAGAAGAGTAAATGGAATCTCAGCAGGCAAAAGACATACTAATATATAATAAAATAGTTCAGAGATTTATTGCTAATATGTGAATATCAATCCCTCTGTTAGTGCTCAAAGGCAAATAAATAGTAACAGGCTGCAGAGGGTGTGGAAAAATATGATGGGATAAAATTTACCAATTGATAGAAGTCTGTTTTTCTTTGAACTTATGTTAGAGAAATCTACTATTTAATTTTTTTTTTCTAGCCTGAACACCTCTATTGAGTTTGTTAAACATCAAGCATAAATGTTGCCCAACTGCTTAATTCCTGCAATATTTGCTTGTCAATATGCTGTTTTTTCTCCATCAGTTGGGTCAATGTCCAACAAAACAGGGTCCAAGACACATCACCATTTATTCTCCGGTTACAGGGCCCCTACTATACACCAGGTACCTCGCTAAGTACCTTTCAATGCAGTTTCTAACCCTCCCACCAAGAAGCAACAACACCTGTCCAAAGTCATAGCTAGTAAGTAAGGGGGTCACAATGGGATTCAAAGTTTGTCAAATGTCCCCTAGACTTTTGACTGATACTAAGCTGTCTGGCACTCACTCACTCTTTGATTAGGTGCATCTTCTTTTGTACTCTGAGTTTGAACCTGTCCCCAGTTTATCAGTTTCAATCTGGAATCTACTTGAAGATACCCAGGGTGTGATTTCCTGAAACTATGCCGTGTCAGGCTGCCTGTATGCCAGTGGCAATTCCACCTTAATACTCTTAGGCTTCTCTACGCTGAGTGGAAATGAACTATGAGACCCTATTACTAATTCTACCAAGGTCACAGTAGCTGAGTTACCCAAGGCGGAATATAACATGTGCCTTTTCATTTTCATTCCGTTTTTACAGTGCCCAAGTGGAAGACCCTCCAAATTTCTTCCTGTCAATAGTCCATGTGTCCATGTACCAAAACTTGACTCAAATGATTCAAGTTTTTCTTTAAAACACTGGAAAATATACAACGAAGACCTTAAACATAAGCATAACTTTTGACCCAACAATTCCATTTCTCAGACTTGAGCTTAGGGAACTAAAGATGAATACATGGGGTTAAATAATCACACACACACACACACACACACACACACACACATATGCACACTATAGCATTAATTTTAATAGTGAAAAAAATTGGAAGGACCCTAATTATGATATGGTAGAGTATTTGTTGAATAAATTGTAGTCAGTCATTTAATGGAATGATATATAGCAATGAAAAACAATATCATAGGAGGGAACTAAATAACATATGTAGCAGTTATGATGTACAAAACTTTTCAGTTTGATCTAATTTGAGAAGATGAACTGATATGCCCTTTCAAACTTATTCATGACCCTTCTCCATCTTGCTTTTTACTCCATGAAACTAATCTGTGTGAACACACCATGGCCCCTCCTGATCTGAGTTCCACTCTGATTTGGCCAAGGAGGAACTCTCACATGAGATCTGAGATAAAGGGAAAGAAGAAATGAGGATATTTATTGATCCAGTCCCTGCTAGTTTACCAGGGCTGGCTGAGTCCCTGGAATGAAGGCCACTACTTTTCCCCAGGCATCCTTTCCTCATTCTCTTTCCTTCTGTGTTCCAGGAGCAATGCCATCCCATTAAACCTTAATCAACAGGCCTAGGGCTGGTAATAGCTCCTTGACTATTACTAGCTCTGGATTACTCCTACCCCTCATGGTTGGCCTATGTTTCACCTACTCATATAATTTGACCTTGCCATCTGTTTCCTGTCAGGACTTTGACTGACACAATAAAAATATAAACACATTTATGCAAGTAAGTGGACAAAAGCTTATAACAATATGCCACAGCAAAACCAACAATGGGCATCTCGCTAGGTGGTGGAACTGTGAGTAATTTGAGCTTTTTATCTTCTAATGCTTTTCTGTACTTTTCAATTTTGTATAATCAATACATAATCATTTCGGAATTTGAAATAACCACAGGTATTAGGTTCTGACAAATCTAACTCGGGACAAATGTTCACCCTTCTGTAAATCTTTCCCTGAAAACAGGATCTCTGAATGGGTCACTTTCTAAACTGAATTTTTCCACTGTTTGGTATGCATGCTTTTTATGACACTGACAACTTCCTGATAGTGAAGGTAGCTTCTTTGAATATGTATGTATGTATTTATATCAGTCTTTTTCAATGGAGGATTTAAGAGAGTAAAATTTGTGTATCGAACTTATCCTTTTTGAGATTAAAGTCTCTTGGAGGGTAGAGACCATGCTTTATGCTGTCTCTGTTGCCCACTGTACCTATTACACAGTAGACAATTGATAAACATGGATGGAATAAATGGAATCTATGGAAGAGATTTAAAATCCCATTTCTGTCATTTCAACTTCCTTCCTATCAACTCTCCTCTATAAGCAATAAAAATGAATTATTTGAATTCAATTTCTCTAGGGATCCCTCTTCTAGTGAAAGTGCAAATCAGGACTGAAAGAGCTCCAGGCCAGAGGTCTGAGGGAAAGGAGGGGAAAACAGAGGGTTGAAAAGAGCACTGTTAAAGTGCAAAGATAAGTTTTCAGATAATCAAGAGGTGGTAGGTTTTACAACTGAGTTTCCTCACTAGTAACAAATTTTGAGACTTTTAATTTCTGACTTCTGAAATTTATCATCAAAGGAAGGAATCTGAACACCAATATGTGGAATAATTAGGTTATAATTATTCACTGTGGAAAAGAAAGCAATTAGACTAGGATGAGCCTTGCAGGACATATTGTCACCAGCTTACTCCAGGTAGACAGCATTCTTAACTTGCCACTTCTCTTTTCCCCAACCCCCTAGTACACATTTTAGACAGTGAATGTAATTAGTATTTGAATATTCACCAAATGTGATCTTCCTCCAAAAACTGTTGACCAATGTACTATTGACACAGTAAAATGATACCCTCAGAGCATATAGAGGTGGCTGACTAATAGGGTTGCAGTATGGAGAATCCTCAGAAAACTTGGAATGGAGCCAGCTATCCCACTCTTCTGTTTATACCCAAAGGACTTAAAATCAACATTCTACAGTGACACAGTCACATCAATGTTTATAGCAGCTCAATTCACAATAGCTAAACTATGGAACCAACCTAGATGCCCTTCAACAGATGAACAGATAAAGAAAATGTGGAATATATACACAATGGAGTATTACTCAGCTTTAAAGAAGAATGAAATTCTGGCATTTGTTGGTAAATGGATGGAGTTAGAGAATGTCTTGCTAAATGAAATAAGCCAAACCCCCAAAACCAAAGGCTGAATGTTTTCTCTGATATGTGGAAGCTAATTCACAATAAGGGGGTGGGTAGAGAAGAATAGAGTTACTTTATATTAGGGAGAGGGGATTAAAGGGTGGGGAAGGAGTGTGGGGGAAGGGATGATAGTAGAGTGACAGACATTATCACGTCATGTACACGTATGATTGCATGATGGATGTGATCCTGCAATATGTGTAATCAGAAAAATGAGAGATTACACTCTGTTTATGTATGATCTATCAAAATGTATAAATGCATTCTACTGTTATGTACAACTAATTAGATCAAATAAAATGAAAAAAAAATTTTAGAAAAAAGAGTGAAAGAAGTAAAACCTCTCATGTTCCCACCAACTTCCTGGGGATACCCTTGCTATGGTGCCCACTCTAATGTCCTATAACTCCTTCCAGGGTGGCGTCAAGTAAATGGGAGACAGATATTGTCACAAGATGTCATATGGCCAAAAGCACAAAGGTAGTATCATAGGACAGTGTGCACAAATTACCCGAAGGACATCCAGTTTCAGGGATTCTGAGCAATATCTCACAAGAAAAGGTGAATCAAGTAGAAACACAGTAGTCCACCTAACAATTTTTACTGATGTGAATGATGAAAAAGGGCAGGACAATTGTCTACAACACTTCCATGAAGTTCTGGACCTTGCCATCTTATGAAAATTTATTTTATTACAATCCAAATTCACACACTCCTGGTCACAGTATTTGCCCATAATTCAACTGCCTTTCAGTGTTTCCCAAACCACCCACTGTCCAACTCCCTAATACATATTTTTATTGTCAAAAGAAAATTACCAAGAGGAGGGAGCCCCGGGACCAGTGACCAGAACTGAACATGTCCAAATGAGACCAGTACACTGATTCTTTGTCTTGAGTTTCTCTGGTATTCCTGGCTTACCTCAGATATCTTGTCTATTTCCACATAATATCTGTTCTTCTGTACTCAGTGATTAAAGAACTCATTTTGTTCCTATTATGGTTCAGAATAAGGTATAGCCCAAAATCTCATGTGTGAGACAATGCAAGAAAATTCAGAGGTGAAATGATTGGGTTCTGAGAGCCTTAACTAATCAGTGAATTAATCCAGTTGAATGGATTAACTAGGTGGTAACCATAGGCAGGTAGGATATGGCTGGAGAAGTGAGTCATTGGGTATGTACCTTTGAGGCTCTTTACTTCTCGGTGCCATGTCTTGAACTGCTTTCCCCTTCCACCATGATGTTTTGCCTTACTTTGGGCCCAGGGCAGTATGCCAACTGTGGACTGAACCTCTGAAACCATGAATATCAAATAAACTTTTCCTCCTCTAAAATTGTTTTTGTCAGGTCTTTTGTTACAGTAGTAAAAAAAAAATCTGATTAAAACACTATCATAATGCAATACATTTCCCTCTACAAATCATTTGCCAAACACATCCATGGTATTCAGGTCTTAACTAACAAATACCCAATTCTAATATAATGATTTTCCTTCCTAATCAATCCTATTTATTGCTACCATTGTTATTTTACTTCCTCAAATCAAAGATAAATCAAGATAATAAAATTCTTCCCTGGCCTCCTTCCAGCATAAAGAGCTCAAAATTCTCAGTATTAAGGTCTGTACTCAGAATCCAATCAACTAATCCACATGGAAGTGCCAATGGTTTGTTAACAAAAATGGGTCTCCTCTTTCCAGATTTTTCATTCCAAAATATAAAACGTTTAAAGTAACATGAATAAATATTTTAAGGTAGAATTTCAGGCAGTAGGAGAGCAGATGGTGAGTTGTTGGGGTGAGGATGGTACAATTTTTAGGGAAATACCTTTGTGGAGTTTTCTCAACCACAGCACAAGAAATTCACAAAGACCACTCTCAACCTTGCTTCTGTATCAGTCTGTCACTCTGAGTCTGCCCTGAATGATAACAGCAATCACAATATATCTATAATGACCTCTGCTGTTACTCATACTATCTTTTATTAAGAGACTTTTCAAGGAGTTGTGATATGAATTTTTAAATTGCCATTTCATGTCTGCAATTCTATGAAATTGCCTTGTAACTCTCACTTGACAAAGAACAAACATAATTTGGTCAAAAGCACCAGCTAATAAATGACTGAGCTGGAACTCTAACTCAAAACTGCAGGATTCGAAAGTCCATGGTCTTAACTATTATGGTCTGCTTTCTGATCATTTCAAATAGATTAAACATGTAGGACATTTACTGGAGGCTCATTTTTATCTTCATAGTTTCTTATTTATTTTTCTCAGCATTCTCTGGTCGATATTATGAGTCAGATGATTAATGATATTTGAACTTCTCAAGTTTTTCAGTAACTCCATTGCAGAGTTGGCAACTTTTATACCCCATGCAAGGCATATTTGGAATAAATGTTTTATTAGTTTAATTTTTCCCCAGTCTTCCCAGTTTCTGGAAAAAAAGTTAAAGGGGAAATTAAAACATATTTATTCCAATTTATTACTAAATTGAAGAGAATAAATCAATGAGATATGATTTGGTATCTGCACTAAATTAAAGATGTTATAGAAAAATGAGTGATTTTTAAATAATATTGGTGAAGGTAAAAATTGACAAAAGTTTTCTCAAGAACAATTAAATAATATAACTCATAAATTCCACTTCTTAGAATTTGATTTCATTAAATAATCAGTGATACACCCAATGATTCATGTATGAGGATATCTGTTTTTTTTTTTTTAATTAGGACAAAAGAGAGAGAGAGAGAAAATGACCTAAACATGTAATACAGACAGCAAATAAAGGATGGTACATTTGTATGCCAGAATGACATGCAGTAATTGGAATGTTTTCTAATTATTTTTATTTTTTAGTGTTTTTCTAATAATTCTTAATGAAAAATTGCTAGCTGCAGAATAGTAAGTTAAAAGATACACATACATGCTCAAGTATATATAACTTTCTGCAAATAAAGACATTATACATAAAAACTGTATTCATAGCAAAGCAAAGGAATTATATCTAGTAAGCTATTATTTTGCTTTACACTAAAAAAAAAAAAAAAAATTCCAGCAAATAATTATTCTTTGAATCAGAAGAAAAATAATTTCCAAAATACTACTCAGAGTTTTTGGTTATATGTAATAGAAATGATCTAGTCTTCTTTGTATTTTCAACCAATTTTTACTTTTCTTAATTTGGGGATTCAATTCCTTTCAACATGTTGCTTACATGTTAATGTATAGGCCTAGTAACAAAACCCTAGCTAACCCTGACTCATTCCAGATTCTCCCTCTCACTGTTAGGCTTTGACTCTGATTTATAGGAAAATAAAAAGATATAATATAATAAAACAATTAGAAGCCAGTTCTCTGAGCTGGGGATGTGTCATGTGAATGTTAGGTCCACTTATCTCTTTTTTGATATAAATTCCCTCTTGTAAAATGCAATCTGCTGACTGAATTGTGTGGAATGGATATCAGGGTATGGCTGATATTCTAAAAAATTACTATAAAAATACTGGAAAGAATAAACAGTGAGAAAGGAGAAATTTTTATGATATTACAAAGGAATTATTTCATATTTGCTTTGCTACATGTAAAGATGATAGTTAAACACCAAGGATTCAATTTTACAACAAAAAGTAAAGGTGCTAAATAATAACAATTCAGGCCCATATCAGTAAGGAATAGCTAAGTATGACCTATAAGCCCATTATTTCAATCATAATATCTTAAAAACCAAAAGAATTATGTTTCCATATTTGCATGTGGTTAAAAGCAACCTTAATGAAATTGTAATCTCATGAGTATCCATTCAGGTAAGATGATATGCAGACAACCACTTACTGATCATGTGATTCATTCATTCTAGAAATGTTAAGCAGCTACAATAGATGAGTTCTGTAGGAAATTCAAATTAAGGCTCTAAATTGGTCCCTATGTTACAATAACCAATGTATGACTAGGATATTAATTAAAAATGAGATTCTTGAACCTTTTTGGCATACTCAGGGAAGCAGAATTTCTAGAGACAGGACCAAGACAACAGAATTTACCTACTTCCCTGGTCAGTTCTTATGCCATTACTTTTGAAAATAGTAAGTTCCCTTATCTTTAGAGAGACAAGAGATGTGTGCATGAAATATGTTAAATAGCAATGCAAAGATGTAATTTGCAAGATATCAGAGAACTAGATCCCTGGTTGACAGCAAAAGCATAGCAGTTAATGACATTGGCAACAGGGACTTCAATGATTTCCTTTGTCAATTGAACTTGATTACATTAGTGTTATGGCTTGGATATAAGGTGGCCCTCAAAACTTCATGTGTGAGACAATGCAAGAAGGTTAAGAGGAGAAATGATTGGGTTATGAGAGTCTTAACCCAATCAGTGAATGAATCCTCCTCATGGGATTAGGTGAATGGTAACTCAAAGCAGGTAGGGTATGGCTGGAGGAGGTAGGTCACTGGGGGCGTAACTTTGGGGTATGTATTTTGTATCTGGCAAATGGAATCTCTCTCTGCTTTCTGATCATCATGTGAGCCACTTCCTTCCACCATACTCTTCTGCCATGATGTTCAGCCTCATCTCCAGTTCTAAGGAATGGAACCAGTCATTTACAGACTAAGACCTCTGAAACCTCTGAAGTCATGAGCCCTCAAAAAAACATTTCCTCTTCTACAATTGTTTTGGTTGGACCTTGTAGTCACAGCTGTAAAACAGCTGACTAAAACAATTAGTGTATTTTGGCCTAAATAGCCACAAAGTTTACCTATGTTCAGTCAGAAAAGTCATGAATCATTAATCTTTAAACTAGCATTAGGTTTGCATGGATGAATGGCTAAATTAGACTACAACTAAAATAAGTGTTTATTCAAGTTAGTATGAAGGGAATGAGATGTTTTGAGGTGTCACTTCTATAGCCACAATTTTTGAAGCCACAGAAAAGAGGATATCTTTTCCAGAAGATAAAATATGTGATGCTCTATTTAATTTCTGGGGAGATAGCCTCCAAGCTTTGAAAAGCAAATAATCAATATTTAGTTTGGAAAAGTAAGAGGAGAGAACAGTTATTGGGAATTTACAAGCAGTATTTCCATATAACAAGTAGCATAATAAGAACTTTATTACTTCAATTATCTGCTAACTCTAAGAGGTGGATATCACTGCACTATCCCCATTTGAAGGATAAGTAAACAAAGTCACATGTAGAATAATGTTGTTTAAGCCCATAAATTGCTAATCTTCAGCTCCTGTAAATGCTATTGTTTAAAGACTGAACAAGAGAGTCTGAGGAAGCAAAAATCAACAACAATAAAAAGCATCTCTCAACTTAGTAAATTAGAGAACAGGAAAAGAATAAAAAGTCAGACTGACCCAATCATGAAAGCCCTTCTATTCATACTGCTGATCAAGCAAATCAAAAGAGAAAGAAAATTCAGAAATCATCTAGACCAACTGCCTGTGTTATAAGCGAGGAAATAAATCCCAAGAGCTGGTAAGTGGTAAGTGGCAGCATTGAGATCTGAATCTAGGTATGTAAATTCACCTATGAATGGAGTTCCCCATCTTCTCCCCACCTCTCAGGTGCTCGGATTCTCTCTTCCAATCAGTATGTAACTTAGAAGGGACATAAAATGTTGGGAAAATACACAAAATTTGCAGTTTATTGTATAAGTTTCCCACTAGAACAATTGTGAACAAAATATGAAATACATAGAAGAACGAACTGATTTGGATTCTCCTTTTTGGAATCAAATCCTTAGCTTGTGTTTTATTCACCTTTTCTTCTCTAGTCCAAGTTTTTAATTATGCACCATCATCTCATTGTTATCTTAATGTTTCTTGTTTTATAGTTCAACCTTTCAATCTATGCATTCTCTAACTCTCTTAAGCATCTTCTATTGGGAGAAATACATTCAAGTGCCCAGCTCATTCATGTCACACTTGCATGAGCTACTTTGCATTGCAAGGTTAAGTTTCATCATCTATGAAGATGGACATAATATTGTCTAGGTCATAGGGTTGCTGTGAGAAATGAACCTAAGTAAAATACTACTATTATGTTGACTAATACATCAGGTGTTCAAAACTGTAAATGATTCTTCCCTTCTTTCCTTCTCCCAAATGTTTAATTTCAATGTTTATTGTAATTCTGTTGACAAATTCAGCTACCATCTTTTTCATCACTTGCCCTTTTCTGTACCTTGGAAAATTCCCTTTTGATCCTGTAGTTTCAACTTTCTAAATTTCATCCTTGAGTGTTTTTCTACAGTCCCTAAGTCTTTGAAAAGGAAAAGGAGGGAGGAAGGCGGGGGGAAACAACAGTTGAGTGAGCAATCTGACTGTCAACTAGCTTTTCTCATTCTTTCCTTTTGTTTCAATTCTGTCCCATTCAATCAATTTTTGCTTAAAATAAATCCGGTTTATTGTATTCCCACGATGTGTGTTGCCCTCTAAGATATCCACTGAGAAATTGAAGGGCTCTTTTCACTAGCAATAAGCTACAGAAACATCTGTTAGAATAACTGCCTCTAGTCATGCTATTGGCAGGGTTTGGGGTGAGATTACCACCCAGAGATTACCAAAAACATGGCATTGTTTTTTTTTAGAAGCCTAAATTTCTGTTATTTTTTTCATAGCTGTGCTCCATGGAAATGGTTAAGTTTTCCAAGTCCTTTCCTTCTTAAAATAATCAGCTCCTTAAGCCTTTGGAATATAAATCATTTTAAAATTCACACTGTTGAGCTGTAGGGATAAAAGAAAGATCTTGGAGCTTGAAGAGAGAAAAAACATGTGCAAAAGGCAGGGGGTTAGGTCATGGCACCTGATATAAAAGAGGCAAAGTTATAGACGTATTAGAGAGCAGACTCAGGGGCTGAGGTTTGAAAAATAAATTTTACTCTCTATAAAATAATATCCTGGCTTAAGTTGAGAGATTCAAGACCCTATGTTCAACTCTGTGTCTCTAATATCTTGGAGACACAACTCATAATCAGCTCTTAAACTTGAAATTCTAGGTAGACTATTCTAAGCAATATTAATCTGTAGCCCCAAAAAAATATGGTTCTAAAAAGCAATTGTCATTCACTAACACCTGCAGTCAGCCCTAAAGGTATTTGTACTCAAAACAAACAACCCAAACCTTTTCATTTACAACTCACCTGTATTCTGGAAATCTTAATTTCAGAGAGGAAATAATGAACAATAATTGAATTGGAAACTTTTAATGATATATATATAAATATTCACTAAAACCAAATGAACTGGAGTGGTGGCAGACCCATTGTCCCCATTCTGCAGCTGGCCAGGAATCTGTGGGAAGGAAGGTCAGGGCAGCACGCCTTCCTTGCTGTCTGCCAGCTCTGTCTGCAGCTGAGCAAGACAGGAGGGCTTTGAAGGGAGGTCTCTGGCTGGAAGTGACTTGGCAGCATTCAAGGGTCAGGTGCACAAGTGCAGCTGGAATTGTTCCCCTTTCATATTGTCTTTTTGTTTCATAAATGCTCATAATTTGGGAGAAAGTTTAATAATCTTTTTTCTCCCATTAATTTATTGACTTAAGGTATTTACGGGGTACATTTTCATCAAAAGAAACAGAGCAGATTAGGTCCTAACGTATTTGTTTATATCCCTTTCACTATAATTTATTGGACCCTTCCCAAAAGGCCACATGCTAGAAGAGGCTCTAGGTACTGTGGATTTAAAGATGGAACAAAAGATTCCTGCTGCCAAAAAGTGCATGGTTAGGTTCAGTCAACCAACTTTTACTTAAATAATAATAACTCTCTGGTGAGATAAATGCTAAAAGTTGTTTGTACGTGGTGCTTCCTAATGATCTAGATAATGGAAATGGTTCCATTATCCCTCCCACATTTCTGAGGTCTTAAAGAAAAACTGCATGTGTAGATCTTAGCTGCTGAATTTATGAACTAGGGTAAACTAAAATCAATAATTTTAAACAGAGAAGGGCCTAATATCTTTGTTTACTCTTTTATATGCAGAGTTTTTTAAAATGCATATAATAAATGACTATACAAAGGGTGTCATCAAGAATGTTATTTTTCATTACAAGTATTTATGCTGATTTAAATGAAGATAAGGTTTATAAGAACAAAATGTGAAAGTAATAAGACTTAGGTGGTGAAGAGTGCCCTATTGATACACATATAATGTTTTCTCAGTGCTTGTGAATTTATTGTACATCATTAATGCAGATCAAATGAATATTAGGTCATATATGGCCTAAGGTGAGTATGATACTTTACGAAGCATAATTATTTAGCAAGAGTGAAGTAAAATCCAAATTAATCAAAAGTCAAGCACATGAAGGTTTCTGGTTTGGTTGTGTTGAGTTTTCTCCTGCAATTAAACATCAGATCAAAGACAAAAGCAGAACAAAATCCTCCAAGAACTAGTATTAGAGATGTAAAATGAAGCATTTCCTGATGTACTTTACATTCAGTCTCATGTTTTCTAAACTTTCTACCTTAACAGGCAGTCTGCAAAGTCAGAATTGACCCTTCTAGGGCTGATTCCACCAAATTCCCAATTAAAATACAGTTTTAATAACATCCACTTTTCCTCCCATGAAAAACTCAATTACAATTTCCATCGGTTCTTAAAGGTGCTAGTTTTTGCATTATAAGCCATTTTTATATAATCTACGGATGAATTTAAAATCTACCAATTAAAAATGATACAAGGTCTTATTACTTAGAATCTTTGTATTATACTTATTAAAAGAGCTCTGTTAGATTTACTTTGACATAATTTTAACTATATCATGCTTATGTAATCACAAAAAAATGTGAAATATTTTTCTGGTAACACTATCACATTCTGAGTCTGAATTTTCTTTATCACTTTTCAACTTAAAGATGTCACTACCCATGTCTTTTGTACAAATAGTTTTCTTTGAACTGAAAAGAGTCAATCATATTTTTAATGAGAAAGTTCTGCTAGTATTTCTGAGATTTTCTTCTAAACATCTGACGCCCATTCCACCAGTCTTGATGTCAACGTTTCCTAAATTTGAACAGAAGTGTTACTGAAAATTTTTAAAGCAATGAACAGGATCCATATTACCTCATCAAATGATCTTTAAAAGGTGGAAAGAATATTACATTGAGAGATGAAGTTGTTTAGACAGGTCACCACAGATCACAATCAAGTCCGCTCATGAGCAGGTAATGAGCATTATGCTGAACCAGCCACCTGACCAAAAGAGATTGTAAGGTACCGTGGCTTGTAAGCCATGTTGCAATTTCAGAGATGTTAGGATTGAAAACATGCACCTTAGAAACAATGAAGCAGAGCAACCCCAAATTGAATTATATAGAATAGCATATTTCTCAGACATTCTGATTTACATACTAATCATAATCTGTATATTAATATTTATGCATCAAACTCCACATCAAGCAAAACATAACATATGGCCACATACAGAAGAGAATGCTATCAAAAATGGTGAGTTTTAGGTTTTGTTACCATGGACAAGAGAAAAAACAATAATGGTTTTTGATCTAAGGGATGAAACCAATAATTACTAATAATATAAAGGATATTTGACTTGAGTAAAATATATATTATCAAGGGAAAATAAAATAGAAGATGAGAAAGGAAACCTCTCTTTCCAACACTCTTGATATTTAAAAATGTTAAAAACTTGAAATTGGTTTATAGCCAATGGAAATTTAATAAGCAAAGCCTTTAGGATGGAGGAGGAATTGTGATGTATTTTGTGAAAATTCCTGTTAAAGAGATATTTCCTTATTTTTAAACTATCTCCAAAGAAACACCAGTCCCTGAGCAACATCACACAGAATTTATAGAAGAAAGAACGTTCATTTGGAACCAAAAGATATTTAAATGATACAGTTTGGCAAGTTGTCCATAAATAACTTACATGAGGGTCTAGTTATGTTTTTGGATTCCAAGGTACATACTAGAGTATGGACAAAGAGTATTATAAAAGAACATTTTGCTCCTTACCAATGCACTTGATATATGTACAACTAAGCAGATCTTAGAATGCAAAGGTTTCCACATGTTTAAAACCTCTAAACTATTTCAAGGACAATGGCTCTACCACCTTTAATTCGTGCATCTGATAATACGTGACACATAATTAACACTTAATGATACAGTCCATCATATTAATTTTGTAGGACCATAATAGGGCACATGCAAGAATAAATGAAGGATGAGGTCAAAAAGACGAATTTAAATTGAGAGCCCTGCTATCAGTTCTCCTTAATAAATGTTAGTGAACACGTCTAATTAATAACCCAAATCCTCATTAGAAATTCACTCAAGTATTTTCTGAACTGGTAGGGATTTTGTAGAACTTTAATTCAGCTCCAGCAAACAATGTTGCAGTATTTTCAAAGATGTTTAAATATCTAGATGTAAGACATCTAATAAGAAAATTAAGTCCAGAAATGCAAATTTCATTTAAAAAAAGGTAGTAAATGTTCTTATTTAAAATACATAGTATATTACTGATAATTTTACTTATATAATAAGCATTTATTCCTGTCTTTCTGTATTTATGTCCCTACCTCCATCTACTTATTTACTTCTCTCTATCTACCAATCTAGTAAATTATGTGATACGATAGCTTCATGTGAGATGGTCCCACTAATGCCTGTTTCTCCAGGTACATTACTCTATTGCTTCTTAACCCTTGATTCCAGTCAAGTAGCAGCCATTGGCTGCTAGTCATTGGCACTGTTTGCTTTACACAAATGTTGCTGTTATTTCAGAACTCAAAGTCCTTTCTCATGCTCCTCTCTTTACTTGGAATGCCTCTACACCATGTCCAAGAACCTTGTTATGCTTCAAACATCATTGACATAAAATGAAGTCACTGTCATCAACGTTTTATATGTGGCCACTGAGCTGTAAGGGCTACAAGGTGTGTGAAAATTTTCAACTGAATTGTTGAAAAAAATCAATGAATTTGAAATCAAAAGTGATCATGAATTTACAAAATTTTGAAAGCATTTCCTGAGGACTGAAGATACAGATTTGTCAATCTGATGTACATATTTTACTTTGGGAAGGTCCCGCATGACAACAGAATAAGCAAAAATCTCTAAGGAGTTTCTCATATTTATCTTCCAGTCTGATAATTCAAAATTCAAAAATGAGTTGTGAAAACTGGATGTGTCAAAGAAAATTTTTAATTTTCTCAACATTGTTACTGATTCAATAATTGCTTTAAATAAAATCCCTAAAATATTTAATTGAAAAGAAAGTAATTACCTGTGAGACTCCTAGATCAGTTTTCATAAACTGCTATAACATGAGTACAATTTTTTCTCAAATATATTATGTGACAGTTTATTTTTAACAAATCTTATACATGTATCTACAGAAGAAAGTTCCATCTCTGAATTAAAGTTATTTTAAACTTGAAGTTTAAATTGTTTTGAAGAACATATCTAGAATATAATACTATATTTAATAGTCAGCCTTAATAGAACAGGAGTAGCTGAAATTCAAGATGAAAATTATGAAATAGACTCATGATTCCAACAATATAAAATCCAGGTGAGGAACAGGCTAGACTTTATATACATCTCTTATACACAAATGCCATAAACACAATAACATATCTCAAAGGAAAATCATTTTGATTTAGTAAAGTCCCTTTTGTTTGTAGATTTCAAGTGACAAAGTTTTTATATAAAAGCATTTTGCTTTGACAAAGGTTTTATTAAATTAAGAAAGATCCATAGATACCACAAAAGAAATTGTCATATTTACAGCACCAGTTCATATAAAGACTCTACTAATGATTTGGCTATGTATTATCCAGATTCATTAGAATCTTATTCAAAATTTAATACATAAGCATACATTCAGAATTGTCTGCACTACCCAGCCTGTGGTATTTTTGTTATATAACATATCCCATTTTTGTTATATAGCAGCACAAACTGACTAGAACATCTGACTTAAAATACAGACAATCTTTCTAAACTATAAATCTGAATATTGCTTTTCATAGACCTACAGGACTCAAGCTATGGAAGATGAAATTCTTCTTTAGGTTTTGCCATCTCTGAGGAATCTAATAGCATTTACTACATGAAGTTCAGAATCCAAAGAGCATACGTTTGCTCATAAAGAAAAACTATGTAGAAACTCTCAGTGTCCCAGGCAACTAACATAAACAAACAAAATTCCTTTCTGGAAAAAATTTTTTATCCTGGAATTTAACAAAATTCACAATGAAATTTTAAAGAAAAATAAGTACCTTGCTGTTAAAATTTGACTAAACACTCAAAGCCCCCTAAGAAAGGACAAAGAAAAACAGCAGCAACAGAATCAGGCCCATAGGAAGCTCAGGTATTTCAGTTATAACACAGACAATATAGAAGCATATGTTTATAAAGATTTAAGAAAAGAACCCCATGTTCTCAATGGATAATAGAAGCTACATCAATTCAAATCTCTCAACACATTCTTTTCTTTAAAAAAAGTAGACCTACAAAAAAAAAAAAAAAAACTCTCATCTATGACATAACTGGGAGAAAAGGATTATTTCAGAATTCAAATTATGTGAAGGTAATAAAATGCATGTGAAATGGAATTATATATAACATATGTATGTGTTTGTGTATATAGATATATTCATATATCTACATATACATATGAAAAGAAATGCTAAAAAATCAATGAGACAAGCATCTAGTTCAGTAATTCAGGAAATTATATGCTTGTACAGCAGTACATATTCTAAACAAAACAAACAGAATTTAGGAAATTAACAGATAAATCACAAGTAAAAGTAGAAGTAAGGTAAAAATTAAAACAACCAAATTAGATGACAACAAAAAAATTAATCAGCAATGTAAACAACCTACCTTTTGGAAAAAGTTTTACAATGGACAAATTTCCAGTGATCAAATGATTAAAACAAAAGGCAAGATAAGGAAAAAAAATTAGAATAAACTGGAGATATAATTATAGATGATAAAGATATTTTCCAGATAATTGTAAAAGGATATAAGGATATTAAGCCAGGAAATGAAAAAATATACATAACAAATTCCTAAGAGGAAAAAGTAACTAAACAATGGAAGACTTGTAATTATATTCATGTGATATGAGCATTTATATAGAAAGTCTGAGAGAACTTACAGCTTAATGATTAATTTATTTAAGAAGGGTTTAGCCAGTTAATGTATATTTATTGTTATTAATTGCATTTGTCTGTACCAGGAAGAAACAATTTGACAATAAAATTCTGGCAATTCTACAGATATTGACTAGTACTGTGAGGGTACTGCAGACTTCCTGCAAAATGGAAGAAGCATTGGCTTGTCCATTAGCAATGACAGCTGTAGTTACAAGGCTCTTACAGCCTCAACCATAACAGCAACAATGGATTCTGGGTAACATCATTTTTCTTATCCATTCCACACATTAGGGTGTTTAGCAGTTATAGTTATTAAGTTGAAAAGTATTCCCTTCTCCTCTTTGATTCTCTTGCCCTTCCCCTTTTGTAATCCATTAGCTGTACAAAATTTTTCTTATTTGAAACACCTAAGTAGCTTTTATGAACACTCCCCAATACATATACCTTAGGCAATGAAACAATATTTACTGACTTAGTAAGTTCACTCTTCTAGTGTACATTAGCAACCATCTTTCATAGTTTCCTAAAGACTATTTCTTTCATAGTCAACTTCAATCTGTTCTTCCTGAATCAACAGATAGGTTTATATAAACATAAACTTGAAGACCAATTCTTATGACCTGGATGTTAAATGTCCCCCAAAGGTAATGAGTTGAAGTCGTGGTCGTGAACTTTGGTGCAGTATTTATTTATTTGGGGAGATGGTGCAGTATTCAGAAGGCAGCACTTTGTGCAAGGAAGACAGGTCCTTGGGACCATGTACCTGAAGGGTATGTTGGAACCCTACCCACTTTCTCTCTCTCTTCTTGCTTCTCAGCTGCCTTAACGTGAGCAGCTTTGCTTCAGCATGCACTTCCTACCACGATATTCTGCCTTATCATAGGTCCAAACCAATGAGACCAAGTGGCCATGGACAGAAAACTCCAAAACTACAAACTAAAATAAACCTTTCCTCCTCTCAAGTTGTTTACCTCAGGTATTTTGTCACAGTGATAGAAATATGATTAACACAGAAAATACATACTGAGTAGTGGAGTCATTGCTGAAACTATAACTGATAATGTGGTTTAGAACTGGTTTATGGGAGGAGTGTGGAAAGGTTTGTAGATGAAGCATAAAGAAGCCCTAGAATAGTGTAAGGGAAGCTTACTGGACCATCTGGTAAGGACTCAGAGGACCAGAATGCTGATAGGAATTCAGAACGTAAAAGTTGTGCTGATGAGGATTCAAGATGGGAATGAAGACTCAACTGAGAACTGTATTAGGGGCCATTCGTGTCACATTCTGTTAAAAACATTCTGTCTACATTTTTCAATGCTTGGGACTGTGTAGGAGGCTGACTTTAAAAATGATGAATGAGTTTATCTGGTAAAGGAAATTTCAAAGCAGCACAGTATTCAGTCTATGGAATGGTTATTGCTGGCTGCTTTTATTCCAGTTTATAGTGAGACTAAGAAGTAAAATACTGAGAAGAAAAATTTTGAAAATGTGCTGTTTGGCCAGAAAAGTGTAAAATTGTAGTCAGGAAAGGGTGTGTTGCTAAAGAGCTAATCATCATTAAAAAGAAGCCAAGAACTTTGCATTACACTAGGAAAATAGAAAATATGCTTTAATTACCTCTCAGGAATCAGCAAGACCCCACCTATTACAAGCTAAAGTTATCTGCTTGAGAAAAGAGCTCCAAGGCAGTCTGGCACAGGGTTGCTTAGGAATTGTTTCCCTGGAATGTATTTCTACATGTTCAACCATCCAGGCACTCAGGGGCTGCTGCAGCCTTGGTGTAAGCAAATCCAATACAGTCATGCTGGTGGTGGCAGACGCTGGTATTATCCATGTGATGCTGATAGGGCAGGCATGAACAATGCAAGAGTTTTGGGATCATGACGCCTTCCATCAAGATTTCAAAGGAAGTCCTAGGAAGCCAGGAAGAATGTGGCAGGTTCAAAATTCCTGTAAACAATCCCTGAAAAGCTGATATGTGAACCTGAATCTAAATGGAGACCAGAAGAAGTTAGAGATGGCAGGAATGTGGCACCTAGGTGAAGTTCCAGGTGGTGAGCAGAGCCAGCCCAAGAAAGATGCCATGTGGCTGCAGTTGGTAAGGTCAGGGGCTGCCCAAGCCCTCGGGATCCCATATCCCTTGATCCCGTAACATAGAAGGCATACATGCAGCTACAAGAAGTAATGTTTGCCTTGTTGGATTTCATTCTTGCTTTCTGATCCCTCCATGTTCCTATTCCTCCTTTTTTTTGAATGGGAGTGTTTATGCCATTGTGTGTAGGGAGCATGTGACTTGGTTTTGACTTTTTATAGAGGCTCCCAATTTAGAGTTTGCCTTGAATCTAAGACTTTGGACTTGGACTTTTGAGCAATCTGGAGATGGACTAAATGTGCCTTGCATTAGGAAATGGACATGAACATTTGGGGGCCAGGGACAGAATAGAATGGTTTAGATGTTAAAGGTCCCCCAAAAGTCATGTGTTGGAGGTTTGGTTACCAGCCTTTGACACTATTGGAAGGTAGCAGAACTTTTAGGAGGTGGGGCCTATTAGGAAAGAAATTTATTATGTACATATTTTCACTTCCTGGCATTATACTACATTTTTTATTAAGCTTGCTTTATAGTATGATTTGAAATTGGGAGGTATGAAGCTCCAAATTTGTTTTTCTCCAAATTTGTTCAGTGTTGATTTGTCTCTTCAGAGTCCCTTGAAATTTCTTATGACCATTAGGATCAGTTTTCCTATTTCTGCCCATAGGAATCACATTGAGTGTATAGATTGATTTGCATAATGTTGCCACTCTAAAATACATTGTCTTTAAATATATGAACATGGTATCTCTTTACATTTATTTGGGTTTTACTTTAATTTCCATCAGAAATGTTCTGTAATTCTCTGTGTATATGTCCTACTCCTTGTTTGAATTTATTCCAAAGATGGTTATCATTATTGGGTGCTCTTAATTTCATTTTTAGTTTGTCTGTTACCAGTATATAGATATAAAATGGATTTGTGTGTGTGCATGTGTGTGTATGTTTGATATTTTGCTTAGAGTTTGTGTTAGTGGTCATGGATTAGTGTTAGGATTGGGGATTAAGGTTTAGAGTTAGGGCTAGGATTTAATAGGGTTAGGGGTTAGGTTTAATGTCTGGGTTAGGAGTTAATATTAGTGTCATGATAGGGGTTAGGCATTGGGGTTATGGTTAATGTAGGTAAAGATGTTAGTTCATTGGGTGCAGGGCCTTGATGGGTATATTAGGACCCTTGTCACATCTTCTCTCCTTTACTGTTCCCTGTTTGATGTGTGTTCCCTGTCATTATGTTCTTCACTACTAACCCAATGTAATGAACCCAAGTGAACATGGAATGAAATTATGAAACTATGATCCAAAGTAAATCTTTACTACTTTCGTTTGTCCCAGGATTTTATAATAGGGGCTGAGAACAAATAATAACTTACTATCTTGTTTTCCAGATGTTTATATTATGTTTTGAGTAAGAATGAGGGTCCATAATCTAATCACTTCATTTCTGGATATTTCTGAATTAACAGGAGCTTTTGAGAGATACCCCATACTATTCAAACTATAACAGACCTAAATTGACTATGTACATGTTTGAATATAAATATATTCATATGTGTATATTTGACTCAGTATTGTTGTGCTGCTATGACAAATACCACAGACTGGATAATTCCTGAGTAATATAAATTTATTTCTCACCAATCTAGCGATTGAGAAATCCAAGATTTGCTGTCTGGTTAGGGCATTCTTACTGCATTCTCACATGGCAGGAGGACAAAAGGAACAAACTCCCTTTGTCAAGCACTTTTATAAGAAAATCTAATTCCATGCATGAAGGAGAAATTCTTATGGCCTAATTAAAGGACCCCAACTTTTAATATTATCACATTGGCAACTGTTTTGGTCAGCATTTTCAGCACTGTGACCAAAAGACCTGACAAGAACAATTTTAGAGGAGAAAAAGTGTATTTGGCTCATGGTTCCAGAGGTAATAGTCCATAGATGAATAGCTCCATTGCTCTGGGCCCAAGGGGAGGCAAATCATCATGGCAGAAGAGTGTGGTGGAGAAAAGCGGTTCAGGACATGGTCATCAGAAAGCGGAGACAGAGTTCCTCACCAGGGACAAAATATAAACCCCAAAGGCATATCCCCAAAGACCAACCTCCTTTAGCCACACCCTACCTCCGGCTAGTGAATTAACACACTGATTAAGTTAAGTCTCTCATAACTCAATCATTTCATCTCTGAATATTCCAGTGTTTGGGGGCTATCTCATATCTAAACCATAAGAGCAAATCCTAAATTTTGTAGGGGACATATTGAAACCAACCAACATGTATATAATTTACATGCAAGTACTTATCCATGCCATCTCTGTATGTGTATACATTTACCATTTTTTAACATTAATTTCTATTATATACATTTTCATATCAACTATCCTAAAAAAGATAAACCATTGAACTTTAAATGCCTTTATTATTTCCCCTTGTACCTTTACTTCTTAAACATGTTAAGACATCTGTTTTGTAGGAGAGTGAAAGTCTACATTGTTTCAACATTCCTATAGAGTCATTTGAATACAGACATCAATCCATTTTTTACTTCTATTCAAACAAACCAAACATTTCATAATTCTGAGGACAAATAAAGATGCAAAAAGCAGTCATTTGCAAAGAATAAAAAAAATATTGCCTCATCAACAAACTATTAAAAAAAAACAGTTAATTTAACTAAGACAATGAGGACAGTTTTGAAACACTATAGTAATGGCCAAACCAAAGAGTTTTAAATGATTGCTACAGAAGTTAAGGTAGATAGAAAGGAATAAAAGTATTTCATTTTTTGACTGTTCTTTAGGAAATTTTCTGCTGAAGGTTTTACCTTCCAAAAAGTAATAAGTACTAGTCAGTGACTTTCCCAATGTGCAAACACATTTTTACCTAGGTTGATACATTTAGAAATAACCATAAGTTTATAGCACTTAGAAATACATTTAGCAATGTGAAATTAAATTATAAGTATTAAACAAAAAATTTCATTTCTAGTGTCCTTGTAACTAAGATAATGATATATTTTGCATTTCAAAGTCTTTTTGTATGGTTAGCTAAGATTTCAAAAATTGAAGAGCCAAGAATTCTCATCATTTGAAGTTTTGTTATTTTAATGATCCTTTAATTTATAAATCCAACAAATTAACATTATTTTAATTTTAGGGCAGACTTAAACTAGATTAAATTTTTAAAAATTAAGAGAGGCCACTTTTAACATAGAAAGAGCACTAGGTTTATATTGACTGTCTTTTGTAAATTCTGAGTTTCCATGCAACCTATATTGTAAGCAAAATTTAAAGTCAGAGAAACTAATTTTGTTGTTGATGTTGTTCATCCTTTGGTCAAAGTGGTCCCTACTTCACTCATGTTGGATTTGAGTTATCTTAAAAGTCAAGGTGGTGGTTGTGTGTCATGTGGAAAGGCCGATTCTGGAGTCAGTGATTCTGGGTTCTAAACATGGCCCACCACTATTTTAGCTATGTGACTCTGGGAAAATTATTCAGTTCTCTGAGTGCTTCATCTTATTATTAGTTAAGCAGAATCATTTATTTCAAAAGGTTGCTGCAAGGATTAAATAAGTTAATAAATAAAGGTTTCTAAACAATTTCTGCCACAGAGTATTTGTTATGAGTATTTATTAAGTAGTGAGAAATACAGAAAAGTACCTACATAAATAATTCAGATAAACAACAAACACACTTTTTCAGATTCTACAACCTTGTGTGAATGTCAATATGATCAACATGAAAATTCCATCTTTTCAATGTGTTCATTGATAAGCTACAAAAGTGAAGTGGAGTATAGGGAGGGACCTGTACATGAATTTAACCAGCCATTTGTTCAGTATTAATTCATTTATTTTTTTCTCCCCTTTGTTGATACAAAGAAATGCCCACATGGAATATTAACTGATTTGTCTTAACCTGTTACTGGAAACAAATAAACAAATTAGATCAAAATCATTTCTTTTATACGGATATTCTACCCCTCCCAGAAGGAAAGTTAATGAACTGTCTAGGAAAGAGAAAGAAAAACAAACAAGAGAACCATTGACCCTGCTCCCA
The DNA here is from genome assembly GCF_902686445.1 of Sciurus carolinensis. Classification (NCBI taxonomy): domain Eukaryota; kingdom Metazoa; phylum Chordata; class Mammalia; order Rodentia; family Sciuridae; genus Sciurus; species Sciurus carolinensis. The sequence goes on from NC_062229.1 coordinate 39,079,688, forward strand.
AGACAAAGCATGTGTCGAACATAGCTTCCTCTGTTTGGTTCCGTAGTGTATCTGTTTTCATGCCTGGACATTTCTTTTATGAGGTACAATAGGAGGTTAATGGATCAGATGAGCAGATGGTAATATTCTGGAAAATAATGATAATACTTCCGCCACTGCCAGGGTCTCAACCCTGCTGAGTGATACAGCAACTCAGCAGTGGGGAATTGTTCCTGGGGGTACACAGACAATCTGCAGTATTGCTTCCATTAAGTGGCTAAATGATTAGCTGCTGCCTGCACACACACACACACACAGCCTGCACATGAACATGTTGTGTAAAATTCACTATTAAACAATTGTTCTAAGGAATGTCCAGGGACCATCAATTTTTCAAGTCAATAAATGTCTAAACAGTATCAGCTACATGCTGAGCAATATTGCATAGTACTTTCAAAAATATCTTTTGTTTAACATTAGATATGCCTAAAATAATTGGGGACATTATGTGGATAATTAAAAAATTAGTGTGTGTCATTTTCTGGTGTAAGAAAAATATATAACAACATGAGAAAACATTTCACAAGTACTGCTTAAGAAAAAGTAATTTTAACTTTTAAAAAGTAACTGGGAGGTCTGGAGAAGTTAATTTAGGTGCAGTTCTTCCAAATAAAATGATGGTAAATAGATATTTAAAAGAAATAACTCAGAGGAACAAAAGGAAATGAAGAGGAGACTATGCAACATAACAGACAGTTGGATATCAGAAACATTAGGGAAAGGTTGCTTATTTGGTTCTGGAAAAGCTAAATCTGATGCTGTACTGAAAATGTAAGAGATTACCCACTTTTTGCTACATAACTCTCACAGACAAAAGAGTTGGTAGTATGGGAACTTGCAGAAGGAGGCAGGGCAATGAAGCAAAACCAATGCATACCCCAAGAAATTTGATGCTCAAATTCCTTCTTCTACTTTGCATAGATTCCAACTGCCATCAACCCACCTCTGTGAAAGACTAGAAGATTTTTGTCCCAACAAGTAAATAAATATGTCTTAGTTTATCTAAGATCATAAGTTCCTTAGCAAAAGAAGTAAGATTTTACATATGCATGTTGAGCTTGCAAAAGAATAGAAGAATCTTCTGTTGTGAATCTGACCAACTAACTGAAAGGTCATGATTTGGGGGATTTCCCCAATAAAATAGCACAGCCAACTCAGATTTGAAAATTATCATCTGCATATATGTATTTTCAACCAGTTCTGGCTCCATACTCTTAAGTCTGAGCTTATAGAGAGAATAATACACAAATATTTGAGGAAAGAAAATAGTGTGCAAAACACAAACCAAAACACAGAAGAAAAAAAATTTGAGGGAAATGAGATGATGCTTGGAGAATAACACTTCAGAAATATTGTTGATATTCTTAAAAGAATATAAGTCCTTAAAAGGAAATATTTTATTCATGAATCAAGAAGATGATATAAAAAGATCATACAAAAAACAAAAAAATACTCTTGAAAATTATAAGATATATTAATCAAAATTAAAGCCTCAGTAGAAAGGTGGAAAGCTAAAGACAAGGAAATCTCCCAGAAAACAGAACAAAAGTGGGAAAATATATTTTTCAATTCAAGTCCAACATGAGTGAAGTAGGGACCACTTTGACCAAATATATGAAAACATATATTTCATATATATATGAGAGAAAAGATGCTTAGAAAATGAACCTTGAAAATTGAACATATGAATAATAGCAGTTGCAGATAGAAAAAAATGAGTTAAAGCAGAATGGGAGGAAAATTTTTCAATATAAAAGTAGATATTTTCAAAAAGAAGAACTCAAAATTTCTAGATTTGAAAGTCCTCCAATTTTCCATAACGTAGGAAAAGAGATCCTCATGAAGACCACACATACAATAATGATGTAAAAAAAATTAAGATACTAAAATTATCTGTACAAGAAAACAATTATCATAAATATGGTCATGAATCCAACAAGCAGGGATAGAGTACATAGTCAGACATAAAGGAGTTGGGGAGAAAAAAAAATAAGGCTTACTCCATTGTGGTTAACAAAATGTCACTGTACCTTGGAAGAACAAGCATATGCAGAGGTCTTTCACCTCTTTCGTTAGATTGATTTCCAAGTTTTTTTTTTTTTTTTTTTTTTTTTTGAGGCTATTGTGAATGGGGTAGTTTTCCTAATTAATCTTTCAGAGGATTCATCACTTATGAATAGAAATGCATTAGATTTATGCATGTTGATTTTATATCCTGCCACTTTGCTGAATTCATTTATTAGTTCTAGAAGTTTTCTGGTGGAGTTTTTTGATCCTCTAAACATAGAATCATGATGTCAGCAAATTGTGATAGTTTGAGTTCTTCTTTTCTTTAATTCTTTGGTCTGTCTAATTGTTCTGGCTAGAGTTTTGAGGATGATGCTTATTAGACATGGGCAGTGAGGGTATCCCTATCTTGATCCAGTTTTAGAGGGAATGCTTTTAGTTTTTCTCCATTTAGAATGATGTTGACCTTGGGCTTAGTACAGACAGCCTTTACAATGTTGAGGTATGTTCCTACTATCCCTAATTTTTCTAGTGTTTTGAGCATGAAGTGATGCTGTATTTTATCAAATGCTTTATCTGCATCTATTAAAATGATCATATGATTCTTAACTTTAAGTCTATTGATGTGATGAATTACATTTATTGATCTCTGGATGTTGAATCAACCTTGAATAATAACCCAATCAATAAATGGGCTAAGGAACTGAGCAGATACTTCACAGAAGAAGATATACAATTGATCAACAAATAAATGAAAAAAAAAAAGTTCAACATTTCTAGTAATTAGAGAAATGCAAATCAAAAGTACTCTAAGATTTCATCTCACTCTAATTAGAATGGCTATTACCAAGAACACAAACAGTAATGGGAGTTGGCAGGGATGTGGGGGAAACAGTACACTCATACATTGCTGGTGGGATTGCAAATTAGTGCAGCCACTCTGTAAAGCAGTATGGAGAGTTCTCAGAAAACTTGGAATGAACCCACCATTTGACCCAGCTATCACACTCCTCTGTTTCTACCCAAAGGACTGAAAATCAGCAAACTACAGTGATGCAGCCACATCAATGTTACAGCAGCTCAATTCACAATAGCTAGATTGTGGAACCAACCTAGATGCCTTTCAATAGATGAATGGATAAAGAAACTGTGATATATATACACAATAAAATATTATTCAACCATAAAGAAGAATAAAAATATGGCATTTGCAGATAAATGGATGGAGATGGAGAATATCATACTAAGTGAAAAAAGCCAATTCCAAACAACCAAAGTCCAAATGTTTTCTCTGATTAGTGGATGCTGATACATAATGCAGTGAGTATAAGGGAAGAATGGAGGACTTTTGGATTGTGTAGAGGGAAATGAGGGGAGGGGAGGGGGCAGGGAAAGGAAAGACGGTGGAATGAGACAAACATTATTATCCTACAAACATGTATGATTATACAAATGGTGTGACTCTACATCATGTACAACCAGAGAAATGAAAAGTTATACTCCATTTGTGTGCAACAACTCAAAATGCATTCTGCTGTCATATACAACTAAATAGAAGAAGAAAATTTAAAAAGAAAAAAACATGAAGAGTGATGAGACTCTTTCATTTAAGGACCAGATTCATTGTAATTTATGCTATGACTTTAAACCCCAGTTAGTTTCTAGGTTTCACTCAGATACTAATGTAAACTTTTCAACATGACATGCCCATTGGAGGTACACTAAGCCATGATTCATAGCATCCCAGTAACCACCTCACATACATAACACATGAAGAATAAGGTTCCCAGACAAAATATAAAAACTTGACACATGGAAAGTCCAAGGATGTTTCCTCTCTTAGTGGCAGTCCACTCCATGCATATTGGAGAATTACATTCATTTTACTAAATAAAACCTTTATTTTTTTTTCTAACTGTGTCTCTTGCCTGAAATCTTTCTTTCTGGAAGAAGAACTAAGGAATCCTCTACTTGGTAACAGCATCAGGTTTGTTTAGAAGCCTAAATCCAAACTAATATGAAGAAATGCCTTCAAAACTCTCAAGAAGCTGGGGATGTAGCTCAGTGGTAGCATGCTTGTTTAACATGTGCAAGGGCCTGAGTTCCATGCCCATCACTGTACAATAACCTCTAAAGATAATGATCTGCAACCAAGAATTTATATCCAACTAAACTATCAACCAAGTGTAATATAGAAAAAGACATTTTCAGATAGGTATGGTTGTGAAACAATTTACTTTTAATGTACCTTTGTCACAAAGATACTGGACATTAAGTTTTATAAAAACAAGGAAATAATCCCCCTAAATGGAAAGACCCAGAATCCCAGAAACAGGAGTTCCAACACTAGAGTGAGATACTGTGAGAGTAAAAGATACCCTCAAAATGGCCATGGTGGGAGATCGCATGATAACAGAACTCGGTAAAGAGCAAGTTGCCAGATAAGAAACTCTGGAAGAGACGTTTTAGCCAGATGAAATTAAAATGGAATTCAATGGATATAAAACTATTGGGAAGGGAGTTCCTAACTGGTTGCCTTTGGGTATCCAACTTAGCGGTATATGAATCATTAAGCATGTGAACCAGATTAAAAAAATAATAATAATCCCCACACAATTATCAATTCCTACAAAAATTAGTTATTAAATATATAAAAATAGTGCATTGTTGCCTCCTTTGTCAAAAACTGGGAACACTGAACATAGATCTAAATCAAACTATAAAATATCCATGCTGGGAAATGGGAACTGGACATCTGTATGGTAGAGGTAGGATGGAAAAGAGAACTAAGTCATTTTCCAGAATGGACAGGTTGCACTTAATACTAACAGCAATGCAGTAATATGAGCGTGTAATTTAGTGAAGTGCAGGTTTTAAAAAAAATAGAACGTAAAAGAGTTGAAAGTGGCTGTCTCTGAGGAATAGGAAATACTCATGTGTGTTCAAGAAAGGAATATTCTTTTTCTTGTTACTGTTTCTTGTTTCATTTGTAGGAATTGTCTAATGACTTTTTGAGCATTTTTATCTTTATGTGCATATACACTTTTGATTGAAGTGGTAATAATAACAGAGATGGCACAGGGACTGGCTGAGTGTACATTACTGAAGCCAAGGCAGCATCGATATAGCTCATACAGCTCTCAAGGCAGTGTGGGACACTAGAGAGGAGCCATAGGCAATACTGCTGGTGACAGAGTCCTGAGTATGTATATCTAACTGGAGACTACAGTAATGCTCCTGGAGCAGTGGGGTATGAGATGAGATGAGAAGAGGTGAGATAAGATGAGTCACCAAGAGTATTTACTATCCTAGCAGGTGGACACTGACTGAGGTTCTTTCCTTTCAGAAAAAAAAAATGGCAGTAATAAAAGAGAAAGGAAAACTTCAGAGTACCATAAAAAGAAAGAGAAAACAAAGAAGAAAGTCACAGATTTAGAGAAAAGAGATGAAGAAGAAAAAGACGAGAGCAGATATTAGGTCAGTTTTATTCAGGTTAAAAATGAGACACCTGGGGGACTTCTAGATGGAAATGTTCAGCCAAATTGTGGTACACAAGTAGCAATCTGGAGAGAAGTCAGGTCCGCTGATACACACTGTGAGTTACTCACATGGAGTATTATTTTACCTTCCTTGGCTTGCTTTCTTCCTTCATTTTCTTTTTTGCACAGATACTTGGTGAACACTTTGGTACTATGAGGTTAATAAACACTCACAAAGCTTCCTTTCTTAAAGGATGGTGCTAAGGATGCATGAGATCACTGAAAGAGGAGAATGTCTCAGAGAAGAAGAAGAGGATGCTACTTGTGATGATGATGACATGACGATGCTAACACCCCTCTAGTGCCAAACTTGGTTTTAGACACTTTTCTTCCTTGATACTCACATGCAGTCTACAGACCAGCAACAACCACATAATCTGGGAGTTAGAAAAACAGACTCTGAAGCCCTACTCCCAAACTACCACAACAGAATTTGCATTTCATTAAGAGTCCCATTTGTCCCATCTGCACGTTTTAATATGAGCAGTGCTACTTCACATATTTCCCCGCCCCCCGAGGCAATCTTCATAAAGGTAAAACTGTTAATGAGGGAAGCACTGTTTTAAGCCCAATCTAAAGATTAACAAGCTGAGGCACAGAAGGGTTAAAGGACTTGCCCTAGGGCATGCATCTAAGAACCAGTCAAACTGAGATTTGAAGTCATGCCATCTGGCATAAGTATCTAGGCATGGAATCATTATATAATCCTGTCCTTCAATGAGCAGTGAAGTTGCCAAAACCCTTATATTTATAAGACACAAGCAGCAGAAAAGGATTCTAAGAAAATGGAAAGATCTGGAAAAAAAACAAGAAACACAAGAGGTTTAGGAATTAAGATTTAATTTTTAAGTTTTTTTAAAATTTTGTTTTAATTAGTACATGACAGAATGCATTTATACATTCTGATAGAACATACATAAATGGAGTGTAATCTCACATTTTTCTCAATATGCATATTGCAGGATCACATCGGTCATGCAGTCATACATGTATATGAGGTAATAATGTCTATTTCACTCTACTATCCTTCCTACCCCCATATTCCTTTCCCTCCCTTCACTCCCCTCTACCTAATTTAAAGTAACTATTCTTCCTTACCCCCCACCTTATTGTGAATTAGCTTCCGCATATCAGAGAAAACACTCTGCCTTTGGTTTTGGGGGTTTGGCTTATTTCACTTAGCACAATATTCTCTAACCTCATCCATTTATCAACAAATGCCAGAATCTCACTCTTCTTTAAAGCTGAGTAATATTTAAGTTTTTTAAAAATATTCTTAGTTGTAGATGGACACAACATCTTTATTTTGTTTATTTAGTTTTTTTGTGGGGTGCTGAGGATGGAACCAAGTGCCTCACACACACTAGGCAAGTGCTCTACCACTGCAGCACAACCTCAGCCCAATATTTAAGTTTTGAAAGGAAAATGTTTCTGCTGTTTATAGTCAGGAAAGGTAAAGTGGGACCCATTGGAGTTGCCACTTAAGACACTCTTAGTAATGTCTGAAAGAGGAATGTGGGAGGAGGTGGCCTTACAGTAGAACTGAGGAGTGAAGACTTCTCAACCAGACAAGCCACCCAAAGAGAGCCACTGGCCTCAACAACCAAAGAAGTAACTGACTGACAAAGCATGGAGAATGAGCTCTCCTGAAAGCATTTTCCCTCCCTCAGAGGTTTACTGCCCTATTTCCTAAGGTTCCATGCCCTTTCCAGGATGAATTCAGAGGTACACTTTCTCTCTCCACTTTGCATATACAAATGTCAAGCTGAACATCTAAGTTAAAGGGATTTTTTATTGGTGCTGAAGTATTGCATGGAGAAAATGAAAGGGAAATGTAATCTGCCCCTGTCACAGAGGCACCTGAGTGAATATGTGGGAAAGCATGTTTTCAGCAACTTTCCAATCCATTTAAACTACAAAACACTTCATACCATAGCTACTCTTCATATTTTCACCCTTCTCCTCCTTTTGAATTTTAACAGATTTCCCATTCAAGTAAAAACTTAAATGAAAATGAGTCTCAATAACCTTAGTTGTACTCTCCTCATATGCTAATTTGCCAGGAAAATATGTATACAACATTGCAACTCTGATTTTCTCAAGTTCATTTTGTAGATTTTACCATGCTTCTCCTTTGCAATATAAACATGTTAATTTCTAAGGAAAATATTTCTAATACAGGTGTTTTACACCAGAAAATTCTTTCTAAATGCAGATTTCATGTTATACAAAGCAAAGTCACACAAAAGCCTACTAGAAACTATTTCATTCATTGTCACAAGGAGACAGTAAAACAAAGCATATTGAGGGTAGAATAGTGTGCTCTTAACCCTACCTTTTTTCTAGTTAAATATCTGTGGACAATGAGAAACTGAGACTTTAAGCAAGTTATTTAATATGAATAACTTTTTTTCCATTTTTAAATTTGTGTATTATACTTATTAACTATATTCCTTCCAAAGTCTCAATGAACTAATAGTAAAGTCATGCAAAAATAATTCCTCCATAGGAGCACAGAAAAGGAAGCATGCAATCAGCAAACTAGGCATTTTGATTAATTTCTGGAAGATAGTAGTTAGATGGGTCTTCCGGACCCATAAATCAGATAAGAGAGAATAATCAGAAGAGACTGTAGTGGAGGAGGACATGCCGCTTCCTGGTGGATCCCTCCAGAGTCTCTGAGTTTGGAATCAGGGAGAAGGGGGCTAAGATAGAAATTAGGATAATTAAAAGATCTACTGTGCACAGCTGGGGCTGGTCAACCCTTTCAATGTCATATTCTGTTCATTTGTCTGCAGCAATGAATCCCAACTCAAGCCTCAAGTGGAGCTAATGAGAAAGATTTATAGGTAAAGAGATCATTAGTGGGTATTTTCAAACTAGAGAGAGGTATAAAGCCAAGTCTAAAGTCCCTGGATCAGTGGGGTTAAAAGGAAAAGCAGCTGGACCTGGAGATGGAAATAGACTCAAGTATGCTTCCCCATGTAGGGGATCTCTGACATCTGTGACTGCTCTGAATCTTTTGAGCACCGTCTGCCTTTGATGGTTCCTCACACTGTGAATACTTCTTCCTGAGGTGCAACTTTTAAAGTCCTGATTTCTTAAGTCTCCATTGCAACCAAGTTGCAGATAGTTGAGGTTAGTTTTCCCAGTTGTATTCAACCTGATTTGATTTGCATCTGGCCCACGTGAAGAAGCAGTCAGGATCCCCTCTGGTGCTGCGGGTGTCAGCAGAGATTGTGTGTGCTAAGGTCCAAGTGTCCTTTTGTGAGTTTCTTAATTAGGTCAAATCTTCAATGAGTTTTGCTCAACTGTGTTTTGTTTTCATGTGGTAGTTTTTCCTAAAAACTGATCCTCCAAACTCTCAACAATTAGGTGTGCAATTTAATATCTTTCAGTAAATTCCTTCCTGGTGCACTGAAATGGATTCTTTGGTATGTAAGAATCCTAACCACAAAACCACAAAATAAAATTTTCTTTATTTTAATAACCATGGGGGCCCTGGGCCTGCTTATACACTCCTTGCCTACATAGTCTAAAGGTTCATGCAGGTGGGGCCAGTACCCTTACACAGAATCAGTCTTCCCTTTCATAGCATCAGGCTTTTACAAAATAACTGCAGGCCAGCTACCTGCAGTAATTATGTGCAGTTAACCACAATTCACTTAGTATCTGTGGAAAATTCACAACCTCAAAGAGAAAGACCAAAATAGACAATAGGAACACTAACCTGGAAGTGAGGAAATGTAATATAATAATAAGATGCTTTGTAAAAAAAGATCCTATCTGTTTTCCTGAAGGAAATTGGAGGAAAGAGACATCTAACATTATCCAAGCATTTATGAAAAAGGATCCATTGGAAAGAAAGAATTCTTGGAAATTAATAAAATGATTACAAAATAACATGTCAACTAGAGGTACTAAATGCCATAATGGACACAGATGTAGGGTCTAAATACCAAGTAACAGAAATTCAAGGAAAATTAGAGCATAGCTAAAAAAGATAAAGGGCAAATATTAGAGGAATGTTAAAAGACATGGAAGATAGATTTGGAATGTCCAAACCCCAGTTTAAAAATTGTTCAAAGAGAAGAGAATAAAGGGAGGGATAAAAGTAAACAAGTAGAAAATTTATTTTAACTCTTTAGGACCAATGAAATAAGTTTCCTCTATACACATTTTGATGAGATTTTAGCACTCCACTAGAACAATATCCCACATCTTCCCACTCAGAAAAGTATGATATCTACACAGGATTAGAAAATGGCATCAAAATTCTTTATAATCATCATCATCCTCATTTCCTTTGGGAAAAATGTGGAGTAAAAAGACATCTATCAAGAATGTCGTGGAAGAATTCTGAAAACGTACTTTCCATCTCTTGTTTCTAAAAACAAAATGAAAACAAAACAAAAACTTGAAAATCCACCCCAACAAACAGAGAGGAATACAATAGAGAGGAAATCATGATATTTTAGAGGCAATGAAATTGTATCAGCAGTGAAATGAAAAATAATGAATAAAGGATATCGGAATTAAGAATATAGTAAATTCTCAAATTTTCTTAGGAAGTCTACAGATACCATATGAAGGTGATAAAGTACAAAACCATAAAAATTGGGATATTATTTCAAATATTTGGATTAACTACCCAGTAGACTCTGGAAACATTTAAACACACTTGTCATGAAGGTAGGTTATCAGAAATGAAAAAGTCAAGGAGAGAATGGGGTTTTGACCTCTAAATTTATAACTTGTTATGTTTGAGGAATCTTTTATACTATGTTTATACTTTACTTAAAGCAGCAAAGTAAAGTAAAGGTAGTATATATGACAATAATCAGAACCAGATTTGAATACACTACAATTTTAGAATCATCAAAAATAACAAGGATAACAAGACCTCTCTTTATTCCCTAAATTTTGCCATTAATATGAATACCACAGACGTCAGGAATGACCTATCTAAGATATCTCCCCCCATTCCTGATTCCTCATCTCCAGTGACTTCTTCAACTCCAGTGAGGTGATCTCCACATCAACCCAGATGCCCATTCCCACACTAAGATCCTGGACTTTAGAACTTCTAAAACTGCTCAGTCTCTGGTCATTGGTTCAATCACCCCACTCTCTGACACTAAATATAAAGGGGGAGATGGATATGCTCTTGTTCCATTTCCCCTGGGCTACTGGTGGGAATGGAGTACCACCTTTGGTTTAAAATGAAAACTAAATGATGTAGAAAGCAGAGTATCAAAACAGATGGTATCTGGGCTCCTGTTCTTTGAAGCAACATTGTTAAACCCTGCATTTAATAACAAGAAACTTAAGAGAATAACCATACTAACCTACTCTTAGTTCACGTCTAGGCTTACTGAAGCTAGTTCTAATTGGTTGATCCCACCATGTACTCCTGGTGATCAGGCTACCCAACCTCCTTGGCACTCTGAAGTCATTTCTCTAAGAAGTTCAATTTCTCCCTTTCCAGAATTACCCTTCAATATCTTCAACTATGTGAACTTTCTCATTCCCAAACTCCTACCCTTTCCAACTCAGTTCCCTTCTACTTACTTACTTTATACTTCTTAAAATAAATAATTGATATTACTATACATTTATAAACAAATCTAACCGGTTACCCATTTCTCCTCTTTCCCTTCCAACCACCTTAAAGTAAGTGAGGCTCCTTCTAGCAAAGGGCAGTCCCCTTGTGAGTGCCCAGAGTCTAACATTTCTGCCAGCTCAGTCATTTCCTACTTGCATTTTCAGCCTTTCCTTCTCGGTTAGTTCTCCGAGATCAGCATTTTAACTTGCTCTAATTGGTCTCAACAAAAAGAAAAGAAAACCTCCCAAGTGCCACCTGCTTTTCCAGCGACTACTCTCTTGCCCTCTACACTTGCAAATTGCTCATAAGTATTATCTGTGCACACTAACATGACTTTTTCACCCACCATTAATTAGCCCATCCACTTCAAAGGCACTTCTCTATCCAAAACCTTAAGGACATTGCTCTTGATATGAAAACATGCACTTGAAAGTTAAAAAAAAAAAACATTTAAAATAACACCTATGTTAATGTTGATACCAAAAAATAAAGGTTGCAAACATCCTCCAATTGATGAATTTTTTTTTCTAAGTCTTAAAATTATTTGACTTGTGAGTATATTCCTCTTGATTTTTGTGATAATAAGTTCTTCTTGCTTCCCTTTTACTTCTCAGGTCAGTCATGTTCCAATTCCTTTACCATTTCAACTCTTTATATTTTCAAATCTTCAAATTATTTGCCTCCTCTGTATCAACTCTGTATATATGTTAATCTCCTTCTCTGAATAGTCTCTTCTCTTCTCTCTGCAAAGTTAACTTTTATTCATCTTCCAGTGTCACTTAAAAATTAATGCTTCCTGCAAGGCTTACATAAACTTCCAAACTAAAATTGTGTGCCATGTTATCTTTTAAAGTCTCTGACTTTTGTGATGAGATATTCATATTTGATATTTATGCAAGAATTCATACTCTACCATAAGGTCTGTAGGTCAGAAAACCAGGTCAAGTTTATATATCACTGTGTTTGTGCAGCCTAGTTTATAGAAAAGGTTTTGTAAGTATTTGTTGAAAGGATGAAAATTAACAGGATTAGGAAAAGTTTTGAGTTACCTCTATTGTAATGCATGTGAAGGGAAAAGAGAGGAGACATCATTTAGGGACACTGATATTTTCTTCATTTTCCATTTTGGACATCAAAACTCAGGTGCTGGGCAGGAGACTATAAAAGAGTATGCAGGAATTCTCCATACCTTCTGCTCAAATTTTCTGTTAATTCAATTTTTTTTTTAAATAAGGTTTATTAATTTTTTAAAAAAGCAGGTCTACATGACAGTTTAGTAGTGAAAACCTTGGGCTACAGGGTCAGACAGCCTACCTTTAAATCTCAGCTCTATCATTTAGGAAATATATGACTTTGAAAAAGTTCATTAACTTCTTCCTGAGGGTAAGATTGGATTTGTTTGTTTGGTTGGTTGGTTTGTTAGTTTTAAAATTGTTGTCACCATCATATCCACAGGACCTAGCATCATACCCAGCACATAATACAAACTCAATAGTTACTGAGTAAATAAATGAATATATTTTTTAAAAATCAACAAATAAGCCTCTAACTTTGCAAATCTTTTTTGTGGCAAAATTGAGAACTCTTTGTTTACACAATCCACATCATTTCTTCATTTTTGAGATGGACAGCCAGACTCTATGGCATCAGTACCAGGTGTTTATATGCTAATATTTTCTGCAGTTTGTTTTCTCAGCATTTTAAATTATTGTCTCCCCTATCGCCATCAATGCAGATTTCCATATCCACCTAGACTTTCCATCAGGATAGCACTTCCTATGAATATATATGCAAAAGCAACTTTTATGTCTTCATGGACAACTTTAGCACTTCAATCAACTAATGTTTGCTGCAACTGAATGAAATAACAAACTTCTGATGAACACCAGCTGAGAGTGAACTGCTTAGACCCAGTCTCCAACTTTCAGAAGTGCTTGGTACCTCCCCAACTTAGAATGTCTCAGGAAAACGATCTACTGCTGTTGTCTATTAATTTCACATGTATGACTCCCAGGAGTGCAAAGAAAAATAATTAATGTCTCTCTCAGGAAATTAGAAGGAATGGGATAGCTAAGATGCAGGAGATTGCCAAGTCCAAACCCAAAAGCATGTTCCATAAAACTTGGCGAAGGAATCAAAGTTGGCAAAGGAATCCAAACATTCTTATTATGCAGGTTGGGATCATGTTGAATTCATGTCAACAAATCACAGTTCTCTAAGGCCCAGCTCAGCAAATTTATGTTGTTTAAGAAAGAAAAGCAGTGTGCTATAGAGGTAGTTATATCAAATGCCATGAGCTTCATGCAGCACATGGTGAACATTTGTTCTGGTATTTCGAAGTTCAACAAGGTTTTTCAACATTCTACTCCTAAAATACACATAAATCAAACTTCTAGAGGAGGACACAATTCATTCATTTAAAAATCCAACCTTTCTTGCAGAAGGAAAAGAGTAATCATTCTGTACAAGCATGCTATGAACCTTGCTTCTCATGAACTGGGAGTCTTGCTTCGCATCATCCTCCACATCAACAAATATTCTGTGAGTATATGGTATGTGCTGGACATTCTGCTAATCTATGAAAAGACAGAATATAAGTTTTATTTTCTATACTCAGAAATGACCAGATAGAGTTGAAAGAAAGGGAGTTGGCATTTATTTGTTCATGCAGTCATTCATTCATTGTACAGTCCCTCCTATTAACCAAACACTGCTCAATGCTGGTCATATAGGAATAAGCAAAATGAAGATTATCTCAGGCCTTATGAAGCCAGATATGCTACTAGATATTGCATAAACATTTTCTCACCGAAGTAAACCTCAGAGTTATAAATATGAAAAAACAAGTTTCCTCTGTATAAAAGACAGTTTGTGTTCAATAAATATTCACATTTCCATGCATTACCTTCCCACATAGTATTTTGGGCTATGTGACAATTTTGAAGACTATACCAATATAAAAAGTAGCAAGTGTCACTTCCAGGCTAAGACCACTAAAGCTTAATGTGCCTCCTTCATCTCTGATCATCTATTTATTTGCGAACATCAGACTATATTGTCATCGTTCTTCCACATGATGGAAGCAACCCAGAACCTTGAGTCACAGAATAGAAGTGATTCCTTGGGGAAATTGCTGTATTTGCATAGCACTTTGCATAAGAAAGGGGGAAAAATGAATTGTGTTAAACCACTGAGACTCTTGGTTTTCTCTTAGGTAATATAAATCAAGACAGTAGTGTTGTATGCATATGAAACCCTGGGGATTTTATTGGTGATCTGCCACTTCACATGCCAAAGAAGTTCAATAATATCAATTGGCCAAAGTTGTAGGTATTAGTGATAGGAAGTTTCTCAGAAAAACAGCTTCTTATCTGGGGATTTCTGAATCTTTCACATCCCATAGACTTATAATTTTGCATTCTGAAACAAAATTATACCCATAACTTATCTTTTCTATTCATATTTTGAACTCCTAAATTTATATACTAAATGGAAGAAACAGTCCTTACTTCTTCCATTTCCAGTGTCTTTATAGAAAGTTAGATAGATAGGTTTGGGATCTAGAGTTAAATTGGTTTTTCAGTGACATTTGACTCTAAATGACTAGAAAGACAAAATTAAATTCAATGTGTACTTGGTTTGATCATTCAGAACCATACTGCATCCTGTAGCAGAAAATTGGCACAAAGAAAATTTACCTAAATCAGACATATTTTTATTTGTCTTTATGTAATTATATTATAATTAAATATTTAAAACACAGTCCTAAAGTGTTTGCATTTCAGTGTTTCATATTTTTACAGATAAGAAAACCGAGTCTTAAGAGTAAGTACTGAAATTGGAGAACATCATGCTAAGTGAGATAAGCCAATCTCAAAAAACCAAAGGACGAATGATATCGCTAATAAGTGGATGATGACACATAATGGGGGGTGGGAGGGGTTAGTGTTAGGGTTAGAGTTAGGGTTAGGGAGGGGGGCAAGAATGGAGGAAGGAAGGACTGTATAGAGGGAAAAGAGGGGTGGGAGGTGTGGGGGGAAGGGAAAAATAACAGAATGAATCAAACAACATTACCCTATGTAAATTTATGATTACACAAATGGTATGCCTTTACGCCATGTACAAACAGAGAAACAACATGTATCCCATTTATTTACAATAAAAAAAAAGAAAAAAAAAAGAGTAAGTACTGACTAACCAGGGAGCATACAAAAATACAGGTTTATAAAGTTGCTATTCTAGGGTTTCACATAATACTAAGAAGATAAAGCAATGTGACCAGAAAGGAAATATATCTGACATTGCTGTCTGGATGACACAGTGGACATTCCCGAGTCCATTTCCTTGCATCCATTAAAGGAGTTGTAAGAGCTCAACACTCACTTCCACAGTCACACACACAGCAGCTGAAAGTGACCAGATGACACATAGCTGTCCAATAAAGCACAGCAGGTGTCTGGTAGGAATGTCTGAGGAATATGGGAGCAGGAAGTAAAGCCACTTCCCTCCTTCCAGCCCTGACACAGACATGATGCTCAAAGCTGGAGCAGTCCTTTCATCATGAAGAGCCACCAAGATGTTAAAGACAGAAAGTTCCTTGATGACATTATGGCCCCCTGCACTGGCCCCACCACACTAACCCTCATTCTTATTAGGTGAGATCATTAATGAAAAAAGTCAAAGCCTTTTAAAAATTCATGCTTACTTCCTATATAAGTAATCTATTTTTTGTGTAATCAATAATCCCAAATGTCTGGCTTTAAACACTTAACATTTATTAACTCAAGGCCAGCAGTTTGGGTGGGTTCTGCTGGTGAGTCTTCTAGTGGTTTCACCAAAGTTCATTCATGTGGCTTTCCTTAACTGGAGTTCAGCTGGGCTAGAAGGTATAAAATGAGCTCATGTATCCCCAACAATGTAGCCCAGGCTTCTTGACATGTCTCAGTGTTACCAGCCAGCTATTGTCAATGTACCAGTCCTGTGAGAGTCTCTGCTTGTGGCACATTTGTTAACATCCAAGTGGTCAAAGCAAGTCACATGTTCAAGCTTGAAGCCCATCTGGGAATCAACTACACAAGCATGTAAAGATAGGGAGGTGTGACTCATTTGGAATGATTAATCTAATAATCTACCACTTATGCTTGGGTTTTTTTTCTTAATTTTTCCATTAGTTGTTGTTGAACCTTTATTTATTTATTTGTATGCAGTGCTGAGAATTGAACCCAGTGCCTTGCACATGCTAGGCAAGCACTCTATCACTGAGCCACAATCCCAGCCCTTATGTTTGTTATTTGTACCCTTATCATTACTAAATATGTCACCTATGTGATAAATGAGTGAAACTTCTAAAATCACCTGATCTCAAATATGACCTACTTTTCTTATTCTGAATTATCACTGATATTTCACTAATTATTTCTGTGATGGGGACGACTTCCATCTATTCTACTATTTAGTAATATTGCTAAGATATGTAAAAACAAGGGTAAACCTTACAACCTGCTGCAATTACTGATCACTGAGGGCCCCTTAGCCCTTTAAAGAGCTTTGATCTGACTGCTAGTGTGAATATCTCACTATAGATGCTGAGATGCAAAAATAATTGGACAGTAGTAGATATGTGAAGCTGTGTAACCTTTCTGTTGCTGTGACAAATACCTAAGAATAGCAACTTAAAAGAGGCAGGACTTATTTTGGTTTACAGTTTCAGAGATTTCAGTCCATGGTCATATGGCCCCATTGCTTTCAGACCTGTGGCAAGGAAGAAACATCATGGCAGAAGAGAATAGCTGAGAAAAGATGCTCACTTCATGGCATCCAGGAAGTAGAGAGAAAGAAAAAGGAAGAGGTATCCCTCCAAGACATGTCCCAAGTCATTTACTTCCTCCAATGAGGTCCCACCTCCTGCAGTTGCTATCAGCACCCCACGGCTCATTCAGTTATGAACCCCCATCATGGACTCATCCATTGATGAGATCAGAGCCCTCATGAGCCAATCACTTCCTAAGAGCTCTGCCTCTGAACAACAGTGTATTGAGGACCAAGCCTTGAACACATGAGCCTTCAGGGAACATTTCAGATCTAAACCATAATAACAGAAAAAAAACTTTTCAGGAACTGAGAGGTCAAATCCAAGTTGTAGTAAGTGGGTCAAGAAATGTGAACTATGTTTAACAGCATGATCTCTGTCTTATTAGAAGAGATTATTCCTATTTCCTAAAAATGAATATAACATCATAGTATCATGACTTAACTGTATACTGAAAAAGAGATGGATAGAATGATACATACATATTTAAAAGAAATTTTACATTCTGGGATCAAAAAAAAAAAAAAACCACACCATTAGCCAGTTGACTCAATCATCTTCTCTAAACCTGGAAGTCCTGAAATCTAGAGGACTTTTTTAAAAAGAAAATTTGTTGGTGTGAGTTTTTTTGATTCTTTTTTTTTTTTTTTTTTTTGCTTATGTACTAACTTTAGAATGTTTATGCAAAATGTAATCTAAATGTGAAAGCAAGCACTGAACTGTAGTTATCACCAAAGTGTTCTAAAATTCCACTTGATTTTATTTAGAATAAAAGCTATTTTTTCCCTAACTATTCCATGCAGCACCCGGGATATTCTTAGTGTCACTGTTGCCCTTAACTTTACTTTCCAATCCAAAAAAATTTATTTTGAAGGGGAGAATGAAAAAAGAGGAAGTAAGATAAATGTGGAAGTAAAGATAAATGCTGCTAACCCCTTCTCATAGTTACAATGAAAACCCTGGAAAGAAAGGAAAAATCACATACACATCTTTCATAATATAGAAAAAAGAAACAACCCACATTTGTCTGACAAATGCTAAATTTTAGTCCCAAGGGCGGGGTCTGTCATTGACTCCATGTTTCCACAGTCAGAGACATGCAGATCTTCATAGTTCCATTTCTTCACCCAACATGTCTTCCTCCCACCCTCTAGTCTCCCTGGTGGCCAAGGAGCACTGGTAAGAACTGGTACCATTTCCCAATTGTCATTTCCTTCTCTTTCTCACCAATGTGATTGCCACTGCCAGCTTGCCAGACACTGTAGGAACAGGAGGGACCACAAATGTGTTTCTGAGCATATTTAAATTGTCCAGAAAGACATTTTTGAACGTGTGGTAACCTTCAGACTGACTTTCTGAAGAACCTCCTTTCACAGTCTCAGAGAGATATTAATGGTTACATCTTGGTCTTAAATTTCCAAGCTAAACATTTCAACATTTAGGAAGACATCTGGAATCACAACTCAGTCAAAAAGGTCTAGGAAACCAACCAAAATGATATTTTTCAAAGTGCCTATAATTTTCACCAATAGAATTTGACAACTGGTGAGAAGGAAGAAATACTTTCTAATGTAAGATATTGACATATGTCATTTTCCAGGATAATCTGTTCTTCCAAAATAGTTTATCAAAAAGCTAGTAAAATGCACACATCTTGCCTACTGAACATCATAGAAAAATCTTTTGTTTAATGTCACCTATGAACATGATAAAGTTTGAATGATGAATGAGAAAGAAAATGATTTTTAACAAAAGATATAAGAAAATAACATCAAAAAATCCACCTGTATCACAGTGATGACCTATTTTGCCACTCTGAATTCCATTTACTATTTTCAGAGGGAATTGAACTGTTGGAACTACTGAAAACCTTTTAAGAAGTATTTTAATAATGCAATAGGGTGTTCCCAAAGCTTGAAAATTATATCCCTCTGAGAAAAAATAAATAATATTTAAAATTTTCAGTTGAGTTAACTTAAGCTTTGGACTAAGCATTTAGGTGTTCCTGTCTGAAAACTGAGCCATTAGTAAATAAATCTAAGGGTGCCTTAGAAAATCTGTGCCAGAAATAAGATGCTCCACTCAACTTACCTAGATCTATGCAGAAATGCATTTTTAAATGCTTGGCAAAAAGCAATGACCTGAAGAGAGAATATCTACTCTGCTGTTTGGATGAAACACAGAATCAAAGCCAGGAGAAACACCCACTTCTACTCAGTTACAGAGCACAGGGGTATAACAAATTTCCTCTTAAACTTTGATTTTATTTCTCATAGAATAATGAAAAGTAAAAAGTGTTGCCTGGGTTTGGTATGACAGTCAAATCAATGCAAAGCATTCCCCATGTTTAAACCTCATAAAAATTGTTATAGCTCCAGACCATAAAACCGTGCAGGTACTTCCAGGCTAAATTTTTCATGGAGCTAGAAAACATTTCTCCACCTTTACAAGAAATACAATTTTACAGTGCATTACTAATGATAAATGTGGATGATGGGGAAAATATTACAATCTCATTTCATTTGCTAATTGAATTTATTATAGATTACAAAAACTCAATACACAATTACTTTTGTCTGCCTATATATAACCAACTAATATCCTCCTCACTTTCTCAAAGACATGTTAATAGATACACACACACATGAACACACATATACACATATAAAATAAAATTTTTTCTTCTCACAACTTTGGAAAAATTAAGCCCCATTGCCCAATTTTACTTGATTCCCTTAGATATGAAAATCTGATGTTGGTTCAAGGAAACAAGAGGTTTCATCTCATCTGTCAACTCTCTTCCATTGCTAGGGGTTGTTGGGAGCAGGCTGGTGAGACAGATTCTGAGGTCAAGTATAGATTCAGCCAAAAAAGGATATTATAATTAGCTGGTGATAACTTTCGTGGTAAGGAATGGGGAGTTAGATATTTGCTATTCATTTTAGACAATCTGATCTCTTTGTTTAAAGCATATGACCATAAGACTATACAGGCCTCAGAAGAAAAATCAACAACTCACCAAAAGTGACAAGTGTTGGATCTGTGGGTGTGTTTAATGTAGGATTGTAAGAAATAGGGGCTGTGGTTGTAGCTCAGTGGTGGAGCGCTTGCCTAGCATGTGTGAGGTACAGGGTTTGATCCTCAGCACCATATAAATAAATAAATTAATTAATTAATTAATTAATTCAAGGTATTGTGTCCATCTAACACCTAAAAAAATTATATATATAAAAAAAAAAAGACTTGGAAGGATATGGAAAAGTGGGCACATTCTATTAAGACAATCCATCTGTGGTTACGTTGATCAGCTGAATATATATTAGCTCAATTCATCATAATTGTACCTTTGAGACAGGCCTTGAGTACTTAGCTCTAGCAAATGCATTGTGATCCCCACGTGCAAGTGCACACTGAGGATTCATAGGTAGGAGTGGCTACACTTCCTATTTTTACAGATCACGAATCCAGGAACCAATGTCAAGCAGTACAGGCGCATTAGCCTTGAAAAGAAGTAACTCTTACCATGGGGTAGGTGTGCTCATCAGAGTTCTGCATTTACCACAGACCCTACACTCTCCCTAAAGAGCACAACTGTAAATTTGTAGTCTCTCAGACAATATGAATGATTGTCCACCATATAAAGGAGGGAAAGGGCCCCTCCACAGCCTTGTCTCAATTCTCTAATGCTCTGTAGGGTTCTCCTCCTTTGATGACTTTCTCTGTAAGTCCTCCTATCCAAAAGTTCTTAAAGTTACCTGTCTTGCATGTACCCTGGAGGGGAAGAAATGAGGAAGAGCACTAGGGAGAAAGGTATCCAAAATTCCAAATTTTGTAAATGGATAATTCCATTACTTAAACCCAACATCTATTAACAAGTTGTGAGTCTTGTTGTTCACTTTTAGGGATGTTGTGAATGCTGAATAATTTTATTTTGACTCTTCAAGCTAGTCAATATTGCCTTATCAAAAAACATTCTATTTAGTAACAACGGGGAGGAATTCTTTAGATGTGCAATTCTAATCTGCATAACAGACATAATCTGGATAGGGTCAAAGAGCCAGGCATCCAAACTGCTTTTCAGTAAAACTCCTTTACTAAACACTTTGGTAAACAAGAATTTCTGCAGCAGGCCATGCTTATTGCATTCAGCTTAAATCTGGTAAAATATCACCCACTTGGAGAGGATAAGAATTGTAAAACAACAAACTTCAGTATTTGGTTCATAGTAGACAATAAGTAAACAGTAGTCACTATTACTTTATTAATGTCTGTGAAAAGGCACGAGTTAAGCCAGGAATATATAGCATTGACTAAATTAGACCTGTTTAATGAATTATTTAATTCCTTAGTGAGGTTCTGATATCAAACCAAAGTGCTGTCAGAAATTAAGTTCATTTTCTTTGTCATAATATAATTTTTTAGCATGTTTGTTTGTTTGAATCATTCTTCTTTTTACCTCTGCACCTAGAATAATTTTCTCCTCACTTGGTAAACTCCTATTTGTCCAACATTCAGGACTCCATCCATACCTCACTTGTTCCAGGACCTCACTTCTTCCAAGAAATCTTCTCACCATCCCTTTTCCCTCTTTCAGGAGCAGGTCCCTGTTTTCTCCCACTACGTTGGCCACATCACCACCCATCATAGTTGTGCTGTGTAGTACTTCTCTGCATTACTGTTTCTCCCTGTATTCTGTATTACTTAAGGGCAAGGACCTCAAACTTCCATCCACAATGCCTGAGATGTAGTAAGTGTTCAGTAAATGCATGAGCAGTAGGTAAGTGTCAGTACCCTTTCAACCAATATAAGCATACTCATATTTGAGTTGGAACTTCCCTGCAGATTTGCTTAATATACTTACCAAAAGAAATAATAAAAGATTCAGTTTACTGAGAATTTAATGCCTATAAAGCACTATGCTAAGGATTTCATTTACAGTTCCTCATTAAAGTCCTTTTGAAAGGACTAGAAAGAAGATGCTATAATGATCAGTATTTTAAAGAAGGAGAAATTGCAGCTTTGCAAAGGTAACTACCTGAGAATGCAAAATAATTAAGTAGAGAGTCATAGTTTATACCTATGTGTTCTGACCCTAAAGTCCTACATGTAGATACCAAGTCATACTAGATCCTATAAAATTTTCCAGTTTGACACTCAAATCCTATTTAAGGCGAACCACAGCATGCCTTAAAACACATACCTAAGCGCACATACACACACACAAATCAAATGCTAGAAAGTAAATAAATACGTTATTGATAATATTGCACATTGCAGTACAAAAGCTCTGTGAGGCCACCATGACTCTTGCAGGACTTGGGAATTCAGTGGGCATCTCAAATCTGAAGTAAGGTGGCAGATGGTAACTGGGAAAGTTTCAGATGATGCTAGCTTGACTTGGTGGGAGGGGGGGAACCCACACACAGACGATGTGAAGGAACTCCAGATGGATTGCAGTGCAGTGGGTGAGAGGGAAGATTGATGGCAGATGAAAATTAACTCCAAAAAGGAGATATAATATGTGTGGGCAAAGCATCAAATCAGCTTCCAGGTGCAGCATTCTGGATTTTTAAAAATTTTAGTATACAAAGTCAGTGCACAGTATTTCACAGTCACAGGATCATAGCGTGAACGCAAGAGAGTAAATACCACAGAAGGATAACTTTTTCCGTGTAACTTGCATCTGTCAACATCTGGGCTCTAAAGTGACCAAATGTTCTATGGAGAAAATAGTTTAGAGCATTTTTGGAGTTACTTTGATGGTGTTCTTCACCGTGAAAAAACCAATTTTCAGAAAGCAAACAGGATGCTTGGCAGAATGTGAAAAGGGAGAGAACCTAACACAGTGCTAGAGAATTACATTTGATTTCTCTGCTTGTGCCTCAGAAATAGAAGGAAAACAGTCTTAGAGTGACAGTAAATAATCTTTCCCTTTATAAAGAGCATTATTTGAAGCAGAATCCAAAATATTTTTTACAGAAGAATATTCTGATATTCACAGAAGGTCAGCATAAGATGTGATCATATATTTAGATTACATAAGATGACAAGAACTTGACATGTTTACTAATAGAAGACACTGAGAAGTACTGTTGTAATACTACTATGAGCCATCAGGCAGAGGGATGCAGAGCTGTCTTCTTTTATGCAACTTTACAAAGCAAGAATTAGGGTCACAAGGAAGTAATGACAAGCAAACCAAAAATATAAAAGGAAATTTTTCTTTCCCATGTGATATAATTGGCTTTGTGGCATTCAATGTCACTGAAGGTCAGAGTCTCAAATACTGTGGGTGGAGTTAAAAAGTTGAATAACTTTAAGATCAACAGTGATGATAACAATGGGGAGTAATTAAAAACAAAACACCAGGTTCAGAACTAATAACCAGAGAGGTCCTAAAAGATTCCATTAGCCTCCACACACTATCCAAAACTAGAAATGCTGCTGAGCTTTGGTCATTAGAAATCAAGCATGGTCCATCCACCATCTTTAACATCTTTGAAGGCAGAATATGTCAATTTGCTTAAAGAGAAATGGCAGAGCATGGGACATCTCCATTTTCCCACTAACCCAAAGATGTTATTTGCTTATTGTTAAGTGACTTCTATGAAATGTTCTTTCTTATGAGTAAAATATTAATAAATGGTTCCATTGAAGCCACAAGTTATTCACAAGTAGCTTAGAATTCAAAGTGACATATTTAAGGGAATGTCTGCATTTGTTGTACTTTTTTACTGTGAATCGGCTTCTGATACGATAAAGTTTATCCTACTTTGTTTTGAATCGCTGAGTTGATACATACATTCCATTGTTAACATTCAAGAAATGATACTATTTGCTGTCGATCTGGAGTTTGATGTTCAAAGATATCCATAGTCTAATTGCAGAAGCCTGTGAACTTAGCACCTCATATCATAGAGGGATCTTTGTAGATACAACTGAGTAAGGATCTCAAGGTGAAAGTTCATCTTAGATTGTCTGGGTGTGATTTTATCACAGGGTCCTTTTAAGAGAGAAGCAGGAATACAGAGTCTGAGGGGGAGATGTGATGGCAGAAGCAGAGGTAACACTGAGGTGCAGGAGGAAGAAAGAGGGATTTGAAGTGTTAAATTGTTGGATTTGAAGACTAGTGAAATGGTGACAAGTCAAATAATGGAGGGAGCCTTCAGAAGCTAGGAAAGGCAAGGAAATTAATTCTCCTATAGAACCTCAAGAAGGAATGCTGACATGTTGACCTCCACAAAGATAAAACAATCCATTTATATTGTTCTAAGTTACTAAGTTTGTGGTAACTTGTTACAGCAGCAATAGTAAACAAATACAGACTCTGGCACTGAAAGTAAAGTGTTTCTGTGAAAACAAAAACGTAGCCTTGAATTGCACAATGGGCAATTTTGTGAGGAATCTTTTAGAAGAATTTTGAGGACAGTGATAGAAAAGCCAACATGGCTTTCATTAGACAGTAAAACTATGGGTACTAATGACTCTGTAGCAAGGATTCACATGGTAAAAAAACACACAGTGGAGAAAATTCATATTTTCATAGAGAATATTCAAACCTTTAAAAACAGACTGTTGGCAGAAATTTGTTCATAAAGGTTCTGAAGGAAATGAAGAACATGTTATTGGAAACTGGAAGAAAGGGAATCCACGTTATACAGTGGCAGAAAGCTTAGTTGAATTGTGTCTCACAGATACGTGGAAAGCAGAATGGGTAATCCTTAACTGGGGGTATTTAACTTAAGGATTTCTGAGCAAAGTGTCGAATATTTGGTCCTGTTTCCTTCTGCTGCATATAGTAACACATAAGGGATGAGACAAACTTAGGGAAGAACTCTTATGCAAGAGGAAACCAGGATTTGATGAGTTGGGAAATTCTCAGCCTATTCAGATTCAAAAGATATGTAACTTTAACCAGCTGTGGTGGGTGCACGCCTGTAATTCCAACAGCTCCAGAGGCTGAGGCTTGAGGATAGCAAGTTCAAAGCCAGCCTTAGTAACTTACAGAGGCCCTAAGCAAATTAGCCAGACCCTGCCCCAAAATTGAAAATAAAATGGGCTGGGGATATGGCTCAGTAGTTAAATGCCCCTGGGTTCAATCCCTGGGACTGGAGAAAAAAATATATATATATGTGATATTAGAACTCCTGAACTCCAGAATTGTAAGATAACAGGTGTGGGGTTTTATGGTAATTTGTTACATGGGTAAATGTAAACTAATAGAGTGGTCAAAAGGAAGAGTCCCTGGTAAATAAAGTACATTTTTATTTTGAGAGCAGAGCTTTTAGGATTTAGGATTCAGTGAATGAATGAATACTTTCAAGTACCACTTTGAGATTTTCAAGTACTACTGTCCCTTTGTTTCACCCAGATGTGGGAAAATTATGTATGTCTATGGTACACATAAGAGTTGCAGCATTAACAGACTACCCTAAAACCTGGTAACTTAAACAGCACAATGCATTGTTTCTCCTAAAAGTGTTCCTTGGGAAGTTCTGAGGTCCTCACTTCTGGGTCTGCAGTCAGTTACAGGTCTGTTCGATTCTGTGTGAGGACAGCTCTGCTGGGACGTCTCTGCTTTTCCCACATGGTGTCTCACCCTCCAGGAGGCCAGCCTGGCTTGTCCTCAGGGTGGTGTCAGGGTTCCAATACAGAAAACAGAAAGAGGAAATGTCTCTTGAAGCTGAGTCTCTAAACTGGTACACCATCCTTTCTACTAACTGAAGCCAATCTCACAGCTGGCCTGGATTCAAGTGGTGGACAAGGAGACTTGATATCTTAAAGGCACAAACTGCAAAGCAACATGGTTATAGGGATGAGTAAATAAAATTTAATTTTTTTGTATTAATCTACATCAATGCTCATGACAAAAACAATGAAAATGGCTCTTCAAATGGAAGATAGGCCCAGAAATCTGCAAAATATGAACTTTTAAAGTCCTTCAACCAATAGCATGAGTCTAGAGTCCAGAAAAGGCGGGACAAAAGAGGCAGGATGAGAAAGAGCTAGAGACTGATTGAGTGATAATCAGATTATTCACTGCAGAGCAGGGAAGCAAGAATATAAAGTCTGAGTTATTCCCTGCCCTGGGAGAATCATCAAGCCCTGGTTCTACTTCTAGGATGGATTTCCCCTTGTTATGAATGCAAAATTGTCTCATCATCAATAGCATTTGCTGTTTGTAATCATACAATATATTGATTACCATTATTGGGTTCTTAGTCTATTTAATAATCTCTCTTTAAAAGAATTAACCTACATAACAGACTCTGAAACAGAAAAAAAAATTCATGTAATTAGCCTGAAAATCAGCTGAAATTGAACAGGGATTTGAAATAAGAACCACCATACCACATTTTTAATTTCTTAGAAACAATATTATACAGTAATCTAGAACAATAAAAACCCACGTGGCATCACAAAAAAATGCTTTAACAGGGAAATGTGTGAAAGACTAGAAACATCTTAACCCAAAGGAAAGAAATTGATAATTCATACCCTCTCACCCCCACAATGATTTCATAAAGAGAATTCAAGATGTATTAGCTAGATTGATGCTAATAGAAAAGATTGTAAAGATGCTTAAAGATGTACCAGTGTTCAAACCTGAAATCCACCTAAATTAATCCCATTGTTTAGACCTTTCCAAACCAAAACAAGTTTTTTGTTTTTTGTTTTTTTTTCACTTTTTCTTTTTTGGTAAACTGAGCTGATGTTAGTATGGCCTAACAATAAACACTTTCACTTGCCTACATTTAACAGGTAATATGCAAGACACTTTAATGAAAGTCACTCAATTTAATCTTCATTACGACCCATGAGGTGAGCATTATTGTCCCATTTCAAAGCAATTAAACAATTTATGCACAGTTATACCACAGCTAAGTAGTAGAATGGGGATTTCCATTTGGAATCAGAGGAAACAACTCTTCTGCTTCTCTATACCTGTGAAAAGGTACAAGTGAGAGGCTAAAGTGCAAAATCAGGAATGTTTTAAAGCAAAAGCATCTGCTTAGTAGTAATAATCCAGAAGTTTTCTAGTGTCATAGTCATGAATAGAGTTCATCACATTTCTGTGGGTCCCTACCTCCTGGCACCCCTTTTCTCTCATGGTTATGTAGGTCAAGTGACTGGATGTGGTCATTTAGGTGAGAGAAGTAACATGTAAGTTGGTTACTTGCTGAAAGAATGACTGAAGTCTTTCTTTCTGGACAGTGATCCATAATGCTAAACATAGTGAAGGCTCCATCATCCTGGGTTCTGGGGTGACAGACATAAGAGCAACCATATTCCCTGCCTGCCTGTGATAGAAAGGTACTGTTAGAAATAAGCTTTTGCTGATTTAAGCTTTCTGAGCTTTGTGAGTTGTTGATTACAGTGGCATAATATATCATATTCTTGCTGATACATGTGATATCCATTTATCTCCAAGAGATTGTACAAAATCTATATGTCATTCTAAGGGTTACCCAGATATGGCAAAATGCCTGAGATAATCAATATATGAAGAGGAAAGTTTCATTTTAGCTCACAATTTCCAAAGTTTCAGTCTATAGTTGATATGCTCTGTTGTTTGGGCCCTCTGGTGAAGTGGTACAACATTGGTGGGGAGTGTGTGGTGAACAAAAGCTGCTTATCTTACAATGACCAGGAAGCAAAGAGAAAGAGGAGAAGGGGCTGGAATTCCAACAACCCCTTGAAGGGCACCCCCCAACAACCTATCTTCCTTCCACCAGACTCACCCCCTAAAGATTCCACCATCCTCCCAACAGTGCCACAGGCTAGTGACCAAGCCTTTAGCATAAGAGTCACTGAGGTACATTTAATATCTGAAACAACCAGGTTGAGGCAGGAGAACCTTGAGTTCAAAGCCAGCCTCAGCAACTTAGGGAGGCACTTAGCAACTTAGCGAGATCCCTATCTCTAAATAAAATATTAAAAAAGGATGGGGCTGTGGCTCAGTGGTTGAGCACCCCTGGGTTCAATCCTCTGTACCAAAAAAAAAAAAAAAAAGTGATATTCGAACCATAGTACCAACAACTCAACACTGCAACAAAATGAGGGTAGCTGGATCAGACATGTTCAGAAGATCAAATTGACCTCTGCATGAATAAAATATTTCCAGGTAATTGAAAATGTTGAATATGATATTTTTGTATTATATTATCAATGGTGGAGTTGAATTTCCAACTTGTCAGAGACCAATATGTGATCTTACCATGTGAGTTCACACTGATGAGATCTTAGTAAATCCTTAACACCCAAAGTGTTCTAGAGATGGACTTGGCTAATGTGGCACTTTTTAATTGTTATAAAGGTCTCTCTAAAGACTCTCAATATCAAATAATTATGGATAATCACCAGTTCAAGACACCACTTTTTATTCTGTTGGGATTGGTCTTCAGCGTAAGGTTTTATTTTTTGTCAAATGAATGGCATGTCTTCATTTTGGAGGACTTTCATTGCTTTTGATAAAAATTTGCAGATTATATAAACTTTGTATATTTCTCCTTAGATTTAGTCCTACTTGTTCCATATATTTGTTGCTAATGATCAAAATTTATTTTTTTCAATAAATTTTGCAACTGGTTATTTCTGTATATAAGAAATCCATTATTGTTGATCTTGATTCTGACCCCATTTCTGAATATTGTTATTTATCATTTTAACTTAAATTTATCTGTCTTTCCAGGTGGTGATATCATATACAGCAATACATTTTCTCTTTTTTTAAAAAAAAAAAAGACACCACTTTTTGAATAGTATTGTTGAATACGAAAAAACTTCCTTTGTTTGTCTTTGAAGTGAACTTTGAATTTCTTCAATCAGAAACCCAGAATTTTCCATAATTGGTTTTTAAAAACAAATATAGGAGATTCTGCTGAATAATATAAGGTGGAAACAACCTAAATATCCTACAGTGCAATCTAGATGCTACAGATGATATATACTTCCTTTAGTCAAACTTATCAAATTACCAGTACTAATGGGAATTACTAGTTAACATCAGAAACATCTTGTATGGAATACAGTTCATTGCATAGAAATCATGTTAGATGCAAAGCAAACTATTCATAGCTTTTACTTCATAGAGTAAGTCTGGTTTTCTCAGATAATCTTTTATCTTAAAAAATGGAGGTGTAAGAGTGCTAAATATGTTGCATAGATAAATCTGAACAGTAAACCTGAGATTGAAAATTGCCATCCGAGTTCTGGTGTCCAGGCTGAGGAAACAGCTAATATCTGAACCATAGCACCAACCAATCTCAATACTGCAACCAAACACAGGGATAGCTTGATCAGACTAGTCCAGATAAAGGTCACATTGACCTTGGCATGAATGAAATATTTCCAGGTAGTTAAAAATGACAGTGAATATGATATTTTTGCTCATATTATCAGTGGTGAAGGTAGTTTGGGCAAATAGTTTTTTAAACTTTAAACCTATAGAAAGGTGCCTTTGCAATTTATTCCTGAGGTACCAGACATTATGATCTCAATTTTAAAATTGCTGTGTATGAGCACACACGTACTACTTATATATTTTTTATCTATGAATCTATACCAGGGTTTCTCAACTTTGACATTTCCAGCCAGTAATCCTTGTTATGGGAGCTGTTCTATAGAGTATAGGATGTTTGAAAGTATCCCCGGGCTCTACCCATGAGATGCCAACATCATGGCCCCAGCTGTGGTAGCCAGTATTTGCCTTCAGACATTGCCAAGTGTTCTTTTTTTTTTTTTTTTTTTTCTTTTTCTTTTCTGTTTTTTCAGTCCTAGGGATCAAAACCAGGATTTCCCACATGGAAGGCAAATGTTGTAGCTGTAAGCTACCCACCACCCAGTCTTGCCAAGTGTCCTATGAGAAAAATATTATTCCTAGATGGATACATATATTGTGTGTGTATTCTAAAAATATTATTCCTAGATGAGAACTACTGACACATAACTTTATTGTGTATATATTTTGAATAAATAATTTTATTTACTTACTGGGAGAGCTTGCAAAACTCCATAATGTTTCATTAAAAAGCAAACACAATGAGACAGACATCATTACCCTGTGTACATGTATGATTACACGAATGGTATGAATCTACATCATGCACAACCACAGAAATGAAATGATGTACCCCATTTGTATACAATGAATCAAAATGCAGTCTGTAAAAAATAATTTAAAAAATAAAATACAAGTTTCACACACACACAAAGTAAATACCCTCTTTTCAGGAAAAAAGGGTAGACAAAGTATTTCACATCTCACTTTGTCAACATTTTATACAAGGATTTTAAAGGCACTTAAATCATGTCCTGAGTAAGTCTTCAATCCACTGTACCAGGCGGTAGCCCCTAACAAGCAAAGCTCCAAATGCCACTCAAAAACGAATGCTCCACATAAAATGTTTAAATTAAACATTAAAATAAAGTGAAAAAGTCACGTGGAAACATGTGGGTTGCTCATAACATTCCGGGTGGCAATACCAGTCAGAAGACATTCTTCGGCTGCCTTCCTGAACTGGAGGTGCTGCACCTTTAAGCAGAGCCAGCTGCTCTAACCTGCAGAACTCTAATGGAATGTGAAGTGCTCTGCGAGGATGTCTGGTCAGGCCTCTGGCAGGGCTGTGGCAGCTTTGTTTGGGAGCAGGCAGCCTCCTCACATTTCTGTTACTTTATCCTTAAAGAAGTTGCCATGGAGACTGGCATGAAGATGGCAGCCTGCCAGGTAGAGTTCTAAGTTGAAAGGAGCACACACCACACACACACACACACACACACACACACACACACACACTTGAGTTTTTTCTCTCCCCTGCTCCCAAAATAAACATATCCTTGTATGTACATAATCAACTTTTTAAAAAAATACTCTCAGTGTCACTGTCTGTTTGGGCAAATGGTTAAGCCATTGTTTCTCTTCAAACTTGCCCAAAGAAACATCACCAGATAAAGAGCAGTTAATGAAGTAGGAAAATAGCACCTATTAAAAGTAATCCATCACAGCTCGTGAACACCCAGATCGCAGGCATCTGATTGCAAAATCTGTTTGCTTGCAAGCGTTCCAAGAAAGGTAAAGTGATATGGTAAGTGATAACTTTATTCGTCATTTGGAAAAAACAAATGTGACTTACTCAAATTAAATATTACGAAAAATGGTACAGCATTTTATTTTATTTGCATGTACAACATGTAAAAATAAGAAAATTTTGCAGATTTTTTTTTCTGTCATTTCATAAGGGCAGCTGAACTGGGATTTTTCTTTTCGGATTCTTAAAAGACTCAGATTGTACCCATACTTGGTGTTTGGAATACTTTCTACTTCAAATTCAAGCCATTTGGCTAAAAGTGAGGATAAAATCCTGAAGTATGTATAAGTTGGTGAGAATGAAATTTGGGAGAGTCAAACCTTTGAAAATTCCCTCTTCAGCATTAAAAATCTGAACACTATTAGCACATAGATGGCTCAGTGTTCATTTGGAAAGTCCATCTCTGTATAATTTATGCATTCAATAAAATTAAATTTTTCTGTGTGCTTTCATCACAGCATGGACAACATTCATCTGTAGAATTCAGATTATTAGCATAAAGCCAGACAAACAAGCCATCCACCAGGGAGAGAAAAAGAAAAGGTTATAAGATGAAACTTCCTTCTGTTATTAAAGTAGTGTCGACTATCTCAAGAATTGCTTCTTCTATAGGAAACCAACTAAATCTGATAACATAACCATTATAAACTTTATGATCTTTTACCTCTACACTTGGGATGAATTGCCTTGGAGATATTGCTAAGTGGGCTTCTGTGCTACTTTGATAAGGTGACCCAAAGTAGTTCAGTGAAGGTTAAGGTCAAAGCTAATATTCAAGGTTTAGGGAATATAGCAGTCTCACTTCATAATCACCACATGTATGACAAACTCTAGGGTTGTACAGGCCTCCTGATGACCGACTATACAGATTTTATATGGGCCTTCTGTCAGTACTTAAGTACCACCTGCTGAGGTTGCAAGGAAACTGCCCCTTTATGAGAATTGACATACATCATGTTAATACAACTCAAATCAGCTTGTGGTCTCTGTGTTACTTTCTTTGGAATCATGCACCTCTCTTTCCATTTGACTCCTCCATAATAGCTCAAACACACAATGAAAAGCAGGGGTCTGTCTAGACAGAATTTATTTAAACTATCTCTTTCTATAACCTACAGAAAGAGATACCAAGTATTTCTCCACATACATGTTCATGGAAAATGATAGTAATAACATTAAATTTTACCTAGAATTATTGACAACCCACTGTACTTAGAATAATCAGTTAAAATCAATTCTATGTTTAGTTTAAGGCAAAGTGCATGCTTTGATATAAAAAGAAGTTAGGTTTTTATGATAGAATACAGGATAAAAAGTAAACTTTCTATGACACGACATTCTAATTATATTCAGCTGTAATATATTTACATGTACATGAATCCTGGCCTAATTTTCACAAAGCAGTCCTCAAAGACCTGTTGGAAAGCCAATTAAAACACTGCCCCCACCACCTTCCCCCTACCCACACCTCTAACCTTTTGACATTATTTTCAGCAAGAATAAAGATGAGAATGTTCAACAAGGTCAACGTCTTTTAATGTTTCACAAATAAAACGAACACCAAGCCTGCAAGTCTCTACTGACACGTTAGGCTTTGCTATTCCTTCAATTAAAAGATTTGCAAGTGAAAAGCTTATGAGGTTAGTTAACTTAAAAGGTATGCTGGGGGAAAATGCAAAAAGGCAAAAATAGTAATTTCCTTTCAGAGCTGAAATTGCACAGAGGATAATTTTCCTCCACTGAGATAAGGCAAAAAGAAGATGGATAGGCATCTTATCACAAATGACTTCATTTATATAAATAAAAGCAATTTCTTCCACCAAGTCTATTAAGAAAGACAGAAGTCATTATCCACATGTGTGTTTCTGTCGATAATGGTGGCGATCATTGGGATCAGGAGTTTGGTTGGTGTTTGTTCTATTCACTCCTCCACCTGCTCCATTTTTAATTTCTCCTGATTCCTGGGACCTCCATTCCTACCACCACCTTCATCCCTACCCCTTGCAACCACACTGGAGTCTTCTTTCACTGGGCCACTTTCTACCATCTTTATCTTTCTAATGAGACTGACTTGTACCACATTTCATTCCTCCAGAGCTTGGTGCTCCATTATCTGATTTTGTGATAATCTAATTTTATCTATTTTAGTGATAATCTAATCTGAATTTGGTCAGTGGCAGAGAATAAATGGACTTACTGTGCAGGGCAACATAGCTACCAAACATGGTAGGCACAAAGTTCCATAATACTTCCAGGGACCTATGGATATGTTTTTAATCTTTTTAATTAGAAGGAAAAAAAAAACAGAAACTTTAATATCACCAAACATTTTATCACATAATATTACGCTTGTCTTTTAAGAGTCCTAAAATAATTTTTTTTTGTTGTTGAGGCTGGGACCTATGAAGACAGAAGTGCCCACAACCCACAGAAGTCATCATGCAGAACTGTTGGCTTCCAGTGATTCATTCCACAGACTCATTAGCGATCCTCATTTATCAACTCCTCTATTTTTTGCGCCTCCTTTCTAACTCATCTTGGGTAACTTTTATGTGTTGTGAACTTCTTTCAGAAAGGGAAAAATATCATGATGCAAAGGATCTTAAGAGGTACTTTTTAATAACAATTTATAAAAAGTCAAACTGAAAACTCTCAATACTCTTAGAATGTAAATGATGATTGTCAGATCTAAGTTATGCTCCCTAATCAAAATGACAATGATGGTGTTGAAAAGGCACATGTAATACTAGGTATTTTCATAATATTTATTTCATAAACAAATGAGAAAATGTATCCTTTCCTCATATCCCCCCAAATAGTGAGGAGTATAACTTCTTGTCCCTCTCTACCCAATTTCTTATACATACTCTTATGAACTGAGATAATTATTATATTTTCTATGATTATTTTTGAATGGTGAGTAATGAGGCTGCACTGAAGGTGAACTCGTGTTTAAGGATTTTTGGAAATCATGTTGTATAAGAATATTTTTTAAAACTTTGAAATTCAGCCCTTCAATCTTTCTTCTTATATGACAAATGAGATGCAGCTCTGAAATACAAAGCAAAATAATAACAGAAAGACAAAAGGGAAATCAGGGACACAGGCAAATATGAGTATATACCTTCATCCATAAGCATAACTCCTAGGAGTAATAACAAATACCAGAAACCCAACTTGAACTATGTAAAGAAAGAGAGAAATTTATTGGCCCACAGGTTCCAAGGTGGGGCTCAATAACCCATCCCTGAAGGGATGACATGCAAATGACTTTTAAGAATAGCTGGAATCAAGAACATACAAAAGCCTTTGAGAATAAATGAAGTCAAGGGCATACAAAAGACTTTGAATGCCACTAGAATACTTTTAAGATTAATTATCTATCTTTATTTTATCTGATTCTCACCGTGTAATAAGAGCCTAAATTCATAAAGTACATGTAGAAGTGGGATTTTAAAGTACTGCTTTTAATCATCCTGCTATGTTTTTGTCACAGTGGAAATGTTGACTGGATTCAGGGACTCATATGACGAATTGGACATTGCTTAAAATGCATAGCCCACTGACTTTCTGAGTATAAACTAAAATCTTTAGAGAAAATAGCCAACAGTGCAGAATGAGTCATGAAATTCAGACAAAGGTTTATGCTTCCCCTTTGCAATAAAGCTTTTTGGCCAATCTCAAAAAACCAAAGAATGAATGATCTCACTGATAAGTGGATGATGATACATAATGGGGGGTGGGAGGGGGTCAAGAATGGAGGAAGGAAGGACTATATAGAGGAAAAAGAGGGGTGGGAGGGGTGGAGGGGAAGGAAAAAAAATAACAGAATGAATCAAACAACATTACCCTATGTAAATTTATGATTACACAAATGGTATGCCTTGACTCCATGTACAAACAGAGAAACAACATGTATCCCATTTGTTTACAATAAAAAAAAAAAAGGGCTTTTTGGTGCAATGTCTATGTGGCCAACTCTTAGTATTTTCCAACATTGATTGACTTGTCATCAGAGAATGGGGCATTGGAACTGAATACCCTCAGAGTGGGAAGCTATTGGAAAACCAAGTTTACACAAATATGAATTCATATAAAAACTATGCATCTTTGTACTTTATATCCCATTCATATTTACATTATGTTGAAAAGTCATATATATAATACTAGGTATTTTCATAACAAATTTAGATTCATATTTACATGAATAGGAAATTAAAGTACAAAGATGTATAGTGTTTATCCTCAAAGTCATGATCTGGGCACACTGGCTTCCCAGAAATGGTTCTTTCCTGAGCTCCTGCATCTAGCACTACATTTGATGAGAATACAAAATATTTTAAAATTAATTAATCAGTATCCACACAAATACAACCATCTGAGGCTCAAATAGCATCTACTATTAACTATTTTTTCTTTCTATTTTATGTAGCAATAAAAACATGTCAATCAAGTGAACAGGTTTCAGTTTAAAATAATTTTTAAAAGTCGCATTTATTTTTAAAATGTAAGTTACCAGTCATTTTAAAAAGTTGCCAATTAAGAATTTAAGTGTTTTAAAATACAACTCTTACATCCTATTACCATAACCTAGGACAAGCTTCTTGTCAGTCTCCATTTATAGTCCAAGATACACAAATTAAATTGCATCAGGCACTGGAAACAAAGAGAAATCCTTATTTTGTGAATGAAGCAAAATTATCCCACCTTAGCTACTGTACATATACTTCTGAGGGCCCTCATTTGGCTGATTGGTTGGTTGTTTTTTTTTATAGTAAACTAAAAACATTCTAATTCAAGATAGCTTGGTGGAAAAATTGTTTCTCACTAGCTAGTCCAAAGACACAAAGAATTAGACTAATAAAGGCCATTCTAGCAAAATGTTGACAACAAAACCTGATTTTAAATTTAACACTCTTAATACTACACTATAACTGCACTTAATATTTCAGAGTGAAACACAATGGCTTCCACATCTGATCCCTCATCGTATTGAAGTATTTTTATACAGAAGAGTAGAAATTTATTTTTTATATCAGTTTCCCATGATAGCAAAGCTATAATTTAGATTAAACAAGTAATGGCTTTGCTTGATGTTAAATTACTGAGCATAAACCAATACTAATTTTTTTCCTGAATTGATATATTTAGGCAGAAAAGCTATCTTTTTGCTTTTTCTTTGACCAAGATAAGCTAAGTTAAAAGTTAATTACTGCAAAGTGGGGACTGTAGCTCCTTTTCTACAGAAAAGATAACATTTTAAAGCTTCTGTGCATTCTTCTCAGAGCATGCTCACGATTGGAGCAGACCCTTGATGCCAGCTGTCCCCTACTTTGATGAGTACAGCTCCAGATTGGAATGTGCTTTCAGAGGCACCCTAAAGGCAGAACAATCCTGAAAAAAATTAAAATCATAGTCACGAGAGCCACAAATCAAAGTCTCAGTAAGAGAGAAGGAGAATAGGGACTCGAGGCATTTGCTTGGAGCTGGACCTCCCTGCAGAACAGGATTAGCTTGACTTACTTTCAGCTGAAGGAAAACTGTGTGTATCCACTCTTTATTTAAAAAATAGAGAGTAAACAGAGCAGAAAAAATTTAGGTCCTGCTAGATAGTAGATTGCTGGGTATGGCTGGATAGTAAAATGGAGACTGGGTTGGTGGTCAGCAATTGACAACATGCCAGAGGACATTGACTCTGTTGGAGTGAGAGACCGTACAGGACCAAACTACAGGCCTGAATGCCAGAAGTTCCCTCACACCTTTGAGTGCTCTGGACCATAAAGTGCGAAGTGAAACTCACATTCTGTGGGAGATTTCAGAGCTCTTGCTACAGAAGTGAGATCAAAAGATCATATGTGTGTAATGAAGGTGTGAAAAGGTGCTTAACTTCGCAAGTCATCAGGAAAAAGCAAATTAAAACCACAATGACGTACAGGAACACATCAACTAAGTTACTAAACTTAAAAGGACCAACAATACCAATGCTGTCAAGGCAGTTGAAAGAAATACAACTCTCATACACTCCTGGTTTAAAATTAATTGGCATATTCTTGATAAAAATTCATCATATCTGAATATGCATCCATATAGTCCAGCAACTCCTCTTGTAGATCCAACAGAGTTGTATCCCAATGGGCACTAAGAAATTTTATTAAAAACAGTCAGAACAGCATTATTTGTAATAGCACCAAACTGGAAAATAATAATTTGTTAATCAAAAGTAAAAAATATAAGCATACAATATGATGTAGGGGACTTCTGGTGGTAATGACATGCATGTTCTTGATCTGGATGTGCCCACTTTGTGAAAACAGATCAAGATGCAAATTTTTATCATTGTATACTTTTCTGTATTTAGGCTAGCCTTCGCTGAGTAAATTTATTTTTAAAATGTTAACAAATATAATAGACAGATGAAAGAAAGTGGACAATAAAGAATGGGACAGAGCAGCAGGGGAATGCCTATAACCAAAAGGGACCTGAGCAAGTCAGCAGAGGTGTTGTGTGGACCAGTTCTGGAAATGCGGGTCCGGAGCACACTTTCCAATAGGAAGTACACCATCCCTCATGTTCCTCTTGGCCCTGCCTCTCACCATTTCTGCAGTATGGGGTCAGTAACCTGAACTTTGTAATACTTGATTTTCTCAATTTAGTTAAATGATAATATCTTATAGATGTACTGGAGAGATTAAATTAAAGAGCAAAAATGTCAAGTAAATACCTATGACCAAATATCTTGGTACAGAGCCAATAATCAACAAATACATTTCTTAGTGACATGAGAATCTGAGAAGATACAGACTGAACATCTCATTTTCTCTGTTTACTAATACCATAGGAAATACACTTTTGTGGGTGTAAAAGGAAACCCCAATCCCTCCAACAGAGGAGGAGCGTGACCCAGGCTTGCCATCAGTTCCATAAACTGACTTGACTGCAGAGAACAATGGCCAACACTCCAAACACCAAAGAATGGAAAAACAAGTGTGTCTCAGGATCAGATTCAGAATGAGAATAATAGGTTATAGAAATGAAAAATAGGCAATAATCTAAATTATATTTCCCACCACGATCTTCTTAACCATCGCCAGAGAAAAAAATCTTCTCTTTGCACATATGGAAAAAGATCAATTGTTCATTTTTAAAAGAAAAAAGTAATTACAAAGAAAACTTTATAGGGCTAAACTCATTTTGGAAAAGCATATAGTTGTAATGAAACAATGGAATTTATGCTTCCAAGATAGACCTTATTTTGAAACAGCCTGATCTGGAACATGGTGTAGTATCCTAGTTTCTATTAACAACTTTTTTTTTTTTTTTTTCACACATAACAAAAGTCTTTGAGAGAGAGAAAATGCTGAAAAAGAGCATTGAAACTATTCTAACTGGCCATTCTCCCAGGGCTAGTGGAGGGGGAGTTCATTTCCTTTGAAAGAAAATGAGCTGACTTCCTCCTAGTCATTGGGAGCAGGGAACTTCATGCTTCCTCTGTCCAGAAAAACTGTGAAAGAATAAAACAAAACCATGAAACAGTCAACAAACTTGTGTATAGCCCCACAGTTCAATACTCTGAGAGACAATAATTCTGTGGAATAAGGAAAGATAAAAGCAAAAAATTCTTAGCTCCTGAAAAATAGTTCAAAATCTAATACCCATCAAACAACCTTGCCGAGTCTTGAAGAGTACAAATTTAAGTGACTACAATGTTTGCAGCCACAACTCAACAGTCTAGTACAGGTACGAGGTGAGTAGATTTGATGAGAAGAGACAGACCCTAAGACCACTTACGATATAGAAGGAAAAAGTACGTTATGCCCTTGAATTTTCAGTATAATTGGAACAGAGCTATATTTTAGCAAATGCATTGACAGGATTCAGCTATAGACTAACTTTATTGCCCAGCATCATTCCAAATACACAAGGTTGTGATTCAGTGCTTTCTGATTCCTTCTCATTGTTCAAACAAAAAAATCAATAATTTCCATGGCTGATATTGTCATTTTGATTCCTTAACACCCTCTTCCTTGGAATGGACTTCATGTACAGAGATAAAAAAGTTGTGTAGTCTAACTCATGGGCTAAATATATTATGCTTATTTCTTTATCTTCATTCACTAACTTGGTGATCCAATCAGAAAACTGTGACCAAACCTGTCTTGTTTAATTTGGTCTTTATAAACTAAGTTGTTTATTGCCAATGTTCTGTTACTCCTTAGATATGTACAGATTTTTTTTCCTCCTAATTTGGTCCTAACACTTTAATACAATGGGAAGCTAGATTTAGTGGTTGGTAACTGCCAAGACCACAGGTACAGGCTCCATGTGTGATTGTGCGTGTGTGTGTTTAAAGTTTATTTTTGTCTTATTTGTCTGTGTAACAAACAGGGAAAATTTGTTATAAAATTTTATAGATAGATCTTTATCAATACTGAAATGATCAAATGAGAACTTTTATGTTTCAATTAGTAAAAGTGATATTAAACATGGATGGCACATAGCAAGTCACAAATACCCAGTTTCTTAATGAGTTGAGTCTTCCTTCAAACTTCATTCATCCCTCTCTCTCCGTACTTTCTTCCTCCCTCTCTCACTCTGTCTTTTATTTTTCTAATATATTTGACAAGCAAATCTCATCACTGTGTTATCATATCAGAAGTCAGATATTGAAAAAAATATATAATCCACAGGAAAAATTCTCTCCAAGTCTGTGAATTAGCATTTTATTTCATAGTGCTTCTGTGATAAAATGGAAAAAATACAGGAAATGAAGCTAGAGTACCTAAATAGCAATCCCAGGAAAAGTTTGTTAAATTTCCTCAAATTGTGGAACAAGGTGACTGAACAAGAGAACCGATAGCATCAGACTGAGTTCCAAACCCCTCACCACTATCAGGAACAACCTTGGAAAGTTACTGATGCAATATCATCTTCTGAATAAAAGGGGATATAATGTCAGGGGCGGGCTCTGAGGGCCCCAGAGCCACACCATGGCCTGATCGCTAAGATGGCGCCTGGCAGCTTGCCAGACATAGCTGCACTCACATACAAGTTTTAGGAAGTAACTCTGGTTGGCTGTTGTACATGAGACAATCCTGGTATCTGCCTGGAGACTGTTCCTTGATAGGCTGACTTTCCTGGTAGTCTACTCTCTGATAGGCTGATGTTCTCAATATAAGTCTGAGATTTGCGGAATAAACTCCTTTTGGTTTCTGTGATCAAGAAGAGCATACGTGTTGTGATTGTCCCCGCGGGCGGTGGGCGATCATAATATAACAGTACTGTGATGGTTTAGGTATGTGGTATCCCCCAAAAGCTCATGTGTGAGAAAATGCAAGAAGGTTTAGAGGTGAAGTATTTGGGTTATAAGAGCCTTACTCCAGCCAGTGAATTAATCCCTTGATGAGGATTAAAGAATTGGTAACTGAAAGTAGGTAGGGTGTGACTGGAGGAGGTGGGTCATTGGAGGCATGCCTTTTGGGTAGATATTTAGTCCTTGATAAGCAGATCTCTCTCTCTCTCTCTCTCTCTCTCTCTCTCTCTCTCTCTCTCTCTCTGCTCCCTAGAGTGATGGTCCCAGCTACTTTCCTCTGCCATACACTTCTCTACTTTCCTCTGCCATACACTTCTGCCATGAAGTTATGCCTCACTTCAGGCCCCAAGGAATGGAGTTGGCCACCTATGGACTAAGACCTCTGAAACCATGAGTCCCCAAAATAAATTTTTCTATATCTAAAGTTGTTCCTATCAGATCAAATGATCATTTCACAGCAGTGAAAAAGTTGACTAAAACAAGTATCTACTTTATGGGATTGTGAAAATTAAATGAATCTGATCGTTTATAGCCCAGTGCCACCCATAAAGGATAAGCCTAACCCAAGTGAAATACATGCACACATTTATATCATCAAGCATGCTCATTTTGTGCACCCAAAATATCTCACATCTGAAAACAAAATTGATACACAAAACAGCCTCATGTTTGCAAGGCTGAAAAGAGATGCTGTCTTGGCAAATGACCTAAAATGTATAAGTAAGCCAGATGTTTTCATAACATATAAATTCCAGTGAAAGTGAACATACAAAAAGAGGAAGAAGCAATGAAAGTCCTTTTGTTATTTTAGCTATTATGATCATAGTATACATTTTAAATAGGAATAGCTGACATTGATCAACAAATGGGTGTTAGGCAGTACTACAAATAACTTTATCTATGTATTAATTACATTTCAAAAATCTTCAAAAGTATAGCACAGTCTATCTTATAGGTAAGGAATGTGGGCAACCAAACAGGAAGGGAGTCAAGAAGTGGTAAAGATGAGTAGGCAGTGAAGCTCCAGAGCCCAAAGGATCTACATAAAAGTAAAAGGTGGTACATACCGAATATACATAAGATATACATAAGAATCACCAGCCAGTCCTGGAAATGGTTAAAAAATATAGATTTTGGAGTCTCACCTACAAAAATTTTGATGCAGTAAGTCTAAGGTAGAGCCTAAGAATTTGCATTTCTAACAGGTTTCTGGTGATGCTGATGCTCTAGTCTGTGAACCACAATTCAAGTAGCATTGCTCTATGATATTTCATTTTAATTGTTTGGTAAGAGCAAGGAAAATAATGGAATACAAAAAAGTAGCCTCTCATTTCAACATGCTTAAAGCAAACTTCAAATCAAGATAATATTTGAAATCACTGATATGAATATTACAGTTTTAGTTTATTTAATATAAGCCTGTTCACTGAACATGATGATAGAACCAATTAAACCTATGCCAATATTTAGAATTCAAGCTGTGTTTGTATTTTTCTCGAAACTGTTCTAGTATTTCCTTTCTCTTGCTTTTTCTGTATTAAACACCAACATATAGGCTTAGTCTACTGAAACTTATCAACATTCTAATGTACTCCTTAATTTTAATTACAGGAGACAACTGACTTGAAAATATCTTGAATAGCCTCTTTTTATATTGCTGCCTTTATGAGAATCCAACACAGTAAACAATAAACTTGACACAAATCAGAGTTAGCTTTTGTGTCAGTAGAGAGAGGAGAAAGAAAAAGTCACAGTGAACCTGGTAGAAGAAAAAAAATCTATTCCTCTTGAAGGAAATTCTAAAAGTGGACTTCTGGGATGATAGA
The DNA here is from genome assembly GCF_902686445.1 of Sciurus carolinensis. Classification (NCBI taxonomy): domain Eukaryota; kingdom Metazoa; phylum Chordata; class Mammalia; order Rodentia; family Sciuridae; genus Sciurus; species Sciurus carolinensis. The sequence goes on from NC_062229.1 coordinate 39,121,910, forward strand.
AGAGAAATAGGTTGGTAAACAACTCTGAAAGATGGAGAGAAGACAGAAAAAAGCCAGGGATCTCAGGACTAAGGAATGACAGAGTGGTATGTTCCTTAGGTAAACTTTGTGCTTCATATACCCAGCACATAGGGTTAAGAAGGACAGCAACTCAGAAGTAACCATGGACACAGGGGAAAAAAAAAAAAAAGCTCCGCTTCCCTATCAAGTCAAACACATGAAAACAGTTCTATACCATACAAACATAAAAACTGTTCTATACCAAACACACACCACACACACACACAAAAAAAAAAAAAAAACCTGTGGACCCACCACCACCCATACCAGCAAAGGTTGAGCAGGGTATTTTGACTTCCATTTAAACCCAGCTTAAATGAAGCACCTGCTACCTTCCCTGAGGCACCTGCTACCTTCACTGAGTTGGGAGCTGAGATTTCCATTCTAGTCAGATTGTAATGTAGCCACCTCTCTGGTATTGGTGGAGACTAAGTGGGAATAATAGCATTTTATCATCAGTGGTAACAAGGCATCTTGCAAGAGCAGGATCAGAAGAGACCAAGTGGAGTCAGACCTTTCACCTGGGGGTTTCAAGGCTACCCACTTCACTCTGTGGTATTTGTGGAGGCCATATGGGAAGCAGCAAAAAAATATTTCCTTACATCACCTTTAGGGGTTTACAAGGTAAGCCTCATAAACAGGCATACATCCATCCTCATCCAACAATAATAAGGAGTCCCACCTCTCAGGGTGTAAAGAGAGACTAAGAAGGAACCCAAGTAAAGGGAATCCTTTGGTATCATCATGTAGGTCTAAAGGAAGTGACATTATATTTTTCAAGTATGTAAATAAATGACCACCTAGAATTGCATATACAGAACTATATTATTCACGAATGTGAGGGAAATAAAATATTCTCAGATGATGAAAAACTGTCAGAATATGTCATCAGCAAACTTACTCAAAAAGAATCACTAACTGAGTTCTCTAAAAAGATAGGAAATGAAAGAATAATGAATAAAGGAATCTTGAACTATCAGGAAGGAAGAAAGAATGTAAACAATATGACAAGGAAAAAAAAAAGACAAGACACTAACTTCAGGAATAAAACAGAGGAGATCACTATAGACCCTACAGCACCTATAAGATCATATAGAAATACTGTAAAGACTCCGTGCAATATACTTAAGACATTTAAAAACAAAAATTACCACAATTATTTAAAAAACAAAAATTTCACAACATGTGAAACAGATAACTTGAATAACTTTATACCTATTAAGAAAGATGAATTCACAATTTTAGGTCAAAATAGGTTCAGTGAAGAACTCTACCAAACTTTTAAAGAAGAATTAACAGTTATACACAATCTCTTCTATAAACTAGATAAAAGAGAAGATTTCCCAATTGATTTTATGGGGATAGTATTACCCTGATATCCCAAACTAGACAGCCAAAATCAAAACATAAAAGAAAACTGCAACAAAAATTTTAAAAGCGATAGAACAATATCATTCGTTAATATAGAAGCAAAAATCCTTAACAAAATGTTAGCAAACAAAATTAAGCAATATGCAAAAAGAATTATACAATATATCTAAGTAGGGTTCATTCCAGGAATGCAAGTCTTATTATTTGAAAATCAAAGTAATTTATAATATTAACAGATTTTATAGCAAAAGAGAAAAAAATCAAATGATCAAATTGTTTAAAACTTCATAAAATTCAACACATATTTATGGTTAAAATTCTCAGAAAAATAAAAGTAGAAGGACTTCCTAAACTTGGTAAAGAACATCCACAAAAACACCTACAGTTAATACTACACATAAAACTGATATATCTACATCCCCATAAGATATTCCCCATAAGAATATCCCCATAAGGATATTCATTTTCACAACCATTTTCCACATAATACTGAAGTTCTAATCAGGGTCAGAATGCAAGAGAAAGAAACAAAAAGGATATAGATCAGTAATAAAGAGAGAAATTTCCCTTATTTGTATATGACATGATTATTCACATAGAAAATTCCAAGGAATCTTCTTTAAAAAATTGAGAATTCATAAATACATACACCAAGTTCCCAGGGTACAAGAAAAACTAACAAAAATTAATTGTATTCTGTATATTAGCAATGAACACAAAAATAGTAACCTAAAATGAAATGTCATTTATAAGTCATTTATAAGCACAAAGAATAATAAGTCCAACAATATGCATAGGTCTTGTAGGTTATAAATGACACAATGCTGCTAAAAGAAATTTTTTAAAAATCTAAGTAGAGAGACACACCATGTTCATGAATAGAAAGATTCAACATAGTAAATATAGAAATTCTTCTCAAATTGATGCAAAAGTTTAGTACAATTCCAGGAACAACTCAGTAAGACTTGCAGATATAGGCAAGATTATTTTGAAAATTTATACAGAAAGGCAAAGAAACTAGAATAGCCAAATTTTGAAAAAGAAGAAAGTAAAAGTAGTAAATCTATTGTATTTCAAAATTATCATATCACCACAGTATTCAAGATTGAATGCATTGAATATTGGCAGTTCTACAGGCAGAGAGACACACCCAGAGATTGGTGGAACAGAATAGAGAACCTAGAAATAGTGTAACACAAATAAACCTGATTTTTGACAAACACATTATAGAGACTCAGTGGAGAAAAGACAGACTTTTCAACAACAAGGCTAGATTAACTTGTTATCAATGACAAAAAATAAATTAAAAAATATTAAAGGAACACCAACCAAAACCTTATGTCTTAAATAAAAATTAATTCTATATAGGTTATGAAATTATAAAACTTATACAAAAGAAGAAAGAAAGAAAAAAAGATAAACTAGAAAACAATTGGAATGTAGGCAATCTTAGAGAATGCCAAATAAATGGGAAAAAATGATATACTGAACTTCATCAAAATTTCAAGTTTACTCTGCAAAAGTCCCGTAAAGAGCATAAAATGGTAAGACTGACAGGGAAAAATAACTTGTAAGCCACATATGCTACAAAAGACTATAATTTTTAATATTTAAAGAACTCTCAAAACCCAACCGTATAAAAACCATGTAAGCCAAGTATAAAATGGGGAAGAAAATAACAGGCATTTATGAGCAGACATAAAGAGGAAATGCAGAAGGAAAAGATATTCAACATCAGTAGCCACTAGGGAAATGAAATTAAAACCACAGTTAGGTATTACTACTCACCTATTAAAATAGCTGGAATAAAATGTGATGATAACATCAAGTGATCCCGAAACTATCACTCATACATTGCTGGTGAGAATGTAAAATGGTACAGCCACTTGGAAAAACACCTTGTCTGTTTCTTTTTAAAAACCAAGCATGTAATACTGCAACATGTATAATCAGAAAAAATGAGAGATCACACTCTATGTATGGTCTATCAAAATGTATAAATGAATTCTACTGTCATGTACAATTAGAATAAAATAAAAAAATTTTTTAAAGTGAACATGAAATGGCCATATGACCCAGTAACTACACTCCAGGTTATTTATCCCAGAAAAATGAAGACAGGCATGTCAGCCTTCTTATAAAAGACAGAAACTGGAAAAAAAAAATAGATGTCTGTACTATACGGAATGAATAGTTAAATGAACTGTGATCCCTATCACAGAATAACAATAAAAGAAACAAATTATTGATGCATAGAGCACCTTGATGAATCTCTAGAAAATTATTCTGAGTGATGAGAAGCCAATGACTATTTCCATAACATTCTTGCAATAAAACATTAGTGGTTGTCAGAGGCTTAATTATAAGAGGGAAAGAGAGTGAGGGGAAGTGAGAAGAACTTGAGGCATTCATGAGTTCATAGAAATATTCTGATTTTTGATTGTATCAATGTTGATACTGTCATTATAGGACTGTAGTATAGTTTTATGATATATTTTATATCGACTTCTACCTGTCCTTGTCATGTGTAACCATGAAAATCATAAAATGAATGGTGATACATAATAAATCAGCCCAGTTTTATTCCTTCTTTGGTCAATAAGCAACTTTTAGTTGCTCTGTCTTTAGTCCGAATAAGGCAAGTGAGATCTTTGAACTGGAGCTGGATTGGTTTAGACTGAATAATTTTAGTGAATATGGACATTAATGGTAAGTTGGTGCAAGGAGGTGGAGCTCTTAGTAGTATCCCTTGATGCTTGCTCCTAATGTTTCTTGTGCTTCAATTATATGAATGAATGCATATTAACATGAGGCCCTTGTCCCCCCTTGGCAGTATTGTCACACTTATTCTTGAATACTAATAGAGTCGGACAGAGAATGATAACAAAACCACAATGCCTGCCGCTATGTTCATGGCTAAGAAGTAACAATTCAGATCTTGTCTTTTCATAATTCTCTTAAAGAACGCATCTTAGTGTTGGAAATCATTTGTTTTACTACCAGAAAAAATAACAATAAATTGAGATTAGTGCAAGTTTGCTCCAATGTCATTTTCCCTCATTTGCTTTCATTAGATCTCCTTGAGGGGGAGGGAAGGACTGAATTGGAGCTCCTGCATAACCAACAGCCTATCTCATCTATGCTGCAGTCCACAGGGAGTGCATTGTTAATAGTTATGAAAATTGCAAATCATTGGAGTGCTTGTGAGTTATAATTTTATAGTTAGTTTTGCTTTCTTTTTAATTTTCCACATGGGTAATTTTTTAATAAGGGAGAAGGCAAGGACAGATGAAGAAAACTAGAGAAGTGCGCCCACATCTACATTTACATCTGAGATGAAATGATGGTATAAATATTTGTCACTAATGACACCATGATTATCACAATGATGGCAGATGGAGATCGTGACATAAGTTTGGTATTTTCTTAGACTGAGGAGGAACAGTGTTACAGAAAGAGGGGTCATTTTTGGGAATTAATGCAACTCTCCCCCAGGAGATCTTCTGTTGTGGTTGAATGTACTAAAAAGGAACAAATCTATTTTGAAAGAGAATAATGGCTTCTTACATTAATAAACTCTTGGATCGATATTACCCAATCACAGTGATTCATCATATCCAACTTGTTAATTAGGTTTAAAACATCTTCTATAAAAACACTTAGTCTACTTATTTATTATCTACCAATTTTGAAGGTTAAGTGTCCATTTCTGAAGAAGTGATTATTCATCCACTGTTTATTTGGGAGTATTATTCAACAAGTATCAATTGAGTACTTCCTCTGGACACCAGATACATGATACAGGATGAACACAGATGGGCATCAAGCAAGAGCAAGTAAAGGAAAAGTAGAAAAGAGTAAATTTTGGAAAAATACACCTCTGGAGTTTAAGATCTAGGCATGGAAAGTAAAATAATGAAATTAGACAGTATATGATTAACTATCAGTACATAGTATATAAAGAATCATATTGTAATGACCTAGGAGCAGCGGTGGATTTGACATGAAGCTAAGGAAGCTTCTACTTCAGGGCCCCTGCCTTGCACATGACCCTCTAAATAAACATGCCCTCCTATAACTAATTTTGGATATATGATCTTTTCATTATTTTTCTAAAACAATGCCCCTCAAATGGCTTAATCTTAAGTACTTAGCAAATCTGAATTCAAAATGACAGAGCACCAATTTTCTCAGTATCTTCCTCCCAAAAGATACTTTCTTTGTATTTCTGTATCTATCATGTTGGTTAGGACTAGTGACTACCTTCATTCTCACCCAGTTGCCCATTTTGAGGATCTTTAAAGAACTACTTTGGTTTAAACACATTTCCTCAACTGTTTACAGGAGACACCTGGAGTTATGCATTTGTAAAGATGAAGAGGCCCTCTACCACCAACAGGCATTTCTCACCTGGGTGGGAAGAAAGACAGGGATAAAAGTATTTTTCAAAAAGAATAGGTGTTACTCCTAAAATCCAGAATCCAACTTGTCCTGGAACAAGGAAACCAATTCAACATGGAACTGACAATGAGTCTTACAGAAGAGGAATAAATCCACACCTCTAAAAATCTTTCAAGTGTCCTCAAATGAGTTAGGATTAGTCCCAGTGCTGATGCAAGGGCTTAACCAGGAAGATGGAATCCCATGACCTCCACTTTAGGTGACAGAATATAGGGATAAGGAACCAACAGATCCTTACATGTTATTAATGTAAATTTCATATGTAAGCATAAATGCACATGTGTTTATCTGAATTAACTCTAGAAAATGTATTCTTTTGTTTTATGATTCCTTGATTTTGTGTCTTTCTTATATTTTACCTATACTATAATAAGTTTGCCTTTTTTGGGGGGTGGGCTGGTACTAGGGTTGAACTCAGGGGCACTAGACCACTGAGCCACATCTCGGCCTTATTTTGCATTTTCTTTAGAGACAGGGTCTCATTGAGTTCCTTAGCACCTCACTGTTGCTGATGCTGGCTTTGAATTTATGATCCTCCTGCCTCAGCCTTCTGAGCTACTGAGATTACAGGGGTTGCCACCGTGCCCGGCAAGTTTACCTTTTAAATACTAGACTGTTATTAATTTAAATATAAAACATTCTGTCTAATCTCAAAACTATTTAGCATAGTGTTTTAGCAGTTATATAGCTTTATTCTTTCTGTAAATATCTGTGAACTTTTTTTTTTAAATCTTATTTCAGTTATATAAAGTCTATCTTAGTTTTGATAAATATTTGGATATAATTTTAGAAACTTTCATTCATTACATCACCTATTCATGCATGGGTATAAGTTATTCTAATATTCTAGTTTATTAAAAATATAGTTTTAAAACATTCTTAAATATCCATTAGGTTTATTCACTCATAACTCATAATTTACTCACTATGTCATAATTTTTTAAACAATCTTGGCAATTCTTATATTTTTCTGTTTTATTTCAAATCCAGGTTATTTTTGCTTGTTTTTATAGAATAAACTTTCGGGATATATTACACAGTACTGTATTTCTTTAATAATCAATTAATTTCAGAGCCTTGATTTCAGTACCTATTCCCTATCTCTTGCTTTCTTTTCAGATTTTGAAAAAAAACAACATGTCTAAATTCCTTTTAAAAATCTTTATGACATACTTTACTGTAATGCTGGTTTGGTGACATAATGCCTGCTCATATAATCTCACTCCCCTGATCAAGAGAGCTTCTCTCTTACTTCTTATGGAAAACTTAAAATGAAGGTATCACCCCATCCCTCAAAACCAGCTCCAATGTGACCTCCTACTCTCATAGGTTGGATCTGCTCATTGAAGTCAGCGGTCTTCCTGAGAGTTCAACTACCTTTGCCTGTCTCATTCACACACATGATTAAGCAGCAAGCCAACACTAAACTTCTCTGGCTTCCATCAAACCCGGAAGTAAGTCCAAGAGAAGTGTTTTATGTTTTAAAAATAAAAGGTGTCACATCTCTTTATATCTTATAAGCAAAATAATAACAAAACTGTGACCAGTTGCATCTCTCATTTTTTAGAACAAATAATTAATATTAATAAAGTATTGTGATATTTTTACCTAGTCTTGCAAAACAAGTGTTTTTGGTTATCTATTAATATTAATTGCATTTGTATCTATTCTTACCTCAAGAAGGAATTGAAATGTTTTTTTAATTTAAGGTTACCTTAAAAAAGTAAAACTCATGAAATAAAGAAAAAGTTTTGCATTGTTGTGTACTAAGAGGCATTCTTGTTAATTCTAGTTTAAATTTTTGCAACATATTGACAAATTTCCTGGCTCTAGTAAGCTGTTGCAGAATCAGAAAACAATATACTTAGCACAGGGTTAACATATTCTATTTGTTTATTCTTTCATTAATTTCTTGCTAACTTTCCCCATAATCACCACAAACATCCATTTGAAAAATGTGACATTAATAAACTCAATTAAATCACAAATACACACGTACATACTTGTACAACTCCTAATGGCTTCAATAAATAAATTCAAAGCTATAAAAAATATTTTTGAACAAAGAAGTGCTGTGATTTGATATTGTACTTTTTCTTAATGTGATTCTAACATGATTATATATGAATAATTAGATCTAAACTTGATGGCCTATAGTCTTAGCTTGATTTCTGTATTACAATTGACCTGGTATTTGATTAGAGTGTGTGATTAAATTATGTCTACATGGGGGCCAAATAATTAAAATTTTTATAACTCTAGAATTTCTCAGCAATGGAGTCAATTATATCTACCTACATCTACACTATGTGAACACACACACACACACACACACACACACACACACACACACAAATGTTTACATGTGGAAAGTTGCAGTTATCCAAATTTAGATTGAAAGTTATATTGATGACTGTGTCTTGAAAGAGATGGAGTGGAATGGTGAGGACTTTAATCATTGCAAAAGTGTGAAGCCAAAATTAAAACTAGGACAGATCTGCTAAGCCAGGCCTCTCATTTTCCCTTCAATTTTCTGAAGAACTGATGGCCCTTGATGTGATTTTTGTGTTGTAAAAAATGATTCATTTATATAAATTTTAGATTAAGTTCTAGTTACTATTGTGATGTCAAGCTTATTTGCAGTTCTTAAACATCTCCAGTCAACTATGGATGCTTTGCTCTCTGTAACCTGAATTGCAGCATCTCCCGTCAGAGCACTATTACAGGTATGAATGAACTCAGGAATTCTGAATCTCTGCAAAATGTGGGCTTAAGCCCCAAGCAGAGCTGAAGAACAGCAATGAGAAGAATACCTACTCCTATTTTAAAGAATCAAGTCTCCAAGGAAACAAAGTTAAAATACCTCTGAAGAGATGTCTATTAACAAAGGACGTCCTTTGGACATGCATCCCAGACACATGTCACAAACAGATCGTACTCATCTTCAGTCCATTGCTGTGATGTGAAGGTAGTGAGTGCACAAGCTCTTAGCTATCCAGAGAGTAACAAGAGACAGAGTACTGAAATAGACACCTAATCCTCAGGCCTTATTTAGCCAACACATTTTATGATTACTCCACCAGAAGTTTTCTCCATAACAGCTAAGAATACACCTGGTTGATGTGCGAATTTCACATATATTAAACCAGGTGGTTAGAAAAAGAAAAAAAATCACAAATATAACTTTATTCCAAAAGCTAGTTATTTCCTGAATAACTAGCTATCTGATTATTAAGTAGGATTCAATGTTATTTTTAAAATGATAAGTTACTTGATAAATTTCCAGGTCCTCAAGAAGGTATACAGAGGTATAAAGTTATAAATTGTCTGAATTTTTTCCTCCGAATTTTATAACAAAAGTGACAGATGCTTCCAAATGGTCAGTATGTAAAGACAGTGGTTGTAAGCAATTGAGAAATCAATTAATTAATCCTTAATTAAGAAAAGTCATGGCTCAAAAGGAGAGAATGGGGTTATTAGTAAAAGTAGAGAGAGACAGGGATAACTTTGGAGAATAACAGAGAAATAAAAAGAAAATATAAGCTATGATTTAAGGCAAGGTAATAGAATTAAAAGGTAACAATCTTTCAAAAGAATACACAGGTAACTTATTGAATTTTTAAATTTTCAAAAAACAACCATACATTCATGGAAAGTCAGTAAGAAATTTACAAAGAGGTCTACTATACCCTTAATCCAGCCTCCAATGTTAATACCTTGCATTGCTACAGTATGATATCAGAACCAGAAATGGACAAGGGTACAATGCATAGGGGCTATTTAGTTTCACCAGATGTATAAGCATTCATTTGCATGTCTTTCTACATGCATATCACATGGGTTGCTTCCAGGAACCATCACCCTGTGCTATTGACATGAGACATCCTCATTGTACCCTTCCCTAGCCTCACACACTTCTCCCTGTTTCTAACCCCTGGAAATCACTAACATGTGCTTTATCTTCATGAACATTTATTTTTATCTTTTGGATTCATCTATGGGCTTTTTCTTTTCTTTCAGCATTTTTTTTAAATTAAAGGTATTATAACTATACCTAATAGTGGGGTTCATGTACTACAGTCACATCTGCCCGTATGTGAACCATGATCATTTTGTTTCACAAGTCTTACACATATACACATAGAATCAGAAAGTAAATGATCTTTTGAGATCGTTTAATGCATCAAAATTCCTTTGAGATTCATACAAACTGTTTCAAATATAAATAGTCCATTTAAAAAAGTAGTCTATGGTATGTATGCACCTCACTTTAACAGTTTGTCCACGGGAAAACATTTGGTTAGTTTCCAGGTTAGAACTGTTAATAATGAAGCTGTAAAACCATTTGTTCACAATTTTCTTCTTGAAAGTAAGGTTTCATCTGTGAGGGGAAAGTGCTCATGAGGAAAGTGCAGGGTCATATATAGTAAGTCCATTTTTAGTTTTAAAAGGAACAAAAATTTTTCCAGAGAGGTTGTATCGTTTCACATCCCCACCAGCAAAATAGTTTCTTCATATTGCCAACAAATACATAAGGAATTCAAAGTTCATCATGTTGTAGCATATGTCAGAATTAACTTCTTTAAGGTCAAATAATATTCTGTTGTATACATATGCCACAATTTCCTTATTGATGCACTCAGGGGTGGATGCTTGGTTTGTTTCTATTTTCTTCTACTGTGGGTAATGCTGATATAAGCACAAATGCAACAATATTTCTTTGACCTTACTTTCAACTCTTTTATATATAAATATATATACCAAAAGTAGAATTTCTCTTATATGGTAATTCTACTTTTAATTTTTTGAGGCACTGCCATACTGTTTTCTGAAGCAGTTGTTGAGGAAAAGTTTTCACCATGGAGTATAGGGTTTGCTGTAGGGTTTTATATACAACTTTTATTATGTTAAGAAAGCTTCCTCTATTCATAGTTTGTTGTGTGTTTTTTACTATGAAAGTGCTGTTCCTGGATCAATTGAGAGGACTGTCTTCATTCTGTTAATGTTGTATGTTATATTGATCAATTTTTCCTATGTTCAAATGTTCTAGGAATAAATTAACTTGGTTATGTTGTTTAAGCCTTTTAATATGCTGCTGAATTTGGCTTGCTATTATTCTGTTGATGAATTTTGCATCAGTAAAGGATATTGGTCTCTTCTGTTCTTCTGATGTCTTTGGTATTTACCCTAGGAAGTATTCTTCACTCTTCGACCTTTGATAAAGTATGATAGGACTTGGTATGAGTTTGTTAACTGTTTGATAGAATTCCCCAGTGAAGTCATCAATTAACCTACCTAGTCTTTAATGTTTGCCTCCCAGAGAGGTGGCAGAGTTGGTGGGGGTGGGTACAGAATAATGAAGGGGAGAAGGAGAAGGATGCGTGTCATTTATCTACCCTGCAAGTCACTTGAACTGGAGGGAGGCGGGGGACTTTCCACAACCTAAAGGAGGAACAGTGTCAACGATGGCCACCAACCTCTTTTTCTGCACTTTGGCCCTCAGAGTCAGCAAATCTGTCAGAGTACCAGTTCTGATATTTTAAGAACAGGGTCCTTATTGCCCACCCTGACCCCCTCAAGGTGTGTGCAAGCTGCTCCAGAATCAGGCAGAGCTGGTGTCACGAGTGTAGGAGATGGGCAGGTGCTAGGTTAAGAGATGAAACTGACCAAAATTAGCTGTAATTCATTTTTAAGACTTCCCCTGAATTTGCAAAATTTAATAAGATAGATTCTGCCTGTGCAAGTACTCTCCAGGTAGTTTTGCAGTGTTTTCTGTCCTTCCATCTTCCTAGATTCCTCTTAAACTTATTGAACTAAACACAAAAGAAACTGTTTTCCATAGGCCAGATTGAAAACCTACATGGACATTCATTCCTCATGAAATACACTGAGACAAAACAACAAATATACAAAACAAAAACCAAAGTCATAATATAAGGAAAATAGAAATAGGGAGTCATCATGGGAGAAGAGAGATTAACAAATTTCATGAAGTTATAAAAGAAGTGAGACAGTAGGCAGGGGGTGGCAAGCCTGTCTGTGAAGAGTCAGTGTATTACTCAGCTTTCTTGCTTCTGTGACCAAAACATCTGACAAGAACAATTAAAAAGGAAAAAACTTATTTGGGGGCTCACAGTTTCAGAAGTCACTGACTAGATCACTGACTCCATGTATGGATCTGGGCCCAAGGTGAGGCAGAACATCATGACAGAAAGATATGGTGGGGAAGGAAAGCAATTTGTGACATGAAACCAGGAATCAGAGAGAATGAGAGAGACTCCCCTCACCATGAACAAAATATATACCCAAAAGGCACACCCCCAATGACCTGCCTCCTCCAGCCACACCCTACCTCCCTACAGTTATCACCCAGTTAATCTCTATCAGGGGATCAATGCATTGATTAGGTCAATACTCTCATAACTCAATCATTTCATATCTAAACTTTCTTGCATTGTCTCACACATGAGCTTTTGGGGGATACCACATATTTAATTCATAACAGATAGAAAATATTTAGACTTGCAGACCAATATGTTCTTGGACACAAATACCCAATTCTACTGTTGTAGGACAAGACAGCCATAGACAGTACCTGGAAGAAGGACTGTGATTGTTTTTCTAATAACATTTCACAAAACACATAGCAGACCCATGGCTGTAGGTTCCAATGTGTACCATTAAGGAAATGTTCTCTAATCACTATATGAGCTGCTCTGATCAAGTAAGCTCCATACATCATAGGCTTCAAGTTAATAAAGTAAAATGAATCTTGGAAATCAAAGTAGTATGATTAAACAAAAGCTTAAATATGAAACAAGAGTGCCAGTATCCCATTATTTCCTCCTCAATCCAAGTGAAAGCATACAGCTAAGAAGTTAAAAGAAAACATGTTTCTTCCCCTGAAGAAATCATGAAATTTCTAGAATGATTGTTGTTATCCTCAATTAAGCACTCTTCAGTAATCTGTACTGTGGTAAACTTGATATAAGTCTGAAGTTTTATGTACCCTGTTGACTAATATAGTCAGGTTTCCTACATAGGAGAATGCCCTGCTGGGTAATATATAAAATTATTCAATAACCAACACAACTCACAAGACTTACCTCACCTTCATTCTTTTTGTTTGTTCTTTTTTAGATATGCATAACAGTAGAGTATATTGTGACATATTAGACATACATGGAGTATAACTTATTCTAATTAGAATCACATTCTTGTGGTTGTACGTGATGTGGAGTTTCACTGGTGGTGTACTTACATATGAACATAGGAAAGTTATGTCTGATTCATTCTACTGTCTTTCCTGTCCCAGTCTCCTCTCCTTTCCCTTCATTTCCTTTTGTCTAACTAGACAAAAGGATCATCAGATGCCTGGGGAAACTCAATAGAATGAAGGAGAAAGACCAAACAGACCCCTAAATTGACACTATAACACAACAAATTACTTCTTAAAAAATACTTGTTTACTCAGAGATTTGAGAAGATATTATCCATAAAAAAAGAATCAAAAAGAAATTAAAATCAGGGTATTTGAAAGTTCTTCAAACAATTTTTAAAAAATGGAGTAACAAAATGATAAAATCAAATTACTACATCAGAATGTAGTTAGAAAAGAGAAAATAATAAGAGGTAACATTATATGTGCCTGATTTGATTGTAAACACATAAAGGTTTAAGTGTCTTGATCCATGCAAGATGCTTACGATTGTGCCTGGCATATATTTCCACTTCACAGATAAGAAAATAGTCACCTATTGATGGAGGGCTTAAGAAATAGCATATCTCAGATTCAAACAGTAAGTCTCAGGTCACAATCTTTTCTCTTAATGAACATGCGCAGAAAGTAAAACACACAGAGAAAACATGAAATAGGTATAAGTAAGCAGAAGGTGTGATGCTAAACCACTAGGAAGTTGTTCAAGTAAAACAGTGTTATGGTTTAGCAATGAGATGTCCCACAAAAGGTCATGTGTGATATAATGCAAGAATGCATAGAGGTAAAATGATTAGTTTATGAGACTTGTAACCTGATCAGTGTCTTAATTCACTGATATGGTTTAACTGGGTAGTAACTGTGAGCAGGTAGGGAGTGACTAGAGGAAGTAGGTCACTGGGGCCTGATGCTGGTATTTACATTTTATCCCTGGTGAGCAGACCTCTCTGTTTCCTATTTGCCAGGTCTTGAGCTGCTTTCTTCCACCATGCCCTTATACCATATTATTCTGCCTCACTTCAGTTGGAGATGGCCAACTATGAACTGAATCTCTGAAACCATGAGACAAAATCAATATTTCTTCTTCACATCGTCTTGTCAGATCTTTTGCTCACAGTGACAGAAGACTACAATCAACAGATTTTAAAATTTTGAAATTATCTAAGAAATAAAGAAAATTTTCCTCAAGTGTGGATGAGAATATGGTTTCAGGTTTAAAAAGCCTTAGAAGTGCTAAGAGGATGATCAAAAAATGTCCTTGGAAAAATTTTCATAACTTGAATCTAAGAGGATAACAAAAAAAACTAAACAACATGTATCCCAAATAAAAAATAAAGAAAAAAATATATATAAATATCTATAAGAAACAAATATTCCAACTTTAAAAAGTTATATATAAAAGAATCAGACACATAGAATATTTCATTTATCTTTGTTGATGCTAGAAGAAAATGGAGCAATGCCTTCAAAATTACAAAAAGTATTTTTCTAATCCCCAAATTCCATAACTTGATAAATTATCACTCAAATGTTACAAGAAGAAAATCTCTTTTAAACATGTAGGAACTCAGAAAATTTACCTCATCCTTTTGGGAAAATCTCTAGCAAAACAAATAATATGAGAAAGAAATAAAAAAGTTTCAAGAAATAAATTTTAATAAAATAGGAAACACTCACAATGACAGTTCCGCAGCGTGACCTGAGAGCATCCAGCCTTGAATGAAGCAGAACAAAGTTTTTTGGAAGCAATGGTTCTAGGGAAAATGGGGAAATTCCTGAACATAAAACATAGTTAAGATTCCAGATGAACTTAAGAGTATGCTAAATAAACACCACTGTTTTCTTGCAAATATAATGATCATAACACAAATATGAAAAATCTTAAAATGTCTGAACATGGGTTTTCTTGTAATTAGCAAAATGCCATTATCATCATAGAATATAACATGAATGATTACATTCATCTGATACTTGAGATTTTTTTGATCCACTTATGGTCAGTTTTTGTGTGTACTTTTAAACAATATTTATTGTGCACTTCTTGTATATTATTTTATGCCCATTAAGTAAAAATTGATTATCATGTTATTTAAATTTTTATATGAATTATCAAAAATAGTTAAAATCTTCCACAATAACTGAAAATTTATTTCTATATTTTGCCAATTATATTTTACATATCTTGATGTCCATAATATAGTTTCACCACATGAGCTTCACTCACCCCTGGGACCATAAATAAAGTATGACAAATCTCATTCTTTTCATGTGTATTTTCTGTCATAGCTCTTCTATGTTGCAATCTGTTTAGTTTTTCTCATCCATGTCCTCATTCACAACTCTTTTTAAAAACATTCATTCTGATGTAAAACCTAACTACAGAATTATTTTATTTAATGTGATATTTGGATCTCAAATTTTTATTTCCTACCTATTCAATACTTCTCATTTATTCTCTGTGGTCTCTGTTACCTAATTTATTTATGATTTTTGTTTTGTTTCTTTGAACATAATAAGCAGTTTGAGCCTGACAGTTCTAATATCCAAAGTCTTTATGAATCTTTTTCATTCTCTCTGATTTCTCCAGTTACTATTGATAGTTTCTTATTCTCCTGAGTGCATCATTATCTTTGGCTGTATCCTGGATATTTTACTTTAAAAATGACTTGAAGGAGTAATTTGAGGACTGAGATTATGATTTTAAAAAATTACAGAGAAACTGTTCATATCAACCTATGTCCCTGGCTCAGACATTATCTTTGGCCTCTGTTTCATTACACAGTTCTGTGCTGTATTAGTTTCGTGGGACTACTTAACAAAAGATCATAACCTGGATGGCTTGAACAATGGAAATTTATTGTTTCTCAGTTCTTCAGGTGAAAATACTGAGATCAAGGGGTTGAAGTTTGATTTTTCTGAAGTTGGTGAGGAAGAATGTATTCTATGCCTCCCTTCTTGTTTCTTGTGATGCATTGATAATCGCTGACATCCCTTGGCTTGTAGATGCATCACTTTATTCTGATCGTGATTGCATTCTCTCTGTGTCTCTTCACATAGTCTTACCTCTGTTTATATCTATCTTTGGGTCCAAATTCCCCTCCTATTATATGAGGGCACCCATCACGTTGTGTTGGGATCCACCCTAATGACCTCACCTTAATCTAATTATCTCTGTAAAGACCCTTCTTCCAAATAAAGTCACATTCCAAGATACTTGAGATGAGGAATTCAACATAACTTTTGGAGGGTCACAAATCATCCCATAAAATGTATCATTCCTTATTTTCACCCCAACACTTACTATCAGCTCCTTAGAGATGGGTGAGAACATCAATTTGTCATATTCCTTGATATTGAAAAAAAAACTTAAATTATAAATTTGAAGTTCTTATTT
Organism: Sciurus carolinensis; assembly: GCF_902686445.1. Classification (NCBI taxonomy): domain Eukaryota; kingdom Metazoa; phylum Chordata; class Mammalia; order Rodentia; family Sciuridae; genus Sciurus; species Sciurus carolinensis. The sequence goes on from NC_062229.1 coordinate 39,138,412, forward strand.
TTTCAGTCATGCACCCACCCAAGATGTGTCCATGATACAATTTTCATCCTCCTGACAAAAGTTTAAAGATGAAAAATAGATTGATTTTGAATCTTCTTGATAAGGGTAACCAAATATTCAATTTAAGTGGAACAGAATCAATTGACTATTTCCCCATCAAAAATATTTTAAAAGCTATAAACTCCGGTCTTTATTCACACTGCTGTTTAAGTGGAAAAGAAAAAAATATAAAGTTAACAAGATTGAATCAATGATTGAATTGAGTATAATTGAGTGGGGTACTTGAGAAGATGAGGGAAAGATAGTGGGGAAGGAGAATTCAGAGGTATTGATACAATGGATATTAACCAACAGATTTCATTGGATTTAGAAAAGATACTCATTACTCTTTGGTTAACTTCATTTTGGCAAAACTCCCCTATTTCCCACAGCTGAATGCCCAGAATTTGTATTAAGAGAAATTAACTCTTTGGAATACTGCTTTTTAATTAATCAGTGTCACTTACAAGGAGTGCATTTTGACTAAGTTCCCTGTTAAGGGAGAAAATCCTGACTTATTTTTACGTCTTACATGCATTTTAGAGTATACATTACACAACAGCACTTTAACAAATCATTTAAATAAGTGTATATGTGCATGAATAAACTTTTTATCATTTAAAATTTTGACCCTTCACATTTCTAACTCTTTTGCATTAAATTTCTTAATTAGTTCTATTTTAAGTCCATTTAATTTCTCCTCTTTTCCAATTTAGTTTTCATTGACTTTTAATGAATTGAAAGACTTTATGAAAAAGAAAAATGAATAAAACACATTATTGAATTTGAGGGGGAGGACAAAGGTAATGAAGGCCTTCTTAACTTTAATGTGTTATTACATAAAAATACATGCTCTAGACACAGCAGGAAAAGTATAGACCATTTTTTTTAAACAGTACTATACTGGATAAAGCAAGTATAATCCTGAAAAATTATACTTATGAGACATGCTTGTAAGTTTATCAGTTTACTATCCTTTTTCATAATCATTAATTTAACCAACAACTAATACTTCCTAAGCTTCTGAAGCACTCTCTTTCTCATAACATCCCTGATAAAAACTGTTTCTAGAACAATAGTAATGGGTCAGTAATCCAGGTTCTAAGAAGTTTTAGACCAGATGTCAGCAAACTATGATCCAGGAACCAAACTCCACATCTGTTCATTTGTGTAAAGGTTTTACTAGAAATCAGTCATACCTCTCTGTTTATGTATTGTCTCTGTCTGCATTTTTGCTACAACAGCAGAGTTAGAAGTTATGACAGAGACTATACAGCCAGCAAAGCTTAAAATATATACTACCAGGCCATTTATTAAAAAGTTTTGTGAAAGATCTACTACAAACTAACAGATACACTGAATGGGATCCGATCACCCACCCTAGGTCAAGTTCAATCACAAAATTAATTCATTTAGATGTTCACTTTTGTGTGGTCAGATATGGACATGCAAAATATCAGTTTTGAATAAACTAGTGATTGTAAAGTTTTCCTTCCATGGAAATGCAGCTCATCTTGGCTGCCTCCTGGGAAAAGTGATAAGTTTCTACCTAGGCAAAAGTATAACTTTATTAGAAGTTTCCAATTCTATTCAAAAGAATCCTTCTTAGGTATATGTTTGCCTTTGACATTCATGTCTATGTGCTCATTGCAAATGGAAGTTTCATTATTCAAAGAAAATCTAATTACAATGGATTTATTTTACCCCACCCCAAGTAGAAAATCAGAGTTGTAATCTTAGGTCTTTCTTTTCCTTTCCCTACACTCTTTTATCTTATTCTTTATCACTTTCTAGCTGTCAATACCAAATGTCCTTATTTGTCTTACAAAGTACTCTCATATATCCCACTTCAGAATTAAAATTAACTTAGTCTCTCATTCCCTTATTAATGATATGCTTTCTGCTAGTCTGTCCTTCTTCCTACACAGTGGGGAAAATATTTTTTTATTTTTCCTTTTTTTTTTTTTTTTTTTACCTTTAAGTCTGTGGATCTGAATTACATTTATTGATTTTTGTATGTTAAACCAACCTTGCATACCTGAGATGAAACCCACATGATCATGGTGCACTATATTTTTAATATGTTTTTACATGCAACTTGTTAAAATATTGTTAAGAATTTTTGCATCTCTGTACCTTAGGGAAATTGGTCTGAAGATTTCTTTTCTCAATATGTCTTTGTCTGGTTTTGGTATCAGGGTAAAACTAGATTTATATAATGAGTTTAGAAGGTTTCACTCCTTTTTTATTTCATGGAGTGTTTTGAGAAGTATTGGAATGAGTTCTTTTTTAAAGGTCTTGTATAACTCAGCAGATAAAATTTAAACAGATCAATTTCAAACAATTAAACAGAAAAAAACATCAAAAAGTCTACCAACCAAGAAAAGTCAAGGATAAGATGAATTATTTTTCCTTTTTTTAAAACCACAGAGTTAAAATCAATCTACTCAACTATGCTCCAATAATCCTTCAGTTTAGAATATACATCTAAGTTTGTGATTTGTTTCCCTGCAAAACTGGCTGTCTCCTTTAATGACGTGTAACTAGCTGTAATAGTACCAGGGAGAATTACAGACAACTTCCATAATGCTATGGTTTCTTCATTCTCTTAAACAGTGGTTTTAGAATTTCCCATTTCCACACTCACTCCAGAAAAGATATACTCACCCATGTTGTTATCTGAGGTCCTGCTTACAAAGGAGGCAGACATGGAGGGAGACACCACAGATGGTGGAGGTAGGAGCACCTCAACTCCATGACAATTTGAGCACAAATCAGGGCAAGTGGGACAAGTATTCATCCCTTTCCACATAGGACAGGGTGGAAGGCCTGGTGTTGGACTTTGAGCTACAGACTATGAAGAGTACAATGATGAGAGGCAACTCCTGGAATTCCTGAAGCACCAGGACTCAGGAGACAGATGACAGGGACTTTTAAGTTGCAAAGGAGAAGACCTCTGTGATTAAGCAGGTGTTTGCAAATAAAGACCTAGTCCCTTCCTAATTTCTCTATCAGCAAATAGGCCAGAAGACCTGTGAAATTCTGCATGGTCTAAGAACAAACCCCCAAAATAACTTAGATCAAATTTCCTGCCAGACTGGCAAGGGAATGCCTTGGAGCACAGTGAATTAGAGAAGAAAAAAAGGATTGTACTGGAATAAAACTACTACTTCATACATTTTGAACCCCAAATGAGTTAAATTCCAAGGATAAGTTGTACCAACAACGCAATAACCTAATCTCATTCGGCAACTAATAAAAACTATGCAGTCTCATTGATTTTTAGCTGAGCCATCTAGAAACTTAGAACCAAATAACAGTACTCAATAAAAGTAATTACGTTTTTCAGATTTATGGTGCTTCTTATAGTTAATCTCTTTGTTTCCCTTTTCACAATTGTTTGCATTTTATCTTAAATTGAACTATTTTGTGGATTGTTTTGTTTAACTGGTAATTTGCCTCAAATCCTGCTCGAAAGCTGAATGTGCACACAAAATGAGGGATTGATTCAAACTCCTTAGTTCCACATTTCTTTAGAATGAATTTTCTACTAACTAATCTGATCCCATTATAATATAGAAAAATATTATACCCCCAAGGTATTTCATGTAGCTCCAGTTAAAATATATTTCCATTGTAATTATTTCAAGTAGTAGAAATGAAATGAAATTTGTTTTTAAACTAAAGTAACTTTTAAAACACCAAAATGGTTCAATTATGTAGAATGGCTAAACTAGGTTAGAATAACACTATAATTTATCAAATTTATTCATTTGTGTCTATTGAAATCATTTTTAATTTTGAAATATTTCTAACAGGAAAAAACAATATAATATTAAACCATTTATTACTATTCATTTTGGCTTTATTTTTTGAAAAGAAACAAAATGATAACACATGATTAAGACTTCATCACACTCATCTATCTCACTACTTTCCCTTTTTTCTTAAAGGTAGGCACTGTGCCAGTCTGGCATATCTCATTGTCATATATGACCCTATACTGTCCCTTTCCATTTTCACTTTTACTCACAACAGACGAAAATGTTTTATTTAGATATAACATAGGTGGCATCTCATTGTGTCTCATTACTTGCTTTTCCTAACAAAAAGAGACCTACAAACCATCAATATGTAATACAACACTGCTATATCATCATAGGATAACTTTAAGAATTAGATTTTTTGCATAAAGTAGTTTCTGAAGACTTGGGGTTGCTTATTTTGTAAAGATTCAAATTAATTTAAAGGTAAATGTAAATTCACCTCAGAGTTGTAGCAAATAACACAGAAAGATCCCTATACACTTAACATTACTTCTATTAGTAACACCTTGCAAATTATAGTAAAATAATCAGCAAATAGAGACATTGATACAATTCACTAAACTTATTCCCCAGTTTTACTTGTAATCATTTGTGTGTGAGTGTGTGTGTGTGTGTGTGTGTGTGTGTTTATTCTATGACATTTTATCACACAGTCAAGGTACAGAATTGTTCTGTCATATAAAGTTCCCTCGGGCTGCCATTTCATACCTCCCTCCCACTGATACTCCAGTCTCTAAACCCCGGGACTACAAATCTGTTCTCCATTCTACAGTTTTATCATTTCAAGAAGAGTATATAAATTGAATCATTCAGCATCTAACCTTTTGGGATGGGTTCATTCACTCATTCTTCCTTCCCATGGATGTTGTGAAACATTCATCACTCATTATTGATTTATTTATATAGTTTTTGAATGTATCACTTTGTCCTATGCTTTTAGTAGTTTATCTGGGAGATATACATACATATTTAAGTTCACAATCTACTGGTATAAACTAGAAACATTTTATCACTGGAAATCATACTTCCATTTCAGTTCTGGTATCCACCCCACTTTCAAATTTCATTGCCTTGAGTATTAGATGATATTATAATTAGTATTATTGAATATAATTTAGAAAATTGGTAATGAAAAGAATAATCTGCTGTATTTACCCTATTTTTCTTTCTTCCTAAGACCCAGGATTCTTTTTTATCAATTCCTTTCATTTAAAAAAAAAAAAACAAAAACATGTCCTTGAACCATTCTTTAAGGGTAGATCTAATGATGAAAAATGCTGTTTCTCTCTTACTACTTTCAAGAATTTTTTTCTTTAATTTTCAGGAGTCTCATTATCATATGTCTTGGAATGAATTTCCCTGGGTTTATTATCCTAATGGGATTTACTCAACTTCTTAAACCTATACAATTGCACGTTTTGCAAAATTTGGGAAGTTTAAACCTTTTTAAAATAATATTTTGTTTTAGTTGTAGGTGGACACAATACCTTTATTTTATTTTATGTGATGCTGAGGATCAAACTCAGGGGCTCAAGCATGCTCGGTGAACACTCTACTACTGAGCCAAAATCCGAACCCAAGTTTAAGCCATTATGTATTCATATACTCATTCAATTCCAGTTTTGCTTTTCTTGTTATGAAACATCAATATGAATGTTGAATTTTTTTGGTGTTGTCCTAGTGGTCCTAAATCTCTTAATTTTTTTTTTCAGTCCATTTCTTTATATTGTTCAGATTAAATACTCTATATTGATTTGTCTTCAAGTTTTCTTTTGTTATCTCTCTACTAATGAGCATACTTTTTAAAGTTTTAAATCTGTTACTATATTTTTTAGTTCTGTAATTTCCACTTAGGTTTTGTTTTAGAACTTTTGTTTCTTGCTGAGATGTTTCTATGTCCTCTATTTCTCCCTCTCTTTTCACCTCACTTATTTTATGAAATGTTTCAAGAATATTTTTAATCCCAGTTGAAGCAATTTTGTGATGTCTACTTTAAAATCCTTATTAGAGAATTCCAACATGTGATTCACCTTGATGTTGGCATCAATTCTCTTTTCTAATGCACACTGAAATTACCAAGTATGTGGTTTTCTATTACATCCTGAACATTCTGTCTACCATATAGTGAGACTCTGAGTCCTAGCTAAATCTTGTTTTAGCAAGGAGTCACCTTGGTTAGGTTTGGCACAAAAATCCTACTAGAAAGCTAAACATATAAGCTAAATGAGTGGGTCATTCAAATTCCTTAGTTTCATATTTCTTTAAAACTAATTTTCATATACTAAGCTGATCTCATTATAATATAGAAAATCGTTATATCCCCAGGTTCTGACTAGTTTTGTCAGCTGTGAGCCCAATGATGATTTCATTTTCTGAGATTTTGCAAATGTTCTCTTGATGTGCATAAGTCCTTTTGAAGATTCATATTGTCTTAGTCTTTTGGGGCTGCTATTAGGAAATACCATAGGCTAGGAACTTATTAACAACAGAAATTTATTTCTCACAGTCTGGATGCCAGGTAGGTTCAGTGTCTGTTAACAGCCTGCTTTTTGTTCCTTAGATGGCACCTTTTGGCTGTGTCCTCACATGGTAGAAGAGATTATCTGGCTCTCTGTTTCTCTTTTATAAGAGCACTAATCCCATTCAGGAATCTTATGACCTAATTATCTTCCAAAGGCTCAACTTCCTATCATAACCTTGAATTTCGACATGGAAGTTTTGGGGGCCAGGGACACACAAACATTCAGACCATAACAGACCAATGATCCCTTAGTGATGCTTCCTGAAGGGATAGAAGTAGAGTCCCAAGGCAGGAATCCTAGTGCCTATAGGCAAGGAATAAGGGGTAGAGATTATTTACCAGTCTGGATTTATGGCAGGGTCAGTGTTGAGGGTGGTCTAATATCTTAAATGGTGGGAAGAATTCTCTATCCTGGAGAGAAGTGAGTCCCCAGCCAAGAGCTTATTGTGGTAAGAGTTCCCAATGGTACCTCCTGGTCGCTAGGGTCTCTGGACAGGGGAAGACCTTCACTAGCTGAGGGAGAGGAAAAGGGCTTCCTGGACTAGGTACCCACTGTGAGGGAACCTACCCTGCTGAAACCATTCAAACGCCCCAACAGAAAACTCTCAGGTCCAGTGGGAAAAGTACTTCCTCTGACTACTTATTCTCAGGAAGATTCCAAGTGGAGCCTGAGCTCACCTGGTGTTGGGTCTACTTTGCAATCCAGGAGAGGACTGAGACTACCTAGACCCCCTTCAGTTGCTAGGTGGGGTGGATAATAATGACACGTCCTGTTGCTATGTTGCTTATCCAATTCTAGGGTCCCTAATCTTGTTTTCCTTCTTTCCATGATTTTAGACTTCTCCATTGGTTGTTACTTGAACTATATCGAGTTCAGTTACACTCCTCAAAGTAGAACAGAAGCCATATTATCTAGAACAGAAGTCAGACTTGCTTTGTATGCAAAGTGAATCCACAATTCATAATACAGGAAGAGTAAAATTTTGAGAATGCTATTTTTTAAATGGCAACAATTTTATCAAGATAAGATAAAGTCTGGATTTTATAAAACCTCTCTTTCTAAAACAATATTTTAAAATAGGTATTCCACCAATTTTCTAGATGAAATTTATGAAAAATATTTCTATATCTGAAGGTTATAGTCTTTGCTGACCTAGTCTAGAAAGGCCACCAACAGCCTGATGGCTCAATAGCACTGTTCAGTTAACAATGCTGTTTATGTGATAACATATGGAGACTACTTGGTTGAGAGCAGATTATCGCTTTGGTATTTTTCACTGAATGTATAATCATTTATCATAGCAAATAATTAAAAGAAAAATCTCTATTAAATTTGCATAACATATTCCTAGTAGGAAAATTACTTTGCAAAATGATAATGTATTAAATCTCAGGTTTATAGAAAATGATAAAATTGCAGCTTTAATTCAGTGGGACAGATTTCAAATCCCAGAAAGTGACTTTGAACAGTGTATTCAATCAGTAATTCAGAGGTACTTACCAACTATCTTTACCTATTGTGGAGTCTGCCTGGTGGTAGGAAAGACAAGGCTGAGGGTGGTTGGGTCAAGTCTATGAAGATGTTTATGAAGTTTATGAAGAAGACTGACCTCATAATAAAGAATTACAGTTCCTCATGGTGAGTTCTTTAAGAGATGCGTATGAAACATGCAATGGGCACAGAGAGACAGTACCAAGACACAAAGCCTGGATGAGAATCAATTTAAAAAATAAGTATAAAAATGATTCAAATCTCCTTTACCACAATATTAGTAAAAACATGTTACAGGAAATGATCAATAAGATGAAGAGAGAGCCTACAGAATAGGAGAAAATCATTATCATATGCACATCATATAGAGTGCTAGTCTGCAGGATATATAAAGAACTCGAAAAACTTAACACCATAAAAACAAATAGCCCAATCAATAAATGAACTAAGGAACTGAACAGACAATTCACAGAAGGAGGAATACAGTCAATCAACAAACATGAAAAAAATGTTCAACATCTCTAGCAATTAAGGGAAATGCAAATCAAAACTACTCTAAGATTTCATCTCACCCCAATTAGAATGTCTATTATCAAGAATAAGAGGAGGTTTTAAGATGGCGAACTAGAGGGCGGCTGCATTTCATGTTGCTCCAGGTCGCAGGATTCAAAAGAGGAGATAGTGAGAGACTTGGGACCAACTCAAAGCCGCCGGGTGAGTCTCTCCCGTTGGGGAGGCGTCACGGATGGGGGCGGTAGCCCCGGAACACAGGGAACTTTGTGAAGTAGAGTTGCTTGGCGAGACGCCCCTCCCCCCACAGGAGCAGTAAACATGGACAACTGGGATCATCGTAGAGGAGGCGGCTCAGCACAGCGCTTGGACTCGGAGCAACCACTGGGGCTCCGGGCGGCTGCCTGAGAAGGAGCTGTGTGGTGAGCTGTTTGGACTCAGAGCGACCACTTCTGAACACCGGGGGTTTGCCCGGAGGAAGAGGAGAAGTGTGGCGGGTCGCTTGGTCTAGAAATGACTGCATCAGAGCCACAGGCGGTTGCCAGAGAAGGAGGTGAGTGGTGAGCTGTTTGGACTCAAAGCGACCGCTCCTGAACACTGGTGGCCTGCCTGGAGGAGGAGCGCAGTGGGTCGCTTGGTCTCTGAGCGACTGCTCCTGAACACCCAGGGGGCTACCCCGAGGAGAAGGAGGAACAGGGCAGGTCACTTGGACTCAGAGTGACTGCCTAGGGCTACGGGCGGTGGGCGGGAGGAGGAGACGCAAAGTGAGTTGCTTGGACTCTTAGTGACTGCGTCAGAACACCTGGCAGCTGTCCGGAGGAAGAGGTGTGTGGCAGGTCTCTGGGACTTGGAGCTATTGTACAGGGCTCCAGGTGGCAGCTCAGAGGAGGAGCCGCATAGCCAGGCAATTAGGTGCAGAGCAGGGTCCCAGGACCTAGGCGACTTCTTGGTGGAAGAGCCGCACAGAGACACGCTTAGAGGCGGAGTGAAGGTTCCAGGACTGCGGGCAGCTTCTCTGAGGAGAGGCAGCCAAAGGAGACTCGTCTGCGAAGCAAGAGGCTCCCAGGCCCAGGAGGTAGGTCGGGGCCCCTGGGAACATTGCAGAGGAAGGCAGACCAGCCCAGGCGGTAGTTGTAGATTGAGGGGAACCTCTAGGAGGGGAACTGACCAGTGAGACCTCCCCACCAGCTGAGTCTTCCCCGCCAGGTGAGGTTTTCCCACAAGGACGGTAAAACCAGAGACATAGGCACAAACAGGCCTTGCCTCAGCCCACAGTCTACTTCCCCATTGGATGACCATTGGTCAACAAGTGGAGGCACCTCCGCCCACTATCAGGGAATACACCCCACCTGAGGGTCACCACCCCTAGAGAGGCAGCTTCCTTGTGGAGCACTGCATTATCAACTTCCTCCAAGACTTCAGGCTACTAAAGGATAAGGGGATATACTAGCAATCATCAGGGACATTATAAGTCAATAGAGGAAATCTGCAATATCTTAATGACCCACTGATTCCTGAACAATATGAGAAAGCAAGGGAAGAAAATGCCCCAAACAAATCTAGATGTTACATCAATAAAATCCAACGACAGCATGGCAGAAGAAATGACAGAAAGGGAGTTCAGAATGTACATAATTAAAATGAGCAGGGAAGCAAACGATGAGATGAAAGAGCAAATGCAGGCATTGAATGATGAGATGAAAGAGCAAATGCAGGCATTGAATGATCGCACCAATCGACAGTTAAAAGAGCAAATACAGGAAGCAAAAGATCATTTCAATAAAGAGTTAGAGATATTGAAAAAAAAAAACAAACAGAAATCCTTGAAATGAAGGAAACAATAAACCAAATTAAGAACTCCATAGAAAGCATAACCAATAGGATAGAACACCTGGAAGACAGAACCTCAGATATTGAAGACAAAATATTTAACCTTGAAAACAAAGTTGAACAAACAGAGAAGGTGGTGAGAAATCATGAACAGAATCTCCAAGAACTATGGGATATCATGAAAAGGCCAAATTTAAGAATTATTGGGATTGAGGAAGGCTTAGAGAAACAAATCAAAGGAATGAACAATCTATTCAATGAAATAATATCAGAAAATTTCCCAAATCTGAAGAATGAAATGGAAAATCAAGTTCAAGAGGCTTATAGGACTCCAAATACACAAAATTACAACAGACCCACACCAACGCACATTATAATGAAAATACCTAACATACAAAATAAAGACAGAATTTTAAAGGCTGTGAGAGAAAAGAACCAAATTACATTCAGGGGGAAACCAATGCGGATATCAGCAGATTTTTCAATCCAGACCCTAAAAGCTAGAAGGGCCTGGAACAACATTTTTCAAGCTCTGAAAGAAAATGGATGCCAACCAAGAATCTTATACCCAGCAAAACTTACCTTCAAATTTGACGATGAAATAAAATCATTCCATGATAAACAAAAGCTAAAAGAATTTACAAAAAGAAAGCCAGCATTACAGAACATTCTCAGCAAAATATTCCATGAGGAAGAGATCAAAAACAAAGAAGCAAATCAGCAAAGGGAAGAATTATCCTGAAGGAACTGTCAAATAAAGGAGGAACAAAGGTGTGTCCAAAAAATAAATAAATAAATAAATAAAATTTAAAAAATGAACCAAATGACCACGAATACAAATAATATCTCAATAATAACCCCGAGTGTCAATGGCCTGAATACATCAATCAAAAGACAAAGACTGGCAGATTGGATTAAAAAGAAAGATCCAACAATATGTTGCCTTGCAAGAGACTCACCTCATAGAAAGAGAGACCCATAGACTAAAGGTGAAATGATAGGGAAAAACACACCATGCACATAGACTCAGCAAAAAAGGTGGAGTATCCATCCTCATTTCAGATAATGTGGACTTCAAGCCAAAGTTAGTCAGAAGGGATAAAGAAGGACATTTCATACTGCTTAAGGGAAGCATAAATCAGCAAGATATAACAATCATAAACATCTATGCCCCAAACAGTGGCTCATCCATGTATGTCAAACAAATCCTTCTCAATTTCAGAAACCAAATAGACCATAACACAATAATACTAGGTGATTTTAACACGCCTCTCTCACCACTAGACAGATCTTTCAAACAAAAATTGAATAAAGAAACCATAGATCTCAATAACATAATCAATAATTTAGACTTAACAGACATTTATAGACTATACCATCCAACCAAGAGCGAATACACTTTCTTCTCAGCAGCACATGGATCCTTCTCTAAAATAGACCATATATTATGCCACAAAGCTAATGTTAGCAAATACAAGAAGATAGAGACACTACCTTGTATTCTATCAGATCATAATGGATTGAAGTTAGAAATAAATGAAAGAGTAAAAAACAGAAACTACTCCAACACCTGGAGATTAAACAATATGCTATTATATGATGAATGGATAACAGAAGATATTAGGAAGGAAATTAAAAAATTCTTAGAGGTAAATAAGAACAAAGAAACATCATATCAAAATCTCTGGGACACTATGAAAGCAGTACTTAGAGGAAAATTTATTTCATGGAGCGCATTCAATAAAAGAAGTAAAACTCAACAAATAAACGACCTAACACTGCAGCTCAAAGCCCTAGAAAAAGAAGAACAGACCAACACCAAAAGTAGTAGAAGACAGGAAATAGTTAAACTGAGAGCTGAAATCAACGAAATTGAAACAAAAGAAACAATACAAAAACTTGACAAAATAAATAGTTGGTTCTTCGAAAAAAATAAACAAAATTGATAAACCTTTAGCTACACTAACAAAGAGAAGATGAGAGAAAACCCAAATCACTAAAATTCGGAATGAACAAGGAAATATCACAACAGACACGACTGAAATACAAAACATAATTAGAAGCTACTTTGAAAATCTATACTCCAACAAAATAGAAAATTTCGAAGACATCAACAGGTTTCTAGAGACATATGAATTGCCTAAACTGAACGAGGAGGACATACACAATTGAAATAGACCAATTTCAAGTAATGAAATAGAAGAAGTCATCAAAAGCCTACCAACAAAGAAAAGTCCAGGACCAGATGGGTTCTCAGCTGAGTTCTACAAAACCTTTAAAGAAGAGCTCATTGCAATACTTCTCAAAGTATTCCATAAAATAGAAGAGGAGGGAACCCTCCCAAACTCATTCTATGAAGCCAATATCACCCGGATACCTAAACCAGACAAAGACACATTGAGGAAAGAAAATTTCAGACCAATATCCTTAATGAACATCAACACAAAAATTCTCAACAAAATTTTAGCAAATCGCATACAAAAACATATTAAAAAGATAGTGCACCATGATCAAGTGGGTTTCATCCCAGGGATGCAAGATTGGTTCAACATCAGGAAATCAATAAATGTAATTCACCATATCAATAGACTTAAAGTCAAGAATCACATGATTATTTCAATAGATGCAGAAAAAGCATTTGATAAAATACAGCACCCCTTCATGCTCAAAACACTAGAAAATAGGGATAGTGGGAACATTCCTTAATATTGTAAAGGCCATCTATGCTAAGCCTATGGCTAATATCATTCTAAATGGTGAAAAACTGAACTGAAAGCATTCCCCCTAAAAACTGGAACAAGGCAGGGATGCCCTCTTTCACCACTTCTATTCAATATCGTCCTTGAAACTCTAGCCAGAGCAATTAGCCAGACCAAAGAAATAAAGGGATACGAATAGGAAAAGAAGAACTCAAACTATCCCTATTTGCTGATGATATGATTATATACTTAGAGGAACCAGGAAATTCCACCAGAAAACTTTTAGAACTCATAAGTGAATTCAGTAAAGTAGCGGGATATAAGATCAATGCACATAAATCTAATGCATTTTTATACATAAGTGATGAATCTTCAGAAAGAGAAATTAGGAAAACTACCCCATTCACAATAGCATCGAAAAAAATAAAATACTTGGGAATCAATCTCACAAAAGAGGTGAAAGACCTCTACAATGAGAACTACAGAACACTAAAGAAAGAAATTCAAGAAAACCTTAGAAGATGGAAAGATCTCCCATGTTCTTGGATAGGAAGAATTAATATTGTCAAAATGGCTATACTACCAAAAGTGCTATACAGATTCAATGCAATTCCAATTAAAATCCCAATGATGTATCTTACAGAAATAGAGCAAGCAATTATGAAATTCATCTGGAAGAATAAAAATCCCAGGATAGCTAAAGCAATCCTTGGCAGAAAGAGTGAAGCAGGGGGTATCGCAATACCAGATCTTCAACTCTACTACAAAGCAATAGTAACAAAAACGGCATGGTATTGGTACCAAAACAGAAAGGTGGATCAATGGTACAGAATAGAGGACACGGACACAAACCCAAATAAATACAATTTTCTCATACTAGACAAAGAGGCCAAAAATATGCAATGGAGAAAAGATAGCCTCTTCAACAAATGGTGCTGGGAGAATTGGAAATCCATATGCAACAGAATGAAACTAAACCCATATCTCTCACCATGCACGAAACTAAACTCAAAATGGATTAAGGACCTCGGAATCAGACCAGAGACCTTGCATCTTATAGAAGAAAAAGTAGGTCCAGAGCTTCAACATGTCGGCTTAGGACCAGACTTCCTCAACAGGACTCCCATAGCACAAGAAATAAAAGCAAGAATTAATAACTGGGATAGATTCAAACTAAAAAGCTTTCTCTCAGCAAAGGAAACTATCAGCAATGCGAAGAGAGAGCCTACAGAGTGGGAGAAAATCTTTGCCAATCATACTTCAGATAGAGCACTAATCTCCAGAATCTATAAAGAACTCAAAAAACTCTACACCAAGAATGCAAATAATCCAATCGACAAATGGGCTAAGGAAATGAATAGACACTTCACAGAAGAAGATCTAAATGCAATCAACAAACGTATGGAAAAATGTTCAACATCTCTAATAATAAGAGAAATGCAAATCAAAACCACACTAAGATTCCATCTCACCCCAATTAGAATGGCAATTATCAAGAATACAAGCAACAACAGGTGTTGGCGAGGATGTGGGGAGAAAGGTACACTCATACATTGCTGGTGGGACTGCAAATTAGTGCAACCACTCTGGAAAGCAGTGTGGAGACTCCTTAGAAAACTTGGAATGGAACCACCATTTGACCAAGCTATCCCACTCCTTGGCTTATACCCAAAGGACTTTAAATCAGAATACTACAGAGATACAGCCACATCAATGTTCATAGCTGCTCAGTTCACAATAGCTAGATTGTGGAACCAACCTAGATGTCCTTCAATTGATGAATGGATAAAGAAAATGTGGTATATATATATACAATGGAATATTACTCAGCCATAAAGAATGATAAAATTATGGCATTTGCAGGCAAATAGATGAAATTGGAGAATATCATGTTAAGTGAGATAAGCCAATCTCAAAAAACCAAAGGACGAATGATATCACTAATAAGTGGATGATGACACATAATGGGGGGTTGCGAGGGGTTAGTGTTAGGGTTACAGTTAGGGTTAGGGAAGGGGGCAAGAATGGAGGAAGGAAGGACTGTATAGAGGGAAAAGAGGGGTGGGAGGGGTGGGGGAAAGGGAGAAAATAACAGAATGAATCAAACAACATTACCCTATGTAAATTTATGATTACACAAATGGTATGCCTTTACGCCATGTACAAACAGAGAAACAACATGTATCCAATCTGTTTACAATAAAAAAAAAGAATAAGAGCAACAATAGGTGTTGGCGAGGATGTGAGGACAAAGGCACACTCATACATTGCTGGACTGCAAATTGGTGCAACCACTGTGGAAAGCAGTGTGGAGATCCCTCTGAAATATTGGAGTGGAACCACCAATTAACCCACCTATCCCACTGCTCAAATTATACCCAAAGGGCTTAAAATCAGCATACTACAGTGATACAGCCACATCAATGTTTACAGCAGCTCAATTCACAATAGCTAGGTTGTGGAACCTACATATATGCCCTTTAACAGATGAACAGAAAAAAAATGTGGCATGTATACACAATGGAATATTACTCAGCCTTAAAGAATAATGAAATGATGGCATTTGCAGGTAAATGGAAGGAGCTAAAGAGCATCATGCTAAGCAAAATAAGACCAACCCAAAAAAACCAAAAGTCAAATGTTTTCTCTGATAAGTGGATGCTGAACCATAATGGGGTGGGGTAGGGAAGAAGGAACTTTGGATTGAATAGAGGGGAGTGAGCGTGGGAGTAGGAAGGACAGTGGAATGAGACGAACATACTACCCGATGTACACGTATGATTACAGGATCGGTGTAACTCTGCACCATGTTCAGCCAGAGGAAGGAGAATTTATGCTCCATTTGTGTACAATGGGTCAAAATGCATTCTACTGCCATGTATAACTAATTAGAACAAATTTTAAAACATAATTAAAAAAAAGTTACTGAGAGTCTCATATCACCAGGTAATTAGAAATTATGATTGTACCAAGCTCTTTTTTTTTTCTTTTTGTTTGTTTTGTTTTTGTTTTGTCAACATGGGAACAATTATCTTTCCTTAGAGGCTTTTTAAAATATGCCTTTGGTTGATTCCAGGGCTAAGGCAGGGAACACACAAGCTGAGCATGGAGTATCTTATCCTGCCAGAAATTAAGGAAATACCCCAAAATCTACAAGGATGAAGGTACTTGACAATATTAAATTCATTTTATGCTCTAAGCAATACAGTATTTATTTTCTTTCTTTCCATTTTTCCTTACTTCTTTCTCTTCTTTCTCTCTTTCTTCACCCTCCCTCCCCTCTCCCTTTCTTTTCTTCTTTTCCTTCCTTCCATCCTTCCTTCTGTGTTTTTATAAGGAATGTTTTGGTGACTTCCTTACATATGCTTTGGAAAATACACTGTGCTCAGATTTCCTCTGATTACGCATTTAGACCTATAATTTGTCCTGACAAGAACGGTATTAAAAATAACAACATAGTAAATGATTTTCACATACCGTGATAGAAAATGGTAAGATGGTAAGTAGGAAGCCTTCAGACATGAGTGACGAAACCGCTCACAAAGCTTGGCATAGAGACTCCTACTCAGTATGAAATAGGGACACTTGATTTGAGAACTCACCAGCACCAACACATTTGCTGGGTAAGGTTCTTTGTAACATGAACTTCATCTGTGTAGAACCCTCTGTGTGTGTGTGTGTGTGTGTGTGTGTGTGTGTGTGTGTGTGTGTGTGTGAAGGAAAGAAGTCCCTGCTTTCCCAGTGACAGGAAACAAGTCTAGGTGCAGTTTCCACTGCCTGAAGGTGGTTAAGCCAGTTCCTTTAAAATTGAACTTCCCAATACCAGTGCTCCATTCCAGTGCCAAAAAACTGTCTGCTTTTCCTCTGGGTAATACACCCTCTATGCTGCATGTTTGGAAAAGCAGGTTTTTCTCTTCACCCAGCCTTCTACCAGCCACACTTTCTGAGGCACTGGAATAGACACAATATCCAGTATTGTTAGCACTGGATCCTGTATTATGCAGAGCAAGTTCACCATTTGCCTTTCAATAAGCTTGAGCTTATGGGGCTCAGGGTAGTGGAGGACAGTCAGCTTTTGTAACCTTTGTGCAAGTGTTGGATATGCATTGTGTGGGTACAATGTGATTATCTCCTTGAAGATTCAATATGTTTCCTAAAGGAGTGAAAAATAAGACATTTCTTGAGAAACAACTTTTACAAATGACTTTCAAAACTAAAGGTCTGGTAGAAAGATAGAGCCATAGATCACTTGTTGAATTTTGGATTCCTGTGGCAAAGGAAAATGTAAAAAAATAATAATAATATATATATATGTATATATATATATATATATATATAATATACACAAATAATCTGATCACAAAGTCGGCTCAACCCAGAAAATGAGCAAAGAATTAGTTGCCCAGAGCCTGCTCCCATTCAATGTGACAACTTCTAGAAATGTTCACAATCACCACAGTTTGTTAATTGCTACACAAGAGTTATCGCATTAATGCAACTTGGATGCCAAGAAGGGTTTAAATGAAGTTAAATGAGTGAAGCACGCAGAATGCTTTTCATTGTTCAGGCTTATGGGTAGTCAGTGAGTTGTATAATTGGGATCGCTAATGTTTCCAGCTCATTTAGTCTTTTACTGTATTGTGTGAACTCAACAAACATCTGCCAAATATATACATATATATATATAGTATATATTTATATATAGTGCAATAGCCTAGATTCAAAGTCCTCAATGCAAAGATAAAACATAATTTTGCCTTCCATGCAGACTTTAGTTTCTTAGAAACTAGTTATTTTTTAAAAATGTTTGTTTGACTTTTTGTTTGCTTATCTCTAATTGCCACAAGCACTTATTTTGTTAGTCAAAATATGGTTCATGAGCCTGAAGCAGCAGCATCCCCTGGTGTTTAGTTAGAAGTGAAGAATCCCAAGCCCAGTCCATCTCTACAGAATCAACACCTGCATTTACTAAAAAAGATCCCTAGATAATCTATGTGCACATTAACCTTTAAGAAACACTGAGCTAAGCAAAGTCCCACCTGAAATTAGTGAACTAAAAAAATATGTGTAAATGTTTTACTTTTGAGTAGGTAGCATGACTCTTCAGTTCTTTGACAAACATTAATCATAAGGAGTTTATAAGCTCTTAAGGGGCAGGTCTCTTGCTGTATTGTTTAGTGTTCCTAACTAAAGGTGAACAAACTGATTACAGACATATTTACTGTCTCTAAATACTTACAAAAAAACCTGTAATAGTAAAGCTTAAAATCAGTGATTCATGCATCAAGTTTCTTTTTTAAGTTTTTTTTCCTAATTTATAGCCTTTATATATTACTTCCTTTTAGTTCTACATGACAGTAGAGTATATTTTGATGTATTTATACAAATATCAAATATCTTATTCTAATTAGGATTCCAGTCTTGTGGTTGATGTGGAGATTCACTGTGGTGTGTTCATATATGAACACAGGAAAGTTATGTCAGATTCATTCCATTGTCTTTCCTGTTCCTGTTACCCATCCCTTCCCTTCATTCTCCTTTGTCTAATCCAATGAACTTCTATTTCCCCTCCCTTTTTTGTGTGTTAGCATCCACATATCAGAAAGAACCTTTGACTTTTATTTTGAGGGACCAGGTTTGTTTCAAGCATGATAGTCCCCAGACCCACTCATTTTCCAACAAATGTCATAAATTCATTCTTTTCTATGGCTGAGTAATATTCCATTATGTATATATACCACATTCTTTTTCTCCATTCATCTGTTGAAGGGCACCTATGTTTGTTCCATAGCTTAGCTATTGTGAATTGAATGGCTATAAACATTGGCATGACTGTGTCACTATAATATGATTTGAACTCCTTTGAATATATACCAAGGAGTGGCATAACTGGGTCAAATGGTGGTTCCATTACTATGTTTTTGAGGAATCTCCATCATGTACCAAGTTTCTTTTACCACTTTTTGTTGTTAAATCTTCTACTGATAAAGTACCTGGAGCATCACTGGGTGATATGCTGGTATGTGGATACCATATGTGCTTTGTAGATAAAGTAACCCAAATTTCTATTCAAAATCCATTCTACCAGTGCTCAGTGAACCTCCTCTATTGCTGGCACTATAACAATTTCTTCAAAAGGATCAAGGAGACTGAGTAGCACCTGTGATGCTGAAGGAAGCCCTAGCTCCCCACCCCAGCCTGCTCACTTAGGCCCAGTAATTTGTAACTGTCACTCACACAGGGAATAATGTACCTAAACCAGATGCCCAATCTGGAGATTTTTGTTTTGTCCTTTTGAAATTTTTTTCTTTTTAATGAGAGTCAAAGTCAAACCCATCCTTGGCTTTGTGATGCCTTTTACTTGGGTGGCAAATGGCAGGTCGACATTTCCGGCAAGGCAAGTGCCTGACGTTCACTTGAGCTGTCTGAACTCTGTCACTCACCCAGTCCCCATGCCACATACAGGAATGCTTTCTAAAAGGTGTAGATTCTCCTCTTCAAGCTCCTATGGAGTTCATTGTCATGTACTGAGACATAAGAATTGAATGGGTACTGGCTACAGGAGAAAAATTGGATAGAAGACAGGGAACTCTTCAAGGCTGATCCTACCACCCTCAATTTTGAACTTCCATGTACTGGTTGAGTTTTTCCTTTGCTGCATGCCACTCAATTTCTTTTCTAAAACCATTCTATACAGAATTGCAACAATCACAACATCAACCACAATACACTGTTTTGCTTTACTACATATTGATACTGTCTCCTGCCTATAGTTTTTGTTGATTTATGAAAAAGAGGACAAGGTTGATGCTAGATTCTTTAAAATTCTATAAATTTTATATCGTAAAAGCAAGTAAGAATGAGTAACTAGCAGACTATATTTTACCTGAATAAAATAGGCTTTCAACTCCCATGCGCGGATCATATAATCTCATGAAGGGAGAAAAAAGTTATCCAAACACATATTGATATTCAAAATGTAATTTGCTAGAGGGTGTAAATTTCATGACATTTTCAGAGATTTGAAATTTCTGTAAAACTATAATTACACAATTGTGCTTGTGATCTATGCACAGAACATAGTCAACTATTTCATCTTGATAATAAGGTAATATACATAGGGGTAGCTCAGAACTGCGGGCTGAATAAACAAAACACAAGAAGTCACATATTTGCTGGTGGCAAGTGAACAATAAGCAAACAATGGCTCAGTACACTATTCTATATTAGCAATTTTAATTTATCTCAGTGAAATAGGAGATGAAACGTACTTACCAATATTTCCACATTTGAACCTTATAATCTAAAGCATTTTCTTATGCTGCCAGAATCTGTTCCTCACATTTATCTACTGTTGAATCTTTAATTATGTTATGATACTATGGAAAGTGTATATTTTTAGGCATTAGGTTAATTTATTTTGAAGAACTCAGGGAAATCTAGGTAGGCACTTGAAATTTGAATGCTTAAAATTACTCTTATTTTAATCCTAAAATATTGAGATTTAATATCATAATCTTACTAAAGTCAAGCCACACATCTGTACAAATATATAAAACAACAAATTATATGTGATGTACAGCTCATTTATTTTGAATGGGCTTTTTAAACCCTTATTCGGTTGTTTTGATTTGGAGGCACAAAATCATTCTCAGAAAGAAAGAATATAGTTTACTTACAAATATGAAGAATAAACATGGTAATTGTTGGGAGTAAAAGGAAGTTAGAGATCTGTGAAGAGTATCAAAAAAACATTCATTACAGTCTCAAAGGAATGTGACTTCATTTTGTTTGCTTAAATATTTTAGATTTTAGATTTGTGTTCCAGGGAGATATTTAATGTTAAAAGTAATTTTATAAGTAGCAAAAGAAGCTGTACTGTATTTATAAAAAGCAAGGAGTAGCATTATTTGACAAAGAATTATGATTTGTGTCAACAGAATTCTGAAACCATTTTTCCTCCATGGCTTTGTAAATCTCAGTCTTGTATGAGGAAAAGAGGAAGGAGAAGCATTAGGGCTAAAGCATCATCCGCTCACCAGGTGACTTCTTATGATACAAAAAAGAAATGAAAAATTGTGTTCACTTATTCTAGAAACCCTCTTTTCACTCAGGCAAAACCATTAACCTACTAACAAATAATGAATATACCAACAGACCTGGAGGGACAGAAGCCACTGTACTGTGCTCTCACAGTTATCTCCGCTTGGTTTCTGTCTTCTTTCAACACCTAAATTCTCCTTGGATGGCAGAATCCCAGCAGCCTCCAAGGCCCTCAGAGGAGCAGAGCAAACTTCAATACCAAATCCCAGCCTCTTTCGATTCCTGCAGTGATATTTTCACACTGGAAGCAAGTTAACCAGTGGCAGCTTTCATAAACTTTGAAAAATGCTGCATTTGACCAGGCACAGTGGAAAGAAGCTGTGGGTTAAATATGACCCTGGGATAAAGCAAGTCTAGTGCTATAGAAACCAGAGTTTTGCCACCATCAGAATAAAGGCCAGGTCTCCAGGGCCAAAAACAGCATGTAGAGATGTGTTTGTATAGCCTTCCCTTCTCAGTTTGAAGGAGAAGCTATAGCAAACTTTGAAGTTTAAATGTATTCCTTTTCTTACACTTTAAAATATTTGCTTTCTTTGTCTCATTTCTATACTTTCCCCACAATTTATTATATCATTTTCCTCTCTTTAACTTTGATCTAGATCTCAGACTTCAGAACTACTTTACCTTTTTACCAATCATTGAAGATTCCAAAGAACTTTTGCCTAGGTGAGATACATGCATCGATATTTATCATACTCAAAATTAAAACTGAGAAATTTTAAATTCATAAGCATCCATTCTACCAAGTGTCAGAGTGAGGATATCACCACACCTTCTATACCCTCTAGAAAACCCCATTTCACCCTGTAAGAGAATAAAAGAAAAAGAAACCACCTGGATTTACCATACAGAGTGTTAACCTTGAGTGTTAACCTTGGGGACCCTCTGAAAGGGGACCTGCAGGGATTCCCAAGACAGAACTATGAAAACTGCCACTCTAAATAAAAATCTAGTAGGTATACATTTAATTTTTTTTACCTTTCTCATAATAATTTCTATTCTTTTTCTAAATGTGGAAAAAGAACAAAGTTGGATTTATAGTACCTGACTTCTTGATTTGTTATAAAGCTAATATTCAAGACCATGTTGTATCATATACCTACTAGGATGGATAAAATTATAAGGATTGAGCTTACTGATAGTGAGAACATGGAGGAACTGAAACACGTAGACATTGCTTCTGGGAATAAGAAATGACATAACCATAGTGGACAAAGAGTTTTTAACTTCTTGAAAAAAATTAAATCCAAACATCATATAACTCTTTTTCTCCTAGATCTTTATGCAAGAAAAATGAAATCATGTATCCATATAGAAACTTCTATGTGAGTGCTATAGTACCTGAATGTATAATTGTCAAAAATGGAAATATCTAAAAGTCTACCAATAGGTAACTTGATAAATAAATTATGGTATATCCTTCATCAATACAATGGAACCCTATTATCTACAATAAAATGAACATATGCATAGTGACATATGCAACAGCATTGATGATTCTCAAATAATTTTGAATACCGAAAGAAGTCAGTCTAAAATCTGTGTGGTAGGAAGACAAAAAGACAAGCCACAGACTGGGAGAAGAACTTTATAAAACACAGGCCAGATAAAGGATCAGCATCAAAATATCTAAAGACTTTTTAAAAATTAACAATAAGAAGTAATTCAATTAAAAATGTATCAAAGATCCAAATAGACACCTCACCAGAGATAAACAGCATGCAAATAAGCACAGGGAAAGACTCCATGTCATTAAGGAATCACACACAAAAAATAATGCCACTACATATATGTTAGCACATACAAAATCCAAAACACTGACATCAACAAATGGTAGCCATAATGTGGAGCAACCTTATTCATTACTAATTGGAATGCAAGTGGTATGGCCACTTTGGAAGACAGTTTGGTGGTTTCTTACAAAACTAAACATACTCTTACCATACAATCCACAAATTTGCTCTTTCATATTTACCCAAATGAAAACTTATATCCACACAAAAACCTGCACACAAATGCTTAATTCAGATTTATTCACCATGGCTCAGACTCAGAAGCAACCAAAATGTCCCTTCAGTTGGTGAATGGATAAACTGTGGTAGAAATGAGTTATCTAACTGTAAAAAAAGACACAGAGGAACCTTAAATGCATATTGCTAAGAAAAGAAATCAATCAAGCGGAAATGGTTATGTTATATGGTTCCAATCATATGACATTTTGGAAAAGGCAAAACCATGTAGACAGTAAAATGAGGAGTGGTTTCCAGGAGTTCAAGGAAAGGAAGGAATGAACAGGGGAAATGCAAGGAATTTTTATGCAGTAAAACAATTATTCTGTATGACATGGTCATGATGGATGCACGCCAACAGGCGTTTCTCAAATCCCATATAACATATAGCACAAAGAATGAACTCAACTGTAAACTCTGGCTGCACCAGTGTTAACTCATCAATTCTAACAAATGTACCACATACATGCAAGATGAAAAAATCATGGAAGGTGGCAGAGTGGTAGCAGAAATAGGTACTGTCAATGGAAACTATATTTTTGTTTGATATTTTCTGTACACTTAATACTTGTCAAAAATCTCCTAATTTTAAAAAAATAGCTATTCCATTTTTGTAGAATTTTGGAATATTAAGAATAATCTATGTTGCCAAAAGCAGATCAGTGATTCTCTCGAGATAAGAAGGAAAGGAGGTAGGGATTAGCGAGAGGTACAAGGAAACTTTTGGGAGTAACGGATATTTTAATTGTGATAATGATTTCTTGGGGGCATTCACATGCCAAAATTTATCAGATTTCATACTTTGAATACATATGTCTAATTTCATGTGGATTTGTATTTCTGTTTCCCAGTTGGTGCTAATGCTGCTGGACCACATTTAAAACACCACTGCTTTGGGAATGAGAGACCATTTGTTCCCACCTTGGCTGTATTTTGGAATACCTATAGTATTAGAAAACAGAGATTCAAATGGAAGTAGTTTGTGGTAAAAGTTGGCCTGGAGTTTTTTTTTTTTTTTAAGGGTCATGGGTGATTCTCAGACAAGACTAAAAATAATTGAGATAATGTTGCTTTAAAAAAAAAATCTAGTTCTATACCAGGTCCACTTCTCACAGTAATTTTCAAATATAACTAAATTATAAACAGCAGCATGACTTAGCCAATAGTACACACTTAGAAATGGCTTTACTTTTATATTTCTCATACAAAGACTATTCATGTATATAACACATGTGGTATATCTGCTAAAAATATGTTTTTAACTTAAAAATATTGGGGGAATCTGGAAATTATTTGTTCAACTTGAAAGAACTAAAATTTAATCTTTAAATCTATCAGTAAAGCATAATCTGTGAATAAATTAATCCCAGGCTCTCCCCCTTCTTTGTGTGAGTTACAAACTCATACAAAATAATACGATGTGACAACTGATTGACCTAGTATTTAATTATTTGAGAAATGGGGCAGGTTACATTATGGGTCATTTTTATGAATGAATTTCTTCCCTTTCCATAAGACACCTTTAAAATCCACTTCTATTATATTTCATGAACCATCTACTAAAATCTTCTAAACTCCATCTCCCTTGATAGATAAGAACCAGTTCTGTGAGGAGCAGAGAACTTAGGAGAAGGGACTATGTCTACTCTGCAGCATTGGAGTCAAGCCAACTGGAGCCTCCAACCTCAGAACCATTCATTGCACTTCCATATTCTCCATAGTGACAAACTGAGACATGAGTAAGGAAGATAACTGTGACGGCTGCTCTTTTTGTCAGTCTCTTCCACACAAACCTGTTTCCACTTCTTTAAAGATTCCTCTTAACTTGATACTCTGAAGAGAACCTTAGGTCACAGCTTATGGAGACCAGCAGATCTTTGTCCATCAGCCTTAACATGACTGTGAGGACTCACCTAGACAAATCCTGGGTAGGCTAATGAAATCCTACTCAGTATATTAAGAGTTATATTGCCATTCATCTGAATCCTGATCATTTGTGGCTTATACTAACTCTGAGCTATCACTCTCCCTAAGTTCTTCAATTAGCTCAGTTCAGGCCTTTGGAAGTCAAGTCTGAAGACAAAGCTAATTTTATAAAATAATGTATATCATCAATTAAACAAATATATCACTAATCCAACAAACAGGAAGCTCCATTCAAATTGTTTTAATGCAATTTTAAATAGAGATGCAAAACATTGCAACTGTATGGAATTCATATCAGCATTTACATTCTGATGTCAAGGAGCTATATCATTTTGGGTAAATGAATCATTCGAGTCAGTTATCAATGACAATGCAAAGTTCCTTTCATGGCCAGTGAATTGATGTCCTCATAAAAAATAATAAAATGTAATGATCTTAACGCTATTGTTGGCAATCCTAGAACTACATGCTTAAATGCTAATGAAGCTCTCACTCAGTCATTCCACTTCTTAGAGTCATTTCAACTAAATGCTACAGTGGTGAGACAATGAGTGTCTGGAAGAGGCCTTTAGGAAGAGGAGCCAAATTTTACTCAGAAATAATGGGAGTATGAGAATATTCCTGATAGGCTCAAAAGTGGGGCAGTTGTTCCTATGAAAGATCTTTGTTCCCACTTCTTTTCTACCTCACATAGTTTAGGATCAATCTGTACATTATCTGGTACCCTGCCAGGGCTGAAAAGTCATAGAGTTCAATGAGTTATGATGCACACTGGATACACAGAGCAAAAGTAGTAGGGACATGAGAAGGGACAAAGTTAAGAAAACCCAGGTTCTGGTCTTCTTCTTCCCTGCAGAAATGAACTCACTTCATCACCAAGTGAAGGTGGTAATGTGGGTCTCAAATCTCTCCCTAGGTGCACTGTTCTGACTTTTTGAGATACAGACATTTAAAAGCAGTTATGAGTTTCCACTTCTGTTGAGAAAAGAAAGACCTAACATAAACTGTCTCTATGCTAACAAAACAAAGAGGCAAATAATTTTTAAAAATCAAACTTTTCCTAAAGTCCATGAAAGAACTGAAATTGCCAAAATGAAAGAAAAACTATTAAAAAAATACAAAATATGACAAACCTCTTATAGAACAGAAAAGAATCATGGCTTTCTTCCTTAGTTAATTAGCAAAAGAAGAATGAAGATACCTTAGATGCAGGCATGAAGAAACCTGATGATCTCTTAGCACATTTGAAGGCCACATATGAACAGGAATAGGAGTGTAGCCTGGGAGCCTTAAATGGAAAGAAATTCTTGAATTACCTTCCCCCTCACCCAACCCCACACACCACACACACACACACACACACACACACATCAATTCCAGCCCAGTCTGGCCTCACACTGAGCCTCACAGTTGTCTACTGCTGGAGCAGGAGTAAGGGAACTAAGAAAGCCTCTCCCCAGGCACAGGTCTGCTGGGAAAGCTTAAGTCTCAGAGTGTATGAAGGAAGACTAAAAGATTCCCCCATATGGAGCTGAAAATTACAATGAATACTAGGCTATGGCCATCTGCTGCTGAAGGAGCAGTTAAAAGAGAATCTCCTGAGGCAAAGGTGCATTTGGACCTATTAAATTATGCGAGTAGTTGTTATGGTTTGAATGTGAGGTGTCCCCCACCTGTGAAACAACACAGGAAGATTCAGAGGAGAAACGATTGGGTGGAAAGAGTCTCAACCCAATCAGTGATTTAATCACTGATGGGATTAATTGAAGTGGTAGGGTATAGCTGTAGGAAGTGGGAATTGCAGCAAGGCTATGGGTTATATATTTTGTATCTGGAGAGTAGAAACTCTCTCTCTCTCTCTGCTTCCGGATGATGTGAGCTGCTTCTCTCTGCCACATTCTTCCACCAAGCTGTTCTGCCTCACCTCGAGCCCTGAGGAATGGAGCCAGCATTCTATGGACTAAGACCTCTGAAACCGTGAGCCCCCAGTGAACTTGTCCTCCTCCACAGTTGTGATGATCAGGCATTTATTCACAGTAGTGAAAAGGCTGACTAAAACAGTTGTGGAGCAAATTGAGCAGAACCCTACAACTATGCCCAGCTTCAGTCATATACTGATGGGGCTGGGGGCCAAAATTGCTGATGAAGTTTTCCCCCAAGAGTAGATACACATGAACTGGTTGAAGTTTGAGGGTAGAAGAGAAGAACTGAGACACACCTGCAGTGAACAAAATTCAAACTAAGCTCAACTGGAGATTAAATTGACTTACCACACCACTCCAAACCTCTACAAGCACACTCTACACTATAGCATGAAAGAAGAAGAGACATGTCCCGTTTGGGGCTTATAAATACTATTTTCTTCTATTTTTCTGTCTTATGCACAATGATCAGAATTCCATACAAATTCTGAGACACAGGAAAAGTCAGGAGAATAAAAATCATCATAGAGATTAAAAACTGAGTTCCTAGAACCAGATCCCAAATAGCCCATATGTCAGAACTGCCAGAGAAGTATTCCAAAACAACTAAGAAACATATGTTAAGTTACAAAGGGGAAAAGATAGACAACATGCATCAGAGGACAGGAAACTTAATAAAAGAAATAAACGCTATGAAAGTAAGCCTAATATAAATGGTGTAATTGCAATCCCAGAAGAAAAAAATGGAGAGAATAGTGTAAAAAATAAATAAAAAGGTAATAGTCACAATTAATAAGCGAGATCAATCCACAGATCCATGGTCAGTGAATTCCAGGGAGTATAAATTCAAAGTAAATCACATGAAGGCAAAACATACTCAGATGAAAACCAAGATTAAGGAAATCTAAGAAGTAGTCAAAGAAAACAAAGATATATATGTTTTGTGCATGTACAAATAAGTAAAACAAATCCCGTCATTATGTACAACTGTAATGCATCAACAAAAATGTGGAGGAAGAAAAGGTCTAATACAAATGAGGAGC
Source organism: Sciurus carolinensis (assembly GCF_902686445.1). Lineage (NCBI taxonomy): Eukaryota > Metazoa > Chordata > Mammalia > Rodentia > Sciuridae > Sciurus > Sciurus carolinensis. Next base: position 39,166,333 of record NC_062229.1, read on the forward strand.
AATGATAGAAGTAATGACTGATAGCTCATCAGAAACTATGGAGTCAAGAAATTAATGAAAAGACATCTTTAAAGCACTGAAAGGAAAAAATCAACATAAAATGCTCCATTCAGCGAAACTATCCATTTCAAAAATGGATAAAAAATAAAGATATTTTCAGATAGACAAAAGCTGAAAGCAAATCTGCACTACAAGATTTTATCTTTCAAAACGGCTATTTAAAATAAAATTAAGGTCATTTAAGGTAAATTGGGTTATTTAAAATAGAATTATTAAAAACGTAGAGAGTGGAGATTTGCAGAGGTCTGATGTGAGACAAGACCATGAAGTGCAGGAATACAGTAACAATAAATACATCATTGTACAGTTTTTACATTGTTTGTGGAGTTGTGAAATATTTTCTGAGGTAGACAGTGATAAGTTAAAGATCATATATTTTAGTCTCCAGTACAGGGATTGGTAAACTTTTTCTGAAAAGGGCCAAGTAGTAAATATCTTAGGTTTTTCAAACCATACAGTCTCTGTAGCCACTATTCATCTGCTCTTTTGTAGTGCAAAACTGGCCACATAAAGTATGTAAATTTGTGGGCATGACATTGTTACAATAAAACTTATTTATAAAAATAAGTGCGATCTTTGGTGTGTAGGATGTAGTTGTTGACCCTTTCTCTAGAGTGTCCACTAAAAAATAATGGGGAGGCAATAACTAAAACATCAAGAAAGGAGAGAATAGGGAATATGAAAAATTATTTGTTTCATCCAAAGCAACAGAGTAATAAAAAGCAGATGGGACAAGTATAACACAGATACCAAGGTGACAGATTTAAGCCCAAATATATTAATGATTACATTGAATTAAGGCATAGTTAACACGCCAATTAAACAGAAGAGACGACCAAACGAGATTAAAAATCAAGAACTACTATATATCTTGTTTTTAAGATAGGTCATTTAAATATAAAGACCGTCAAGTTTCAATATAAAATGAAGGAAATATATATTAAAGATAGCTATCTACTGAAATTTGTTGGTATCTTTATAATTAAATATATAGATGTATGTACACATACATGCCCACCCACCATGTGATGAATATATGCATAGCAGGCTTGATGAACAGCAGACAAAAGAGACTTCGAGATGTAGAGTATTATCAGTGCAGGCATTATTTAAAAGTTAAATATCTATGTCCCAGGAATTCAACTTCTAGGTGTTTATTAAAGATAAATGAGAACCAATATGTACACATATTAAAAAAAGTCTTCATTTGACAATCTTTTCAGAAAATTTATTCATAATAGCCCAGATATGGAAACACCCAAGTGCCCATTAACAGAGAACAGGTGATTCAACAGGATATTCACATTGTAGAACAAAATTTAGTAATAAAAAGAAATGTGCTACTGATACATACAACAGCATGAATGAATCTCAAGATTATTCTGAGACAAAAATTCCAGAAACAAAATAGTACAGTCTATGTAATTCTTATAAAAAAATTTAGAACAGAAGAAAGCCCTAGTCTGTTATCATAGAAATAAGATGAGCATTTGTTATGGTAGATGGAGGAACTTGACTGGGAAGGGAACAAAAACTTTGAAGTGATAGATATGTCTTCTTTCTTGACAGAGAATGGGTAACATGAGTGCATTCATTTGTCAAAATTGATCAATCTGCATATTTAATATCTGTGCATACACTTGATGTAAATTATACCTCAATAAATTGTGGCATTTGGGTATAAAACGCATTTATACATGACTATGAAAATCAGCAGGCATTTATGCAAATTGGCGATAGTATTATAAATACTTCTTTGCTATGAATCTGCTTTCAGATACATGCCAAAAAGAATATTTGCTAATTAGATTCTTCTGCTGCTAAGATATCAAACATCCTTGGCTATTCTGCTACCTGATAGCAACAGGGTGAAACATAAAGAAAAGCCCAGCATGTAATAGATATTCAACATCACGTTTCTTCCTTTTTTTGTATAGATGGGATCTAAGAAAAACAGTTCTCATCCAAAATTTCACAAGTGTAGTTTGTATACTCCTTCCATATTTGAGATACATGATCTATCCACTAATACTCTTTGAGTAACTAAGTTGGCCCCCTCCAATGCATCTGAATTGCATGTGAGTTGAAATTTACTTGTCACCAGCTTTAGAGTATGACATGCAGTTCTCAAATGTTCCTTGTAATGATCCAGACTGAGCTGAGGCAGAATAAGAAAGTTCTGATCAGAGTCAAAACTTGACTCTACATTAGGCCACTTAGTAGAGCAATACTGGGAGAATTCTATAGTAAATTAAAATGTATATCCTGACCTGGTCCATCAGCATGTGGAGAAGATGAAGGGAAGATAGGGTAATATCAGACAATAAAACTGAAATGATCGCAAGGAATTGAGCCAATTCTGAATTTAGAGGGAGTATCCTGAGTCAGACTGAGGGCTAGTTTAGTGGACCCAGCTAGAAGGTGAACTGTGTGTGTGAAAGAAGGCATCACTGAATCAAGCAAAGGAACATGACTCTAGAACACAGCCTCAGCTTCTAGTAAAGGGTGTATTGAGATTTGCTTTTACTATGCATTACACTAAGCCAACATAACAGTCATTGGGTTGAGAGCACTGGTCAGGAGAGGAACTTCCTCTCTATATTTTAAAGCATATACTTTATGGGTTCCAATAAGGGTAAGAATGGGTAAAACATTTGTGATTGAAATTAAATTTTAATAAAATTCTCTGTTGCTCTGAATTCTGCTTAAAATGTTGATTTCCACTTGTGATGAAGCAGAGTGAAGATGAACAAAGCTCCCACAAGAACTTGAACAGACAGCTACTAAAATAAAACATGCTTGAGATAGTAGGACTTGCGAAGGAAACCAGGACTGCAAAGGTCAACACAGGGGCTGGGGTTGTAGCTCAGTGGTGGAGCGCTTACCTAGCATGCACTGGATTTGATACTCAGTACCACATACTAACAAACAAAATAAGGGTATTGTGTCCATCTACAGTTAAATAATATATATTTTTTTTTTAAAAAAAGTTCAAGATAATGCAAAGTAAGGCACAGAAGAATCCTTGCACTAAGCCCAACTTCCTGCATACTGCTATTCCCATTGGGACATTTGCCAATTCTTGGTGCAGAATGAGAAACTAACAAACCTGGCAGATGATGCTACTACAGGGCAGAAAAGCCATCACAGCTTCTGACAATCTGGTATATCCAACTTAAAAAATGGCATTTGGGGTGCTAAATTAGAAACAAGTTAAGGGGCCAAGTGTCTAAAGAGAAGGGATGCCAACCCCGCAGTGTACCTTTTCTCTTTGAGGTATTTACTGACATTTAAGGAATGCTAGACAAAAGGCTTAGAATCCAAGTAGAAAGGTGCTGAAAAACACAGAAAAGGCAGGGAGAACTCAAGTTGGAGGCCAGTCTCAGCAACTTAGTGAGACCCTCTCTCAATAAATAATAAATCAATAAATAGATAAATAAATAGGGGTACTGATATGGATTAGTGGTAAAGTACCTCTGGGTTCAATCCTGAGTAGAAACTAAATAAATAAATAGGCAACTCAAACAACACAAAACCACAGAAGAGTTATTAGTATTCAAATGGTTCTAGGAAGACAAAAATTACATTTAATTATTGCCTAGTAAACATGTCAGACTCTAAGTAGAAGGGCTCTTAGAAGAGTTTAAAGTGAAGGTAGATTGAGTTGCATGGAAACTAGAGCCCAGTGTTGAGTTAGCTCAGCCCTGGCAGGATGGAGGTGATATCCATCTGCCAAAAGTCAGACTGTTTCTCAGGAGGGAGTTAATAGTATTTGAAGTCACTACCATGTTTCAAATACATTCTAAATATTCAATAAACCATTGCCAGTTATTAAAAGAATAGCACCAAGGAGAAAAATGAAGACAACAGAAACAAGTTTAGATACAAACACCAGAAGGCCCATACGTAGTGTCAAAATAAATGATTAATAGGTCAAGAAAATCAATGGTAAAGTCAAAATTTTCACTAGAGGATTGGAATCTGTGATAAAGAAACAAACACATTTTAAACATTGAAAATAAAATCCATGAATTAATAAATCAGTACATGAGTTTAGTTGCAGATTAGACATAGTAGAAGAGTGCTTTATTAAATGGAATGACAAAGCAGCAGAAAATATATGTAATGGAAGGTAGAGATGGGAAAAAAACATGGAAATCTGAAAGTAAACATGTGGGACATATGAATGTTTTTCTGTATCTGTAATAGAAACCCCAGATGGGAAGAAGAGAGAACAATAGAAGACAGCTGAGAATGATCTAAAACTAATGAACAGATCCACTAAAGTATGTTAATGATAGAATACTACACAGTGTCACCAGTTAATAAAAATATCATGTAGGCCACATGTGTAATGTTAAACTTCCTAGTAGCCACATTAAATATAATAAAAAGAAGCAGGTGTGTAGTGAATTGAACTGTGCCTCTCCAATAAATAGATGTATAAATATAGAACTTCAGAATGTCATCTTATCACCAAGGGTTTTGAAGATGTGATAAAGGTAACACTGTCAAGATGTGATCATCTTAGATGAGGGTTGACTCTAAATACAATAAAATGTGATCTTATGAGGGATAGAAAGAAAAAAACCACAGAGACACACAGACGAAGGCCACGTGAAGAAGGACACAAAAACTGGAGTGATGTATCTACAAATTAAGAAATACCAAGGATTGCCAACAAACACCAGAAGCTGAAAGAGGCATGGGATGGATTCTCCCACAAAACCCCAATAAAGAACTAATACTGCTGCCATTTTGTTTTAACAGGGATGGCCTCCAGAACTGATGTCTAGTTGTTTTAAGCTACTGATTTATTTTGTGGTATTTTGTTAAACAGCCCAGGGAAATTAATACATAGTGAAACCATTTTAATAATATATTTTAATGTAATATATCAAAATATTATTTTTAACATGAGATCAATATAAAAATTAAGATATTTTACACTGTGTAAATTTCTAAGTCTTCAAAATCTCATGTACATTTTATACTTACTGTATATCTCAATTGAAAATTTAGATCCTCAGTTGCCCTAGCCATATTTCAAATACTCAGTAGTACTTCTGATTATGAACTACCATATAACATTGTTCTATATAAAACTCTACACAAGAAAAAAAAGAGAAAAGAAAAAAGGAGTTCAGCACAGTTACATACAGAAATGTGCATGATTCTCATAGACATTATTATTATCAACAACATCATCATCATCATTATTTGCAATATTAGAGATTGAACATAGGGTCTTGTGCATGCTAGCAAGTGCTCTACTACAATCAGAGTCCGACAAAATGATGCTTAAGAAAAAGAATTCAGACTCAAAAGATATGCAGGATATGGTGATGATTTCTTACACAAAGTTCAAGAAGAAGCAAAATTAATGAATAATTATAGGAGTCACAATAGGGGCAACCTTGTATGGGGATGATTTTGATGAGTAAGAGGCATGAAAGAACATTTAGGAGGTAATATTCTGTGTATTGTCCTGGCTATACCAGTGTAATGATTAGGCTATAGGATGTCTCCCCAAATGATTGGATTGTGAGAACTGTAACCCATTTAATAGGTTAATTCATTTAATGAATTAACACTTTGATTACTGGGGGATAAATGTGGGTACTTGGGGTATATCTGGAGGAAATGCATCACTAGGGGCATGCCTTGGGGATTATATATTTTGACTCTGGCTTCTACTACTCTGCTTTCTATCTGTCATGAGCTGAGCAGCTTTCCTCTACCACACCTTTCTGCCCACAATGATCAGAACAATGCCCAGAACAATGAAGCCAGCTGACCATGAAGTGAACTTGTGAAACCATGAGCCCAAAGTAAGCTTCCTCCTCTAAGTTGCTATTGTCAGGTATTTCACTCACAGCAAAAGAAAGCTGACTAACATACATAGCATTTCAAAATACCACATGACTTGACTGAACATGGATTTGGAAGAGATACACCAAATCAGCTCTTGCAAGCCAACTCCAGCACATGTACCTTCATCTAAAAGGAAAATAAATACATATGAGAAAATGTTCGACTGTGAACACGAAGAGTCTGAACACAGAGCCCACTCTCTTCGCTGCCTCAATACTGTAGGAATTGTTGTCAAGAAGAGGAGGAGGAGGAAGAAGAGAATATCTTCCTCATGGGGCTTTTGCAGTGTTCAAAGAGAACATCAGTAGAAGTGGTATGAAGACAAGGCATAGGCAGGCCCCCTCCACCGCCATTCCTAGGAGCCCCACACACTCTTCTGTTTAGCAGCAGTTCCTCTCAGTACACCCAAGTGCAGCTGAAAGATGACAACCTCTAGCACTCAGAATGGGGCTTTCTCTTCTTACATATTGTACAATGCCAAATGTGCTGTCAAACTCAGGAAATAATACACTTTAAGATAATGAAGTGTATTAGACAACAATACCAAAGGCAATATTGAAGTGTCAAATAAAAAATGTACAACAGTAAAATAAAGCAGATGCTCCCGGGCGCCTGGCTTGTTCATAGGAGAATATATATTAAAGCAGAAATAAACAGTATGTGCTTGACTGGGTCTCTAAATTTCTACATGTTTGCTGTGCAAGAAACATCATGCTGAGAGTCACTTTGCATTTCCTAACCTTTGTTAGGACTTATGCCCTTGGTGACATAGTACTGCAACCATTTGAAATTAATTTCCTGGTTGCATTAGCTCAAAGAGATGCTGTCCTTTAAAGGTTATCAATTAATGAAAATTTTAATTCAATGTAAACATGAGACCATAAAAGACCTAGATTCTGTACAGGGTGGCCTATTCCAGAGGGCAGTACGACATTTGCCCCAAGACTGAGTGTGGCATACAAGAAAGTCAAAATAGTGGTAACCAGACCTTTAACAATAGCCTAATGCTATAAAATCGTTTCACTGAGGAAAAAGAAATATATCTTTATTCTAATAATACCGGGGTTAAGTGGCACATCCCAGGCATTAGCATCCTAATGTTGAATTCCCATTGTGCCAATAACCACGTGTGCAGCCTTGGATGTGTTATTTAACTTTTTTGTGCCTCAGTTTCCTTATGTGTATAATAGGACTATAATGGTAACTCTCATACACATACACATTTTATAAATACATGAGTATATCACATGAATACATGTTTGCACATGTATGTGACAGACATGCTCATAGTTCTACCACATCCCTGGGAGTCTTTCATGTCATTGTGATCTTATGATTTCCAACTGCTAGAATTTGCATCTCTTTATCAAGATTTTTTTTCTGTAGAATCTCAGAAGGTCCCTCTGCCCATGTATGCAGCAAACTAAAAGTGTTCTAAGGATTAACATCCCTGGGAGAAGCCCTCAATGAATCAATGACAGGAGGGGAGTGTATAAATTCCCCCAACCCCCTCACTCACGTGGGGTAATTTGAGGCATATTTTGTTTCATTTATCCAAGTTTCCTTGCTTCAATGTCTATAATAATGACCTGCTCAACAACTCACACATTGACTTTCCTCTCTTTGCATTAATTATTTTTCATGCCTTTATCAGGGTTTCCTACAGGTCACAAATATACTGCTTGCACCCAACTGCTTCTCAAGGTCAGCTTCAACTGTGCATGCAGGTATGTGTATGAGACCCCCTGTCACCAATATCCTAGACTCACTATAATGAAAGTCACAATATAAGTCAAAGAATGCATTTCAACTCACAATATTTTTTGTAAATACAGTGGTAATATTAATCTAAAGTACACCATCCATTTGCTTTTATATAATAGTATTTTTTCTTTAGACTGTGTATGTGTGCATTATAAAAAAATAAGAAGTTCCACCATGGTAATCTTTTTAGATAACCAAAACCCTAAGCAGCTGAAATGTACTGCTGTTTGCCTGCCAAGCATCAATTCCACACTTTTTTCTATCGCAGTGTTAAAGGCACTTTTTCTAGGTTTCTGCCATGTTCCTGTGTGACTCACAGAAGGAAGACCCATCCATAGACAGAGGGGATTTTGTTTAGTCTGAGCCAGTGCTGACAGACATTCTGCTGAAAACGTTCTAGTCACAGAAACATGACATACAGGGCCCAATCACACCAAGGGACATTGTTTTATGTCACCTTTGGGAAAAAGGACTTTTACCACCCTTTTGCCTCTGGGAAAAAATGTCTTAAAAGACCATTGGAAACCATCTTGGAAGAATGAAAGAAACCAGTATTATGATGGAACAGCATAAAGGGATATTCTCTGTTTTTGAATCTGTCATACAACTGGATTTCCAGTAGGTGAGCTAAATAAATGTCCTCCTTTGAGACAGGTCCTATTATTGCCAATTAAAAACAACAAAAATAACACAGCACCTTTTCCTGGGAAAATTTGAATATTCACTTTCAGAAGGATGAAACTAGATCCCTTGCTAGTTACAGTAATTAAAATGGATTAAAAACATAAATAGAAGCCCGAAATGATAAAATTCTTACTAGATGACAACATAGAAGAAATGCTTCAGGATATTGGAATGGGCAAGGATATTTTGGACAAAGCCCCATCCCAAAACACAGGAAAACAAAACTGAAAACAGACAAATGGGACTACATCAAACTAAAGAGCTTCTGCACAGCAAAGGAAACACTCATTAGAGTGCAAAGAAAACCTACAGACTGGGAGAAAATAATTGCAAAGTATATTGTTTGACAAGGATTTGATGTCTAGAAAATGTAAGGAACTCCAAATAGTAAAAAGTAAATAACCCTGTTAAAAATGGAAGATAGATCTAAATACACACTTTAAAAAAAGACATACAAATGGCCAATAGGTACATGAAAAATATGTTTAACATCACTAAGAAAATACAACTTAAAACCACAATGAAATATTGACTTACCTCAGTAAGAATGATTATTATCAAGAAGAATACGGACAGAAAGTCCTGGTCAAGATGTGGAGAAAAGGGACCTCCTGTACCCTTTGGATGGGAATGTAAATTAGTACACCCACTATGGAAATCAGTGTGGAGGTTCCTCAAAAAATTAAGATTATATCAACCATATGACCCAGCTATCCCATCACTGGGCATATATCCAAAGGATAAAAGTCAGTATGTTGAGCAGACATCTGCACAAACATGTTCACTATAGCACTATTCAAAATAGCCAAGAAACAGAAACAATCCAAGTGTCTATCAACTGATGAATGGATAAAGAAAGTGTACTACGTGTACCCTATGGAATACTGTCCCACCTTAGAAAAGAAGGAAATCCTGTCATATGAGGCAACATAGATGGAACTGGAGATCATATGTTAAGTGAAATAAGCCAGCCATGGAATGACAAATACCATGTAATCTCACTTGTGGAATCTAAAAAAAGTTGATCTCATAGAAATTGAGAGTACATGGGTGGTTATCAGATGGTGGAGACAGACAGAAGGGCAGGGATGGGGAAAGGTCAATCAATGGATATTAAGTTAACAAATTGATTAAAAAGAAGAAATTTTTCTGTTCAGTTGTATAGTAGAGTGACTATAGATAATAGTATTGCACTGTACATTTCAAAAGCTAGAAGAAAGGATTTTAGAGATTTTTTCACCACAAAGAAATGACAAGTGTTTGGGGAGATAAATATGCTTAATTAAAAAAAACATAATACAATACACACATATATCTAAATATTACATAATATCCCACTAACACATGGAATTTTGTGTTTTTAATGCATCAGTTAAAAATTTGTTGAAAAAAATGAAAAGCACCTTTTGAAAACGCTGTAATTCAGAAGAAACTTTTAAAAAATTTAACACATTCTGACTATATATAGTCACTAATTATTTAGAATTGGTATTAGTATGTAATGATACAGTCATTACAGGGGACAAGTGACCCTATAAAATGTGTGTGTGGATGTATGTATGTGTATACATTGTGCAAACACATAAAATTTTGACACACACACACTTTTCTTTTATAAGTGAGGAAAAGAGGGCAGGATAAAGTCGTTTATCCAAGGTCACTTAAGTCAATGACTCTCTAGAAGCACACTGCAACTGTGCATGAGTTTCTCTTTGAGATTTTTAAATAATTTTTTTTCATTTACTTAATGACTGATTCCCATTAGAAGTCAATTCTTCAAAGCTCTGAGAGGATGCGCATACTTACAAACACATACACAAATGAAATTTTAGAATACCATTATTAATACCCCTCATATGGAATTAACCAAGGTATTTATACATGGATGAAAGGTAAAAAAAAAAAATACAGTATATATACCCAATAGAATAGTATTCGTTCACAAAAAATAATGAAATCCTATCATTCACAGCAACATGGTTTGGAAGAGGAGGATATTATATTAAGTAAAATAAGCCAGAAACAGAAAGGCAACTACCATATGCTCTCATGCATATGTGGAAGCTGAAAGATGATTTCATAAGAGCAAACAGTAAGCAGTGGTCACTAGATGTTGGGAAGGGGAGATAAAGGAGCGATGGAGGTTGGATAATGGGAAAAAGCACAGTAAAGTGACTATAATTTACATTAACTTATTATATATTTTATAAATAAGTACAAGAGAGGGGTTCAAAGCGTATTAACACAAAGAAATGATAAAATGTTTAAGGAGTTGGAAGTGCGGCGAGTACCTGGATTTGATCACTACAGGTTATATATGTGTACTGAATTATCAGTACCCAATAAATACATATGATTAAACCTTTTTATTAGAGTGAATGGATAGTGTACTTTCCTTTCCCAAATTCCATTTAGAAAATTCCAAGTGTGAGCTTGTGAAATTCTAAAATAATATCTGGTGGAATACAGGCCAGGAATAGGTGCCAACTGTAAAGAATTGGCATGGCCAGGCACGTCCTTCCTGGCTAACTGTGAACCCTGCCTGCCTCCTATCTGCTGCTAGTAGCAAAAACTAGGTTGTCAGGCTTATTAGAACTGTCTGAGACAAGAGGCCCCTTCAGGGAGCAGCTGGATGGAATGGTCTCCTTTGAGGGACATCCTGAATTTGAAATACCACTTCCTACTGTATACAAGTTTTCAGTGCTTCCATCCCAGGTTTTGCTTCTTTTCCAGAGATTAAAATTGAATGGTGTGTAATCTAGAGAAACGAGGCACCACTGTATCTATATTTAATAAAGGTGTTGGAGATATTATAAAATTTCAAGCCATTTCAAAAGTAACAGTAAATCACTATGGCGTAAAGGCCAACTCTAGAGATGGTAGGAATACTCTGGCGTTGTCTTATTTGGATTGCTTCCCAATCCTGGAAGTATCTCCACTGACTCATCTTTTAGTGGAAAGGGAACTATAGCAATGCTAGTATCTCATTTTAAATTCCTTTTTACTCAGTTGTCCAGGTCGTGTGCTAGGTAGGTTTATAGAGGTAGGAAAGTAATTACTTTAGCTTCCAACGCATCTTCCCTCTGCAACTGATGAGTTATATTTGTTTTTGTTTTGAAATAAAAATAAGTTTATTTCTGTGCTATGAAAGTTATACATGGAAAGGGATGGCTTTCATATTGTTTATCAACCACTGTGTCATGGGCACTGAGCTGTCTGCAGACACTGGCTATAACAAAGAAGGATCTGGAAGGTCCTGTGGCACAGGATTACTTCATCTACTAGACTGTGGGAAGGTGTAGGTCTGGGAGGGCTATATGTGTCCTAGGTGGCAATGTGGAAGTATTTCCATATTTCAGCCACTAGTAGGGCTGTCAGGAAATATGTCAGCTGAAGACTGACCCATACAGAAATGTTATTAACACTTAAAAGAAAAAAATATATAAAAAAGAAATTTGAGGACTGGCATTGTGGCTCGCTTAGCATGTGTGAGGCACTGAGTTCGATACTTAGCACAGCATATTAATAAATAAAAAAACCAGAAGTCCAACAACTAACTATATTTTATATATAAAAGGAATTTAAAATGATTCTTAATCCCACAACACAGATATAACTGCCCTTAAAACTTTGTCATATATTTATTACAAATGTAAATATACACGTTCTTGAAAACCAATACCAATTATTTGACACATACTACTACTATTTTGCAACCTGATTTTCACTAATATAATATCAGCACCTTTTAGTGTCAATAAATATATATATACATCTATGTGGTCATTTTAATGATACATAATATTGAATTTTATATGCAGTCTATCATTGGTGCACACTCACGTTATTTCGAATGTTTCATATAAATTATTATTAATAGAACTATAATGTATGTGTTTTTACCTACATCTTTATATATTATTTATTTCCTAAGGGAAAATCCTTAGAAGTAGAATTACTTGGACAAATTATAAACATTTGAAATTATTTTGAGTATATTTTTCAAAACTAATTCCAAAAAGTTAAAAAATATATATATATATATATGTAGCCCCTCAAATAAACTGTAAGTGGAATTTATTATAATACACTCATTTACTATTAATTGTGGATTTCTTCCCTCACCTAAAAGAGAGTTTGAGATAGCTTTTAAAGCAATATACACAATTTTAAAGTGTAGGTAAATTAAAATATTCCATGAAATGGAAACTAAGGATAAGAAAAACAACATGAGAATGGATATGACATTACCATATCAATACGGTGGGAATCTTCACAGCTGAGTATTTTTTCCTGCATAACAAGCCATATTCAAGATGCTTTATAAATATCCTGACAAATACATGAATACACAAAGCGATGTCAGAAATGAAACAGCTCCAAATCCTTTTGAAAGTTGGTGTAATATGCATTAAAAATTTAGTGAATTAATGACAGTAGTGAAAAGCCATGTCAATAATCCATGACGTGGACATTAAATGATGACTTTATTAGTAAGATGAGAAGGATTTTCACTCAACTGGACATGAAACGATGAAGTTCGATGAGGTCTTCAACCCTTAAAGGAGTATTATTTCAATATTATTACTATCTCCTGTTCCCTTGCTTTTTCTTATCACAAGAATTTTTCTCAATACCTGCATCCTCCAATAGCCAAAATATTCATTATACATTTTCTTAATATCTATACACCTAACATTAGCTCGTTTAGTCCCATTTATATTGCACAATTGCATTTCTAAAAAGCCAAGTAGACTCTTAGACAATGCTGTACACAGAGGAGATGGAAACCTTGGATCCTATTGGTGACTGCTCAAAACAAAGTTAACAACCTTTCAGAGTCTTTAGAGATGTCGTCTAATATAGCAGTCTTCAGTCACAGATGACTAGTTACATTTAAAAGTAAATTCATTAAAATAAAGTTAAAAATAATTCCTCAGTATGGAGATTCCTCAGAAAACTTGCAATAGAACCACCATTTGACCCAGTTATCCTACTCCTTTGTTTCCACCCAAAGGACTTAAAATCAACATAACTACAGTGACACAGCCACGTCAATGTTTATAGCAACTCAGTTCACCATAGCTGAACTGCAGAACCAACCTAGATGTCCTCCAACAGATGAATGAATAAAGAAAATATTTGTTGTATGTATTATATACATATAGATATGATGGAATATTACTCAGTTTTAAAGAAGAATGAAATTTTGGCATTTGCTAGTAAATGGATGGGGTTAGAAAATATCATGCTAAGGGAAATAAGCCAAACCCCAAAAACCATAGGCCGAATGTTTTCTCTGATATGCAGAAGCTAATTCACAATACGGAGGGGTACTAGGGAAGAATAGAGTTACTGTATATTACTTAGAGGGGAGTGAAGGGAGGGGAAGAGGTGTGGGGGAAGGAATGAAACAGACATTAGTACCTCATGTACATGTATGACTGCATGAACCATGTGATCCTGCAATATGTGTACTCAGAAAAATGTGAGATTACAGTCCATTTATGTATGATCTATCAACATGAATAAATGTATTCTAGTGTCATATACTACTAATTAGAACAAAATAAAATTTTACAATTTTTAAAAAATCATGGGGCTGGGGAGATAGCTCAGTCTGTAGAGTGCTTGCCTTGTAAGCACAAGGCCCTGGGTTCTATTCCCAGCACCTAAAAAAAAAAAAAAAAAAAAAAATCATTCCTCAGTTGAATGAGTCATGTTTCAAGTGCTCAGTACCCATGGGTGACTAGTGGCTGCCACGTGGCACAGTACCCATAGAGATCACTTCCATCACTGTGGAAAGCTGTACTGGCAGCACCATTTATAGAGTATGAGTTGTCTTTAATCAATAGCACAGCACTTAAAAGCATGGATGTAAGCAGGTTGACCAGAGGTCAAAATGTATTTTCCAGTAAAATCAGGAGTATAAAAGTATATTTAGTCCTCAATGTAACTGAAATACTGCAAACTGGCACTGTGGTAAATAATTTTATGTTTGTAATTAAACAAAAGAGAAAAACAGTAACATTGCCTGAGAGAGAACTTTATTTCTTGTGACTGCTGTAATTAAGGAATAACTAGTTTAATTTGAAAAGGAAGTGTCCATCTGGATAAGGAATTCTGAGACAATTTGCTAAACATAGTCTCAGCTTTTCTATCAACATTAGAGGAAGCCAACAAATCATTCTCTTACTTTTTGCACATCACAAAAGGCAGAATTTTTCTTCTCCCTGATATAAGACTATCACTGCCACTGAACTTACATTCATCAATTTGGATATCCATATTTTTTTCTCATAAATGAAATTTTATGAGAAATGGAATTTTACAAAGGGAGAAAGCACACAATCTTTCACAAATTAAATAAGAAGTAAAAACAAGAAGAAAAGATTAAGAGGCCTTGCACTTAAAATCTGTGTGTGCTAAAGAGTTCACATGCATTATTTTATTAAAAGTGACTGGGACAAGTGAGAACATAAAATTAATAAAGATAAGGAAACCTGGCTGTACACAGTAAAAGATAGGAGAAAGATATTGAAGGGTTAAACTGTGAATAGGCCTAATTATACTGAGGCTAAACTTTTTAAAGATATGCTGGGTCAGACATCATGGGGAACATTGCTACTCAGAGTGTTGTCCATGACACAGCAGCGTTGGCATCTTGAGAGCTTATTAAAAATGCAAATTCTCAGACCCCACCAGACCTGCTGCATCATAGTCTGTGCTTCAGTAAGACTTCCATGGGATTCATATGCACACTGGAGTCTGACGTAATGATCAGGAACACACTCTGAAGCAGACAATACACAGGAGCCTCTGAAGGAGGCCAATTTAATGGTTACATAGGACAATCATTGGCTTACACATCAGCCATTCCCAAATCCTGTGTCTCTTGCCTGTCTGCTACTAATGAGGTTAAAACATAACTCACTTTATCTGCCTTTCTTGCAGCTAAAAACAGCAATGGCCAGTTTAAGGAAAAGGGGAGCTAATGAAATGTCTACAGGCTGGGCTTCTGAGAAAGATTTTATTCCCTGATAAAAATAGAGTCAGTGAGGTGAGTCCTTTTTGCTGCCTGGTCATGTCTTTTGTGTGAGGAGTCTTATTGTGAAGATATGCTCAGAGCTGTGACAGTTGTTTTATGACTAACAAAAGAAAATATCAACATTCTAAGAATAGATGAGTAGGGAATCAGAGTGTCTGCCATGACATCATTGAGACACAGTACCAACCAAACTCTGCAACTTTGGACTTGTGTTCTGTCAGATAATTAGATTGTCCTTTTGTCTAAGTCACTCTTCTTTATTACTTGCAGCTGAAATCATTCCTAATGGCAACTATGGAGCCAGAGTATTTGAGTCAGAAAGAGGAAGTAAACTGGCTATTCCATGTACCGGAAGTTCATTAATAGGTATTTAACACTCAGGAAGGAAATTTTCAGAATATTGGAGATTTGATTGATCCAGTTGTTTTAGATCTGAAAGGGTCTGAGGGATGTGTACCTTTTCTCTCATAATGAAATAAACTTGATGGTTGTAAGTCTGTAATTCATTTTGTTTTTCAGAGATAGAATGTGAGTCACACTTGAGCTTTAGTTCTGGATTTTAAGAGCTAGTTATCTAAGTCAGTGATTAAAAATCATAAGCTTCACAACTTGTTTGTTAACTAGGTTACTTTCAGACCTTTTCAGACCTCATTTCAGATTGTGTGTTATTGCTATACATTCACTGTTTCCCCCAAACTCTATTAAAATAGTTTCAGTTCATACAGAGTAGGCATTAAAGGGATATGAGAAGTAAAGAGATTACATTTTCCAACATTTTTCATTATTAAAAATATTTAATAAAGAGTACTTCCTTCTATTTGCTTTCTTTTTCTCTGAATCAATGAAATATCCTTTGGAAAAGGAATGGAAATTTCAGCATCTATTTCTGATTGGAATCGAAATTTTCCATGACGCTTCAATCAGACTCTACTAGTATAAGGCACAGCTTCAGCTGCAACGGAAAGGAAGTGTAATAAAAGGCATGAATTGCCAGAATTTTCAAGGATTATGGTGTAAATCTTCTGATTATATAAGAATATTCATGGTATAATGAAAGAATATATTTTGAAACTTGTGAATGAAAATCTTCATAAATCTATAAATGCCTTTCCACTACTAACCACTAGAATATTAATGTAACTAAAACTTTTAGATCATTATAAACTTTCATGGTCACTACTCTATCAATTATGTTCCTACTATAGGAGGTTAAAACAAAAGGTGAATGTGTTTAGGATTACTGTGGACATAGAGAAGAAAATGCCTTGGAGAATGCACTTCTGTATTTTGATCATGTTTTCTTTTCTCCTGGTTCAGACTGTTTTTAAATTTTCTTTTGGAGGAAGTTTGATGATTTACCATCAACCCCTCCCTCTAAAGATTATGTCCATCAAATAGTTTTCATTATTTCATTACTTAAGATTATTACATACACAGCAAATAATTGTCAAGCTCAACTGTGCACATGAATAGTCTGGGGATCCCGGCCAAAATGCAGACTCCAGTTTGTAAGATCTGGGTTAGAGTCTGCATTTTATAACAAGCTGCAGGGTGGTGCCAATACTGCTGCTCCACAGATCATACTTTGAGTAGCAAAGATCTAGTAGCTTGCAGTGAATGAAGTGCCTTAATTTACATAATCTCAGATAATCTTCACCAGATCCCCACCATATCACTGGGGAAGAAATAACACATTCCTTGGATCTTCTAGGTTTTGTTCAAGGCTGTGAATTCCAGAGTGGACCGTTTGAAAGGTACAGTCTGCTATAAATGTAATTTCCTATTTTCAAAAGGGGCTTTCTCCTTAATCTCCCCCAGTTAGACCCCAGACCTTTGGACCAAACTAGCACAAATTTTGCTATCCTTCAGTTTGTTCAGAATAAGTATTATCAAGTAAATGAATGTGGCAAATGTATAACTTTACAAGAGAGGGATCATTTGGCTTTACTTACAAATTATACATGGTAATTCGGACTTGAGATATTAGAATACTGTACAGAGAGAAGTGTCCACTTCTATACACTCTGTGCCATTAATATACCAGCGTTACATAAAGCAGGAGTTAATATATCTTCAGATGGTGGGAGGAGGAGAAGAAAATAGCCTGTTTCTAATTCAGAAGATGATTCTCACAGTGTAGGAAAAAATAACATTTGGGTTTCATTTCATTTTTCTTCCCTCTTTTGTCTTTCCTTCCTTGTTCCCCCGCACTCCCCCTCCTTTCTTTGCTACCGCATACACATATATAAACCTCCCTAGGATTCGATTTCATTATTATGATTCAACTAAGAGAAAAAGTTAAAAATCCCTGTGAGCGTCTGAGAGCAGCAGCCAATCCGATCACGTGGCGTGCTGTTGGCTGGCTCCTTGCAGTCACATTTCAGGAAGCATCCTGCAACGGCCCTCCACAGAAGGTCCATATGGCAGACCTCTGTATGCGACCATTATTATTCAGTCATCGTTCATTACGTTTGAATTAACAGTGACAGTGCACATCATGTTTATTAGATGATGTTTCTATTTGTTTCCCCATTATCTATTAAAATCTCAGCTCCTGCAGAAAAGACACAAGTGCACACGCGCACATGCACACACACGCAAAGTCATACAATGAAAACAAAAGACTTACCTACATATGATTTTTTGTCATCCTTTTCAAAATACTGTCCTAAAAAGTTTACTTTATATAAAGAACATCATGAAATTTTTAATGTAATATCACATTTCTGGTTCTAACCAGGGGATGGGAGGAGAAAATGGGTGATTATTTTTATATCTGTTGGTCAAATTAACTCCCTGGGGGTGGAGATGAAGAGCTACCAGAGGATGTAAAGATGGTTTCCACGTATAGGTGGGTGGTGTCCAATACAAGCAACAGCAGCATTCCTACTACCTTCTTCTACATAGCTGCCATTTTATTAGTAGCCTTAACTTCAGGGAGATTGACAAGGAGAGCCAGCATGGACCTGCTTAAGACTACTGCCTCCATCACCCACACAAGCAAAGATAGAGGAGAGTTGAGAAAAACCAACTGTAAGTGAACATTAAGCCATTATCTGGGATAACATCACACTGTGGGTTAGTTCAAGCAAAACATGTGTAATGGTTAATTTGAATTTTCAACTTGATTGGATGAAGAGATACCCATGATCAAGAGATTTCTGGGTGTGTCAAGGAGGGTGTGTCTAGGAATGATGGGAATGTGGGATAGTGAACTGAAGAACCTCCCTAAGTGTGGGCAGCACCACCTGATAGGTTGGAATAAAAGTTAGAAAAACAAGGAAGCAAATGCAGATGCAGATGTAAGCTCAGCGCTTCTTGAATGGTTTCTCAGGGTTCTTGATTGCTGTTTTGATCCTCTGAGGACATCGGATTCTCACCTCTTCACTCTTTTAAGGCAGACCCTGCCAGTGATTCTCCAGGTAGTTTCCAGAAGTCTTGGTCTCGGACTAGAGTAGCACTGTTGATCCTTGTTGTTTTGGAACTTCTGCATCTTGGACTGTGCAGTTGCTATTTCTTCCAGCTCTCCAGGTACAGACGGTCACTGTGGACTATCCAACTTCTGGTGGTGTAAGCCATTCTAATAAATCCCCTTTTTATAATCATACTTCCTGTTGATTCTGTTCCTCTGAAGAACCCTAATATAGCATTTAAGGGACTTTTTAATGAATGTTTCTGAGATCTTAATTCTTATCACCTCCTATTAATCTCAAATCTCAAGTGACCACCATATTGTTGGAATACAGTCAGCACTGAGTTTGCCCAAACATGAGCTTTACTGTCTCCTGTTTGGCTTTCATAGCCTAAATTCTTCTAAACTTGAAAGTCACCCAATGCAGCAACAAGAACTGTACCTGCTGCTGGATATGTTGTTCCCATTCAGAGACCTCACACCCTCCCCATCTGTATTTGATCAGAAGACAATGTATGCTTGCAGATCTGATACTTGCTCAGCATGTCACAGTATGATAACCAAGGACTCTATTCTTCCAGGCTTCCCAAGGATCTATGTGAAACCATCATAACAAAACATGATTATGTCACCCATTCTCATGTTTTTTTCTAATTCCTGAGGCTTATCTGGGAATGGCTGTCTCTTCGTGAAGATGGGCAGTCATATGATCATTCAAAGTGCCCATACATGGATATAGACCTGACTCAACAGTAGGCAAAGGAACCATTCCACTTAGATTTCACTAACTTTAAGTGAATTGTGATTGGGGGATTATTGATGCCTAATTGAAACAAGTACAGAAGAGTTTTTCAGCAGAAAACCTGAAGCAAAAATTAAAAGATAGCTTAAAGACTAAAGATTCATTTAACAAGGGTATTTTCTTCAAGTCAAAGTAGCATATATTCTCTTCAAAGTTTAGGTGTACTCAAGAGGCTAAGACAGGAGGATTGCAAATTGGAGACCAGGCTCAGGAATTTAGCAAGACCCTGTCTGAAAATAAATTTTCAAAGGGACCGGAATGTCGCTCAGTGGAACAGAGTCAGTCGTTTCATTCCTCAGTATAAAACAAAACAAAAGCTTAGGTTCAATTTTAAATAAATGTCTACTCTTTCTAATAACAATAATAATGATATTCTGTATTTGTTAAAACTTTTTATATTTTCCAACTACTTTACATAAAGATTGAACATTACAATTCTAATAAACATCCATAAAATCTTCATTTGGACTTAATGATGAATATCCACCCCCCTGCAAAAGTTATGTTCAAGTGCCAACCTCTAGTATGTAAGAATGGGTCTTCATATGAAAATAGTCTTTACAGAGGTAAGTAATTTAAAATGAGGCGATTCACATAGATCCTAAACCATTCTATAAGGATCCGACTGTATCCTTATAGAAAAGGGGAAATTTGGGCTCAGACAGGCACAAAGGGAAGAGGATATGAAGCAACATGGAGAGAAGATGACCACCTTCAAGACAAGGGATGCTTAAAGTTACCAGAAATTCACAGACCAGATCCTTCCGTGGTGCCTTTAAATGGGTGCATGACCCTACCAACACCTTGATTTCCAGCTTCATTTATTTTTGTTGTTCCAAACCACAAAGCTTGTGGTACTTTTCCTGCAGCAGCCTTTGGAAGCTAGAACAACAAGGACTTACCTAGCCCAAAGGCCTGCAAAGGTGCTTGTGCAACAGAAAAATACCCAGCACTCTAAAACGTTCACAGTTGAAGTCAAATCATGATGGGTAAACTTATGAAGGAAGCAGGAATAGGGTGGGGGGACAGTGAGGAAGACCTGCCGGTAGAGAGAGCTAAAGAAGTGGGAGGAGAGGAAGGAAAAGAAAGAAAGGGTATGGGAGAACCAAACGAAGGAATAAGCTGTCCAAGCTCAGGCAGGGAGATGGAAGAAATTTGGTACCACTGAATGGGAGTGGAGGTGAGAAGGAGGAGGAATTGAAGGAGTTTCATTGTTTTGGGGAAAGGTGGTACATTCAAAAGAAACTGCCATGAATTTAAAAATATCTGAAGCCTTAAACAAAAGAAAAGAAACAATAGCTGGCCTCAGAAGTTACTTTGAAAGCCTTTTTGTCCCAGTCCCAGGGTGCAGGATAGGAAGAAAAGGAAGTCAGGAAGAGTCAGGAAGATTCTATCTGTAACACTTCTTCCAGTTGGTCCTGGTGGATCTCATTTGCCTGGCTTGGGATTTCCTAGGAACCTCTGGATCATTCTTTACTTTTTTTTTTTTTTTTTTTTTTTTTTTTTTTTTTTTTAACCTTCATTGGTTTTGATCTGATGGAGGAAAATAGGAAAATGTATTCTAGAGTCAGTCTGTATTTACCCCGTGAGGGATAAAATGCACTATGTTTTGATTTAAATCCAGCTTCACCTTTCAATTGCACCTTTGTTTTTCTTCAGTGTCTGGAGCTGTTGCCATTTCTAAGAGAAATTTCTCCCTGTGGTTTCCTATGAATTTCCAGTGGTCCTTTCATATGTCAGGTAGAAATCTGATGTTTTAGAGAAAATATTTTGATTTCAGCTCTAGGTTTCTTGGGCTTAACTGAAGCCAATCATTTCACCTTTTTTATGAGGTTTCTCTTAGAGTGTGTTAACATGAATGCTGGTTGGTCAGATTCTTAGATGGATGATCTATGGTTACAAATGTGCTGACTTTCTAAAGTTACATAAGGAATGTTCAAGTAACATGATTGTATATCCATAAAAATAATTTCAGAAGCAAGTTCCTTCTATCTAAGTAGAGGCTTGTAATCCCACTGTGTAAATGTACGGTTTATTTAGCATTTTATTATTAAGTACTTAAATACCATATTAGACAGTGGATCGTCTCAGAATTAAATTGTGATATCATTAGGCGTAGACCTGCAAAAGAATGACCACACTCACTTAGTAATTACTCTGGGTAAAGCCAGAGAAATTGAGAGTTCCTATACACATGTCCTAGAAACCTTATGCTAAGTTTGATATTATGATGGATATTTAGTCTATTTTCCATGAAATGGAATTTTAGGGGGTTTAAAAAAATAAGATTAAGGAGATTCCCATGGTGCAATCAATTGATAATTGAAGAAGATAACATTAATGACTATCATAATATCTAATCATTGCTTAAAAATTCACTATATAAACTTGTCAAGCACTTTCTTATTTGATCTTTATAACTAATCTATTGTAGATACTATTAATTACCCCTTCACAGAGAAGGAAACTGATGCTCAGAGAGGCATACACTTATTTAAAAGGTCACAGAGTAATAAGATGTAAAATCAGATCCCACCATGCATAACTGCTCACAGAAACAATGACAGGGGAAATAGAGAATATTCACATTCTAACCTCATTTTTATTAACTAGGTTAAACTTTGGGTAAAAATTTACCTTTACATGTTACAGAATAATATCATTTGACTTGTAAAGTATCATTTAAAAAAAAACTCTAAGCTCAAAGGTATGACAATATTCTAAGAAAATGGGGCAGGGACAACAAAGATCACAATAAACAGGTTTAGTATATTTCCTAGAATGTGAATTTTTGTCTTCTAAAAAAGTCACTCCAGAAATCAAATTGGTATTTCAATAAAAGGAAAAAAAATATGAATATCTAATAAGTTGGAAGCAATAGCAGATGGCAAATGGAATCTTTAAAAAAGTTCAATCCTGGTGAATAAGACACACAAGATTGGAAAACAGACATTTCTAACTTCAACAACTTTCTTCCCAATTTAAAGAAATCGCAGCTACAGACTTTGTGTCAAATCTACCATCCAATGTTCAAGGAAGGTGGAAGGGGGAGGGTATAATCACATCACTGAGTGTCAGAGGCATAACTGACCTGAAAAGCTATGTGCAACCCTCTTAAGCCCTCACACAGGATACATCCTAAGACTAGGGAGTTGAAAGGTGATCACAATAGCAGGTGAAAATCCTCTGATTAAAATGCTTTCCATGTTAATATGGGAATTCTCATAGTTCATCTTCAAATTATTTTCACACTTTTTTTTCTGTCTTCTTCTCTATGTAAGGAGATATTAGCTTATTCACCTGTAATGAATATCCAATGCTAACATCTACCTTAAAGTTCAGCATTACTTTATTCTGCCTCCCATGACGAGTACAGTTCTTAACTTTGGCAATAAATCCTTTGCCGGGGATTTCACACATGAGAAAGCAGCATTTCTTTTCCTCATAATCTTGAAACCTAAGGCAAGGATAATAACTTCATGTCTTCTTTCAAGGTACAGAGGAAGACAATTAGCCACTCCTGAAGTGAGGGTGGGGTGATTTCACTGAATTCTAGTCTACCGCCTGGCTGGAAGATATGGGAATTATTTTAAAACGTGCTCTATGTTCTGCCAGCTGCTCTTCTTTTCCAGCAGTTGCAATGAGAGTCATTTGTTCCATATGCCATAATCTTAATACAGGAATATCTTGGAATCTGAGTCATCATTTGAAATGGAGTTACTAAGGAGAGCTGTCTCACACTATACTATAATTTGTCTGATAATCTTTTATTACGTTAAACCATAGATATTTCAGAATTTGTTACTGCAGCATAGCCTAACCTACCCTGACTAACATGGAAAATTATTTTCCATAAGTAACCATGATGGGGGGTTGTGCTTTTTCACAACTGAGTGTCTACAACACACTCACCAGTTACATACTATAGAGCAAGGGTTTTGACATCAAATCAAAATGCTAAATAAGAAGTTAAGAAATTGGTTTTCTCTCTCTCTGGAGTTTCTCACTTCTATCATTCTCTCTATCCATCTATGCTGGAAATTAACATACATCTCTAATATGCCAGCATTATATTTACCACATTCCACTTGCTTGATGAGGTTTTTCTCCATTTTAATGGAGGACCAAGTTTTAATGTATCTTTAATGTCTAAATCCTTTTATTTACTGGGCATGCTTTTATATCACCGACTTGTTCCATTTTCACATCTATTTAGGAAACAGGAACTCTTATCATGGTTTGGTATAAACACAGAATATAATTGAAATCCCTGCATACATTATGAAGATGTAAAATAAAGTACATTTTAGTTAAAATTCTTGCCATTTTCCTCCAAGAATTAAGTATTATTGTAGCTATAAAGAAAACTTTCATAGGCTTTTTGATCACTCAGGAACATCTGAAAATAAATTATATTTGTTTTTACCTTCACCTTTTCCCTTGATGGATAGGATTTATATAAATGTGATATTCATTTATTCTTTGTTTGTAGACATAGAGAATTCCATTAATGCCAAAGTATTAAGAGCATGTAGATCCATCAAGGTCTTTTCCATGTTTTTTTGGAAGTCTCAGGATGACACAAGACTTTCAAGGAGAGAATTTCCCTAAATTACAGTTGAACATTAGAACATTTCATTTCTGTTTTTCTCCTAACAGTATCTTTGCTGCATGCTATGAGATTAGCAGGTGTAACAGTGATGGAGAAAGAGGATTAGTCAAGGAGGAGATTTTGATGAATTGACAATAGATGATTTGGGAACAGTCTGCTATCCTGAAACTGGCAGACATCACAGAGTATAACTCTTCTAATTTTGTGAGAAAAATAAGTATTCATATTATCCATATTTTTCTCTTATTGGAATGAGTTCTTTTCTGAAGGTCTTGCAGAACTTGGCTGAGAATCCATCTGGTCCTGGGCTTTTCTTGGATGGTAGGCTTTTGATGGCTTCTTCTATTTCATTGCTTGATATTGATCTATTTAAATTGTATATGTCCTCCTGGTTCAGTTTGGGAGGAGCATATGTCTCTAGAAATTTGTTGGTGTCTTTGGTATTTTATATTTTGTTGGAATATAGATTTTCAAAGTAACTTCTCATTATGTTATGTATTTCACTGGTATCTGTCATGATATTTCCTTTTTCATCACGAATTCTAGTAATTTGAGTTTTCTCTCTCCTTCTCTTTGTTAGTGTGGCTAAGGGTTTGTCTATTTTGTTTACTTTTTCAAAGAGCCAACTTTTTGTTTTGTCAATTTTTTGAATTGTTTCCTTTGTTTCAATTTCATTGATTTCAGCTCTGATTTTAATTATTTCCTG
This sequence comes from Sciurus carolinensis, assembly GCF_902686445.1. Classification (NCBI taxonomy): domain Eukaryota; kingdom Metazoa; phylum Chordata; class Mammalia; order Rodentia; family Sciuridae; genus Sciurus; species Sciurus carolinensis. The sequence goes on from NC_062229.1 coordinate 39,191,295, forward strand.
TCCTCTACTACTTTTGGTGTTATTCTTTTTTTCTTTTTCTAGGGTTTTGAGCTGTAATGTTAGGTCATTTAGTTGTTGACTTTTTATTCTTTTCTTGAATGCGCTCCATGCAATGAATTTTCCTCTTAGTACTGCTTTCATATTGTCCCAGAGATTTTTATATGTTGTATCATCATTCTCATTGAACTTTAAGAATTTTTTTCTCTTTCCCTGATGTTTTCTGTTATCCATGTTTTATTCAATAGCATATTATTTACTCTCCAGGTGTTGGAGTAATTTGTTTTTTATTTTATCATTGATTTCTAATTTCATTCCATTATGATCTGATAGAACACAAGGCAGTATCTCTATTTTTTTACATTTACTGTGGGCTGCTTTGTAGCATAACATATGGTCTATTTTCGAGAAGGTTCCATGTGCTGCTGAGAAGAAAGTAAATTCGCTCATTGATGGATAGAATATTCTGTATATGTCTGTTAACTCTAGGTTATTGAGTTCTATGATTTGTCGAGTTTTTGTTTGGAATATCAATCCAGTGATGACAGCGGTGTGTTAAAGTCACCCAGAATTACTGTGTTGTGGTCTAATTGATTCCTGGAATTGAGAAGGATTTGTTTGGTATACATAGATGCACTGTTGTTTGGGGCATAAATATTTATGATCCTTATGTCTTCCTGATTTATGGTTCCCTTAAGCAGTATGAAATGTTCTTCTTTATCCCTTCTAACTTTGAGTTGAAGTCCACTTTATCTGAAATAAGGATGGAAACCCCCAATTTTTTACTGAGTCCGTGTGCGTGGTAGATTTTTTTCCATCTTTTCACCTTTAGTCTATGGATGTCTTTTTCTATGAGATGAGCCTCTTGAAGGCAGCATATTGTTGGGTCTTTCTTTTTAATCCATTCTGCCAGTCTATGTCTTTTGATTGATGAGTTTAGGCCATCAACATTCAGGGTTATTATTGAGATATGATTTGTATTCCCAGTCATTTGGGCTTATTTTGGTTTTTAACTTGACTTGGTTTCTCCTTTGAATGGCTTTCCTTTAAGTTAGTTCCTCCCTTTACTGACCTACATTGTTGTTTTTCATTTCCTCCTCATGGAATATTTTGTTGAGAATATTCTGAAGCACAGGCCTTCTATTTGTAAATTCTTTTAACTTTTGTTTATCATGGAAGGATTTTATTTTGTCTTCAAATCTGAAGGTTAGTTTTGTTGGATATAGGATTCTTGGTTGGCAACCATGTTCTTTCAGAGCTTGAAATATGTTCTTCCAGGCCCTTCTAGCTTTTAGAGTCTGGGTTGAGAAATCTGCTGATATCCATATTGGTTTCCCCCTATATGTAATCTGATGCTTTTCTCTTGCAGCCTTCAAAATCCTATCTTTATTTTGTATGTTAGGCATTTTCATTATAATGTGCCTTGGTGTGGATCTGTTGTGATTCTGTGCATTTGGTGTTCTGTAAGCCTCTTGTATTTGATTTTCCATTTCATACTTCAGGCTTGGGAAATTTTCTGATATTATTTCATTGAATAGGTTGTTCATTCCTTTGGTTTATATCTTGTGCCTTTCTCAATCCCAATAATTCTTAAATTTGGTCTTTTCATGATGTCCCATAGTTCTTGGAGATTCTGTTCATGATTTCTTACCATCTTCTCTGTTTGGGCAACTTTATTTTCAAGATTAAATATTTTGTCTTCATTGTCTGAGGTTCTGACTTCCAAGTGGTCTAGTCTTTTGGTGATGCTTTCCATTGAGTCTTTTATTTGGTTTATTGTTTCCTTCATTTCAAGGATTTCTGTTTGTTTGTGTGTTTTGTTTTATTTTATTTTGTTGTTGTTGTTTTTTAGAATTTCTGTGTTGTAATGATCTTTTGCTTACTGCAGTTGCTCTTTCAACTGCTTATTGGTACTATCATTCATTGCCTGCATTTGCTCTTTTATCTCATCCTTTGCTTTATACATGATTTTAATCATGTATAATCTGAAGTCATTTTCTGACATTTCTTCTATCATACTGTCACTGGATTCTATTAATATAGAATCTAGATTTGTTTGAATCATTTTCTTCCCTTGTTTTCTCATGTTATTCATGTATCTCCCCCTCTAGCAGTGCAGATCTGGGGTATTGCAGGTTCCACCCGATAGGCTAATAGTGACTCTATAGGTTTCCAAAACCTTTTCTTTAAGGGGGAGATCAATATCAGCAGTGCCAAGTTCAGACAGTATGCAACCCTAGACCAAATAGCCCCTATAAGGATGTTAACAATATTGTCATAATAAACAGAATGAGTTCAATTATTATCTTCAGTATAATAAATAGATTTACAATAAGGTCTACAATTTCTAATGGAGGACAAAGAGGATGTGGAGGGGTGTAGCTGTTAATGGGATAAGAAAAGAATATATAGAAGTTCTAGAACATAGAAAGATTGTGAGTATAATCAAAGAAGTCGGTTATTAGCATGGAAAAAGGGAGAAAGAGACTCTGAGGGAACAGGTAAAAGGAAAAAGAGCGAGACAAGTAAAGAAAAACTTAAAATTTTTCAATAAGGAGAAAAAAGAAAATCTACACTATAACAGTCATGTAGTATTCAAACCTCACAGTCTTCAGTAGCCTGATGTATGAGAGGTACCTGACAATGAGCTTCCTGTCTCCAGCAGGTGTCTCAGGATGGGATTCACCCCACCTAAAGATAAAAGATACAGCTTCCAGGATTATCCAAGATGGCTGCTCTGGCTTCCAAATGTGTTGGCAAATGGGAAGCTGCAACTCAGGGTGTGGGTGTGGTTGGCTGAAGGTCCTGGAGGCCAGGTGCCGTTGGTCAGACAGGGTTCCGCTGGTCAGGCAGGGATCCTGGAGGTGGGGTGTTGTCAGTCTGGTTGTGGGATCCTGGAGGTGGGGTACAGTCAGTCTGGGGGTCCTAGTGGCAGGGAGAAGTCAGTCAATGTGAGGGCCCCAAAGGCAGGGAGTGATCGGTCAGGCTGAAGGATCCTGGAGGCAGGGTTCAGTCAGTCGGGCCAGGGGTCCTACAAGTCCTGGCTGTTGTCTCAAGATGGCAGCAGTCACATGTAACCAAACCTGCAGGTACTATGACATTGAATTTCCAGGCAAGAGCAGGCAGCTGGTGTTCCACTGGCAGTCTGTGGTCAGTCTACTGACTACTGTCGGACGATCGGGAGATGAACCTCTGGTGGTGGGTGATGGGTAGGTGAAATGCAGGCGATGGACAGGCAAGTGTGAGGCAAATGGCAGCTGGTAGGCACCAGACAGTGAGCAATCTGCACTTAAAAAGTAGTTGATATGCTGGCAGACTGCAGGTGACAAATGGGGTAAAGAGCAGGGGATCGATAAACTGCAAAAACTGCCTCACCAAGAAATAGATATCCTCTGCTTGAAACCCGAGTTATGGAGCAACAAGGAATGCAGCCTCCCTCTAGTCCACCATCTTGGATCTCCATATTTTTCTCTTATAATGAAAAAAAGATATATAGTGGGAAATGTTCCTAGCACAAAGCACCAAAAAACAACCCAACACCAGGAGAAACATGTGGAAAAGTCATTCGCTTTCCTATAACAAATAGAAATGATCTTTGAAGATATCCAAAGAATTGCCTAAAGGACTAGAATCCTTTATTGAGAAGAAGATAAGAGAAAGAGAATCTGAAATAATGTTCAAGAAAATTAATCAGTGTGTCCAAAAACTGTAAGTGTAAGGGAACATGATCCCTCTAGGAAGCAGCAGTAGCTCAGAAGAGCAACAGCAAGGAACATAGATGATGACCTCCTTCATATACAGCTCAGTGGTTCTTGGCCGACAGCTGTACTCCAGCACTATAATTCAGCAATCTGGTATTTATCTCTTGTAATTTTTCCTTGAATTCTGATGATATAGAATTCTTTTTCTTCAAAAGTCAACTCCAGTGGATATTTAGCATATCTTTTTGAATGCCTAGAAGCTCTTACCAAATTTGCAAAATCCCCTACCTTGTCATCCTGATGTAAAACAGAATGCATCTGGCTATGGAAAGATCTGACTCTCACTTTCACAACCTCCCTCAAAGATAAACATAACCAAGGGCATGCCTACCAAACATGACAAAGTCAAACATTGAACTAGAAACTGGTGAGACCAAGAAGGAATTGGAACCAGAAGAAATTTCCAGGGCCATGGTAGCAGAAGATCTATGCTGATGCCTCATGTATCTCCCTTAGTATCCTAATGAATAAGTTCCAATTGGCAATCTGGGCACTGGTTCTTCTTACGTAACCCTGACACCTATTTCTCAAGCTTCTTGTAAATTGTGAACAGAGTAATGTAATTTAATATACTCATTTTCTACTTAAACCACTGAGGATTGATTTCTCTTGTTTGCAAACAAAAAGCACTCTGGTAGACACTATCCATGCTTTGTTTTGTCCCATGCTTTGCCCCAGTCCCTGAGATCCTTTTTTACTAGAGATATGATTCCTCCTCCCAGCTTCTGTGCACTCTTGCTTCTTGCTTCTAAAGGCAACTCTTGCATCTTCTTTTTTTTTTTTTTTTTTTTTTTTTGGATGTCTTTTAGCTATAAAAGTTTTAAATGCAGGACGAATGGCTGGAAGTACCTAGGAATTAATATCCCCACTGACAAGTGCAAAATTAGGAAAATCAGTCTTTTTTACTCATTTGCCAGGGCTGCCATAGCAAAGCACTACAGACTGCATATCCTAAATAATCACTTATTTTGCATAGTCTGGAGGTTGGAAGTCTGAATTCAACGTATTGGCAGGGTTGGTTTCTCTAGAAGCTCTCTCCTTAACTTGTAGATGATTATCTCCTCCCTATTTCTTCACATGGTCTTTCACTCTGTGGCCCACCCACATGACCTCATTTTAACGGCTTCTTTAGAGAGTCCATCTCCAAATACAGTTACGTACTAGGGATTAGGACTTCAAAAAAAATTGGGGTGGAAGAGTCACAATTCATCCCCTAATACAGAATTTCCTCGTTTCAAGTCAATATAAACAATGAGATATGACATATAGCCGAGAGCTCCTCTTCAGGATAAATCTAAGTCCAGGACTTGGTCTAATACCACATTGTTGCTTGAGCTTCCTCTTCTATCCTGGCTTGTTTCCCCCAACTTTTTTTTTTTTTCAGAGGTTCCTCCTGGGAGCCCTTCCTTAATATACTACATGCAGAGAAATTTTTACCCTAAGCTCTTCTTCTGAGGAAAATGACCTATTATACAATCCTAAGAACAGATACTCCTTTGCTGAAATGGAAAATATCTTTTTTCTGAGCACCAGGAGATGACATCAGTGGAAATAAATGACTAAGAACCTCACAAATCCCTCTTCTCCATAACAGCAATGAGAATGCTATAAGAAAAATGGTAAAATCATCTTTTTCAGGATTCTGCGAATTCACTAAAGGCTTGCAACAACCTGGAGAACATCTATTCAAGTAAACAGCTAAATCTCAGAAAGAACAGAGCTCTAATGATGGTTTAGCCAGTTCTATTTCCATCTCCCTCTCCCAAGTCTGTGTAGCTTTGAAAACCAGTACTCCCATCTCCATCACAGAGCAAATCTGTAGTCTAACAGTCATTGAAAGTAGCAAAGCTAAGACAGAGCTGTTCTAAAATCCATTTCCCAGAGAACTGCCAATTGACCTGTCTGGTCATTCCCTAACAAACAACACCCATGGAATTGCCTTTATTTGACCAAGCTCACCAAGTACACACAACTTTTTGCTGGTGGTATCTGTTAAATAAAAGGAACAATATTATTTAATAAGCCAGCTACCAGAGTTGGTAATAAAAGTTGGGGCAAACAATGAGCTGATCAAAAAGAAAACTCTGAGGAAAAAGATGTCCACAGGGCTTTTAAAAGCTCTGACATATTCCTGGGAATCTAGAAATTCATCAAAATGCAGAGGGCTGTGCACATAACAAGGGCCATGTGCATACCCAGAAATACTTAAGAAGGCCCTAAGGCCTAACCTCTAGCTGAACTTGGGATTCTATAAAAGGAAGTAAAGATGAAGAAAGAGCAAAGTGCTCCCCCAGGTGCTGAGGTATGCCCACAGGTACAGAGCCCCCTGCAAAAGCTGGAAGACTTATTGGTTCCAAGTATGGGAAATTTCTATCCAAATGTTAGTTGATTAATATACTAACCAGATACAGACTTCAGTGGCCACACATGGCAAATAACATAGATTTTATAGAATGAGTTTAGTGATGGTATTAAAAATATAAATGAAAAAACAATTAATAATATATAGAAACAAGGAAACAGCATCATTGGTAACAATCCACAAACAGGGAAAACAACAAATTCTAGAGTGGAGGAAAAATCTGACTTTCAGGTTACTCTATAATGCCATTTAAAATACCTAGTTACCTACAAGGAGATTTCATGGTACATGAGTCAGAGTGGCAGTTATCAAGAATACAAACAATAATAAATGCTAGAGAGGATGTAGAAAAAAACAAACACTTTTATACTGTTTATGGAATTGTAAATTAGTACAACCACTATAAAAATGAATATAGATCTTCCTCAACAAACCAGGAATGGAACCACCATTTCACCCAGCTATACTACTACTTGGTGTTTTTCCTAAAGAATTAAAGTTATCATACTATAGTGATACATTTATACTAATTTTTATAATTGTACAATTCACAATAGCAGACTGTGGAACCAACCTAGGTGTTCATCAACAGATGAATAGGTAAAGAAAATGTGGTGTATATAAACATAATGAAATTTTATTCAGCCATTTGCCTGAAGGAGCTGAAAACTTAAGTCTGCCCAAAAACCTGCATATGAATGTTTATACTAGGTTCATTCTTATATTTATCACTGAAAAATATTGGAAGGAATCATAATGTCCTTCAATAGGTAAGTAGATAAACTGTAGAAATCTATATGCTGTAATTATTCAGCAGTAAAAAGAAATGAGTTACCATACCAGGAAAAGACCTCAGGGAACTTAAAATGTACATTATTAAGTGAAAGAAGCCAATGTGAAAATACTACAGAATATATAATTCCAATTATATGACATTTTGGAAAAGACAAAATTATGGAGCCAGGAAAAGGAGCAGTGTTTGCCAGGACTTCAAGGGAAGGGAAGGAGGAATGAATAAGAGGAGCAAAGGGAATTTTTTAGGGAAGTAAAACTATTATTCTGTAAAATACTCTAAGGTTGGATACATGACATAGTGTTTAATAAATCCTATAGAACTATACAACACAAAGAGTGAAAGTTAACGCAAATTATGAACTATGGTTAATAGCATTGTACCAAAATTGGTTCATGAATTGAAAACAATGTACTACACCAATGCAAGATGTGAATAATAGAGAAAATAATGGGTCATGGCAGGTGAGTGGGAGGTAATATACAAGGACCCTCTGTACTTCTGCGTTAGTTTTTATGCAAACATACAACTAATCTAAAAAACAAACTTATTAATTTAAAAATATCCACAGAGGCATTGTTTGTAATAGCCAAAAAGTGGGAGTGATCCAAATGTTCATCAACAAAATGTAGCACATTCAAACAATGGAACATTATTCAATGACAAGAAGGAAGGACACAGTGATTCATGCCACAAGGATGATCTTGAACCATGCTCAGGGCAAGAAGTCAGACAGAAAAAGACATATTGCATGATTCCATTTACATGAAATTTTCAGAATAGGCAAATCCATAGAGACAGCAAGTAGATTAGTGCTTGTCAGGGACAAGGGGCAGGAAGAATGGGAAGTAACTACTACTGGGTAAGAGTTTTATTTGCAGATAATAAAAATAAATGAGATGGAATTGATGATTGAACAACACTGTGCATACACTACAGACTGCTGAACTATACATATAAAAGGGTGAAATTCATGGCATGTGAATTATATCTCAACAGAAAAACAAAGCATTATTTTAACATATTCTTGATAGTTTGGGAAGGCTAAAAGATACTTAGAAGACAAAGAATTATTCAAAATTCTAAAATGCCCATTTTATTAAATATGTTTACAAAATTAAAAAACATTTACCTTACAAATAAAACCACTTTGTGTTATAATCAGGGATTACACTGCCCCTCTTCACCATAATCTGTTCATTTATACATAAGTTAAAAGTAATTGAAAATATCTTTGACTAATATCTTTGGTGAGTATGTTCAAGAGCAGTTTCTTCTTGCATGAATGGTATTCATGATTCTAAGGTATTTTTTGTTCTACATCCTCTCTTCAAGTTACACTTTTGAGTGTGATTTGAGTGTTTTGAAGGAAACACTGAATCACACCTTACCTCTGCCAAGACATGTACACAGACTTTAGCATATTCTTATTTCTCAATTATACAGACTAAAAAGTGGAAAACTCAACAGATAAAAGCAAGGTTTGGTGTTCATACAATGAAGTTTCATGTCAACCATTTGCCCATATTTACTCACACAGGATTTTTATAAATTTTAGAAACAAAATTCCTATCTGTAAAGTATACTTTCATCAATGCAATGGGCCAGAGTGCTACAGCATTTCAAAGGATTCTACATTTTCATATGTACTATCTTACTTTATCACCCTTTCAACTCCTTGGTGTAAATTTGAAGAAAAAACACTTTTGGCTATAATGGTGGTTGCATGTGTGACAGTGTGTGTGTGTGTGTGTGTGTGTGTGTGTGTGTGAACACACACTACTTAATCCCTACTTAAATAATACCAACAGAGACATAGAGAGGGTTCATAATTTGTAAAGGCTAAACAATTTGTGGCAGAAAAAGAATTAAAACATATTCCCACTCTCATATTTCAAGAAACACATGAGAAAGAACATACTGTCTCCTTACACATGATGCTGGCAACCCACTGAAGTAGCAAGTAAGATTGTTCTGACTTGGTAGTTAAAATGCCTGAGAGAATTTTAAAGTGGGTGATTGCGTTTTGCTAAATTGGAAAGAGAATGGAAGAAGTTGTACAGAGAGAATGGGTCACCAGCTCTCAATGGCATGTTTGTTTAAGTTATTGTCAAGAAAATTATCCATGAGTTGCTTATTGGAATCAGATAAATTTCTTTATATCACTCTCTCTTTTCATTAACAAATTCTGCAGTGGAGACAATGTTGCAAAGTCAACAAGGTATAAAACTGCAATCCTATCAGTCTATCAACAAGAATTCAACAGCACACTAAACTAAACCATCCCCCTTCAACATAAACACAGACACATGCATGTTCATTTACACACGCACGCATACACACTTATTTTATAGTAATTTTTCTTTTTGTAGGTGCTTTGCTTAAAGTACTAATGTCTAGGTTGAAGGACTCTTGAGTCACTTTTAAAATAAATTCAATATCCACTCCTGTTAGAGAAAATTGGTATAAAATACCAAGTATCATATTTTGCCTAAACCATCAGTCAGCTACCTTTTATGGAAGTGTCTTTACTAGATAGTGCATTTCTCAGAATCGCCCAGGTTGCTAATCAATGTCAAACAAGGTTCACATACATATCCATGCTTCTTTTTAGCAAGTGAGAGCAAAATATCGTCTCAGTACGGTAGAGTAAATGTAGTTTAGCCAAGATGCTTCCTACCCTACTGCAGTGGTACTACTGAACAAGGAAATCTCTGCTTGTTCTCCCTGGGAAGCAGCACCAGAAGAGACCATGGAGCAGGTCTGTGTGATACAACCAGCTATGCAAGGAATCAACGCTTAATTAAAAATTACTTCAGAGTACTAAAACTAGGAGTGGCACTGCCATCTTAATTTCAGTGGAATTGAAAGAGAACACCCTGCCAACATTAAGCCATTTATTTTGTTTCTATCAGATGATCTTCTCTCTTTTTCATTTTTTATTAGTGCATTGGAGTTATACATAATATTGGGGTCCACTTTAACATTATTGTATAAGCATACAATATAATTTGCTGCAGTTCAGTCAGTTAGTACTTCCCTTTTCCCTTCCCTCCTACCTCTTTGTGTTCCCTTTCCTCTACTCTACTGGTCTGATTTATTTTAATTAGTGCATGATAGATATGCATAATGGTGAAATTCACTGTTACATTCATATATGTCCATAGGATAGTTTATTCAGTTTTATTCCATCATTCCCCCCTTGTTCTGTCCCTCCTCATTCCCCCTCAATCCCCCTCCTCTCCTACACTGATCTTTCTTCTATTTTCAAAATGTCCCCATCCCTAGCCTTTTTTTTTTTCCTCCTTATTTTTATCTAGCATCCCTTTTTGAGAGGAAACATTTGACCCTTGACTTCCTGGATCTGGCTTATTTTTCTTAACATAATATTCTCCAGGTCTGCAAATTTACAAGTGAATGCCAAATTGTTTTCCTTCTTTATGGCTAAGTAGCACTTCATTGTGCATATACACCACATTTTCTTTATCCATTCATCTGTTGATGGACACCTGGGCTGGAGCCATAGCTTGGCTATTATGAATTGGGATGCTGTAAACATTGGCTGTATCCCTATACAGTATGCTGAGTCCTATAGTGGTTTCATTACTAGTTTTTTTTTTTAAATCTCCATACTACTTTCCAGTGTCGTACTAATTTGCAGTTCTACCAACAATGCTTGAGTGTACCTTTTTCACTGCATCTCCACCAGCATTTATTAATACTGGTAGTTTGAGATGACTTTTGTGTAGGATGAGAGATAGGGATCAAGTTTCATACTTCCACATACAGATATCCAGTTTTCCCAAAACCATTTGTTAAAAAGGCGATCTTACCAGCAATGAATGTTTTTGGCACCTTCGTCAAGTATTAGGTGACTAAATCTATTTGGACTTTTCTCTGTGTCTTCTATTATATTCAATTGGTCTTCATGTCTATTCTGGTGCCAATACCATGCTGTTTTTGTTACTCTAGTTCTATAGTATAATTTGAGGTCCAATATTGTGATGCCTCTAGTGTTGCTTTTCTTGCTCTGCATTACTTTGCTTCTTCTTGGTCTCTTATTCTCCCAAATGAATTTTAGAACAGTTTTTTCTAGTTCTGCAAAGACTGCCATTGTTGCTTTGATGGTTATTGCATTGAATGTACATTAATTCTACCTATCCAATAACACGGAAATTCTAAAATCTTCAATTTCTTTCTTCAGTGTTTTATAGTTTTCATAGTAGAGATCTTTCACCTCCTTGGTTAGATTTTGTTGTTGTTGTTGTAGACGGACCTTTATTTTATTTATATGTGATGCTGAGAATCAAACCAAGCACCTCACACATGCTAGGCAAGTCCTCTGCCAATGACCCACACCCCCAGGCCCTGGGTTAGATTTCTTATCAAGTTGTGTGTGTGTGTGTGTGTGTGTGTGTGTGTGTCTGTGTGCATGTGCACATGCATTTTGAGGTTATTGTGAATGGGATAGTTTCCTAAAATTCTTTTTCAGCAGATTCATTATTGAAGTATAAGAAAGTGATTTATTTGTGTACAGTTGATCCTCTATCATGTTACCTTGCTCAATTGGTTCATTAGCTCTAGAAGTCTTCTGGTGGAGTGTTTTGGGTGGGTTTTCTAAATATAGGATTATATCATTAATAAACAGAGATAATTTGACCTCTTTTTCTATTTATATCACTTTAATTTTCTTCTCTTGCCTGATTGCTGTGGATAGAGTTTCAATGTTGAGTAGGAGTGGCGAGAGTAGACAACTTTGTCTTGTTCCCGTTTTTAGAGGAAATGCTTTCAGTTTTTCCCATTCGGTATGATGTTGACCTTGAGTTTGTTGTACATAGCCTTTGCAATATTCATGTAGGTTCCCTCTATGCCTAGTTTCTCTAGTGTTTTAAATATGAATGTGCATTTGATTTTATCAAATACTTTTTCTGTATCTAATGAAATAATCATGTGATTCTTGATCTCAACTTTTTGCATTGAATTACATTTATTGATTCATGTATGTTGAATCAAACTTGCACCACTGGGATGAAACCCACTTGATCATGTTGCACTATCTTCTTAATGTGTTTTTGAATATGGTTTGGCAATATTTTATGAAGATCTTTTGCATCTATGTTCATCAGGAGTATTGGTCTTAGTTTTTCTTTCCTTTTCTTTGTCTGGTTTTGGTATCAGGGTAAAACTGGAATCATAGAATAAATTTTGCTTTGTTCCTTCCTTTTTTTATTCCATGGAATAATTTGAGGAGGACTGGCATTAGTTCTATTAAATTTTTTTTTTGTTTTAGTTGTACTAATTAGTTGTACTTGATAGTAGACTGAATTTATACATTTTGATAGATCGTACACAGAGTGTAATCTCTCATTTTTGTGATTATACATATTGCAGGATCATATTGGTCATGCAGTCATACATATACATGAGGTAATAATGTCTGTTTCACTCTACTATCATTCCTTCCCCACCCCCTTCCCACCTTCTCTTCCCTTCACTCCCCTCTACCGAATATAAAGTAACTCCATTCTTCCCTATGTCCCCAACCCCGTTACGTATTGTGAATTAGCTTCTGAATATCAGAGAAAACATTTGGCCTATGGTTTTTTGATTTGGCTTATTTCATTTGGCATGATATTCTCTAATTTCATCCATTTACCAGCAAATGCCAGAATTTCATTCTCCTTTAAAGCTGAGTATATTCCATTGTGTGTGTGTGTGTGTGTGTGTGTGTGTGTATGTATCACATTTTATTTATCCATTCATCGATTGAAGGGCATCTAGGTTGGTTCCATAGTTTAGCTATTGTGAATTGAACTGCTACAAACACTGATACGGTTGTATCACTGTGGTTTGTTGATTTTAAGTTCTTTGGGTATAAACCAAGGAGTAGGATAACTGGGTCAAATGATGGTTCCTTTGCAATATCTGGCAATATCTTCAATGTTTTCTAGCTTATTGGCGCATAAATCTTCAAAATAGTTTCTAATGATTCTCTAGATATCAGACATGTCTGTGGTGATATCCCTTTGTATCTACTCTTTTGTTGATTTGGGTCTTCTTTCTTTTGGTTAGTTTGGCTAATATTTTTCATATTTTCAAAGAACCAACTCTTTAATTCATTGATCCTTTATGTTGCTTTTCAACTTTAAGTTCATACATTTTTATCTCTGATCTTAATTGTTTCCTGCCTTTTGACTTTGGTATTAGTTTGTTATTCTTTTTCTAGGACCTTGAGGTGTAATGTTAGATGATACATCTGATATCTTTCTGTAGTTTGTATTTTTAATATAGGAACTCAGTGCTGTAAACTTTGCTCATAGAACTACCTTCATAATTTTCCCAGAGGCTTTAATATGTTGTATCTCTAAGATTTTTAAATTCTCTTCCCTGTTTTCCATTGTAATCCATTCTTCATTTGAAAGTGCATTATTTCATCTCCAGGTGTTAGAATAATTTGTGTTTTTTTAATCTTGCCATAGATTTCTAATTTCATTCCATTACAATCTGATAGGATCTAAGATCTTTTCTCTATATTTTTTGTTTTTGCTAAGATTTGCTTTGTATACTAAAATATGATCTATTTTAGAGAAAGTTTCATGTACCATTGAGAAGAAAGCAAATTCCATTTTTCATGGGTGAAAAATTCTATAGATGTCAATTAGGTCCATTTGATGAATGGTATTTTTTAGTTCTGAAAAGCCTTTAGTCTTCTACTTTATGTCACATTGACCTATTAGTGAGACAGGTGTGTTGAAATCAACCAGTATTGTAGTATATTCATTTTCTTATACTGAGGTTGGTTTTATGTATGTAAATGAAGTTGTTTGGGGTATAAATATTTATAATCCTTATATTTTGTTGTTGGATGATTGCCTTAACCTGTATGAAGTGACATTTTTTCTCTTCTGATTAATTCTGGCTCGAAGTCTACTATGTGTAATATGAGAGTAAATACCCTTGCTTGCTTTGTGTTCTATTTGCACGGAATATCTTTTTTCATCCTTTCACCCTCAGTCTGCAAATGTCTTTGCCTGTGAGTCTCTTGGAATCAATATATGGTTGGTCTTGTTTTTAAATCCAATCTGCCAATCTATGTCTTTTAATTAAAGCATTGAAATCATTTACATTCAGTGTTACTATACTGAGATGATTTTTATTTCCTGACATTTTGATTTATATCTAATACTTAATGAAGACCTGATTCTTGCTTAATTGACTATTCTTCTAGTGCAATTCATCCCTATGCTGGTTTTCATTTTTATTTCTCATTTCTTCTGCATGAGATATTTCATTATGTTTTGTAGTGCAGGCTTAGTGGTTATGAATTGTTTTAGATTCTACGTATCATGGAAAGTTTTTATTTCACCTTTAATTCTGTAGGATAGTTTTGCTAAATATAGTAATCTCTTTAAAATTTATGTAAGCTCTAAAAACTTTTTATTATAGCATTATAATCATACACAGTATTTGGGTTCCTTTTGACAAAATCAAACATACAAGGAATTTGACTTCAATACCTAGTCTTCCCCGCCCCTTTTTGTCTTTTCCTCCCTCCCCCAATTATCCCTCCTCTACTTTACTAAACTTCCTTTCTTCTACATATATAAAGGGGAAAGTCCCTTTGGTACCTTTATATACAAATATAACAAGATTTTGTTAAGTTTATTCCATTTTTCTTCTCATTTTTTTTTTTGTTCCTTCCTCTCTCACTGTCAGTCTTTTCTTCTTTCTTCTCCACTAAGCTTCTCTGTATTTTTATGACATCAAATCTCCAGCCCAACCACCTTCTTTTCCTTATTTTTCTCTAGTTTCCACATATGAGAGACCCTTAATTTTCTGAGTCTGGCTTATTTAACTTAACATGATTTCCTCCATTTCCATCCATTTACCAGCAAATGCCATTATTTCATTCTTCTTTATGGCTGAGTAAAACTATGTGTGTGTGTGTGTGTGTGTGTGTGTGTGTGTGTTGTGTTTGCACGCACATGTCTGTGTGTGTGTGCGTGTGTGTGTCCCATTTTATTTTTCCATTCATCTACTGACAGGAAACTGGGTTGATTCCATTTGCTATTGTGAATTGTACTTGTGTTGTTACAATATACTAATTTTAGAACATTTGAATGAATACCGAGGAGTGGAATATCTGGGTCATATGATGGTTCCATACCTAGTTTTTTGAGAAAACTCCACACTGCTTCCAGAGTGATTACACTAATTTGAGGTCACATGAACAGTGTAAGAATGTACCTGTTCCTCGACATCCTCACCAGCATTTGTTTTTGTTCAGGTTCTTGATAATCACCATTCTAATGTGAGAATAAATTTTAGTGTAGTTTTGATTTGCATTTCCCCAAGTGTTAGAGATGCTGAACATTTTTTCATACGTTTCTTGGAAATTTGGGTTTCGTTTTTTAAGAAGTTTCTGTTTAGTTTTCCTCCCATTTAATGGATTATTTGTTTCTTTGGCATTGAAATATTGAGTTCTTTATATATTCTGGATATTAATCCCCTATCAGCGGAATAACTGGCCAAGACTTTCTACCACTTCATATTACTTTCTTAAACATTTACTTTGCTGTGCAAAAGCTTTTTAATTGGATGACATCTCATCTACTGATCTTGGTTTTATTTTTTGAGCTTTAGGGATATTGTGGAAGTCAGTGCCTGCACGTGTGTGATGGAGTGTTTACCCTACACATTCTTCTAGAAGTTACAAGGTTTCTGCTCTAATTTCTAAGTCTTTGATCCATTTTTATTGGACTTTTATTTAAGGAGAAAGATAGTGATCTAAATTCATCCTTTTACATCTACACATCCAGTTTTGCCAGCACCATTTATTAAAAAGGCTGTCTTTTCTCAACATATATATTTTGGCACCTTTGTCAAGTATCAGATGGTTGTAAGTATTTGGGTTTGTTTCTGTCTTCCAATCTATTTCATTGATTTCATGTCTATTTTGATGCCAATACCATGGTTCTTTTGCTGCTACATCTCTGTAGTATACTTTGAGATCAGGTATTGAGATGCCACCTGTATCATTTGCTCAGAATTGTTTGCTCTGTTTATTCTGGTTCTCTTATTCTTTCAAGTGAATTTTAGGACTTTTTTTCTAGTTCTGTAAAGAATGTCAATGATATTTTGGTTTTTTAAATTTATTTATTTTTTATTTTTACAGACTGCATTTTGATTCATTGCACACAAATGGGATACAAATTTTCATTTCTATAGTTGTGCACGATGTAGATTCGTACCATTCGTATAATCATACATGTACATAGGTTAATGATGTCTGTCTCATTCCACCATCTTTCATATACCCACACCCTCCTCCCTCTCATTTCCCTCTATGTAATATAAAGTTTCTCCATTCTTCTCTTACCGCCCACCCCCATTATGTATCATCATCCACTTATCAGGCAAATCATTGGGCCTTTGGTTTTCTGGGATTGGCTTATTTCACTAAGCATGATATTCTCCAATTCCATTCATTTTTTTGCAAACGCCATAATATTATTCTTCTTATGGCTGAATAATATTCCATTGTGTATATATACCACAGTTTCTTTATCCATTCATCTGTTGAAGGGCATTTAGGTTGGTTCCACAATCTAGCTATGGGAACTAAGCTACTATAAGCATTGATGTAGTTACATTACTGTAGTATGCTAATTTTAAGTCCTTTGAGTATAAACCTAGGATTGGGATAACTGAGTCAAAAGGTGGGTTCATTTCCAGTTTTCTGAGGAATCTCCATACTGCTTTCCAGAGTGGCTGCACCAATTTGCAACTCCACCAGTAATGTATAAGTGCACCTTTTCCCCCACATCAATGCCAATATTTATTATTGCTTGTGTTCTTGATAATAGCCATTCTAATTAGAGTAAGATGAAATCTTAGAGTTGTTTTAATTTGAATTTCTCTAATTATTAGAGATGCTGAGCACGTTTTCATATATTTATTAATTGCCTTTATATTGTTTCTCTAAAGTGTCTGTCCAGTTCCTTGGCCCATTTATCGATTGGGTTCTTTGTATTTTTGTTGTAAAGTTTAAGTTCTTTATAAATTTTGGAGATTAGTGCTCTATCTGAAGTGTGTGTGGACAAGATTTTCTCCCACTCTGTAGGCTCTCTTTTCACATTATTGATTGTATCCTTTGCTGACAAAATCTTTTCAGTTTGAAACCATCCAATTTATTGATTCTTGCTTTGATTTCTTATGCTTTGAGGGTCTTGTTAAGGAAGTCTGGTCCTAAGTCAACATGATGAAGATTCAGGTCTACTTTTCCTTCTATTTGGTGCAGGGTCTCTGGTCTAATTCCTAGGTCCTTGATCCATTTTGAGTTGAGTTTTGTGCAGGGTGAGAGATAGAGGTTTAATTTCATTTTACTGCATATGGATTTCCAGTTTTGCCAGCACCATTTGTTGAACAGGCTATTTTTTCTCCATTGTATGTTTTTGGCTCCTTTGCCTAGTATGAGGTAATTATTTATGTGGGTTTGTCTCTGTGTCTTCCATTCTGTACCACTGGTCTACTTGACTATTTTGGTGCCAATACCATGCCATTTTTGTTACTATTGCTCTGTAGTATAGTTCAAGGTCTGCTATTGTAATACCTCCTGCTTCACTCTTTCTGTTCAAGATTGCTTTGGCTACTTGAGGTCTCTTATTCTTCCAGATGAATTTCATGATAGCTTTCTCTATTTCTATAAGGAATGTCACTGGGATTTTAATTGGAATTGCATTGAATCTATATAGCACTTTGGTAGAATGTTCATTTTAACAACATTAATTCTGCTTATCCAAGAACATGGGAGATCTTTCCATATTCTAAGATTTTCATTAATTTCTTTCTATAGTATTCTGTAGTTTTCATTGTAGAGGTCTTTTAACTCTTTTGTTAGATTAATTCCCAAGTATTTTATTTTCTTGTTTGAGGCTACTGTGAAAGGAGTGGTTTTCCTAATTTCTCTTTCAGAGGATTTATCACTGATGAATAAAAATGCATTAGATTTATATGTATTGATTTTGCATCCTGCCACTTTACTCAATTCATTTATGTGTTTTAGAAGTTTTCTGGTGGAATTTTTTGGACGCTCTAAATATAGAATCATGTCATCGGCAAACAGTGATAGTTTGAGTTCTTCTTTTCCTGTTTGTATCCCTTTAACTTCTTTGGTCTAATTGCTCTGGCTAGAGTTTCAATGATGATGTTAAATAGAACTGGTGAAAGAGGGCATCCCTGTCTTGTTCCAGTTTTTAGAGGAAATGCTTTTAGTTTTTCTCCATATAGAATGATGCTGTATTGTATCAAATGCTTTTTCTGCATTTTTGAAATAATCATATGATTCTTAATTTTAAGTCCACTGATGTGATGAATTACATTTATTGATTTCCAGACGTTGAACAAACCTTGCATCCCTGGGATAAACCCCAGTTGATCATGATGCACTATCTTTTTAAATATGTTTTGTAAGTGATTTGCCAGAATTTTGTTAAGGATTTTTGCATCTATTTTCCTCAGGGATATTGGTCTAAAGTTTTCTTTCCTTGATATATCTTTGTCTGGTTGGTATCAGAGTGATACTAGCTTCATAGAACGAGTTTGGAAGGGTTCCCTCTTTTACTGTTTCCTGGAATACTTTGAGGAGTATTGATATTAGTTCTTCTTTGAAGGTCTTATAGAATTTGGCTTCCATCTGATCCTGGGCTTTTTTTGGTTGGTAAACTTTTGGTGGTTTTTTTCTATTTGGGTGCTTGAAATTGATGTTTAAATTGTGTATGTCTTCCTGATTCAGTTTGGGAGGACCATATGTCTCTAAAAATATGTCAATGTCTTTGATACTTTCTATTTTGTTGGAGTATAGATTTTCAAAGTAGCTTTTAATTGTGTTACGTATTTCAATGATATCTGTCGTAAGCTTTCCTTTTTCATCATGAATTCTAGTAATTTGAGTTTTCTCTCTCCTTCTCTTCATTAGTTGTAGTTAAGGGTTTATCAATTTTATTTACCTTTTCAAAGAAAAAACTTTTTGTTTTGTCAATTTTTTGAATTGTTTCTCATTTAAATATCATTAATTTCTGCTCTTATTTTAATTATTTCCTGTCTTCTACTACTTTTGGTGTTGATCTGTTCTTCTTTTTCTAGGGCTTTGAGATGTAATGTTAGGTCATTTAGTTGTTGACTTTTTATTCTTTTAATACATGAGCTCAATACAATGAACTTTCCTCTTACTACTGCTTTCAGAACGACCTAGAGATTTTTGATATGTTGTATCACTGGTCTCATTTATCTCTAAGATTTCTTTTATTTCCTCCCTCATGTCTTCTGTTATGATTGCATCATTCAATAGCATATTATTTGGTGTCCAGGTATTGGAGGAGTTTCTGTTTTTTATTTGATCATTTATTTCTAATTGAATTCCATTATAATCTGACAGAATACAAGGTAGTATCTCTATTTTTTTTATTTACTCAGGGCTGCTTTGTGGCATATCATATGGTCTATTTTGGAGAAGGATTCATGAGCTGCTGAGAAGAAAGTGTATTCATTAGATGATGGAGGAAATTATATATGTCTGTTACATCTATATCATTGATTGTATTATTTAATTTTATAGTTTCTTTTTTCAGTTTTTGTGTGGAGGATCTATCCAGTGGTAAGAGCAGTGTACTAAAGTCACCCAGTATTATTGTGTTGTTCTATTTGATTCTTGAAATTGAGACGGGTTTATCTGATGTACATGGATGCTCCATTGTTTGGGGCATAAATATTTAGAATCATTATGTCTTGCTGGCTTATGGTTCCCTGAAGTAATATGAAATGTTCTTCTTTATCCATTCTGACTAACTTAGGTTTGAAGTTCACTTTATCTGATGAGGATGGAGATCTTTACTTTTTTTCAGAGTCCATGTGCATGGTATGTTTTTCCCCATCTTTTCACCTTTAGTCTGTGGATGTCTTTTTCTATAAGATGAGTCTCTTGAAGGCAGTATATTGTTAGGTCTTTCTTTTTAATCCAATCTTCCAGTCTATGTCTTTTGATTAATGGGTTTAGGCCATCAACATTCAGAGTTATTATTGAGATATGATTTGTATTCCTATTCAGTTTGGCTTATTTTTGGTTTTTAACTTGACTTGATTTCTCCTTTGATTGGCTTTTTCTTTAGGATAGTTCCTCTCTTTGTTGACTTGCATTGTTGTTTTCACTTCCCCCTCATGAAATATTTTGCTGAGAATATTCTGTAGTACAGGCTTTCTATTTGTAAATTCTTTTAACTTTTGTTTGTCATGGAAAGATTTTATTTCATCATCAAATCTGAAGGGTAATTTTGCTAGGTATAATATTCTTGGTTGGCATCCACTTTCTTTCAGAGCTTGAAATATACTGTTCCAGGCCCTTCTAGCTTTCAGGATCTGGGTTGAGAAATCTGCTGATATTTCTGTATTTGTTTTCCCCTGAATGTAATCTGACTTTTTTTTTCTCTCACAGCCTTTAAAATTCTATATTTATTTTGTATGTTAGGCATTTTCAGTATAATGTGCCTTGGTGTGAATCTGTTGTAATTTTGTACATTTGGTGTCCTGTAAGCCTCCTGTATTTGATTTTCCATTTCATTCTTCAGGTTTGGGAAATTTTCTGACATTATTTCACTGAATAGATTATTCATTCCTTTGGTTTGTATTTCTTTGCCTTCCTCAATTCCAATAATTCTTAAATTTGATATTTTCATGATATCCCATAATTCTTGGAGGTTCCGTTCATGATTTCTTATCATCTTCTCTATTTGGTCAACTTTGTTTTCAAGATTAACTATTTTGTCTTCAGTGTCGGAGGTTCTGTCTTCCATGTGCTCTAGCCTACTGGTTATACTTTCTACTGAGTTTTTAATTTGGTTTATTGTTTCCTTCATTCAAGGATTTCTGTTTGGCTTTTTTTTTTCCAGAATCTCTATCTCTTTATTTAAATGTTTTTTTGCTTCCTGCATTTGCTCCATTAAGTGTTTATTGGAGTGATCATATGCTGACTGTATTTGCTCCCTTATCTCATCCTTTGCTTCATGAATCATTTTAATTATGTACATTCTAAACTCCTTTTCTGTCATTTCTAGTGCCATGCTATCATTGTACTCTATCAAAATAGCATCTTGGTTTGTTAAGGACACTTTCTTCCACTGTTTTTTCATGTTGTTCCTGTATCTTCCCCTTTAGTGGTAAAGATATGAGGTATTGCAGCTTCCCCCCTGTAGACTTATTGTGACCCTGCAGGTTTCCAATACCTCTCCTTTGAGGGGAAATCAATATTAGCAGCACCCAATACAAACAATATGCTGCCCTAAACCAGATAGCCTCTATGAAGATGTTAACAGTATATAATAAACAGGATGAATTTGATTATTATCTACAGTATAGCCAATAGGCTTACAATGAGCTCTACAATTTCTAATGGTAGACAAAGAAGATAAGGAGGGGTTTAGAATGTAACTGTTAATGGGATAAGAAGTGAGTATATAGAAGTACTCAATCAAGAGAAGAGTGAGAGCAAGATCAAAATAAGTTGCTCATTAGCATGAGAAAAGGGAGTAATAAACTCTGAGGAAACAGGTAAACAAAAGGAAAATAGAGAGAGAAAAGTAAAGAAATAAAAACTTAATTTTTTTAAAAAATCTATAGTATAATAGTCATCCACCACTCAGACCTCGCAGTCCTCAGTATCCCAATGAAAGCAAGGTACCTGTCAAAGAGCCTCCAATCTCCAGCAGGTGTCTCAGGAAGGGAGTTCCCACCAAAAGATGGTGGCCACACCCTCAGGGATAATTCAAGTTGTCTGTATCAGCCTCCAAACACCCTGGGGAGCCACAGCATGGGTGCCAAGTCCAGGAAGTGACAGGCAGTCACGGTCACAGGCAGTCTGGTGGTGTCCAGAAGCCATCATTGGTATTTTGATGGGGATAGCATTAAATGTTTATATTGCTTTTGGTATGGCCATTTTGACAATATTAATTCTGTCTATCCAAGAATATGGTGAGTCTTTCCATTTTCTGAAGTCCTGTTCAACTTCTTTCTTCAGTGTTCTATAGTTTTCATAGTAGAGACCTTTCACCTTCTTAGTTAAATTAATTATCAGGTATTATTTGACGTTATTATGAAGGGGGTGGTTTTCCTGATTTCTTTCTCAACTGAATCACTGTTGAAATATAGAAAAGTTATTGACTTATGAATGAGATCTTATGCTCTGCTACTTTGCTGAATTCATTTATCAGCTCCAGAAGTCTTCTGCTGGAAATTTTTGGGCTTTTTAGTTACAGGATCATATCAGCAAAGAGTCATAGTTTGACTTCTTCTTTGCCAACCTATATTCCTTTAATTTCCTTCTCATGCCTGGTTGCCCTGGCTAGAGTTCCAAGACATATATGGAATGAAAATCATGAAAGTAGATATCTGTTCCATGTTCCTGATTTCAGAGGAAAAGTTTACAGTTTAATCCATTCAGTATGATGTTGGCTATGGATTTGTCATATACAGGCTTTATAATGTTGAGGTGAGTTCCTTCTATCCCTAGTTTCTCCAGGGTTTTTAATATAAATTGTTGCTCTATTTTTTCAAAGACCTTATCGGAATCTATTGACATGGTCATATGATTCTTCTTAATTTTATTTACGTGATGAATTACATTTATTGATTCACATATGTTGAAATAGGCATGCATCCCTGGGATGAAGCCTACTTGGTCATGGTGTATTATCTTCTTCATAGGTTTTTGAATGTGGTGTGCCAGCATTTTATTAAGGATTTTTGCATCCACATTTATCTGGTACACTTGTCTATGGTTTACTTTCTTAGATGGGTCTTTGTCTGGTTTTGGTATCAGGGTTATAGTGACTTTATAGAATGTACTTGTGAGAGTTCCATCCCTTTCAATTTCATGAAATAATTTGAGAAAGATGGATAAGCTCTGTTTTAAAGGTCTAGAAGAAGTAAATCTGCTGAGAATTCATCTCCTTCTGGGTTTTTCATTGTTGGTAGGCTTTTCATTGCTATTTCAATTTCATTACTTGACATTGATCTGTTTATGTTTTCTCTGACTTCTTGGTTCAGTTTGAGCAAGTTGCGTGTATCTAGAAATTTGTCAATATCTTCTAGATTTTGTGGTTTATTGGATGACAAATTTTCAAAGTAGTTTGTAAGGACAGTGCAAATTTCAAAAATGTATGTATTAATATCTTCTTAATCTCTAATCTTGTTCATTTGGATTTTCTCTTTCTTTTGGTTAGTGTGATTAAGGGTTTATCAATCTCATTTATCTTTTCAAAGAATCAACTGTTTGTTGCATTGATCCTCTATATTGTCTTTTTATAGTCCCAATTTCATTAATTTTAGTTCTGATTCTTATGATTTCTTGTCTCCTACTAGGTTTGAATTTATTTTGTTCTTTTTCTAAGATTTTGAGTTGGAACATAAGTTTATTTATTTGGAATCTCTCTCGTTAATGTAGGCTCTCAATGCAATGCATTTTCCTCTTAGCACACTGCTTTCATACTTTTCCAAATATTTGATGTTGCATCTCTGATAAGTTTTCATTTGATTCTAAGAATTTCTTAATTTCTCCTATCATCTCTTCTTTGATCCACCGTTCATTTAAAAGAGGATTTTTTAATCTCCATGTATTTATGTGGTTTCTGTTAGTTTTCTTGCTGTTGATTTAGCTCCATTCCATTATGGTCCAATAGAATGCATGTAATTTTATTAATTAATCTTTGTGTACTTTCTAAGATTTACATTATGACATAGAGTACTTTCTATTTTGGAAATGTTTCCATGAGTTGCTCAGAAGAAGGTGAATTCAGCTGTCTGGGGATGAAATATTCTGTAGATATCTCTTAGTTCCATTTTGCTTATAGTATTATTTAGGTTGGATCTATTTTTGTTGATTGCATTCTTCAATGACCTGTCAATTGCATAAGGGTGTGTTGAAATTGCCCTGTATTATTGAATTGGGATCTATCTGGAATTTAATGTGAAGGAGTATTTTTTAAATGTAACTGAATACATTGAAATTTGGGGCATATATGTTCACTATCATTATAACCTCTTGGATTGTTCCCTTTACCAGAAAATAATGGCCTGTTTTGATTAATTATAATGGCCTCTTCTAGTTAATTTTTGCTTGAAATCAGCTTTGTCAGATATGACAGTAACTGCTCTAGCTTGTTTTGAACTCCATTTGCATTGAATACTTTTTTCCAACCTTTTGTTTATCACATGAATTTCTTGCAAACAGTACATAGTTAGATCTTGGTTTTTCCATTTTATTTTTGTTGTTGTTCTTGTAGTTTGTGTATTGACACACTCAGCTAGTCAACATCTTTTAATAGGGGGGTTGAGACCATTTATACACAGTACTATTATGGATATGTTTGTGGTATGCTGTCAGTTTGATTTTTGTTATGTTTAATTCTGCCTTGATTCACATTTAGTTTATTAGTCTTCTATTGATCTTCATTTATTTGGGAGTTTTGGATTGGGGAGGGGGTGTTCATCTGTATGTGATTTTCCTCTGAGGATTTTTTTGTAGTGTTGACTTGGTTTTCATGTATTCTTTTAGTTTATCTTTGTCATGAAAATTTTTATTTTCCCATAAAATAGGAAAGAGAGTTGTGCTTGGTGTAGCAATCTTGGTTGGCAACTGCTTTCTTTTAGAGCATGGAATATCTCATTCCAGGCCAGCCTTGATTTTAGAGCCTGCATTGAGAAGTCAGAAATGAACCTTTTGGTTTGCCTCTATATGTGACCTGATGTTTCTCTCTTGTAACTTTTAATATTCTTTATTTTCTGTGTTAGGCATTTTGATTACGATACGTCTTGGAGAACTTCTCTTCTGATCAGATCTATTTGGGGTTCTTCATGCTTATTGTATGAGAATGTTTATCTCCTTTTTGATTGGAGAAAGTTTTCTGTGATTACCTCTTTTAAAATGTTCTTAATGCCTTTATCTTGTATCTACATCTTCTTTCCTATCCCAGTGGTTCTCAGATTTGGTCTCTTAATGTGTAAAATTCCTTGCATACTCTGATCATGTTCTATTTTTTTCTTCTTTATTGTATTACATGTACCTAAATTTACATATCCTATATTCAGACCTTAGGTTCTGTCTTCAAGGGTTGAAGTTCTACTTTCTATGTAATCTAATCTGTTGATGATGCTTTCATGTGAGTTTTTACTTTGATGAATTGTGTCTTTCTTTTCCAGTTGTTCTGATTGGTTTCATTGCAATATGTCTATTTCCTTATTGAAATTGTCTCTCATCTCCTGAATCTGCTGTATTAATTTAATTCCTTAGATCGTCATTTAATTCATTGAAAATTTTCATTATCAGTTTTTCATGATCTTTCTCTGGAATTTCATCCACTTTCGTATCTGTAGGATCCCTTGTTGGGGTTGTCCATTTTGGGGGGAGATTTGTTTGCCTGTTCATGTTTTCAGAGGTCCTGGACTTGCACATCAATTGAGGCAGATTCCTCTTTCTCCTTTATACACGTTTCCTTATGTGTGCAGTTTTCTTTTTAAGTCAAGGATTTCCCTCTGTTTTTGATATATGTGTGGATGTCAAGGGGAAGTAAACCTATGTTCCCCTTTGGTTGTTCCTCTTTTGAGCCTGGTTTTAATTTGGGGGGTTTTGTCTCCCCAGTTATATGAATTGAAGATATGTTTAGGTTCAGGTGGGGGTCAGGTCTTGTTTGGGTTGAGAATCAATGCTGTATGGCTAGGTTATCAGAATTTCTCAGCAGCAGGGTCTCTACTCTGTAATCTTGAAGTGTTCCAATCACTTTCCAGCCCCTTTTAGAGGGAGAGAGTGCTAGAAATAGCACTATTGTCATTAATTGACATAAAATGTTACATGTCCAGTGTCTGACTTTTATAACATCAATTACTACTCACATAGGAATGGTGGTGTCAGCATTAACATCAGTACCAGCAATACAAAACTGTAGACTAGATTTGGTATTCAACATCAAGTATCTACTGTCATTCTCTGTATTAGTAATTACCTCAATAAGAATGGGTATGAGTTTCATTAAGTATATAATTCTATTATTGAATGGGATTGCAGTTTCTTAAAGAGATAATAGGATGAGAAAGTGGTTGAAAGTTTAAAATATTTTTCAAAAAGTGATCAAAGGAGGATTAGAGATTCTAATAATGGGTTTAGTTTGAACTGAATGTTGGAACTTTGTGGGTGGGAGTTTGAGAATTGGTCCATGGGCTCCCCTATTATTGGGGGGATGGCAGTCACTACAGGAAGTCTGGATTTCTGGGTTCTCTATTAAAATCCACTTTTAGGGCACAGGGATAAAACCTCCCCAGGTTCAGCTTCACTGCTATGCATACAAAATACAAGGCATTTGCCCTGGAGTGCAGAGCTCCTATTTGTCTGCTATAGCACCAGCAATAAAGGTAGCTTTCTCCCTTAGGATCCGGAGTCTGAATGGTCTAATATAATATTTTGTGTATGTATGTGCCTATTTTGTTCTCTCTGATTCATATCTTTTGGGATTTTGGGGGGGGTGGTTGATTTTATTATTACTCAGTTCCCCGGAAGATTTAACAATAATCACAACCATAATTACACTAAATATAAATCTATAAGCACTACAAGTAAAAGGCATAGATTGCCAAACCTGATAAAAAGGAAACCAAACCCAACTGTATACAGTCCATAAGCCATCCATTTTAAATATATAGACATATAGGAGAAGAGTTTCTTTTAAAGAGGAAATGTCATATAAACAAATATCCTTTTCCTTACTTTTGGCATGTCCACAGCTCCCATAAGTAGGGAGATACTTATGTTCCAATCAACTAAAGCAGGGCATCCTCAGTGATAACTTAGTATACTCAATGACTATGCTCTTTATTATTATTTTTTGATTTATTGTACACAAATGGGGTACAACTTTCATTTCTCTGGTTGTACATGAAGTAGAGTGGCACTGTTTGTGTAATCATACATGTACATAGGGTAATGATGTTTGTCTCATTCTATTATCTTTCCTTCCCCCCACCCCTTCCCCTCCCCTCATTTTCCTCTGCACAATCCATCCTTCCTCCATTTTTGCCTTATCCCCTCCCTTCCCTTAAGTACCATCATCTGCTTATCAGAGAAATCATTTGGGCCTTTGGTTTTTGGGATTAGCTTATTTCACTTAGCATGACATTTTCCAACTCCATCCATTTACCTGTGAATGCCATAATTTTATTCTTCTTTATAGCTGAAAAATATTCCATTGTGTATACATACCACAGTTTCTTTACCCATTCATCTATTCAAGGGTATCTAGGTTGGTTCCATAATCTAACTATTGTGAATTCAGCTGCTACAAACATTGATGTGTCTGTGTTACTGTAGTATGCTAATTTTAAGTCTTTTGGGTATAGGCCAAGGAGTGGGACAGTTGTGTCAAATGGTGGTTCCATTCCAAGTTTTCTAAGGAATCTCCATACTGCTTTCCAGAGTGGCTGAGCCAATTTGAAACCCCACCAGCAATGTATGAGTGTACCTTTCTCCCTACATCCTTGCCAACACCTATTGTTGCTTGTATTCTTGATAATAGACATTCTAATTGGGGTGAAATGAAATCTTAGAGTAGTTTTGATTTGCATTTGTCTTATTAGTAGAGATGTTGAACATTTTTTCATATATCTGTTGATTGCTTGTAGATCTTCTTCTGTGAAGTGTCTACTCAATTCCTTAGCCCATTTATTGATTAGGTTATTTGTATTCTTGGTATAAATTTTTTTGAGTTCTTTATAAATTCTGGACACTAGTACTCTATCTGAAGTGTGTGTGGAAAAGATTTTCTACCACTCTAGGCTCTCTCTTCGCATTGTTGATTTTTTCCTTTGCTGAGAAAAAGTTTTTTAGTTTGAATCTATCCCATCTATTGATTCCTGCTTTTATTTCTTGTGCTTTGGTAGACATGTTAAGGAAGTCTGATCCTAAGCCAACATGATGAAAATTTGGACCTACTTTTTCTCCTATTAGGTGAGAGACTCTGGTCTAATTCCTAAGTCCTTGATCGATTTTGAGTTGAGTTTTGTGCAGGGTGAGAGATAGGGGTTTAATTTCATTTTGATGCATATGGATTTCCAGTTTTTCCAGCACCATTTGTTGAACAGGCTGTCTTTTCTCTTTTTATGTTTTTGGCACCTTAGTTTAGTTTGAGCTATGTGGGTGTGTCTCTGTGTCCTCTATTCTGTTCCATTGGTCTACCCATTGTGGTGCCAATACCATGCCATTTTTGTTACTATTGCTCTGTATTATAGTTGAAGGTCTGGTATTGTGAAACCTCCTGCTTCATTCTTCCTTCTAAGGATTGCTCTGGCTATTCTGGGTCTCTGATTCTTCCAAATGAATTTCATGATTGCTTTCTCTATTTCTATGAGGTACATCATTGGGATTTTAATTGGAATTCCATTGAATTTGTATAATGCTTTTAGTAGTATGATCATTTGACAATATTAATTTTGCCTATCCAAGAACATGGAAGATCTTTCCATCTTCTAAGGTTTTCATTAGTTACTATTTTTAGTGTTCTGTGGTTTTTGTTGTAGAGGTCTTTCATCTCTTTTGTTAGATTGATTCCCATATATTTAAAATTTTTGAGGCAATTGTGAATGGGGTAGTTTTCCTAATTTTTCTTTCAGAGGATTCATCACTTATGAATAGAAATGCATTAGATTCATGAGTATTGATTTTATATTGTGATACTTTGCTGAATTTATTAGTTCTAGAAGTTTTCTGGTGGAATTTTTTGGATCCTCTAAATATAGAATCATGTTCTTGGCAAACAGTGACAGTTTGAGTTCTTCTTTTCCTATTGGTATCCCTTTAATTTCTTTGGTCTGTCTAATTGCTCTAGCTAGTGTTTCAAGGATGATGTTGAATAGAACTGGTGAAAGAGGGTTCCCCTGTCTTGTTCCCGTTTTTAGAGGGAATGTTTTCAGTTTTTCTCCATTTAGAATGATGTTGTCTGAGGGCTTAGCATAGATAGCCTTTGCAAAGTTGAGGTATGTTCCTACTATCCATAAGTTTTCTAGTGTTTTGAGCATGAAGGGATGCTGTATTTTATCAAATGCTTTTTCTGCATGTATTGAAATAATCATATTAATCTTAACTTTGAGTCTGTTGATGTGGTGAATTACATCTATTGATTTCCGGATATTGAGCCAACTTCGCATCCCTGGGATAAACCCAGCTGATCATGGCGCACTATCTTTTTAATATGTTTTTTGTATGCGATTTGCTAGTCAATTTTTTAGTCGACTACAGCAGTATCCCATTTCCTATTACTGCTAGTAATTGCACTGGGTGAGCCCACAGTGGGCCTCTCTCTAGTTGCCTGCAAGGCAGTGGTGGCACTGAAGGGGTTCTTCCCATCTGGTGTTCACACCTACTCCACAGGCCTTTTCCATGAGATGCATGTGTGTGGGGAGGGTCGAGGACAGGGGACATTTTCCAACTGGCACATGCAGGGAATGTCATTTTGGTGACTTTTTCCTTTTCCCAGCAGGCACACATACAAACTAGAGAAGTGGTGCTCATGTCATGACAGTTTTCCTGTGGGGGGCCCACACGGGGTGTGGGAGCTTGGATACTGTGGTGGGTCCCAGCTGGACAGGCCAGCAGAGCCAGGTTATATCCCCACAACTGTTCATGCTCAGTGCTCCAGAGCACTGCACCCTCTTTCCCTACCCAGGTATATTTCCCATGCCCAGAGCATCTCCTGATCTGAGAGGACTAATTTTGGATTTGTTTACACTAAACCACTCCCCCTACTGCCTGTGTGTTCATTAAAATCAGTCTTTCTCTGTAATACACAGGTTTCCCCAAGTCAATTTTTCTTTATTTTTATTTATTTATCGACCAGCTGCACCATCTCGTTGTCTTTGTTGCCCTTCTGCTTGGCTGGGTGGCACCCGAGCTGGTGCTTCTCTAACTTATTATTTCTTACACTAAAGTTTTTGACTTTGTGCATCTCTATAATTTAAAAGATTTTAATAGTTCACTATTAAGTGTCAGTGAGCTCCCTTTAGTTACCTGGCTGAGAAGCTGTCTTCTCAGTTTGAGTCCCATGCTGAGGAGCTTCTGAGAGGGGTTTCTTTCCTCTAAATCACCATCTTCCTGATGTCTCGATACAGTAATCATGGTGGCACCCGTTTTTTTCAGGGCTTGGGATATATTATTCTAAGCCCTCTTTCCTTTTAGCATCTGGGTTGAGAAACCAGTAGAAATTCAATTGACTTACCTTTTAATGTGAGTTTTGTCTATGGACTTTTAAAATTCTATCCTGATTCTATATATAAGGCATTTTCATTATTATATATCTTGGTGAGGATTTTTTTTTTTCTTTTTTCTGGTCTACTTGGCATTCTGTATGCTTCTTATATTTGGATTTCCACATCATTCCTAAGGTTTGGAAATTGTTCAGATATTATTTCATTGAAAAGATTATGCATTCTTTTAGTTTGTATTTTGGAGCCTTTGTCTAACCAATGATTCTTAAATCTGATCTCTTAATGTTATTCCAGATTTCTGGTCTTTGAACATCTTTTCTTTATCATTGACTTCATTTTCAAGATTACATACTTTGTCTTCAAGACCTGAGAATTTATTTTCAAAGTAATCTAATCTATTACTGATGCTTTCCAGTGAATTTTAAACATGATTTATTGAATTGTTCTTTCCAGGATTTCAATTTGGTTCTTTTCGAGAATCTCTATCTCTTTGTTGAAATGATCTGTCACTTCCTGTGCTTTCTAAGTTCACACTTTAGATTTTCTTTTAGCTCCCTCAACATTTTATCTATGAACTTTGTAAATTTTGTCTCTGACATTTCCTCTACTGTGGTGTCACGGCTATCATTTGTGGATGTGTGGTGGGCTATATGGGGTGGTTTGTTTCCTTGCCTTTTCTTACCGCTTGTATGTCTACCCGTCTGCTGGGATGATGACTGCTTCTTCTTTTATGCAAGGGACTATTTAGTGAGACTTTTCCTTCTAAAAGTGCTGGGTTAGGCGAACATCCCAGTATTAATACTTTCACTCAACATGTGTCCTCTGCTGTTCCCAGTTTCATACCACTTTAAGAGAAGACACTAAACCCCATTTACTACAATAATTTCAGACTAAAACCACATACTAATCAACCTTAAGAAAAATGAAAACTTGTTGATAGTGTTTGTAGTTCTTCTAATCCCAATATAAACTAGTAGTAATGTTCATTTCCTGGCTTTCACAGTGCCTGGCATTCTTCCTATGAATCTTCTAGCATCTGCATAGCAGAGAAACCTGGCATCCTGAGCATAGGAAATGGAGTCTCAGAAACTTATTGCAGCTACCACAGGAATTATGAAAATATTAAAGCAAATGTAGTACGTCTGGCTTTGGGGACCAGAGAAGTTGAATGCTAAATAACACTGGTATCATTCTACTCTTTCACCAGCAGGAACAGGGTGACCTGAGGTCCTGCAGAGGCAGAGGTAGCATTAACTGAGGCTGCAGCCCTCAGCCTAGACTCCCATGACATTAGTTCCAAGGGGGCAATAGCCACATCAGCACAGTGGACTCACCACCTCTCAGATGATCTTCTCTCAAAGTATACAACCAATACAGCATTGGTCTTCATACATATGAGAAGAGAAGATTAAGTAGGAAGGAAGAAAAGAGCATGTTTAATATTTCCCTTGCTACAAAACAAGATTTGGCCCTCTGCTTTTCATCTCTATAGAAATAGAAATTCAAGGCTGAAAGCTCTTGTGATAGCAGAATGAACAACACATATAAATAGTCCAACTGAGGCTTCTGTTTAAGATGGCCACAAATACTGGGGCAGTGGTTCATGTCTTAGGAGGCTGAGGTGAGAGAATCACTTCAGCCCAGTCTAGGCAACATAGCAAAACAAGATCCTATCTCAAAAAAGGAAAGAAAAAGAAAGATAGTACCAAGACCTCAAATGGAAATATGGATATACTACCCAAACTTGCCTATAGGAATAGGAAGAAAAATATATATATATATATACAAAATATATATATACATACATATACCTATATTTAGTTACATATAATTATATATATATATGTGTGCAAGTATATTTAAAATGTGTCAGTATGCATATTTGTATATATATGTGTATATATACTATGCATAAATACCTTAAAAACACAATAAATGAGAGTTGAGTTTTTGCTCTTATATGTAAAGAATTTGGAAGTCATTATTCCCATCCTTACATTGACAAAAAGCTAAACAAACTGAGTCAATCAAATTTATTGATCTCATTAGATAATTGAAGTTACAAGCGAACCTGCAACCCAGAAATCTGGGGAGAGTGGTGCATCCTGAGATCCACATCCAAGATTTCCTTACTTATAACTAAAAATTCTAAAAACAGAAAATTTTAGGAATACTTAAATCATAATTCTGAAGCATTGGTGGAGGCTGAGTGTAGACTACCTTGAGAAAAATCAATTCTTGGGCCCACTGTCTTGTAAGAGTCCTGACACTTTTATCTGCATTATCCCCAGTAGTCCCAACAAATTATTAAAGTGAAGAAAAGAAAGTCTTCTGATAGCTCTGAGAGAGGGAGGAGAAAAGTAATCATGAACTCACACCAGAGCTTTCATCATAAGGAAGGCATGTGATGTCTTAAGGAAGTCTTTCTCCAGAGAGAAAGATTGCCAGGGTCTTATCCCAGTGATAGAAATTCTTCTCCCTTGAGCCAAAGGAAACAAGTATTAAGATATTAAAATATTGAAGAATTTGTCAAAGTTTTATTTTAAGTGCAAAAACAAAAAAGAATATAAACAAAAATTAATGTTGGAGAGAAGGTGTGTGGCGGGGGGAGGAACACTCTCACCCTGCTATTGGGTCTGTAATCACTATGGAAATCAGTATGGATGTTCTTCAAAAGACCAGGAATGAACCCACATCAGTTATGTACCACTCATCAGTATTTATCCTAAAGAATTATAGTCAGCCTACTATAGTACTAGATACATGCATATCCATGTTTATAGTGGCACAATTCACAATAGCCAAAATATGGAACCTGCCTAAGTATCTTTCACTGGATGAATGGATAAACAAAATGTTTTGTGTGTATATATATATACATATATATATACACACACACAATGGTGCATTATTCAGCCATAAAGAATGAAATTATGTCATTTGAAGGAAAATGAAAGGAACTTGAAAACATATTAAATGAAAAACCCAGCCAGACGCAGTGGCGCACACCTGTAACCCCAGTGGCTCGGGAAGCTGAGACAGGAGGATCAGAAGTTCAAAGTCAACCTCAGCAAAGTGAGGCACTAAGCAGTTCAGTGAGACCCTGTCTCCAAATAAAATACAAAATAGGACTGGGGATGTGGCTTAGTGGTCGAGCACCCCTCAGTTCAATTCCCAGTACCCCTCCCCAAAATGAAAAACCCAAACTCAGAAAGTCAAGGGTCCTATATTTTCTCTCATGTGGAAGCTAGAAGGGATAATGAAAAATAAGGGGAGAAATCTCATGAAAATCAAAGGGAGATCAATAGCATAGAGGAAAAGAACCACAAGGAGAGAGGAGAGGAGAGAAAGGGGAAATGATATTAGCCAAATTAAATTGTTATATTGTGTACATTTACACACAAAAAACAATGAATCTCACCATTATGTATAATTATAAAGTACCAATCAAAATATGGAAAAAAAGTTATGCTTAAAAGATTTTTGAAAAGGAAGTGAATTTTTAAAAACAATGATAAATGTATTAATAACTTTAATGAAAAAGCAGACAACATGCAAGAACAATGTATGTGGTCAAAATGATAAAAGTTCTAAGAATCAAAACAAAAGACTAGAAATTAAAACCATTAGAAAACAAAAGACTAGAAATTAAAACCATTAATTAAAATTAATCATCCTCACCCTGGGCCTATCAATAGGTTAGAAACTATCAGTGACCACAGAAAAAGTGAACTTGAAAAGGGTTCAATAAAAACTTCCCAAACTGAAATGAAAAGAGAAATAATAATAATAAATCCAGGAGTATTAAGAAAGTTCAATTAGAATGCCAGAAAGATGACCAGAGATGTAGCTCAGTGGTACAGTGCTTGCATAGTATGTGTGGGGCCCTGGTTATGATTCCCAGCAGGTTCAAAAAAAATGCTAGAAAGAAAATAAGGAAAGCAGAGTAAGGAAGAAATATTTGATTTTTGAAATAGTAATAACTCAGAACATTCCAAAATTAAGGCAGACATTACTCCATAAATCCAGGGAACTCAGAATATCAAGAGAATAAATAAACTTAGACATGTCATATTCAAACTTCTTTGAAAAACAAAAGTCCTTGAGATAAGTCAAACATGAAAGCACCCTATCTATAGAGGACCAAGAAAAATATTATAGCAGATGGTTTGTCATAATCTATGTAAGTAAAAGGAGAATGGATTAAAATAGTTGACATGTTGGAAGGAAAAAAAACTAGAATTCTGGGTATGTGAAAAAATCTTTTCAAATTAAAAAGAAATAAAAACTTTCTCAGATGAACAAAAACTGAGGGAATGTATTGCCAACAGAACTGACATGAAAGAAATGTTAACAGGCATCTTCAGGGAAAGGAAAAACAAGAAGTTAGAAGTTCAGATCACCATAGAGAAAGGAAGAGTGATGGAAAAGGAATGCATGAATGTAAAATATTTTCTTTTTCTTGGTAGACCCAATAGTCAATTTAAAGCAAATAAGGTATTAGATGACTGTGGCAGATGATTAAGTTAAATGAATGACAGCAATATCATAAAAGATGAAGGGTGGGAATTTGGAATTACTGCTAGAAAGAAATTACTGTTAGAAGGTAACTACTTGTTCTATACAGGAAGCAGTGTGGCTTAATGTAAGGTGGATTTGGATTAGTTAAAAATAAACATAGTAAACTCTGACAACCAACACAGTTGTTAGAAGTGTAACTGATATGCTATGAGAAGAGAAAATTAAATCATAAATGCCCAATTAAAACCAGAGAAGGTTGAAGAATATGAAAGTGGAGAAACAAAGAACAAATCCAATGAGTAGAAAACAAGTGCACATAAAAGAATATTATTTTATCAATGATTATCTTAAAGCTGAATGATCTAAATACATCATGTCAAAGAAAGAGATTGTCAGAATGGATAAGAAAACAAGACCCAATATATGTTATACATAAGAACCCATTTAAATGTGAAAACACAATAGGTTAAAAATAAAGGAATGGAAAACATATACTGAGCTAACAATACCCAAAAGAAAGCTGTAATACTATATTATTTTCGAGAAAAACAGATTTCAGAACAAGAAAGATCATCAGGGATAAACAGGGCATTACATAATTAAAAAGGAGCCTCTATTCCAAGAAGATATAAGGGTCCTAAATATATCTGTACCTGCAAATATAGTATCAAAACACCTAAGGCAAAACTGATAGAAGTGAAAACTATCACCTAAAACCATTATTATTGGGCTGAGGATATGACTCAGTTGGTAGAGTGCTTGCCTCGCATGCACAGAACAAAAAAGAAGAAGACTATATTATAGTTGGAGACTTTAACACCTGCCAGTAACTGATTGATCAATGAGGAGAAAATTAGCAAAATATGTATGAACTGAGAAGCAGTTTCAATCATGATATTTACGGAATTTTCCACCCAACAACAGCAGAATATGCATTTTTCTTAAGCTCACATTTCTCAAGACAAACCATATTCCAGGCCATAAAATGCACCTAAACAAACTTTAAAATCATATAAGGTATGTTGTCAGACCACAATGAAATTAAACTAAAACCATAGCTTAAAATTTCCCTAAATATTTGGAAATTAAACAACACACATCTAAATAATCCATCAGTCAAAGAAGTCTTGAGGGAAATTTTTAAACATTTTTGAACTAAATTAAAAGGAAACAACTTACTGACATTTTGGGGGATGCAGCAAAAACAATGATTAGAGAGAAATTCATCTCAGAAAATGTTAAAGAGGTTAGAAGAGGTCAAAAGTCTACAATAAACAATGTAAGCTTCCATCTTAGGAAACAATAGAAAGAAAGGCAAATTAAGCCTTAAGCAAATAGAATAAAATAAGTAATGAAAATCAGAGATCAATAAATTAAAAGCAGTTTTTTTTTTTTCTTTTAATACCAGTAAAACTGATGATCTTCCGGCCAGACTAAGAATGTAAGAGAGAAAACACAAATTACACCAATACCAGAAAATAGTTTTATAAACACTATGATCCCATGGACATTAAAATGATAATAAAGGAATACTACAAACAATTTTATGTCCACAGATCTTATCATTTGGATAAAACATACCAATTCCTGAAGATGCAAATTATTAAACTCACATCAGGAGAAATAAACAACTTTAATACCCCAATATATAATTTAAGAAATTGAATCAATAATCAATAACCCTCCAAAAATAAAAGCATCAGACAAATATGGTTAAACATCTAAGGAAGAAATCTCTTCCAAGATAACAGAAGCAGAAGGACTACTTCCTAGCTTTTAGGGTCAACATTATCCAAATACCCAAACTGAAAATTCACTCAATATAATCTATCTAATTAACATGGAATCCTAGATAACATGGTGAGCAAAAGATTCTTAAAAATCTGAGCAATCAGAAGGAAAGGGGCAACAACTGTTGACACCACAACAATGCCTGAACCCACTCAGCAAGTCTGTGAGGAAGCTCCTGGTCCACTTTGCTGCCTCACTAGTTCAGCCCAGGTACCACAGGAACCAACAGAACAATGACAAAAGGTAGGCCAGACAACAGTTGGCAGATTTCTTCCACCTCTCATATAATCTGAATATCTTGAAATTGAGTTATTTAATTGTATACTCATTTGACAGATGAGAGAAAATGAATGATCAGAAGGACTCAATAACCTGCCCTACACCAACTAACACATGAGTAACAGACACAGGGAAGCACGCCAGGTCTTCCAGCAAACCATTGGCCAGCACGGTCAACTGAGTCCTAGAAATGAGCAAAGATGAAACTCTCCAAGGACAACAAAAGAGCTGTCTGTGGAATTCATAGATAACAATGTACAAGGAGGCCTGTGTTGTGTAAAAGGGAAGTAAGTAAATTCCCACCACACTGGAAAACATGTCAGTGATTTTATTTTTTTTTTATCTTTTTCTCTTTCCTTTTTTTTTTTTGCTTTTCGCTTTTGGCTTTCATCATCCTCAATGCATGAGTAGCATAATCCCAGAGCTCATGGTACTCATTGGCTAAGGTCAACAAAGAGACACACAGGACACCATGAGATGTATAAGGTAGGCAGGCTTCTATGGCAATATTGGGGTTGGGGGGATGGATAAACAGCCCCATGTGTGGAAACTATGAGAAGGCATTGCAGAGAAGGCAAAAAGGGAACCATCTTAAAGGAAGAACTCAAATCAAATGACCTCGACTCTCAATTTTTCCGTTAAATAACTGATCCTAGATAAATCAGATAGCCTCCCTAGAGTTTATAGTTTTTAATCTATAAAATGAAGTAGGAAGAAAAGGAGTTTCTGAGGATTCCTCAGTTCCATCAGTCAAGAATTTCATAAATCTGTAACAGGATGGAAATATTGTTTGATTTTTCCCTAGCTTCTCTCATTTATACTACATTTTTCCATTCTCTCTTGCTTGCTTTGGCCATCCACATTCCTCTACCACAGGCCACCTCCTGTCGCCACCACTAGAAAAAGAGGAAGCAAAAGGAAAGTTTTAAATGACAAGTGCCTTTTACTCTTTGCTAAGTCTAACATGCATGTAGTCATCTCCTATGGGTTATTTTGGCTTCATGCACTGTTTATTCTGTCAGTCAATAAAAAAGTTACCTCTCACCACACCACCAACCACAGCAAATGTGAGGGTACAGACTGTAGCATGGAAACAGAAGATTCCTTTTGTGGAATTTGAGAAAAAGCTATCAGGATTTCACTAGTATTTTTGGTATTTCAACACAGAACTTCAAATCTCAGACCTATGGAATCTCTAAGAATTCTATAATTTGCATAATCTATCATATTTTATTGTTAAAGGGCTATTTTATAAGATACAGTGAATTTTTTTAAAAAAATGATGAAAAAGTGCTGAGTCATTATGGAAGACAGAAACCAAACAGAAAAGGGTTGGGAAAGTGATAAAGAGAAAAACCTTAGAGTCTGGCTAGATCTCAAGGAAAGAGAAGTACTATAGAACAAACTTTGCTAATCCAGTTCCCCAAATCCTTCTTTCCATTACCAGAAAAGAAAAAGCATCATTCTTGTGAGTATATTCAGCCATGTAGGTGAGCTGGAATCAAATCTCTAGAGACAGGACACCCAAACTTCAAAGCATCAGAGTCCGAGGCCCAGCATCTGAGTGCTATGTGACTTTGAAGAAATCCAAAATCTCATCTTACATTCTTGTTAAATGCAATTCTGGGATTCTTGGATGCCTAAGTGTTCCTTAGAAGGCAAAGTAGGGAGTGAAAATAAAGGCTTGGTATCATGGTAATTGGGGTTCATTGATTTATCTATTTCAATCCTCATGTCTATGTTAGGTAGGTAACACTACAAGGCACTAAGCATCTCATAGTGAGCAAATTTGGACATGAAGACATGAAAAATACACACAACAGTAAAAATGTGGATGTAACTCTGATGTGAACAGTGGGAAATGGGTGACACCAGAAGAACTATAAGAGGTTCTG
Organism: Sciurus carolinensis; assembly: GCF_902686445.1. Taxonomy (NCBI): domain Eukaryota; kingdom Metazoa; phylum Chordata; class Mammalia; order Rodentia; family Sciuridae; genus Sciurus; species Sciurus carolinensis. The sequence continues at coordinate 39,229,986 of NC_062229.1, forward strand.
ACTGAAGCTGTGCACAGGACTGAGATACGATGTGGCTCAGGACACAATACCCCGAAATACACCAGATTGGCATTGGAGAAAACAGTAGAAGCAGGAAAGTCTCACCTTCCCCTTCCCTTCTCCACTAAATTGTGTAATAAAACCTTTCAAAGTCATTCTCTCATCTTCTCCCACCCTTCTCCCTAATGCAGGTCATAAGACCCTCATTTGAGAGGTGCCCTCCCTATATCCAAAGGAAAAGAAAGTCCTTATCTCTGAAGACAGAAACATGGAGAAGACTAAGCAGACAGGCCCTGCTAAACACCCCTAACCCCCGACTCTGTCACCCTCACATAATACCTCTACGTTCAATCATACTTCTCCATCACTATCCATTTTTTAACCAACCCTAACACAAAAACACATAGGTTTCTTTTTTATTTTGGGTCTTTATTTCCAAAGGCTCTAACATCATGTAAGACTTCCATTAAATACATTTGTATGCTTTTCTCTTGTCCATTCTTCTTTTGTTATAGGGGCTATTTTAGTCAGCTTTTTCGCTGCTGTGGCTAAGTGATCTGACCCGCACAATCAGAGAGGAAGAGAGGTTTATCTGAGGGCTCACAGTTTCAGAGGTCTAAGTCCACAGAAGGCTGACTCCATTCCTTGGGGCTCCAGGTGAGGCAGAACACCATGGCAGAAGAGCATAGCAGAGGGAAGCAGCACCATCAGGAAGCAGAAACAAAGAAAGAGAGACTCTACTCTCCAGATACAAAATATATATCCCAAAGCCACACCCCAGTTCTAATCTCTGGCCGCATCCTACCACTTCTATAAATCCCATCAGGAATTAATTCACTGATGGCATTAAGACTCTTACGACCGAATCAGTTCTCCTTTGAAACTTCCTGTATTGTCTCATATGTGAGCTTTTGGGGGGACATCTTACATCCAAACCATAACAGGCTCTCTGCCATGAACCCAGTGATGGGACAGAAATCATATTTTCTTTTCTCTTAAAGGTAAAAGATGGCAAGATTTTGTTCCAGGCACACTCTTGAGGAACTTCAAAACATGGAATTTGTTCAATCAAAGAGGACAGACTCCCAAGGAAGATGAGGGAAAGGCCAGAGGAGGAGGAGGGACTCAAGACAGAGTATACGGTTGAGACCAGGACAGGGTCTTTCAAATAGGGTGTTCATGGTTAATGCTGTGTAATGCTACTGACAGGGCAGCTAGTATCAGCATTGAGAAATGTCCACAGTACTCAGTGACAAGGATGACATTGGTCACCTTGGCAGTAGCTGTTATAATGGCTAGAGAGGATTATGTTGGCCTTTTGTGACTGGTTTGAGACCAACTTTAGCCACAATTTTTCCAGCTGTAACAATGACACTAACCACAACCTACAGCAGAGAGAATACCACAGTGTTTGCCAAAGTCTGTATTCACTTTATATTTCCTACATGTTCAAGGCTCATCCTGTGCTTTCAGAACATGAATTCAGATTGAATTTGTTCCTTAATTTTTCCTGGTAAGGTTCATCGGACTGATACTCACAAATTTACCCTGTAGTCAATAATATTATACTGGATTTTCATAGCAAGCTACATAAAAGTATGAGTATGCAACCAAAAAACTCAAAGTTAAAGTACTGTTTAGTGGATAATTCACATGGATTATGTGATAGACCACATGGATGATCACAGCAAGGACAGCACAGTGATCATTCTGAACAATTCACCATGATGGCTTCACTTCAAACTTTGAAATTCCAAGATGATACCTCATTAGTACCACATTCTATAATTTGCTTATTTGCGGTACTGGGAATGGAACCCAGGGCTTTGTGCCTGCTAGCACTCAACCTCTCATGAGCTACAGCCCAACCTCTGCTATAAGAATTAAAATAAGCAAACAAACTCTACCTGGATTCCCACCTTGACATTTTTATCAAATAAACAACCATGAAGCTAAGGGGAATTTCTCTCATCTCAGTTGTCTCAGGGTAAATGGGAATCAGGATGAATGTTGGTTGCATGCCTGCTATAGTCCAATTACAGTGTTAGGTGTTTACACAGTCATCTCACCAAGCACTACAATTCTGCCAGTTAGTTATGACTCAGTCCCAGCAGATGACCAAGCTGAGCTTCACTGAGCTTAAATAATTTATGATTATAAGACTGAAATGTGCCAGAGTTGGGGTCTGAGACCAGATGGCTCTGATTCTAAAATCTAAACTTTTTTCATCGTATCAGTTTTTCTCTTAAAGTCCATGGTATGGCAATGTTGAGAGGAGAAGAAGCAGAGGTTCAATGATACTGTCAATAAAGAAGCTTATTATCTGTAGACAGTATTGCCAGATTTAGCAAATAAAACTACAGAATGCCTAGTTAGATTTGAATTTCAGATAAATAGTCATTTTCATGATATAAGTATGTCCTATACAATGTTTGGGCTATACCTACATCCCCCCCCTAAATCTGTGTTGTTTATCTGAAATTCACATTTAACTGGGAAAAGGAATCCTGTATTTTAACTAGCAACCCTATCTGTAGAGAACTTTGAAACAATAATAAAACTACTGAACAATTAGTAGGTGTTTTATTATCATCATATACCTACATTTCTAAACATGCCAATGACAAGAACACTTGTCCATGACAGGGTATTCCTCTAAACCACCTTCCCATGCACATTCGCAGTCACCACTATTCAAGATGTCCCACAGAATCTCCGTCTCCACAAGATGTTGGTGCATCTGGCAGATGGTGTACAGACAGCCACTACTGATTCCTTCTCACCCTGAGTGCCCATGTGCCTCCACCTAGAGGTGGACACTACCCGTCCTCTTGAGCCTTGTTTGACGAGAAAATTACAGCAGGACCACTACTATAGTAATGTTTTGACAACCAGGAGCAGTGCCACATGCCTGTAATCCCAGTGACTTGGAAGACGGAAGCAGGAAAGCCACAAGTTTCAAGTCAGTCTCTGCAACACAGAGACCCTGTCAGGCTGGGGGTGTAGCTCAGTGGAAAAGTGCCCTGAATTCAATCCCCAGTACCAAATAAAGTCATTTGTAGTATCTGCGTGTGTATGTATCACACACACATGTTCTGGGACCACGAAGGGTGGATTGTTAGAAACCATGGCACTTCCCCAGGGTCTCTTCCAGTGCTCACTCTGGATGCTCCCTTGGAGAATGATCCCTCACAGAACCCCTGTGAGAAGCCTAAGCATGCAGGAAGGAGCCTAGGTAGGTGCTCTTATGAACAGACAGAGTTAACCTCTCAGCCAACAGTCACCACCAACTGCCATTCACATCAACGCTGAGATTAGTGGAATCTCCAGATACTTCGAACTTAGCCTCTGTCTGATCACAAGACAGCCCACATGGAACCACCTAACTGAACCAGTCAAACCCGAGAGATAGTGATGGTCTTAAATTAGAGGGCGGCTTGTTAGGCCACCATAGCGAACCACAAGAACAGAATTCTGTGAAATTAAAAACAGAAAGTTTCTCAAGCATAAATATTTTTGAAAGACTGAAATTACAAATCCCTCCTGAAGATTCACAATGTGTAAGTGTATATCAACAGTTCTGGGAATTCCTGCAGGAAAAGTAAAAACCTGTTTAATTTTGTTCAGCCCAGGAATTTCAAACATATTTGGACCCATAATCCGCGCTCTATAAACTCTCATTAATGTGTTGTGAAAGTGTCCTGCAGAACACAGTTTAGGAAACACTACACTATTCCATGTTATTTTCCAGCTAAGATGGCTACCTCAAGGAGCTGTTGCCTCAACACTCCTGAAAGGACAAATCTGGAGTGGCAAATGACACCCTATAAACGTGAACTAAGATGTAGCAATATCTACATTTCACAGCATGGATGGCAATTACATTTGCTGAACAATAAATAGGGATATGCATTCTGACCAGAAAGAATTTATCAGGGAACAGGTAGGAAGGATTATTTGAAACCAAGATGGTCTATTCCAGAAAATCTGGGGTGCCAAATAGCTGCAGTCAAGAGTAACCTTTATTCTGAACAGGATGCTCTCAATATAGAAGCCTCTCTCTTAACACAAGCTGGAGAATTCAACTCATAGCTTCACTTCACAGTTTGAACTGCTTGGCTTGGCTACAGCTGACAGTCTAATTCAAATTCTAACTTTAAGCTGTGCTGCACAGATAGAGCTTTACCTGTAAAATAAATCACAGTTAAAGTACAGGGAATATTTGTCTCCACCCATTTGTCTGAAAAGGATCTTGAGTAATAAAACTATAATTCTCTACCATTTCTTGGCATCTATATACCCGTTGACACATTTTCCCTCTTTAGTTCATGATAGAAAGCTGAAAGGTATTTTTTACCTCATTTATCTTCTTTAAGTAAATCATAAAGATAGCATACTCTTTTTTGCAGGTTTCCTTAAATATGAGTATCTTTAGAGTCAAAGGCTTGAAGGAGAAGACATTTTATTTATGGATTCGCCTGAGATGAAAGAAAGTAAAAAGCTGTATAAATAAGTTGCGACAAACAGTGCCTTCATTTCAATGTAGTTATCAAAGTACAACAGGTATGTACAATAAAACACGGCACGGAGAGCAGTCAGACATGAAAGGAACCAAGTGCAATGCGGTAAGATGAATTTGCGTCCTCGTGATTTTCATTCTGGAACTTAAGGGCAACATTGAATGAGAAGTGGGCTCAGCACAGGTCATCAATGCGGACAGATGTGCTTTTCGCAAAGCACTTTACCTACAGTATTTGTTTTATCCTCTCCTGTTCATTTTACATATGAGGAGATTCAGTCTTAGACAACAAGTGCAAAGTGCCCTAGGGCATGGGCAGCGACATAGGCTACAAGAGTAGCATCTTTTCAAAACTGTTCCCATGACCCTTGTTAAAATGATTTTTTTTTTTAAAGACAAAATGTTAGATGATGTCATAAGAAACACACTATGGAATCATCATGAGCCAATGGAATCATCACTAGCCAAACCCTCAGAAGCAGAGCAGTTGCATCCCACAGACACAGCAAACACGGTCTAGGTTAACTGGTAGGTTGTCACCAAACGCAAAAAAAAAATTAAAGGCAGATTCAAATAGAAGTAACCAAAAAGATCCAAATGACTTTGTACAATATGTAAACTCTTAAATCTTAGCATTCTAAGTGCTGGTGAGAGAGGACAAGGAATGGAACAGGACCAAGACCCCCAAGCGATTCCTGGGGTTACCCTAGAAATATAAACAGCAATCTATTTACATGCATACACATGTACACACACAGACCCCCCCACACACACAGTTGCTGTGCACAAATGTACTGGTGTGTGCAGCCACTGAGGAAAAGAAAATACTGTGTTAGAGAAAATCAGTTAAATGATATCATCCTTTCATTTGAACTTTGAAGAACTACCCTAAAGAAGCAAGTTCTATTAAAGCCACATCCTTGACTTTCCCTTACAACAAGGCTATTTTTCTTACGTCTTAGTTGTTGATGGACCCTTATTTATTTATTTATTTTTATTTATATGCAGAGCTGAGAATCAAACCCAATGCCTCACACGTGGTAGGCAAGCGCTCTATCTATGACTCCAGCCCACTACTAGGAGTTTGGAATTCACTTTTTTCATTTAATAATTCTACTCTGAAGTATATTGTAGCATTTATACTTTCAACTTCATTTTCCAATTCAGTTTTCATGACAACCAGAGAAACTATACCCATCTCTATGGATAGGGAAACTGAGGCCTACAGGACTTTGGACACAGTCAGTTAGAGTCATGCAAGACTGGAACTTCAATGCTATCCTTTTCACTATTAGTCAAGTATTCTCCCCTCAGTGTTTGTCAGATGGGGACTCTCTCATTTCCTTGTGCCATTTTTGTATTCAATTTTATGGTTATAAAATCAGGTAACTCTCAGAATTATTTGAAATCTTCAAAAAAAGGTAAAAGAAAATGGGATTCCAAGATTTAAGTTCAGACGCGAAAAAAGATTCTGACTACATAATAAATATTGGACAACCATAGTGAAGGGGGTGGAGGAAAAAGGATGCAAACTTTGGACATGAGTGAAGGCTATGAGGTTGTGAAAGAGTATGAATGAAGAATAGGCAAATCTCCAAATGCAGAAGAATTCCAAATAAGTTATGTAGTTACTCTCTCTCCAGGTAAGGGAACATAGCAACCTTCTACTACCCCACTTCCAAATGTAGTCTGTACCAGTGACTTAATTCCAGCGAGTATAGTATGGAGAGGGATATGAGAGGAGGAGGAGAAATAACTCACAGTGGAGAAACCTACCATATTTAGGTGATCAAACCTCATCAGTGAAAGATCATGTCAACAGCCTATACTCTCGATTTGACAAGTATCGCTTTTAATGAAAACACATCAAATTATTTCTTTTAAAAGTGATAAAAATTTGTTTTTTCCTCTGTGATCATTCTCCCAAGAATCCATGACCCATATTCAACCCAAGTGAAAGATTTTTCTATAAAATACCTACCATGACTCTAAAAATCTACTCAAAGTAGATCAAAGACCTAAATATAACTCCTGAAACTATGAAACTCCTGGTAGAAAACTGGAAAAACATTCAAGCCATTAGTACAGACAATGATTGATTTTTTTTTTTTTTTTGTGGATTGGATACCAAAAGCACAGGAAACAAAAGCAACAATAGACAAATGATATTGCATTGAACTTCTTCTGCACAGCTAAGGAAACAATAGAATGAAGAGACAACCTAGAGAATGCTAGGTTTGCTAACTATTCATCTGAAAAAGAATTGCAATCTAGAATACATAAGATCTCAGGAAACTTAAAAACCAAGTAATCCAATTTTAGAAAAGACAAATCATCTAAATAGACACTTCTCAAAAGAAGAAAAACACATGACCATATTTTTTTAAATGCCTGATATCATTAGTCATCTGGGAAATGCAAATCAAAACTACAATGAGATATCATTTCACCCCAGTAAGACTGGCTATTATCAATAATAATAATAATAATAATAATAATAATAACAAATGGTGCAAAGATGTAGAGAAAAAGGAACTCTCATAAACTGTTGGTAGAAATGTAAATTAGTGCATTCATTATGGAGAGTGGTATGAAATCTCCCCCCCCCAAAACTAAAAATAGATCTACCATATGATCCAGCTATCTCATTTCTGTGTATACTTCCAAAGATCTGAATAGAGAAGAATCCTTTGTAAAATAAGAATGAAATCCTGGCTGGTAAGTGGATGGAGTTAGAGAATATCATGCTACCTGAAATAAGCCAATTCCAAAAATCCAAAGGCTGAATGCTTTCTCTGATATGTGGAAGCTAAGTCACAATAAGGAGCAGGTGGATAGACAAGAATAGAGTTACTTTAGATTAGGTAGAAGAGAGTGAAGGAAGGGAACGGAATATGCAGATAGGAAGGATAGTAGAGTGAAGCAGACATTATTACCACCATGTACACGTATAACTACATGACTGATGTGATCCTGCAATATGTATAATCAGAAAAATGAGACATTACACTCTATTGAGTATGATCTATCAAAATGTATAAATGCATTCTACTGTCATGTACAAATAATTAGAACAAATAAAATTTTAAAAACTTTTAAAAATCTGAAAATATTGGTTCATTATGTGTGAAAAACAAACTATACTAAAGTGAATTATGAATAAAGAGAAACTGAGTAAGGGCATATGAATCTCTTTATAGCTTTCATGAGAATCTAAAGCTATTATAAAATTAAAAGTTTATTTCATTTTTAAAACATACACATATCCACTCCCTGAAAATTTCCAAATGGCAGACTTTTTTAAAAAAAAATCTTAGTTTTTCTGGTGGTACTGTGCAAATCTTAATTCCACAAAGGTTGAGAGTATTTACAGTCAATTGAAAAATATTATTGTTTCAACATCTCCCAGTTTCTCCCACTCCTATTCTCTGGCCACCACTATTGTATTCTTTGCTTCTGTGATTTCCACTTTTTCAGATTCTATATAAAAATATGGTATTTATGTTTCTGTACGTGGCTTATTTCACTTAGCATAATATCCTCCAGGTCCATCCATGTTGCATCAAATGACAAGAAATCCTTGTAAGGGTGAGTAAGATGCCAGTGGAGTGTATGTGCAGACACACAGGCACACACATTTCTTTATCCATTCAGCTGTCAATGGACATTTAGGTTCATTACTTATATATGCTATTATGAATAAGGACACAATAAACAGATGCTTCTTTGACAATCTGATATCATTTCCTTTCAATATATACCCATAGTGGATCATAAGGCATTTATCTTTCATTTTTTGAGGAAACGCCACACTGTTTTCTTTCCAGATTTTTAAAAATTGCTTGTTCTATTTAGTTATACATGACAACAGAATGGATTTTGATTCATTGTACACAAATAGAGTACAACTTTTCATTTCTCTGGTTGCACATAATGTAGAGTCAGTCACACCATTCATGTAATCATGCATGTACATAGGGTAATGATGTCTGTCTTATTCCATCATCTTTCCTCCCACCACCTCCTCCCCTCTCCTCATTTCCCTCTACACAATCCAACGGTCCTCCATTCTTACCCCACCCCATTATGTATCAGCATCCACTTACTTATCAGAGAAAACATTCAGCCTTTGGTTTTAAGGGCTTAGCTTATTTCATTTAGCATGGTATTCTCCAACACCATCCATTTACCTGAAAATGCCATAATTCTAATCTTCTTTATGGCTGAGTAATATTCCATTGTGTATATACACCACAGTTTCTTTATTCATTCATCTATTAAAGGACATCTAGATTGGTTCCACAATCTAGCTATTGCAAGTTGAGCCACATTAATGTGGCTGTGTCACTGTAGTATGCTAATTTTAAGTCCTTGGGGTATAAACCTAGGAATGGGTCCATTCCATGTTTTCTTAGGAATCTCCATACTGCACACTGCTTTCCATATTGGTTTTTCCAATTTACATTCTTGCCACAGTGTTCCAAGTTCTATTTATACCCCAACTCAGACTTGTTCGCTTTGGTTTTTCTGATAACAGCCGTTCTAACAGGTATGAGGTGCTAACTCACTGAGGTTTTGAGTTGAATGTCCCTGATGATTATGACATGCATTTTTTCACATACCTGTTGACACTTCAAACATCTTCTTTTGAGAAATGTCTATTTTGGTCCTTTGCCAATTTTAATGGGTTATTTGATGTCTTATTATTAAGCTGTTTGAATTCCTTATAAATTCTGGATCTTAACCCCAGATGTATATAGTTTGTAAATATTTTCTCCCATTCCTTAGGTTATCACCTCACCCTGTCAATCATTTCCTGTTCTGTGCAGAACCTTATTCATTTGATGCAACTCCATTTGTCTATTTTTGCTGCAACCATTTCTTGAAAACTTGTACCAATGAAGGGAAAAGTCAATGGCATAGATGTTCCAGCACACGGATGTTTTAAAATACCTCTTATATCTGCTTAGGAAGACATCAAGTCTTTTTCTGTCCTATCCTATCTGTTTTCCCTCCCTTATTACCCTTCATTTGGGTCTATGTCTAAATTACTTGGCACACTGTGAACAGCTGGCAGCGGGAAGCAGGGAGTCTCAGTGAACATGCACAGAGGAAAATCCTGCAAAGGAGACATGCCACAGGTGGACAAAGAGGAGTTGGCCATAGGCTCCTCAGCTTCCATTCATTCTAGACTCAAGGATTCAAGATTAAACTGATCTTTAAAGTAAAGCACATTAATCTCAAAGTCAAGCACTAATTAGAGGGCTTTTCTCAACTTGGTCAACAATTCAGAGGGCATGGGAAGCATTTTTTTTTCCTACCTCAATTCTAAGCAACACAGGAAGGAATATAATGGAAGAAAACTCAACTCGACATGATACTAAGAGACTCTTTCAGTGAATAGTGTATAAAGTTAGAGGAGGAGGAGGTGCCCCAGCACTAAGGAGCAAGGAGATTGAACATTATACTTTACAGTCCAATCGCTTCAAGAACTGTGGCTGATTCTGATCTCCTCACTATCCAGGGAGGAGTTTTTCTCATTCCTTAGTGTGAGCAAACAAAAGAAAACAGCCCAGGGCTTCAAAATAGCAGGTTTCAAATGCTGAGAACCATGATGCATATGACACCTGACACCTGAGAGTAACCCACTGGGCATGATTTTTGAGCATCAGAAACAAAGAACAAGGGCAAATAAATCTCCCCAGGCCCACCAGTTTAGAAATCCATTCACCAAACCCAGCTCGGTGAAGCTGTTGGGGAAACTAAAGAAGTTGCAGGCTCTAAAAACTAATGAAAATTCAAACTGAATGCACTTGATTTCCATCCAACAAGCCCAAAGCAAACCTGCAAAAGGATCTCCTTGTAGCTTTCCCTAGGTGCTTATGATGCTCTGGTCTCTGACACACATGACCATTTCAATAACCATATTTATATAAATGAGATCTACCCCATAAAAGCTTCCTGCTTCCTCTTAATTAATTATTCTTTCTGGCTAATTCATGCAGATCCTCAGGGCTGGGAGTTACGCTGTCTCTATATAGGCAGTCTAAACTCAATGAGTAGCTGCTTCAGAGGTATAAGAGTTAATCTTGTCATTCTACATTGGGACCACTTTTGGTGTAATTCGCACTCCAGAGCTCCCTGGGTGATCAGGGCTGAGGGATCAGATGAAACCACATCTTTGCCTAATTTCTTCCTCATCCTACCCTAATTTTCTCCTTACAAGTTTTGTCCAAGATTAATTTCTCAAAAAAAGGTCTGCACCAGTATCCCTCTCTTATACTCTGCTCCTAGGTAATCTGATCTATCCCCCATGGAAGAAAATAACAATAGCAATAGTACCACAAACCCATTAGCAGTTGAAATTGACTATTTATTATTTGTAGGCACTGTTCTAAGAGCTTTGTGATAACCATCTCTTTTAAACTTCACAAAACTCATAAGATAGCCTCTATTATTGTACCCATTTTGTAAAACAGATGCTTGATGAGGCATAAAAGAAAAAAAAAAATAGCTTAGCCCAGGTCACACAGCTTATATGTGATGAAATCAGACTTAGGAAGCCAGGTTACAGTGTCTAAGCGAATTCAAATTCTAATATATTTCATGCTCGCAAGATTTTTAGAATGAATCTATATGTCATGAAATTTCTCAATATAAGGACTCAAAACTGTGACTTAGTCTTGATTTGGCCACCAGATATAAAGAAAATGTGAAGACTGTAGGTCTGAAAATACATTGTGGGGCAGCTGCTAGGATGCTAGGGACACTAGACAGAGGAAGGAGCCCCAGCATGTACACTAGAGCTCAGGCTGAAGGACATCAAACATCTACGGACCGACATCAGAATACTTCTGTTTTACAGACTGGATTAAGGGAAACGTGTGTATTACAGAGCCGGCGATGAGCTCTGGCTGTAAGGACCTAAACTTGACATTCTAAAACTCTGGGTGGGTAAGGAGCTAGGATCTCCTCCCCTGCCTTGGCTCTCCCTCTCCCTCCACCTCCAAACTGCAGCTGCACATGTTACTTCAACAGGGAGACTCCAGAGGGCTGTTTTTGCTTACAACAGGCAGTTAGAAAGCAAAAAAAAAAAAGGCCAGCAAAGTCCTGCCAGACACTCGCTGTGCCCTGGACAATGTCCCACATAAACAAAGTGGGGACTCCTTAAAGAAAAAGTACTTTTTGAGGGTGAAGGTGATCTTCTGACAAAACCACAACCTATCCCTGGTCTAGAGTCCCCTTATGCAAAATTTAAGTATATGTGGTTTTACTTCTATGTGACCTTTTTTTTTTTTCCTGCAACAAAAGCCACAAAAATGTAGATTCCAGTACAAATGATTAGCCAATTACTTCAGTTGGAGATAATTAAAGAAAAATAAAAACCAGAGTTTACAGAGGAAGGAGGTAACTAACAAGGTAAAATCAATGTAGAAATTTTGGCAACAAAACCTGGAAAGACAGAAAATAGGAAAGATAAGGTAAAACCTGGCTAGAGTTAACGGAAAAGAATGTTTTAATCTCCTCTTGTTAAATGTAACTGAAAATAAAACTTTATAACCTGGATATTGGGTATAATGTATAGCAAAAGGAAACTAGTTTCATCCTGTTTTCTTGTTTTGGAGTATTTTTAGTCACATAATTCTGGAGAAGTTCACTGCAGGTAGACTCATCTTGTCTTTGGAAACTGCTTGGCCCATCCCCTGAGATGCTTGTTCACTCTTGCTCAAAGCAGTACAGGGAGACAGGAAAGCAAGGACTTTGAACCAAATCCTCGTGTGTGTTGGCAGGAGGGAAACAGTCCCATCTGCAACAATAGCTGCTGTTGTCTGTATTTGGTATAAATTTATATCTGACAAAACTGAGTACCTAGATTATTCTGCATCTTAGAGGCCAAGGAGGGGGCTGGTGGTGGGACACAGGAAGATGCAGTCAACAGCTTCTGTGCTATAAAACTTCCAAAGTGAAATCCCAAAGGCAGGGGATGTTTGGGAGCTACACAAGACACAGGAAGGAGAAAACACCTTGACGTGCTCATTTTGGGCAACCAAGTAAAGTGACTCTATGAGCAGAGCTGATAGTCACCTGGCATCACATTTATTACATGTGTTGACTTTGAAATAGTCGATTCCTTCAGCTTCCTCTGCTACCCATCTCCTCCCCAGAGACCCCAGAAGCCACAGATCTTCTCAGGACCCAGCTACTAAGGACTAACCCCTGGCCCAGCTTAGGCCAGTGTCCATTCTGAATCTATAAATGTGTAGGACCACATGGTAGGGAGGTCATGAAATCATCTAAGCAAATAAGATCTTTAAAATGGAAATGAGAGTAAAGGTAATTATAGCTCATTTATAAAATAAAATATATTTCTAGGGAAATTCTGACTTCTTTTTAATTTAAAGTTTCTCAACCATTACTTTTCCCACTATGGGAATTTCAAGAATTTAATCTTTGGGGTTGAAAAGACAAAACTCTGCTTTGAAACCTTACTGGAGGTGAGGAAAGACGCCTTAGGACCTATTAAACTTCACTGATGTAAACTGCACATGTACAGAGCAAGACACCATCCATTGTGTCATTCGGCATAGATTGAAAAAGACCCAGCTACATCCCAAGCTTCCTTCTTCATGCTGAGCATGTGCCTGCATTAAAGACCCACCTATGGTTCTCCACAATTCATTCTAGCAATCCTATTATATTGCTCCCCCTATAGAGTTATTTAAACTTTTAAAAAGTTCTCTCATTTCACCTTTACAAACTCCCATGGAAAACAGTTTTCGGGGGCCTCGTTGTCTAGGACCCCTTTCTCCTTTTTATCCGCAATAAGCATGCATATTCTATCCTGTTGTGACTCTTGGACAGTGTAAGGCTGAGGAGATGTGCTCTGTGAATTTCGGGCAGGGCAAAGCAACAAAATATAGGTGCATTCCAATTCTTGGTTGCTTTTCTCTCCTTTTGAAATATTTCCTCTTATCTGGCATCTCTATATTTGGCAAGAGGTCTATTTAGAAAGAGATCAAGGAAAAAGGAAATAAAGAAGGGAGAAAGGGGCAAAGAGAGGGAAGAAGGGGAAAAGACAGGCAAGCAGGGCTCCCTGATGCTCTAATGAAGTCACAGTGCAGGGAAGTATTCATTTGATTATAGTGGATGACCCCTCTGCTACAGCTCAGGAATTCAACTTATTTTTCCATAATTTTTTTTTTACAAGGGACCATTATTCTTATAGACTTTTAGTATCTGCATTAAGACTCTTCTCAAATCCCAGTGCCAGTCCATGATCTCGCTAATAAATTGCCTTCTTCTTGGTAATACCTTAGTTAGTTTTTATTTTCTAAAACTACACTTTGGAGATGAGACAGTGGAATTTTAAAAGATATTACAAAATTAAAATTTCTGCCTGTTGCAGTTTCTAGGAACTAAAGCTGATCCTCATCAAATTATGCTAATTTACTGTACAGTGTTTAATTAAATCTTACCCCAGGCAATCTACTTCCAGGGTTTATTTTTATAGCTTAGAACTTTCAAACATGAAAATGCCTTTCAATTTAAATTAAAATTAAAAAAAAAAACCTATTCAACTGAAGTTCATTAGGGAAAAAAATTTACTTTACATCCTGAGTTTCCTCCGGTCTCAATTCTCTTTTTCCCCCCTCATTCTCGCTTTTTGTCTCTTCCTCTTTTCAGGAAGACAAAAATGCTTCTTCACAATTCTTTTCTCTATCATGAACAGGACATATAGTAGCCCCCCATTACCCATGGAGAATATCTTCCAAGACCCCAGTGGATGCCTGAAATCATGGATAGTACAAACCTTATATACATATGTGTGTGTATCTGAGCTTTTTCCCCTATACATACATACCTATGATAAAGCTTAATTTAAAAATTAGGCCCAGTAAGAGATTAACAACTAATAATGAAAGAGAACAATATTAACAATACACTGTAATAAGGGTTGTGAATGTGCTCTCTCGCTCTCTAAGTATCTCACTGTGTTTTAGGACCTCAGAGGACCATGAGTAACTGAAACCTAAGAAAGCGAAACAACAGATAAAAGGGCTACTACAGTAAATCTCTCTCTGAAATGGCACTCTTCTTGAACTGGGCCATTTCCCAGGCAGACTGTGTTCAACCAAACGTAAACATAACTGACTGTGGAGAAGCCAGACTCTCTTTTCACCCAGGAAAGGATAACAATGGCATGTGCCACAAATGAACATGACCAGTGATGCTTGTTTATGTTCACATTCACCAGGGAAGGACACGTTGGCACCTGATGGCCCACATCTCCTCACCACAGGCTGGAGCTAGAATGAAGGTCCTCTCTCTTCCATCCTTGCCCATCTACACAGGACCCTGACTTAATCCCAACTGACAGATGAGGAACTGTGCTTTCTGAATCTTTCTTTGTAGAAAACCCCTCCACGACCAGGAGCTACCTGAGGCTCACAGAGCCTACGCTGCTAAACTATCAAGCAAGAGAGTGAACCCGGAACCAGCTTAACCGAAAGCTTGTAATAAATTTTGCTGCAGCCAGGCATTTATGTTTTTGTCCTTCTGACACATTCATCCCGAATCTTATTAGTAAATGGACCAATGATTTCAGGTTGTTTTCCAGAGCAAGTACTATCACTTCTTTTTAATTTTCCATCATCTTCTGGATTTGGAAGAAAACAAGGAGCAAGTACCGTCTTCTGACATTTACAATTCAGAGCATCGCAGAACTGTTGATCTTTTCCTACCAAATTCCTCTATAACAGGGCATTCTTTTACCCTTAGCTATGTGGCTTCTGCCCTTTCCAATTCAAGTCATGGAGAAGCAGAACAATCTCTCACATATCAAATCCACTCAACCTCTCTGGGGCACTTATGGAAGGCAACTTCTAAGACTACTCCTAGTGACTCATTTCTCCTGGCATTCTCATCCGGTTACGTCTCCTCCTACACTGTGCCAGGATCGCTGCGTTGTCAGCAAAATGCACTAGAAATGATGCTATGTCACTGCTGAATTTAGGTTACAAAGATGACAACTTCCATCTTGGATACTCTTTCCCCTTCAGTCTCTTAATCAATCTCAGTCTTTCTCCTTCCCTCTCACTCTGATCATTTGATCTGGAGGAAACCAGTGCCATGCCATGGAAATGCTCAGTCTATGGGAAAACCTTGGTGGCAAGGAGTTCCAGGAACTAACCAGTAAGGAATGGAAGTCTACCAACAACCACAAGGATGAGCCCAGGAGCAAATCCTGCCCTGCTTGAGCCTTCAAATGAGACCATAGGCCCTGCCAGCACCTTGACAGCAATCTTACAAAAGTCCTTGACCAGAACCACCTAGCTACCCAGACTTTTGACTCACAGAAACTATAAAATAATAAATTCTAGGGTTGGGGAAATATATAACAACAGGCAGCTAACATAGGATTTTTGATTATCTTACCCTTTCCTCCTGACATCTCAACCGGAGGGTGACCAGAAAAGAAGTCACTTAGCTATTTTGGTCAAATAGACTTTTAAAGCAGGGAATTTGTTATATGAGATATAGAAATGCTAAGAACCCAAAGGACAGAGGGAAAAATCATGAGATGAGCACCATCGAGCAGTCACTCCTACTCCTAGGCTAGATGACGAAGGGTGGAGATGGTACTACCAAATCTCAGAGGCCAGATAATTCTCTAGCATTACGCTGCCCAGTAAGACTTTCTAAAATATTAGAAATAATCTCTATGTGTACCATCCAGTGTGATGACCATTCAAGGCATGTGGCTACTTAGCACTTGATATATGGTTAACGTAACTGAAGAACTAACATTTCTGTATTTAACTTAAAATTATATAGCTACATATAACAATGTATAGTAGTGGCTACCACATGACACAGTGAAGCTCTAGAAACCACACTAGGCAATTCCTTCAGGAGTTAGAGACTTGGAGGATATACAGCTATTGCCTAAGATGCCACCAGACCTAGAGAAGGCCCAGAAGACAGTCCCTGACCTGTCTAATCCCATCACTCTTCCTCTCCAATCTCCCATCAGTGCCTCTGCTTGGTGTCATCTCTAAGTAGCAGATTCGAAGAACCAGTTTCCCTGTAGAATACAGAGAAAGGGGAAGGTACCAACTTCATATAGCAGCATGTACCCAGCCAAGAAGAACTCAAAATCCAGCTGATCTCTGGGATATCCACGAGCACACGCCTTGCTCTTGATAAAGACAACACTATCTTCTTTGTGGTTGCGCAGGAGCCTTAGGGACAACCTGGAACTCAGTCAATCAGGTGTTTTCTTTTTCTTAACAGGTGTGACATATTCTCTGACTGGAATTCAAACAAATAAATGTCTCTATCCAGTTTTATGTGTTGCATAGTCTACTGCCTGGTCCATGGTAGACTATAAATGGCTGGTGTTCATTTTGTATTCATTTTCTATTGTTGCATGACAAATTAGCACATATTTAACATCTTAAAACAACACCATTTATAATTTCATAGTTTTCACGAGACACAGGATTTGTTAGCTGATTTCTTTGCTCAGGATCTTACAGGTTATAATCAAAGTGTGGGCCAGGGTTGTCATCTTATCTAAAGGTATAACTAGGGGAAATTTTCTGAGCTCATTCAGATCTTGGAAGAACTATTTTCTTGGCAGTTGTGCGACTAGGAGCCCCATCTTCTTACCAGTAGTTGAAGGAAATCTGCGCTGAAGTCCTAGAGACTGACCATAGTTCCCAGGCATGTGGCCCTTTCTACAGACCATTCATTCATAGGACTGCCATTTGCTTCAAGCCCAGCAGGAGGTGTCTGTGCTTCAGTTGGCTGAGAGAGAGTCTGAATAATAACATAATATAATCATAGATCTTGTGCTTCCATTACCTCTGCCATTAACTTAACCTAATCAAATAATTTACATTCCATTATGTAGCTACACTTTATTGGTTAGAAGCAAGTCATAGGTTCTTCCTGTCCTCAAGATGAGAGAATTAAACTGGTTAGAAGGTCACATTATGTTATGTCCTCCATACAATTAGAAAATAAGGCCTATGTCTTACTAATATTTAGTGTTTATGGCCTTAAATGCCATCATAATATTTAGATAACTAGAGTTGATAAATGATTATTTCTGGGTTTGGACAATCATATTTGCCAAGGAATTTCTCCTTGGTAACATGTTAATGCACAAAACACACCAAGATAGGAAATACTGGGGATGCAGGATGATCCTAGAAACCAACCATCTGCTTGGTTAAGATAGACAGTGAGGAGGTGTTCCAGACTCAGGGTCTGACAGCACAGGCTGATCCACCTAGACAAAAGAACAGATACAAGGGTCATTGCATAGTTCAGGAAAATGATCTGAGATAGAAGTCATACACACAGAGCCGTGTCACAGGCCAGACTACAGATGGAGTTCATTTGGCAAGTGTCATTTAAAATAAAATGAATTAGTTGCCAATGTTTTCAAATCTGGAAAATTCACACTAAAATTCAAATTATTTCTTCTCTTGAAATTGCAATTACCAGCTGGATGTGACTTGTGGCTGCCTCCTTTAAAGAGGCAGGCTCCCTCCAATCCATCTCAATCGTTGCACCGCCCATTCACTTCAGAAGTCATTATCTGAGTTTGCAACATCGGATCTAAGATAATGTCGCAAGGTGTCCCAGAAAGGGCTCAACTTTGGAAAATGTCTCAGCAATAACATAATATAATCATGGATCTGATGGATTATATAAATTTTAGAAAATCAGATAGACAGCTGAGTCCTGGGAAGTCTCTAGATGTGGAGAGCTTTCATCAAAGAGGAACTGTTAAGAGAAAAGTCAAACTAAAGTACCAGGGAGACTCTGAAGACTACGACCTTTGCAGAGGAACTGAGGACATATATGGGAAGAAAGCTAGTTCTCATGGGGCTAGCCAACAAAGCACCTTTGTGATAGGGAATCCCAACATCAGAGGTGACTGTAAGTCAGTGGGAAACACACAGGATGCAAAAGGCCCATCTTAGTAAGCCTCAGATCCCTCCATAGTGAGGCATGTGTTCCTTATTCTTAAGCCAGTTTACTTAGACAGGAGCTTAATGCCCCTTTCCTACTTCCATGAACTGGCAGAAAGCAGAGGTCATCCCTCAAAGTAGGCTGATTCTAATTAGAGATGAGAATGAAGCCTACAACTGGAAATGCTAGTTAATTCCATGAAGATACAGAGCCTGACAGAGATTTTACTTCACTTAATTGTTCCAATGCAAGAATCCAAATTTGTTTCAAGAACTATTTGAATTTTTTCAGAATTAAAGTATTGAAGAGTTATCTCCTGCTTCCCTTAAAATTAAAATAGCATAATAGAATCTCATACACAATGAAAATCATGAATGCAAAAGCTGTGGAACAATTAGCAAAGAGTTTCTATTCCAAAGAAGAAATCACTATTTTTATGATTTTTCTCAAAGTGGTAGCTAAAGGAAGAAATTACAGTCAGCTCTTTGTCTCCACATGCTTCCAATCCACAGATTCCACAAACCATAGGTTGAAAATATTTGTGGAAAAAAAATAATGTCTGTACTGAACATGTATATTATTGTCCAAACAATAGAGGATGACATAGCATTTGTAACATATTAGGTATTACAGGTAGTCTAGAGATAATAAAGTATACAGGAGGATGTGAAGTTATATACACATACTGCAAGGAATCTGAGCATCTTCAGACTTTTTTAATCTGTGAGGGTCCTGGAAGCAATCCACCATGGATATCAAAGGACAAATGTGTTCTCTGAAATCATTCTTTCTTTTCTTGCCATGTTCACCTTTGGTCACCTTTTTTATTTTTTAGCCATTTCCTATTCAGGTAGTAAGGAAGGATCAATTTCTGGCTAGTATATTTGTGAATACATTAAATTCATTAAACACATTAAACACATTAAATTTCTGTAAATGAATTTTTCATGCTTAGTACAATGGTTCCTATGGTGATTAACTGAGAGTAACCATCATCTACTTCACCAGTAGATGCCCACTGAGTGGTATTTTGTGCTGGCAAACTACTCCAAGAAGCTGAGTGACCTTAGGATCAACTATGGGGGTGGTAGAGACTTAGAGAATTTCACAAAGCGGTAGCAGGAGCCATGTGGGTGTCAGTGGGAAGTTACAGGAGTAGAAATCAGCCCCCTAATCTCAACACTGTCCATACTAGGGTTAGTTTCAGGTGACAAAAGTGGCATGTGTTGACCCTTCAGTACTTAGGCATGCCAGATCCTTCTAGGTAGCAAAATAAAACTCCTTCTGAGAAATAATGTGACCTGCAATTATGATGGAGGTGAGGACAGCCATGAAGAAGAGGAACTGAGTGGTGGGAGATTTGCCATTTCAGTAGATGGTTCCACAATCCCCAATGGGGATGGTTTAAGAAGTGTGCAGCCCACCCCCCACCCAAATTTTTTTTTCCTGTATTTACTGTTGTCACTAATATTTCACAAGTCCTCACTCAGACGCTGGAAGTCTCCATAGTGACATGAACAGGTCCTCAGATATTTTTATTTTCTTCCATTCTTCCTGGAAATCTTGAACAAATAAGTCCATTTTTTTAATTTAAAAAAATCCCAGCTGAATTATTGGAGTCATGACTCAGGAACTGTTTTCTCATGAACTCAGGTAAGTGTCCAGCGTTTCTGTGGAAGGAACATCATGAAGTGCAGGGAGGATTTCCCCTTTTGGTTCTTATCCCCCAAGGAAAAGAGCTTGGGAACAGAAGAATGCCTGTCCTGGAGAGATGATTTTATTTCCTCCTCATAGAGCACCTCAAGTACTTCCGGAATACTTGCCAGGTAACTGAGAATGGCTGGCTCTTTTAAGGCTCTCTTTTCAGGGTAGCTGGTTCCAAATCATAAGTGTGACTGAAATTTTATTGCATGGGTTATGAGCTGATGCTGTAGACATGAATAAAACTTCCTTGTCAGCTAGGATCATCTGTTCCATTTGGGGCAGACAAAGTGGACAGAGACTGCTGGAAAGTAAGTTGTTCTGGGTTTTAAGTGAGAAACCTTTTAAAAGGAAGGATGAAGTTGTAAAAAGCACTTCATTTTATACAGTAGACAGATGAAAGGAGATCAAGATTATTACTAGCAGGTACACAATCTTCTAACACAGCTTTTATACTGCACAGTTCCTAGTCGTACCTCTCTCAGGAACAAACAGAATCTTACACAGTTGACCCTCATATCTGCAGGTTCCACATCCACAGATTTAACCAAACATGGATCAAAAATGCTCATTTAAAATTTCATTTGTGCTGAACAGGTACAGACCTTTTCTCTTATCATTATTACCTAAAAATATAGTATAATAACTTTTTACATAGTATTTGCCTTGTAGTAGGTACTATAAGTAAACTAGGGATGACTTAAAGTATATGTGCATAAGTTATATGCAAATACTACCCCATTTTTATTTAAGGGACTTAAGCATTCTCAGATTTTGTTATTAGTGGGTAGGGGTTGGGTTTGTAGTCATGGATACTGAGAGATGACTTTTTGCAACACCATTTGTGGCAGGAAATAAAACCCTGATCGTGGTTTTGAGGTCCAACCTCACTTTTATCCAATTCTTTTTCAAAGAATCTGGGAAAATGAATCCCATGGAGCAGGACTGATTTATTCTTTCTTACAATGCTAGTCCTTGCCAGTTTAATTAACACTTAGCTATTGCAAAGATGTTATTCAACAGGATAAAATCATGTATGTGCCATCTGCAAGTGTGTATGCATGCACATGTGCATTTGTGTGTGCATATAAGATATCAACTTAGAAGATGACAAATTGAGCCTAAGAGTTTTGCAGAATTCCAATTCACAGCAGATGGATCATGTTTACATTGCCGAGTAGCAAACTTTCCCAAAAATATTCATTTATTTTACTCATAAAAACCGTAATTTGAATCAAAATATTGATTTAGATCTATATCACTGACATGACTTTCTAGATTTATTAAGTTAAAGAAAAGTTAATTGCAAAAGTATATATACATTCAAAATGCTAAAACAAAAAACAAACAAACAAACAAACAAAAAAACAGGAATAGTAGGAACATATCTCGCCATTGTAAAAGCTACATATGTTAAACCCAAAGTCAATATCATTCTAAATGAAGAAAAATTGAAAGTATTCCCTCTAAAAACTGGAACAAAACAAGGAGGCCCTCTTTCATCACTTCTTTTCAACACAGTCCTTGAAACTCTAGCCAGAGCAATTAAACAGATGAATGAAATTAAAGGAATATGAATAGGAAAAGAAGAACTTGAACTATCCTATATTTAGAAAATCACAAATATTCCATAAGAAAGCTTCATTAAAATTAGAACTAAAATTCATTAGAACTAAAATTCATTAGAACTCGTTAAAAAAATCAGCAAAGTAGCAGGATATAAAATTAACACCCATTAATCAACTGTGTTCCTATATACCAGTGATCAACTGAAAGAGAAATTAGGAAAACTATCCCAATCACAATAGTATCAAAAAAGTAAACTACTTGGGAGACAATCTAACAAAAGAGGTGAAAAACCTCTAAAATGAAAACTAATGAGCACTAAAAAAAAATTGAAGAAGACCTTAGAAGATGCAATGATCACCCATGCTCTTGGATAGGCAGAATTAATATTGTCAAAATGACCATACTACCTAAAGTGTCATACAGATTTAATGCAATTCCTATTAAAATCCCAATGACTTTCTTCATAGAAATAGAAAAAGTAGTGATGAAAATCATTTGGGAAAAATAAGAGAGCCAGAATAGCCAAAGCAATTCTCACAAAGAAAAGTGATACAAGAGGCATCCCAACACCAGACATTAAATTACACTACAGAGCTATAGTAACAAAAGCATGGTATTGGTGACAAAACAGACATGTAAACCAATGTTACAAAACAGAAGACACAGAGACAAACCCAGATAAATACAGTTATCTCATACTAGACAAAGGCACCATTAACACATACTGGAGAACCTCTTCAACAAATGGTGCTGGGAAAACTGGAAATCTACATGTAGCAAAATGAAATTAAACCCTGTTATGGTTTGAATGGAAGTTGTCCTCAAAAAGCTCATGCAAGAAGGTTCAGAGAAGAAATGATTGGGTTATGAAAGCTTTAACCCAATCAGTGAATTACTCCCCTAATAGGGAGTATCTGAGTGGTAACTGAGGTGGTAGGGTATGGCTGGAGAAGGTGGAAATCAGGGCATGGATTTGGGGTATATATTTGTATCTGTCAAGTGGAGACCTCTCTCTGCTTCATGATCATGATGTGAGCTACTTCCCTCTGCCACACTCTTCCTCCATGATATTCAGCATCACCTGGAGCCCCTGGGAATAGAGCTGGCTGTATATAGACCAAGATTTCTGAAACCTTGAGCACTCAAATAAACTTTTCCTCTTTTAAAATTGTTCTAGTCAGATCTTTTAGTCATAGCAGCAAAAAAGCTGAGTAAAACAAACCCCAATCTTAACCTGCAAAAAACTCAACTCAAAATAGATCAAGGACCTACACATTAGACCAGAGACCCTGCACCTACCAGAAGAAAAAGTAGTCCCAAATCTCCATCATGTGGACCTAGGAACCACATTCCTCAATAAAACCCCTAAAATGCAAAAAATAAAACTAAAAATCAATAGATGGGATGCCATCAAACTGAAAACCTTCTACACAGCAAAGGAAAGAATTAAGAGCATACAGAGAGCCTACAGAATGGGAGAAAATCTTTGCCACCTGCACCTCAGAGCATCAATCTCCAGGATATTCAAAGAACTAAAAAAAATTAACACAAAGAAATAACCCAATCAATAAATTGCAAAGCAACTGAACAGGCACTTCACAAAAGAAATACAAATGGTCAAGAAATGTATGAAAAAAATGTTCAACACCTCTAGCAATTAGAGAAATGCAAATTAAAACTACACTGATTTTTCATCTTATTCTAGTCAGAATGACAGTTACGAAGAATACGAGCAATAATAAATGTTGGTGAGGATGTGGGGGACAAGGATCACTCATACATTGCTTATGGGACTGCAAATTGGTGCAACCACTCTGGAAAGTAGTGTGGAGATTCCTCAGAAAACTTAGAATGAAACCATCATTTGACCCAGTTATCCCATTCCTGGGCATATACCAAAAGAACTTAAAAACAGCATAGTACAGTGATGTAGCCACATCAATATTTATAGCAGTTGAATTCACAATAGCTAAGCTATAGAACCACCTAGGTGCCCTTTAACAGATGAATGGATAAAGGAAATGTGGTATATATGGACAATGGAATATTACTCAGCCATAAAGAAGAAGGAAATTATGGCATTTGCCAGTAAATGGATGGAACTAGAGACTCTCATGCTAAGTGAAATAAGTCAATTCCCAAAAAACAAAGGCAAAATGTTCTCTCTGATATGCAGATGCTAACACACAATAAGAAGGGGGTGGAGAATAGAAGTTGATTGGATTAGACAAAGGGGAATGAAGGGAAGGGAGGGGGAATAGGAATAGGAAAAACAATCGAATGAATAGGACATAATATTCCTATGCTCATATATGAATACTCAACCAGTGTAACTCCACATCATGTACAACCACAAGAATGGGAAGTTATACTCTATGTATGTATGTATATGTCAGAATGCACTCTACTGTCATGTATAACTAAAAAATGATAATAAAAATTTTTAAAGTATATATAATCAGTCTGCAGAACTGTATACATACAGTAGGTTTATAAAATTATCATAAGTAGAATCATATTTACATGTGTATAATATGTATACAAATTGTTTTGAAATACATAGAATGAGGTTACTTCTTGAGAAGGAAATTAATGAGGAAAGATACCCATTTTACTCCAAATACTTCTGCATCATTCAAATTTTTAAAAAATACATACCATTAAAACTTGAGTAGTTGATAAAAAATATATTAAAAATAAAAGAGTCTTTATAAGCCATCCCAGAATCGATTTCCTTGGTATCACAATGACTACAACACATTCTTCAAATAATTGACCAATGTCAATTTAAATCAGCCACCAATAGTTGTTATTCTTATTCTACAGATTTTATTTTACATTCAGATCACTTTGATACTGTTTGAATTTCAAAACTGCAAGTCCTTGCTTCTCAATAAAACCCATAAAAACCTGAAGGCAAGAATCTTATATTTTATTCCTGCCCTCCCACCATCTGGTATGTTGTTTATCACAGGATATATATTTAATAAATGTTAGTTGAATTTAACCACTCCAAGCCACCTTTTAAGCTGAGATTCTATTCTTTTGAACTTTGGAAAGGATTCAAACTGCAGACACTCAGGAGTACAAATGTCTTCTTAAAATTTATACCTTCCAGTAAGTCCACCCCCATAATTCTCAGTTTGAATTATGCAGAGGCTGGGGATGAAAGAGAGGCAAGTGTACTTCTAACAGATTGGTTTTCTGTTCTAAAACTAGCCACCATTTTTCTTTCTTTATCTCCTGTTTTTTGTGTCACTTTAAAAGCTGTCTCCAAATGTTAGAGTGTCCTAGAGTTAAGAAGCAATAAATGCAAAATCAAGAAAACTCTTGACATATATGGATAAAGTTATGGATACAAGGAAACTGGTTACAGTGTTACTGATCAAAGCGAAATTTAGAAAAAAATTTTAAAATAGCAAAACAATATTAAATTTAAATAGATTAAAATGAATCTGCCCATCTGAAAAGATTGCAGCCAATACAATTGTGTTTTAGGAACTTTCTTCAGTATGGTAAATTGAATCCATATTTTTCAAGTTCCCTCCATCAGTACTTTCTGTTGAAATAAATGTCAGAAATTTTAAAAGGAGAAAATATTATATTGACTCAAGAAGCCAAATTTTTCAAGCATTTACACTAAAAGCTAGCATTAAAATGAGATTAAGCTGGATGCAGTAGCACACACCTATAATCCCCAGGGTTTGGGAGGCTGAGGCAGGAGGATCATGAGTTCAAAGGCAGTCTCGGCAAAAATGAGGCACTACGCAACTCAGTGAGACCCTGTTTCTAAATAAAATACAAAATAGGGCTGGGGATGTGGCTCAGTGGTTAAGTGCTTCTGAGTTCAATTCCCAGTACCTCTCCCAAAAAATGAGATTAGAGGGAAGAAATAGGAAAATAAAATCACACCTGTGAAATTAATGAAAGGACCTCCAATTCCAAGTGAAAAATAATTGTTCACAATATAAGCATATGCTAATGTCAAAATAATTTATTAATCTATTACTATTATTACTAATTATTATTACTAATAATTAATACTAATACTATTAATAGTATTAATAATTAATGCTATATTAATACTAATAATTATTATTATTATTGCTAATAATAGTAATAATATTGTTACTAGTAATAGTAATAACCTAGATTGGAATCAGTAAGAAATAAAAACCTAGACTGAAAATGCAGATTATTTTGAACAAAATTCGAAATGTATCCTCTCCCATATTCTCTCCCAAGAAGAAAAGAAAGAAAAGCTTTCTCAATTTACCATCATTTAGCTCGGGTATTAATAGCATCATCATCATCATGTCCTCCTCCTCCTCCTTTCTTCTTCCTTCTCCTCCTCCTACTCTTCCTCCTCCTTCCTCCATTCTTAATTTAAATTCAAATGTGTGAGTTTTATTATTTAAAGATGCTTATGAGGGGTTTCTGGATGGTCAGAAGGCAGTTAGAGGAAGGAAGAGCTAAAAGTGAAATATTCTCACAAACTTCTTAATCTAGCCGTGAAAGGCAATTAAATTGAACATTTAAGACCAAGGCCTTGAAAGAGCACAGAGTCTTATATATTATGTGTGTCCAAAATTGAAGAAGAAAGAGGTACCATCCAGTCTCCTCCCTTCTGTCCCATGGCCAGAAATTCTTGTGGAACTAAATTCTTAATCATGAGCAGGGTGAGCAATAGATGTAGCCTTAGTGATAATTTCTTACCATGATGTTTGGCTGTCCAAAAATGCTTATTACTGGAAAAAACACAAGATCAAGTGAGTTTTCAAAACATCCTTGGAACATCACAGAAGTTCCATCCACCACATGCCCCAGGCTCAGTCTTACAGAGTCCAAAAATCTTATTTACCAGCAGGACCTGTTCCTTAGCAATCTGTCTTCTTAAATTGTTCCACCATCTCATTTCCCACTGACTTATAGGAGCTTAAAAACCCTCTTATTATTGTTATCACCACTGTTTCTTTCTCAGTGAAACAAGTGTAGAGCATTCTTAACTAAAATTTTCTTTCATGAATGGTTGCTACTTTTTCTATCCTATCTCAGTAGTAATCATACCTAATAATTATAAAAGAATATGCTTACTTTGTGCTTAGGGGAAAAAATCACAAATATAACATTAAATAAGGTCCTACACAAGAATAAAAACAGAGTAATTAATTCTCTCACACTATTAGAGAAACAGAAAGAAGATAGTTCAAGCCACTCAATGAGAGTAGAGGTAAGGGAGGAAAACACATTTGCTTAAATGGATAGAGTGTAAATTTTACATCTGCTACCATAGACTATGAAAATTCTTATAATAGGCCAAATATATTCTGTATAAATGGTACACTCAATTTGTCTAAAAGAAAACATTTGCATACATTTCCACTTAATAATGCATATGAATATGTGTGCATATATGTATAATAAACAGACCTGTCATCTCTAGGTATTGGAATTACCTATAATTCATTTTCTTTAATGTATCTTCAAATTCCCTACAATGGACACATCCTAAATTGATAATCACTAAATTAATGATTTTAAATAAAAGAGCTTAACATAATCAACAAAAATGATTAGACAAATGTGTTTTACTTGTAATAGATTAGAATCATTAATTCCAAAACAGTAAAATAGAACCTAAAGGCAATCCAGTGTTCAAGAACAAAATGAACAAATTTTTACAATTCATTGCAACCAATTTCAAAGCATATAATTATGAAATATTTTGATGCAAGTGAGTATTTTGATAAACAATACTCCATAGCATTAAATAAATCAATATCCTATTATAAAGTTTTCATTTGTTTGCTTTTATTTTTTGTTGTATATGATATACTGCAAGTGCCCTAAACTTACAATCAAAGACTGGAATGTAAGAATGTTCTGATGTATTCCAACTTCACAACTTTGTCACCTGCCATCTCTGAACCTCCTGGTGTCTTCAAACTTCAATGTCTTGTGACACATTCCCACTTCTTCATAGGTTTACTGTGATTGCCTGAGATCATTCTGGAACCTCGTATGAAACAGTGGAAAGAAAATTGCACTAGCATTTCTGATTTGGGTCATAGTCACCTATAATTGCTAATGGTAATAACACATATTCACAGTGGATGCTTTTAAAACTTTTAAATTTATTTCACCAAAAATAACAAATACATGGTAACTGATGGCACGCATGCACTGAGAAGCGTGATTTAGTTGCATCACTTGCATACCACCGGGTAGAGAAATGGTTTCATTGACAAATAGATAGTTTAAACCTACTCAATACAGGTTAGATCATTGAAAAAAATGCTTCCCTTTAAATCACTGATATTTTGAAAGTTAGAGAATCAACCATCAGCAAATCTACCAGAAAGGTACAGATAAAAACAGGAGCCAAAATTCACAGGGCATCTGTCTACTCAAAGGCTTCAGCTCATGAGTCCCTCTTGCTCCCTATCTCTTAAAGAGGCATGGACCGTGCTTTTCCTTCTCATAGGCTGACTCTGTGAGACATATGTAAAATACTTGACCTTTTCAACGCTCCAGCCTGAGTGACCTTCACTCTGTTACAAAACTTACTAACATTGCAAATCACAACAAGAATGTTTTTATTATACCCAATCAACTGGGGTCCTATCATATTTCAAAGACAATTAAACATTTGCAATTTCAAACCTGATCTTCCCAAGTAAAAATACTAATAATTTAGTATTGAAAAATAGGTAATGCAAAATAAAAACACATACTTCCTTATTTAACTTTGTTTTCTAACACCTTCCTCTCAAGTATTTAAAAAATGTAAGATTAACATTATCACTAGTATGCCAGAAATTTCAGTTGGATATTTTCATTGAGTCTTACATTTTGTTTCTGCATTACTTAGAACATATTGCCCCAACCTTATTTGAGACTGATCCTGAAGTCAAACAGTAACAGAATCTAATGGAAAAGACAGTCAAAACAGATTCAAAGTATATAAGGATTTATATATGGAAAAACAACACTTCAATTACTAGATAAAGATGAAATTCATTCATAACAATGCAAAATATACAGGCATAGGCCTTAGATCTCTGGTATTAGGGGAATGACTGGTATATGCTCAACAACCAATTAAAAAATGTTCAATAATTCAGTGAAAAAATAATCAAGGAAAATATTTGTTAGCTGTCAATGACATAGAAACTTAAGACATAACTTTAAGGAAAAAAGTCAAAATAACAATTAGAAGTAAAATGGCAATTATATATCTCAATTCTAGTTTGTGTAAACCTTACTAGCAAAACTAAAAGAGAAGCAACAAAATATCAATGAAAATATGGATGCTCCAACTACATATAACAAAGAAAATGTTACAAAAAATAATTCAAAGAAAAATGATAAACTGGGAAAATATATATGGTATGTGTGGCAATGGATAGAATTTGTCAAGCCAGCGAAAACAAAAATATTCTTAGAAAAAGAATATCAATAAGAAAGTCATAAATAACATAATGATCCTGAAAAACATACTTAATAGTAATAAAAGAAATAAAAGAATACCATGATATAATGCCTTCTTAAAGAATTACGGAAAACTAAAATAAAAGATAATAACCAGCATTAAGAGAGTAGATCAAAGGCTGTAAAAGCATATTACATTTCTACCTAATATTTATCACAAGTCAGTAGTTAAAAACACACATTACCACTGATACACAAGCATGTTCTGTACAATATTTATAATAGAGAACACGAGGGATTCTAGATGCCTGCTGCAGATATTACCAACTGCTCCCCGCTCTCTATTCTCTCCCTCATCTTGTAATAACACCACTGCTCTCCTCTCTCTCAAGTTTTATCAGATGACATTTTTGTAAGACAGCGGCTCGCCTTTCATATGAAGGACAGGGACATGGTGCTCATGGCTTCAACCACACAGAAGAGGGCAACACCCTTGAAGACAGAAGAGAAACAGCACAGAAAACTGGGTTTGTAAGTGACCTCACCCAGCAAAGCTGCCCATCAGATCCAGGCCACCTGCCTCTTTGTGTGTCATATCAAGAGAGAAATAAACTACCATATCTGAATGACTAAATAAATGTTCAGGTTCTTTCCTTACAGCTGCTCAGTCTCTATGTAATTAATACAGTGCCCTCCGGTATCATATTGCCAGAAAAAACTTCATCCATATGGCAAACACTATTCAACTGAAATAGTGAAAACCATATTCCTGAAGAAAACGTAATCGGGAAATGCTTATGACATGGAGATGATTTACAAATCTGAAACAAATGATTTAATAAATAATAAGTAGTTAGAATTTCAATTTAGAGATAGAAAAACATATGGGTCAAAAGAAAGCAAAAGAGCCAATATAACAATAGTTATAACTACTTGAACAGATACATGGATTACTTATTTTCCAAATTTTTCATGATGATCTTGCATTCTTCTGATAAGATGTAACAATGGTTATAGCTACTTGGACAGATATATGGATTACTTATTTTCCAAATTTTTCATGATGTTCTTGTATTCTTTTGATAAGATGTTATAAAACTGGAGGAAGTAGTGTTTAAAAAATGATCTCTGATAGAAGACTGCCAATGCCACAAATGAATGAAGATAGAGATGTCCACACCTGGACATTTACAGTTCTACATGGGAAAGAAAGGCACAGTGCCTTGTGCAGTGAGAAATTAAAACACATTTATTAAAGTGGCTCAAAACAAATACACTTTATGTGGAACTACTTATTAGCATTTTAATGACCTCATTATTAAAATAGTAGGTTGAATTTAACCAAATTTTAACATTTGCCACCATTTATAATATTTAACAATATTTCTAGGATTTTCCTATAGGACTACTGAGCATTTTTTCACAATAAATGATTCCATTAAGTACTTATTTATTCTTTTGTGTGGCTTAACAGCAGATGTGATATTCAATAAAAAAGTGCCGGGAGTTGTTCAGCTTGTTTGAGCAGAAGATTGGAACTTATTGAATGCAGCCTCTCACCGGATGTCATGGAAAACCTAGCAAGTGAATACAAATGTAAAATAGGAATTCATAGAATTTTTTAGTCATAGAGTATTACAAACTTAAAAGCATATGTTAATCTGCTCTTCTGACTACTATGTAATATTTTTGAACATTTTTAAAAACACATTCACAGTTTATACCCAAAGGATTTAAAATCATCATACTACAGTGAAGGAGCCACATCAATGTTTATAGCAGCTCAATTCACCATAGCTGAACTATGAAACCAAACTAGATGCCCTTCAACAGATGAATGGATAAAGAAAATGATATATATATATATATATATATATATCTCCATTTTGTGTGTGTGTGTGTGTGTGTAATATTACTCAGCTTTAAAGAAGAATTAAATCTTGGCATTGCTCGTAAATGGATGCTTAGAGAATATCACGCCAAGTGAAATAAGTCAAACCAAAAAACCAAAAGCCCAATGTTTTCTCTGATATGCAGAAGCGAATAAGGGGGTATGGGGGGTTAGGGAGGAATAGAGTTACTTTATTTTAGGTAGAGGGGAGTGAAGGGAGGGGAAGGGATATGAGGGAAGAAATGACAGTAGAGTGAAACAGACATTATTACTTCATATACATGTATGACTGCATGATGGATGTGATCCCTCAATATGTATAATCAGAAAAATGAGAGATTGCACTCCATAGATGTATGATGTATCAAAATGTATAAATGCATTCTATTTTCATGTACAACTAATTAGAACAAATTAAATTAAAATTTAAAAAAAACACATTCAAAGGATAGAAGTAGCAGGCATTTTCAGAATTTATGCTTCCATCTAAACTCAACCCAACTAGTCCAAACACTTTAGAATATATTTTTATAGAGTCAAGCAGTAACAGGTACAAGGAAACTCTGACATTCTATCCTAGGGATTCCATTAAACTTTTAGATGCCATGATTTTTTGGTGACTTTAGGACAAGTGTACCAGCCAGAATGAATGAATCTTTACTATCCTGAAAACAAAACCAATAGTCAGGGTGAAATTAACCCTTGTCTCCACATTCAGTTCAATTCTTAATGAGCCAGTCAAGATAAAGACTAGTTGAATGTTCAATATTAACCAAATTATATTGTTATATTGTGTGCATGTATGTATAAGTAACAAAGAACCCCACTAGCATGTATAATTACAATGTACCAATAAACATTTTGGAAAAAATAAAAACTACACCAAAGGAGAAGAAGGAAAAGGAGGAGGAGGAAGCGGAAGAGGAGAAAATAAAATAGTCACAATTAAAGATAGCTCTGAACTTGGCAGAAGACTGTATGAATTTAATCGCTATGTTTCAACATTAGTATCAGTATAAAAACAAATGATCTGGGGACATAGGGGCAGTTCTTCTAGAACATTCTTCTAAGCACTATATCTTATGTCTTGGAAAAAATGTTTGAGAGGAGACTCAAACCCCATCTTAATAAATATGCTTCCCTTTGCCTGGTCAAAGCTTCATGTTTCAGGACAAGCTCACGGGAGTCTAAACATGCCCATCCATACCCTCCCCATACTCTGAATTAGGTGCCTTTCTTCATCATGAATTTGCACATATTATCAAGGCTTTAAAATATTTTATGGCCAGCCCATGCGTTTATCTAAATCTTCCATTTACCTCCATGGAGGTAAATCTTATTCCCTGTTCTATCCTCTTAGGAGGACACTTTAGAATATATTTTAATAGAGTCAAGCAGTGACAGGTGCAAGGAAACTCTGACATTCTGTCCTAGGGATTCCATTAAACTTTTAGATGCCATGATTTTTTGGTGACTTTAGGACAATTGTACCAATGCTCAGAAATGAGCATTGGGTCTGGCAGAAAACAGGCATTCAATTTTCAAATGATTCAGTGAATGAACCAATGAATGGAAGATCAACAAATGCCAATGAAATGAGAGCACAAGACAGAACCACCACTTCTTCACCTGCTCCCCTGGATCAGACCACAATTTTGCATTTGGGAGATGGGGAAGGGTTATTTTATTATCATCTTCCCACTGAGCTTCAGGACTCCCTGAAAACTGGTTACTATCTGTGAACACAGGACTCAAACTGTCCTCTTTTTGCATTACATTTTCCAATCTTGTATATGGGCATTTGAGCAAGAAGAAGAAAGGGATGCAGAATTTGTTTTTCAGATTCTTCAAAGATTCATCTACTATTTGGCCCTAAGAAAAAGGCTTATTTTCTTGCCTGTTTGTTAGAGCTCGATAAAGTAAAATCTATAGACATTGAATGTAAATAAAGTATTTGAACACATAATATATACCTTACTAGAATATTTAGTAATTTAGTCTTTTACTATTTTCTATATGTTATAATAATATTCATATAAAAGCAAATTTCTAAGTATTCAACCTACTGAAACAAATGAAGACAGTAATGAAAAGTTAGGCAAATTTAGTAGCACATTTGAACCATGACTATAACTGTTTTCATCCACCAGCTGGGTTCCCTGAAGTCAGGAAATCTAGTTGAACAAGGAAGATGTACTAGGACTAAAGAGCCAAAAGTTGCCTTTGGCTCAATCACAGGGTTGAGATCATAAATTTGAACCGCTCATCCAATTTCCCCATTATGAAATTTACAGACTATTTCTTCTTTATATTCCAAACACTTTGCCACCCAACTGTGGTCCCCATCTGGCTATAGCATTCTCCGTATCAGTCCTGATTTTCTGGTTGATGATCCTACTATGGAAATAGTTTTTGAGCAAAATGTTACAGAAAATCATCTCAGCTGCTGAAGAAATCTATTCTAAAATGTCCTGTGTTACTTGTCAACCTTGAAAAATAAAGCTAGAAAATGCAAAACTTAATTTTGAGCGTCTAAGAAATACTGAGATAATTAAAATTTTTTAAATAAGAGGAAGTACTTGGTTAAAAATGCAGCTTAATTTTTTTCAAGAGGTAAAGGGGAGGCAACAGAATGACATTTACGCCCGACTTTAATGTTAATGGTTTATTATAGTCCTAATTTCCTGCACAATTTCTATCAGCCCACAAAGTGGCTGCCGTTGGAGGGATGTGAATATTTGCTAACACTGCCAAGTCAAGTATGCATATTTTAATGATTCTTTTAAAATACAAGAGGCCCCTAAGAAAAAGATTTTATTACATTCTACTTGAGACAATTGAAAACTTCAAATATATTGGAGCAACGTTGGTAGAAAAGCTCTCAAAAAAATGAGGCCACGTCTGCACGAGAAAAGAGAAGTGGAAAATTGAGCCAATTACCCACGTCCTGCAGCGTCAGAGAAACATCTCAGCCTTTATATATCTATGCACCCAGTCAATGCTTGCTTCTCTTTCTCTGTCTCCATCCCTCACCACCACCACCCCATTTCCTTTCCCCTGGTCATAGGTAGACTTGTTTAAAGTTCCTATTTCACCAAACTTGTGCTAAAACAAATTTAAACATCTGACATTTCAAATATTTTCATTTGGAATCTTGAGTTTCCTCCCCTTGGAGGATGAGAGTGGGAGCTTTTGATTCCCCTCATACCTGGCAATTGCAGTACTTATGAAACGCAGGGTTGACGAGACCAATAGTGACAGCTTTGGGGTCAAGAGACTTTGGAGATTCCTGGAACACTGGTTGTGGGAGATTTAGGTGACTAGCATGGGTTTTTGAGTAAGGCCTGTATCCCAACCTGCTTCTGGATTTCTAATGGAATGCTTCCCTCTCTGGGCCTTGGTGTCTTCATCAGGTACCTAACAAGCTACCTGGCAGTGACTAGTAAATTACAAAGTAACACAAGTAAAGCACTTAACACAGCACTTAGCAATAGCATGGGCTTAGTAATAAGAGCTATGAGTTTGAGTTAGTTTGGGGCCACTTCATCTATAGATGCATAAATAAGTTCATTTTCACAGTCCTAAAGCACAAATACATGCTTTTAGGACCATCCAACTCTGCATGGTAAAAACAGGGCTGTTTGAAGACTTCCATAGTACCAGCACTCTTAAAGTAGTAGACTCAACCATATCATTTATAATATATTCAGAGCAATCACATCAACATAAAATATCATTTTATCTACTGTGAATGTTTCAAAGGTTTGATTCTTACTGCTAAAATGTAAATTTAATTTTAGTTCCAATTTGATTTCTCAGCAGTCTGTTCTTGTGATCTGAGTAAAATTTAATATGTAATTGTTTTCCCCAAATGTTAAACAATGTTTATTATGACTAATTTAATAATTTCTGAAGATTAACATAATATTAATTTTTGATTAGGATCATTCTTCATTTAAATAAAAAGATCAATGATTACTTGTCAGAGACTTAGTTTTAAATTATAGCTCTAGCATTTCTGAGCTTTGTGACCTGCATAAGTTACTCTGAGTCACCTGTGTGAAATGGGCATATCATTACTGTCTCCATCTCCTTTATCCACAGGTTGTGAAGTTGCACAAGAGGATTTATGTGTAGATGCCCTGCTACTGTTTAAGTACCTTAGTACCTGAATATTCTCATGGAACAAAACCAACAGCACCAGCCTCAAAGTTGAGTCTTGACTCTCTCAGTTTCTCATGCAATCTTTGTAATAAGCAATAACACAGAGCATCCTGGGGCAGGGCAAGGGGTGGAATAAGACACCACTTTTGCCCATTTTAAGAAAGAAAGTAGCAAATCTAAAGTCTTCTTGGCTTGTAACACCTTATGGAATGGCACCGGGAGGACAAGACCCATTAAGTGAAAACATTCCTTTTCTCTCCAATGGCAAAAGCCTACGGATACAGAGTCTCTTTGCAGATTAGGACCCTTCCTCCAGTAGCCATCACACAGTGCAAGGAGGGGCCCCACAAGTTCCATTCTGGCTCCCTGGAAACTTCTGTGGCTTTCATCAGAGTTATGAAAGTGAAACAAGGCCAGATATCCTTCCAGGGCCAAAATAGTTCGGAAACAAAAATACACCGTGCAGCAAACCCACCAAAGCCAAACCAGCTGAATAAGCACCCAGCTCACAGCACAGGAAACCAGGCTGCCCTGTAAATAAAATTAACGTAATGAGACTCTGTCGCCATCCCACGTCTGAGCTGAAAACTGATTTCTGCCAAGCCCGGCATCCAATCAGATAATCGTGTTTCTGAATAAGCACTGGACTTTCAGCTAGAGATTTTCAATTGAAATTCAGAGTGTTCAGGCACTGTAATCAGTTCTTTATGACCAGTCTACCTAGTAGCATGGTGGAAAAACATGAACCTCTATTCCTAGCCTGGGCTATTCATTCACACCAAATTCTGTTTTAATTGAGGAATGACATACATTTAAAGAGGAGAAAGAGAGAGGTTTTCACCATCCAAAGTAATTTTTCTCTGGTTCCCAAACTGATAAATAACTAATGATTCAGATACAATCTCTGGCTCTTGCTGGTTAGGACATCCAGGGAGAGTAGCTCTCAAAGGGTTTATCCAGGAGGAAGGCAGGAAGGCAAAGTCACTCATACGAACACAAAGAGGGTAGAAACTTGTTGCAATAGTCCACAGCCTTATCTCCACAAGGTTGGTTGCATATTTAGATATCTTGTTGGATCAACATGTCCCACTAGGCCACCTGCTGCCCGCTGTGGCCTGTGCAGAAAGCAGGAGCTGTGGCAGGTGAAGACACTGCATGTGCTCCTAGAGGCACAGAAGAATGAGGAAGCCTGCATGGCTGGAAGGAATAAAAAGGTCGGGAATCTACTCTGACTCCTTTTATAAAATCTGATTATATGCTCAGCGGTGGTACTTGACATTCCACAGAAGTACAACAGATTAGCTGGTCGGACCCTCAGAGTGCAATCACTTTGTCCCTGCTCCATGCATCTTTCTCAGCATGTTGTTTTGTCACAAGGTGAGTCGGTGGGCTGGCACTGTTCTCTCTTGGTCTTCTGTCCATGGGTGCTAGGTCAGAGCTGTCCCCAGTGTGAACTTCACTGGTCCCAGAAGATGGACTGTCTTGAGACATGGAGGCATTTTAGGAACATTAAGAAAATGATTGTTTGGGATACAATATAGTTTAGACTTACTTGAGTACAAATTTTATAATTAGCACATATTCATTGTACAAAATAATGAGTTTCTTTGTGACATTTTCATACAAGCATATGACACACTTTGATTTTATCCACCTTCTTTATTGTCCTTTCTTGCCTACCACCTCTCCACCTTCCCTGAGAGTCCCTAGTTCCCCTTCTACTTTTATACCATCTCTTTTTTCTTTTGTCCTTTTTTTTTTTTTTTTTTTTTTTTGATTCTACATATGAGAGGTAACGTGATACGTCTCTGGAGTCTGGCTTATTTTGCTTAACATGACAATTTTTAAAATATAAATTTGGAAAGCAGTTCTAAATGGTTAGACCTAAAACATCTGAACAGAATGGGTAGAAAGAATGATTAGAGAAAAATAAAGCCTGATGTGTGTTTTCATGTGTAGCTGATAGAAAAAAAAATAATAAGATACATATAAAAGGGAATTTCTTAAGTGTCTATTGCTGGGTGGGATAGGAGGAAGGGCAGAGTGGGATGGAATGGCAGATTTTTATATAGTCAAAATAAACCTCTCTACTCTGTGGTGATGAGATTAGTGGCAAAAAAAATCTTTGCTCTAAATCACCATAGATAACCTAAACTCTCTAAACCTTTGATAAAAGAAGAATAACATCTATCTAACAGGATTTTTGTCAAGATTAAATGAGATACGGCATAAAAAGTGACCAAAGTATGTCCCATGAAGGGTAAATATTCTAAATATTCAATAACTATGGCTGTGGTGGTAATATTATTGTAGATTGTCAACTTGCCAGAGAATATTGCCTGCATGCAAATGGATGAAATTGGAGAATATCATGCTAAGTGAGATAAGCCAATCTCATAAAACCAAAGGATGAATGATCTCGCTGATAAGCAGATGATGACACATAATGGGGGGGGTGGGAGGGGGGCAAGAATGGAGGAAGGAGGGACTGTATGGAGGGAAAAGAGGGGTGGGAGGGGGGGAGGAAAAAACAGAATGAATCAAACACCATTACCCTATGAAGATGTAAGATTACACAAATGGTATGCCTTTACTTCATGTACAAACAGAAACAACATGTATCCCATTTGTTTACAATAAAAATAAATAAATAAATAAATAAATAAATAAATAAAGGTTAAAAAAAATATTGCCTGCATGCCTAAATAGTGGAAGTTTCTGTTAGGCATCTGAATGCCACCTAAACTTAGAATTCAATTCACATATAAAAGTCTAATTCTGGTTATTTAAAAGCATACTAAACTGTCATGATTTTAAGTTTTTAGTCGCTCTGAGGGGAGTTAAAAGAAATTTTTAAAGAATGACAACGTATCAGAACATGATACATACATAGGTCAAGGTTAACGTCAATCTCAGTTAAGTCCTGGCGAAGAACTGCAATCCAAAAGTTCCCAGGATCCTCCTCAGAGTTCTGTTCACTAGTTTCACTGAGGCACCGTGTAAGGTAAGGAGGATGACCTTAACATGTCAAGCACTAGCCTTTACAGTGAAAAGCAAACACAGACAGGACCTACAGCTTAGACCTACAGCTACCCAGAGCATTTTCAGATACATATCTGAAAGGTAAAAAAAATCATAGGAGCTCCTTATCTCGTAGGACTTTCCCCTCTAAATCCACACAGTTCTAATAGTCGAAAAGTTCTTGCAGTTGAATCGAATTCCCCATCCTTGGAACAACTTCTACCACCTGCTAGAATGACAGGAAATTTGGTTGTTCCAACCAGCCTAAAGCATCTTCAGTTCCTTATTTATTGTGTGACCTGGGTCTTCAGGCAAATGGATATGTTCTCAGTCCACTTCCAGGTTTCTAAAGGGAGTAAGGACAAAAGCAGAGCCCTGAGGCAGGGCCTTCTTGTGCCACCTTCAGAGTAAAATCTTGAGTCCCACATTCTTTATTGGCAGTTCTCTAATTTGTTAGCAAGAAATCAGGGAAGACTGTTGAGTGCCTTGCTCAAGTTTAAAAAGACCTTGATTTGTTAAAATCACCTTATCTAGAAGTTGAGTCTTTTACCAAAAAAAGGAATGAGGAGTAGTTCATATACCTGTCCTTCTAGAACACATTCAGAAATTAGTCATCTCCCCTTTTCTATGAACTCACAAAGCATATGTTACTAATTTGCTCAAGTTTTACCCAGAAACTGGTGTCAAATTTACAAATCTCATTCATATTCTATTTCTCTCTCTCTTTTTGTAAATTGTGGTGTGTGTAGGGGGGATCTGCTTCTTCTTCTCTACTCTTTATCACTTCTCCAGAGTACAATTAATCCAGGCTGGATAAGAGAAATTGAAGCCAGAATTAAAGACAGACAGACAGGATAGATAGGTGATCAGGTCCAATCAAAAAAATGGAAGCCAGTCTGGATCCAGGAAGTTGGAGACCTCCCCTGGGAGATTGGAATTTCAATGTCTCCAGAGCCCTTTGATTACCAAGATTACCTGCCTATACTACCCCTCCCAAAAGGCTGCAGACAGGGAGTTGTTAATTAATGCCTCCTGGGCTGCTACCTGCCTGCATTACTCCTTTTGTCCCTTCCCCCTGCCCATCTGCTTCTCACCTCTTGGCCATCCCACTAGTGTCTCCTGGGCCTGGTCACATAGGAAGGAGAAAGATAAGTGGGAAAACAAAGGAAACTTGAGTCTATAAAAAGGGCGGGGCACTCTCCCTTCTTGGGATACCAGAATACCAGCCATGGCCCCCTTCTCCTCCTGGGAGAATTCTGTGTTACTTACCTTTAAATAAAACCTGCTCTATATGCTTGCCTCAGCATGCTTCTCTAATGTTCAAACTTCAACATTTGAAGAAGCAGAACTTGTCACTGATAACTAGGATATCTGAAGTATCTTATTTTTTCATTTTTTTACTTTTTTTTCATTATCTTTTTTTTCACAGTGCTATTTTTTTAAACAAAATTTTCA
Source organism: Sciurus carolinensis (assembly GCF_902686445.1). NCBI lineage: Eukaryota > Metazoa > Chordata > Mammalia > Rodentia > Sciuridae > Sciurus > Sciurus carolinensis. Next base: position 39,269,723 of record NC_062229.1, read on the forward strand.
TACATGTATATAAGGTAATAATGTCTGTCTCAATCTACCATCCTTTCCATTCCTACCCATTCCACCTCTCCCCTCACCTCCCCTATGTACAATCCAAAAAGTTTCTTATTCTTGCCTACCCACCCCCACTATGGATCAGCATCCACTTATCAGAGAAAACATTTGGCCTTTGGTTTTTGGGGATTGGTTTATTTCGCTTAGCACGATATTGTCCAGCTCCATCCATTTACCTGCAAACACCATAATTTCATTCTTCTTTAAGGCTGAGTAAAATTCCATTGTGTATATGTACCACATTTTCTTTATCCATTCATCTGTTGAAGGGCATCTAAGTTGGTTCTATAATTTTGCTATCGTGAATTGAACTGCTATAAACATTGATGTGGCTGTGTCATTGTCATATGCTGATTTTAAGTCCTTTGGGTATAAACCGAAGAATGGGTAACTGGGTCAAACGGTGAGTCCATTCCAAGTTTTCTGAGGAATCTCCATACTGCTTTACAGAGTGTCTACACCAATGTGCAACTCCACCAGTAATGTATGAGTGTGCCTTTTTCCCCACATCCTCACCAACACCTATTATTCCTTGTGTTCTTGATAATAGCCCTTCTAATTGGGGTGAGATGAAATCTTAGGGTGGTTTTGATTTGCATTTCTCTAAGTAGCAAAGATGTTGAACACTTTTTCATATGTTTGTTGATCGATTATATTTCTTCTTCAGTTCCTTAGCCCATTATTGATTAGGTTATTTGTTTTTTTGGTGTTAAGTTTTTTTGAGTTCTTTTTCTACCTTGGAGATTAGTGCTACATTTGAGGTCCATGTGGTAAAGTTTTTTTCCCATTCTGTAGGTTCTCTCTTCAAATTATTGATTGTTTTCTTTGCCAAGAAGAAACTTTCAGTTTGAATTGATCCCATTTATTGATTCTTAATTTTATTTCTTGTTCTTTAGGAGTCTTGTTAAGGAAGTCAGGTCCTAAGCAGACATGATGAAGATTTGGGCCTACTTTTTCTTCTATTAGGCACAGGGTCTCTGTTCTAGTGCCTAAGTCTTTGATCTACTTTGAGTTGATTTTTGTGTTGGATGAGAGAGGTTTACTTTCATTTTGTTACACATGGGATTTCCAGTTTTCCCAGCACCATTTGTTGAATAGGCGATCTTTTCTCCAATGTGTATTTTTGGCACCTTTTTCTAGTATGAGATAACCATATGAGATAACCATATTTATGTGGGTTTGTCTCTGTGTCTTCTACTTTGTACCGTTGGTCTACCTGTCTGTTTTGGTGCCAATAACATGCTGTTTTTATTACCATTGCTCTGTAGTATAGTTTAAGGTATCGTAGTGTGATGCCTCGTTTCACTCTTCTTGCTAAGGATTGCCTTGACTATTCTGGGTCTGCATTCCTGTCTTGTTCCAGTTTTTAGGGGGAATGCTTTCAATTTTTCTCCATTTAGAATGATGTTGGCCATGAGCTTAGCATAGATAGCTTTTACAATGTTGAGGTATGTTCCTACTATCACTAGTTTTTCCAGTTTTTTGAACATAAATGGATGTTGCATTTTGTCAAATGCTTTCTCTGCATCTACTGAGATGATCATATGATTCTTGTGTTTAAGTCTATTGATGTTCTAAGTTACATTTATTGATTTCCATATGTTTAACCAACCTTGCATTCCAGGGATGAACGCCTCTTGATCATAGTGCACTATCTTTTAAATATGTATTTTATATGCAATTTGCCAGAATTTTATTGAGAATTTTTGCATCTATGTTCATGAGAGATAGTGATCTGAAGTTTTCTTTCCTTGATGTGTCTAAGTATCTAGGTATCCTCTTTTGTAGTCTTTTCTTTCCTTGACATAGAAATATCCTTATCAATTCTTATTCTACTTTACAATTTGTCAAAAAACTCAGGTAAAAAAAAATTAAAAGTCCCGTCTTATTCATGTCACTTATTAGCATTTCACTGACTTCACACAATGTTCACTCTGCCTTCCATTTATGTAAATACGGTTTTATTATGATTTTAGAGGAGGAGAAGAGAGTCCACCAATACTCTTATTCTAATAACTGAAATTTTATTATTTTGGGGGTATCGGCAATTGAACCCAGGAGTGCTTTATCATTGAGCTAAATAAATCCCCTGCCTTTTTAATTTTGAGATAGGAACTCACTAAATTGCTGAGGCTGGTGCCTCAAACTTGCTGTCTTCCTGACTCAGCCATTCAGAGTCACTGGGATTATAGGTACGAGTCACTAAGCTTAGCTCCAATAACAAATCTTTATAGAATTTTAAATTGCTGTGGTTTAAAAGGCTTAAATAATTTTCTTTATTAAAAATCTTGTTTTATATTTTTGCTCTTATTCTAATTTTTGAAATCACACACACACACACACACACACACACACACACAGTTGAAATTCCTGAAGTAAATTATATAGAAAAGCAATAAAAAATTTATACCCTTACAACCACTGGCAAATATTACAAATATTTTTAACTATTTCTAGTTTTTTCCTTTACATAACTGACATACATACATGCATATATATACATACACACACGCACACATACCTACATACATATACATAAATATATATAATTCCTGTTGTTTTTTCATTTAAGGTCATGATTTCCTACATCAGTAGAGGTTCTTTGATAATTTAAGTGACATTATGTTCTACTACTGACATTTTCCTTATGTGAAAATTTAAAGTTTTGCCAATTTGTACTGTTATAAAAAATACTGCAATAAAATATTTATATATGAATCATTTTTCTTATTTTGCATTATGACCATCTTAAAATAGGTTTTCCCTAGCAAGAATCTAACATTTTTTTCCCACATTGTAAGGGTTTATTTTTGATTCAACCTTCAGTTAGGAAGAATAATTTGGGAATAAAAATGTTTATCCCAAAAAACAGTATGTGGGTAGTAAATTTCTGAATTCTTACTCATGACATGATACAGAGATTCTCTCAACCTCACCATAAAAAATAAATTGACTTACCTGAATTCTTGCATTATAATTCTTTCTCTTCAATATTGTTCAACATTGTTTCATTGGTTTTGGTAACATCCTATTAGAGTCTAGTGACATTAAATTTGTTTTCCTTCATTGGTACATTAGGAATTTTCTCCATCTAATTATTAGAGAATTTTTTTCTTTTCAATTTTGTTATCAAGAAATGGCATCTTTATATTGCACCCACATACATCCAATCTATTCACTGTAAATATCCAAGATCTTTTTCTTTTCCAAATCCAGAATGTTTCCTGTAATGACATCTTTGGTCATTGATTCTATTCCAGTGGTACTCCATTATTCCTCAAAAAATCCGTTAACTCTTATGTTCTCCATTTGTGACATTTTTATGTTAATGTTTTATTTCTCTTTATTCTAGTATATTCTAGAATACAATCTTCCTCCATATCCCTCATTTAGTATGTGGAATTCTTCATATACAGATAGAGGTTTTGGAGGGAAATGGGAAGAAATTGTCATTGTTTGCTAACCAAATAAGACTTTAAATAAAAAACACAGAAATTTCACAAAACTTAAGTTTATCAGCAGAATTTCTATGCAGCACATCAATGTCTTTGTTTATTGTAATTATTCACAATCATCTGATCAAAACAGACATTAGGGAACAAAATACATGAACACTCATAATACTATACGGTTCATTATACACACACATACGTTAGGAGATCATGCAGTAAAAGGCATAATTACTGCTTATTTGACCAAATATTCAGTGTTTTGACCTCCATCTCCAACCCCCACCAGCTGTAGTTTCCTCTGCTCAACCTCCTCCTCTGCTCTGTCCCACTTGATCTTGCCATTCCCAGCCCCACCATACCCTTCCCAGCCTGGTTGAGACCTGGTCATTTCTCCCTCCTTTATTATCTACTCTCTAACTCCCTGCTCATGTAATTCATAGAGAGATGACTAGGATTCAATTCCCCACCACACCCAACAACATTAACTTGCCTTCAAATGAAACTCAATTTCCATGGTTAAATTTACAGATCATTTGAAATTACTTGTTACCTTCTGATAACTTGTCCCACTCCATCTCCCCCCAGATACCTCCATCATCATCAATATTTTTCTCTCAGTTAATTTATATTGATTTTTTTTCTAGTGACTCTTTAGCTTATATCTCAATACCCATGGACAGGAAAGAAATTTCCTCTTAAAGGTGCATCCTAATTTAATAGCTTGATAATGCTGGGGGGAAAAATTCCTTTCTCATACTAAACCAAACTCTCCTTTTGTTTACTATTTAATCTGAGTTTTTTCTTCTCCTTAATAATATAGAAAACAAAACAACAACAAAATAAAAATCTTCATCAAATTCATTTTTCATGAAGTCAGCTCCTCAGATAAGTTCTTAGGAAACCAGGCTGTACCACACTAGAGAAAGACACTGTACTAAGTGAAAGAAGCCAGTCTCGGTTCTACACAATGGGATACCATTTACCCAGCATTTCAAAAAAGGCAACATCATGGGAACAAAAAATATATCAATGATAGCAAGGGGCAAGGATCTAGGGCTAGCAAATGGTATGTCTGACTGTGAACCGGCAGCAAAACAAATTCTTTGAGGTACTGAAATTACTCTTCATCCTGTTATGTTGTTACATTGCTGGTTACAGTAATCTATGCCTGTATTAAAACTCATGGAACTGTATACCAAAGGAAAAAGGTAAATACTACTTACATAATTTTCTTTAATTTTCAAAGAAAAAAAAAAACAAACTTTGGAATTTTCCCTAGAACTATATAGAATTTTAGAACATCTTTTCCTGGAAGCACAACCTGCTGGATTCCAAGATGAAAGGACTCTGTTCTATAATCTAGGAATCCATACCTAACACAACACTGAAGTATTCAAAATGTCCTACCTGACTGACATAACGCTGAATTAAAAATAAATATCCACAGTACTGTAGATGCATTCATCATCTCAGGGTTCTTGTTTCTAACATAAGTAGATGCTAGACCTACTATGATAAAAGAATCCTTGAGGGAAAAAATTACCACCCCTTATCCATCAGTTACAGAAGTGAGTTAAAAACTGAGAAGCTGAGAGCAGAGTAAAGACGGGACCCTGACCAAAATCCAAAGAACTCAAAGAGAAGCAAAGGGAGCCTCCAGTAAGGGAACTGAGGTTATAATCCTGAAGGGAGGCTCTTGGTGGACTCTTCAGAGCTGTAAAAAACCCACAGCACTCCCTTTTTAGCCTTTATCACACACACTAGCAAAGATATAATCTCTTGACTTTTCCAGAAAATAGCCATTTTGTTCTCCCTATCATTGTGAAGAAAGGGTAAACTTCCAAATATGTTTCCCTGATGCCAAAGAGTATTGCATCTCAACAAGAAGTACTCTACCACATGACAAGATGGTAAGTGATCCCTGTTTTGATCTGTAGAGGATTCATAGCCGGATTTAGGGAATGTTCTTTCTCCCAAGTAATTGCAATATCCATCTAATTCTGGCTCAAACGAACTCTTGTCATTCTGCTTATTCACACACCTACGTGAGCAAATGTAATTTCCTTGAGATAAAGTATGCTGGCTGCATTGGTAAAAAAGAAATAGGGAAAGTAATTATTCAAAAAAAAAAAGAGGAACAAAAGAATCCCAGGCTTGCTTATTAGTTCTTTGGTATGCAGCCATGTTTTGAGTCAGGAGCTTGTGTAAGTGCCTATCTTATTTCTGGCATAGAAAAAAAATATGTAAAACACAGTTTATGAAGGCCAAGATACATGTGATTTTCTTTTGATTAATTACCATAGGATGTTATGGAAGCTTTACATGTGTTTTTTGCAAAAGCATGGAATGATGAGAAATCTGTTTACCAATAAGCAGAGGAAAGTCAACAAAGATGAAAACATGACCTTTCATTATACATACACACACACACACACACATATATATATATACACATATATACATATACATATAAATATGATTTTAAATATATATGTGTTGTATTGTATATATATATATGTCAGTTTCTGAACACCCTTCCTCCCTTTAAGTAATTTCTTAGTTTATAAATTAGTGGGAAACAGAAACTGCTATTACTATAGATATTGCCGAAGACACTTTTCCAGCTCATTCACAATTAAGGAGAAAGCATGTGACCAACATTTTATCCAAAAGATGTACTCTTTAGACATGAGTTCAGAGTAGATCTTGGGTGGCATTCAGTGCCTGCGGTAATGAGGGTTCATGATGGTGCACTGATAGTCAAAGGCATCCATGGTAGAATGATTCCTTGGCAAGATTTGGTTTGAAGCATTTAGCTTCCAGTTACTTCTGCCTGTTTGCTGTCCTTCCAGGCAATTCACTGACTTCCTAATGGAGTCTCAATCAGTCCCTTTTTTGTTTAAGTTAGCTAAAGAAAGCTTTTATTGTTTGCTGTTTGCAACTAAGAACCCTACCAATATAATGTTCCCACCAATGATTCTTCCCATTACTAAAGTCCAGGGTTCCATTACTGTGTCCATCTCACTCTGGCAATTCGCCTTTTTACATACCTGACTCTTTTCTGTGAAGTCCTTGAGGATACCAATTCTGGTTTGCTTTTTCCTATCCATAATCTCAGCCTATAACATAGTTCCCAATATACAGAGACATTTCAAAATATGCATGGAAGTGAATAGTGCCATTAAAAATCCTTTTATTGTTTCCCAAATAGGTAATTCACCTTATCCTTTTAAGTTGAAATGGATATACTCTTTCATGTCTGTTCCAGGAGAGCTTTTATTATCTGCTTAGGAGTTTTACTTCTTTCTCTATTAGCTTTGGTAGAAGGACTGCATCTTAGTTAAACTTGGGTCTAGTGTTCAGTGAATAAATTATTGATGAATGTGAACACAGTTGATGAGCAGTAGAACCAAGCCTGGAAGTCCCACCCCCTGATCCTGATCCAGTCACCTTCCACACTCTGCAGCAGCATCACAAGTACCACGTGGGTCTATTTTCTCAGTGATGTTCATACCATCATGGCGACCTGTTGGCATTTAGAGGCAAACAATCCTCATATGAAGTACTTCTCCCAGATGCCTGATATAACTGAACAGATCCCAGAGGAGTATGGTGGCTTGGGATAAGTCATTTTAGAAAACCTGGTTGAAATTACAAAATCTATATCACTACAGTCATCAGCGGTAATATAATGATGTCTAGAATTTTATAATTTGTAGTGTATTAGCTCAAGTAATCTCAGCATACTGGAGGAAGATGGTAAATGTTTGCCAATCCACCTTACACAATGAAACACTCCTGCTAATTACCATATTTCACCACATAATTATTGCAGATTTTATGTCAATGTTTTTGCAGATAATTGGGGAATGGCCATAATATGAAAGTTTATTTAAAAAATTGTGCCAGTATTACTTAAAAAATCATTTATTACTAAACTGCCTTTGGTTCAAGATTAGAATTCATGGAATACATGAATATATATTAATGCATTTGTGACAATTATGTGCTGATAGATTGTACTTCCCCCAAACTGTCCCTTAGATTGACATCTTTTCAAGTGGGCAAGACACAAAGGGATGGCATGGGTTTTCTCTCCTACAAAATGGGTATGATTTCTTGCAGAGATTTAGTAGGCTATAAGTAGAAGATTTTCTGTGATAATGCATAAAGCACTCAGTGGGTGGTCCCAGAAGTAAATGGTTGTTACTATCATGCTTATTCTCAGGCATTAGGCTCAGTATATTATCCAAATTATTTTACAAAATATATCCAACAATCCTTCTGTAAGGTATTACCATTGTCCCCAAGGCACAGAGGAGAAAATTGAGACTTAACAGGAGTTAAGGAAACAGTCCCAAATCTCTCAGGCTGGATCCAGGATTCAAACTTCAATTTCTCTACTTCCCATGATCACCCACTGCACACTCCACCACATGCCCGGCCCTTTCCCCCTGCACGCCTCCAGCTTCTCTCCCCTGCTTCTCTCCGGCTCTGTCCCCCCAGATGGATGGATCCAGGGCACACGGATAATGAAGTTGCCTTGCAGCCCGTCACTCCATGACTCATGCAGCTGAATCACATCCTTGAACTCCTGCGCCTCTCCCCCTCCATCCGCCCTCCCGCACCCACCTGCTCTCACACCAGCAGTACAAATGCAGCCTCCCTCTGGCCCTGTGAACATGACAGAACCTCCCAGTTTATTTATCAGGAGCACCTTAAGCTTTTAATAAATGATCATTTCAGAAATACCATTTCGGAGATCTTTCGGAGGGCTATAATTGAAGATGGTATTGTCACTAGTGGCGATGGAAAGCTAACTGTATTTGTTTCTCTGCCCTCCTGTGTTCCCTTCAGGTGCCACATAAAAGCATGAAAAAATAGCTAAGCCTTAAGCCTCCCGGAGATCTCCTGAAGGGTAAACCATTTCTTTGTCACTCCCTGTTACAAGGTTGAGGCCATTCTTAAAACAGAAATGCCTACTGTAATGACTCACCGGTGGCTCCCTAATAGCCTGTTTTGTTGTTAAATGTCTCCTTTTACATGAGAAATCACTGTACCATTGCATCAATTGTGTGTCACTAGGCTACAAACACACCTTTGCCGCAGCTGATCTTTCCAGAAACAACAACCTCGGCCCACACGCACTGCTTGCTTTTTATTCTTCGTCTTACATTAGGTGACTTGCATCTAGACTCCAGTTCCTTAGGGAAGGAACTTTCTGTTATTTCTCCAACAGAAATCATTCTAGGAGAAAGCTGTATGTACAGGGAAGTAGCACATAAAGAAAACTACCTGGGAGCCAAAGCTAGAGAGTATGAGAAAATGCTACATTTTAAGAGATTACATATGTGATTATATAGTGAATCTGAATATTGCATTGATTTTAAATTAAAAATAAGGGTGTATTTTTAAACTGATAATTCACTCCAGGAGAGGTAATGTTTGTCCAATGTAAATGACTTTTCATTAGCAAACAAATTTCTACATAAAATAATAGCTTGAATATCTCCAGAATTATAGTGTCTCGGTCAATGGATTTAAATATGGTGAATTATAGAAAGAAAATAATGAAGTGGGGAAAAGCAATATGCAAATTATTACATATTATTTAAAAGTATCTAGGAAAACTTAAACCACCCTCTGCATGGAAGATGGACAAGAAAGATACACTGGAAAGCAGAGTGGAAAATGAAGGGTCAATTTATAAAGAAACAATTAACTGGAACTTCAAAAGATGTGTCTTGTTCCCCTGTACCATTCAGGTATAGAAAGACAGAATTAAAATCTTCTAGATTTTAACAACCCTGTTCCAGTCTTGAGACAAAAAGAATTAAGGATAATATGTACAGCAGGAGGTAGTTTCAACCTGTATTAGTCAGTATAGAATAGTCTATGCTACAGTAATGAACCAACCCCCAAATCTCCATGACTTCATGCCTATTATTTCTTACTCAAATTTTTCTGTAGTCCCATTGACTCTCCAAGGCCCTTCTAGTACTTACTCAGGGTACAGCTTGACTTACTGTGAACATGCTACCTGGAACACATGTCATCCAGGATTTCCAAGACTGAGGAAAAGAAAGCTGGGAAGGGAACAGGGTATTTTCACTGCTCCTATGGACTAAGTTGTATATCCTCAAAACTCATGTGTTGAAACTCTTAACTCCCAATGTAACTAGTTTTGGAGATGGGGCCATAAGGAACTAGTTAAAATTAAATGAGGTAATAAAGATAAATCCCTTATCTGATGGAGCCAGTGCCCTTAGAAGAGGAAGAGACACCAGAAAGCTTGCTCTCTTTTGATGCACAGAGAAAAGGACGTATGAGAACGTGGTGGGAAGGTGGCCATCCATAAACTACAGAGGAAACCCTAATCAGAAAATGGGTTTTATTGAGCACTAATCTCAACTGGCTACGCACCTGCACACATACACCCCAATTGAGAGCTGAACAAGCTCTGACATGGGGAAGAAGACAGACAGAGCTAGAAAAATAAGAGATCAAGAACCAATGGATAAAAGTCATCTGAGATGAATCCTCTTAAAATTAAGGGTAATTCTGAGAACAGAAGCCTTTACTTGTTTCTTTTCTGGAGATTTCTAAAATACAAAGTCACCATCCCCTCCCCCCTCAAAAAATCATTCATTTGCAAGGCACAAAGACTCCATAGAATGACATACTGGGGAAGTAAACTATAACTACCACCCCCAACTGACTCCCAGGGGCTTACCACTGTTAGAGCAGACTGAAAAGTTCTTAAGATACCTGCTACAATCTGAATGTTTGTGTCCCCCAGGATTCACAGGTTAAAAGCTGGTATTATTAAAATACAGGATAGGATTATTTTAATATTTTAAATATAGTATTATTTAAAATTGGGGGCTTTAGGAAATGATTCGGCCATGGTACCTCAGCTCTCACAAATGGTATTAGTGCCCTTATATAAAAGCATAAGGGAAGCTGTCACCCATTTTGCCATGTGAGGATACAGTTATCAGGTACCATCTATGAAGCAGAGAGCCTTCACCAGACATTTAATTGCCAGTGCCTTCATCTTGGACTTCCCAGTCTCTAGATCTATGAGAAATAAATTTCTGTTGTTTACAAATTATTTAGTCTAAGGTATTTCAGGTATTTCAAAGGAACTACAATGTGCCCCAAGATGGACATACAAATAAGCTCAGGGAGTAGGGTCAGTTGGTGATTCACAAGTTATATTGCTGAGGGGAACAGCAGCATTTTTTAAAAAGCTCCCTAATGTTCTACCCTGCAAGAGAGAGTTAACAGTTGGAGATGCTGACACAGAACTGGGATTTATAGCTTCAATAAGGACGATGGAATTCTACAATAGCAGAGGCCATGTGGCATTACTTAACAGACAGAGGTAAGATGGATGAAGTCACTGGGAGAGAAAGCAAAGCCAAAGTGGCAACCAGGGTGTCTTGACCTGCAAAGATCTGTGACTATAGCTAACAGACCATAGTACTGCTAAGAGCAGGATAGATGTCCACCTGTCTGTAGCATGTAAGGATATCCTCTGCTAAGTGAAGTATAAGTCATTGCACCTTGTATCCCACAGCTCTAAAAAAGAAGTACAGCATTCAGTGAGCCTCTGTGAATGTTAGAGGTGGCACACGCCACGCTTAGGAATATTGGCTTTAAGCCATTTATCAGGTGACTCAGAAAGGTACAAATTTTCAGTGACACTCAGAGTAAGAGAAAATTCTGCAGCAGTTCTAAGATGCAGTGCACGCTGTCCAGCTGCTCAGGCAGTATGACCCAATATAGGTGATGGTGCTGGAGGCATGTTGAATAACAATGCAATATATTGTCCCAGCAAAGCCTCAGTGGAAGGCTCAAGTTCATACCCTTTGTGTTCCAATGAGGCCATGCTTTCTGCAGGAGAAAATTGGTCATCATTTTAAAAACAGCTCTTGAAGTGCTAAGGATCCTGAGTAGAGTTTAAGAGCCTGACCAAAGACACCAAGAAATCATGTGCCTGGAATTGCCCATTTTGAGCTGATATTATCAGATGCTCTAAGTCACAATATCAGATGGCTGCAAGAGTAACCTATCATGGTTTGGAAATTCTACATTCAGGATCAGATCCAAGAAGGTCTAAAAGTCATCAATAACTTGCTGACCCAGACCTCCAAGCTCATACCTCTACCTTAATTGTACTGATGCCTCTCTCTTGAGTTGTACCTATGGCCTCAGAGGAACAGAGATGCTGCAATCAACTTTCAGAAGAAGCCTGGTTCTTTGATGGATTGCCTCTCTATGTTGGTACTACTTGAAAGTGTGGCCATGCTGTAGCCCCATCATAGGTGACCTTCAGGGAAACTGGTAAAGGGAAATATTCCTCGTAGACAAAGATGAGTACAGTACCTATGGTCATTCACTTTGTGTGGAAGAAGGAAAGACCTGAGGCGTAGAGTAACATTGAATTCTATCAGAGCAGTGCTGAATGACTTATCTGACTAGTAAGCTGCCTTGAGGGAAAAAGATATGAAGATCAGAAACAAATCTGGGGAAGAAGCAACCTGTGGAGAGGTAGGCAACCAATCAGAGGGATAATTGTGAAATCACCACCACCCAGGGCTTCCATAAAGGGCAACTGATAAGAATAGCAAAGATGAAGGTGAGGGATAGTAAATCTAGCCACCCCAAAAGCATACTTCTTTAGCATATTTTAAGATGCCTATTCAGAAGTACTGCAGACACAAGAATGACTGAAAAGCTGTCCTTCTGTAAAAGCTGTTTAGTAACCAGCAGATTCAGGCACTGTATTTTCTATCTGATATTCCCCATCAGTCTAAGAAAGTTTTTTTTTCACAGGAAGAAGACCCTGGGCTTCTGACACCTGCCCCAAACAGAGATGACCATTGGTGGCTATGGTAACCATAGTTCATGACTGTAGATGGCTCTGTGACTATACCCGAGAGTCCTCTTATCTACATGTGAAAACAACCTTTGTCTGGTGTATCTGCTTCTTTTTACCCTTTTCTAACCTGTCATCACCTCCCTCCATGAGTCCCAAATATCTTTTGGCACAGTTTGTAAGTTTCTAGCCAAACTTTCAGTCCAGTACTTTTTGCATGACTCCCATGTGTACCATTTTCCCTTTGTTAATCTATCTATTGCCAGATTATTTAATAGACTTAAATTATTAAACCTGCACTTCTCACAAAGGTTATGTATAGGTCAAACAGAATGGGAATCCTTCTTTGAAGTTCAGCGCTGAGTGCTCAACCTGCCAGAAGCAGAGTTCAGTGCTGAACATCCAGTGTGTTCTGTGGAGACAAACCATTTACTGGCAGACTGACTTATCAAACAACTTCCACCTGGATTTTTACTTAGTAGAATTAATATCCACTCTAAATATAGGATTGCTTTCCTAGCCTGCAGCCCCACTATCAGCAACACTGTCCAAAGACTAGTAGGATCTAGTAATTTATAGAATCATATCCCACTAATCACCTCAAAAAAAGAGATCCATTTTATGGCAATAGAGGTGCAATGATAGGCATTTGACCACGTGATCCACTAAGCCTACCATATATTACATTGCTCAGAAATAATCACTCTGATGGTATGATGAAACTGAAGTCTCAAGATAAGGTCTACCTCAGGGACAATAACCAATGAGCTTGAGAAACTCTCTGGAGTTTAGCATTAAAGGAATGACTGATATACAAGGTGCTGTGTCCCTAAAAGTTAGAATTAACTGTAAATGGAGAATTTCAGAAACCATGGTTCAACAAAGGTAAAACAATTGAGGTCTCACATCCCGTACAGTTTCCACATTATCCATCCACACCAGCACTGAAGTGAGGGGAATCTAGAATGAAAGGTGAATAAAGGAGGTGAATATTAATTATGGCTCCAAATGAGTTGCAGAAGTAGCAGATGAATCTTGTCCCATGATCTCTGTTAAGTCTTATAGGATGGGGAGGATGGTGAACACAACTTTAAAGTTGCTGCAACTGATTAAACATAATGGAGGGTACAGAAAGACTGAAGTGCTTCAAATGGATGCAATATACTGAATAGCTCTCATATCCTAAATCACATCTTTACTGCAGCCATTTATTCCAGCAGTTAATACATCAACTAGCTTCATGGTTATACATGATAGAACCTCACTTCAGCTGCACTGTCATTTCTCTGCCTCTGCATCTGTATGAATTCACTTGAAAATATCTTCAAGATTTTCTTTGTGTATAAAGTTTCAAAATATTTTCTAATGATTTTATGGATCTCTGTAGTTCCTAGAGATAAATGACGTACCTGACCTACCCAAATTAAACCATGGGGATATACAAAACTTAAATAGAACAATATCAACTAAGGAAATTGAAGAAGCTATCAAACACTTTCCAACAAAGAAAATCCCAAGATCGAACAGATTCTCATCTGAGTTCTACCAGACCTTAAAATAAGAACTAACACATAGCTTCCTCAAATTATTTGATGAAATAGAAAAGGAGAGAACACTAACATATTCATTCTATGAAGCTAGTATTACCCTGATACCAAAACCAAAGACACAAAGAAAATTTCAGGTCAATATCCCTGATGAACATAGATGTAAAAATTCTTAATAAAAAATTGGCAAATCTAATGCAAAAGTATATTTAAAAAGGAGTGCACCATGATCAAGTGGATCTCATTACAGGGATACAAAGTTGGTTCAACATATGCAAATCAATACATGTGATTCATCACATATATAAAGTTAAGGACAAGAACCCGCATGATTATCTCAATAGATGCAGAAAAAGCATTTGACAAAATATAGCACCATTTATACTTAAAACACTAGAGAAGACAAGGATAGAAGGAACTTACCCTAATTTTGTAAAGGCTATATATGACAAATCCTAGACCAATAGTGAATGGAGAAAAACTCAAAGCATTTCCTCTAAAAGCAGGAACAAGATGCCTACTCTTAAACTCCATTTCTACACTGTCCTCAGAACATTAACCAGAGCAATCATGGCAAAAGAAGGAAATTACAAATAGGAAAAGAGGAGGTCAAGTTATCCCTGTTTGCTGATGACACGATCCTATATTCATAAGACCCAAAAACTCCATCAGAAGACTTCCACACTTGATAAGAAAATTTAGTAAAGTAGTAGGATAAAAGATCAACATACATAAATCAAATGCTTTCCTATACTCCCATGATAAATCTTCTGAAAAAGAATTAGGTAAATAATCCCATTCACAATAACCTAAAATAAAATAAAATACCTGGGAATTAATCTAATAAAGAATGTGAAAAACCTCTATAATGAAAACTACAGAACACTGAAGAAAGAAACTGAAGAAGACCTCAGAAGATGGAAAGACCTCCCATGTTCTTGGATAGGCAGAACTGATGTTGTCAAAATGGCCATACTATCAAAAGCACTATACAGATCTAACACAACCATTAAAATGCCAATTGGAATTAGAAAAAGCAGTACTCAAATTCATTTGGAAAAATAAGAGACCCAGAATAGCCAAAGTAATTCAGAGCAAAAGAGTGATTCTGGCATCACAAATCAAGAGCTGAAATTGTACTACAGATCTATAGTAACAAAAACAGCATGGTACTGGCACCAAAACAGGCATGAAGACCTATGGGACAGAAGACATGGAGATAAACACACATAAATACAGTCATTTGATACTAGACAAGGCACTGTAAACATACATTGGAGAAAAGATGGTCTTTTTAACAAATGGTGCTGAGAAAATTTGATATCCGTATGTACAAGAATAAAGCTGGATCTCTATCTTTCACCCTGCACAAAAGTCAACTTGAAGCAGACAAAAGGCCTAGGAATTAGACCAGAAACTCTGTAACTACCAGAAGAAAACAAAGGCCTAACACTCCAACTTATTGGTATTGGAACCAACTTCCTTCACAAAACCCCTCAAGAGCAAGAAGTAAAACTAAAAATCAACAGAAGGGATGCCATCAAACTAAAAACTTCCACACAGCAAAGGAGAGAATTAAGAGCATTAAGAGGGAGCCTACAGAACAGAAGAAAATCTTTGCCAACTACTCCTCAGATAGGGCATTAATATCAAGAATACATAAAGGACTCAAAAACCTTACCACCAAAGGAACAAATAACCCAATTAATAAAAGGGCGAAAGAACTAAACAGACATTTCTCAAAAGAAGAAATACAAATGGCCAACAAATATATGAAAAATGTTCAACATCTCTAGCAATTAGGGTAATGCAAATCAAAACTACATTGAGATTTTATTTCACTCCAGTCAGAATGGCAATTATTAAGAATACAAATAATAAGTGTTGATGAGGATGTGGGATAAAAGGTACACTCATACATTTTTGTTGGACTGCAAATAATAGTGTAACCACTCTGGAAGGTAGTAACAAGATTTCTCAAAATACTAGGAATGGGATCACAGTATGACCTACTTATCACACTCCTAGGTCTATATCCAAAAGATCTAAAATCAGTATACTTACAGTCACACAGCCACAATCAGTGTTTTTAGCAGCACAATTCACAATAGCCAGACTATGGAACCAACCTAGATGCCCTACAACACATGAATGAATAAAGAAGAATGTGGTATACATCCATAATGGAGTATTACTCAGTCAGGAAACAGAATGAAATTATGTCATTTGCTGGTCAATGGGTGGAACAATGGTGAATATAATGCTATGTGAAATAAGCCAGACTCAGAAAACCAAAGGTTGAAGTTTTCTGTGATATATGGAAGCTACTCTAAAATTAGGAGAAAGAGAAAGGGAAAAAAAAAAAAGAAGAAGAAGAAAAGAAATGGGAGGGGGAAATTCTATCAAAATAAAATAAAATAAAGATCAAGGGAGTAGAAAGGGACTGAGGGAATGAACAAGGGATGGGATAAGGGAAAAACAGTGGAATGAAACTGACCTACTTTCCAATGTACATATATGAATATACTACAGTGAATTTCATCATTATGTATATCCACAAGACACTAATCTTACAAAAAAAAAAGTAAATAGATCAGTAGAGTAGAGGAAAAGGAATAGGGGCAGATTAAGGGTAAGTATTGGGGATTTAATTGGAACAAACTCTATTCCATAAATTTATAATTATGTCAAAATGATTTCTTTTGTTTTGTTTAACTATTATGAACCCATAGAAAAAGAAGAAAAAAAAAAGAATTCACTTGGCACTCAAACACAAAAATCATGAAAGTATAAAGAAGGTAACAATTTATTGGAAAACCATAGAAAAATAGGGGATGAAAACTGGTAGGTGAATAAATGCTTCCCTCTTTTGACTCTTTGGTACACATTTCTGAAATACAGCCCACTTGGTCTTCCATAGGGGTATGGCATAATCTAGCTGATAGGTAAGAGAGAGAAATGAGCAGCAGGAACTTGAGGTTAAAGGGAGAATTCAATAAAGTGGGTCTACTGCAATGACCCCCACATTCTTCTTTTTTTAAAACCAATTTACCTGTAGCCCTGCCTGGCCTAAGTCAAAAGGACAAGCTATATCCCTCAGCAAACAACTTATTACCTGAAAGAGAAATGCAAGGCCAAAAGGTTCCCACATACTGATAAGAACACAGTTCCCCTAGATGGGGAGATTTTTGTGACCTTTACAGAGATCAGATTCCAGAACTCAGGAAGATACAATAATTAAAAGAAAACCCCCTAACCATAAAATCTGTAAGAACAAGTTTTAATTAGAAGTAGTCAGCATGGGCCAGAGTGACCCAGAGTTGCCTGGATCTTTAGCATGTCTCCCCTTCATGGTCTAAGACCATGTACAGTGGGGACTTGGAAGTCTGGTGCAATCCTAATGCCAGCCAAATGTCAAGAGGTACTGCAGAACTCTCTGGAATCTTCCCTGGGGACCCCAGTAAAACAGATCAGGAGGGATACACCATCCCTTTCCTCTCAGAGAGGGTCCATTCCCTGAGAGTGTCCCCTTTTTCTCTTTTCCTAGCCATTCCAATAAACTCACATGACCTACTCTCAGTGATATGTCTAAAATATTTCCAACATGATCACAAACCGGGTAACTGAGGGCCTCCATGGCTGCCTCAGCTCTGTGGCAAGCTCTTGATCTGTAACAGCCACAGTTTCCTATACTGCTGATCAACTAAAGATTGTACTCTTCCTGGTTCCTTCATTGGTAAATTCTACCAAATATTTAAAGAAGCAATATTACTCTTCACAAATTCTTCCAAAAAAATAAAAATAAAAGAGGAGAAAGTATATCCCAAAGCAATCTTTGAGACCAGTTAGTAGCCTTAGACCAAAGCCAGAAAAATAATATCGCCAGAAGAGAAACCTTCAGACAATATCCCTTCTGAATATAGATACCAACATAGTCCAAAAAACTCAGTATCTAACCAAAGCCAGCAACATATAAAAAAGACAACAAACCATGAACAAATAGGATTTATCCTAGGAAAGTGTTTTATACCAGAATGTAGGTTAATATCTAAAAATCAATCAGTGGTAATTTAGCATATCAATAAAACAAAGAGGCAAAAATCTCATGGTCATCCCAATAAATGCAGAAAAAGCACTTGACAAAAAACAAAATCTTAAATGATTCAAAGATTCAACAAAGTCAGTGTAGAAGGAGGGAATTTTCTCAGCATGAGAAAGTGTATCTATGGAAAATCCACAGTTAGTAGTAGAAAATGGGAGCTTTTCCCCTAAGATTGGGCCCAAGACAAAGATGTCTACTCTCTTCATTTCTACTGAACATTGTATTGCTTGATGGGGCAATTAGGCAAGAAAATGAAATAATTCAAATTAATAAACATTTTCACCAATGTTGCAAAATATAAGATTATCATAAAATGTACAGTGGTATTTCTATACACTAACAGTAAACAATCTAAAAATGAAATTAAGAAAATTATACTTACAATAGCATTAAATAGAATAAAATGCTTAGGAATAAAGTATTTTCATAAAAGAAACGTAAAACTTATACTTTTGAAAATGTTGAAAGTTATTTAAAAAAAGAAAATCTAAACAAATGGAAACATTTATGTTCGTGAGTCAGAGGACTCAAGATTAAGATGGCAATATCACCAAAGAGATTTAGAGAATCAACACAATACCTATCAAAATCCCAATTGCATTCTTTGAAAAAAAAATTGCTAAAGAAATTGACAGGATAATCCTAAAATTCAAGGGTCCCAGAAGAACAAAAAAACCTTGAAAAATTTGAAGTACTCACTCTCAGCTGAAGTCCTCTTAAAGTTGGAGAATTCACACTCTCAATTTCAAAACTGACTAAATAGCAACAGAAATCAAGATCACAGCACTGCACAAAGGCAAATCTCCCTCTCCCTCCCTCCATAATGTCTATTTTTATCTCTCTCTCTCTCTCTCTCTCTCTCTCATAAAACTGAGACTCCAGAAATAAACCACAAACTTATGGTCAATTAATTCTTGAAAAGGGTGCTGAGACAAATCAATAAGGGAAAGAATAGTGTGTCAATAAATTTAGTTCTGAGACAACAGGAGATGCACCTGCAAATGAATAAACTTGAATCCTTTTCTCACACATAATACATAAAAATGAACTCAAAACGAAACAAAAAAGTACCTCAATATAAGACCTAAAACTACTGAAGTCTAAGAAGAAAATACAGGAATGCATCTCCATAACCTTGGGTTAGGCAAAACCCTAGATTTAACACCAAAGCACAATGGACAAAAAGAGAAAGAGATAAACTGACCTTCATCAAAATTTAAAACTCTTGTCCCTCAAAGGATACCCTCAAAAAAGTGAAAAGACAAACCAGAATGGGAGGAGGTATTGGCAAATCATATATTTGATAAGTCATATCAGATAAACATTCTAAGACTCTAATAAGTCAATGATAAAAAATAACCCAATTATAAAATAACCAAATGATCTTAATAGACATTTCTCCAAAGATGTCTAAGATACTCAAGATAATAAACCATCAGGAAAAGGTGAAACAGTGTGCTACCACTTCACACCAACCCAAAGACTGAAATAAAAATGACAGGTAGTAACAAGTGTTGAAGATGTAGAGAACTTGGAACGTGCACACTACTAATTGGAATATACCAGTTCAACCACTTTGAAAAACAGTTTGGCCATTCCTCAAAAGGCTACACAGAGTTACCATAGGATCCAGCAATTTCACACTTGCGTATATACCCAATAAAACTGAAAACACATGTCCACACAAAACTTGTACACAGTGTTCCTAGTAGCATGGTTCCTTATAGCCAAAAACTAGAAACAATCCAAATGTCTAACAGGTGAATGAATGAAAAAAATTTAGTTAATTCATACAAGGGAATGTTGTTTAGCAATAAAAATATATGAAACCCTATTCAAGGAATGAAACTTGAAAACATTGTGCTAAATGAAATAAGTCAGTCTTATGTGATTCCAATTATATGAATTATCTACAATGGGCAAGTCCATAGAAACAGCAAGTGGATTTGGGGTTTCCAGTGTGAGAAAGAGAGTGGGGGATGGGAAGTAACCACTAATAACTCTTTTAGGAGTTATGAAAAAAAAAATGCTAAACTTTCATTGTGATGGTGGTTGCACAACTCCATATGAAAAACTACTGAACTCTACACTTTAAACGTGAGAATTAAATGACATGCAAAGTATATCTCAATAAAATTGTTATTTTTTTTTAAAGGAAGAAAACTAAGAAACTAAAAATGAATGCAGGCTTGCATGGCTTCTTCCTCCATTCCTGTCTTCCTCTTCCCAGCTCTTTACTCCTGTTGTCTGGATCAGCCCCATAATAAACTAGTAGCAGGTGAGCCCTGATGCAGGTTCTCATTTCTGAAGGTGATACTGGTGTATTTCTCCTTGGAGAAGGAAAACGTCAGAAGGCAACACCACTACAAGCATTATCATCTAGGGGAGTCACAGGTGAATTTAGGGCAAGATGATGCATTGACATTTAATTTAATTTTGATAACACTGGTATCAAAATGAAGATACGTTTCCCTTCCTCATCACCAACAGTCTTGAGTTCTGGACCTAGACACCTTTTTTTTTTTTTTTTTTTTTTTTTTTTTTTTTTTAAAGGACAAATTCATGTTGTTTCTGTTACAAAGAGTTCTTGGACATTCAGACAACTGATAACTTCTCAACATTCCACGGAGGAGAGATAAACTGATGGGAGAAACTGCAGAATAGATGGAACTGGTTTGATTCTGGAAATGCAATGGTACAGGTTCCCTAAAGGCAAACATACACCTGCTACTGTGCAGAGTCTAGAGCAGGAATCTATAAACATCTCCTGTAGCAGTCTGGAGAATAGATATTTTTGGCTTTGTGGGCTATAGGGGCTCTCTTGCAATAACTCATCTCTGCATTGGTAGCAGGAAAGCAATCTAAAGATATTAGAACAATAAGAAACTGAATGAGTGTAGCTGTGTTCCAGTGAAACTTTATTTGTGGAAAACAGATTTCTTATGATGGAAATGTGAATTTCTCACAATTTTCATGTGTTGTGAAACATCATCCTTCTTTTAATCTTTTTTACAACTATTTAAAATTAAAACAATTCTTAGCTTGTGAGTCCTATAAAAACAGGTAGTAGGCCTGATTTGGCCCACAGGCCGGAGTTTGTCACACTCCCCTCTGCAGTAACAACTTGTAGGAGAAGGTGATTGAGAGACAGATTGGAGATCTGAGAAAAGGGTACTTTGTTCACATATGACATAAAAAGAATACTGCCACTCATCTTGTGTGGACAACACAACCTAGGACAATGTGCACCGGACTTAGTAGTGTTAACCAACAACTTAGAAACTGGGATTGCATTTGCTGGGATGTGTGCATGTGTTCATGTGTGGAAATTCCTATGGAATCAATCGCCAATGTTTCTGGGACCCAGACAAAAGGAAGAAACCCCCAGGTTCTGCAGAAATCTGCAGATTCTTCCATCTTGGACTCTTTTCTTTCATGAAGAAGCTTAAAGTATATTTCATTTCCTTAAATTTTAAAAAAGTTCTAGGTTGGTTGCACCAGTGATAAACATAGGCATCATCTCTAATGCTAGGGTTTCTATACACCTTCAGAAAAATGTGGATGTGCCTTATCCTGAAGGTTAACCCTGAGGAATGCTTCTCCATACGCTCAAGGAGGAGGCTAGAATTGGAATCCAGAGACAGAAACTCTTAGCTTAAGAAAGTATTGAATATCCGTGTAAAATAACCTTATTTTTTTTTCTCAGCTAAATCTGTTTACTGCCAGAGGAGAGCAAACAGGTTCCCTCCAAGACTTGAAGCATAGCCTAAAGCAGTCTGCCATAAGGACAGAATTCCTTTGAAACCTAGTTTTATGTTATAAATCCATATGAATTTATATTCTACTACAAAACACAGCTATGTGTTTGTTTTAATATAAAAATAGAATGTTAAACTATTTACCTTCAAGGAAAACTGGAACTCCTTTTAGATGCATGGAGTTTATCCTGTAGCTTTGAGAACCCCCAGCAAACCACCTCATTCCCGGTGGGTACATGCAGCCATCTGTGCATGAGGAGCATACAGCTCAGCAGGCCACATTTTTTTCACAGTTCCACTCAGGCACTGAACACACACTTTTTAATAGTGGGACATAATTGAAATGGGTTTAGAAAGTCTATGATATGTTAGAGTGTGCTAGTTCTCAAAGTGTGACCCCAGGACTAGCTCCAACAGAATCACCTAGGATCTTATTAGAAATACAAAAATCACAGCCTCATCACATCTACTGACTCAGAATATCTGAAAGTGGGACCCATCATCTGTATTTAAAAAACCCTCCATGCAATGATTCCAACACTTGCTCAGATTTTAGGGTAATTGCTCTTAGAGGAAGGAGTATGAAGAAGCCCTAAGAACTTGGTAAAATTAGCTGTGTTTGTGGAAGGCTCCATGACCTCTCTGTCTCCTGCTCCCCATCTCTAACATGGGGATCCTCCTTCCTCCCAGGACTGCCTTGACAATGAAATCATACCTACTGGGACAGACACACAATGCCAGGCTCATTACCCAATGATCTGATGATGCAGATTCAGCCTGAATTTTCTCTTTCTAGCTCTTTCAAATACTAAAATAGAGGTGCATAAGTACATTTGGATGAAACCATCTATCTATATCCAGGAGAAATGCTGCTGAAATATTTCTAAGACATCATGGCAGTGCCCATTCCTCTCATTGGCATAATTTACATATTTCTGGCTTCAAGCATATGTGATTTTAAAATCAGGTAATTATGAGAGTTGGAAATATTTACGCTCAAAAGTACTGGTGACAAATCAATTTTCAAGCAGCATATTTTTTCTTTTGATTTTACGAGTTCCTCTGGGAGCATTCATTTATAAATGATCTAATTCCAAGGGGCCAAAAATCTCAGAAATATCAGCTTCAAAGAAGAGCAAATTATAAAGGGTAATACTTCCTTCTACATTGCAAATTAAGAAAAGAAACACTTTACATTTTCCTTCTGTTTTCCCACAAAAAGCATAGATTACACCCAGTTCACTTTTTTTCCATTTTTTTTATTAACCCGTTTATTTGTTCAAACTTCTCAAAATATCTTTGCATACTTATCACAAGACAATCAATTCAGTTCCACAGAGAAAATGAATAGAAATACAGAATATCTTTAGGATGTGCAGAGGGGTGTTATGTAAGTATGCCATTTTCCCCATGCTGCTTCTTTTTAATGCTGATATTGAAGAATATTTTGTAGAGAATGCCTCAGTCTCTCCTACATAGACACAAGCATATATATACGTGTGCTCCTATATGCTTGCCCTTTCCCAAAGTCACATGCATAAAATCCACTTTCTACACAATTAGAGCAGGTCTTAACACAGACTCCCAAACATTGAACTTGCAATATTTGGGGAAGAATTAAATGGAAGCTTAACTTGTCTCTAAAAATAGGTGAAATACCCCAGATAATTTGGAGTAATTACTTGGGTATACTTTGGGATGAGGGTATATCTTAACTTTTAAGAAAACATTCAAATATATTCAGCACAGCAATAGCATAGAGTAGAAATAATTTATAAAACATTGGTAAACTGATT
This sequence comes from Sciurus carolinensis, assembly GCF_902686445.1. Taxonomy (NCBI): domain Eukaryota; kingdom Metazoa; phylum Chordata; class Mammalia; order Rodentia; family Sciuridae; genus Sciurus; species Sciurus carolinensis. The sequence goes on from NC_062229.1 coordinate 39,293,316, forward strand.
CTGAATTCTTCTTTATTCTTCAGAACTAAGCCCCAAAGAGCCTCCAATAGACAAAATCTTGCTGAACTGTTTCTTACATAGAACTTGGTTCTGCATATAAAGCTTGTGTTACATCATCTTGTCACTAATTTACATAATTATCCCTAAAACTTAATGGGTTTACGATATTTAAGAAATAAGATGAATCTGCCTAATTATTTGACCAAGATTCAAAGAGAGTAAAGTTACTAAGCCTAGAACTTGGGATCTAATGGTGGTGAGTGGCCTTCTAGAATATTCTCCTGCAGCACTATACACTACTAAAAAATAAATCGAGGACCACTGAAGACATAAAAGAAAGGAAGGAAGAGGAAGAAGAGGATGAAGAGGAGGCAGACAAAGAAGAGTTGTTGCTGAGTTTATTACCTTACCAATTAAGAAAAGATTCTCACAGAATGGTGAGGAGTAAGAAGACAGAGGAATCTGGGTTTCTAAGAAATAGGAAGGGGGGTGGTTTAGGTGATTTAGCTAATTAAGAATTGCAAACTACAACCCTTAATGAGTTAGGGACAGGATGAGTTTGTAAGTCTGTGCACAGTTAATAAGACTTCCGGATCTGAAGTAAAAAAGAGTCTTCAATTAGATCCTGAGAGGGAAACAAATTAGAGTCACTCAGTCATGGGCCATAGCATCTTCAGTTACCATGAAACACAGGGTTTTCACACAAATGCATTTACATAGCCTTGATGGTGAAATGATTTTGTTATAATTCTGAGGTAGTAAAACAGGTTCATTAACACTTGGTCTCTAAAGCCAGGCTGCCTTGGACATGAACCACACCTCCACCGAGCATCAGCTATTTGACATTATAGTGTAATCTCACTCAGTTTTAGTTTTTGCATCTATTAAACAGCAAGAATAAATGATACATGGTGGTTGCAAGAATTACAGTAATTAATACATTAGTGCATAATTATTACTAAATAAATGCTAAACATGATTAGAATTGGCTTTCTTGTGGGACCATGGAAAGCTGTTGATAGATAAGTGGTATCTTTTTTTTTTTTTCCAATCTTTCCCAAGAGAAAGATTCTAGGTTTGGAAAGTAAATACAAATATTCAATCAACATTGATTCATTCATTCAACTGCTTGCATCTATGGAGTGCCTATGAGTACATGGCCTGCCCATCAGTGCCCACGGCATAACGGGAACACATACACATACACACACACGCACACGCACACACACACACACACACACACAGATAATTAAGAACTTGTGTTCAGAGGACAAAAATATGACATCATGAAAAAAAAAAAAATAGGTCTATTTTATCATTGGGATGGTCAAGAGAGCGAATTCCGGCGATCCAAGATGGTGGACTAGAGGGTGACTGCATCTCCAGTCACTCCAGAACCCAGGATTCAAGAAGGGGAGGCATTGAGAGACTTGGACTAAAATAGAGCCACAGGGTGAGTCTCCCCAACCGGGTGAAGCTTGGCCTGGGCAGCAAGCCCGGGTAGAGGTGGCTTATCAGAGTAGGGCAGGGCAGCTAGAGTCTTCCCCAGGCAGCCCTGCACACTCCGGAGGTGGGCTCCTCCCACACGACCAGTTTCTCCAGGTTCTCGGAGCAGGCCCCCCAGTGAGAGCCTTTCAGAACCAGCTCCAAGTCCTGGAGCCAGCATGGTGAGCTCCGACCCGCAAGCAGCTTCAGGGACCAGGACAAGGCAACCAGGGACTTCCCCAAGCAGCCCAGCGCCCTCCAGAGGGAGGTGCCTTTCAAGGCACCTTCTCTGAGCAGACCGCCCAGTGAGAGCCTTTCTACACAGAGCCAACCACAAGTCCCCGAGCCAATGGAGTGCTCCGACTTGCAGGTAGCCTCTGGGATCAGGGCAGGGCAGCCAGAGACTTCTCCAGGCGGCCCTGACCCCTCCGGCCGCAGGCTCTTTTCACGGGGTGATCCAAGATGGCGGACTAGAGGGTGACGCACCTCCAGTCGCTCCAGAATCCAGGATTCAAGAAGGGGAGGCATTGAGAGACTCAGACTAAAATAGAGCCACGGGTGAGTCTCCCCCACGGGGTGAAGCTCGGCCTGGGTGGCAGGCATGGATAGGGGCAGCTTATCAGAGCAGGGCAGGGCAGCTAGAGCCTTCCCCAGGTAACCCTGCACACTCCTTCAGTGGGCTCCTCCCACACGGCCAGCTTCTCGGAGCAGGTCTCCCAGTGAGAGCCTTTTCACACAGAGCCAGCTCCAAGTCCTGGAACCAGTAGGGGGCTAGGGGCAGCTTTCTTCGGAAGCACTGCATTATCAAGTCCCTCCAAGACTTCAGGCTACTGAAGGATGGGAGGTGATACACTGGAAATTTACAGGGACACTATAAGCCAATAGGGGAAATCTGCAATATCTCAGATTCCCACTGATATCTGACCAATATGAGAAAACAAGGGAAGAAAATGTCCCAAACAAACCTAGATACTACATCAATAAAACCCAATGACAGCACAGCAGAAGAAATGTCAGAAAGGGAGTTCAGAATGTACATAATTAAAACAATCAGGGAAGCAAACGAGGAGATGAAAGAGCAAATGCAGGCATTGAGGAGGAGATGAAAGAGCAAATGCAGGCATTAAATGATTGCACCAATCAATAGTTAAAAGAGCAAATACGGGAAGCAAGAGATCATTTCAATAAAGAGTTAGAGATACTGAAAAAAAAAAAAAAACAGAAATCCTTGAAATGAAGGAAACAATAAACCAAGTTAAAAACTCCATAGAAAGCATGACCAGTAGGACAGAACACCTGGAAGACAGAACCTCAGACACTGAAAACAAAATATTTAATCTTGAAAACAAAGTTGACCAAACAGAGAAGATGGTAAGAAATCATGAACAGAATCTATGAGAACTATGCGATATCATGAGAAGGCCAAATTTAAGAATTATTGGGATTGAGGAAGGCTTAGAGAAACAAACCAAGGGAATGAACAATCTATTCAATGAAATAATATCAGAAAATTTCCCAAATATAAAGAATGACATGGAAAACCAAGTACAAGAGGTTTACAGGACTCCAAATATACAAAATTACAATAGACCCACACCAAGGCACATTATTATGAAAATACCTAACATACAAAATAAAGACAGAATTTTAAAGGCCGCGAGAGAAAAGAATCAAATTAAATTCAGGGGGAAACCAATAAGAATATCAGCAGATTTTTCAATCCAGACCCTAATACCTAGAAGGGCCTGGAACAACATATACCAAGCCCTGAAAGAAAATGGATGCCAACCAAGAATCTTATATCCAGCAAAACTTACTTGCAGATTTGACGACAAAATAAGATCCTCCCATGATAAACAAAAGCTAAAGGAATTTACAAAAAGAAAGCCGGCATTACAGAACATTCTCAGCAAAATATTCCATGAGGAAGAGATGAAAAACAACGATGCAAATCAGCAACAGGAGGAACTAGCCTAAAGGAATAGCCAAATAAAGGAGGAACCAAATCATGTCAAAAAACAAAAATGAGTCAAATGACTGGGAATACAAATCATATCACAATAATAACCCTGAATGTTAATGGCCTGAACTCATCAATCAAAAGACATAGACTGGCAGATTGGATTAAAAAGAAAAATCCAACAATATGCTGCCTGCAAGAGACTCATCTCATAGAAAGAGATACCCACAGACAAAAGGTGAAAGGATGGGAAAAAACATACCATGCACACAGACACAGCAAAAAAGCTGGAGTATCCATCCTCATTTCAGATAATGTGGACTTCAAGTGAAAACTAGTCAGAAGGGATAAAGAAGGACCTTTCATACTGCTTAAGGGAAGCATAAATCAGCGAGACATAACAATCATAAATATCTATGCCCCGAACATTGGCTCATCCACATACGTCAAACAAATCCTTCTTAATTCCAGAAATCAAATAGACCACAACACAATAATACTAGGCGATTTTAACACACCTCTCTCACCACTGGATAGATCTTCCAAACGAAAATTGAATAAAGAAACCATAGATCTCAATAACACAATCAACAATTTAGACTTAACCGACATATATAGAATATACCATCCAACAAAGAACGAATACACTATCTTCTCAGCAGCACATGGATCCTTCTCTAAAATAGACCATATATTATGCCACAAAGCTACTGTTAGCAAATACAAGAAGATAGAGATACTACCTTGTACTCTATCAGATCATAATGGATTGAAATTAGAAATAAATGACAGAATAAAAAACAGAAACTTCTCCAATACCTGGAGATTAAATAATACACTATTATATGATGAATGGATAACAGAAGACATCAGGAGGGAAATAAAAAAATTCTTAGAATTAAACGAGAACAAAGACATCATATCAAAATCTCTGGGACACTATGAAAGCAGTACTTAGAGGAAGATTTATTTCATGGGGCGCATTCAACAAAAGAAGTAGAATTCAACAAATGAACGACTTAACACTACAGCTCAAAGCCCTAGAAAAAGAAGAGCAGACCAATACCAAAAGTAGTAGAAGACAGGAAATAGTTAAAATCAGAGCCAAAATCAATGAAATTGAAACAAAAGAAACAATCGGAAAAATTAACAAAATAAATAGTTGGTTCTTTGAAAAAAATAAACAAAACTGATAAACCCTTAGCCACACTAACAAAGAGAAAGAGGGAGAAAACTCAAATTACTAAAATTCAGAATGAACAAGGAAATATCACAACAGACACAAGTGAAATACAAAACATAATTAGAAGCTATTTTGAAAATCTATACTCCAACAAAACAGAAAACCTCGAAGACATCAACAAATTTCTAGAGACATATGAATTACCTAAACTGAACCAGGAGGGCATACACAACTTAAATAAATCAATTTCAAGCAATGAAATAGAAGAGGTCATCAAAAGCCTACCAACAAAGAAAAGTACGGGACCAGATGGGTTCTCAGCCAAGTTCTACAAAACCTTTAAAGAAGAGCTCATTCCAATACTCCTCAAACTATTCCATGAAATAGAAGAGGAGGGAACCCTCCCAAACTTGTTCTATGAAGCCAATATCACCCTGATACCTAAACCAGACAGAGACACATCGAGGAAAGAACATTTCAGACCAATATCCTTAATGAACATCGATGCAAAAATTCTCAACAAAATTTTAGCAAATCGCATACAAAAACATATTAAAAAGATAGTGCACCATGATCAAGTGGGTCTTATCCCAGGGATGCAAGGTTGGTTCAACATCTGGAAATCAATAAATGTCATTCACCATATCAACAGACTTAAAGTTAAGAATCACATGATTATTTCAATAGATGCAGAAAAAGCATTCGATAAAATACAGCATCCCTTCATGCTCAAAAACACTAGAAAAAATTGGGATAGTGGGAACATTCCTTAACATTGTAAAGGCCACCTATGCTAAGCCCATGGCCAATATCATTCTAAATGGTGAAAAACTGAAAGCTTTCCCCCTAAAAACTGGAACAAGGCAGGGATGCCCTCTTTCACCACTTCTATTCAACATCGTCCTTGAGACTCTAGCCAGAGCAATTAGATAAACCAAAGAAATTAAAGGGATACGAATAGGAAAAGAAGAACTCAAACTATCTCTCTTCACTGATGACAAGATTATATATTTAGAGGAACCTGGAAATTCCACCAGAAAACTTTTAGAACTCATAAGTGAATTCAGTAAAGTAGCAGTTTACAAGATCAATGCTCATAAATCCAATGCATTTTTATACATAAGTGATGAATCTTCAGAAAGAGAAATTAGGAAAACTACCCCATTCACAATAGCATCGAAAAAAATAAAATACTTGGGTATCAATCTCACAAAAGAGGTGAAAGACCTCTACAATGAGAACTACAGAACACTAAAGAAAGAAATTCAAGAAAACCTTAGAAGATGGACAGATCTCCCATGTTCTTGGATAGGAAGAATTAATATTGTCAAAATGGTCATACTACCTAAAGTGCTATACAGATTCAATGCAATTCCAATTAAAATCCCAATGATGTACCTTACAAAAATAGAGCAAGCAATTATGAAATTCATCTGGAAGAATAAAAAACCCAGAATAGCTAAAGCAATCCTCAGTAGAAAGAGCGAAGCAGGGGTATCGCAATACCAGATCTTCAACTCTATTACAAAGCAATAGTAACAAAAATGGCATGGTATTGGTACCAAAATAGACAGGTAGATCAATGGTACAGAATAGAGGACATGGACACAAACCCAAATAAATACAATTTTCTCATACTAGACAAAGGACCAAAAATATGCAATGGAGAAAAGATAGCCTCTTCAACAAATGGTGCTGGGAAAACTGGAAAATCATATGCAACAGAATGAAATTAAACCCCTATCTCTCACCCTGCACAAAACTCAACTCAAAATGGATCAAGGACCTCAGAATCAGACCAGAGACCCTGCATCTTATAGAAGAAAAAGTAGGTCCAAACCTTCAACTTGTTGGTTTAGAATCAGACTTCCTTAACAGAACTCCCATAGCACAAGAAATAAAAGGAAGAATCAACAACTGGGATAGATTCAAACTAAAAAGCTTTCTCTCAGCAAAGGAAACTATTAGTAATGTGAAGAGAGAGCCTACAGAGTGGGAGAATATCTTTGCCACTCATACTTCAGATAGAGCACTAATCTCCAGAATCTATAAAGAACTCAAAGAACTCTACACCAAGAATACAAATAATCCAATCAACACATGGGCTAAGGAAATGAACAGACACTTCACAGAAGAAAATATACAAACAATTAACAGATATATGAAAAAATGTTCAACATCTCTAGTAATAAGAGAAATGCAAATCAAAACTACCCTAAGATTTCATGTCACCCCAATTAGAATGGCGATTATCAAGAACACAAGCAACAATAGGTGTTGGCGAGGATGTGGGGAAAAAGGTACACTCATACATTGCTGGTGGGGTTTCAAATTGGCTCAGCCACTCTGGAAAGCAGTATGGAGATTCCTCAGAAAGCTTGGAATGGAACCACCATTTGACCCAGCTATCCCACTCCTCGGCCTATACCCAAAGGACTTAAAATCAGCAAACTACAGAGATACAGCCACATCAATGTTCTTTGCTGCTCAATTTACCATAGCCATATTGTGGAACCAACCTAGATGCCCTTCAGTTGATGAATGGATAAAGAAACTGTGGCATATATATACAATGGAATATTACTCTGCCATAAAGAATGATAAAATTATGGCATTTGCAGGCAAGTGGATTAAATTGGAGAATATCATGCTAAGTGAGATAAGCCAATCTCAAAAAATTAAAGGACAAATGATCTCGCTGATAAGCGGATGAGGACATATAATTGGGCGTGGGAGGGGTTAGCGTTAGGGTTAGGGTTAGGTTTAGGGTTAGGGATAAGGAGGGTGGTAAGAATGGAGGAAGGAAGGACTGTATAGAGGGAAAAGAGGGGTGGGAGGGGTTGGGGGGAAGGGAAAAAATAACAGAATGAATCAAACAACATTACCCTATGTAAATTTATGATTACACAAATGGTATGCCTTGACTCCATGTACAGAGAAACAACATGTATCCCGTTTGTAAAAAAAGGAAATATAAAAAAAAAAAAGAGAGAGAGAGAGAGCGTATTCCTCAAGAATCTTAGAGAATTTGAGCTCAGCTCTAAACAAGAAACACTCAGGCAAAAAGTTCAAGGAATACTATTCTCCAGAGTTATAATTCTTTCCCATTAAGCACATATTTTTAAGAACCTTCGTCTTGCTAGGAACTGCATGCATTGCTGCTGCAACAGCAAATAAATCTGAAAATTCTTGCATCCCACTTGTAGAAAGTAACAGTTCTATGGTTAAAACAGAATTGGAGCATGCCAATCAATATCTGTGAAACTTTAAAAGTAGAACCTTCATACACACAATAATAATAAGCACAGTTAAATCTATTCTACAGTTAGAACCTGCAAGTTTTAGCTAGATCTATACCTCATGGCTTTACCCTTCTCAGAGATATAAATCCTTAAAATTGTTTGCTTCTAATAGATGTCAGCTTATCAAAACAAAAACTACAACCCAGGAGCATCCTTCTACAGCCATTGTTTTTCTTGAAAATCATAAGGAAAAATGTCTTTACAACAATTTTTTAATTGGTAAACATTTAACTTTTAATTTTTTTATTTATTTTTTATTTTTACAGACTGCCTTTTGATTTATTATATACAAATGGGGTACATCCTTTCATTTCTGTGGTTGTGCATGATGTAGATTGATACCATTTGTGTAATCATACATGTATATAGGGTAATGATGTCTGTCTCATTCCACCATCTTTCATCCTCCCATTCCTCCCTCCCCCTCATTTCCCTCTACATAATTTAAAGTTCCTCCATTCTTCTCTCATCCCCCATCCTTTTTGCCCCCAAAAATGGAGCATCTATGTACATCAAAAAAACCCTTTTCAATTTTAAGAATCAAATAGATCAAAACACAATAATAGTGGGTGACTTTAACACACTGCTCTCACCACAGGACAGATCCTCCAAAAGCTGAACAAAGAAACTATAGAACTAAATAATACAATCAGTGATATAGACTTAACGGACATGTATAGAGTAAGTATTTCATCCATCATCAAGCAAAGATACTTTCTTCTCAGCAGCTCACCAATCCTCCTCCAAAACAGACCACATGCTTTGCAACATTTTCATACTTGCGGTCTCTCCCAAAAACATAGTGAAAAATCAGTTTTATCTCAAAGCCACCAACTCAAACACCATTTCCTTCACTAAAGGAAGGGGCATTTGCAAGAATTTTATCTTTGTTTTTAAAGATTTTATATATTGCTAATTTTTTTTTCTTGAATTGTAAGACAGCTTGCATCTGATCATTTCAAAACATTCATATGTGAGTTTACCAAGCAAGTTAATCAACACAGCTTGTTACTCTGACATCATTCCCCTAATTGTCAATCACATGAAGAAACATGCTTTGCTTGTGAACAGGCAGGGTCCCAAATTTCAAAGAATTCAGAATTTAGTAGGAAAGGTTAGTGATATAAACTCAAATTGTACTACCAAATTGTACTATCTTGAAATATTGCTTTATTAGAGAGAGAAAGAATTGCCAGAAAACATCATGGTAGGTAGTAATTTTATGTAGCTAACTTTAAAAGGTTTCTCAGATGAAAACAAAATATACTAAACAATGAAGAAAAATATTTTTAGGCCAAATAGGATATCTGGGAGGGCATTTGAAGACAAGGCAACCAGAAATGCAAAGATGCCAACTAACTCCTTGGAGGATATGAAAAGTCACAGAGATTGCCTCTCACGTCTCAGCAATCTTTTTGATGCTTCATTCCCCAATCCTATAGGTCTAATAATCACTGACAAATGGTGAGACAGGCATTATCTAATCAAACTCAGCTTCTCTGTTTCCCTGTGTGGATGTCTTGCGAAGCTGATGCTTTTAGAGAATAAAGATAAATTGGTATTTTAAAAAAAAATCTCCAACCTGTATTTGGCTACTGGCTACTGTCCTAGGTAATAAATGTCAATAGTTTACTAAAAGAGTAAATACCAGGATTCGACTTCAGGAGGGAAAATATTTTTCTTTGGAAAATAACACTATTGGTAAGAACTATGCAAACCTGTAGAGACATGGGTTTGTAGAAACCAATAGCACAAGAGATGAATGTTGAAATTCTCATGAGACAAGCAGAGGCTATTAGCTTGGCCTGCAGAAGAACCAGCAACATGCTAAACTATAGTACTAGATAATCATACTTAAGATTAAAAAGAAAATAATAAATATAATTTTATTAGAGTACCTTAGTCATTGTTTTTTGGTATCAAATGTAACCCTTAAAATGATGACCCTTAAAATACGTAACACAAGTTCTTTATTTGTAGCGACTGTGGTAGGAAGATCGGAAGATCATCGGAAAATTCCATATTTCTGTTAATCCTAAAGTAGAGAACAAAAATTTCCATTCCCACCTAAAAAGGAGGACAGTTATAGAACTTTTAAGAATTCTGATGGTTTCTAAAAACTGAATGGCTCAGATACTGGAATCAATCTTATCTAGATTGTAAGGATCCAGAAGACTAAAATCATAACGATCTTAGATCCTTCTTACCTTAACTTTTCATATCTTCTATGCTGTTCTTCCTACTGATAGCAATTTTATATCTTTTACCCATGAAAGTCTTTGGCCCCTGAATGTGCTCTTTAGGTAGCCATATGCACAGAAGCATTGAGAGTGGTAGTTTTATTTTCAGCAGGTGTTCCTGAAAGAAGACTTTTTGCTTTCAGACAATCCTTCATGTGTCTTTTAGAGACCAGGGACTAGAGATAGAGAGGGAATTATACCTGGGTGCAGAGCATGGATGGGACGAAGGGAGGACAGAGATCTTACTCTAGCCGTCTCTCTTTGGGCTTCTAGATGATAGAATCCCAAAACTAAGGGGCAAGTTCGTAATAACAGAAATATACAAAGAATGGATCAGTGCTATGGGTAGATAGAAAAAGCAAGTTGCAGGAAAAGATGAAGAACACTACAGACCATATTTCCAGTGGAAAATGAATTTTATCGAACTATAACAAATAGGAAAGTACCTATATTATGACCATATAGTTTGAATTTTTTTCACAACTGAGCACTTCATGGAAGTAGCACCATAATTAAGAAAAAAAACAGAGCCCCTTTCTTAGCCCTTCCCAATAATTATCCCCAAAACATGAATTCTAACATTATCCATTAGTTTTTTCCTATTGAGTCCCAATGGAATAAAAGAATATTTAGTCTTTAGAGTGACGGTTTTTTTAATCAATATTTTACTTATGACATTTGTCCTTATGTGTTGTAAATCAATGATTTATATTGTCATATATTATTTGTATGATAATTTGAAGTTTTCCATTTGGGGTGTAGAGGTGAAGGGAATTTTCCTCTCTTCTTCTAAAGGTTGGAGTCTTCAAGTCTGTTGAAAGAATCTGGCAATGTACGGATCACCAGGAAAAGTATACCAATATATTAATGTGTATGTAGACATGACAGGAAAGTACGTACCTGAGAACTTAATGGGGTTCAGAAGCTCATATATTCTCTTCTTAGGAGACAGTGAGATTGGAGAAAGTAGGCAATTCTGAGGGATTGTAAATGACATTGAAGGAAGTTGAATAGGTACAAAGAATAAAGGTTTATAAATGATTCTTTATGAAAATTGATCATAGAACAGACCGTAACTTGTGACAAAGTCTATCTAGAAACAGTGACATTCTCAGTCTTCCTTCCTGTGATGCAAGCTTAGTCTTCTATGGTTAAAGAAATTTCAGAGAGGGGATCTAAGGCAATCATGTTCCTCCTGGAAGAACTTCAGATGAGTTACTCCACCTTGTTCTTGGTGGCAGAAATAAGAAGTTGGAAATACCTGAGTTCTGAGGCTGCTTCCAAAAGCCTAGCCATTTGCTTTAGTTCAGAGTACTCAGCATGCCAAAGCACCACACTTGGGTCTATCATTTTCTGAGCCCCAAAAGAAGTTACTATGGGTAGTATCTCTATGAACATTCCAGAATATGTCTTTGTGGACATATCTATGCATTTCTCTAAAACGAATTTTCTGGCTTGTGGCATATGCTTATATCTAGTTTCAATCAATTTTGCAAAGAATTTTTCATGAGGTTGGGGATGTCAATTTATATTCCCATCAACAGTGACTAAAGTTTCCTGTTGGGTCACACTCTGACACCTAATATTTTCTCTTTTTATTTTAGATATTCTTAGCAGCTATTCAAGAGGATCGGAAGGCACCACCCCAAATTATATTTCTTTAGCATAAGGATTATTTTGAGCTGAAGATAACTGAGAAACAGAAGAGACAGGATGATTCTCTGCCCTTCCTCTTTGTGCCTAAAACAGGGCACAGATTTCCTTTTACTAAAGTGTCCCTCCTCCCTGCTCCAGTACCAGGAGAAGGAATAAATCTTTATTACTGGAGGAGGAAGGTTGGCACCAAAATGAATCTGCACAAGCAAATCTTGCCAAGGAGCCCTTTGTCCATTACTCTGCCTTCCACATATTTGTTTTCCCATAATTCAAGTCCCCTTCCTTTGTCTGTTCATTTCTCCACAATTTATTGTCCACTTTCAAGATGATAGATAAGCTGCCAGTCTTTCCACTTCCTTAAGTTTCATTTATTTTTTATTGGTTCTTTTTAGATACACATGACAGTAGAATGTACTTTGCCATATTATACATACATGGTGTATAGCTTATTCTAATTAGGATCCCATTCTTGTGGTTGAACATGGTTTCACTAGTCATGTATTCATAGATGAACATAGGAAAGTTATATCCAATTCATTCTACTGTCTTTTCTATTTCCATCATCTCTCCTTTCCCTTCACTCACCTTTGTCTAATCCAATGAACTCCTATTCTTCCCTCCCCAGTCCCTTTATTGTGTGCATATAAGAGAGAACATTCAGTCTTTGGTTTTTTGGGGATTGGCTTATTTCACTCAGCATGATAGTCTCCAGTTCCATCCATTGACTGGCAAATGACATAATTTTCTTCTTCTTTACAACTGAGTAATATTCCACTGTGCATATATACCACATTTTCTTTATCCATTCAACTGTTGAAGGGCACCTAGGCTGGTTCTATAGCTTAGCTTAGCTTAGCTTAGCTTAGCTTAGCTTAGCTTAGCTTAGCTATTGTGAATTGAGCTGCTATAAACATTGATATGGCTGAGTCACTGTACTACGCTCATTTTGAGTACTTCTGGTATATACCCAGGAGTGGGATAACTGGGTCAAAGGGTGGTTCCAGTCCAAGTTTTCTAGGGAATCTCCATACTGCTTTCCAGAGTGGTTGCACCAATTTGCAGTCCCACTGGCAATGTATGAATGTACCTTTTCCCCACATCCTTGCCAACATTTATTGTTACTTGTATTCTTGATAATTGCCATTCTGATTAGAGTGAGATTTCATCTCAGTGTGGTTTTGATTTGCATTTCTCTAATTGCTAGAGATGCTGAATATTTTTCATATATTTGTTGATAGATTTTAATTCTTCTGTGAAGTGCCTCTTCAGTTCTTTTGCTCACTTATTGATTAGTTTATTCATTTGTGTGGTTTTTTTTTCCTTTTGGTGTTAATTTTTTCCAGTTCTTTGTATATCCTGGAGATTAATGCTGTATATGAGGTGCAGGTGGCAAAGACTTTCTCCAATTCTGTAGGCTTTCTCTTCATATTCTTGATCATTTCCTTTGCTGTGAAGAAGTTTTTTAGTCTGATACCATCCCATTTATTGATTCTTGATTTTACTGCATGTGCTTTAGAAGTTGAAGTAGGTTCCTAAGCTGACATGGGTGGAGATTTGGGCCTGCATTTCTTCTAGTAGGTGCAGGGTCTCTGGTATAATGCCTAGGTCCTTGTTCCACTTAGAGTTGAGTTTTGTGCAGGGTTAGAGATAGGGGTTAAATTTTATTCTGCTACATATACATTTCCATTTCTCCCAGCACCATTTGTTGAAGAGGCTATCTTTTCTTCAATGTATGTTTATGGTGTCATTGTCTAATATGTGATAACTGTATTTATGTGGGCTTGATTCTGTGTCTTCTATTCTGTTCCATTGGTGTTCAAGTCTGTGTTGGTGCCAATACCATGTTGTTTTTGTTTTTGTAGCTCTGTAGTATAATTTAAGGTCTGTTATTGTGATGACTCCTGCTTTGCTTTTTTTTTTTTTTTTTTTTTAAAGGATAGTTTTGGCTATTCTGGGCCTTTTATTTTTATAAATGAACTTCATGACTGCTTTTTCTATTTCTATAAAAGTCATTGAAATTTTAAATAGGAATTGCATTAAATCAGTATAGCACTTTTGGTAGTATGGTCATTTTGACAATATTAATTCTGTCTCTCCAACAACATCTTGTAGAGTCTTCTTCAATTTCTTTATAGTTCTGTAGTTTTCATTGTAGAGGTCTTTCACCTCTTTTGTTAGATTGATTCCCAAGTTTTGTTTTTGTTTTGTTTTTTTGAGGCTATTGTTATTGGGATAGTTTTCCTGATTTTCTTTCGGCTGATTCATCATTGTGTATAGGAATGTAATTGATTTATGGGTGTTAATTTTATAACCTGCTGCTTTGCTGAGTTCATTTATGAGTTCTAGAAGTTTTCTGGCAGAGTTTTTTGGGTCTCCCAACTATAGAATCATGTCAGTAGCAAATAGGGATAGTTTGAGTCCTTCTTTTCCTACTCATCTCTCTTTAATTTCTTTCTTTTGTCTAATTGTTGAGTTCCATTTCTTTTCTGTTATGCTCCTATGTGCCTATGAGATAAACCCTTTCTCCTATTAGTTTTTTTTTTTTTAATTTAATTCACAGGCCCCATTCAATGACCCAAAGCATGCAGATGAATTACTTCTTTTTCTCCTATGTCATGAGTAGTATGTCATTGTTTTAATTTATACTTTGTTGTTACCTAATGAATTGAAGTGCCTTTGCTCAGATTATCCACTGGGATATCTTCCTTTGCTAAGTTTCTGTCAAGTCTTTTGCCCATTTTTCTACCAGGCTGTCATCTTTTTCTCACTTTTTCTCACTTATTTGTGAGAAAATGTATTTCTTCATACAGTCTGGATATAGGTCATTCACCATATATACATGTACTTCAAATATCATCTACCACTCTTTTGTTTGTTTATATAGATTTTCAATTTAAACTAGATTGGAGGGTTTTATTTAATGCCTGAAAATAATACTGTTTCCATTGCTAAAAGCAGTATAAACTTAGAGAAACTGCCATCAAGAGACAGGGAAGGAGACATGAGAGAATATGTCAAAAGACAGCAGTGGGAGAAAAAACAAACTTATATAGATTGTCCGTATTTTCAACAGTTCAATCAACTAGTCACACATACATGACCTCTTTAAGTCCCCAAGTAGCAAACTCTATATTATGGTTGGATGTGAAGTGTCCCCCAAAAGTTCTTGCATTAATTCAGGAACATTCAGAGGTGAGATGGTTGGGTGGTGAGATTAACCTAATCAGTCCATCGTAGTTTGAATGGACTGGGGCATGGTTGTAGAAGGTGGGACACTGGGAAGAGCCCTGGAAGTGTCAGGGGCGGGCTCTGAGGGCCCCAGAGCCACACCATGGCCTGATATCTAAGATGGCGCCTGGCAGCTTGCCAGACATAGCTACACCCATATACAAGTTTTAGGAAGTAACTCTGGTTGGCTGTTGTTCATGAGGCAATCCTGGTATCTGCCTGGAGACCGTTCCTTAATAGACTGACTTTCCTGGTAGTCTACTCTCTGATAGGTTGATGTTCTCAATATAAGTCTGAGACTTGTGGAATAAAGTCCTTTTGGTTCCTGTGATCAAGAAGAGCGTACGCATTGTGATTGTCCCCGCGGGCGGTGGGCGATCATATGGAAGGGTGCCATCCCCATGGCCTCTTCCCCTTTCGTTCTCTCTGCTTCCTACTTGACATGAATGGAGCAGCTTCCCTCCTCCACTCCCTTCTACCATCATGTGCTCCCTCACCTCTGACCTAGATGGACAGAGTCTGCCAACCATGGACTAAACCTCTGGATCCAGGAGCCAAATTAAACTTTCCCTCCTCTAACTTGTTCCTGTTGGGTAGTTTTGTCACAGTGATGCAAAGCTGACTAACAGCCATCGTCACTCTCATTTCACAGAACCAAAAGTCAGGAGGATCTCAAATGTACCCCATGTAGGTGCAACTTACACAAATCAGCCAGCCTAGTAATTTGCTAATTAAATTTTGAACCTAGGCCATATGTCACCCAAAGCCCAATACTACGAACCATAACATTTCACTTCTTTGCCTGGTTTCTTACATGTAACCATGAAAAAAAAAAAAGGTGCCTTGGCCTACTCCATTGCAAAGTTCTGAATGCTTAGGCTAATTTATGACTTTGCCATGGCAGTGCTGAAAAGCATTATTTTTCACAGTATTTCCAGTGAGACAGCTGTCCAGTGATCTTCGTGTGACCTTCTTAGCAATGAGCTACTACGAGGATTTTGATAAATGCTTGCTGGATGAACCAACAAATATAGGGAGGACTGTGTGCCTGCATACAAAGAGAAAATCTGGATTTCAATGTTGACTTTTTGCTAAAGACACTGTAAGTGATGAAACAGGCTTCTCAGCGTCCTCAGGTGTTGTGAAACTAATTCGGGTTTCAGATGTCCAAGAAGACTACACCAGGTGAATTATTTTAAGCCCTCACTTCTGAGACTAACCCCTGTGCTGTCGAAAATAGGCGAGTGAAACAGCTGCAGCCATAAAATGCACCATGGGTACAGGCATGTGTGGTGCCAGCAAAATGGAGCAGGAGATTTTAAGAGCTGGGAGGAGATACAGCAGGAAACTAGCTTCAGTTCTCTTCAGCAAAGAGAGGAAAGGAAACCACGGGCCTTGCAAGGAGCAGATAGACCTAATTTAGCACATCCCCAGAAATATCACACATGTATATTTTGAAGCCTAAGTGCTACAGCTTTTCTTTGGAATAATTACACAACCAGTTTCCCAATGTATCAAAAACTAATGAAATGGTACACAGCACTGGTATGTTGAGACATGTGGGAGTCCTGAACTGCCTAGAGAAATGGCTGCCATCATGGGCTATCTTGGTTCCTTTATTACTGTAAGAAAATTCCTGAGACTGAATAACTTATAAAGGAAAGTCTATTTGGTTCACGGTTCTGTAGACTGAGATGTCCAGAGCATGGTGCAGACATCTGCTTAGCATCTAGTGAGGGCCTCCTTACTGCACTAAAACATGGCAGATGATTCACGTGGCAAGACAGAGCCAGCGCACCGGCAGAAGCTCACTTTCATAACAAAGCCACTCCCTTAATAACCTGTTAATCCATTAATCCA
Source organism: Sciurus carolinensis (assembly GCF_902686445.1). Lineage (NCBI taxonomy): Eukaryota > Metazoa > Chordata > Mammalia > Rodentia > Sciuridae > Sciurus > Sciurus carolinensis. The sequence goes on from NC_062229.1 coordinate 39,310,230, forward strand.
CTAACCCACTAATCCATGAATGGGTTAATCCATTAATAAGGTCTCTGCCCTCATGACCCAATCACCTCCCCAAAACCTTACCTCCAAATGTCATTAAAATAGAACTTTCAGAATTAAGTTTCTAACACAAGAATCCCAGGCAACATGCCCAAACCATAACATGAGCCAAACTGCAAATGAAACAATGATTTAGAAAACTAAGAAAGCCTGAAAAAACTGGGACCATTCACGGGTAAAGGTCGGAGCATGTGGGTTCCACTCCTCTTCACCTGGAGTAACAAATTGACTCCAACCCAACCTTGAATGGTGACAAATGAATGCTGGTCTAAATCAGACTATCTATATGGAAGCCTTGGCTTTCTGGGCATGAGCCATGGTTCAAACCACCACTGTAAAGCACAGAAATATAATTTCATTGCCAGCATGTATCTGCGAGTTGTAGAAATGAGTTAGCTATCATCGTGGCATGCTTTACACAGAAAACCAACATGTTAGAGGTGTTGCTGACTGTTTTTTTCATGTACCATATAAATCAAGTCAAATCAGTTTTCCAACTTTACAGATAAGGAAACTAGCCTAGAGATATTCAGTTGTGTGTCGAAGATCAAGCTAGTAACAGAACCAGGATATGAATCTAGCTGTGTGTGTCTTTGGAGGCCAACTACTTAACTGTTGTTGTGGTGGGAGTTCCCAGGCTTTCCCATGCAATATGACAAGCCATCACTCTCATTATTTTATTTTTTTCCCTCCCAGTGTAAAAGATTTTGTACACACACACACACACACACACACACCCTTATAAAAAAAAGTCTTATAAATCTCTATCTTAACTATGGAACTAACAGCTTTTTAGACTGATGGAGGTCAAATCCTGCATCTTATTTTTCAAATGCCAAGAGACATATTCATTGATAGTTTGATTGTGTAAAAGTCAAATAGGTTTACCAAGCTCCACTAAGAAGCCCACAGTTGTGATATAAGGAACACTGCACTGAAGTACAGCAACAGAGTCAATAATTCATTGTTGCTTCTTCCAGCAGCCATCAGCAGCCAGAGAAGGAGATTGCCCCAGACCACTTCCACTAACCCACAAATGGCTAAGAATAACTGCCTGTATTACCTTGCCCTGTTAGCTGGTAGGCTTCTGGACCTTAGGCATTCATACTTATTTTGTTAATGGGGCCTTTATACTGATAGGTGGATTCATAGTAAAGTAAGACACCTGGTTTTCCTAATCTACTCCATTTTCCAGAGTCCCCAAACACAGTCGTAATGAGGAAGAAGGGACCACTGAATCGGTAGACATGCCAGAGAGAAATTCCTGATGACTAGTGGAAACACAGCGAACTGTGAAACTGTGGCTCATTCCTTGGACTCGTGTTCTTGAATGCCTAAACCCTATTCCTCAGACACCTGGACCAGAGAGAGAACTTAGTAAAGAGCTGGGTAGGTTATAAGGGTTAAGAGTCACAACAGCAGAAAGGTTATAATCATATAACTTTGAAATCAAGCATACCCAGGTCTGAATCTGAATTCTGGCTCTGCCACTCATAGATATCAATAAGCACTGAATAGATGCTGAGGATAGTTAGATAGACCAGGGCTCATATCCATGAAGGACGGAGGAGTAAAGTGACCAAGCAGATTATACCAGAGGGTCTGGTGCAGGAATTCAGTCCCCGAATTGGTCAATACTTGGAAGTAGGCAGACTGTGGCAAGTGGGGAGAAGGCCTGGTAGACCCAAGGTCAGCTTCCCATGTCTACTCTCTCTGTTGTCATGTAGGGCTCTGCTTCGAAGGGCCTCACACTTCCTTCAAAGCCTTAACTCTCTTCATCTTTAAATTCTCAATAATTTTTCAAAGTTCTCAATATTTTTAGATATTTTGCAAGGAGATCTCACAAATCTTTATAGCTGATCCTGAGCAGAGCATTATAGATGCCAGCGACCTTTAGACATTGAGGATTTGGCAAGCACACAGAGATAAATGTTGGGATAAGAGTTCACTGATTTTGATGGGCTTAGACTTCTCTGGGGCCTGAAGCCATTTCTAGGGGATGGAAGAAGCAAAAAGAGAACAAATTAGAATAATGGCATTCCTTTTTATTAATGAGGGTGACCACATAATTTGTCACCCACATCAGGATACTTTTGCAAATGAAAGGATATGCTATTAAAACTTACCCTATAATAAAGTATAAACTTCAGACTGTCCTGACCAAATCAGGTGGAATGACTGCCCTACAAATAAGCCATTCTAGCAAACAGAAGGAAATTAGCAATAAATATGGAAGACACAATCCTGACCATAGACTACATGTGTTCAGAGAAAGTTTGTATCCATTTTTGGAGGATAGTTATCATCTTATCTTTATAAAGAATAATCAAAACAGAATAAAATTTTAGTTAGTCAAAACTTCTTTGGAAAATTGCCCATACATTGATATTTGCTATAGTTGGGTTAAGGGGTTCACAGGATTCATTATACTATTCTCTTTATTTTCATATGAGTTTTGGAAATTTCATCATAAATATTTTGGGGGGGTGAAGTACTGGGGATTGAACTCAGGGGCCCTCAACCACAGAGCCACATCCCCAGCCCTATTTTGTATTTTATTTAGAGACAGGGTCTCACTGAGTTGCTTAGCACCTCACTTTCATTGAGGCTGGCTTTGAACTCATGATCTGCCTCCCTCAGTCTCCCAAGTCACTGGGATTATTGGCATGCACCACCATGCCTGGCTTCATCATACACATATTTAAAAAAAAAATCTCAGATATTTTCATTAATAATGACTGAATATTTTAAATCTCCTAATAAATTAGTTTATTAACTTGCTACAGAATTACTATCAAAAACAAAAGAGAAAACAACCAAATTTGAGAATGATTTCATATTGAGCATTCTCAAATTACCCAAATAACTACAATAGTGGCAAAATTTCTGCATTGATTTACAGGTAGAAGTCTATTTGGAGAGCAAATCAGAAATTCTGTCTTAAAGCTCCATTTACACAGAAATCATATCATGTATTTTTATATAGATTGCAAGTTGATATTGAATGGCCTAGGGTAGTTGTGATGGAGTTTATAGGATATTAAAGCTTGCTGTATTCATCACAAGGGTGTAGACTATAATAAAGATGTAGATTAACCCCAAACCTCAGAGATTTAAGAACAGCAAAGATGTTTTTCTGGCTTATGCAACTGCCCATCAAGGACAAAATGGGTTGCACTCCCCTCAGGTGCCAGGGATTCGGACTGATAGAGATTCTTTCATACTGAAACTGCACTACCTGGAACACCTGGTTTGTTTGATTAGGCAATAAAAACTAGGGAACTACAGATAGCTTCCTATTCCATCAGATGAAAAGAGACATGTCCCTTCCAGTAGCATTCCATTGACAAAAACTGTCCTACAATGTCATCCAACTACAGAAGAAGCAATGCAGGGGACCAAATATAGTAACTGATGCACATTATGGTTTTCACTATACCTCAGCCACTCCTTCAGTCAACACTGCAAGAAAAGTACAGCCTATGATTTCTTGATCCTTAAACCTGAGTGAACATTAAATGAGTCTTAAAAGGGCATTGATGTGTCTGAAAATATTTGTTCAGCAAATGAATCATAAAGAGATGATTTAGAGGGTGAAACTTTTAACTTTTTCAAACACCAGGTAATATTCATTTTTATATAAGAGGCATGATAAATGCAAATCGATATGAACAATTCATTCAACCCGGCATAGCTGACCTTTAACTGCCAACATTTTCCTACTCATTAGTATGGATAACAGTAATGTCTACTTGAATATGAGTCACTATTTCAGGTCTCTATTTCTGCACAACAAACTACCAACTGGGTTGAGTTCCTTCACTTGGGGTCCTCTATGGGGTTGCAATCAGATGGTATCTGAGACCATCTGAAAATGTCTTGTCTCATATGTTCAACATCTCTAATGGGATTGATGAAACAGGTGAATCTGGCTGGGAATCTCTCTTTCCACTTGGCCTCTCTGCAACACTCACTTGTACCTCTACACAGCATGGGATTCGCAAGAGAGCTGGGCATCTTCATGGCACATAACTTCTCTCAGAATGAAAATTGTATGAGGACAAGGCCCCAACTGTAAGATCACCTAGCATCTAGGTTCAGAAGTCCTCAGTGTCAGAACATAAGCCCAAATATGGTTGAACACATGTCTGTTCCTGATGGTCACTGGCAGGAAGGTGTTACATAGACAAGGACAAGCCACTCTACAGATCAAAGTCCATGACACGGCTAGCTAAGCTCCAAACAGAGGCAAGGACACAGAAGTGTGAGTACTATGAGGCAGGGTTCATTAGGGTACAATCTTTGGAGACAAAAATTGACAAAATCAGACCTAATTTTCTGTATTCTATGAATTTATTTTTAAATTCAAGTCCTCATTTATAAATGAGATTTCATATTATAGCAAAATTTGCTTTCCCAGTTTTATCCTTCTCTTATAAATGAACTATAAATAAGACAAGATGGTTTATAAATGCATAAGAAATTAGATTTCAGATTTCTCTTGATGTCTATATTTATACTGCTGGGATGTTACCTAGATATGAACTTTAGTTAAGGACATTGTCACTTTGCTATTTTGGTCAGATTCTCAAATATATAAATGCAAATATCAGGACAAATGTAAGTATCAGGAAGGACAGCACAGGCCTTCATATACACACATAATTAATCATAAATCACATAGGTGTGTGTAAGACAGCTGTCTAAAGTACGGAGCCTAGAATTACCTCATGAACAAAAACTTTTCACAGAACACCAACAACAGATCTGCTAAGGTTACTTCATGACTGTAGTTGAACCAGATAAAAATAAGCATGTCCAAGCATAGAGAAGAATGAGATCACTATCCAAATCACAAAAGTGACCAAGCATCCCGCTCACCCAGGTAACATTAGTGACCAATGCTTCTTTACTACTTAAGTCTTTAGCTTTGCTCCTTTATCCTTCTAGATAAAATTATTAAAATACCCAATCATACAATTGCCCTCACTTCCTAAAATTACCCAATCCTGAACAAAGTCCACTTTCTCAACTCTGATCAAAATCATCTAACCAGATCCAGGTCCCATAACAAGTCCCTAACAACCTCCTCTTACTTGTAAACTCTCCTTTCCGTGATGTGCTGTCTTCATGCTGCTATAACAAAATACCTGAGGCCTTTTCAAGTCTGTTCCTCCAAATTATTTTAGTCTCTAACTCATTACCCTGCTCCAAATTTGCTTCCACATTTTCAGATATTTGCTCTAGCAATGTGCCACTTCATGGTACTAATTTCAATCTCAGCCCATTTATATTGTTATAATAAAATACCAGAGACTGGGTAACTTAGAAAGAACATAAATGTATTTTCTCACAGTTCTGGAAGCTTAAAGTCCAAGACTGCAAGGTGTCAGCAGGTTTGGTAGAGTCTGGTGATGGTCTGACCTCTGCTTCTCAATATCATAAAGATATCAAGAGCGTTAAATGAGATAATACATGTAAAGAAATTATCAGAAATTATAATACTTTGTTGGTTTTCCCTTTGTAGGGGCAGGATGTATGCTGTTTCCTCAGATGATAAAATGAACAGAAGGGATCAAAGCCATTCACTCAGTCACCCTTTAAGGGTCCTGATCCCATCCATGAGGACTAAGTCCTCATAATTTATTTATCACCTCCCAAATGTCCTACCTCTTTAATACTAATCTATTGGAAATTAAGTTTCAACATATGAATGTTGGGGAACATATTCAGACCATATGCCCAGATATAGTTGAACATGTGTCTATTTCTGATTGATATTGGTTGGTAGATGTTACAGAGGTATAAATATAGGTAAACATTTTTTGTATCTCCTTATATTGTAAGCATATAGTCTGACAAACTGCCATGCAGATAAAGAGGCTCAATTTTGTTCAGAATCCTAAGCCAGAATATACAAGTTCACGTTTGTCTCCATGGATACCATAAAACCAAGCAACCATACATATGGTCTCAACACTCAGGTTCATCACAGAGATCTCATGGCTACCACATTAATCCCCAATGTAGAACATGGATAACATAAAAGCACAACATCACGATTGACCAATGGTTCGGAGTTAGGGTTAAGGTTAGGACTATCCTGGTCTCTGGCCACCTGTACCTCTCCCACCATAATGCTGGAGGTAATGATGGGGATTTTACCTCACCAAAGAAGGAGTGAACTCATTCTACCTTAATGGATTCATAAGTATCAGGTTTGATGCTACTTACCCTCAGGTAAAGAGAAGGTAGAAACTAATAAGTTAAGGAAAGAAAAAAAAAAAAAGATAGATGTGGATTCAAAGTCCCCATTTCCTATTCTATTTCTGTTATTATTTCATAAAATCATTCATTCATTCATCAGATATTTCACAAGCCCCTACTCCTTGAAGAGTACTAGATATGACAATATAAAAATACACATGAAGGGCTGGGGAGATAGCTCAGTTGGTAGAGTGCTTGCCTTGCAAGCACAAGGCCCTGGGTTCGATCCCCAGCACCATAAAAAATATATATATATGTATATATATATATCATACACACATATGAGACAACCCCAGAAAAATATTCACTGTAGCTTTTTAACAGTGGGACACACTCCCCTTTTTTCTCTTATAAAACAAATAAATGTTCTCCGCTTCTCTAGTTTAACATGAATCCTTCCTGATACCTGAAACTTAAGTCATTGGCCTTGAATCTTGCCAGTTCTATCTGCTACTACGAGACACTACTATACAATCTGATTGAACTCCCTTGAGTCAAGTGTTACACTTGAACACACTATATCATTTTTAAAAAATTCACCGATTTTCACTTTTTATTTATTTATTTTTTTATATCAGGAATTGAACCCAGGGGGACTTAACAACTGAGCCACATCCCTAACTTTTTTTTTTTTTTTAAGAGACATGGTCTCACTAAGTTGCTTACAGCCTCCCTACATTGCTGAGGCTGCTTTAAACTTGCAATCCTCCTGTCTCAGTTTCCTGAACTGCTGGGATTACAGGCATGGTGTCTACTTTTAATGAGATAAAATTAAGGTTCTGACCTTGTCAAGGATCACTGTGAACACTAAATTTACCAAAGTGTTAATGAATCATCTATCATTTGATCACTATTGACCAAACCTTTACATAGAAACACAGTACTTAGACTGGTGTCCATTATTCAAAGGAAAAAATTTTCAATTAATAAAGCATAAAGTGATAAATTAATATTCACAAGAAACCTTCTGAATATGAGAGGGCCAATATGGAGAGAAGTAAGAAACCTTTCTAAAGAGAAATATGTAAGATGCACAGAAAACCTATCACAATTTTAGTTTATCATCGTGTGTTTTGAATTTGAAGGTACCAGTCAGCTAGTCACCACTTTCAGCTGTTTGATTTATTTCTAATGACTCTTCTATTTGGTACAGATATTCATAAGCTTATAAAACTGTACAGTACAACACTTACAAAGTGCAAAGCAAGGCAAAGAAAAACCATTTCCTTACAAGTACATTTTCAAATTATTCCAAATTAAGCACAAAATGATACTTTTCAAAAGAAAGCATATTAATAATTATGTTAAAGTCTACATTTTGCAATTTGTCTTTTCGCAACTAGACTGACCTATATTGAAGTTGATATGAGCCCTTTTCCAACAAAGAAAATCATACAAATATAATTCCCAAATAGAACAATTATCTAAAGGCCAAACATGTTACATTCTGGTCAGTTCAAAATATTGGTTAAAATGATTTTCAGTGACTTCACTCTAAAAACTTTATAGATACAGTAAGAAATAAGGGCACTGGAATCTGACAGAACTAACCTTGTGTCATTGGACAAGTCAATTAAATGTTCAGGTTGTCGGTTCTTTCATCTGTAGAAGTATGACATCTTTATCAAAGAGATATTGAGAGGATTAAATAAGATGGTGCACATGAAGAAATTAGCAGACCCCACATTAATGTTGTAACTGTTAGCAATGATGATAATGATTATGAAGGAACAGTGATTATTTTAATTCTCATATGAGCACACTTCTATAAAAGGTAAGTATTCACCTGTATACTGATTTTCTTATTGTATATCTGTTGTGTCTATCTCAGGTTTACAAGTAATGAAAACAAATAATGCAAGACCCACTTGGACTCTGCTGAATATAAACCCATGACTCAATTTAAATATATATATATATATTCTGCTGATGCCAAAAATCAGAGGAAGACATGGGAGCTGGAACTGAGACGGCCGTTGTACTTTTAACCTCAGACTGAGAATCTGTGTAGGTATTTTCAAAGACTGAAGCCGATAAGCCTATTATATGGCAAACACAAAAGACAAAGGTTTTTGCAATAAACACAAATTTAAAAGGGAAGAATTAGAGCATGAGTAACAAAGAAGAGAAATAATTATTCTGTGTGGGACAGGGGTGTAAAAGGATTGCCACCCACCAGGCCACCTCAGGAGAATAAATCTTCAGTTTTCAGCAACAGCAAGGCTAGTGAGCCTTTAAATAGTCACATCAAATATATAAAATAAAAAGTGACTCTTAGAACAAAAGAATGAAGTATATTACGCCATGATAGATGCATTAGTTCAAAAACAGCTAGACCAACTTCCAGAAAAAAACAGTCCATACCATGCAGTGCATGGAATTTAATATAGGAAACTAGTTACAAGGGTTTTGAAAGGGTTAACAAGTCAGCAGGGAAGGGTGAAAGTTGTCATTACCTCTCCTGGGGCTCAAAAGACAAAAGACACTGCAGTCAGAGGCCAGGACACAGCGCTGCCTCTTAGGAGCTGTATCCACCCAGGGGCTCAGACAGTAGAGAGAAACTTCCCCAAGCAGATAGAGAGGATGAGGAATATCCCAGACTTCCACAAAAACAACCTACTTGGAAGTTGGTTAGCAAGAGAGCCTGAAAAGGGAGACCAAAGGGTGGAGCACGTAATACATCTATAAGAAAAGGAACAAATGTCAGCACCACACACATCTTCGAAGGAAATTTTTGGAATGTAGAAAACTGTACCACTGATTTCACTTACCATTAAAGGGAACCCTCAATCCAAAAGAAATAAAACCAATATTAGTTTTAATCAGGGTATCATTTGGAAATGCCACCAGTTATGTCCCCCAATTAAAAAGTCACCTCTAAGGTTGAAAGTCCCACCCTTCCCTGGCATATAAGCACATTTCTTCCTGTCTGTGACACATAAAAATGAAACCCATTTTTTAATTTATTTTTTATTGTAAACAAATGGGGTACAACTTGTTTCTCAGTACATGAAGTAGAGGCATACCATTTGTGTAATCATACATTTACATAGGATAATGGTGTTTGATTCATTCTGTTATTTTTTCCTTTCCCCCCACCCCTCCCATCCCTCTTTTCCCTCTATACAGTACCTCCTTCCTCCATTCTTGCCTCCTCCTACCCCCCATTATGTATCACCATTCACTTATCAGCAAGATCATTCGTCCTTTGGTTTTGTGAGATTGGCTTATCTCACGTACCATGATATTCTCCAATTTCATCCATTTGCTTGCAAATGCCATAATTTTATTACTCTTTATGACTGAGTAATATTTCATGTGAAACCCATTTTTGATACCTTATCCATTCTTGGATTTCAGAGACCATAAGTATTCAAAGAAAAAAAAATTGGAAATATTTATAGGATGGTCACTATTTTAACTGGCCTAGAATATTAAAACTAGACAAATGCCATCTAAATGTTCCATAACTTCATAATATAACAGTCATTTTAACCACAGAAAACTAAAAGGGCCTATTTCATTCAAAGAACTGTCCCCAATTTTCCCCATCTTCACTCCTCGTTTCATGGCTTTCCAAGATCAGCACAGACTTGCAGAAAAGAAACGTGGAATTACCTCCCTGGGAAGTTCCCCCCAAAGATCCAGAAGGATCTTACTGACTTGGAAAACGGAATGAGTTCTGGAAAAAGAGCATAGAATCTTAGAACAACTGAAGTCATATAATCCTGAAACATATCAATCTCTGGGTCTCTCTTGCCTTAGACTAGAGCTTAGATTAAAACATCCCCAAAGACTTTCTCAGGGTGAGAGCAGAGAGGCGAGGCATGGCTTGTTCAAGTCTGGCCCTAGAAAGTCTCAGAACGAGCTGAGAAATACTGATTCATAACCCACTGTGCACCTTCCTGCTATCACTAGTAGATAAGAAATGGAACCTGGAAATTCAAAGCAACCTCTGTTTCTTGGCATCTGCCCCTTACATCTGCCCCTTGCTCGGCTCACATTCATGAAGCAGTATGGCCTTCCAAAGTTACCAGGTGCTACGGCATCCACACAAAACCCATGCCAAGGAGGGCAGAGCCTCACCTCTACTTCAACTTTCATCAACCCATTCGAGATAAGAAATAGGCACTGTGAGACAATAGTGCATCATGAAGGAATTCATTTTTCTCATTACTCGTATTTATGGAAAATATCAATTCATCATTGAAAACAAAAAGGTAAAAATGAACACACAAAAAATTCTCCCATTAGGCTGAAGTTGGAGTACATTAGCACCAATACTCTATTTCATAGAAAGGCTATAAAATGGAGAGGGTGTGTTAATAGGAAGTATTGATAATGTGCTTGTCTTTGAAATCACCGCAGAACTTGAGGTGACCTGAAAAGTCTAAGAAGGAAATTGAACCAATAACTCAAAGGATAGTGGGAGCTCATTTCTTCTTGATCTCATAACTAGTAGATGATTTGAATGTTTGTCCTACCCAGCTGTTAGTACAAAGCCAGCATTCCATACTCACAGCTTCAAGAATCAAAAGGCATGACCACACAGAGACCCATGCATCACAATGTTGTCAACTTTGCAAACTGTTCACCAACAGAAAAGACCCTGTTGTTTTGTACACAAAGATTTCACACCAAGACTGGCTTAACTTTCCCTAAAAAAGGTGAATAATGCTTTGTATTTATTGACCTGAACAGAGGTTTTTAATCACCCTAAAAACTAAGCACAAAAGCAGTCCTTTGAAATGTTAGTAGCTTTTCCAAATATATTTAATGTATACACAGAGCTACTGTGTACCATACATGTGAATGCACATATATGTGGGTATGTACACAATTTCCTGGAATAAAAGATACAGAAAGGACATTGTTTACTGAGGGGAAATAAGACAAACTTCATTTCCAATAATTGTGAGACTGATTTTTTTTTTCCCTTTTTTATTTACCGAGGAGGGCTTTGGAAGGGGAACTTCAGCATTTCCAAGCTCCTTACCTTTCACTCACGGTCCCCCTCAAAAGCCCTGAATCCAATTGAGGTGGAGGAAAATAATCCACACAATGAATTGCACAGCCCTTTATCAAAAGGGGCCACGTTTACAGAGAGAGCAGATGAGAACCCAGTAGCTTCCACAGTAGCCCAGCAAAAAAGTGAATGCAAGTTCAAGCACACTTCAAGGAAAGTACATGGAGTTTCTTAAAAAGAGCATATTACCTGATGCAGCTGTGAACTGGACCATCTGCCGTAGGAAGGAGCACCTGAAGACTTGCTGGCTGAGGATCTCTGAGTAAGGGGAAAAAAGAGATTTTCATGCTGTCGCCCAAACAGAAGACACTTTATATTTCTCTAAACAAACGACTTGTTCAATGTCTATGGTTCCAAAACTTAACACAACTTAGACTCTGTCTGAACGTAACCTTTCTGTTTCACATGTCTTAAAGTCTACTGTCCATGGCACATAGAATGATACAGACAGGAGAGCAAATCTATCTAGATTCAAATCCAATTTTTGTTGATGTTGTTTTTGGTGTATGCTTTTCATTTATAGACAGGGTCTCACTATGTTGCTTGGGGCCTTGTTAAGTTGCTGAGGCTGTCTTTGAACTTGCTCTCCTCCTGCCTCCTGCGTCAGCCTCCAGAGCCAGCCTCCCGAGTCACTGGGATTACAAGAGTGCACCACCTGGCTCAAGTCCCAGTTTGTAGGAGCTGTTTGAACCCACCTCCCTGTCTCAGCTCTCTCTTCCACAATGCTGGGATAATCATTTCTATATTATGAATTTGAATGAGGGTCAAAATGACGTTATGAAGCACTTGGTAAAATGCTATGCATATATAAAGCATTAATTCAACAAGCAGGAAATAAACCACATTATTAGAAGTTTCTACTTGAAAGAAAACTGGCATAGGAATATTGAAGTTAATAAATGAGTTCCTTTGAGAGTCAGTTAGTCTTGTTATGAAGAGATCCTTTATCTTCTGAAAGACCTGACCACATCTTTGCTCTCACCTCACTGGGCTTGAAAAGTGCTGCAATCCCATTGTAGATCAACTCATCCAAAACCATTCTTAACTCCCATATTCTTTGCATCTACCACTAGAAAGCTCCATACTGTCCCAGCATTCCTCCTTTCCAGGAATGGACCTGAGTATGACTCATGAGGGGGAATTGTTTTCCTGATCAAGGGCAAAAGAGGCTTGTACCTTTCCGCCACTTTTCTTCCTCTCTAAATGTAGGCATGCTACCTGGAGCTAGAGCAATAATTTTGTGAACATGAGGAAAAGACCAGAGGAGAGCAGAGATGCTGACTTTGATCTTCTTAAGCAAAGGAAGCAAAGCTTCAGGCTGCTATTTTTTTTTTCTGAATCCTTCTTATGCAATTGACCATAATCACATTTTCCTGCTACTTACAGAGTGTAATGATACATTCTGCTATCTCATTCAAATGAAAAGTTAAATTATAAGAATTTAATTCATCAGAAACGTATGGGTACTACAGGCAGAGAGAATGGAATGACAGGGGCATGAAGATGTGCAAGAGATTGGGGCTTCTGAAAGTGATCAGCAAGCAATGTATAACCGCCAACTCCTACATTCACCACCACGCACTGCATCTGCCTTTTGGGGTCCCTGTGTAATTCCATGTTGGCCTTTGCTGATTCTGACAGCTTTCCTAAATCTCTGCCACACAGAGGATGGCATACTGGCTAAATGCTGTGCTCAATCCAACTTCTTTCTAGCATCTGACCATCTGAGGAGGCAGAGCTGGGTTCAGCTCCCAAGCCTCCCCAGTTCCTGAGGTTGATGGAGTTGGACCCTAGAGCAAAGTATAAATGGAACATTTTGGTTCTCAACTGAATGAAGGGTGAGCTAGCAAGAAGACAGCTAGAAGTTCACCCAAAAACTTAACCATATTTCCTCAATGACAAGAAACAGAAATGAACTTCAAATAGATCAGACTCCACTACTGAATAATCATGACCTTCTCTGATATTCATTTTCCTAATTGTGAAAAAAGGTTAAATTAGATGGCCTCCATATTAATGAATCCAGCCCCAAATCTATACAATTTAGTGATTCTACACTTGTGGAGTACATAAATGATTACTGGTTATAATATGGCAACACAATGTCCACAAAAAGATTGGATTCCTCTCAATATTATATTTTTAAACACCAAAGAAATGTCTTAAACTGAATTAATTTGAAAATGTTTATAATTCAAAATAGTCCCTGTAAGCAAAAATAACCAACACAGTTTCAGCAACATAATGAAAATACAAATAAGGGGGATAGAAGCAGACCTCAAACTGATCCTCAAACTTTCCTTTATTCTGCAGAGGAGTCAATCAGACACCAAGTGAGGGTGGGGCTCATTTTCTGTGTAAGGAAATGACCCATGGGTTACAGAAGGAGTCTGAGTTTTATAGTTTACAATGAGGGTGAATTAATCATTGGAAACTGCAGACATGCCGTTCTGACAGTCAGGGAACTAGTTGTGCAGGTTAAAATTTTAACTCAGGAAGGCAGTTGTAAGAAGTTTGAAACTCCTTATTACCAGGAGAGATAGGAGCTGAGATCCTGAGGGATGAAAACTCAAATCCTATCCATTGCTTTTCATCTACCTCTGGAATTCAGTTTCCCAGAGTTTTGCTATTTACTGTGCCTCAGTTCAGGATTAATTGGCAATGGGAAAGGATAAAAGACCAGGACCCAGCATTTCAGTATCTGCCTCCTCCCAATGTTTGCCCTGGGTGGAGATGCTGGGGATGAACCCAGGAAGGGATGAAAGTTTGCTCTTTCCCTCAGGGCCCATTGTTACTGGGAAAAGGATTTACTGGGAGAGGTTTAACATTTGGCTGATTTCTCTCCCTGCTCTCCAGTCACATTGTTTTTCTGTTTTTTTCCTGAGAACTGTCTTGTAGGAATATTATTTTCCATAACTCTTCAGTCCCTTGCCTGAACATTTCAATAGATTCCAACTTCCCTGCTTTTTTAGGAGGGGGCTGTCAACTGGTTTCCTAGCCTGATGATTTGGACTTTAGCAGACGTTCTCACCAGCAGCAAATCTCTCTAAATCACAATATTTTGGAATTCACCATCAGACTAATATTTGAGGCATCATGTTTTCGGAATATAACTCATCTTTGTTTAATGCCACAATATGGGGTTCTGAAATTGCAATAATAAATTTTCCCTTTGTTATCGGGAAAACCAAGTTTTGGTTTTTTAACCAAAATAAAAGTATGGTAAAGTCAAGCTATGACGGTTGATAAGCAAAGCACATTTTTAAAGAAAAGGAAGATGTGAGGCTTGCAACCCACAGTCCAGTCATTAAGGAACCTTGGAGTGGGAAGAAGATGGGCACTTATGGACTTGAATGCAATAATAACTCAATATGAAGCGCACACATATCCCTTCTTGATAAGTGTCACAATATTCCCATGCCCACGCATAGCTTAACTTTTAACAAAAGGTCACACACATTTCAGCATTGACAAAAGTATAATTAACTTTATAATGGTAATTGCAGTCTATTGTGATTCACACATTCATGTCCTTTCTAGTGCTGAGGCTAAATGTGAAAAGCAAGAATTAAACAACAAAACAACTGGTCAGCCTCAATTACAAAGGAAAGACAAGATATGACAAAGTTCAGAAGAGTGCAGTGGATGTGGCTATAGTCGAAAATCAAACTCAGATCTCACAAAATCTGGTCAAGTTTCTTTGATGCGTTTTTGGGAAGAAGTAGTCATAATGTGTGGTTTGGATTTCAGCCTGCATGAAAACAAATGTACCTGACAAACCAGCTAAGTAATTGTTCACATTCTCATTTTCCTCCTACCAATGTCCCCAGCAACCAGTGGTTAAACAAAGGGCAGCATCCAGATTTAATAATGAGGCATCCTTGTTGAAAATGCAAATTCTCTGACCTCAGGAATTTACAAATTTCTACAAGTGGGATCCAGTGATTTGATTTTAAGAGGCTTTTCAATTTATTTACATGAAATTTTAGAAGCCAAGAAAATTTCCAGAATAATCCCTGTACACCCTTCTCTTGCCACAGATAGTCACTGAAGTTAAGTTTTCTCTAAGTAGATAAAATGACCACTCAAACTCCAGAAAAACACTTCTGGAAACTGTAGGAAATTACTTAGGGAAGAAAGAGTCTGGGTTTTAACTGATTGATGCAGATTGAACTTTGAACCACAGGCCAATTAAATGACTGGGTAAGACCTTTAGTTTAGACACCTACCTTCTCCTTGGAAAACTCAGTACCAAGAAATGTCATTGCCCTTCTGATCTGCTTCCAACCCACCCACCATTACCCCTTACCAAATTCTTACCACGATATCTTCAAATTGCCTTCTAAATATAGCCACCTCTCACAGACTGTATAGTTAGGGTGGGCAGTGGGGGCAAAGTGGGGCTGGACCTTATCCGTTCACCTGCGCAGGCCAGTCTGTGTCTGGAGTACAGTAATTTCCTAGTAAATATCAAAGTAATTAATAACTTCAATAAATTAATCCTATTCACCTCTGGCAAGTATGAACAGGAGACAGTTTAAATTAGGGACAGGGGTGATTGAAGGAAGAGATATTCTTGAGAACCAGTACCTATAAAACTTGGTAGGACTCAAGAGTCCCAACATCATCTGTAATTTTTTAGGAAGTGTAGCATCGTTGACCCAGACTTCAAGAAATTAACCTGGGGAGTTCCTCAATGTGGTTTCACAGAAAATATAAATGGCAGAAGCAGTCAGGGCAAGAAATAATGAAAATAGCAGAAACCCCTTTGAAGTTGAAGTTCGTGATGTACCAACTGAAAAACCTCAGGAAGACTGTGAGGTCACTTTGAAAGAACTAGATGATCTACAGAAGCAGGCAGAAGCCAGAAGTCTCAAAGAGGTATTGAGACTAAAATATTTACCCTACTTTGCATTTTCTCTCTCTTTCCACAGGCAGGTGGTGCTTGTGGAAATCCAGGTTACTGATGTTACAGAGAAGGGAGTCAAGGAGGAAGAGAGCATAGAACATTTTGGTGACAAAAGCATGCAATTCAGTGGATTCCTCTTTAATAGACAGTGGGGTTCAACAAAGAAAAAGGGAGAAGTGCCATGTAGGAACCTGGAAAACAGACCAAATGCACTGGCAGTTTAGTGTCAAGGAATGACGCCAACTGGTGCAGAGTGAACGCCAGCCAACCAGGCAACTACTGTGCTCGATCCCACCACTGTCCTATGCCTGGCCAGCTTCCTTCAAGTCTAATTACCCATCACCATAAGATAAGAAATTTTAGAAACATGTACATTTTTCAGTAACTGGAATTTTTCCTGGTATGGCTGCATGAAGCCTTGAACACATTTGAAGAAAGAAAAATGAAAAATCAACCAACAACAGTGTTAGAAGTTGCCAATTGGACATCTGCATTTCACATCTTAGCACAAGAAAGTCATTGACACATAGGATCCAGGAACCAAGATGGGTTGTTCAGACAGACTGAACTCTGGATGGCAGACCTAAGTTTTGGAATTTTAATTTCAGCTGGAAAAAAACAGGTTTCCAACCCTAAAGAAGTGAATCACGCAAGAAAGAAGACCAGAAAAGCAAATGACCTAGACAGCAGTGGCATCTTCAATACGCAAGGTGTGGCGCGAGAAACTACATCGATTCAGAATTTCCTGAGGGTCTATGCTACTGGTCTCCACTAGATACATAAGAAATAACGTCTACTCTATACTCTAACGTCCTATATAAACACAATCATGGACTAATTGCCCTCATTTTAATAAAAAGTTACTGACCTCAATTATGGAAACCAATAAGTCTGGATCCAGTTCACTCAGAAAAGGAGTTCTAACAAATTGCTAATGCCACAGAGACTCCTAACAACAATTGGTAAAGGAATGTTATGTAAATGCCGAGCCAAATCTTCCCAGTCTCAATAAATCCCCAGATTATTAAAGCATATGGCAAAAAACTCACATATTCTCCATGTCTTTTTAATACTAACCCTCCTTTGTTATTGCTTTTTTCTTGATTAAATCAACTCGGTTTTTGTTTTTTAACATTTCTCCATGGGCCCCACTTTCCAGATTTTCCTTCATTTCAATGACCTCCTCTAGGCCACTTCTAAAATCGCCACACTGAACTTGTGCAATCTGATCTTGGATGAGTTACTCACTGTGTCTTTATTCCAATACAAAACATAAAATAAATCTGAGCTGGCCTCAGTGCAAAATAACAAAAGGGAAAAATCTAAATACAATTAAGCACTAAAAATTGATTCAGTAACTATATTCAATAGGCTTTGGCTTTTGGTTTTATTTATTTTCCAGTGAGGGAAGAGGAATAAATGAGTCTCATTTGAGGAGACCTAACCAAGCCTTTGTGCTTTGCTTACAAAAAGCAGATGTGGAATAATAAATACTCAGTCTTCCTCATGGAGTTAAAATGCAGTACACAATTATTGAAATCAAAATGGTATGCCCAGTATTTGCTAGTTCTTTGACCTTCCCTTCACTGAACTTTACAAGCATTTTTGTTCCCTATCTAGTATATGAAAGGCACTCTTTTAGTAACAAAGGTTATAAAAAATGGAGGAAATTCTCCTCCAAGAAGTTTTTCCTGCTCCTCCCTCCTCCCCTTTCCCCAAAGAATCACATCCAAGCCCACTTGGTCATTCTTTTACATTCCTTTACTCTGTTACAATTTCTTCATAAGTTTCCATTGCTATATGAAATTTCCTTGTTCATGTATTTGTTTTATGTTGTTCATGCCTCACACTAGAACGTAAATACCAGAACAGGGTTGTCTTGCTTACCATCTTTCTTTATTAACCATTACTTACCATCATGAGCACAGAAGTATCTCAGAATATAGAAGAGAGATGAGTAAGTGAGTGAATAAGGTTCTTATCTTCAAGAGTTAACAGCCCAGTGAGAAGCGTACTATAAAATAATAAACTGTTATAAGGAATAGTATATAATTGCTATAACAGAAGTATTAGGGGAATGCTGTGAAAGGAGAGATGAAACCTGTTTGAGAGATTCTAGAAAGACTATAGCCAAGATGTGGTGGCCAATGCACTTAGCCATTTTAAATGTACAATTAACTGGCTAAAATTCAAATGACTAAGACCACAGCATATGCAAACGACATGGATTATCACTGAATGAGGAAGTCATGTACAAAATTAAAACAAACATTGGTATATTACAACACTTTCCAGCAGAAATGGCAGTGTGTGTTGCTGTAAAACAATTTATACTATGACAAGTTTCCTATTGGTGAAAATAAACTATCTTAAGGAGGGTAGGATTTTCTCATTTACAGAAAAATGTCCATGGGAATAGCGATGCTCTTGCATATGAGAGTTGATGTTAGGGCAATTCCCTGGCCTTGTGTTTTGAGAATAATAGTTTTGAGTGTCCTGAGCAGGGAGAAGAAATGAGGGCATGGTTGTCTCTCCACCAACACATACTGCTATCTGCAATGTAGAAGCCAGGCTTCAAGATGGCCACGAACAACCTCAGCTTTCTGACATTCACATCATTGTATAATTCCCTCCCACGCTGTCCCAGGATTAGTCTGTTTGACCAACAGAATGAAGTGGAAAGGATGACATGTCACTTCCTAGGTTAGGTTATAAAAGAATGAGGTTCTAAAAGATCTTTGGTGTGCTCTCTCACTCTTGAATCACTCTGAGAGAAGTTACAAGTCACTCTAGGTGAGTCCTA
Organism: Sciurus carolinensis; assembly: GCF_902686445.1. Lineage (NCBI taxonomy): Eukaryota > Metazoa > Chordata > Mammalia > Rodentia > Sciuridae > Sciurus > Sciurus carolinensis. The sequence goes on from NC_062229.1 coordinate 39,329,292, forward strand.
CATGCTGAAGAACTTCAGCTTCCTGTTCAAGGCCAAGCTTGAAAACTGATACTTCAACCCCAAGCAAGTCTTCAAAGACTGTCATCCTGGTGAATGACATGACTAGAACTTAAAGATAGGCCCTGACCCAGAACAATCTGCTTGCATAATCCCTATCCTCAGAAATGGAGTAAAACAATACATATTTAGTTGCTAAATATGGAGGTGATTTATTTTACACAGAAATAGATAACTAAAGAACCTTATTAGCAGAAAAGCTATTTGCCTCTTACCATAATACAAGAGAAAGTCTAAAGAATGCAAACAGTATCTTGTGAATCATACTGAAGGGAGAGGAAAACATTATTCTGAATCATGGAAAACAGGACTTTCAGGACTATTTTTCCACCTTTAGGTCCTTTTTAAAAATTAAGTCCCTGGATTTTCACATCATTATTTAACATGTCTTAGCAGTCATTTTCTTCAAGGAGACAGAACCTAAGTCCCTGAAGACATAGGCACGAGGTAACCTCCAGCTCTCTTCCAGCACAAGACTAAAAACAGCAAACAGGATGCTCAGTAAATAAATGATAAGCTTCCTCTTATCATGCATCTTTCTCTGTAACTCAACTTGATCTTGCTGCAATGTACAGAAATGGACTGATTCACTTTAGCTACTGGGCTCAATCTGCCACTTTGTCTCAGAGAAATAGAAATTCTCCTCTACCAGCTACAAAACAGGGCAGTACAGGGGGTTCTGCTTCTAAGGGAGTATGTGGAGGTGAGGCACACGCAGATCTATTTGGAGAGCTTGAACTGATGTGGTGTTTTCCAAACTGTGTTATACAGAAACTGTGCCCACAGAATGAGCTACTGGAAAATGACTCTTTGGTTCATTGGGGGCATTGGTACATTCACAACCCTGCTCCAACCCAGGGTTCACTCAGTCTTTTTCTATAAGGGACACAGTAAATATTTAAGACTTTGTAAACCATGTAGTCTCTTTCACAACTACTGAAGTGAGCCATTGTACCATGAAAAGTAGCCACAGACTACAATAAACAGGTGTGGTGTGGGCAGTGGTGACAGAGGATGGGAAAGCAGTGACTGAGATTGGGGGTCTCTGATGATCTCATGGCTGTGGCATGCCTTGTGCCTGGGAATGTTCCTGTGCAAGGGCACAGGATGTTTAGTTGTTGTGGTAATGCCCTGCATGAGGAGGCTCTGTGCAAGGGTCCTATCAGCTCTGACCTTGAACTCATAGCTCCTGGGAATAGAGGAATTCCTATGCTAGACAACCACAATGTTTCACCAGCTCCACTTCTCCTGAGCCTGCCCACTTCACAGTAACTTTTAACAATGAACTTTCTTTGAAAGCTACACAAAACTCCTGCACTTTGCAACTGTGAATTGCAACTGCAGAACAGCTACATAGATGTCCTGGTTTCTGTAACTTTTCTGACTACTAAGAATAATGCTTGCATAGTCTTTAACCTTATAATGAGATGTATATAAATAAAGATTGCTGGTGTAACTCTTTAGATCTGCATCTCCATCAGAGAGCAGCACCCCATCTGATCCCAGCTTTATCTTCAAAATCTGTGTGTGTGAATCTTTAATTTTCTAATCCCCTTTCGCTTCTCCCTGGAACCGCAAGTTTGGCCAGGCTGGTGGCAGCAGTGTGGCTCTGCGCCATTAAAACATCCTTGGAAGACAGTCCTGGGTGAGGTTTGGATCACTAGCTTTGCTGTTCTCTTCCCTCCCTGGAATGTTAAGGTACCAGGAAAGCAGGACACTGCTCTGATCCTTCTTTGAAGAATCACTGGGTATTTTAGTGTATAAAAGACCTGAGAATTACTGTTCCACAGATGGTCTTCAAACTCTTGGGGGCTTACTCATACAGAGTGGTCTGCATGGAGCTACTAAAATAGCCAAGAGCAATTTGTTCAACTCAGTGTCCCAGTGTTATTTGTCTAAAGCATCTATGTACTTCTTTAATTTTTCTCTGTCCTTCCTCCTCTCTCAACTTCACTTTTGAGTATCTATTAACATCTCAGAAATCTAGTCTTAGAACAGCCCTGAGGAAATAATGAGTATGCTAACTTGCAGTCAGCCTTACTGAACAATTTGATCCTAACTCCTCAGGGAACCAGTTTGGAACTTGGAGGGTCCATGAATACTTTAAGACATACCTGACTTCTTAATTTTATTATGCAGGATCACTCCAAAGCTTTGAAGTCTAAAAAGTGTTTGGTTGGGGGTTTTTAATTTTTTTTGTAGAAAACTGATTAATTCCTTGACACGTTTTCCTGGGTCCTCAAACTCACCACACTCCCATCCCAGAGTGATTGCTACTTTTAGGATTTACACTATGAAAACCACCACATTAGGAAGTTACAGATAGGGTTATTACCTCCAGAAAATCCCAAAGTATTAGCATAGTAGCATATCTAGAACCTAAAACTAAGAGTAGGCTTTAGTTAATGGGTCTAATTAATAGATTGAAGGGTTTTTTTTTTGTTTGTTTGGTTTTTTTTTTTTTTTTTTTTTTTTTTTGGTACAGTGTTTTCCAAATTTGCAAGACACAGATAGCATGGTCAGGAATTGGCAGAGTTCTTTTAAACAGAGAAATCTTAAATTTCCTCATTCATCACCTATGATTACAGGTGATTACTGGCCAAACAGATCAATCCTGGCAAAATGTGGGAGGGGTTTAAACGGGATGTGAATTCCAAGAGTCAGGGATCAGAGGCCATTCTGAGGACTGTCTGCCTCATAAGTTTTGAGGAAATACACATAGGAAGAATAGTTTTTTTTTTTTTTTCCCTCCTGGATCTGAGACTAATTATGTGGCATTAATCAAGTCATTTCTGCTCATCTATAAATTGGGAAGGTTGAACTAAAGTCAAATCTTCTGTGAAAATATGTCTTTCTATATTCATATATTGCATTATATATCTTCAAAGTATTTTCCTATAAATGATGCCACAGGCTGGCTAGAACCCAGTTTCCCAGAACAGGGCTGCCTCTAACCCAGGATTCAACCCACTTTTTCCTTCAAAGCCATAGGAATCCTCAGGATAGTCTGACCTCCCTTCACTTAGGAGTCACCATGGCTCTGGACTCCACAAAGTTCTTCAAAGCTTGAACTTTTCAAAGTTTGAGGAGGATGGTATCATTCACTGAATCTTAAGAAATAATTAACCTCCTATTGAATTAGAGATTCGCTTTCCTATCCCATATACTTTGCCTCATCACACAGAGGTATGAAACTCTCAGGAAGTTTTCTTCTATAAAAATACATCCAGTGACATGGTCTGGTGGCAATGTAGCTCTCCATGGTTACCCTGGGATTTCCTCCCACCTCTTCATCTTCATTATGAAAGGAAACTGAAGATCAAGTTCTCCTCTGCAAAAACAGTCCCAGATACCACCTCTACTGCAATAAGCTCCTAACCATGGGCAGTTGTAGCAAGGCCCTGATTTAACCATTTGGATGTGGTAGCCAGCCCAGACAGCATGGACAACATGCCCGCACCTTCTAAAATGGACCAGGACTAACCATCCTTCATGCTAACTGCCACATACAAAATGCCTTTGTCATGCACACTTCCCAGGACAAGTATGTCAACAAGTAGAAAAACTCTAAAGTTTTCACTCCTTGACTGAACGGAATATCAAAAAAAGTGCTATTATGGCATTCCTTCAGAATATGCATGTTGATCCTTCTTGTAGGCCATAAAAGGTGCAGAGAAATCAAAATTGTATAATCCTTAAAATAGAGACAACCTGACCCTGTAAAGTTTAACATTTTATACAGAAATAAGCAACTATACACTATTAAAAATATTCCTGAGTAAATTGGGGGTGAAATTATTTATTCCAAATACGAACTTCTATGGAGTAGAATTTTGTTGCCATCTACACGATTTGAAATTTTGAAAAAAAATATGAAAAAGGAAAATGAGGTGAAGAATTGAGGGTAATTTTAAGAGAACAGGCATGGGTAAAAGCATTCGACAAGCATTAAATCACACACACAAAATTAACTGACCAATGCAATGTGCATTTAAGTGGAGAGAATTCTAAGAAATTGTGGAAAGGCTGCCCTCTTCAGACACAGTTTTTTTTTTTTTTTTTCTTTTAAAGTTACTATAGATTTTCTACCAATTTTCTATACAGGGGAAAATAGAGTTTGGGGTAAAATATTTTTTAAATCAGAGCTTTTGCTCTAATAAATAAATGTCAAACACGTACATGGAGAAACTGTTATTAGGTACTAGTTTGCCTGTCTGGACTTGCCTGGAGTGTGCATCTTATAAGTATTCCGCGTGGCTGCTGAAGCACCTAAGCAAGCTTTGGAATCCTGAGTGGTAATTAATTAATGGAGCTGTCTGGGACTGAAATGTTTACCTCAGCTGTCACGTACCTAAGTACATTCAGAATAACCACCTGAATTCACAATAATTGGCTTTCATGTCATTAGAATTTTTAATAGCCGTGATGAACTCTACTCTTATTCTACACAAAACTCTTGTTTTCTGTTTTATTCCTGTCAATTCTACACAACCTGAAATGACAATTAAGAGAATCCTGTCATAACACGACACATTATGCATAGTTGGGACCTTTGGAGGGCACTAATTGTGTTGTCAGCAGAGTTCCTTAGAATATTCTATTGACAGGTTGTAGGGAAAACTGAGTGGAAAACTTCATTTGAAACACAACTTGTGTTTTCTGTATGTTCTGATCTGGTCTCCCCACCCCGACAAGTATTAATTTTTTCAATGACCGAATTTAAGGTAGAAGTCTAGTATAATGAGATGGATTCTAAGAACCACACTCAAAAAGTAATTTTAATTCTTTATACTCAGTCCTGAATGAATTAGAGCAAAACAAAAAGAAACCCAACAAATGAGAAAATGATCCCCATCCTATTCTTCTGTAGGAAGAACAGGAACAAGTTTAGTTTGCAAGGTAGCCTATTTTGCTTCATAATGACAATGCAAGGAAAAAGCATATAATATACTCACTTAAACAGAGGTCCTTGGAGAGGGAAATGCTAAACACCGTTTTTGAGAAACAGTTGTTTATGAAAATCAAATTGGAGTTTATAGGAAAATAGTGTGTGCAGCAATGATAACTGTTGATTTACATAGTACTTGACATGCATAATATATGTATGCATCTCAGCAGACAGACATAAGTATAGAACTAAGTTGTTTATCATTTGAGGTGACCGTGCACAAAGGAAATGTGTGCCAGCATGTTTCTCCGCCGGCTTCTAATATTCGGTTTCATGTATAATTGATCATAATTTTATGATGGTTAAAATAAGAGTAAATAAATTATGAGGATTTAAAATATCATCCATTTGCCAGAATACTCAGCTTCTCTTTGAATGAATACTAAACAATTGCTATTCTTGAAGATATTTCTAGCAGACTAGCAATTTCCTTGAATTCATGTGCTCCCAAATTACCTGGGTCCAAAACTAAAATTGGTTAAAAAAAAAAAAAGTACCCTTTAAAGATGACCTATGCTTTATATTCATACATATCTTAAATTCACAGCATTTGGGCAGAAAAGTCAGACTAATATCAAACACTGAGCTCAGAGTATGTCTGTTTACTGGGGAAAAAATGAGGAAATACCTGATGGAACTGAAAGGAGTGGCTTCCTATTCTATAAGAAGGCCTTTAGGTGGAGAGAGGTTAATCACATGTGCCATAACCTCTGGGATTTCTAATATAAGTACATTCACTTACATAATTAAAATTATCTGAAATTATATCATGAACATGCATTCAAACATAAAGTTAGATACACAGGTATATAGGCTTGCATAGTTCACACATATATAATATAGGTAATATATGTCATATAAGTATAAATATATACAGGTAATTATATATTTATCATTTATGTATGCATTGTAAATATATGATCATATTTATTAGTATGTGTGTAATATGTTATATAGCTGATATATATTACACAATGTGCTACATATAAAATATAATATATAGTACATAATATATACATATTATATACCATATATACTGTTATAGTGCTGCCTAATCTTATATATAAAACTATAAAACCTATAGATTCTACCTTAATTTGGAACTCAAGAGATTTTCTCATCTTTTTTTTTTTCTTTTTTTATGATGCTACAGATGGCACCCAGGGTCTATGCATGCTAGGCAAGTGTTCTACCACTAAGCTACATATCCAGTCCATGATCTTAATTTATATAATTTCCACCTTCAATAAGTACCTGAGAATTAGACCCTTTTCATAAGGGGTGATGCCACTACATCTGTTCTTCTCACAGGACTTCACCAGACTTCCTTCTTCAGTCAGAAACATGCCTGATATTGAGCTAAGGCCTTACTCCTTCACATCTAAAACTAATCATTTTTTTCATTGGTACTTGCTACTTCAGTGTGGGTCTACTGGCTATTTTAAATACAATGTTGTGAGATAGTCATTGATACCTTTCTTGTAAGTTCTAATGAAAAAAATACCAGGTCACCCAGGATATTTGAAAAAGTGATTTAATGGCTAGTGCTGGGCAAACCTGTTGGAAGTAAGGTGGGTACTGCAATCCTGCCCTTCCCAGCCTCTTCAGGTGTTCTGTGCTTTGATTAGCGAACTTTAGGAGGCACAAGACAGTGGTCAAGGTATCAGCACAAACATTTTAAAAGGCTCTCAAACCCCTTGTTCCCTCACATGCACATTAAATAAGCCAGCATTCATGCCAATTTTCCCTCACAGAACAGCCATTATCAGCTACTGTTACCATGGCACAGACACATGCCAGGGGAAACCCCACACAGAAGAGTCATTTTTGTGATTATTTGGCACAATCAAGATGAGAAAAAATAATAGGACCAGAGCTCAAGCAATGCATAGCCATTTGCCCCACAGGAACAAAATATCCATGAAAACAAACAGTGCAGGCAACCAATATGGCAAATTCCAGGCCTGGGCTGGTCTTCATAATCACTTATAAAACTGTAGGAGGAAAAGAGAGATGTCCAACCAATCGTTCTCCCATGCTTTGCTGTTTGCTTCCTGGCTTCATTAGTGAGTGGGCAGTAGCTGCCCTTTCTCAAGGGAAACCTCACAGCTTTGCTGTGAGCGAGGAGGCTTGTGAGCCACATGGCATAGGTGAAGGAGCACTTCGTTCTGGTGGCACATACAACTCCTTTCATCATGCAAAGCAAAACTACTCATGTCTGGATACAAAGAAAAGTCCTACAGCTGTGCATGGAAGGGGGCAGACATTTCCCAAGAGAGCTGTCTTTCACCTTGCTGCTTCAGCATTTCCCAACATTGCACAGGTCCAAGGTCCATGCATAATATTACATTCAGAATACTAGAGCTAGAATTATCCACAATGGGCTTCTGTCAACGAGCTCATCCAGTTCCCATTCCTGTGTTTTTGGGGAACAGCACATTCCTTTGAGAAACTCTCACACCTCCACTACACATGGCAATTCAGTGCCTCTTCTGGTCAAAGACTCGAGCCTGTTAGGCAGTCACTTCATTGAGAATTTGGATCTTGAATGGAATGGCCCAAGGGCAACTGGAGGAGAGTCATCCTGACAGAGGTGCCCTGGAGAGACCATTTATCAGCTTCTACAGCTGTCCTAGCTTCCCTTGCAACTGCCTTTTCCAAGTGCTGGAGGCCCATTTTTATTTTTTGCTCTTAAATTTAATTATATGACCTACACCATATCCTTCCAATAAATTCCATTTTGCTTAAGTTATCCAGGGCTAATAACTTCTATTGGCTCAAAACCAACATGTCATAACTGGTACAGATCCCTACCAAGTACCTGTTTCCAATTTGTTTTTCACTATTTACTGCACACTAAGTTCTTTTCATCATATATATATATCATTATTCAAGTATACACATTGTAACATATAGTATATTATATTCTACTATATTATATTCTGTTGTATTATATATATATATACCATCTATTTTTGTCATCTTTCAAATATCTCAATGATTGCCAAATGGTTGCAGTTACTTTAAAGATAAGGATGTAACCAAATCTCAAATAGGTTAATCAGTAATGCATCAGGATCACCTTCTAGCTTTGTTGAACTACAAATTCCTGATACCCATCCCCACCTTGCTGATTCAGTAGATCTGCGAAGGATCCCCAAGAACTTACTTTTCTAACAGGTTTCCAGATGATGATGTTGCTGGCCCTGGACCACATCTGAGCACCAATAGATTAAGTCAATATTTCCCAAACGTTAACGTGCTTACACCCTGCCTGGATGAATAGATTGGGACCAGCAAATTTAGGGCAGGACCTGAAACTCTACATTTCAAAAAGTTCCAGGAAATGCTGATGCTGCCCCACCATCCTGAGTAGCAAGAGATCACAGACTGTCCCAGCTGACACAGTAACTGCCAAGCCTCCTCTTGTCTCCAGGTTTGCCTCCTCTCCTTCACTATACCGCTCCCCTCCTGAAAAGAATGGTTTCTTATGAATGAGAAACGTGAAGCCCCCAGGGGGACCACAGACCTAACCAGATCTCACATCTGGTATGTTATATATTCAACAGGACACAAACCTGACCTTTGACAACTGTCCTAAACTTTGTTCCTCTGTAGAGTACAAGGGTTCACCAAACACTGAACTTTCATTTCCATTCTTCATGAAATAATCCTAATCAAATAAAATTTAAAAAACAAGAAACAGACCAGGACAGCCCTCATTCACATCTCAATGATAGAGCCACTAAATGAGGTGCAGAGCAGAGAAACAACCTACTTAGGATCATTCAGGTGTCAAAGTTCAGTCTGACCTAAAGTAATCCTAATGCTCAGTGCAATGCTCCTGCCACCTACAACAGTCACCTCCCAGCAGGGGAAAGACACCTCCTTGGTCTAAAAAATAAAAGATGAGAAGATGTCAGACATCAGCAAATCACAGGAATCCAAGACTCTAGAGATCAGGCATCAAAACTAGCGGTCTGACAGACAGACCTAAATGGCCCATACAGGAATTTTCTCTGGATTTCTCTGTGGGTATGTGTTTGCTTCATTAAGTCAGGTAGTTGCTTTATATTTAAATACTGGGAATATTTAAATACTGGGAAATTTTACATTGTAATCCAGAATAAAGAAATGTAAAGATCTGGCAACACAGAGCCTAGATCCATGCTTTACAAAAGTCAGCTGTGACTGGAAGGGGAGGACAGTGAAGGGACATTGGTCATTAGAGTAGCCACAGAGGCTTATATGGTGGTCATTAAAGCAGCCATGTGGTCAGTCATGTAGACTTACAGACTGGAGAATAAAGCAGTTGCCTGCCTTGTAAAAACAAAGACTAACAGTGGCCCCTGTTCAGCTCACAGGTGGCAAACTCTATAGGCATTTGAATTGCAGGTGGCCACAAAAACTTTAGAGATATGTGAAACCAGGGCATTTATTGTCAATATTTCTGTAGGATGCTGGACAGGAGGGCGCAAAGTGGAATCGAGTCATGAGGAAAGGCTGTATCTTTTCAAAAACTGGAGAGAAATATGAAACATGCATGCCTCTGTCCTTGCTGTTAAATAAAGGTGGCATTTCATCTTTGATTGACAGCTGAGCTCACCTAAGAACAAGGTGTTACGCTGCTCACATAATTGCAGAGTCCCCACTCATCGTGAAGTAGTAGCATCTTGATTGGCGATTGTTTGCTGGTTTCTGGAGAACTCTGTCTTTAAAAACGTTTTATTTTTCTCTACCCTCATGGATTAGTGGTCCCTGTTGCATACCGCCAAGTATGTTCCTGAACGAGGCCAAGGATCCAGCTGGCAAAATCCTGCTTTAGCATAATTTTAAACCGCCGACTCAACATAATGCCACTCTTCTGTTTAAATTACTAAACAATTAGAGCTGTGTGGGGTGTAATTCCAGGCTGAGTCCAGCCCTGTATACAGCTCATTTCTGGTTGTTGTTGTTGTTGTTAAATGTCTATATTAAAGCATGTACAGAAGTGAATCGAGGGCAGAATTTGGGGGGGGGGCAATAAAATTTATGTATGGAATTGAAACTTTGACACCCTCTTTAAGACAAAAGGATTTCTCCTAATTCATCACCCCTTTAAGACCACACACACACACACACACACACACACACACACAGAGTCAGCCCTGAGAGGAAACAACCCTATCCACTAGTGTTCTGCTACCTCCTTGCAGCCTGAAGGTAGAAATAATGAGCCTGCAGAAGGGAGTGACAGATTTTATCTCAGAGACACTGACCCGAATGACTCCATTAGCATTGTTCCAAATGAAAAGTCACCCTCCCTCTATGGGATTGGAGGGGCTGCTGGGAGACAGGAGGTGCTGAGATGTTCAGCTTCCATTTGGAACTGGATCCTTCCCAGCGCCAAGGACATGCTATGTCCTCATCCCCACATCCCACAGCAGCCAGGCCCTATCTATTTTGGTGCCACTTGCCTGCAACAGAATAAGAGCCTCTCACATGAAGAATGCTACTTCTCCCTCTCCGTTTTAACTGAAATCCATGACCCCTTCCAGCCAACATCACAAGGTCCAGGCAACCTCTGCGACTAATGCCCTCATCACAGTCACGTGGTTCATGATTCACCAATTTCCTTTCTGGGACCCTTCTCTCATAGAAGATCAAAGCTAAAGCTATTTGTCCTTTTCAGAGATCTGATTTTTCAGAGAGAACCATCCTTCCCAGTTCTGAACCAGAGGTGGAGAGAGTTGGAGTAGGGTCATGAATAAGAGGAGGGATTAAACACACACACACACCATCACTGGAAATTTCTGGCTAAAGGACCTCATTTCACAATGTGAAAACACACTCAGCCTGAGATAATAATAGTTGATTGAACTTTCACCTTTTCTTTGGGTACCCAACTTTTTTTTTTTTTTAATACACAGATGTAGACGGATGCATTTTGGGTTTGATGTGACTATGATTCCAGATTCACCACCTTCTTGCTATGGGGCTCTATACAAGTTTAAGTAGCTTGGCTAAATACTTTGGGGGTCCAGTTTCTTCATCAATAAAGTGAAGATACTCATTTCTATTTTGCAAAATCCTGTTGTAAGCTAAATGTATAAAGTCAGTGTGCACACAGAACAGTTTCTGACACATACAAGTTCAATGAATGTGGCCAAATTATAATAATTATTGAATAAACCACATAAATGCAAAGGGAAAAATTCCACATGTAAAGCTAGCCCTTATGCATATAAGGCTTGCAGATGAATAGTCCTGCCTTTGGCTCCATATTGCCACATCAAAGTCTTCTCAAGCCTAAATTCCTCCCTAAGTATTATTCTGGGAAGACCCACATTGATAGACCAACTTTTGTTCATGATTGAACTTTAGAAGACCTTGAGGATCCTGAGTGACAGTTCTGTGGCAGCATATGCTGCGAGAAACATTTTAGACAGCTCCCCTAAACCGAGGACTCTTAGAGCGTTCCTCACTATGGGGAAAGCCTTGGTCTGTCAGGACACACGAGAAACCACAGAGTAAATGCAGCACATCTCAGTGAGCATTATTTTTCTCGGATGAGAGGAATTTAAAATGTAACTATGAGGTAATAATAAACATGATTATAAAAGAGGTAAAAGAAAAAAATATAACACAAAATTTTCAAAGAAACTCAGGCCTGTAACAGGGTCTCCCCAATCCCAGGGGCTCTTTCCTTTGCCCTTAGTGTTGCTGGGAAACACTAAGTCCCCACTCAAATCTTGGAATAGCCTGTAAGCTATAGGTTATTGTCATGGTCATTTCATGAGTGAAGAATCAGTCACAAAAATCTGTTTTGGCAGAAAACAGAGCAATGGTTTCCTAGAGCCAGGGTCAGCAACACTGACCACAAACAGGCATGAAGGAAATTGGGGGTAGGGGGGTGACAAATATTCTTTATCTTGATTGTACTGAGAATTCCTTGGATACGTATATTAAAACACAAATCCTGTATACCAAAAGCCGATCTAGTTTATGGTTTAAAGTATACTAAAATAAAATTTTTAAAAAACTTGTTTTCAATGAAGAGGTTAAAAAGAGGCTGTTGACTATGGATCCAATCGCAGGGGGAAAAAGTATAGACCCTATTAGGAAGTAAAGGAACATAGTGTAGATAGAATCAATAGAGATTAAAAAAAAAAAAAAAAATGGAGAGGGAAGGCAAGGATTAGGGACCAATGTCGAGTCGTGATTGGCAATTTGCCCCTAAAGGGAAAACAGAGAAACTTCACATTGAGGGAAGAAAATAAGAGTAAGAGGCCAGAGCAGGAAGAGAGAAGAGCAAGGCCAAGTGAGCAGAGCCCCAGGGGTTTGGCCTGGTCTCGGTAAGGCAACAGGGCAAGGCCAGAGACTTGGCAGGTGTTTGAGCAAAGAGCTGGGTTTGCACAGAAATGCAAGGCAGAAGAGCAAAGAAAGGTTATCAGGACACAGAGGCACTTCCAGACACAGCCTCTGGTTGTGTGAGGCTTCCAAATCGCACCCTCTAAATTTCACTGCACAGGCCAGATTCCAGTTGCCTCCCTGGTGCTTCAAAACTCTAGCAGGGATTTTCAGAGCCACTATTAATGCAAGCTGCCTCTCTCCCTTTGGCTCCCTGGGCCATTCTTGCTGGTTCCCTCTGCAGAAGCTATTCTCCTGCCAAGTGTGGCTTCGCCAGGGGGTTCCATACTTAAAAAGGCAGACTTATTTTTAGCTCCTGACAAATCCCCAAGGCTTTTCAATACAAAGGAAAGATGAGTGAGTAGGCTTACTCCGTTCTTTTGGCTAGGGGAAAAAAAAAGGAAAAGGAAAAAGAAAACCAATCTGAAGTTTGTTGCTATGTCGCTTTTCATTTTTCAATGTTAATTTGGAAATTTGCTTCAACTTGCTGTGAACCTTTCCACAGAAATATATTAAACTGAACAGCGAAGTGTTTTAAAAATACTGGCGCACTCTGGTAACCGTCTGTCACTCTTTGCGGCACATAGCAATTTAAAATTATTGGAGCTCTTAAATTAAGTGCTTAAATTTGAAGGTGATCACCACTTTGAGCAAGGGGATTGCACAGCTATCTCGACTATAACAGTGCTTCAATTTCCTGTAAGCAGGTCATTTTGGGGAGCGATAAGGGAGTCTGATTGCCCAGCATGCATTGATTTAAAACTACTGGAGTCGTCAATTCATTTCTACAAGCACTTGTGTTTGGGTGTAGTCTTGCTCCGAAGTCTAAAATTGGTCCAAATTGGTCTATACTGCACATACCCCCAACACTAATGTATTTTGGTAATCTGCTTTTGGGGGGAAGGGACAAAATTAACCATAATTTCCAACTAAGCCCAAAATAGCACATCAGCAGGTGTATTTGCCTTTCAAAAATACAAGGTCATCTAGGTGGGATTTTGAGTGTGTCTAATGTCACCAAGATAAAGAGGGAAAATATGTATTGGTTTTTCAAAGACACTTGGCCCAACATACTATATTCAATTTCTCAAAAATAATATGAATTTGCTCAGAATGTAATGCCTGTTGTAGAACTGTGTCCTTGCTAGAACCCACAGGTTAACATTTTACTGCATCTGGGATGCTGAGAAGTCGCCATGTTTTGCAGTCTCTGTTTACATGAGGAATAAAAAAGTTTTTTCTCTAATCAAATATAGGCTAATTAAGTTACAAGAAGTGACTATTGTTAAGAAAAACAACCAATGGACAAAATGTCTCACACAGCAGATCCTAAAGCATCCTAGCTATCAGCATTTTCAAGAAAAATAAGTTTTGCTTTTAAAACTAAGTGGGGGAAATGCTGGATCAACTACAACAGAAATAGCAACAAGAAGAATTATCATAATTTGAATATCACATACATACCATAAAAATTCACTTATTGTGAATACACAATTCAAATGATGTTTACTAAATTTGTGGGTTATACAACCATCTTTATAACTGTTTTAGAACATTTGCAGCATCGCACCAAAGATCCCTCATGCCCATTTATAGTCAACCCCACAACCTCCCCAAGACCTCGGCAACCACCATTCTGGGAATTTCCTATAAATGGAATCATGCACTATGCAATTTTCTGTTCACATAGCATGATGTTTTGAGGTTCATATTGTATTATGTTTTGGTTAGTTCTTACCTTTTATTGCTGAGTGGTTGGTGAATAGGTGGACTGTCACCATATTTGTTATGAATAATGCCACTATGAACACTTGTGGACATCTTGTTGTGAACTTATATTACCAATTGTCCTGAGGAGAAATCAGCAATTCTGTATTTATCTTTCCCCCACCAATAAATATAGTCCCATTTTGTTGAGAGGAAAGGGAAGCTCAAGACAATTTGGGACCTTGCATAAGGTGACTAAACTTGTTACTGAAAAGCAAGGGTCTGATACTGAGATCTCTGACTCCACAACTCATTTTTTTTTTTTTTTTTTTTTTTAATATTTAAAACAAATCCTTGTGTCAAGGGATCGCAGCGAGAGAGCTGCTCCGCTGGTAGGAAACCCCAACCCAGAAGCAGGTAGCCCACTAATGGTTTAGCGCCAGGTTCCCCACGAATGTGCGTGCGTGACCGGCAGAGGGCAGCCCCCTTTCCAGTTGCACCCCATTTCCCAGGACGAAGGGCTCTTCGCACCGGACCCCGGTCCCCTGAGCTCCTTCGCTTCTCAAAATTAAATAAGTTGAAGTTAGACAAATTGCTGTGTTGCAGGAATTAAGAGAAGCTAATGCCATGTTATAAGGAACTTCCAAGAAGAATCAACAGCATCCAGTAATTCACCACATATTCTGCCCTTAGGATTCTTTCTTATTCAGTATAGTCTTCCATTGGGTTACATAGAAGCAGAGCCTGAGAGAGGGACCTGGCTATGTTTGGCTTGTTGAGGATACAAATGTGTAATGGAGCAAGGAAGCCAGGGTAGAAAAGAGAAAGGGGCTGATCAGAGATGGGGAGAAGCTCTGGAATATACAACACAAAACAGAATTCTCCTGTTGCCCAAGTCAGCAGGTAATCAGCTTACTAAGTAACATATCCAGCTCCTTCTCAACTCTGGGCCTTTGTACTGGTTGTTCTAACATGAAATCCTTACTCTACTCCAAACACAGCCTGATATGCTCCAACCATCCAAATGTTGATCTGAGAAAACTGAAAGAGAAAAGGGCGGTTGTGGTGGTTGTGTTGGTAGTAACTGAGAGCTGACCACCAAAACTGACCACTCTATTTTGCTCGATTCAGAATCTTTCTGAGCTCTTCTACTCCAAACCTCAGATGATGTGGAAAACAGCACAGCAGTTAGGGTCAAAGGCACTACCTTGCACTTGTAGTCATTTCTCTCAGGATCAGAGGATTCCTGGGTATCACTAGGGACCTGTGTTACTCAGGACAGGATAGGTTATGCTGCTATAACAGATAGTCCTCAAATCTCAAATGGTTTGAAATAAAAGTTTATTTCATACTTAAGCTATACTTTCACATGAGTCACTAGAGAAGGAGCAGGTGGGGCCACTGGTTTCAAAGTCATTCACTCAGAGTTCCACCTGATCGATCAGCTATAAATCAGAATGTCACTAGTCAGCACCTACCACTTCTGATCCAATGCATTGATTTAGAACTGCTTCTACGGCCTCAACTTGCCACATGGGGCTGAGAAGTGCCTTCCTTCTGTGTGAAAGGAGGAAATGGGGAGACCAGTGGAGAGAAGTTTATAGCTTTAGTTTAAGGCTTGACTTCATCTGATCTATAAGAGGATGACTGTGGTCACTGTTTCTTTCTTTTTTTTAATTTAGTTTTAATATCCATATTTCTTCACATATATATTCCTATATATGTTTACATACATTTATATATATATATGAATATACCCTAACAGCAACCAAATTCCTGCTCATACATTTTCATATATATTCAGTTACATAATTATAAACTATAACTAAAACAAATTGTAAACATCCATCTCAAAAGAAAAATAACCATATACAAATTTATATCCATTTAAATATGTTCATGTATATTTTTACATATTCATATTTGTATTCCTATATACAGATAAAAATGTTCAATCCCTAAACTAACCCTAACTAGTTTTCTCCATTAGTCCTACACCTACATTTACACTTCAGAGAAACCTCTATACATATAAACCATAACATTTTACATGAACATACCTATGTATTGGGGGATATAAGTTCATAAATTCACATAAAAACCCATAGATACTTTATGTATATATTCATTTCCATAGGCGTTATGTGGTCCTTGTTTCTTGTCAATAAAATAACTTTCTTTCTGATGGCCTTTTGGGTTAAACTGATTTTGGAAGGAACAGAACTTGTAATGGTATATGGATAAAGAGCAATTAAAGAGGGCATGAGCAGTGGTTAATGAGCTAGCAAACACTTCCAAGAGAACACTAAAGAACCATGCAGTCCCAAGTCACCAGTAAGTCTGCAGTATTTTTAAATGTACAGAGCTTTTCTACTTTCACTTGGGCCTGTTTCTATTTCTAAGGTAAATGAAGGTCAAGAAGGCCATAAAACTTATTTTAAGACTAAGACAGAACAACGATCTGACAAGGTTATAGAACACAAAACCTTAATTAAAGTTTCCAGGTAAAGAGAAAGAATTTAACTACTTAGTCATACTATTCTCTGTGCAAAGGAAGTCAAAATTCTATATCATACAAAGTCTTTGCAATTAATTTAAAATAAGTCATCTTTTTTCAAGGAACTTAGATTTAAGATGCAGAGGTAGCTTTTGATTGAATTGTTATTTCTCCCCAGGCCCTTGCACACACGACAGTCAATTAGGAGAAACTTTTTAAATTTTTTTTATGTTCAGCATGGAGGTACCTCCTAAAGTATACTTTAGAGTCTTTCTTAAGAAATTAGCTAAATTGAAGTTCCTTTCCCATGTGTTGGTGAATTGCCTAGAATGGCAAGAAGTTCTGAATATTAAATGAGAAAACAGGATGGAAGGGATCATAACCTATTGACAAGGTATTGAGGCATTGTGAGCTTGAGCTGTGTATGTCATCTGTGCAAAATCATCTCCCGAGGTTTAAATTAAAAGGATCCCTGAAAGTGCCTGTTTGTTTCCACGGATATAGGGGGAACTCAAGAAGTATGATGACCCACCCAAGAGAAGAATCTTAGAGTGTCTAATTTTGCTTAGATTTGCTCTTAGATTTATACTTACACTTACTCATCAAAGTAACTGAATATTAGGAGTAGGAAGTATTTTCCACAGTTACATGGCAGCCACTGATCTCATCAGTTCTTTGGCTATTCATGTCTAACCCAATGAAGTGACTTACTTGCTCAGGCTGAAGGATGCCTGGGCCTCTTTTGATTTTTAACATATTCACAGAGCACTATTTGTTCAATTATCTTAGAGCAACAGGTAGAGAACAGACACATGTTTTAATAATACACTGTTTGATGGAAGTAATTGTTTCCTTGGTCTCTCTGCCCTTAGACCTCCACAAAATACAGGTATGTTTGAGTCAAAAATAGGCCTGTGAGACATCATACGTAAAGTGATGGTATCTGACTTTTGAAACATTCAAAGATCTGGAAACCTTGAGCCCGCATTCCCATCAGACCATGAGGAAGAAGCTAAGGAGCCACTGGTCACTGCAACCAGGGTATGTATGCCCTCATCTGTCACAGTGCCAGCAATGCCCCTTGAGCAAATGTTTAACAACCAGTTCTTGGGAGACAGGGAGTCCTGATCTATAGTACTGGCTAATTTCAATGATATAAATACTCCTGCCATAGTTTGCCAGCATGATGTCAAACAACTTAATATTTTCCAGAAAATTTAACATTTGGCCCTCATGAGCTGTTTCCACCATACAACTGGTCAGTGTCCAATATTCCACATCCACAGAATGCAGGGATGCACATTAAAACCACACCTGCTTCACACCCTTACTTCCTGTCTAATCTCTGTAGACTTCCAAATTCACCACCACTGGAGTAGATGGCCCTAGATCCTTCCAGCTACCACATTAGATAAATCCATGACTTACAGGGAGACTTCCCAGAGAATACTTTCTACATTAAGATCAGGATAGTCTGGTATTGCCTCGCTATTTTTAGATCTAGAAGGGCTTACTAGAAGACTGAAATTCTTATCTGAGTTCGGGTTTGACTCTACAATCTTCACTGTCTTCTCCTTGTACTATTATAACAGTTTTGTGGCTGGCCTCCACCACTCCAGTCTCTTCTTATTCCGACCCTCCCAGTGGCCAGGCAGCTCCTAGAATAATTGTCTTCCAGCAGTTGTGAGAATGAAGTCCTCCATCACCATTTTCATCATGTCACTTCCTTACGAGGCAAGGCTCCGAGCTTCCTGTGGCTTGTCATATTTAATCCAAACCCCCTCAGGTTGGCATTCAAACCTGTCCGCCCATAAGCAACAGCAATAATCCTGGGCTATTGTGGACTCTCACAAAACCAGCTAAGGTCATTGAAATCCCTATAGACCCTCCACACTGTGTCTCAATTTCCTTATTCACAGAAGACAGCAATAACTCTAATTCCCATCTTTCATCAGGCTTGTTGGAATTCAGAGTACCTCACCAGCATGCCGCCTGCATACTAAGCCCAGAGACATTCCACAAACTCTTTTAACACATGCATGTCCCTGATAAACCAGAAACCCTTTGTAAAGACAGATAACAGGGAATGGGATAAACGGTTCATTTTAACACTTTCAAGGCCATCTGCAAAGCAAATCTTCAGAAACTCTGGCATTTTCAGAAAGCACTGAGTTATTTTCTCTTCAATTTGTAGTTTCAGTATCTTTAATGAGAGTCTACAGATACAGGAAACTATCTCCTTAGCCCATACAATAGCAATCACGGAATGTCCTTCAAGTTGGATACTTTTGGGGGTCCTCATTGTCATGCCAGGGTCTGGGACAAATTCTTCAATATCACATGCTATAGGCTGAGGAATGGGTTTGTAATTGAATAATGAAAAAACAAAGAAAAGATATGGAACATGCCAGTGAGGTCCTAATCTACTGATCTTTTCAGTACACCTGGCTTCTTTGGCTGCAGTAGACATTTTCCAGCATTCTGAGAGCTTCCTATGTACAGCACCTGCCATTTCTGTGCTTGAGGGTTTTCTCAGTGCACAACCTAGGGGACTGACATCCTCAGGGGCAGCCTCTACCAATGGATAGATAGATAAATGCCCAACTCTCCATCCTTTGCAGGGATACTTCTGAAGTGCTTTCTACATTTTTCTCAGAGACATTCAGTCTCATTTATCCATACCAAGAATCTACTCATTTCATGCATTCTATTAGCATTCCTCTATTTCCAGTCTCACTTTCCTCACTTTTTTTGCACTTCCTTATTCTCCTAAATAAATTACCTGTATATACTGATTTTGGAAAAACCCAAATCAATACATGGGTCAGTGAGAGAAGAAAAGGTACAAATACCATCTTTTCACTGGCCTTATGGGGAGGTAGCTGGGTCCTGGAAATTCCATGCAGTAATGGATTTTTGATCCTGAAGAGAATTCTAACCCCGATTGCATCTCCTTAGAAATCAGTGGTTTTCAGTGCCAGGCATCTTTAACCCCAAGGGAAATGTGGTGATATCTGGAGATATTTTTCCTTGTCATATCTGGGTATGAGGGTTGCTATTGTCATCTAGTGGGTTGAGGCCAGGAAACTGCTAAAGATTCTACATGGCAGAGGACAGCCCACTGCAAAGAAGAATTATCTGGCCCCAAATGTCAATAGTGCTTAGAGTGAGAAGGCTGTTCTAGAAAAGCATGGGAGCAACTCTGTCCGTGGGGGAGTGATCAGACCGTTTTGGTACAAGTCAGTGTAGCTTTGGGTGCCAGCTGTTTACAGTAGGCCTCTGGGAGCACCTGGAGACTTTGGGTCCATGAAAGCTGTAGTCCCCCTGAGAGGAGAGGAAGCTATGAGTCCTGTGAGAAGCTGAGCTTAGGGTGGGCCCCTCCTATGGGAAGAAAGCAGACCCTAGTCCTGGCTGCTTGTCCAGGAATCATCAAGAGTGACACCCTGGGATCATTTGTCAGTCTTGCCCCACAGAAAGTGTATGTCTTTCCTTCCTATCCTTTCTCACTTGGAGAAAATTCTTAAAACATATCAAGACCTGCCAACAATTTATATTTTATCAATTTATATATGTGTGTATATATATATATATATATTTATATGTATTTCTATCAATTTATATATACATTATAATATCACCTTTTAAAATTTTTTAAATTTTTTTTTAGTTGTTAATGGATCTTTTATTTTATTTATTCATATGCAGTGCTAAGGATCAAACCCAGGGCCTCACACATGCCAGGCAAATGCTTTACCATTGAGCCACAACTCCAGCCCCTAAAAATGTTTTGATCAGCCAATAAATCATATCCAGGGAGGATGTTCCTTCCTTCCCTGCACACACTGCCCATCATCCCCTCATACCTAACAACCACAGGGTAAGAAAAAAATTCAGATGCCAAGATTAGATCACAGTGCCTTGATTGATGGAAAACAAATAGGATTGGCTTAAACTTCTGTTGGCACGAAAAACATTAAAGGTTCTAACTCTCAAAGATATTGCTGTGAGTTCCACCATGTGTACAGAGCAGCAATCGTGATAGGCACAAAACTCACTGGGGTCCCAAGTAGGAGAACCTCCAACAGGACAAGACACCCAGATGAGTACCTGCCTGGAAGGACTGAGCATAAAGCCACTGCCCAGCTCATTATCAGGGACATATCAACCTATACTGAACCTGGAAAAGGACTGTTCAGGATTTTTACCAAAAGATCCCAGGCAAGCCTTGCTCACTACCAAAGTGTGTGTCATTCTACCTGCACAGCCCCTTTGTCTGCTGTTAATTAGTAAGTTCCACTCATGCAGGTGGCCAAAGTAGGAAGATGGTGTCCTCATCCTACCCGACTCTTAGTCTCACATTAAAACCTCATGTGCTCTGGAGCAGCTTTGCAAATCACTAACAGTTTCTTTTTTTCAGAAAAACAGAGAAGCAGAAAAGTGTTGCAGCCAGCTGACTGACAGAAACCCACAGCCTGGCTGCCAGCCCCAGCCCAGAAAACAAAAGGGTCTTTGGTTCACCTGTCAAGGCTGTGTTCATTCCTCGTTCCTCAGGCCTCTTCCCATGGAGCTTATCTGATTCCTCCAGCCAGGTGTGATGGAGCAGAATGCTGACATCATCACTGAGGGTGAGCGGCTGGCTGGCTCAGAAGCCGCCAGGGAAAACTGGCTTAAGATGCTGCTCTCAGCAGTGGCTGCAGCAGCCTGGAGACTTTGGATTTCTCTCCTTCCAAACTGCCAGCTCAGAAAAGAAAGCAGTTGGGAACCACGGTTGGACCCTGGCAGGTGAGGGAAATATTTGCACCTTCTCCCTGCCCCTGCCCCTTCTTTCCATCCTGTCCTTCCAAGAAATAGAGCCACCTTTAAAAGCATGGAGAAATGTTGACCATAACTTCAACAGGCAGAATCTTTAGTTATTACTCAGTTATCCTCTGCCACCCACTTTAGCAAGCAAGTACATTCTTAGGGTTTTCTTAGAGCAATGGTTTTCGGAGTGCAGTCTCTGGGACAAACAGCACCTGGAAATTTTTTTAGAAATCAAAGTAGTTGGGCCTGACCTCAGCTCCAGGAACACCTAGCAAATAATGCCTTCCACTCCTCTTCTACACGGATACTGTCTGGGCACACTCTATCCTCAAAATGTTATTTACTGACTTCAAGCTTTTCAAAATTTGCAATTTAAACTCTCTGAGTGTGAATGTTATATTAGCATAGATTTCTCATAGAATGCAAATGTCGCTGGTAGATGCATTTCAAAACTGAAAACCCTCACACCTGTCACCCCATTAGTGAATTCATTTTACCCTAATACAAGCAATCCTATGTGAGCCCCATCAGCAGTTTTTAAACAAAATGGTTACTTGTTTGAAAATGACTGAATGGAGGAGAGAGGTGGTGGTTAAGGAAAGTGTTTTTGTGTGTGTGTGTGTGTGTGTGTGTGTGTGTGTGTATACTCATGGATGTGTACATATCTATATGGCCTTATAAGATATGTATCTATCATAGGCAAATATCTCACACCAAGATTTTTCAGGGGCTACTTTCTTTTAGAATATCATCACCTCTCATCTCTAAGCTATATTTCATTCTGGCTTTCGTAGCTCACTAGAATCATTTCTCATACTATTTTCAAGCTAGCCCAGTGGCCCCAACTCCTCCGAACAGCCTGTGGTGTTCCAGGTCTTTCAGCTTTGATTTCACTGTGTGCTCATGGACCAGCATCCATGCCACCTCCTCTGTGGAGATGTCCCTAATTCCTCCATTCAGAATTCTTCCTAATCTACCTCCCTAATCAGCTGGCCAAGATGAAATAAAATTGAAATACTCAATATTGGCAAAAATATAACAAGAAAAGAGTATTCCTACATTTCTCCTGGGACATCAATCGGAATAACTTTTCAGGAAAACAACTGGGCAGTATCCCCAGTGACCCAATATTGATGGTTTTAAGACTCTATCCTGAATAAATCTTAGGAATATAATGGATCTGTACAAGCCATCGATCTTCATCCTCACGTTCTTGGTAACTTGGTTCTTGGTATTCTGTGAATACTGGTAATATAGCCTAAAGGTAGATGGTGGATTTGAACCCAGCACTGAAACACTAGTACCTATGTGAAACTGTGAAAGTAACTTAAATTCTCTGAGCTTTGGCTTAAATATCCATTTAAAAGCATGATATCAGCATTGGGAGAGCCCATATGAAGGTTGTGTGAACACCCATGTAAATTATGTGACCCAGTGTCTGACAGTCAGTTTGTATTCAGTAATTGCTTTTCTATGGCTGCTTGGACTGAGGTGACTGGATATAACCAAAGGTGGAGCAACCAGATTGCTCTTAGGAGAGTTTTGGATTGTGATTGAGAACCCGCTCACGAATCTATCTATTGTTAGAAATATTACATATAAACATATTCTTCAGTGTCAAAGGAAAACCTGTAAATTATCTGCAGAGAAAGAGGGGGGAATTACTTCACAACACAACAGCAGAGGCAAGCAATGAGGAGAGTTCTCTGGACTTCTCAACCCTTGGTTCTGCTCCCTACCAGCAACCAGGCTTTCAGGTCCTTATGTTTTAGGAAACAGAGTCTTTGTGATCAGTTCTTGTTAGTGTAAATATCCTTGTCTGGTGGCCCTCTTGGATCTGCTCTGTGTGTTTGGTGCCTTGGGGACTGACAATGGGATTGTCCCTTGAGCTTTACCTGCACCCTCTTACCTTGTGATTTCATCTTTGAGCACTCTTGTAACTCACTTCTCAATTCTATGAGAGTCTTCTATAACAAAGCTTATGCTTGGAATTTTCTCTTATTCCCTGGGTTACAGTTGTCTTTTAGATTGAGTTCTTTGTCTTTCCCTCCTGTGTTTTTATGTTCTGTGGCATGTGTTCTAGCTGCTCTGTGGCTTCCTTTTTCATCTAACGGTTATGATGAAACACTTGCCCAGAATGTGCATTTGATCTGCTAGATACAGGGAATGATTTCCCCTAAGCTCCTTTCCATTGAGACCAGTTATTATATCCTCCAAACTGCTAGGAGAGCCTGGGCATTCTGGGTCCTGACCAATTGTTCTTGCTTTTGTTTTTGTTTTAGGGACTCACGTAAGCTGGAATGAAAGGGCTGGAAGAGATGGAAGGAAGGTGCTTAGCTGAGGCTGTCATCATCATCATTGGGACATGAGCTCTCTAACACTTTCTGATTTTGAAAGGTATGTTTTAAACCAGCATCTATGCCCCCTATAGAATGCTGCACCCTATTCCCCTGGGAAGTTTTCTGAGTTCTCCCCACTTTATGATGGAGCTCTGGAGCCTTCTGCAGGGAGAGTTATCCTCAGTTGTTCATTTCTCTTTTAGCCAATTTACTACCCTATTCAAGAGAGGGGAAAAAATGGAAGAAAATCCATTATTCCCCTTCTATCCATGTTGGGTATGACTGATGGGAATTTTAGGCAATGTGTATATTTATGAAAACCTTTCCCTTTCCTCCAAGACACACAGGTACACCATACTTTCCAGTCTCTCTTACCACTAAGGGTGGCCATGTCACTCAAGTCTTCTGGTCAGGGGACATTTGCCACTTCCAACCCAATTCCATAAAAACTTTTCATTTATGATTTTTACCCTTCTTTCCCTTAATGGAGAGGACTCTGAGAGCTTTATCCTTAGAAGGATAAAGATATGAAAGCTACCTCATAATGGTAACCATTTTGGATTCAGAAATGAGTAGAGAAGAATTTTGTGATGTATTAAAAACAGGAAGGTTTAATGTTTCATGTAATAGTTAGCCTACTCTGAGTAATATAATCACCAATACTGATTCTTCAATTTCAGAGCTGTTTAGAGACATGCCATGCCAACTACCAAGTTTTAATCTTCTCTTGGCTACCACTTGGAGAAATTCGGGGCCTTCAGTTATTTCTCTTTCATTGTTTTGTACTACTGGTGATCTACTTTTTTGTTCATTTGCAAGTTTTCACTAGTTTTATTCATTTCATTAAGGATATTTTTTGAACCTATGTCATGTCATTATTATCTGAAATTGACATGGCAAGTTGTGGTTTTAAATCTATTATAACCATTTTTCTATTCTGTTTTCCAGTGCACGTAAGTAACTACAAACCCATTTATTTTCCAGACTATAAGCTTCTTGCTCAGGAATGATGACCTACTTCTGGTAATTCTCATGGGTACCAGAGCAGCTGGTTAAGTAGGGACCCAATATTATCAGACTGATAGATATAACTTGTCATCGGTAAGACCGAATGACTTAGCCCAGAATTATCTGCAAGTTACAGCTGAAGGTAAATATAAGTGGACTAGACATTGAGAAGACGTATAAAATACAAGTTGAAGACATAGCTATAAAAAACATGCAGAAGATGTGAAAAAAGAGTCTCATACCTCAATAAAGCTGGAAAAAATAATTAATTTAAAAAAGCAAAGAGACTCAGTCATCATTCTGCCTACAATAAGAAAAAGTAAGTACAATCTACTGGAAGGCCAAATTCCTTATCAATTACACAGAAATGATCAACAGATCAACTTTGGGAATATCAACAGAAATCTAAACAAAAGGCTGGGATTGTTAACATTGTTCAAACACAGTCATGTTGGTTTTCCTGCCCGTCAACAAACACATTTTGTGATACAAATCTCTGAACAAACCTCTTGTGACATGATCAATACTTCCTTTAAAATGTTCAGTCTACCTCATTACCTTTGAGGTGCTTTCTAATTCTTAATTCAGAAAATTCTGAGAAACTATATACCCCCAGAGGAACAATAAGATGTGTGAATAGGTCCAAATGGACAACTCTTACCTTTGACATCTCCTGACATACCTGAGATACAGGCATGCACAGAACTTCTGTTCATGCACACAAGTTCAAGGCCATGGCTGACAGCCACTGGAATATAAATTTTAGGCTATAACTAAAGCAATGATCTCCTTCATCCCCGTTCTTAGCTTATAGTTCTCTTTTTTGTGGGGTAGCAACATGGGGATTGAACTCAGGGGCACTCAACCACATGAGTCACATCCTCAGCCCTACTCTGTATTTTATTTAGAGACAGGGTCTCACTGAGTTGCTTAGTGCCTCGCTTTTGCTGAGGCTGGCTTTGAGCTTGTGACCCTCCTGCCTCAGTTTCCCAAGCTGCTGAATTACAGGTGTGTGCCATCATGCCAGGTATATTTATCTCTTTATCATGAAGTAGAAATAAATAATCCTTTTCTATGAATTTATATTCCCAAATGTTTCTCTCCTCCGAACTCTGAGTATAACTGACTACTCAGTGCCTCCGCTTGTGTGCCCACAGGCATCTGGAAGTGGTATGCCTATGGTGTAGCTGTGCTGCCACCAGCCTTGTCCCACCCTCAATCACTCCCGTGAAGTCCCCACCATGTTCATTTATGCCATCTTCAGAGTTGCACAATGTTGAGTACCATCTTTATTTCTATATTTTTTTCTGTACTCTTTAAACATATCTCTTCCCTGCCATCTCTTTTTCTAAGACGTATTTCTTTACACATGGATTATCACAAAACTAACCTTGGCCATCATCACATTTCACCTGGAGACCAGCAACTGCTTCTTAACTGGTTTTCTTCTACCCTTGTGTACCACCAATTCATCTACCATATGCAGCCAATGTGATTTTTTAAAACCACTAATCAAATCACCGACCCTTCCTTAGGAAGTCTTAAAAGGCACTAAATAATCTTATCCCTTCTGTTCTCCATCTACATTCCATATCATTTCTTTTCTATTTCCTTTTAGCCATGATTGATATTCTTTAGTTTTTCACATGCTAAGCTCTTTTTCACTGTATTTTGTTTTCCATCTGTCCATTAAACTCCTGTTCATCATTCCCACCCACCTTGAAATGACTAGTCCCCTCTTCTTTTCTTGCTTCTTAAATGTCACCTCCTTGAAGAAGTCTTCCTAGATCCTCATCCTCTCTCTTTTCCACCTGGGATATGCCTGTTCACTCAGTGACTTGTGTAACATGCAGCACTTAGCTGGGACTCAATAAGGTTATTTGAATGAATGATTAAGAGAATTTTGTTCAGTGAAATACCTACTGTGATGGAAATGACACTTTTATATGCTTGCCACCTGTTAATTTATAAGTCAATTGTTCTCTTATGCTTTGTAGCAAAAGAGGTGGGGGAGTTCTTCATGAAATAAAGACAGGAGTTATTTTTGCTCTCCAAAAGGAGAAAAAGCAGGACTAATTCTGGTGGAGAATGTGCTGGTCGGGTCAAGATTTAACAGAAAGATAAATCAGAAATAGCTAACCGGAGGGGTTGATTTGTCCCACATAGAGCAGAAGATGTGAACTCCTCTGCCATACAGCAAAGCTTCAGTCAAACCTCCTTTGGTCACTAACACATTCACGCAGGAAGAGTCACTAAAGGGGCTAAGTCTTATACCTGGGTCAGCATGATTAAACCACATAGGTGCCTCCCTGAAGCACATACACTAAATTTGGAATGATACAGAGAAAATGATACGCTGAATTTGGAACGTGTGGCCCTGTGCAAGGGTAACATGCAAATTTGAGAATATTCTTTTAAGTAAATAAGCAAACCAGGTAGTATCCATGTAACGTACTGCCATCCATAAAGTGTGCTCACACAAAAGAACCAGAAGATAAAGGATTTTCAGAACAAGATTCAAAATGCATAAAACATAATGGAAATTTTGATACCTTTGAATATATTAAAATTAAAATTACATGGAAAAATAAAAATCCACTATGAATAAAAGAAAAAGACAAGTCACAGATTGGAAAATGTATTTGTTGTGCACATAACTGACAATATTTTAGTACCCCGAATGTATAAAGAATTTCAAAATTTCTCTTTGGAGGGCAATTTGGCTATATCTAGTAAAGTTGAAGATTTTCATATGAAAAAACTTAGCAATTCCATTTTAGTCCAATCCCCTAGAGAACCCTTACACATAGAAACATGGATAGGAATGTTCTTTGTAACAGTGTTTGTTGTGGGTGGAGAACTAGAAACATCTTAAGTGGATGTTTAATGGATAAATAAATTATGGCAAAATTATACAAACTAAAACTATACAGTAGTTATGAAATTTAAAAACCTGCACACAAAAATATTCAGCATTTATGGATGTGAAAGTTTGTATTAAAGTATAAGCATATGCATGAGAATAAAGAACATAATATTCATGATAATAGTTCACTCTGAAAAGAAATGGAATCAGTAAACCTGGCAAAAATATCACTTTATAAGACTGGAAGGGATATCCATGGGGACTCATGATGTTGACAGTCAAATCCTTTATATACGTAAAGTCTATAAAAAACTAAATTACAAACAACTTAGGAAATGAATGAAGATTTAAAAAGTAGGATAAAGTAATATGAAATGCAGGGAAAATTAAACATACTACTAAAAAATAGACACTATACCTACCCTACCATCCACAGAGGGAAAAAAAAAAATCCAGAAACTGGAACACTTGTTGAATCACTTAAACTGTGTTCTCAATTCTAAGAGGTTAATCTTCACACGGGGGTCAGAGCAATGCATGGATTTAGAAATTTCATAGTCATAAATGTTGGGAGTTTCAGCAACTGCTGCATCCCCTTCATTTCAACTCTTCAATTTTATCTTCTGCCACTGGGCTACATGCAGTGTAGACGGTGTCTTGCCTGGTGGACATATATATCTGAGTTAGTCTGACACAGGGAACATAAAATGGTATCTCTAAGAGCAAATGAAATTATATTGTTACAAATAGGTAATGGCTCCAGCCAGGGCATGACAAGCATACTACCTACTGATCACTCCAGGATGCTTTCTTTACGGAAAATAATCCAGGGTCTTTTGTGTTGGAGGAAGCCATGGATCTTTCTACTCCCCAAGCAGCAAGAGCATCTCTCTGCACTTCTGTCTGAGAGAAAACTTCCCATGGTAGAGAGAAAAGGAAAAAAAAATATAGCAAGAACTTGAACTCTGAGGAGAAAAAAAAAAATGGGTCATGTTTTTGTCTCATCTTGCTCATCTTTGGAGAAACTAAATTCACTTTAAATCAACAAGGGATTTCACCTCCTTGTAAAGAGGCTAAAATTTTATCATAATATAAAACCTGACACAAATACAACTGAATTTAAACCAGAGATGCTTTTGGTTTTTGTTTTTCCTGGAAGCTCTGACAGGCACTAGTGCCCAAAAGAAATTAGCAATGTAAAAATATTTTTTTTTCTTTATAAGTCAGGATCTTTCACTTTGCTGCCCCATATTTTCTCAGTTACTACAGCCATGGCAATTATTAGACTGTGGGGTCTCATTTTTTTTTTTTTTGTGACACCCCAACTCTCCAGAGCAAAGTCCAAAGTCGCCAGCATTTTCCTTGCTCAATTCCCCATGGCCAGAGTGACTAGGGTCTATGTTCCTAAAGAAGTTTTGCCACTGCTCCAGCTTCCAGAGTTTGGAGAAAGGATACGTCCACCCCAGTAGGTACCACATCACCTCTGCCTCCCAGAGAGAGCAGCAGGCTGGGACATCTTCATGATGAATGTTACAGATGAATCCCAGCTTGCCATGTAGATTGTAGTTTATTTTTAAACTTACTTCCAGCCTATGTTGTGTACTACGTGTGAATGCTCGTGGCACCTCTAGGGTTAGGACAGCTTCTCTAATTGGGGGTGGTTAGTTGACATTTATTCAGAAGACCGCACATCAAGATGGCATTTGCAAGGCTTCAACTGGCGCTCTTAGATTAATACCAGATGTTGTCAACCAACATAATGGATATAAATTGATTTTTATTGATGAAATGAGTAGCTTGTTAATAAGTATAATGGATGTTAGATATGGGCCTTCACTGGTGTTCACGGTATAAGCACAGGCTGGGTGCAGTGGCGCATACCTATAAACCCGGTGGTTCAGGAGGCAGAAGGATCACAAGTTCAAAGCCAGGCTCAGCAACTGAGCAGGGCCCTAACTTAGCGAGAGCCTGTGTCAAAATAAAAAATTAAAAAGAGCTGGGGACAAGCACCTAAGACTTTGACAATAGAAAGTTCCTGTTTATTAAACTAAAAAAAAAAAAAAAAAAGAGCTGGGGATATGGTTCAATTCCTGGTACAAAGATACTAGGACAGGATGGAAAACAGTATAAACAAAAGTTCAACACATCTGCTACCCTTAGCTCCATAATTTGCTACCTAATTAGTCCTAAGATGCATGTTTAGAAGATTTTTGACTACTCTATGTTAGAGAAAAATGGTTTGAAAATGTATGGCACAGACAAAAGTGCACATTTGCTTTAAATGAATCCCTCACAAGGTGATTTTAGAGCAGACAAAAGGACAGACCCAGGACTTCATTGAGTTTGTAGCACTTTGTGCCTGTTTGCTTTAGATTTAAGATGTATAGAACTCTGCTTGAGACTTGCTTTCCTTATTCCACATAGAGATACTGGGAAGGGAATAGAAATCTTATCTGTCTTTAATACTAATGGGAAGCTAATAGAGTGCATAGCCAATTTAGTTTAAGTCAGTTTTTTAGCATAAGAACTAAAAGAGACTCAAAAAATTATCTGAAGAGGAAGCAGAAAAGAGAAAGACCAGAGGATATAATTGGGCAATAAATGACTGATGGGAAAGAGTTAGGGACGGGTAGACCTACCAAGACAGAAACGAACTGAAGGCATCAAACAGGATAGGAAATTCTGAAAACAGAAGGCAATATTAAAATATATATCCAAAACCTGAAAAAAAGATAAAAATAATGGTTACACTTCCTTTCAGTATCATAGGTGTAGTGTCTAACAGATCTTTCTTGGGATTCTTCAGTTTTTGTAAGAGAATGTACCTTTGTGTAGCTACTTACCATATTTAGGATTTATAAACTGTGAAGAAATATGTTAACTTTAGATTTTATCTGATAAACATGCAAATGATGTCTAAACAGTAGAAATGACAATCCCAGAGATTCATTTTATTTTCCTTACAAGGTGAACAAAATTTTTTTAATCTAAATTCAGCAACTTCAGTCCAGCAGTCTTTCTTTCAGAACCCATATGTATATATATTCAGTTTTTTCCAATTCTCTTTGAACCAGTTCTAACATCCTCCTGGTTCCCTCACTAATGAGTTAAATAAATCTTTGACATGTTAGTAGTGCTTAAAATTCTTTTAAATTATACTTTGGAATAAAGTTAGAAGATTCTCCCAATCACTTATAAGTACTTTCCAATTGCACCAAGAGTTAGGAGATAGAATATTGTTTTATTATCATTGCTCTCCAAATACCTACCTAGATTTGTTTGGTAAGAAATATTTTTTCATTCCCATTTAACATATAAGAAACCGAATGTGAAGAAGTTAAGTAAATTTGTCCTAATTAAAAGTTCAAGAATTCATAATCTAGTGGATGCCTGCTGGAGTTTTTTTTCCCCAAAATTATACAATCTTTAACTTCCAGAATCTATAAAGAACTCAAAAAACTCTACACGAAGAATACAAATAATCCAATCAACAAATGGGCTAAGGAAATGAACAGACACTTCACAGAAGAAGATGTACAAGTAATCAACAGATATATGAAAAAATGTTCAACATCCCTAGTAATAAGGGAAATGCAAATCAAAACTACCCTAAGATTTCATCTCACCCCAATTAGAATGGCGATTATCAAGAATACAAGCAACAATAGGTGTTGGCGAGGATGTGGTGAAAAAGGAACACTCATACATTGCTGGTGGGGTTGCAAATTAGTGCAGCCACTCTGGAAAGCAGTGTGGAGATTCCTCAGAAAGCTTGGAATGGAAACACCATTTGACCCAGCTATCCCACTCCTTGGCCTATACCCAAAGGACTTAAAATCAGCATACTACAGAGATACAGCCACATCAATGTTCATTGCTGCTCAATTCACCATAGCCAGATTGTGGAACCAACCTAGATGCCCTTCAGTTGATGAATGGATAAAGAAACTGTGGCATATTTATATAATGGAATATTACTCCGCAATGAAGAATGATAAAATTATGGCATTTGTAGGCAAATGGTCGAAATTGGAGAATATCATGCTAAGTGAGATAAGCCAATCTCAAAAAACTAAAGGACGAATGATCTCGCTGATAAGCGGATGAGGACATATAATGGGGGGTGGGAGGGGCTAGCATTAGGTTTAGGGTTAGGTTTAGAGTTAGGCTAAGGACAGCGGCAAGAATGAAGGAAAGAAGGACTGTGTAGAGGGAAAAGAGGGGTGGGAGGGGTGGGGGGAGGGGAAAAATAAAATAAACATCATTACCCTATGTAAATGTAAAAAAAAAAAAAAAAAAAAAAAACTTCCATGAATAGAATTTTAAAATGAAATTTTAAAATTGCCACATAAATCACTTCCATCTTAAGCAACCTCTCCGTGCTAAGGCCGCAAGCTGCTCCAGGCACTTGGCGGAAGACATTCAGCTGTAGTCTGGCCGAGACCTCCGTGCCTGAGGCTGATTTTCCTTCAGCTGTGAAGTGATCTGCATTCTTATCAAGAAAGCAAGAATGCTTTGTGGACTTTTTTCCTACAACTTTTTCCTAATAGTCAGATGACATCATCTTGGCTTTTCTTGTAACGAGGACATTTAGGGAACAATACAATTATTATTGCAATTTTTGAGCTGACAGAGAAAGAAAATAAACTCAAGGAGATCAAAATGTTCTAAAACCAACATTCTCCTCAGTTCTGAGGTTAAACTATAAAATGTTTTATCTTTCACCTCAGTTTTTCACTGCTCTTTCTTCCTATGAAACATGAACATTGATTTTGATATACAAAGAGAGGACTAGGAAGGAAGATCTTTAATAAGACTCCTGAAGAAATGTTGAATATTTTGAAGGCAAAAAAGATGTGATTTTCAGGTCATCTCATTCATGTTTGTCTTCTAATGTGTTACACTATGTTAGATATAGTCACTTGAGGGATGTTGGGTCTACTTTAGAGAGACAAAGGGACAGAGAGCAGATAATTCAATAATCTAGTAGTAGGTGTTGTGAGGCAGACCACTAGTGTTACAGAAATTTATAAAGATGGGGTGGGGTGGAGTAGGGGAAACCAGTAGGGGAACAAGGAAGTTCTAATGCAGAGATCAAATTCCACTGGCATCTTGAGAAATCTATAAAGCTGGAGCAGAAGAAAAGATTTCTAAGAACAAGATAAGATGTATCTGTCTTCAAAGAATTTAGACTGGAAAATGATAATAATAAAAGTACTATTGAGTCCCTACTCTTTAGCAGGTATATAGTACATAAACGTTGGCACATGTCACCTGTGTGGTTATTTTCATCTAGCCATCATTCCTGTGAAATAGATATAATTATTCCCCATTTTACATATGGAGATGAATGATGTGGTACCCGAGATCTTAAATAGGGATTTCTGAGTTCATGCCCTGTTCGGGTGCACACCTGGAGGGGTGGTGAGCAATCTGGTGCTGGGAGCAAAGGTGGCAAGGTCACTTGATGAAGTGGCAAGGCACTGACAAACCTTGACCAGGAGGCGGAAGGGTCTCAATTTGAACTGTCAGGCTTAGAAAATGATTGTGGATTTTCCTTGGGTAAAATGCAATATGAAATCAGGGTGCAGTATGGAAAAGCAGAGAGAAAAGGAGAACCTGGATTATATGTACATGTTTCTTGCCATCTGAAAAGATTAGTGTGAGTTTTTGAAAAATGGGGTTTTTTTTGCCCACAGTTACATACTTCTTAATAATTTCCATTTTGTTTTAATTTTAAAATCATAAAAATGTAAACTAATCATAAAAGTAATTTGCAAAATTGTTTTATGATTTTAAAAACATGTGGAAAGGCTTTACCTCATTTGGTCTTAATAATAAAGCTGCAAGATGAGAATGGCAGGTATTATTTCTCATTTCATGGATCAGCACTGAAAGTTAACGTGCTTTTCTTCCTCTGTCCTCAGTTCCCATGAATGGTACCAGCACCTACTGTAGTTGAACAAACCAGCTATTTTAAATCGTCCTTGACTCTCTTTCCCATATATCCTAACTCCACTCAGCTACCATATCCCCATAGTCCTTCATAATTTTCAAGACTCTCAAATGCAACTTCTCCACCCTTTGTTAGGCTGTATTAATTGTGGTATTTACCACACCCTCATTCCTTACCTGGATTCCTCCAACAACTTGAAATTGACCAACCTAATTCTTATATCACTAATATCCAATCCCTTTCTCTATTTCTGGTGGTTTTTGTAAGATACTAATGTAAAGCTGTCTTAGGCACCACTTCCATGTTTCTCATTATTCTTTAAGAATAAGTACAAACTCCTTGGTAGTTGAATGTTTATACCCCCTCCCATTCTTATGTTGAAATCCTAACTCCCAAGGTGATAGTATTAAAAGATTGGGTGGTTGATGGCAGATCCTTCATTAATGAAATCAGTGCCCTTATAAAACAGATCTCAAGGAGTTAGCTCCTTCCACCATGTGAAGACATGAGTAAGATGCACTATCCTAGAGGAAGAAGCCCTTACCAGACACAAAATTTATCAGAGCTTTGATTTTAGATATTTCAGCCTCTAGTACTATAAGAGAGAAATTATTTTTACTTATAAGCCATTCAGTATATGACATTATGTTATGGCCATATAAAGAACAGATAAAGACAAGGCCCTTATGAAAGGGACCCCACAGAGCTCATTCACTCTTCACTGTGTGAGGATACAGAAAATACCATCTATGAACCAGGAAATGGGCCCTCACCAGACATGG
This sequence comes from Sciurus carolinensis, assembly GCF_902686445.1. Taxonomy (NCBI): domain Eukaryota; kingdom Metazoa; phylum Chordata; class Mammalia; order Rodentia; family Sciuridae; genus Sciurus; species Sciurus carolinensis. The sequence goes on from NC_062229.1 coordinate 39,363,644, forward strand.
AATGTGCAGGCACTTAGATCTTTGAATTTAGTCTCCAGAACTTTAAGAAATAAATTTCTATTATTTATAGGTCACCTAATCTGTGGTGTTTTGTTATATTATCTCAAATGAACATCCAAGGTTCTTAATGATCTAGCACTCATGCAACCCTGGTGTTCTCTCTTATAGTTCACCCTTCACACACCAATCCCCAGTCATATCTCCATCCCACACACAATATCTGCCAACAATATCAAGTCCTTCTTGCTGCTTCCAGGAGGTCTCACCCTGGAAATCTCTGCCCATGTTCCCCTTAAACCTAGAATCTTCTACTTCAGTGTCCTTATCAGGTAACTTTCTATTCAGTCTTTTGAAACTCACTTTCTCTTTTCCCTTCGTCAAAAGCCTTTCCAGCTCCCTCAGCTTGGATGACTTTCCGAGTGCCCTTCCCCATATCAGAGCACCTTCCATCTCACACCAGTCATCAGTCTCATCACTGGATTCCAACTGTGGCACCTCATGTCATGAGCGTTCATATTTTCTTGCCTGCAATTGCGTATGTGCCATTCATGCCTTCAATACAACTTCATTAAAAGGATATTTTTTAGTCAGAGCACTTGTGTGTGATCTGGGGAGCACATGAATCTAAGACATGGTCTTTATGTGCTTGAAGGGAATTTCTATGAACCTGAAAAGGGATAATAGTCAAGGAAAATAAGAAAACACATGCTAGATAGAGTAGGTTGAATGGTAGTCCTCATTGAAAGATGTGTCCATCCAGAGGCTATTAATGTGACCTTATTTGGAAAGTGTCTTTGCAAATGCAATTATGTTAAGGATCCTGAGATGAAATCATCCATCGAAATGGGCCCCAGATCCAATGACAGCTATTCTTATTAGAGAAGATGTGGACAGAAGAGAATAAAATGAGGAAAAGGTGATGTGAAGACCAGAGGTGGACAGATGCATCTAGAAGCCAAGCAACACAAAGGATGTTGCAGCCAGCAGAAGCTAGGACAGAGAAAGTGAAATAGACTCCTCCTCAGAAACCCCAGAGAAATCCATTGCACTAATGCCTAGATTTGGAACTTACAGTTTCCAGAACTGAGAAAGAATCAATTTCTACAGTTTGAAGCCACCCAGGTTATGGAAATTTGTTATAGCAGCCCTAGAAAAGGAATATACTAGATATGACATGATATGATATGATATCTATGAGATGATATGATGATCTACAAGAAAATAAGACCTCACTTATTTTCAAAGCATTTTTGCATATGTCAATTAACTTGCAACAATATAAGGTGTGATCCCCCTTTTATTCCTTGCATGCTCTTTTTCCAATCATCAGACCCTAATGTACTGATGTGCACACAGAGATACAGCTAGAGATTAGAAAATATTGATTGACAGAAAACTGTATTTTGTGTGATAAAGAGTAAGATACTACCACAAGCAAAACAAAGTGAATACAAGTATAGAAATGTGTGCCTTCCTTACTTCTGCAAATGGAAAAAAAGATCTGTCATAAAAAGGAAAGAACTGTCAAAAGTATGTGATATCAAGTACAAAAACTGTGAAACACAAGTCTCAGTACAAGTTGTTTTGTGACAGTGTAAAAGCATAAAATTTTCTTCAAGTTAGAAAATAAATATCTACCACCTCATCCAAATTACACAGGCCTCTCCTAACATTTTAATCATGTTTTACAAAAATCTCCAGTTGAAGAGGGATAAGTTCATAACTGAGATATTTAGAGTGACTTAGGACTTCCTCACTGAAAAAACACATTGTTTGCAAAAATAATTGAGTAAGTATAAGTGGGGAAAACATACGATAAGCATTATTGACTGGAACTGACAAAAACAACTCTAAAAAGGAAACTCAAACTTTCTCCTTTGATGATCTGAAATTGAATAGCCTGTACTCCTAGTGGGTATTAAGCATGATACATGCTCCTGAGGGATAAAGTCTACAAACTTATGTTCTATTGAAGTAGTTACAAAACTATAAAAGCATTGTGCAAATCTGTTGTAGAAACAGATAATGTTAATAGTATTAAATGTTTATTATGTGCTAGGTGCACTTAAGGTCTCTTTTCAAAGATTAATTCATTTATTACAATTTATTATTATCTTTATCTTACAGAGGAGGAAACTGAGGCACAGACATGAAGTGAATTGCCTAGTGGCTGAGTAATCAGGAACTGGTGGAAGTAGGACTGAAAACTGAGCAGCCCAGTTCTAGAGGTCTTGGTCTGAATTATTATATGTATTCCATCTATATGAGAGTAATTTATAATAATAAAAATACCATTTTGTGGAACAAATGAATAGGTTTTAGTCCATATCAAAAAGTTCAAACTAAGCAACCACATTCATCTAATACTGACCATTTGAAAAACTGTGTCAAAAAATAAAACACTTATTTTGCAGGATTCATGTGAGAATTCAAAAACAGAACAGGTGTAAATGTGCTTAGCATAGTACCCAAAACAAACAAAGGAATTTAATAAAAATTGAGTTTTTAGAATATATATACACAGACTGTTCTATGTGTCTTCTGCTATCTCTTAAACATTAGCTTAAGCTTTGCCTTAAAATCCATGAAGATCCCACTGAAAGTTAAGTTCACAAGTAGTGATTGCCTATAAAGGGGAAAAAATGCTATATTTTCCCTAAATGGTTTCAGTTTCCTCCTGGGCATACAGGAAGGTTTTATTTTATGGTTAAGATTTTTTTTTTGTACCTGGGATTGAACCAGGCACATCCATTTTTTTTTTTTTTTTTTTTTTTTTTTTAAATTTTGAGACAGGGTCTCACTAGGTTGCTTACAGTCTTGCTAAATTGCTGAGACTGGCCTCAAAGTTGTGATCCTGCTGCCTCATCCTCCTGAGCTGCTTGGGATAGCACGTGTGTGCCACCATGCCTGGGCACAGCCCAGCTTTTACATAGGAGGAGTCATGAGAACTTTTCCAGCCAATAGAATCTGGAGGAATATAATACACTCTGTCTAAATCTGGCATCTACAGATTCCACTTCTGTATCTAATGCACCAGCTTCTATCAGACTAACCCCCTAATTGAGCAACTAGAAACTTCATTGAAATGCTAAAACAAAACTCAGAATAATTTGAAAATATTACAGATATTTTGGGGCACTGAAGAGTTAACAAGGTAGATGGACCTAAAGGGCCATTATGCTACTGATAAGAAGAGGATCACTGAAATGCATGTGGATCCTATTTTTATTAATTTAACCACTTATTAATGTGTACAAAAGACCATATTTGAATAACAGGGAAGAAAGCAGATGTTAGGAAACTGAGGGGTTAATTGAACCTACTATATTATGTTAGGGGGAGAAAATCGGAAGTTCAGGTCCAAACTAGATATAAAATTTCCAAAGGATTACACACCAGATCGGAACAACATAGAAATGGGCCAGATCTCACAAGTTTGAAATACAGCTTCAGATCGACTCTAATTCGTTAGCCAGAAGCTAAACAAAACTTTCTCTGGAGACAGATAACATCATTTATAGTATGTAACATTTATTAAACATGGTATCTGGCATTCAGTTTAGAATTACTAGGCATCTCAAGAGACCAAAGAGAAAAGGAAGTTAACAGAAATAGACCTAAGGGTGACGCAGAGCTATCAGATATAAACTAAAAATAACTCTGATAATATTCTCAAGAAAATAGAGACGAGAGAATTTTTCACCAGAAAACAAGCCTATGAAAACTTAAGTGGGAATTCTAGAATTTAAAAATAAACAATTACTGAAATTAAGAATATTAAGGGATTTTGCAACAGAATAGGCATATTTGGAATAAAGGATTAGTAATCTTCAAGTCAAGCCAGTAGATAATATCCAGACTGAGAGATTGGGAAGATAAAAAGATAAGGTATAGAAAAGCATATAAAGCAAAAATGAGACAGTGGAAATATATAACATACATGAAATTGGACTCCAGGAGTGGATAAGAGAAAAATGAGGCAGACACAGTTTTTGAAGAGATGATTTTCCAAGACCAATGAAAGACATTAGCCACAGATAAAAGAAGCTCTATTAGCTCAAGATAGATTAATACAATGCAAATCATAATTACACACATCATGGTAAAACTTATGAAATAAAACAAAATACAAACTTAAAAGCAGAGACTACAAGATACATTACAGTCAAAGGAGCAACAATAAGCCTGATTGCTAAATTCTCAACTGAATAGCAACAATGAAAAGAAATGTCAACTTAGAATTCTATACCAAGTGAAACTATTTCAAAAATAAAGGGAAAATAATGTTTAATAATAGAAATAAACAAAGGGTTTGTAATTAATAGACTTTCATTAAAATAAATATTAAAAGGCAGAGGGATCCAAAAATAGTCAACAGAATCTTGAAGATCAAAGTCAAGTTGGGGAATTTAAATTAACAAATTATAAGATCTATTATAAGAAAAACAAGGCCATATTCAGTAAAACCACGTGGTCTGATTGTAAGGATAGTCATAAAAAATCAACATTGTAGACAAGCAAGTCTACAAATGGATTATACATATGTGATTTCCAACAAAGGCATCACAGGAATGCTGTACAGAGAGCCCAGTCCTGTCAATAAATTGTACTGGAGGAACAGGATTTTCACTTGGGAGGAAAATAAACCTTGATACCTAAATCATACCATAAATTATTCAAGATAGATCATATAGCTAACTGAAAAGTAAAATAATAATGAAAATCCTAGAATAAAAAATATAGAAGATTATTTTTGTGGTTTCAGTTTTTAGGTTATGACTTTACTTTCAGACACTGCTAGAAGCATAAACTGACTCACTTTAAAAAATCATTTAGCAATATCAAACAAAGTTAAGCATCATTCTAGAGCATATTATCATCCCAGTAGTACTCTTTCTAGGCACATAGCTAAAAGAAATGAGTGCATATAACCTCCATAAGACACATAAAGAGTATTCATAGTCTTACTCATAACACCCCCAAAATGGAAAAAGAGTCCATTAACAAAAGAATAGATAAATGAATTATGACATAATCATATCTGTAGAATACTACAGATAAATAAACAAGAACAATTGATATGTCTGTCAAAATCAGGAAATCTCACACACAATGAGCCTAGGGAGACAGTTACAGAAGGCTATGATTCTATTTACATGGAATTCTAGAACAGGCATCGTTTCATGATCATCAACTAATTGATTATCACAGAAGAAAGAATAGAGATAGCCAGGAGAGGACTGATTATAACCAGAAAGAGCCATGAGAGAACCTTCTGTATGTGTCTCTTTCTGGGCGGTAATTTCACAGGTACAAAAATATGTAAAACTTAATCAAAATGTGTATTTAGGATTAATGCATTTTAGCATATATATAACAACAAAAAGTAAAGAGAAGTAAAAAGAAAACCTATTGAAGGACATCAATTAGTAAAACAAGGCTACAATATTAAAAGTGCAACAAAACCAAAAGTAGATTATTTGAAGAGATGAATAATTTTAAAAAGAAAGAGCATCAGTAAAGATCTTATGGATACTTAAACTGGTGATATTCTGAACAAATTTATACCAATAAATGTGAAATTGTAGATGAAAAGTATTATCTTGTAGAAAACATAACTTCCCAAACTAACAAGAAATCGGATTCAACTGTGGAAAAAATGGAATATTTGCAAAGTCTTATATTGACAAAAGTAATTCAATCACTAAGTAAAAATAGTCTGACAAAGAACACTACTGACTTAGCTAAGTTCCAATGACCCAGTCCAAATATTTAAGTAATTGTCATACTAACACATTAATAAAAACTTTTTATACAACAGAAAATAAGAGATCTCTCTCCAAGTTCTCTTATGAGGCTTGAAAAATATTGGTAGCAAAACCTAATTAGGACTTTAAGGGAATGATATATCACAAGCAATCTCTTATCAACATGAATGAAAAGTCATGAAAATATTCTCTGTGCAATCCAGCAGCATCTAAAAAAGGATAGATACATCCTGACTATGTTGGGTTTATTCCAGGAATGCCAGGTGGTTTAATATTTTGTTCATACTAATATTTGGTATAGTTTAATACTTTAACAATATAAAAAATCTATATGGCTTTCTCAATAGATGTGAAAAACATACTTGATAACTTCCAACATTTATTAATGATTTTCTAGAAAATAAAGCAAGGCAGAAGTAGAAACTCAATATGTAAAGGGTTTCTGGATAATATGAATAGGATAATAATAATAATTATCATACTGCAAATATCATACTTAATGATGAATTCATGAAGCCTTAACCCCCAGAGATTAGGAGGCAAAAATGTCCTATATCAGCATTTGTATTGTATTGAAACATTGTAGTGATGTAATATAGGAATATTAAAAGTTATAAGAATTAAAAAGAGAAATTAATGTTAGGATAGCATTTATATTTTCCAAATTTATATGATAAAATCTTAGAATTAACAAGTGAATTCAATGAGCTCATTGAAATTAAAGTTAAAATATAAAAATCAATTCTAGAGTCAGGTGTGGTGGTGCATGTCTATAATCCCAGCAACTTGGGAGGCTGAGGCAGGAGGATCACAAGTTCAAGGCCAGCATCAGCAACTTAGAGAGTCCCTAAGTAACTCAGCGACCCTGTCTCAAAATAAAAAACAAAAAGGTTTGGAGATGTAGCTCAGGAGTTAAGCATCCCTGAGTTCAATCCCGGGTTAAAAAAAAAAAAAATCAATTCTATTGCTGAACACAAGCAACAGAAAGTACATGGGGTTTCTGAGTCTTCATTCAGGGTCAATATTTCAAGAGGTAGGCAATAAACAAGAATTGTGTGTATAATTTTTTTCAATCTTCTCTTTGTCTCTATGCTGAAGGTATGCAGTGAATCACATAGTAATAAGTACTATAAAAATAATCAAGAAGGGGAGGAAAATAGGGAGGGTCAATGATAGATTGGCAAATTCAAATAGGGTGATCCAGAGAGGCCATTCTGAAAGGATGACATTTAGGCAAAGTCCAAAAGGAGACAGGCGGGGAAGCGTAAGAATTTATAATATGAGGGAAGAGTTTGAATTTTATGGGAAGTGCATATGAAAGCCACTGGATTTTACAGAGGAAGGTCATGTGAGGATTTATATTTCAACTGACCATTCTAGCTGTAAGTTGGAGAGCAGACCCCTGAGGTTTAGGGGAGGGAGTAAGAGATGGGTAAGGAGACTATTTATAGTAGTTACCATGGGAGATGATGGTTGAAAGAAAAACTCATTGCACAACTTCCCTCCACACAGAAAGTCATGAAAGGGAAGCTTCTCTCCCTAAATGGAACACAGAGAGGGCATTTCCAGGCTTTGTGAAGTGTGTGTGTGTGTGTGTGTGTGTGTGAATTGCTAATTAAGTACCAGGACAGGAGGAGTTACACAAAGAAAAAAGCTTACCTCTAGTGTTACTGGAGAGACAAATGATGACTTGCAATAGAAAATGAACAAAGGTCAGTCTAACTAGGATCAATCTGTGTCCCACAAGTTATGTGTTGTGGAAAAGGATACAACTGATGAGGAGAGACAACGACAAGGAAGCATTCCTCTAAACTCCCTTGTAAGATTGTCGTCTTTCCCGAAGCTCCTCTGCATGCAGATTCCTACAAACACCAGCTCCTCAGAACATGGAAGCCCAGGATAGCAACAAAGGAGATTCTACAGCATGTACTTCTGAGCCAGGACCGAGCCTGGAGGTATCAAGCCCTTCCCAGGAACAACCCAAAACAAGAGCATCAGAATTTCAACATTGGTGTGCATACCTTAGTTTGGGTTTTCCTAGAAGCCAACTCTTAGCAAGGAGCCAAGGGCAAGAATTTTTGTGGGAGATACAAGAAGTATTACTTAGAAAGTGGGGAAGCAACACACGGAAGAGAAAACAGTCTAGCATGCTGGGTCCCTTGTGAATAAGTGGAGATTAATCCCTAGTGGAGACTGGAAAACTGTCGAATGATGCCTAAGAGCTATACTCCACCAGGGAGTGGGGGTGTTCATATACCAACTGTGCCTGTCATCGGTTGAGGGCTGCTGAGGACCAGTGAATGAGTCACTGCCAGTTTCCTAGAGCAGCGACTTCAGGGAAAAGTCCTCAGACAAAGAGATGTGAACATAAGCATTTGGAAGTCAACAGGAGTTGTCTGAAATGCTAAGGCCCCAGGGATATGAGCAGAGCACCCACGGATTTTGCAAATCACACCCTTCCCCTTTATGTCAAGACATTTCTTTACCTCTGGTCAACATTTCCTCTGCAAAGGAAAGGATTCCAACAAATTGCAAAAAGGAGGAACTCTTTCCTGCATCTATTTCTCTCAAAGTACTCCTCATTGATTTATCCATTACATTATTGTTATAAATTAATAAAGTAAGGCACACGTTAATTTACTTTATAGGTTTCTCAGCCACTGATTTCCTATTATCCTTTTCTATTACTCAACTCACTGACTCCTCCAGATAAATTGTCTGCAATGCAAATGCATCCCAGACTCTTGGATTTTATTAAGTATATAAAAGGTGTATGATTTGTACTAACAACTCAACTCATCACCCCATATTCAAAACTTAGCCAATTAAGCTCAAGTGCATACTAAAATAGGAAAGAGATTTCCAGTTTCTAGTTAATATTCTTATTGCCTAATGAATTGCTCATTCTTTCTAATTCTAGTGCCATTTGCTTAATTTTCCTTTAATTTCTAATATGCAAGAAAACATGTCTAATTTTCTGGATGTGTGAAAATACATTGTCTTAATATTGCTTGCTAAAATTTCTTAAGAACACTGAATGAAATTGCCATAATGAGTGATAAGTTATATATTCATCACCTGACAGTGCCAGGCATACAGTAGTCACTCAATGAATGCTTGTTGAATGGCTGAATGAGACTGTATTTTTATGACAGATGTTCAGGCACAAATCAAGAGATTATTCAGTTCTCATAACAACAGCTTGTTTATTTATCTGGTAGCTATGTTCTCTTGTTTTGGCTGAACCTGGAAAGTTGAAAAATGAATGCTTGCTTTTATACTACTTCTTAAGGTTAATGGGTAGTTATTTTTGTAGTCCATTGATGCATTAATAAATTTCAATAAAAATAGAAACTTTAATTCACATGTTTGTTCATTCAAAAAATTTATTAAATGATGGCTATGGGTCAGGACTCATGAACAATATTACAAGATGATAAGATTTTATTAAATGCCCAACTCTGCACAGCAACCTACTCTGTGATGAACAACTTATATTGCTACCATAATGGAGCCCCCAACAGAAAACAGCACTCCAGAAGGAATCAGGCAGATTTCATCTCACAAGGGTATTGGAAATACATCTTCTGAATGGTAAAATATAGGGAAAGGTGCTAGATGAAACGAATAGCATCTATAAAGTTCTGCCTTTCTTTCTCTTTTCTTTTTTTTTTTTTTTAACTTTTCTTTCTAGGAAATTTTATTACAGTGTCACTGTATTAGGCTTCTTCTGAGCAGAAGAACCATTAGGTCATTAATCAATCTCTCTCTACTAGATTTGATAGATTTTCATGTTTAAATAGCATATCTGATAGTCCCACCAATATTAAGTTGTGCTCTAATTTTGGAAGAAAATAACAAAGTACTATTGATTGTAAATTTTTACTTATGGATACTAAAATCTAAACTCTCATATGAGAGAGAAGGAGAGAGAGAAATTGGAAGGAAATTAAACAATTGACTTGGAGCACACTCAAAATTGGTAGGGTCGTCTGGCAGTTTGGAAATTTACGTGGAAGCTGATGTTGCATTCCTGCCTGAATTGCAGACTAAAGGTAGGAAACACAAGCAAGATGGTGGAGTTACAATGTGGCAGTGGAATTTCTTCTACTTCTGGAAACATGGGTCCCTGCTCTTAAGACCTTAAAAGAATTAGATGAGGGACACCCACACTCTGGAGAGTAATCTGCTTTATTCCAAACCTGGTATTTGACCAAGCAACTGGGCACCATAGCCTAGCCATGATGACCCAGAGTTAGCCAACAGAGTCACTGAGAAAGTGGTTCCCAAACAGTAATCACCAACCAGCAAAGTCAGCATCGCCATGAACCTTATTAGAAATGCAAATTTTTGAAACTTCCCTAGACAACCCCCAATCTGAAACTCTGGGGGGTAGGGTCTAGTAGTACTGTTTTAACAAGCCCTTCAACTATTTCTGATGCACACCAGAGTGAGAGGACCACTGGACCAGAGTATTAGATTCACCTTTCAGTTTGCAGAAAAAGTGTTAACAGAGAAGCAGGTTATTAATTGCCTGATATTTCAAGGGCTTCAGTCACTTGATAGATTTTCATGTTTAAATGGCATATCTGATAGTCCCAGCAATATCACGTTGTACTCTAATTTTGGAGAAACAACAAATGAGAGTACTATTGATTGTTTATAAATCTTTACTCAAGGATACCAAATAACAAATCCATTGAACTTTTCCTACATCACTAACTCTAGCTCTTTCACTGTGAGACTCTTAAGCTGGCTTCAATTTCCTTGAATGAGGTCAATAGGACCCACATCAGAATTTGCCTCAAGACTTTTCAATAGTCCTTTTGAAAGTATCGATCATACAATGGAAACTGTTTCTAAACTGCTTCACAGCAGTCGGGAGAACATATATTAAAGTAACCAATGGGAAAGGTTATTGTTCAAACTCCTCTCAGTGACTTAAGTACTCCCTTCATTCATTGACCCCAAAACCCTATGTATCAATTATCTATGGTAACAATAATGCTGAATAAGAAAACAACTAGCAAGATTTAATAGCTCTCAACAATAAATGTTCATTGTTCATGCATCTGAGGTGGGTGGATAGCCTGCTGCTGGACTTGTTTACTTGTCTAAGGGTTGACTGTCTATTGGCTGATCTGGGATGACCTCAGCTGGATGACTGTAATTACCAGGTTGTACTCCTTTGATTGCTCAGGATTGGATTCCATGCCCCTCCCTATGAACTTTTATAGTTCCTTATATATAATTCCCATCACAGGAGGCCTAATGATAAGGTAATAAATTAGCAAATCCAAGAAAGCTGAGAAAGATGCTCATAGCACGTATCTGAACAAGGTTGTGGTGTTTATTACTAAATGATTAAAGAGCCACACTCTAGCGTTCTCACCCAGGCATATTCTTGTGATGAAGGCACGGTGCAAGAAGGGCAAGCAGATATGGAAAATTACTTATTCAAGTCTCTGCTTTCGTGATGTCCACTAAGATCTCATAAGCCAAAGCAAACCAAATGGCTGAGCCTAGAGTTGGGGTAGGGAGGATCTGTGATCTCATGGAAGTAGACCAGATTCATCCAGAGAAATGTTAAGAACAGAAGCCATATTCAGAAGTCAACTTACTCTCTGAATGGAAAACCCTACCCTATCTCCCCTCCACCACCTTCACCTGCCTATTCTTACTCTCACCTTTTAAATTTATCTTAGACGTCACTTTCCTGGGAAACTTTGACTGTTTGAGGCTGGATTCCATGCCCACTCCCCCCAACTCCCACCATGAGCTTCTGCATTTCCTTCTATATTCCATTACTGTAGGACTTTTGATAAGAGTCATGAGTTAGCAAATCCAAGAAAGCTGAGAGAGATGCTCACAACATACATTTGAACAAGATTATGGTTTCTGATTGCTAGTTCACTGAAGAGCTACTCTAAGGATTTACTGCAGTCTTTTTGAGATTTTGTAACATCTCAAATAGGTGATACAAAGTTCGGTTTATTATGAAGACTGATTTTCCTCAATACCACACATACCACTGTTTTCTACATACTGTCCCTTCTGCCTGTAATCTTTCCCCTCTGTGCTAAGCTAAAACCTCATCTTTGCAGCTTCCATCAGAATTAGTAGCTATCCCTAATAGTCCCATAGCATCCATTTATCTTTATTACAGCACTAATAACTCTGCTTTAGAATTGATTATATGAGGACAATAGATTATTTCCATTTACTAATAAGAACTCCCTGTAAACTGCCAGACTGTGCCCTCAATAATGCAGTGATGGAATGGAAACGTACGCCCAGCGTGTCCATTATTGACTGATGCCCATGAACCTGTGTGAGCATCACAAGAAGCCTTGTGCTCTCATCTTCCACCAGTTGATTCCAATAAACTTAGATAAACTCCCCACTACCTAGGTCCTGATTCTCAGTTTAGGAACTTTAGGTCATTAAGAGCTCCACTACTTTGGGCCCCAGACCCTTCCCTCAGGTCTTTTTGTACCTGGATGATTAGCTCCTTTCAAATACTGCATCAATACCAGGACCACTCACCACCAGTAAAATTCACCCAAGGACTCTGGGCTGAGTTATTTGTATGACATCTTCCCTCAACCTCACCTCCAAAGACCTTTTCTCTTATCCAAACGTCTTACCTGTATTTCTGTCCCTGAGCTTCTACCATCCTGTTCAGTTGGCAATAAGCTTTTACGATTTGCTCTTAGTTCTCATTTGTCCTCATTATTTCTTTTTTACCCTCTCTTTTATTAAATATACATTTACCATCACAGTCTAGTTTTCCAAAATTGGTGTTTTCCATCTCTATTTTCTCTTAGGGAGATTCAACAGCAGAAGACTCATGTCCTGCTTGTTTACCTGACAGTCCGAAGTGGGAAATGGGATGATGGGAATTTAAAAAGAAGAGAAAGAGAGAAGAAAGAAAAAAAAGAAAGAAACACAGATTCAGCAAGTACACATCATTAGCAGGAAGCAAGTTGGTCCCAGGAGTGGTGATTAGTCATTTAAAGAAATAATAAGGACGGAAAACTTGAAAACCATACAGCAAACGCATTAAATATAATCACTGACTTGCCAATTTTGTGAAGTCAATGGCTTGCAAGCAGTTTGATTCATAACATAAAAGAGCCTTTTAAAAAAATTAACAGACCAAAGTGCTATGCATCTCCTTAGTCATTCCTCCAAGGGGTAACGGGGGAAAATTCCTTTCCATTCAGGGAAAGGGTTTCTATCATAGATAGGGGTGGTCCTCAGAGTTCTGTCCTAATTTTACATCTTCTTGCTAGGATATGTCATTCACTTTCATGAATTATGCTTCTACATTAAGATATGGACTCCTTTAATCCAAACTGTCCCTCTAATTCCCAAACCATGCAGGCACCAGCATATTGTATATTTCCACTGAGCTATTTTGGAGGTGCTCTTTAGTTTTCACTTGTCCCCACAGAAACCCTCCTCACCCTTAGTCACTCTGCTCTTGACTCTAGGAGACTGCCTCTTTGGGACTTCATCAACCGACTTCCCCAACCTTCTGAATTCTAGGTGAGTTTAGTTAGTGTCGGTGGCAGGAGCACAAAGGAGAGAAGAGAGGTTGAGATCTTTATTCTGCGAATTTCCTTCCTGCCAGGGTATGTTTAGACAAGTCCACAGTATTCCACATGGGGGTGGCCCTTTCCCACTGCTACAATCAACTCGGAAAACCATAGCTTCTCTTTGATTTGACACACATAGATAGTGGTCACTATCCATTGTTGATTTCATTTGACCTTGCCTACAGCTTTGCTAAAAGATCCCTAAGACTTAACTGTCTTTAATTTCACTTTCTGAATACACAGTAGTACCCAAATTCACTTTGTCCAAAACTGGATTCATCATCTCTCATGTCTCCATTTCATCATCCTCGTCCCAAGCCTTGAGATTTTTCTTGCTCTACCTGCCACGGTGCATGGTTCTACTATTTATCCTCCAGGACTCTCCAGGCACCTGGAGTCACAGATAGCTCCTCCTTCTCCCACTCATTACAGTGAGTAGAGAATTTGATAAATCACCAAATCATATGCGCTCTAAGACTCTCTTACACCCTCGCTTCCTTTTAACCCTAGTCCAAGCCAACATCAAGTTGACTATGTTTACTATAGCAAATGTGAATGATTTCAGTGCATGTGATCTTGATTCAATTTAGCCATCCTACACAATACAGGCAGGATCATCTTTCATAAATATAAATATGATTTATATTTCACCTGCTTGAAACCCTCCAATGCTTCCCATTGGTTTTGATATCAAGTCTGAATTTTTAAAGGAACATTATTTTCTTCTGACATCCAGTTATTTCTATAATCTCTTTCTTCACAGTTTACTTCGCCCTCTTTTTATCTATAAAACTATTTCATTCCAAAGTTTACCATGGTTTTGCATTCTGCGAACTTTGGCACATGCTGATTCTCTAACAGAACATTATTTCCTTCCCTGACAATTCTTTATTTTTAAAAAAATTTTTTTTAGTTGTCGATGGACCTTTATTTTATTTATTTATATGTTGTGCTGAGGATTTAACACAGTGCCTCACACATGCCAGGCAAGCCTTCTCCCACTGAACCACAACCCCAGCCCCTGACAATCCTTTTTTCACCTAGATCACAACTACTCATGAGTAGACTGTAGGCTCGATCACAATGAGGACTATGTCTATTATGTACCCCATTGTATTCCTAACACTTAGTATAGAACCTGAAACCTGCTGATACAGAAAGCACTGGCCAGAACTGGTCAGTGAACCCTATAAATGTGCCAGGGTCTGAACTGAGCTGTGCTCAAAATATGAAATACTTGATTTTGAATACTGAGTGTAATAGAATGTAAAATACCTCAATATTTTCATATCAATCACATGTTGAAATGATAATAATTTGGGCATACATATTAACCAGAATGTTATTAAAATTAAATTTACATGCTTCTTATTTTGTTAAATGTTGGTCAGATTCACATTAGAACTTACTAAGAAATTTAAAGTTACATATATGGGTTACATTTTACTTTTCTTAGAAAGTGACAAATATTTATTGAATGAATAAAGGTGAACAATTGAATAAATTATAAGAAAATTCTCTAGTTTCCAAATTTGGCTCTTCTTCCTTTGAGAACTTTCTCCAATCTCGGTTTAATTGTTCCTTTTACATCTTCTTGAAGTATCCTGTAATTTCTTCATTATGACAATTATCACATTGCACCAAATACAATTTTGACATCTATATAGGCAGGTACTTTATCTACCTTGTTCAATTTTGTTCTTCAGAGCCTCGTGTTATATTTGGATCTGGGATGTGCCCCGAAAGCTTATTTGTTGGAAGTACGGTCCCTAATACAGCAAGATTCAGAGATAGGGCATTTAGGCAAGGATTGAGTCATGAGGGCTCTGACCTTGTCAGTAGATGAATCCATCAAACAGATTAATCCATTGATAGCTGGTTCTGCTACTGGGAGGCCAGACCTAGTTAGAGGAAGGAGGTCACTGGGGTATGTCCTGTTAAGAGTTTATCTTCTCCTCAGTCCCTTCTTTCTCTTTTCTGCTCCCCGGCTGCTGTGAACTGAGCAGCTTTCTTCTGTCAAGTCTTTCTACCATTATGCTCTGCCTCATCTCAGACCCAAAGGAATGGAACTAGCCAATCATGGACTGAAAGCTCTGCAACTGTGAGCCGAAATAAATCTTTCCTCCTCTAAACTGTCCTTGTCAGATATTTTGGTCACAGTGACATACAGTTGACTCACTCACCTAGCCTGGTTCTTAGCACATAGCAAATGTTCAAAAACATTTGATAAATGAGTGAATTAAGAGGCTAAATGTCATGTAAGGAAAGAGAGACATAAAAAACAATAATGAGATGATGGTGATGATTCTGACAATAATCATATTATCCACTACAATTATACTTAGTGACAGATGATTCACACTCATAACTGGTCCTAGGAGTAGCCTAGAGGCCTATAGACACGGCAACAGAGGCACAAGAGTTAATGATTCTTATTCCAGTTTGGCAGCTCTAGTTAAGGAAAGTGTCTGAAATAAATCTGGACAGGCTGAATGAGTGATGTGTTCATACCCGAAGGCATTGTTCTGATCCCCATTCCTGTGGCCATTATAAATAGTGCAAGACTCTGAGTCAGGGAAGTGGTGCCTGGCATGGGTTCTGATTAACATAAGTATAGAACTATTACAGACTTAAGGATGTAGGCTGAGTGAGGAGGCAGGCAGCAGGATAAGACCCTTTTTCACTTACTGTTCCCTTCAACATTATGCCCAAGGCTGAGGGCATGCTAGGAATGCCTACTTCCATAAGTCAGAAACACGTAATTGTCTAGAATTTGGAAATGCCAATCTCTCTTCTGTTTCCTGAATGTGTTGACTCCCTAGCATCCTTTAGGCAAGTAACCCCTTTTTGTTTATTGCAGTTTATATCATATCTGATCTTTCTGTCCATGTAAGCCTATGCTGGACACTCATCAATATGATAGGCATTAGTATGTTACTTTTAATCCTTACAAGAATTATACTAGATATCATCTTTATTTGACCAAAAAGAAAATAAGATAAAAGCACATAAGTGTTTCAAGGTCACATTGCAAGCAAGTGATGTAACTGAAATCTAATTCTGCAAGAGGCTAATGTCCGTGTTCTTCATAGTATATCATGCAAGGATAGGTTGGTGCCCAGTGGTTATCCTCATCCCCGTAAGAACTTCATGATGAAGTTGGCAAAGGAGAAGCCTGTGGCTCTCACTACTGGATACAGCAAAACTTTCACAACCAATGGAATCAAAGGCCAATGGAGGCAGCATGCAATAGCAAGATTCCATGACTTAAAGGGGGTATATAGCTTTCCAGATGTTCTAAACTAATTCCTCATGGCCAATGAAATAGTCCTATTCCTGTTTCTCATCTTCACCTGGACTGGGCTTTGACCAGTGATTTTGAATCTCATACCCAACCCTCTTGAAGATTCTTACCACATCAATTTGCTGGGTAGACTGTTCCCATTAGTGCTGTACCTTGGGGGCTAGATTTGGTACTCTGGTCATATTCTTTATTCTGGAACCTTAGTCCAGTCCTACAATTAGTTGGCACTGTCCATTTTATTTATACATTGCCATGTTTTCAAACTGTTCTGAGGCATTTCCATAACAAGGATAAAAACACCTTGGTCATAAAAGCCCTGGAAAGCAAGAGTCCGACTAAGAGGAAATAAGAAAGGATGCTTCTTAAGGTGCGAGTAAAGAGAAAGGACAGCTAAATGCCCCTAAGCCTGCTTTGAAACTAAAGGCATCCTTCATAACTTTGAAGTTAGTCCAAAATTCACATCTGTGCAACCATGGTGAGGTTTGTGTTTGGGATAAAGTTGATAAACCTACCCCTCTCTCATTATCCTAAAGATTATGCTGTCATAATTTCCTCTCCTCTGGAAATAAACATGAAAATTTCCATTTCATGGTGTTGATGTAGGGAATAAAGGACATCTGGCACGCTGTTCAGCATAGGGTAAGACTCAACATATAGCACCTAGATCTTAAGAATATACTTTGTATGGTTCAAGGCATATCTTTAAATTCATTTCTTCTAGGAGTGTCTAAGAGAAACCAAGCATAGAATGGGCATCATCAAAATGGGCAAGACACAGGAATATGATTTTGAAATCATTCACTAAGGAGAAATCATTGAAGACAATGATGGAAGAAATACCTAATGAAGAAGTTACAGGAATCTCATCCACAGGAAATGGCGTTGATGGTAAGGATAAACTAGAAGGAAATGGAATAGTATCTCTGTGCTAATATGCATAGGGTATTTATCTAGGTAATTCATAATCACTTTCCAGGAATTTCAGTGTGGGATAGGCTTTTGAAGGTGATTTAATGCCCTTTGTGGAATCAGTTTGCACAATGAAAAATATATATACACACCTACACAAATATATGTCATTGCAATTAGACCAAAGTTCATTTATAAATGTTAATCTCAACAAAATCCATGAAGTTGAGAGGAGAAATAAAAGTTAAAAAAGAAAGCCATGTAAGGACTTGAGCAGTCATTTAACCTCTCAGTCTGTTTCCTCAACTCTGCACATTTTATGAAAGCCTAAAACAGACAGCAAAAATCCACTTGTAAATAACATCAACAGCTATATTATTATCAGCCATTGCTGGAACTTCCTGGACTCTATTTACCAGGTACCATTCAGCATTTCATATATTTTTTTCTCATGGAATATTTCTAATGAGGCTGTGAGATCCATACACTCTATTTCTGTGGTGGTGATGAGGAAACAGCCTCAGATGGGATGAGTCCTATGACAAGCTGGGAAATGAGCTGAGATTCAAAGCAGGACTGTCTGACTGGGAGATTGGTTCTTTCCACCACCCCCCAGCCACAGCAGCCTACGGATGCAGTTATTGGATTGTTACAACCAGGTTTCTTGGGGAGCCTCAGAAGCCTGGCCAACCTGACATAAATGCACACACAAACTATAACAGCTGAAAAGCAGAACCGCAGAACTGAAATGAGAAAAATCAAAAGCATAAGGTTAAAAACAGAGAGAAGCTTCACTCGCTTTACAAATGCCCTTGCCATAAGTCTTGCATTCCTGGTAGAATGACTGGACACATGACCTGGACGAATTCCAACAGGAGGAGAAGAGGCTGGTTGTGCCTCACTCATAAAAGAAAGCCACAGGGAAAGGCGAGGATAAAAGAGGAGACAAAAAGCATGTCAACAGAGCAGTGAGGGCACGGTGGGGTGAACGAGAGAGAACAGAAACATCCTAATTGTTAACAGAGATGGGAAAACAGGCAGAAGTTAGCAGAGGAAGGCTGCCTGGTGACACTGTCCTCTGGGGAGCAGGAAAAGAAGTTGCAATTCAGGGCAACTCGGGAGCACTTCCTTAGATTTTATTAAAAGCACAACTGCAGGGGGACCAAGCAAGAATTTTTGCTCACAGTTCTTCCGTAATGTTTTCTGGAAATGCTTTTCCTTCTGAAAGCTAAGGAGCTTAAAATTTGATACTATGGAGAAAATTTTTGAAAAATTAAAAGCTCTCAAAGGGAGAGTTCTTCCAGAAGGTGAATTGAAATAAAGGCTCCCTAATTTTTCCATTTTGGCCCTGGAGAGAAAGGGTAGAGAGCTTATAGGCAAAGGAGCCAAGGAGATTTTAGTGACAGCCCTCCCAGGTACCAGTCAGGGCGACTAATGGAGGCTGGACCTGTTGTTTCGATCTTAAAAGTGACCATTACTTTACTGAAAAATGCAAAACATGGATTTGCTTTTCATATCATTGCTTAGGGCAAATGGATACCATTTCTTCAAAGAGAAACTTGGGTATATCTATCACAACATTAAGAACTGGCATTTCCCATTCAAATAATTTTGTCCATGAGATACACAGTTATAAGAGAAGTATGTATGAAGATATGTTATAGTTTTATTTATAATACTGAAAATTTGGATAACCAAAATGAAAACGTAGTCACTGATGAGAGAATAACTTAAACAAATGATGCCTCATCATACAGTGAAATATTATGCACCTCAGTACATTTTTGAAATGTAGAGAGATCTCTAAAGCGTATTCATAAAAATATGTATAATGAGTTACCTAATTGTGTTAAATGGATTACACATAATGTACTATACTTTCACATATATAAAAATTTCTAGAAAGATTCATTAAAAGAGTTGTTTTCTTAATGGTGGGGGTAAAGTCAGTACGAATTTGAAGTGGTAGAAGTATTAGTTTTCATTCCAATTCTTCTGTTGGCATTTTTTAATTGTGAGCATGATTTAAAAAAAAAACCAATAGGTAAAAAAAAAAAAGTTGAAAAGATGATTCTTTATGAGTGAATACAGTTAAAAATGGAATCTCTTTAATATTAACATACAAATCCCTGAGCAGAAACTATAGTAAAATGGAATCAATACTTTAATAAATTCTTTATCCTTTATGACCAACTAGAGTTTATTCCAGGGTTGTAATAGAGGTCCAATATTTGAGAATCTATTAACAAAATGCACTACATCATTAGGCTAAGTTAGATGAATTACATAATCATCTTACTGGATGCCAAAGGACATTTAGTTTAAAAAAAAATCTGATTAGAAACAAAGTCTCTTTATAAATAATAGACTTCCATAATGGATACACAGTAAGTATCTAAAAACAATAGCCAACATCATAATTGAGATTGTAGAGACATTGCAATTATCTGGAACATATTATATTTTCGATCTTTTTATGATGCTCATGTCTGCTTTACATAAAATAATATAATTCAAAGTCTGTCTTAAATCTTCCCCTTGGAAGAGTGAAAAGAGGAAAAGAGTACGTATGTGAATCTCAGAAAGCATCCTCAATACAGAAAAAGAACTAGACTTTGCCCCAAATCCATAGTTTAAGGCATTGTTGCAGAACTCAGAGATACCCCATGTCTGAGAATAAACTCT
Organism: Sciurus carolinensis; assembly: GCF_902686445.1. NCBI lineage: Eukaryota > Metazoa > Chordata > Mammalia > Rodentia > Sciuridae > Sciurus > Sciurus carolinensis. The sequence continues at coordinate 39,383,911 of NC_062229.1, forward strand.
GAACTCTCTAAACTCTCTTTATATGTTTTCCTTCAATATCATTCAATAAGAAATTATAGGGTGGGGCTGGGGAGATAGCTCAGTCAGTAGAGTGCTTGCCTTGCAAGCACAAGGCCCTGGGTTCAATCCCCAGCACCCAAAAAAAAAAAAAGAAATTATAGGGATATACTCTGTGATCAAGGCCTGAAGTTCTCAAAGCAGAAAAAGATAATAAAGGTGTTATGGGTGCTGAAAGCTCCAGATAGCAGCCGGGATTCAAGGAGAGGTAGTGCACTATACGCACTTCCCACACTGGGGAGTGCTCATAGCCAGCAACGCTGCGTGGGACAGGGAATGGCTGGTAGAGGGTAGAATGTGCTTCAAAGCAGTCTTTAGTGCTTACCTAAGCTTGCAAAGATATACAGGCAACAGTGAGGAGCCGGGAATAATGGGGCAGCTTCTTGAGAAGGATACTGCGAGGCAAGAAGCAACCTCAGGGAAATCCAGGGTTCCATTAGACAGAATGAGGTAGAGAGATGGCTCGTGGCAAGTGTGGAAATACAGGGCTGTTTGTTCCCAATGGAACACCAGATTTTAGCACTCAAGTGGAATGGAGGGGTAACTTTTCCTTTACTAACCAAGAATCCCAGAACAAGAAGTCTCACTGGAAAAAGATAGTGGGATATATCCCAACTATGACACATTGATACCACACCTGTCCAAGCGTTCTAGATCTTGTGCTGAATGTTACATAGCAAATACAAGTCTTGGTTTGAGATCCAGTGACACCCAATTTGGACCATTTCACATTTTGTGTAGGAATCTGCCATTGGATATTAAGCACTATGTACAAGGCACTATGTAGAAAATAATGGAAAGAATTAAGGCATGACCTCAGTTCTCAAAAAAACTCAGCACAAACAAGACTTCTGTCAATGAATCTTAAACCTAGGCATTATCAGAATCACCTGGGAAATTTGTTAAATCCTGGGCTCCCTGCCAAAGTGTCTGGTTCATAAGTTTGGAATGAACCCTGGAAGTTCACATTACTAAGATCACCAGTTGATGCTCATGCTGCTAATCCAAGGACCACATCTTGAGAACTACAGACCTATGGGAAATAGATAACTATGAGTGCTGTGGGAACTCAGAGTACAAAGGTACTCATTTATGAAGATTAAAATCGGACTATGAATAACATTTTGATAAGTTCCCAAGGTATAACTTTTAGATCCATGATAAGTTCCCAAGGTATAACTTTTAGGTCCATGATGTTCTCTGAAAACATTCACGTGCTTAATGTACTTTTTGGAAAAATGAAAAGTCTGGTCCCAAGTCAATGCAAATTGAGGAGATTTATAAACTGCCTTTATTCAGGCCAACTCAAGCATTAGAAACAAGACTTCAGGAAATTCTCTTAACAAGGTCAGATGCTGTAGTGTGAGATTCCCAGTAAAATACAAGTTGATGGTCACTGCCTGTGTGGGCCAATCTGGACAACAGAACATGTCTTTCTTCCTTCAGCTTTCCTGGGGAAAATAATAACCATACTAGCAACAGTTCTATAGCACACCAGAGTTTACAAGTACTTTTACATATGTTCACCTAAGGGAATAATTGAGAAATATATGAGTAAGTGTGCTGCAAACTGTAAAGTGTATTTAAACATCAGTTATTATAATTTGATCCTTACATATTCCCTATGAATATAGTGTGACTAATTTTTTTTTTAAAAAGTGACTTGACTGTGGTTAAAAACTTTAAAATTAAAACAGAATTTTTATTCTAAATTTCCAACTGCTTCATCCATAGTCACCAAAGAAGGAATGGCTTTGGGTGATCATTTTTACATTATGTCATTCTCTACTCACTCTCCTTCTACCTAAGCCTCCATGGTACCACTATAGTTCTCTGGAACGCAGGGAGAAATCTGACCAGAAGAGTCATCAATGCATAGACCTGGGATTCAACTATGGCCCTCAAACTTAAAGGTGCACTTAGAATCACATGGAAGTTTATAAAATCAGGTTGCTGGACTCCACCCCAGGATTCCTAATTGAATAGGTGGGGTCTGATAACTTGCATTTCTAAGGGGGTTCCTGAGATGATGCTCATGCTGCTGGACAAGGAACAAAACATTTAGAATGCTTAAATTACAGGACAGGTAGGACAATCAGTTTTTATTTCTTCAAAATCTGACCCAGAGCATGCCTGTAATCCCAGACACAGAGGCTGAGGCAGGAGGATCACAAGTTCCAGGACAGCTGCAGCAACTTTTCAAGGTCCTAAGCAACCTAGTGAGAGCCTGCCTCAAAAAAATAAAATGGACTGGGGATGTAGCTCAGTGGTAAAGCACCCCTGGGTTCAATTTCCAGTGTCAAAAAAAAATACATTTGAACCAGGAAATCCTGCAAATATAAGATATTTAAGGATGATAAAGGAAACATGGAGAGAGGAACAAAAAGTAAGAGCTGTGAGGGATTGTGGAAAACTAGATATATAAAGGAACAGAAACTAAGTAAAAGAAATGTAGCGAAAAATATTTTTTAGAAGGGAAAGATCAGGGCAGTTGAAGACAGAAGAGGCAGAAGCAACCATGTTTCAGGCTAAGAGACTCCAACCCACCCAACCACACCTCTGGTATCCACAGGGAACCAAAACTTTCTGCTTTCACTTCTGAATCTTGGCTATTTGGCTTCTGGATGCCCTTGGAATGCTGTCTTCCCTATTAGACATGGTACATAAGATATTTAATTTTAGGTACCAAATCGACTGTGCAATGGGGTGCTTGGATTAGGTATTACTCGTGGGTATGTATTTGTGGGTGATTCTGAATGTGGCTCGCATTTAAATTGGTGGACTCAGTAAAGCAAGTTATCCTCTTCAATGTGGGTTGGGCATTATCTAATTCACTGAGGGCCTAATTAGAAGAAAAATGTAAAGGAAGACTTCACCCCATTCCTTTCCTATCTAGTTGAATTGGGATCTCGGTCTTCTGCCCTTGATTCTCCTGGTTCTCAGATCTTCAGACACTGACTGGAGACTACACTACTGACTCTCTAGCTCTTAGATCTTGGACTACACTATTGGCTTTCAGGGGCTCCATCTTGAAGCCAGCAGACCATAGAACATCCTAACCTCCATACATGCATGACTTAATTCCTTATAATAAAATTCTTCACATATATTTATACTTTATATATACATGTGTGCATAATGCATATATATGTGTGTGTTTATGTATGTATATGTGTATCTATTGGCTCAGTTTCTTTGGAGAACCCTAAGAGAAAATCCCTGTCCCATTCAAAGAAAGGATCGCATATGATCAGGAGAAGAAGCTAGCACACTTTCTAATGATCTACTACATTTGCTAAGTACCCATTCAGTCAACGATTTGGAAAGTAGCCTTGTTCAGCAAAGTCAGGTGACTGGAGTCTTGCAGGGCCAACGATTTCTAAGGACAAGGGCATTCCCTAGCCCTTTTGTAGAAAAGAAAAATAAGTCAAGGAGTCAAACCATATACAATATAGTCCCTAAATACTTTAAATGACTAGTAGCATGGTTTGAGGTAAATACCTTTTAAGGAAGATTTAGTCCAGGCTTGTCTATAAGGAAAAAAGTGTGTCTAAATCATGGATAGATTTTCTTGCCAATGCCAATAAATTGTTAGTGACTTCCTAGAGTGCTGCCTGGAGAAGATCATGACCCTGTGACAGTTGAGGATGTCATGATTGATTAATAATGCCTACTATGGCATGGGAAGGGGATGTGGTGATCCATATGTAATCCTGGGTCCCTTCCATTTCTTAATTCTATAATTCTAGGTTATTATCTTTAATGTAAATATACCAAGTGTATATTTACCTCTAAGATGCTAGATTTATTTTTCCTATGGGGCCATCTTTCTGGTTTTTTTCTTTTTTTTTTCTCCTGTTGGGTTTTAGGCTCCATTTTTTCCCTTAGGTGAATATTATAATACTTTTGCTCACAGCATTAAACTGCATAGCAAATGCATAATAACATAGTGTCTGCTAAACACTTCAGAAAAAGCAGCATTAATAATCCATGATACACCCCTGTATGCTTAGAAAAACCTGCATGGAGAAGATGAATTCAAAACCCCAGTGGGAGGGAGCTACTGCCTTGGACCACAGTCATAAGTCCAGGTAAAGTGGCTTTAATAGACCTTTGATGAAAATCACATTGGTTTCCTCTGTTTTTTTTTTTTTTTTCTGAGCCTCTTTAAGAATGGTGTGAAATTATTCCAATGTATTACAGCTATTTCTGTAGAAACTATATCAACATAAAATTACACAGCAGAGAAAATCATTAGGTCTAAACCCTACTTTGAAACTTGCATTAGAAAGATGAAACTATTTATCTTGTGCTGTTGGTATCCACTGGCCGCCTGACACCCGATAAATCCCCTCCCTGAGCCTCAGTTTCCTCATCTGTCAAAAAGATGTTATAATAGATGACTTCTCAAGCACTTTCCAGCAGTGACATTTTATGAATTATATGACCTTCACTACAAATGACTGCTACACAGCATTGGGAAACTGAATGTATTTTTAAAGGAACTTGCCTGTTACAGCTATCATTAAAAATTCAGATTATTCTTTATCAATCAGAGTCCATTAAAACCTAAAAATTCAAGTAGTTAGATGTTGGATACCTTTAACTCAATTGGATACCCATCACTGGTTCTCAAACTTGGGAAGATGGGGGACAGGGTGAGTTTCCACTCAGGGGAAATTTGGCAATATCTAGGAACATTTTTGATTGTAACAACTAAGACCAAGAAGGGGAATACTACTGGTGTGTAGTTGGTAAAGTCAGGTGTGCTGCTAAACATCCCATAATGTGCAAAACAGCCCCACAACAAAGAATTCTGTCACCCAAAACGACGTCAGTGTGGAGACTGGGAAACTGCATTGACTCCTTATAGTAGCCGAGTTCACAGTAATTTTTAGGGTAGAGAAGTATGTCTTCAGTTTGGTATACAAATAAATTTTAGTTGTTTCATTGCAAACCAAGTTGACTGCATGACATAACAATTACAATGAGTCAAATACAGCTAACATACTTGGGGTTTCTAAAGATTACTAAGTAATGAGAAACTCCACAAGTCACACTTTCCAGTTTCAGAGCTAATGAGTACTACTTGGAGATTTATTTTCATTATTATTATTGTCACATGCTATGCTTATATGAATTTGTTTCCCATAATTTTACTTTTTACTGTTTTAAAGAAAAGTTCCAGATCCTCCTTAATTATCATCAGACACAATAAATAAAAGTTCTTTTTTATTTGCCAATCTTATTCAGCTAAAATATGGGAATGGAAAAATTTTCCCCAAAAATATGCTTTCTAGTTTGGAGGACAACCAAAAGTATCTTACTATAGCTACTACTAAGATTACCAAAGCAGAAGGCAGAAAAACAAACATATTTTTGTAATTCTGCTAAATTTTATTTTTGCATGTTAACTATCATTAGAGGATGGGGGGAATCCCATTAAAAAGACTATACCTGCTTCCCTAACACAAAGGAATAATATGTTTTATGTGTTAAACCCTCGAGATTAGAAGATTGCTATTTCATTGGCACACACTAACCAAACCTAAAACACTCAGAAATTGAGCCCATTTCTCTAGAATAAGCCAACAAATCAGAGTCCCACATTGCCTCTAGGCTATGGTACTACCTAATATCTTCAGTGATCTAACTCATCACAAACACATAAATCCCAGATGTTCCTTTTTATATATACCGTACTATGCCTCTTCAATGTACTGTAAATAGATTCTGAGAAACCCCTAAATCAGTGACTACACTGGAGCAATCTTCAGTCCCAGGTAATGAGCAGCCTCCTTCTAGATGGTAGAAAGAAAGTGATCAGAGATTACATTTTCATAAAGCATTCTAGAAATTACAATTAATTTCTAATTCTAGAAATTAGAATTCGTGTTTGTCATTTGAGTGGTTCCTTCTCTCAACCCAAATCCACTCAAAAACCTTGCCCCTGAAGTTTTCCCTTTGTTTAACAGGGGCATTAGGGTCAAGTACCCCTCCTTGATAATGGCCACCTCTGCTTTGTATTCCTGTGACACTTCACGTACAGTGTTCTCTTAGGCACAGTTAGGGAACTTGATGAATGATTTCACCTAATCTCTATTCATGTACTCATTTTACTGTTTTAAGTGCATTCTTAATATGCAGGCTCTCTGTGGTTATGAAACCCATCATAAAAACTTCAAGGAAGTGCTGAGTCATTTACTTAAACATCTTTCCATTTCTCTCCACAATTTATCTGAAAATTTACTCCAGGTTCAATTATCCAAGTAAGTCAGGAACACTCCTGTCTCATCCCACCCCACCCCACCCACTGTCAACTGCCCATCTGATGCCAGTTATTACCAAGTTGTCAATTTTCTACCAGTAGACACCTGATCTATGCATTCCTAAACATTTGGCAGGTCATTCCTCAAAGGTATACTCTTCCAATCCTCCTACGATACTATGAAATATTTTTTGGACACTGTGAATACTTTTATTTCCTATTATGGCAAAATTTTCCACATGTAGTATTAGGTCCTGAACTAGAGCAATTAGAATTCAACAGATAATTTTAGCTGAATGAACAAACAGTGACTCCCTACAACAAAGACTCAAGTCACCTAAGTAGAGCAGATGAGAAATCCAAGTAAGTCAGAATATCTAAAATACCTTCCATCCTCAGAGGGTTCAGTGAGAAACCACATAGGTGACATAATGCATAGTCACCTCTTACCTGTGACAGAATACAGTACTTGATCTACTTACAAGTCTGTTCTTACTGGATTGGAATGTGAGCTCTTGAAGGGAGGGGTGTGTTTTATCATCTCAAGACCTTGAATAGAACATGGCACGTGGAAGGTATGTGATCGATTGAATAACTACATGGATAAATATAGTTTTTCAACCTGATTTACCTGTCCTAAACATACTGTTTTGGTCTGCCACTTACATTGATTTTTGCATTAAGAAACTTTCACTAGAAATCTCTGGAGTACTATGACAATATCTATTTTGTTAATGGTATTCTTGGGAGGTTGTGGATACATGTCCTCATGAAAACTGAACAAGAAGAAGGCAGGAAATCAGGGCTGTGAATAAAGAAGGACTCACATATCATAATGACAAAATATTGAAGCAGGAATCCCAAAGAACATTCCAGAATCTCCAAAATCTTCTCATCTGGGGAGATCAAATGAAGAGCTCCAAACATTTCTTTATCTCATAATTTCTCAGACTGTTAGTACTATATGATAATATTTAAAGGATGGCAATAGAGAAAAAAATCTAACCACTATTACTTTACTATAAAACAATAGTAAAAATGCCAACCCGTAGAAAAATAAAAATTGATTATAAAGCACTTTGCAAACATAAAGTATTCTAGTAATGTTGAATAATACTTTTAATGCCTTCCAACAGTCACTGCACTTGACAGGATTATCTTGAAATAATAAGTGAGGACCTATTCTGCCAGACAAAATAAATAACTATTGCATGTACTAGAAATCTACATGAAGCATCTTTCTCTTTCTGGCTTCTTCTTTCCCTCTCTATGTATTTATGACTCTTCTTTTTTCCTTCCTCCTTCTTTGTCTTACAGTCTTAATCCTATTAATGCATGATGACAAAAACTTATGTAAAGAAAATAGCATCCAATTTACTTAAGACACAGAGCAAAACCTCACAGTGTTCTTTATCATTTTAAGTAGCAGAAAGCTTTTTAAAGTAGGCTTAAGTAATTGAAAACCAAATTACTTCCAAATATACTAGCTTAAGGAATCTGGGCAAGAGTGATTACAAAAGGACCTTGTGGAAGATTGATTGCATTAATGGCCCAATTAATGGCCATACTGTATCCTCTCACATTTCAATGTGACTTGGCAGCTTCTTCCATCATGAAAGGAGTCTATTTCCTCATTCCTTTAATCTGGACAAGCCTTTGCCAAAAGGAGTGACAGAGTGTCAGTTTTAAGCCTCAAGCGTTTTTCATGTCTGCGCTCTCAATCTAACAATTGCAACCACTGTCACATAATAGGCCTGGGTTAGCTCACTGGAAAATCGGAGACCAAGTAGAGGAGACTCAGATCGTCCTATTTGAGGATAAAAATCATTGATAACTGAATATCCAGTCAACTCTTTAAATATGTGAGGAAGTCAAATCATTATGAGTGGGCTTCCTACTTAACACAGCTTGCCTCAGATATGATACTCAGTTAAAGTGAGATGAGAAAAACAAACCAGTTGAACCACAGACTTGTAAGCAGTAATAAATATTAAGGCCCTAAGTATGGTAGTTGTTTATTATGCAACACTATCTAACTGATAGAGACCTCCTCTTTATCTGCTTACCATTTGATCAGCTGGTCTACCTGACATTTTTCAGTTTCCATGGAGTTAATACTGACTTATACCACATGTCACATTGTAATGGATGATTGAAACTTGCCCATAGCCTATGGTGACTAAATAGCACCCCCTTATTCAGAGGGTGTTTATACCCTTTATGATTATCACAATACTGAGCTACAATTCATGGAAATACTTGTACTATTATAAATATTAAAGGAGTCATGCCCAAGCATGAACAAAACTGTGAAGTATCACATGTAAATTGTCAACATCACCTTATTATCTTTGATAAAATCATCTTTTCCTTCATAGTGCTCTATTTAAAGACTATCAAAATTGGTTTCATTCCAGGAATGCAAGGATAGTTCAACATATGCAAATGAATAAGCATATCATATCAATAAAATACAAAAATCATATGATCATCTCAATACAGAAAAAGTATTTGATAAAATTCAATATCCCTTCATAAATGTCCTGAATGAAATAGTATATAAGAATTATATCTCAACACTATAATGGCTGTGTGTGACCAAAATAGTCCACACCATACCTAGTTGAGAAAACCTGAAAGATTTCCTCTAATATTAGGAATAATACAAGAGTTTCCACTCTCACCACTCTTATTCAATGTATAGTACTAGAAGTTTTATCCAGAGGAATTAGGCAAGCATAAGAAATAAATGACTTATAAATAGAAGTCATATTATCCTTATTTGCAGATGATATAGTTCTATACATAGAAAAACCTAGACTCCTCTAGAAGATGATTAAATTTGATAAACAAATTCAGTAAAATAGCAGGATAAATAATTGACAGGCAAACATCAGTAACTTTTCTACATACCAATAAAAAATTTGCTGAGAAAGAAATCATGAAAGCAAGCCCATTTGCAGTGGATACAAAAAAAAAATGTAAACACTTAAGAATAAACACAATTAAGGAAGGGAGAAAACTTCACAATAAAATTTGTGAAACAGTGAAGAAAAAAAATTTAGGAAGACAAAAAAGACAGATCTCTCATGTTCTTAGGTTGGAAAAATAAACATTGTTAAAATAGCCATACTATCCACAAAAATCTACATTCAGTGCAATGACCATCAAAATACCAATGATATTCTTCACAGAATTAGAAAAAATAATCTTAAAATTTGTGTGTAAACACAAAAGGTTCTGAAAAGTCAATGCAATCTTGAGCAAAAAGTTCCAGACTACAGAGTCACAGTGACCAAATGACACAGCACTGACATAAAAGCAGACACATAGATCAGCAGAGGAGTAGAGATCCCCAAAATAAGCCCAACATCTACAACCAATTGATGCCCAACAGAGGTGCCAAAAATTTACAGTGAAGAAAGGACAACTTCCTGAACAATTGGTGCTGGAAAAATGGAGATCCACAGGCAGAAAACTGAAATTTGACCTCTATTTTGCCCCCTGTTCAAAAATCAAATTAAAATGGATCAAAGACCTACATGTAAGACCAGGAACTCTGAAACTGCTAGAATAAAAGACAGAGGAAACGCTTCAAGACATTTGTACTGGCAATCATTTTTCTGGATAGGATACCAAAGATCATAGGAAACAAAAGCAAAAATTGACCAATAGGATTATATCAAAATAAAATAGCTTCTGCCCAGCAAAGGAAAAAAAATCAACAGAGTGAACAGACAACCTGCAGAAAGGGAGAAAATAAATATTTGCCAACTTATTCATCTGACTGATTTAATATCCAGAATACATGAAGAACTCAAAAAACTTAAAAATGAGTAATGAGTAAACTAATTTAAAAATGGGCAAATGTTCTGAATAGAAAGTGCTCAAGAAAAGAAAAGCAAATGGGTGTAAAAAATGAAAAAATGCTATCATTTGCCATCAGGAAATGGTTCAACATATGCAAATGAATAAGCAAAGTACAAGGAAGTGCAAATCAAAATACACTGAGATATGATCTCACCCCAGTTAGAATAACTATTATCAAAAAGAACAACAATGGTAATAAAATCACAAACTGGTGAGGTTGTAGAGAAAAAGGAACCTTATACACTGTTGGTAGGAATGTGAACTAGTACAGCCACTATGGAGAACAGTATGGAAGCTTCTCGAAAATCTAAAAACAGAACTAATAGTCCTCTCTTTCTCCTGTGTGTGTGTGTCCAACCAAATGAAATGTAAACAGCATACCAGAGATATTTGCATTCCCATGTTTATTGCAGCACTATTCACAAGGGCTAAGGTGTGGACCCTAGGTGCCCATCAATGGATTAATGGATAAAGAAAATGTGTTCTACATCACAATGACATATTATTCAGCCATAAAGAATAATGATATACTGTTACCTAGCAAAATGGATGGAACTGGAGATTATTATTTTAAGTGAAATGAGCCAGACACAGAAAGACAAGCACTGTAGGGTCTATCTGACATATGGAAACTAAAAAATGTTGATCTGAAAGTAAGATAGTGATGATTAGGGATTTGGGAGGGTGAGAGGATGGGTAGTGGGAAAAGGGTGGTTGACTATGATCAGTGCATGCTTTATGCATGTATGGAAATATCACAATTAACCCCATTAATATACAATTAAAATGCATTAATACAAATAATAGACTCGATCAGACAAACTCTTACTCATGGTAAGATAGAGTAAAGCTCTAAGACCAGAGATTTACCTACAGTCTTCTGTTCCCACAACAGAAATAATTCAGAAATTCCCTAGAATTGTATGCTCACGTTGCATGCATGTTCACAGATGCATTCTTATTCACTGAAAACATTTTCCAGTATCTCCTGTTGGCAACTAATTAGAAGTGCTGTATAGCAAGTCCACAAGGACACAGAATTTCTGAATAACAAAATCAACTAACAGCAGGTACTTGACATAGAACACTCCAATAATAGACTATGCATATTTTTTTTTCAATTTCATAGGGAACATTCACCAAGATGAAACATATCCACATCATGAAAAAAAAAAAAAACTTGATCAAATTAAAAATTCAAATCACAGGGTGTTCTTTGACTATATCATCATCAAATTAGAAATTGATGATGGAAAGACTACAGGAAAATCTCTAAGAACATGAAAGCTAACCTGCTTATTAAGAATCTGCATTGTGTACAACCATAGAAATGAAAAGTTGTACCCCATTTGGATATAATGAATCAAAATGCAGTCTGAAAAAATAAAAGAGTTTAATAACAAAAAAAGAATACATGAGTCAAGTCATGAAAAAAATTAAAACGCACAGAGCTAAATAAAAATGAAACATATTAAAATTTTTGTGACCTAGCTAAAAGTGCTGACAGGAAAATTTATAAGACTAAATGCTTACATTAGAGATGGGGAAAACCTCAAAAATAACCTAATTTCTAATTAGAAAGTCTAATCTAAGCTTCTACTTCAAAGATTAGGGGAAAAGTACAATACTTGGTGATTATAATGATCACTTTGGAGCTTTAGGAAGAAAAATCAATTTTCCAAATTTCGTTTATATATTGCTTAATCTTTATTATTCTCAGTTCCTATATAAAATTGATATTATATCTCAAACCATTTTTAATACGAAAATATTGACAGGCACTTGAAGAACCTTTGGGAAAAGGGAACGGCACAAAGAAGGAGAAAATTTAAAAAGGAATAAACAAAATATGCCCAAAAGCAGCAAAAGGAAAGTATTATGAAGAACAGAAATGATGGAATTGAAAAACAGGAAAAAAAAACAATAGAAAAAAGAATCAATGAATCAAAAAGCTGGTGCCTTGGGGGAAAATAAAACAGATAAACCTTTAAAATACTGACCAATAAAACATAGAAAGGCCTGGGGTGGTGGCACCCACCTGTAATTCTAGTAGTTTGGGAGGCTGAGGCAAGAAGATTGCAAATTCAAGACCAGCCAGCAGCTTAGCAAGGCCCTAAATAATTTAGCAAGTCCCTATCTCAAAATAAAAAATAAAAAGTGCTGAGGATGTTAAGTGCCCCTGAGTTCAATTCCCAGTACCAAAGGATTAAAAAAAAAAAAAAAAGGCATAAATCAATAATATTAGGAATGGAGCAGGGACTATCACTTCAGATCTTGTAATAGTAAAATGGTAACAAGGAAATATATGAACAACTTCATGTGCATAAATTCAGCAATTTGAAGAAAAAAGCCAATTGCTCAAAAACTACCAAAATTCAACTAATGTTAGAAAACCAATGTGAATAGGTCCATAACCACAAACGTCTTTAAAATTAAAAAGATCTTGAATAAGAAATCTCCATGGTTGAAAAAATTCACCTGAGAATTCTACCAAATATTTAATGAAGAATTTTCAGCAATTTTTCATCATCACTTCCAGAAAATAAAAGAGGAAGAAGCATTTCTCAACTCATTTAAGAAGTCAGTGTTACCCTTACTTTAAAACCAAAGAGCTCTTCTTATTCTGGAGGAGGAGTGGGAGGTCATTAATCTCTCTCATGAACGAATATGCAAAAATCTTCAGTAGAATATTAGCAAAGCAGAGTCAACAATGAACGTTTTCCTATAACCTCCATTAAGTAAAGAATTGCTGCCAAGCTGCAGGGAACTGTCAGTTCCTTGAATATCTGCCTTAGCAGCAAAGAGCTGCCTTGCAAAAGGTAAAACTCCTTCTGGAGTAGTTATATTTGGTGAATGAGAAAGGCTGGGTATAAAGACCCAGCTATTTTAGTACAGCGCTGGACATTCTGAGAATCTGACTATGACAAGAGGTGAGAAGCTGATCAGAAGAACAGTGGGCACAAATGACCTCCAAAGTTGGCCTGGTTATCCTCAGGGTCCTTTGTCCTTAGCATGCCACCACACCCAGGTCCATCATCCTCAGCAGTACCTAGGTTCCAAGTCAAATCTTTCCTCTCAAATTCTCCCCCTTCAACACTGACCTGTCTTCTAGTCTCATTTGGCAACCACTCCCTTCTATACTTGCTCCCATGGAAAACCATCAAACACACACAGAGCTTTCGTGATGGAATATATATATATATATTTTTTTGGCCTATTTTAGCACTATTTGCACATTAACATTAAAGTCCTGGGATGCTACCACTTAACCCCAATATAATAATATCTTAAATAATTCCAATGCTTAGGTTCCAGTTTAGATTAACTGAATCAGAGTATTTTGGAGTAAGGTCCCGTATCTGTTGATTTTTTTTTTAACTTTACTTACTTAGTATCAACATCAAATGATTCTGATGCAAATAAAAATTTTAAAAAAAGATCACTAATGGAAACACTTCTATGGAAGTAGAAAAGCTGTTTGAATTATGGGTTTCTCCCAGAAGAAGAAGATGTGTTTTAGTGAAAATATATTTGGCACTACAACACAGGACATATTAAAAACAGAATTACTGGGGCTGGGGTGGTAAAGCACTCACCTAGCATGTGTGAGACACTGAGCTTGATTCTCAGCACCACATAAAAAAATTAAAGATATTGTGTCCATCTGCAGCTAAGAATATTGAAAAAAAAATTACTTTATCCAATGAGATTATAGGTTCATAATCATCAGGCAGTGTTCTGCCTCTTTCATTACTTTGTCTTTTAGGAACAGGCCCTTCTACATCTGGTGGGTGTGCCTATCATATGAGCCTCATTCCCCAGCCACAACCGTCAGTACATGGCCCCAGATGGCCAATCAGGGTCTGCTCCCCTCCAGACACAGGAATTGATCTATGGTTGAGAACAAGGCCCCAAAGGATTAATCAGTGTCCTCTTGAAGGGATTTATATAAACATTGGGCTGGGGGAGGGTTTCTTCCCCACTTTAAGATAGTATTCACTGAAGAGCTTAGAAATCTGGAGTAAGCAGGAACCATTCTGCTTCCACATGAAAAGAATTATCCTGAAAATGAAGTTGTCACAGGATAAAGATGGAGACCATCAGAACCCTATTGACTGTGTTGGTTTACCTAGATGTAACCTTTTGAGCTTCCCAGTTACCTAGACCAATAATTTCCCATTTTTTTCTTAATCCAATTCAAATTATATCTGTTATTTGAAATCAAGCATTTTCTGATATATTATGTGTTAGCCCGATTCAACTGAAGTCGCCTCATCCTTTGAGAACTCACTAAAATTTATTTGCATCCCCTACCCTCTATTCTGTAGTAACTCACTTGCCTTTCCCCAAGATTTTCTGCAAGTTGGCAGGGATTTACAGCTTCCTTATTGCATTTATCTCTAGGTCCTTACTTTATGTCTGCTGAAACTTGATGGTCCCAGGAAGACTCATCTTTCTTTATACTACACTGATGTAGCCATAGAATTCAGCTGGGTTTTTTTGTTGTTGTTTTTTTGTTTTGTTTTTTTTTTACATTATCAGAAACTACTCACCACGTAGATGTGTGTCTGTGCATAAAGATGACTTTACTCAAGTTTTGAGGTTAAGTGAGGGCTTTATATTACAGGAAAACAAATAGGCTGAGCTTACTGGTAGACATGCCTTTGGCTTGAAGGCACTTGGAGACCCCAGGCCTAGTAGGAATGTTCTACTACTCCCCTCTTCCTCTAGGCTTACTGCACCTTTTCTAGGTTTCTTATTTTCTGATCTCTCAGCTTAGGGTTCCCCACTGCAAAGTCCAACCCTCTTTCTATTATACTGAGCAAGTTAACTTCACTCATTGCTTCCCTATGCAAATTCCCTTCATCCTTGTCAGTTAAACAAAGGGCCATCTGCTCAGATCTTTACCTTTAGTAACACAGAAGAACTGGCAATGTTTTTTGTTTTTTGTTTTTAAGTTTCAGACTCACCTATCTCTCCCTATATGCCATTGTAAATGGATGAAAAAAGTATAGGGATTTACCTTCCCAATGATAACAATTAGGCTGCCACTCTCTTCTACCAACCCCTCTCCCTGAATTTCTTCTCCTAAACACACATAAACTTTGATTGAGAGATACTTAAAAAACATCTCAGTACTCCATTCTACTGTGGAGATAGCACCATATGCACAGTGACCACTTAGTGAGACTGAAGAAATTCTGAGCAAAAATCTCCTTTGGTTGAAATGACTAAAATGTAGTTAGCAAAATGTTAGCCCTTGTCTCAGGGGAAGAGAAGGGCAAGAGCAGACAGGCTACAGAATTGGTGTTTTAAAAGAAAAAAAAAAAAAAAAGAACCATTAGGAAAGGGTTTCTCAATCTACTGACATTTTGAACTGGATCATTCTTGGGAGATACAGAGGTTATCCTTTGCATTGGAAGATATTTAGCAGGATCTCTGAACTCTACTCATTAGATAGGAGTAACCCGCACAAACACCCTTCCCCAGGTATGACAATGAAGATGTCTCCAGATATTGCCAAATATCCCATGAGGGACAAAAATGCTGCTGGTTGAAAATCTCTGCTCTAGGTGATCACTCTCTGAGAATACATAACATAAAAGGTCCGACATTCCAGCATAAAATGTCCACCTATAATCTAGTCCCAACTCAATGAACAGTAATTGCCTTGATTCTGTAGTTTTAAATCACCAAAAATCCAATTTAAATATTAAGTTGAAAGGAGAACACCTATTAAGTATACTAATTTGTTTGTAAAATAATGCAGCCTCGCCTACACCTTTGGTAATGATACATACTCCAGAAGCATGCTGGGAGAATTAGTACTTAGAAAGTGCTTTCAAGATAAGACCATATTAAAATTATTAGTGAAGATTTTACAACCCATATTGTTTGGAAGATGGATTTTGCTAAGAGATGCTGTGAATTTCTAAACATAAAACCTCTATTCATTTCTCCCTAATTACTTCTTAATGAATTTTACAGATACAGGACTGGCTATAGTATAATGTTTATTGGTTCTTGACATTTAATACTCATAAAATTTTTGCTTTCATAAGGTGACCTGTTATATTACACTGTCATAGTCACAACTAGTTCTAATTCTTTCCCCAGCCATGCTGAGACCTTAATTGGAGGATACAAAAAATTAAATTAAATTTTTAAAAAAAGTGAAGAAAGGTTAGGCATGACCTTGGCCAGGAGGACTAAGATATGGATGATAGGTCCTACCATTTACCCAAGAAGATCCCACAATCCAACAAGATGGTGAAACAAACAAAAAATTACTATCTCCAAACAAATATCTAAAGACTTTGCTTTAGAAACAAGTTCCTACCATTGATGCAAACAAATGGAGAGAGGAACTGATACAAGGCTTAAAGAAAATAAAAAAGAGAACATATCCGTCAGGAGACATTGCAGCAAAACAGAATTCACCCCAAAAATTTAAATCAGAGCCAGAGGTACCTGTTGAGAAGACTAAGGTACTCAGATAAGAGGAACATTGCGAAGTCATTACCACCCTAGGGTTAAAAAGACCAGAGAACACAATGAATATTATGGGAGTTTGGTAAGAGTTGTGTCTCTGTATGCTATATGATCTCAGATTCCTTCAAAGCCATGGCAGAGTGGCCCTTTGAAGAAACTGAGATCATAGAGAAACACACCGACTCTTGGAAATGGGAATTCAAAGGGAAGGAACATGGAAGAAATACCTTGGCCGTCTCCTTTTGCTGTTATCTTTCTGGTGCCTTCTATTGGTTAAACCCTATTGCAAGCTACATGTCAAGGAAGCCTGGGTGTTGTCCCCCATAGTAGTCAGCCTTCCATATCCCAAATCATCAAACAAAAGGGCAGAGAGTAGATCCATGTGGGGAGATAAATGGGGAATAATCAGCACAGGTATATTTATTGAATGTGTACTATAAGAAACAGACAATGGACTTGGCACTTTATCTAATTAAAGATGTAAGTAGATACAATTCAGGAATGAACTAAGGAAACTGTTTCTCAATAATCTGTTAACCTGAAATTTGCACCATTCAGTAAGGTTTGGGTTTGCATTGGTGTTCTGATAGATTTTTAAACGAATAGCTCTGTACAGCAACCACAATTTGGTAAGTGGCCTCTGAATATCACTCACAAGTTTAGTTTTTTTTTTTTTTCATACTTCCTGTACGGCTGTCACCAAATCAGTTGTTCGATGGCAGGTGTTTGTTGGGTAGGTCAAGAACATCCTGTGAGTGTGGCTGACATGTTGCTCAAAATTGAGGAAGAGGTTATAAAGAAGATTGTGGTGACAGGTGATAGTGATTGCTGTCTTGAAATACTTGATGCTCCATCAAGTAAAAAAGAATATGGATTTCTTCCTTACAGATGTGGAATTTAGAGAGCAGGTTGAAAGTTAATTGTCCATGACCCAATTCTGACTTTAGATGTATTATCTAAGAGTTCGAAGATTTGAACCAGTTGTCAATATAAAAATCAGGAGATACCACTTGAAACTTCTAAAGTCTTGTTTCCTTGCAAAGACTCAGAATATTTGACCCATGTTTTTCCAAAGAAACAATAAATGGGAGCTGAAAAGCAGCATACTCTGCAGTTTACTACAGTCCCTTCCACTACCCACCCACATTTGGGGTCACTACTTGGCGTCATTTGTTGTAATACTTGATTTTTTTATTCGAATACCTGGCTTCTTTAACACATGCATTATCTGCCAAACCTCTATAGGTCTTTGAATTTCCTGAAGTAGAATAGGATCCAAGGGTAAACCCAGAGACATGCATTTTCACCTGATCCTGATGAGCTTCCCAGAAATGGCACTGATTTTGGTATAAGTACTAATGAGTTCATGGACACAATTACCAAGGGAAGCTGGATCTCCACTTGGCAGTGACTCTGCAGAGGGAATTTAAGTATTGGACTCTAATCCTTCAAATTCCTTCCCTGAGACTTCAGGAAGCTTAGACTGGGTTCTCTTAAAGTCACAGACTCGTCCACATTTTTTTGTTGTTGTTGTTCTAGCCTAAGTACTAGAATAGGATTGAAGCAAATACAAAGAGTAGGGAAACTAGACTATGACTCATTAACTATTCCATATTTTATTGCCATGATGGCTAGAATTATTTTCTTAATCTGAGAAAGATAATATGTTAAGTTAATGCCATTCATCATCCAAGCAGTTATTTTATCTGGTTACTTAGCTAACAGTCATGGGACTCAGAATAAGTCTAAAAAGGCATGCAGAAGTAATCCAAAAGATCCAAGCAGGACCCAGTGAAAGAACTGACTCGCTTTAGAAAATTTATATTGTGTGCCTATTATACATCTGCCATTTATAAACGGGAATAAGAAACCAGTTGTACAAAAAGCTCAAGGCCTGCCTTTATGAATCCAAGAGGGAATGCGGACATGGGACAGGCCAACACCACTGCTTGGTGGGCTTGATAGAGCATGGAGCTGCTTCTGTCCTCACAGAAGTTGGTGTCATGAGGAAAGAAATTTGAAAACGTTAAGTAGCCCAGACTCTTTGGATTTCTTTTCTTGAAAATTTCACTGGTAAAGTGAAATTTCCCTGAGCTCTTTAAGATTACATTTTTCCCCCCCAACTATAGGATTCACAAGATCAAGGGTTGGGAATCATTTACGATCAAAGGGGAAGGAACTCATAAAGGTGACCTACTTGTTTTTAATCTACCACAGAGAAGATATTTTCAAAAGCAAGATAAAAGACCAGTCAGCCCACTCAACCTAAAGTTCACAAATAACACTTCGGAGTTAACACCTTGGGATAACAGACTGCTTGCCTCCTCGCTTGGCCACTGTAACTCCATTCCCAAAGAATTATCCTGCTTTTAACTCCTTTAATCATGCCGCTATGGTTGGAATGATAGTGTATCTTCCAAAATTCACGTTCAAATTTAATCCCCAATGTAGCAGTGTTGAAAAGTGCGAAGGTGAAGGGGATTCACCCCATTATTAAAGGGTCTGAGGATGAAGGGAGCACTCTTTCCTCCTTCTGTACCTTCTTCTATGTTAGGGCACAGCACTTCTCCCCTCTGGAGGATGCAACAGCGCCATTTTGGAAATGGAAATCAGGCCCTCATCAGACACCAAACCTGCTAATACCTTGATCTTGAACTTCCCAATCTTCAGAGCTGTAAATTTCTGTTGTTTATAAATTACCCAATCAAGGGTATTTTGTCAAAGCAGCACAAACTAAGAAAATGCTTAGAATAAAATCCAGGGCTGGGGAGATAGCTCAGCTGGTAGAGTGCTTGCCTCTCAAGCACAAGGCCCTGAGTTCGATTCCCGGTACCGCCAAAAAAAAAAAAAGGAGAATAAAATCCAAACTCTCTTTACAGCCTACAAATTCTAAGATCTACTTCCATCACTCCCATCTCATACAAATTTCATTTATGGCTACACTCCATCCCACTAATCTTTTCTCTCTTCCTTAAACAAACCTTGCTCATTCCTGTCATGGATTTTCACAGATTATTTTCAAGTTCAGAACATTTCTCCCAGACCTCTGCTTGGCTATTTCTTATTCTTTAGGTCTCAGTTTCACCTTTTCAGGTGAACTTCCCCAACTGCATACATCTTACCTGTAACACTAACATCACTTTTTTAGAAAAATCTTTTTATTAGTTGTTGATGATCTTTATTTACTTTACTTTTTTTTTTACATGTGGTGCTGAGGATTGAACTCAGTGCCTCACACATGCTAAGAAAGTGCTCTACCATCAAGTCTTCTTATGAACACATATCACAACCTATATTTTAGCTTATTTCTTTATTCCTCTTCTACAGCATAAACTCGAGAGTCTAGATTCAACATGGCTCCAATGTCTGGCCAAGAAAGGTCCCTCTAAATTATAGATTATAAACAGCATTCATTTGACAGGCGTGTCCATCTTAGTATTTCCTATATAGAGGTATAAGGATGTATAAATTCATAGTCCAAGAAATAATGTTCCATAACCATCAAAACCACCAGAAATAAGGCCCAAAACCAAATGGGAAATTCCATCAAGGAATGTAGGTGAAAAGAGGTAGAAAGGTACTATTGATTGAGGTGAATCAAACAACACTTTAGAGGGAAGTGGTTCTTAGGCATCTTAAAAGACTGTTGGATTTCAGCCGGTAAAGGAGGAAATCACCTAAACAGAATCACCCTAAAAAAAGAGTAACTCAAAATATTAACCTTAAAAACATTTTTAAATTTTTTAAAGATTGACAATACAACCTCTATAAATATTTAAAGATTGATATTGAACCAATAGTGAGAGAACGTTCATAAGTATGAACAATGTTCAAAAGCATGGCAAAAAAAATGAGAAAGTAACTTGGTGCTTTTTCTTGGAAAATCTGGAAGAATGGCAGGATTGAGAATCTGAACATACCTCAGGAAGTACTGAAAATTGTAAAGCCTCTAGTCTGGGCCAATGATCAGTGACATGATCTTCGGGAAAATTTGTGTTGCAGTGATATTTAAGATGGGTTGCAGTGAACTGAGGCAGACTATGAGAAAACCTGTTAAAAGGCTATAATAATTTGAATGGCAGCACTGGGTGCCTAAGACAGTGTTTTTCCATAGAAGATAAAAAGAAGATATCAAAGTCAGAGAAACATACTAAGGCTGACCCATGTGAATATGTGCAGTGATAAAAATTTTAGCAGAGAAAATTATGTGACTAATATTCTGGAAGAAGGGAAATTAAGGTGCAGCTGGTCGAGAAGAGGAAGCTCTGAGTCCTGCTATTGGCAGGTAATCCAAAGCCTGAAGCTCATCCAGGTAGAGATGGCCTACAGGCAGCTAGAACTGAAAATTCAGTCCAGCTGGACTGTGGACTACCCATCCTAGAGAGTTTAAACTATGTAAAGAATTCACTAATAGAAAAATAAATCAATGACAAAGAGAGAAGGCAGAGCTTTAAGGAACATCTACCCTTCAGGGTCAGACAGAAGAACAACAAAACAATGGAGTTTTGTCAGATGGTTTCAAAATAGACTGAACACCTGTTTGATGTGTCAGAAGTTCAGGTTCCTAACAATAGTGTAAATGAAGGCATCTGTTTATCTTCCAGCACGACTCTTCCTGCAGGATCACAAACATCTTATTTAATGTCACCCTCAACATCCATTTATTATGGCTGTTTATTATTCATCTTGAAGTGACAGCATACCTGGCACTTGCTTAAACACTTTGGAAAACAGACTTCCTGCTTTAACAAATGTCAGGTAAGGGGAGAGACAAGATATGCACTTCAACCTTAAAATAAAATCAAGGGTTTGGATCTTTGAGTTTAAAGACTTAAAAATTGTTTTGCGTGAGTTGTTTTCCCCTCCAAATAATCTTTGGAAGAAATTTCATTTGTATTTATTTATAGTGAAGATAATTGTCTCACATGAATTATGGAATTTTGTTGTATTTTTTTTTTTTGTACTGAAGTTTATATACTTCTCTGTCCTTTAGTCACTGTATAAGCAGTCAGATTTGCAAGAGGAGATTGGGACCTAAGAGGTAATGGTGGACATGACTGAATAAGCAAGATTCAAAATAATTCCAACTTTTTAGCTTAAAAAGTCATCTTTTTAGAAGTTGTTACGTCCACTTTTCCATACTTAAACTTCACCTTAGTTTATGTCTTCAAAGTTAAAGATATCAAAAGTTATTCCTATGTTCATCAGACCAGTGGTCCTCAGAGTTAGGTCTCACTGCCAGTACCATCAGACTCACCTAGAACTTATTAGACAGGCTAATTCTCCAGTCTCACCCCAGCTTGTGATAATAAGAAATGAGGCCCAGCAATCTGTGTTTAATATGGCTTCTTAGTGATTCTGCTTTGAGAACCATTCCTCAGACCCATGGTAAAAATTCTAAGGAATATTCCATGGTTTACAATCCTCAGCCTCATCGGTTCAAATCTTTCTGCTTATCCTGTGGCTGTGTCTATGTGGATCCTGTCTTTGTCAATAAGAGCACTACAAAATGATCAAATGCCTGAAGGTCATCAAGAAAGGGAGTATGACTATGGTTTAAGTTAATAATCCAAGGGAGGAGAACACAGGAAATGTTAAAAATAAATTCAGAACAGGTAATAATATTAGTATTCATATTAGAAAATACTAATGAAATCTTAATATGTTTTTTCCAGCACTTCAATTATACTCAAGTATTTTGTCCACCATCAATTCATATGGAAAAAACTGATATGCAATCCTACTGACAGTCTCCACTGATAGGAAGTAAGGCTTTTCAGGGATGAAAATCTTACCAGTAAAAGAAACTCTAAATGGATATAGAACATGCTACTTTCTAATAAAATGACTTTCAAAAAATACTCCCAGAGAAATGGTGAAAAGACAGTGGAGCCAGCTTAACGGGGTGCCCATGCTGCAATAATTTGGGCAACAAGAGTAACTGTTGTTCACTTGAATAACTGTTATCTATGAGAAGCCTTGAGAACACTGAAAAAGTTAGAAATCATACAGAAAAGTCACTGAAAAAAAAAAAGAGTGTGTTTATTAATGAGACCTACTTATTAAACTCTCTAACCTTAGAGAGTTGTGATATACAGATTTCAGTTGTTCTTATTGCATATACATTTTAATAAATGTAATTTTTCTAAACAAATAGAGTTACCATGAATTTTAAGTCAAACAACTCAAGAGAAGTTGGGGATTTTTCTTGGTAGACCACATGAGTTATCAGTTTCCATGGTCACTGATGTCAGTCAGTAGAGTCTAGTGGTTTGTTTGAAGCTGATGCATGAAGGAGTTGATCCCAGGAAGAGAATCTACCAAGGCTCATTCGGCTCATTCAGTTATTCCTGGATAGTGAAAGTTCTGGATGTTTCTATCAAAAGTACTGAAAAAACATGGCATCATGAAGTCACATCTCACTGTTTAGAATTAAAATTTGATGAACATGGGAACTCTTGGGGGAGGTTCCACATTGTCAGTTGAGACCAAGGCTACTGAAGGCCATTGAAATAGCAACTGGACCTTGACTCCCCCACAAAAACACTCCAGCCAGAAATAAAAAAAATGGTTCAGGATCAAAGTGACTCTGAAAAAACACAATAAGACCCCATGTGTTAACCAAAATTTAGATGGATAATAACTCAGATTCCGCAAAATTAGCAAGTCTGAGACCATTCTCTGACTCTGGCAAGATTACTGCAACCCTAGGAAAAAAGTAAACAATAAAAGTGTATAAAATGAGGGAAAAAGTTCAAAAATAAAGAAGACATAAATCGAACCCGTAGAAAAGAAGTTCTTTCATAGTATTGGTGTAGGTATAAAAATCTCATTGTGATGATTTCTATGTATATGTGCATATACATGTGTACAAACATCTCTTGCTTTTAAAGATTGTGGCACTTCTAAAATATTTACCGAATATTTAGGAGACTTTGCCTAACTAATTTGTATTCTGCATTTAAATATTTAGGATGATTTGATTCATAAAATGTTTTATCAGTAGCAAAACTAGCATTTGAATGTTTAGGAAAGATTATAAAAATTAACAAAATTCCAATGTGAGCTTTAAAAAGGTACCAATAGTAGTGCTTTCCCTACATAAGAGGTTTTTGGTCATTAAACAGCCAAAGAATAATGTCATTCCCTAATGTTTTTCTTAATAGAAATCTTGCCCCTCAACATCTACACAGGTATCCAAGGCAGGAAACTTTGATTTCTCCTTCACAACCCAGATGATAATAGGGCTGGATGCATACTTCTGTTGACTTAAATTCAGTAGAAAATCTATAAAATATTTTGAGTAAAGGTGCAATGGATACCCAGCATGAGGGAAGCTTTGTCATTAGTCACATATTGAAAACAAAGATGCATCAATATGACCCCACTCCCAACTCATGAGCAAAGGGTGAGGTACCAGAGAGACACACTGTGATTCCACCACCTCTCCAGTAAAATAAATATCCAAGTCCTTTACTAGGAACTCCACAGAGAAACCATGCACCCCTTCTCAACAATGAAAAAATAAATTTGGCGTGTGAGATGGCTGCAACAAGGATTCAGTCACATTTTCTTACAGGGTTGACATTTTCAATGTTTATCTCAAAAAGCAACAGTGGGTCAGTCTGACATGCATTTTAGAGCATCATAACTTTAACCTGGAGAATTGGTTTGAATTGATAATGACAACGGTAAAAATGAAAGCCCGTTTACAAAACCGCTGTGCTAGAAAAAGCAAACCTCTTATATAACAGCCCTGATCAATGTGTTAGCTACTCCACATAATATTCGATATTCCCACAAAAATGTCCTGCACAACAAAGGCTTGCAGACAGATAGCATCTTGGAGTCTCCTGTAATGGGATTTGACAAGAGCCAGGCACTTTAGGCAGGCTCAATCAATGTTAATTGAAGCAGAAGTGATTCAAAGACAAACAGGAGTCCTTGAGATCTTTGAGAGGTGAGAGGGGGGCTTGGGATTGTGACTTTCTCCTTTTCCCATTACCCCCTTATATTTAATTACTTGTTCTAGCCGGTGCATTGTAATTTGATTTGCCATCAGGTGACTTTTGTCTGATCTCATATGTTAGTGGAGCCTTTCCTTGAGAGGAAAAATATCTCATCACTTGGGGAGATGCCTGTTTCACAGGAAGGAAATCTTTCTCTGGCAACTGGATCTCAGGTTTATAAGATCCCTTTCCTATTCCTAACATAGCAGACTATCCGGAAAAGGTCAAAGGGAAGAAACTCTTCAGTCTTGAATGATAACTGTGGTATTTTCTCTGGTGCATTATTTCTCTAAGGGAACAGCACCAGAATTTAGAGTTAGATTAGGCTCCCCCAAGAAGCAAACCCTAAGATGGAAATTTATTTGCAAATTAGCTGCCTGTTAGTGAGGTGAACCTAGGAAACACTGGCTGAGAAGTGAGAATATGAGACAAGGAGACAAAGGCAGACAAAGGAACTGGATTCTCAAACTAATTACCAGCAGGAGGGCACCTCACTGGGGAACTCCGAACCAGCTTGTTGGTGTCCCCAATGGGGTAGTTATACTCTCTTCGGTCATTGGTTGAAGGGCTGTTATGAAGTAGGGGAACAAATGCTCTAGCACGTAGGGCCTGCAGTGTAGAAAGACCTATCAGAGAAAATCCTCAGAAGTACAGACAGGGTGCCAACTGCACTGCTACAACCTGCCAACATATGTAAACTGCTTTAAACTCCAATGGTCCCTTAAGCAAATTCACCATGCCTCCACCCTGTGGACAAGCTGTTAGAGGGAAGTGGGAAAAAGTTCTTTCAGTGGGAACTGACTAATGTCCTTGATGGGGAAGTCAAGAGCTAAGGTTCGAGTCACCATTACTGTAGTAAATGTCATTCTTCTCATTTTGCAAATGAGGAAACTGAGACTCAGAGCTTATGGCTTGTCCTGCCTGGAAAAAAATGGGGACTCCAGAATTATAGAAGGATGGCACATGGCAGCCATTGCTAGAGATAATACCAGGACTAGCAATTTTTAGAGCTAACCATGATATGAAGAGCAGGTGACCACACAATTCAGATCCCAGAGGTTGACAACAGATAGCTCTAGTGCTATTTGCAAAAGAGCAATAATGCTGACCCCAGCGGATACCTCTGGCAGGTCAACTACTTGATCTACACAGGACATTCTTTTGAAACTACTAAGGACACAGTGTTGCAGGAAAGTGACAGAGACCTTGTTGCTGAATCAACTGAAGTTTCTTTATTGAAAGGCAGGCACAGTTACAGGACAAAGTTAGAAATACCACAATTTCCATCAACCCATCCACAGAAGCATGCATTGTTCTTTAACGCCTCCAAAATGAGTAGATCCACAAATACCCCGGCAACACTGGTGAAGAGGTCAATCTCCAATTCCTGTGTTGTCTTAGGAAATGGCATTTCAAAACCACCCAAAATTGACTAGCTTATATTCAGGATATTTGAAGTTACTTTTGATATTTATAATTTCTTTGCCATTTTAGCTGCAGGATCAGAGAGGAATTAAATTTCAACCTGTGAGCTGTAGTTTCCTTTGTAGTGTAACATTTCTATCAAATAGTGTGCAAGAGCCCCAGGTATAATGTATGTTTGATTATATTTCAACTCCAAGTGATACCACATTGAAATCTCTTCAATAGCTAAGCAAATGTGACTCGGGTCATTACCCGAATACAAACTTTAAAAAAACAGAAAGAAAATATATTTTTAATCTAAGGATCAGTGCTATACAAATCCAACTACACAGCCCCGTTTACTAGTTAACCTGGAACTGCAAGTCAGAAACTCCCTAGGAACAGAATTGGTTCATAAACAAGGCTAATTTCAGCACAGAATTATACCTTTTAAAGCAATTACTTTTTACAACTCCCAGGGTCAAGAAAAGAAAAAGAAAAAAAAAAAAAAAAAAAAAGGCAGCAGCAATAAAAAGCCAACCAGTCAAAGTCATCCAGAACTGTGTTACGCAAGCAATGACAATGGATGAACAGTCCAGTTCAGAACCGTCACTCAGACGACTTCAGTCTGGAGGCACGCTGGGTGTGATGCCACTCAAGGTGCTTCTGGGCCCCCACCACTGTACTGCTGTCCTGGGGCCCAGCAGCACCTTCCTCAATGTCTTTCAGTAGCTCCCCAGGACACCTGAGAAGGTGGTCCAGCCTTTCTTGGGTCAAGAAGTGGGCCTGTGGAAGGACACAATGGAAAAGCCCATTAGGCATCTGATAACTAAAGGTGGATGGAGTCAAGGGACAGAGGGGATGGGTCCTTACCTCCTCCCAGCTTGCTTCTTGCTGCCTGTCCAGAAGGGTGGTGTGATGCCTTGGAATAGCCAGTGGTTTGGGATCTTGGAGATCTTGTTGTGAGCTCACTGTAGTATCCACCATCTTGCAGTCCATGTTATTTCTGTTGACAAGAACATAAAATAAATACCCTGCATCAGTGGTCTCTGGAATCTTGAGGAGGAGACAACAGAGTAACACAAACACACAGAAAGGAAGGGAGGGAGGACAAGAGAATAAAACTCAGAATGGATACTCTACCTGCCACCTTTCCCTGGGATTCCCCTAGGCAGCCGTATCCTGGACTCGAGGCTTGAGGTGATTTCTAAGACCTCCCAGAGGTCTCAAAGGTCTGAAAGGTCAGGAGGCATCAGTCCATTCCCATGCGGGCACCTGAACTCAAAACTCAGCTCCTTGAGAACCTCAGCCAGCCTCTCCCCAACTCTCCTGAGTGGATCCTGTCACTGAAATACTACACAACAGAGAGCAAAATGCAGTTGAAAATTAGCAGGAAGTCCTCCTTGTTCCTTTGCCCTGGGGTGAGAGTCAGGGAAAGGCCACAGACATGGGGAAGGATGGGTATCAATCACATGATCTTCTCTTTTAGTGGTTTTCAGGTTCAAATAATCCCACTATTGGCTTCCAAACAAGCAACAAAAACTCTAGCACATTCCATCAGTCCTATGGCCCATCCCCTTTGATACAGCCTAGCATTGCTTGCTGACTCCAAGGCATCAATCAGACCTTGGAGAGAGTTTCTATCCCAGGCAAGAAGAACTCCAGGTCTGGAACATGAGAAATTTCTAGCTCCACCTGTGACCCTTTCACCCCCCCACACTCCACAATTCTTGGGAAGCCCAGCATTTCCTCTTTGCTCTTCACAGAACCCATCTCTCTGGAACCCAGGGTGGATAACTCATAGTGAAGAACCCAGAGTGGCAGCATCAGAGTTGAAGTGCTACCCAGAAGGGCACAGAAAGAAGGGCATTCAGAGACACTTATCACCCAAACCCAGTGACCAGTGGTCATGCACAAGGTGCAGCCTAGTGGAAGAGGTCTGCCTGGGTACATGTAACAAAACAAATGCCTTATATGTAGAGAATTAAAAGCAGTTGGGGGCTGGGGTTGTTGCTCAATGGTAGAACACTTGCAGAGCACATGTGAGGCACTGGGTTCCATCCTCAGCACCATATAAAAATAAATGCATTTAGAAAAGCCGTAATAAAACAGTCAATCTGCATCTTATGATGACCATGCACTGACAGTTTTATAACCATGTTTGTGACAAAACACTGCTCCCAACCAGGCAGATCCCCCTTCTTGGTCCATCTCTGCTAATATTAATGGATTCCTCATCTTGCCAGAGTCTGCTTGTGCTGCCTACTCTGCCTGGATTCTTCAATCTCATTGGCCAACATCCTACTCACTTTCAAGCACCAGTTCTAAAGCTCCTTTTTTCCCGAAGCCTCTCAAGACCTACTGGGCTAGGAGGAGCCTTTCTTCCTTATAACCCCTAGGGCAATTTATCTACATTGATTTATACTCTATATTTAAATATGCAAATGTGCTATATCCCTCTTAACAGACATCAAGACAGTGAAAAGGGTATGTGATTGGGAATTAGGCCTGGATTAGACTCTCAGTTCTCCCCCTGAACTAATTTTTGCTATGCTGGGCTAATTATTCAGACTCATTAGCTTGCTCCCACATCTATAAATGGGAGAATACCACCTCTCTCAGGGTGCTGCTGCATTAAACTAGATGATGGGCACCAAATATCTGGCCTGAGAGAACATGCCCTCTACAGTTGATGTGTTTCTGCATTCCGTCCCTAAAGTGGGGAATCTTAAGCTTTTACCATTGTCCTCTCCTTCCCACTCTTGCAGGACTTATCAAGAGAAGTCAATAAAATGTGAAAGAAATTGAAAATAAAAGTATAGAATACCTAGGACCTGGGTCTCCTTAGAGGATGAAATAATAGAATATGTGCTAAGCCCTTAAATCAGAACCTAGTTCATAGTGTAAGCTGTAAAAACTATGGGCTAAATAATCTTGTGAGTTAATGTACGATTTCTTACATCCACAGAGCAGTCCAAATTTAAATTATCAAGATCCTCCTACCCCTGCTTGAGACTCCTTCCTGCTTTCCCCAGAGGTGGGCAATGTTTTGTTAGAGTTAAGAGAACCTTTCTCCCTTTAGGGAACATGTCTCAAAAACTCAGTGGTAAAGCTCATAACTTTACTTTACCACTCACATGAACCCAATGAGGAACTGCATTAACTAGTCCTATTTTACAGATGCAACAACATACAGAGGCATGGAGACATGAAATAACCTGCCCCTGGGTGTACAACTAGCAAACTGCAGCACTAAGTTTGGAAACTGGGATTTTGAGTCACACTGTAACTCACCGTGGAGCTACTGCAGAACCTTCTGTGATGGTGGAAATGTCCTGTGCTATCTAATATGGTAGTCACTAGTCACCTGTAGCTATGAAGCTCTCCAAAGGAAGCTATTTCTGACTAGGGAACCAAAACTGAAATTTTACCAAGTTTAAATAACCACACATCTAGTGGCTACTGTATTGGACACATTTATTCCATCTTAGAGATCACCTCCTTCAGGCCCCTAGCTTTGCTGTTGAAAGTGATAGGATCCATTGTAGACAGAAGGTCACAGCAGAATATTTAGGGCAGGGAGCACAGTGTTGCTAATAACGAAGCCCAGGCTTTGGAGTAGGATATTGTCGAGTTTGAAATTCAAATCTGACTGTGCATGGGCTGTGTCTACAGGAGATTAGTCAACCTTCCCATATATCAATCTCTTTTCTGTTAAGGAGGCATGAGAACATTTCTAGGATCAATGAGACCATCAAGTAATACAGTGCCTGCAATAGAGTGCTCAGCACAAGTTTAGTACAATTTAAGGTGAAGCTGTATTGTATATACACAAAACTTCTGTGAATTCCCCTCTCTATGCCTGTGAGCACGCAGAAGAGATGGGGGAAAAGTAATAATACAAGTCACTGGGGGAGAAGCTTTTTCATCTGCATTCGACTCCGTGCCTACGTATATCACAGAGTAAGCGTGACGTGAACGACAAAAATCTGTTTCCCATCACAGCTTGCTCTGGCAGTCATAGTGTACGATTCTAGTGTTTACATGTGATTTTCCCCTAACGCCCTGACTTAACCACCCCTCACCCCACAGCCAAATAAGGGTCCTTAATGTCATTCCCTTCAGAACCAAGTGCTACACAGACTACTGCTATGATTATTTTTATAACTGAGTAGCAATCCTCCTTATGTCAGCCAGTTCTATATATTTTTGTTCTTGCTAGTGCTCTCACATGCACACACCCCACATCCTCCTACCTCCCTCCCTTCTCATGCATGCTGACTTTTTTTATTGCAGGGGGGACACGCAGTACTGGAAATTGAACTCAGGGCCTTACATGCTAGGCAAGTGCTGTACCATTAAACTACCTCCTTAGCAAGCCCCCACCCCAACCTTTTTTTTTTTTTTTTTAATATTTTGAGACAGGGTCTAAGTTGCCCAGGTTGGCCTCAATCTTGTGATTCTCCTGCCTCAGACTCCTGAGCAGCTGGGATTACAGGTATAAACCACTGACTGTCCCCAGCTAGCAATTCTTTATATTAATTTCTGCTGTTGAAGTAACCCATCCTGATCCATCTCTCTCCTCCCTAGTCCACAGATGCAACTGTGTTACTGATTACGTAAGGAAACAAGCAACTATTGTGGTTCTGCTCTATGCTTTTATTTTTAAACAGATGAAATCTATCTGAACATCGGCATATCCTGATGTTTCTGTTCTAGATCTTCTTCTACCTTGCATCTAAATACAAGATAGCAAAAAAGGGAGTTGAACTCATCCGATAATGCAACTAGATATATCAACCAGTAATCAACCATGGACATGCCTTCTCATGGAGCTCATTCCTGGGCCCGTCTGCCAGGACAGCTAAAAGTCAGAACACACGGGACATTTCCATTAAAAAAGTCCCTGTAGCGGGTACTTGCTAAAGCCCAGGATACAGGCCTTCTAAAACAATACCTCAACAACTGGTATCAGATAAACAAGAGTCTTTTGCAATATTTTAGCCTTTGACAGTTTTAACTGTCCCATCTGCCAGCTTTCTAGAGAAGATGCATACATATAATACTATGCACGAGGGTATTGTATCAGATTCACTTTAGATGACTACTCCCACCCCACCTCCCCAACACTGTCTTGTACAAATAACCGAAGACACAGGATAAAACCTCCAGGGCTTACTGGTCCCTGCATACCTCTTCCATCTGTTCGATTTGAAGGTAAGACAGGTTGAGCCATTGCATCTCTGATCACATTCAGGTCTGAGATGACTCCTGCACCCACCCACCCACTGCCCCCAACCTGATTTGTAGCTGAGACCTGTCTAGTAGACGACTAGGCATCCCAACTCAAGAAAACCAACCTGGATCCGTGCATCCTGAATTATTGTCCTTCTTTGGACTGCTGCAGCTGGTAGCCTTGACCTTCTTCTCTAACATCACTTGAGTCATACTCCTTTGAGCAATTATGTAAAGAACCCTAATTCTGTCTTGATGGTTTTCTCTAAGTGCAAATTCCCTCTCCTTCCCTTTCCCAACCAGTGTTCTCATTAATATCAACACATGTCGCAGAGGCTGTTTAACCCTCAAATCCCTCAGGGCCTACCAAGGCCAACTTCCAACTGCCAATAACTGCATCTCTTTGCAGGAGAGATTTTTTTCCAGAAACCATTCCGAGTATGGTAGTCTAGGAGTATCTGAAATTAACTTGTCCTAAGAGGAGTCCTCAACCAGTGACTGACATTTCAGGGCATAATTTTGAGGCATATGCTATAAATTTCTTCCCAGAATTTTTCCAGAGGCTTGAGTTCCAGCTGTCCATAGTAGCTGGCTCAATATCACATCCTTTCTGGCTGCTTTCCTTTTCTTCTCTTCCTTTCCCCTCTCCCCTTACTGCTCTTTCCTGAACTCTCCAAATAAACTTACACTCAAATCCTTATCTTGGTGTCACTTCTGGGAAATGAAAACTAAGACAGTAAAAAGAACTACCATTTTCTAACTCCAATGACTTTCAAAAATGCTTTATGTACATGTGTGTATACATAAATATTTGTTATGTTAATTGGATTTATAATAACTACATATTGTCCTGCTGACATTTAAGTTTTCATGTATTTTGCTGTGTGCCATTTCTGTGTCTCCCATAAGTTGGTAAGATGTTCGGAGGCCAGGAGTACATCACCTCCTTCTATAATTTTCCACGATGCCTGTTGTGACGCTCTGCAGAGTGAATATTCAATTCAATAAAGGCTGACAGACAGAAGGCCGTAGAGGTTAGCTCTGTTTGTCCCATGGGCTTGTCAAGGGTGAGAAAGTTCTTCAGAGAAAGAAATTATGTTGTTTTCAATGCTTTGAAGGATGAACCTGGAAGCCCAGAATGGAAGATGGATCTGAGAGAGGGCACCAAGTCAGAGTCAAATGGCATATGCTATGCCCTTCAGGCCGCATCCTTTTGATATGAGGTGCTGCGTAATCAGATATATTCTTTTAGCTTGTTTATGAGAGAGAGTCCCGTCAGAGGCAAACAGATAGATGAGCTACATAGGCCAGTGCAAGGGCATCCCTGGGAGACCTTTTTTGAGAACCATGGGCCTTGGTTGCAAATCGGTAGCCATCTGCCTCATTAATCACCTCAAAGTGCACCACAGAATTTGGTACCCAAATAGGAGAGACCCAAAGTAGGTGAAGAGGAGATTCTTTATTGACTATACTTCAAAGAGAGTTTGGTGGGCTATTTAACAGCAGCAGAAAATGATGAACACTACTTTCAGTGATTACAAACACCGTACATTTGCTTGGACTCTCGTTTACCTCCTGGAACAAGAGGACTATATAAACTTCTCACTTGCCTCTTTCTTTTCCTAACTGGAAAGGGAGAAGAAAAAAGCTAGCTTATCAGACATTCTAGACCTAGAATCTTTTTTAACTTACTCCCCCAGGACACGCAGATTCTAAAGGACCTTCTGAATCAAACAAAGGTGAAATGACACTCAGGGCTGAGTATTTTGTTGCATTATTTCTAAACCTTTTACAACTGACAATTGAGATAAGATATTGATTAAACAGATTACTGTGCATCCTCAAATTGGCTACTAACAGAGTTCACTGTAATATAGTTTCAGTCCTTCCTGGTGGAGTATGGAGTCTCAAGAGCAAATGGTCCCTGGGGACACCACACACTCAGCACTAAGCAGGACCCTGCCATGGTTCCAGAAACAGAAGGCAGGCCCCACAAGCCATGGGATCCTCAAAGAACTTTTCTAAGGTTTTGTTTGAGAAAAGCATACCAACATACAGCTTTGTATAAATCCTGCTGATTGAGGAAACTTTCCATTCTATGGAAGCTTTCTAAAAATAATTGATTGGAATAGAAAGTCCAGTCATTTATGGAACCCAGACTGTTTTTTTCCCCCCTTGTCATATGGGAACTTGAAGAGGCCACAACAATGACAAGCAGGCAGAGCAATCCGTAATTCATCCAGCAATGAATTGCAAACAGAATTACAAACAGCTGTCGCACTGGCCAGGAAAAAGGCCAGAATTAAGAAGAGCATGAAAGAGAGACAGGATGACACCCAGAGAACTCTAGGTACCAAACACAAAGGCTCCCATAACACACTCGTGATTTTCCTCTACCTCCTCTATGTAGAAATCGCTTCATCTGACCATCACTTTAACCTCCTCAGGAAATGATCACTTAGAGATGATGTATTGAAAACAGACAAGACAGGAAGAGCAACTAAGTTTCAGTGAAGAACTACATGAGCTGGTTAATTCAAAAGGGTTTACTTTAACAAATAGTGCTGGGAAAACCGAAAATCCAGTATTAGAATGAATTTGAGCCCCTATCTCTCACCCTGCACAAAACTCAACAAATAAACAAAATTCAAGTCCATCAAGGACCTAGACATTAGACCAGAGACCCTACGTCTCCTAGAAAAAAATGTAAACCCAAATCTTCATCATGTCAGCCTAGGAACCAACTTCCTCAATAAGATGCCTCAGCACAAGAAACAAAATCGAGAATTAATAAATGGGATGGTATCAAAGTAGGAAGTTTCTTGACAGCAAAGAAAACAAGAATGTGAACAGCCTACAGAATGGGAAAAAATCTTTACTACTTGTACCTCAGATAGAACATTCATCTCTAGGATATACAAAGAACTCAAAAACCTATTAAAAAAAAAAAAAAACAAATAATCCAATCAATAAATGGGCAAAGGAACTGAACGGGCACTTCAAAGAAGAAATACAAATGGTCAACAAATATATGAAAAAATGTTCAACATCTCTAGCAATTAGAGAAATGCAAATTAAAACCACACAGATTCCAATTCACTCCAGTCAGAATGGCAATCATCAAGAATATAAGTAACAATAAATGTTGGTGAGGAATGCAAACTTGTGCAACCACTATGGAAAGTAGTATGGAGATTCCTCAGAGAACTTGGAATGGAACCACCATTTGATCCAGTTATCCCACTCCTTGGTTTATACCCAAGGACTTAAAATCTGCATACTACAGAGACAACCACAGCAGTGTTTATAGCAGCTCAATTCACAATGCCAAGATATGTATCCTTCAACAGATGAATGGATAAAGAAAATGTGGTATACGCACACGATGGAATACTACTCAGCCATAAATAATGAAATTATGTCATTTGCCAGTAAATGGATGGTACTAGAGGATATCCTGCTAAGTGAAATGAGACAGTCCCCCAAAACCAAAGGCTGAATGTTCTCGCTGATATGTGGATGCTAACCCACAGCAAGGGAGGGTGTGGAGGGGAAATACAGAAGTTCATTGAATAAGACAAAGAAGAGTGAAGGGAAGAGAGCGGGGAGAGGAATAGGCCAGAATTAATGGAGCATACCCTTGTATATGCATACATGACCAGGGTACCTCCACATCATGTACAACCACAAGAACATGATAGTAATTAAGATTACTTATTCCACTATGTACAGTACTATCATGTATATCTAAAAAGAATTTAAAAAAAAAAGGTTTAGCATACTTATTTTCTCTCCCCCCTTTTATTAGTACATTATATTTGGATATGACAGTGTGATTCATTGTTACATATTCACACATCATGAAACTACGTGATTTGCCCAATATCATTCCCTGGTATTCCCCCTTTCCCTCTCCTCCCTCCCCCTGGTCCCTTTCTTGTATTTTACAGAACTCCCTTCAATTTTCATGAGATTCTCCCCACCTTCCTTTTCCTTTTTCTTCTCTAGCTTCCACATGAGGGAAAATGTACAACCCTCGACTCTCAATTCAGTTTGTTTTTCTCAACATAGTGTTCTCAGGTCCAATCCACCTTTCTGAAAAATGACATCATTTCATCCTTTTTCATGGGTGAAACTCTACTGCATATATACACCACATTTTGTTTACCCACTCATCAATTCACAGACACCTGGGTTTTTCCATAGTTTGGCTATTATTCCACAGTTTGGTTGCTATAAACATGGGTATAAATGTATCACTATAGTATGATGATTTTAAATCTTTAGGATAAATACTGAGGAGTGGTATCTGGGCCATCTGATGGTTCCCTGCCTAGTCTCTTGAGGTGCCTCCATGCTTGTTTCCAGAGTGGTTGTACTAATTTACAATCCAACAGTGTAAAAGCGTTCCTTTTCCTCCACATATGCTCTAGAATTTATTATTGTTAGTATTCTTGATGACTGCCATTCTGACTGGTATGAGATGAAATCTCAACATAGTTGCGATATGCATTTCCCCAACAGTGTAGCTCATTTATTTAAGGAAATATTTACGGCTAAGATTTTTCACATACCTGAAAGAAATACACTGCCAATGGAATATTTACTTATGTACTTTCAAAGTCATGTCCACTCAAAGAGAACAATGGAAAAAGTGAAAAAGGAAACATCCCATTAAACTCATTTGTTCTCTGGGTTATCTGCATACATGCATGTTGATACACCATGAAAATGATGGCTCATGTTGCCAATTATTTACCCACACGTGAAGAAGACTTCAGTGCTGAAGAGACAGGCTACAAATATTTCATATTATTCCAAATTGTGCTTAAGGTTTGAATTTTTCAGGCTTTTGACTTTTAACAAGTTATAAAATTAAAGAATGCCCCTTGATAGGTTTATTAATGCCTAATATTAAAGAGTCCCATATTTGAAGTGAATGCTAAAGTTGTTCAGTATCCACTCCTAAGGCAACTTAACGTCTCTCCTCCTCAGTTTTATACCAATTATTTTTATTTGCCTCCCCAAAATGCATTGTCTGTGATAATCTCTGGGTGTCATTAATCAGGAAAGAACATGAGACTGTTTATAATGCTGAGTGTTTTTATGATGCGGATAGTACTATGAAGAAAACTGAAAGTCCTACATCAACATTTTTGTACCCACACATGACTTTGGTAACCAGAGCATGAACCCCTGAAGGCAGAGTCTGTTCATTATGCATGCTCCTTTTACAAGTTTCATAATGCCTGGCAGAGGGCTAGACACTAAGTTAAAGTGAGTATTTTCTGAATAAAAAAAATCTGATGCTTATTGTAATAGAAAGTATCTTGTAGGATTGCCAAACCAGAATTGTGCATCCCTAGGCTTCCGGGGAAGATTCCAGATAAGTGTTCCTGATCAAGGTGATACCAGTAAGTTACCTGGAGGGCTTCCATTATTTTCCCTATTTATTCCTCTCCCGATTTTACCTGCAGCCTGTTGAAGGTGGGAGTGAGGCAAG
Organism: Sciurus carolinensis; assembly: GCF_902686445.1. Classification (NCBI taxonomy): domain Eukaryota; kingdom Metazoa; phylum Chordata; class Mammalia; order Rodentia; family Sciuridae; genus Sciurus; species Sciurus carolinensis. The sequence goes on from NC_062229.1 coordinate 39,420,749, forward strand.
GAAGAAATGTAAGACAATCTCACCCAAATGACTTCTAGCATTCTCATTGCCTCTTAGCATCCTTTTCTAAGAAAGAGCTCTAAACAAGGTCTTAAATGAAAAAAGTCATCATCATTTCATACAAAATGATTTAATATGCAACTTATTGATGCCAATGCTACAAGGTTTTCCCAGATGGTCACAATGGGAAATGAAGCTCTAGGAAGGAGGCCTCTCTGGCCAACCCACAGGACAAGGCATAGAACAGATGCAGGAGTTTCGGGTCTTCTAAGCTTCATCTCCTTCCTCTTGGCCCTTTGCATTCTTCTGTTCACAGGAAAAGGAGGCAAGGAAATTGTCTTAGCTGGTGAATGCTGGAAGTAAAGCTGGTTGTGACCTGACTGGGAAAGGCACCCAGGAAATAAGAGAGAAATTTACTGATTACTAAGATGTATCTGTGACATTATGGGTACTTACATGGGCAACTTTCGACAATGCTACATTTCAATTGCTTTGTGTATAAAATGGGATTACTAAATGTTTCAACTGCATTGAGAAACGACATATTTTCAATAACTCTCATCCACTGATGCTGTCTATTAGAAAGTCCCTTTTGCTGTTGCCCAACCAAGGTTATGAAGGTCAGAGACCAAAATGGGCTCAAGTGAAGTGTTTTCTTCCAAGTCTATACCAGTAACTTTCCAATCTATCATTCGTTCCAAAGCTATGACCCAGAGGAAACAAGTTCCCAGGCAAAAAGTGAATATAAACAGTTCACATCTGCCTGTGTGTGGCCTACCCAGACACAAACAGATTACTCAACCAGGGCAAACATATGAGGTGCCAGCATCAAACCCGAATGGTGACAGGGCCAATTATGACTCGGCTCGCCTTCCTGAATCTGAAATGTCACTTGTGTTGGAGAAATGCTCTGTAACAGCCCTGTGAGAGAGAAGCCACGTCATTGGGACTCTCATTCCCGTAGATGTCATGGGGAAGAAGCCAAGCAGGATGACCTACTTGCCATGTGGCACTGAAAACCTTCAAAGTCCTTGATTTTGCAGGAGCAGACATCTTTAATCCAGAAGTCACACAAAAGTCCTGGAGGTAACCCAGACCAATGAAGACAGCTGGGTGAATACCGTGTAAAACTCCGAAAGCCTGTGACTCAGTTCCAGTGATCACTTGCCATGAGGCTCTTAGGCCCAGAGATGCCAGATCTTCCTATGTTTCAAGGGAAGCCAAAACTCTAGGTTATTTATGGGGTGCTTGCTGACATTAAAATGTTGGCAACCACAAGGTTTTTTAATTACTGTGCAAGCAAATAAGACACATCTATGGGCCAGATTCAGCTTGCGATTTGCCAAATCCCTAGGTTTCTTCCATAGATAAAATAAAAAGCTGCAGAAAATGTCAGGTTTCAATGGTTTTTCTATAAGCAGGATACAGAGGAAGAACAACAGGCTTGAAGTCGAGACATATGTATTTGTTCTCAATCTCCCATGTTTTCACAAGGAGAAAATCGACAAATTGCCCGACTTCCTGGATGTCTCCCCTTCCTCCTAAAACAGGTAGCCTCAAGGTTGCTGTGTGGTAGGTTAAGATCCGTGAAAAGCATTCCATGCACTACTATGATGTTATACCAGGGTTCACTGTCTATCTCTGTTCCCCCAGCTGAACATTTGGGACAAAAATTCTCCAAGGAGCTGTTGTTTGAATTAAGTGAGATAATACAATGAAGTGCTTAGCATAGTGTCTGACAGAGGTAAGTGCCCAAGAGATCTTTGCTGTTATTATCTGTGACCAAGAAACAAACTTTTAAACCATAGATTATACAGACATTCACACAGAGGCAAAGAAAAGGAGTTTATTTGGGACTCTGCTAGTGGGTAACAAAGACAGAAACAAGAAATAGGTTTTCTCACTCCCAACCAGGAAACTTTTCCAGGAAGTTCTAGTTTCTACTAAATTCTTGGCTCACAGAGGGCTCATATTCTACAATGGTCCCATCGATATACACAAAATGAACCCATAGGCCAGTGATGTTTTTGTCTTTGTTAGTAACTAATGAAGTTGAAATGACTGTTTTAATTTATTAATAAAGGGAAGAGACAGGGGAAAAAAATCAGTTTTTTCTATGACATAAAATTCAAAGAATGGTGTATGCTTTTTTAGTAAAATCCAATGTATTAACTAATTTTTTAAACCTACTGTATGTAATAGACTGCATTCCAATTTACTGTATAAAATTAGAATTTTGTTCTCTTTCCTCTTGCAGTTCTGAAACCAACATTCCTCATAATCCCAGGTAACATGCTTGAAGTCTTCAGAAAAAGAATGTAACTCTATTTATGCAAAGTTACCCCAAACCCCTTTTTAGGTAAACAGGGCTTATGTATATCAATACTGTCAAGGTAAAACCACCCAGGAACCCAACACTATCTTGTATGAAATCAAAAAAGCATAAAATATTTAGAATTCAAGGTAAGGGCCAATATTTTTTAAAATCAATTTTTTAAATTCAAAGTTCCTAAAACATGCAGTTCTTTCTAAATACAGACTTGAAAGTAGGGCTCTATTCATTAAAATGTGTTCATCGCCTACTCTCATTCATCTGCACCTCATATCCTTTGTTATCTTCAAATCTCCATCTTTTGTTTCCCTGTAGAGTGTAATGCTCTCAAAATTCCTCTTCTTTCCTCTCAAGTTCCCATCCAAACTCTAGGACCACCAGGTTGAGATGGTCTCTCCAGAAAGTCTTATTTTGCACATGCACAGCACCACCATGTCACCAGCCCCAGAGCAGGCTCTTGGAGACCCAGAGAGAGTCTTGTTCCTTTTATCAGAGTGTCTCCTCATTCTGCTTTTTCTGTTACCTGAGTTAATTAATATCACCTAGGGGTCAGTCACTGACCCTAACCTATTCAGGCCAATGCATTTCTACCTCCATCTAGATAGGTCCTTACTATAATTTAAAACTGTAGTGCTAATAGTAATAAATGTAAAATCTTCAAGCCTTGCTTCAAGTGATCTTTGCTACCTACTTAATCTCAATTCTACACAGTAATCTCTGTTTAACAATCTGCTCTGCCTCATCACAATTGGTTTTCACTGGTATTGAATATATATTAACATGTATGCTAAATATATATTTATAATATATATAACATTTATAATATATAAATTTATATATTTTTTCACCTCTTAGCTTACAGTCTAAGTGCCTTGAAAAAGTATATATTTATGTGTTTGTGTGTGTGTGTACACACTCTTAAGACAAATATTGCTGGCATTTGGAAACATTTCCTCTACCAAATATCTACCAGAAACCCCTGCACTTAGTAGGCACCTTAGTAATAACTTTTCAAATTGAATTGTGGCCTAAATATCTGTCTGGTCATCACGTTAAAACACTCTGACCTCTTAAAAAGATCATCTTAGTGCTCTAATGGGAGAAAGTAGAAATGAATTCATTATTATGCTTGGAAAAATGAAAAGCCCAAATTGGAACTTCTTCGCCCTTCTAGTTGGTTACACAACCAGAACATGAAGTTGATCAGAAATCACATCCATCTCAGTTGGCAGATCTATCAGGAGCCTATTGAAGATATAAACATATGAGCTGGTTGGAGTGGGATTGATTGATTTCCATCACAGGTAATGGAGATGAAAAGGAACCTGTCAAGTGGGAGGCCTATTCATCTGCCCAAGGAGAGTGTTCAATTAAAATGATTATGTTTTGTGGAGCCTCCAAACCTCACTCCTCTTATTTCCTGGGGAGTGTGGCAACTGGTAAAGAGAATGTCCATTTTTGCAGGGTAAGCACAGAGGAACTCAAAGAACAGCCCTGTGTCCCTCAGAATCTGGAATTTCTGTTCCCTGATCTCAGACTATGGAGCTTGGTGTTTAGACCAGAGACATCAGGATGAAGATTACTTGGCAGGTTTATGTGTTCCTAATCAGAGTGTAAAACCTAATTAGAATGAAGTTTACTGTCATTTTATAGGTCTGGCTTTGTAGAATGAGACTCTTCATTTCTTCATAACACTTTGTTTACGATTCAGATATTCACTTGCATACTGAGCAGCAGACACTTAACAATGGTTTTAAAATTATTATGAGTAGCAGAATAATCCCACTTAGGAAGGCTTTCTTTTCCCCATAAAATAGAACTGTTTATTAAAACACTTTCTTTATATTTGGTCAAATAATACAGAGAGCAAGAGAGAAAAATTCAAAATACCTAGGTATAATTAGGTGTCACAATCACCAGCAGTCACTAAACATGGTCACAAACACACACTTGATCAGGTCTCATGCCATTCCAAGTTTCTTGCCTGTGTGTGTAGGAGTGTGTATGCATGCATGCACATGTTTTAGGGGGGAGTCTTTACCCCAAACCATCTATTCATTATTATGAGTATCTAATAAACTCCATGTGACCTTTTTTTCCCCATTTTTCATTTTCTCCAACATTCACACTGACAGAAAAATGCACCTCTCCTTTCTGCCTAACCAGTAAGCACAAAATATTTCCTCTTTCCCCTTTCAATTTCCTGATTCCTCTTCTCTTCGTTGCCTTTATTAAAAGAGTATGGGTGCATAGTAGTGGTGGTGGTGGTGGTGGTGGTGGTGGTGTGGTGGGGAGGGGACCCAAGCAGGACAGAGAAATGACATATTTCATGACACCTCTGATGATTAATTCTAACTTGGAAAGTATGTAGTTCTACAATCATTCAACAAATGCTTCGTGTGTTCCCTTCAGGTTTATTCTGTAACCCTCTAAGCAGCTCACCCAACACATGACACATAGATACCCCATTATTTTAAAAGAATGTGAAATTACTTAAATACCAACCAATTTCATAACTTTCAGACCTTTTTCCTTTGGAAAGAAAGAATTTTCCTTATGCACATATACTACAGATAAACACACAATATCCAAGTGCCCAAGGAGCTACACTTTATTAGATATTTGACACTTTGTCCAAGGAGTTCATAATAGGCAATACCGACTTAGACACGCAGTGAATGCTTGGAAAACACTACTTAAATCATTAAACTGTGAAGGCCCAGTGAAATGTCTGTCCTATACCACAGCCCAAGGGCTTTTGAGGTGAGAAACAAAGATAAGTATAAAACTTAGGAAATAATTCAGTATCTCATAGTGCCTATGTCCAGTAAGCTCCAGATGCTGGAAAACCATCAAGTCCTTGCTTATCAGACCAAAACAAATAGAGACATGACATCATGGCCTAAAAATCAAGAAGGAAGGTAGCTCAAGCGAGGCAGAAGGTTGTGGAAGGGAGAAATTCTAGTATTATAAAGATACAAATTAACATAGCAGGAAGATTTTAAAAATACTGAGTTCTCTGATAGGCTTGTATTTTTAGGGGTGTGTTCAAAGACAGAAACACTGTCCAGTGTGAAGGATGCATATACAATTTCAGGAAAGCTAAAGCAGAGAACGAACCAAAGATTTCTGAGAAAACTTTAAAGAAATTTAAGGGCCTTTTTTCTTCTAGGGGTCTTTTAAAAAGCACACTCCAAAAAGAAAAATCAGATAGAGATAGCTCAGTTACATATAGTACAGTGGATGTTCATAGCAGGAAAAAAAAAATCAGCAATTATTTTGGTGTCATTTTCTTTATGAACAGGGCTTTTAAACATGGTCAAATTCATCAAAGAGGATACTCATTTGCTTATTTATAAGTTGATTAATGATTTGTTAAATAACTCCTAGGTGCCAGGAATTGGGTTAACCTCTGGATAAAGTTCAGCTCATAGTCAAACATGACCTTTACCCTCACACAACTTGAATTTTAGTGAAATTAAAACTGAAAGGAAACCTGACAGCTGCCAAAGTATAGTCACACACACAGATCTCCCAAGGTTAGCAAAGAAGTTATCTATCACTCCTCTGCCAACCTTGAAGCACTGAAGATTCATTTTATTAATGGAGCTGTCAGATTTCTTTACAATGTCTAAGAGATGATGAGGAAATAGTAATAGAGCACTTGACTGATTGAATTTGAGACTCCAGAACCAAAGAAACCAGATGCTGAGACACTAAAAAGATTTTATGGGTAACTGTCGAGCACATGGAGAATCTTACTCTTTAAAATTTTATATAAAAATTTCAAAAGCCACTTAAGTATTACATGTTAACTACTCTAACAAAGAGAATGCAGGAGACAGTTACAGGGTCACAAAAATGTTGCCATCAAGGTCTTTGGGCACATACATGTCTTAATGCAGAGGTGTTGAGTAGGTAAATTCAGTACTGTGTATTTTTTCCCCAACTCTGCATTTAGTGATGGTTGAAACTTGACCCTGGTAAATGTTATTTACAGATGGAAAATCACAAATGCTACAAATATTTCCCTCCTTCCTTTCCTTCCAGTCTCCTCCACCCCCAAATCACCCTGCCCACCTTTCTTCTTCTTTCCCCTGCCTTTTCTGGAGAGCCAGTGGTTAAATATTGACCATTGTAACAATTTTTAACATAACATGTTACAACTTCTATAGCCAAAGGAGCTTCTGGGTATGCATGTTTGCATTGATGCCAGCAGATAATGTTTTCCTTAATGTACCAATTTATACTGTGACTGTATGCATGTGAAAGCATACACATAACTGAATCCTCATCATGCCTATGATGAATATCACACATGCTTTTAATTTTAGTCAATATATAGGGTAGAAAATTGGATCCTTTTATTAATTTGTGCTGCAGATTATGAACAAGGCAGGAGTTTTTATACAGATATCTGCAAGTTGTATTTTTGTCAGTTGCCTCTTCATGCAATTAGTTGCTTTATAAAAGTTTTATTATTAAGCAGTATGCCATTATAAGACTATACCATAATTTGTTGATTTTTACTAACTGGTTGGCATGTGTGCTGTTTCTAGTTTTTGTCTAATATTCATGAAACTGCTATGAAACATTTGCATATAATTTATGGGGGGGTACTTGGGATAGAACTCATGGGCACTCAACCATTGAGCCACATCCCCAGTCCTATTTTGTATTTTATTTAGAAAGATGTTCTCACCAAGTTGCTTAGTGCCTCAATTTTGCCAAGGCTGACTTTAAACTCTCGATCCTCCTGTCTCAGCCTCTTGAGCTGCTGGGATCACAGGCGTGTGCTACTGCACCAACTAATTTTCTTAATTTAGTGATTTTTGGTATCATTTATTCTGCCCATATTGGTTATACAGTGCATCAACTTTTGTCATGTTACAAATATTGTTCTCTATTTTTCATCTTTAGACTTTGCATTTAGCATCCTGGGTCAAACAGTTTTGCAGACAATGTGTCTATCTTTTCCCTTGTGATTCCTAGTTTTCTTGTTTACTAAACAGTTGTCTCTACGCAAGGTATCCAGGAAACCACAAACAGCTTCAATTTGAAGCTTTGCTCTGCCCCTCCAAATGCCAAACGCTTTCAGTCTCAGTTTTCCCCGTCTATAAATCAGGGCAAATAAAGTACCACATTTAGAACACTGCTAAGTTGAGTAAATATTTAACTGTATTTTGAATTTTGCTGTTCATCTCTGTCCATTGTACTGTCTCCACTATCTTGAAATGTCTCTTCTGGGTCAGTTTTCATTTGCTTATATTACTTTACCAAATATTTTCACAGATATGGTGTAAGAATGTTTCACACTCCATAGTTTTGCATGTCTGAGTTATTCTATTTTGATTTCTGGTTGGTGGCCAAAACATCAAACTGGATGCCTGGTTACTACTCCTCCTCTTGACAGTTCCCACACATGCTATAGTTCTGGCTTCATTGGTTACAGACAGTACTGGTCTGAGTCTCTCTTCCTATTAAACACATTTGTGCTCTAGAAGCTGAGAAAATTTTTAAATCTATTCTTCCAAAATTTCACCAAGAAATGTAGATTATACATATACATAACTGTGCATATATACTTCATCTGTATACATATAAATACATATATCCACACCTCCCCACATCATGTATATTTAACCCCAGTGTACATATACATAGCTATAGGACCAAAAGAGCTATAGGAAGATTTATCCATGTATATGTGCATGTGAACTCCATTTTTATGCATGTATGTGTTCAAATATGGATAAATACACATGTATTACATACATAGGTGTATGGTTCCATGTGTTTTTCAGGAAACCCACCTGGACCTGAATTATACATTTCAAAAGGGAATTTCAAATCTTTAAGAACTCTTCTTCAGGTTTTTGCTGCTGCTGTATTTTATTTATTGTTGCTCCTTCATCTGTTTCTTTCCTCCTCCTGGAATTTTTATTTGCTAGCACTATATTTTTGCATGCAGTATTTTCATTTCTTTGCATCTTTGCTCCATACTGTGAGAAAAGAGTTACACTCGATCTTCTGGGAATCTACTCTGGTTTGTAGAAAAGATTATTCTCTTCTGACATTATCTGAATTTTTCAATTTGTAGAGCATTTTTAGAAATTAATTCTAGAACGTGGGGATTCTAATGGCATCTTTAAAAAAAATCTCCTTAGTTTTCATGCATCAATTACATTATTTCTATCTTAACAGAAAACCATTTTCAACTGGTTCACTTGGCTGTTTACATATATTTCAGTTCTCTCTTCATGTACAGAGTGGCATTATATTTCCTGCTCATGTGAAGTTAAGTGTGACTTGCTTTTGCCAATAAAATGTGAGAAAAGTGTTGCATGTAACTTCAGGGCACAAGCTTTTACAGCTGGTGCACGCTTCACGAGATTCCTCTATGTCACAACTGCCACCATTGTTCCAGTTAGTGGCTTTTCTATCACCCTAAGCCTTGTAGTAAGAATGAGACTGTGGATAAGAGCTGTCCAGTCAAACCTCAGTCAACCTGGAGGCTAGATGAGAATTAATCTATTTTTAACTACTTCATTTTAGAGGGCATTTGTTATTACAGCAACATTCAGTACATCCTGATATAGTCTGCTTCGTATCCCTCTCTGATGAAAATTTGCTTTTCTAGTCTGTTGACTGCTCCTTCCATAACTTGTATGGATTAGGCTATTGGACTTTCTCAAGCAGTTTGAAACCATGAGCAAATAGAATGAGTATTTTTTTAATACTGTTCGGTCAGCTGTGCATTTACCAGGTTCTTCTCCTGGGATGTGAGAATGGGTCTTTTCTAATACCGAGTGAATTTCCTTTTTCATATGTCAAGACTAGAAGGCATCCAATCCACCGAACGGTGAAACATTATGTGTAAAGTTGAGTCAACAAGACTGGTGAAAAATAAGAGCAAAAGCAGCAAGAGGGTTCCTCACAAAAATCTCTAAAGTCATGATCTGTAGCTGATGGAATATTTAATGTGAAACATGTCCTCTGTGTTGCTTGTCCCTTTACCCTGTCTGTGCCTCTGAAAAGGAAACTCTGGACCTGCTTTCTTTCTAGAAATCTCTAGGATTGTGGAATTACAGACACACTCACATTTTCTCACTTGTCTTCTGTTATGTTCCAGAAATGAGTTAAGAAGGATGGGTAGATGAGACGAGTGGTTGGTTAGCCATCTTCACAGATAGAGGAGTGAAAGCAGGTACCCAGGAAAAAACCAATGTCCTGGTTTTTCAAAGCAGTAAGGGAAGAAAGTAGACTTCCAGAAGTGGTGAGCTGATATCAAGCCTCAATTAAATTTTAATAGCTTCTAAATGCCCCCTCCTCTGTTTTGTGTAATATAAAGAAAGAAATGAACTGGGTAGTTCTGAATCGGATGAGACACTTTATTGGTGATCATAAATATTACTTAAACACCTTTAAAACAAAGTGGATCAAAATAGTTACCCAAACAAAATACAAAATTATAAGGAAGTGTGGTGGAAAGGAAGAAAAATTCTGAACAGTAACAAGTGAAAGCCTCTTGGAGAAATGAGAATTTTTTTAAAACACTAAGAAATGGGTTAAAATTTCAATAAGTGAAAAGGCATTCCAACCAGAGTATGGAAGTACTTTCATGCTCATGTTTATTCATTAATTCATTAATTCACCTAACCAGGAGAATATAAGTAAAAATGATTCAAGGAATACTACATTATGTAAGTAATAAACTAGGGAAATGGAAATATTAGGTTAGTCAGATACTCATGTCAACATTCCCTTTTTGTTGTTAACAGAAAATCGAAATGGAAGGAAAATAAGAGTAAATAGTTTCTTCCAGCATATTTTACATATTATTGTTCACAAATGTGATGCAGTATAGCCATCTTAAATAGCAATGGTCTGTCCCTCAGTGGCTTTCTTCGTTTAGGATATTTCTTTCCTCTTTCTCCTGCCTGGGGATTTATGGTTTAACAGGCTGTAATAGGCAAGATAAAGCCATTCATCATGCGGGCTTAATGTGGGAAAGTAAATTTAACTTGGTGAGCTTGATATATAAATATTGGTCTTTTTGGGAACACACAGAGCATATTTACTTGAGTGTAAAATCTGGGCTATATACCATGTCCGACACACTGCTCAGGTCTCAGGTATGGGGGCAGGGTATTCAGTGATTTAGGCTATGGAAAGTGTATCAACTATTGCTGGGGGTGGAGTTGCGTATTTTCTCGTCTTTCTAGCCCCTAAGCCTCTTGAGCATATTTTCATAGCAGTACATTTTATCCGTCTATACAGAGACATGTCTCTATGGGAATTGACATCTAAATACCTGGAAATCCCAAGGTTGGTCTTCCCTTGGTGGACTGATTCACAGAGATGGTTGAAATGCTCCTGACAATAGCGGGGCAAATGAAGATAGTATTTTAGGAGTTTTAATGCCATGTCTAGACAACTTGTTCACAAACCACTAACTGTATCATAGGCCAAAATGGTTTTAGGTGGTAGACATGGGAATTACCACCATAGGGTCTAACTGAGGCTGTTCATCAACTGCTCATTGCAGAGGAAATATTGTCAAGCTGCTTGGTCATAGAGCAATGACTTCACTTCTCAGTCAGAATTTCTACCGTTCTTTCATAAACCTGAGATTTGTGATGAAAATCCTGAGATATTGCTATAGAACACATCTCCATTTAAAGTTTTAGTATTAGGAACTGTGCTTAAAGCTCTCAGTACTTTTAATTCATATAATTTAAAATACCCCAGGCTAAAGCTTTTTGGAATTTTTTTTTAAATATTTAAACCAGGATGCTGCCTACCTGAGTGACACCACTTTCACTGGAGATGGTAATTTGTCATGTTATCAATAATCCAAAAGGTTTTGTCAAACTGGAAACTGGAAGCCATGTCAGTGCCAGTCTCAGGTAGGATAACAAACACAAAGAATGTTAAGAAGTCAAGTGATCAAGAATGGCTATGTCATCTCTCTTCCGACCAAACATCTTTAAAATAGGCAGGCTATAGTCAATTACTAGATGATTCCGTCCAGTTCAACATGTGAAGCTCTAGGTGCTGGAGACCAAAAGCTGTGTAAACGATAGCCCCTGTCCTCAGTATGCTTACAGTCTTCTAGTTCAGGTATCAGTCCAATATAAAGATGAGAAATGAATTTGAATGACTCATTTTAAATTCACAAAATGAACTAGATAAAAATTATGGTAATGAATCTATCCTTAAGGAGCTGTAGGGAAAGAGGGACATAGAGTAACAGTAAGACGATATTCCAGGGATAAGGAGAACACATTTTTCAGTTTAGTCAATGAGACAGTGATCTCTAGGATGGTCAAAGAAGACTTCAGAGAAAGGGTGGGATGGAAGAGTATATTGGATTCAGAAGACCAGAGGGCATTATTCTAGATGGTCAGGGTTAGTGGGAAAACACAGCAAAGAAATTTATGTAATTTTCTAGAGATTAAAATAAAGCTAATGAAAAAAGTGCTATAGCTAACAGAAAAAAAAAGGTCTTGAATGAAAAGGCTAGAGACATGTACGGTGACCATATAAACAAACAAAATAGCTAGGTAAACAAACAAAATAGCTAGAGGTGGAGGAAAAAAGGCTAGAATCAGTATTGTTTTCAATTTTTCAATGGAAATTCCCATTTCACAATCAGGCCATTTAGTTAAAAAGGTTGACCTCCTCCTTCTCATTGAGCATTGATACTAAACAGAAGACTATTACTCTGTGAAAGGCACCCAAACATGCCAGGGGGTGGGTCTCCAATTACCTAGGGGACCTGATCAGAATTTCTCAATTCCATTGAAAAATAAAATCCTTGCTTGCTTTGAAAATTTGAGCATGTAATTAATTTCACTATATGCTCTGACTTGTCACCCCAAGTAGATTAGTTCTTGCCATCAATTTTAAGTACATTAGGGCTCTCAAGCAGCAAAACAATTCCTGTGTTATGAAAGAGGTCGTTAGTCATGTGTATCAAGACCTAAAATGCCAAAAAATGATACTAAGACTCTCATACTGTTAGAAGACTGGGAAGTCACAGAAGTGTAACTTTTATTGATAACAGGAAAAAACAGCAAGGGGGAAACAACAGAATAAAGAATTGAGCATGCAAATCACAACTGTACCTGTTCATTTCCTCTATGTCCTACAGGTATCACACCCAGTGGTAATTATGACAGCATGCACACTAACTTTTTGATATAAGGCTGAAAAATTGTTCTAGAATAAGATTCAGGGATCTCAGAATGCTTCGCTGAATGGTTTAGGAAAAGCACATGATGAGGAAAACCCCTTTGGCTTCAAAATATACTGCTTTTCTAATTTTTCCTATATAGATAATGATGCACCAAATAATGTGCTCAACTTACATTTAGAAGAGAAAATCTCCATTCTAGAGTCCTTAGCTGGGAATCTGCTAATTGCATTTATAACCTCGAGATAGTGTTCTCTAGCCCCAACTGTTCCCTCTTTTGAAATACCCTTCTATATATAAAGCTAATAGCAACATTTTCTTCATGATAATGGAATTAACTATTTATGGGCATAATAACAGGTCAAAAACCAATCTCCATTACCTGCCAGAGGAAAACAATTCGATAGCAGCTTTCAGCATCTTTTTTTTTTTTTTTAAATGTGGAGGATGTAACACAACGTTATTTGAGATAATTACTGACCTTTGTCAGAATCTATTCACAGGCACACCGTGAACACAACAGAGATAAGATGATAATGAGATAAATGAGATGCAGCTATTGCAAACTCAAGGTGTGGAGGGCCAGGTGAGTGAGGAAGCCTTGATACTGGGTCTCTCTGAAAGGTGGCAGCTGCTTATTAGAAGATACTTTGTAAAGTCACCACACATGTCCACTGATTTTTTTATTCGTTTCCCCATGCCATCAGTTATAGGAAGGGGAAAAGGTTCATAGTGTCTGTGTACCATTCACCAAAATAATCAGCCAAAAGAGAAAATTGTTCCCCACTAGACTTTTTTTTAAATCAATTTTCTATTAAAAGTAACTGGTAAAAATAAAATAGGAATTAGATTCAATTATTCCTGTCATTATTTTCGCTTCACTGTCTTGAACTTTTTCTGAAAGGCACTTTTTCCTAATGTACCTTTCCTCTTACCTAGAAGGCCAACCCACCATCCACAAACTGTGATCCTGACTGTAGAATCAGTACCACGAATATGGTGGAAAAGGGTTTCTGCTTCATTCCTTATTTTTGCTTGCCTCATCGACTCTCTTTGTATCCTTTCCCTTTCGTGCAGTAATCAACTCAGCCTAAACTGGCCCAGAAGAAACTATCTCTGCTACTATTACCCTGCCCTTTTTCTTCTTCTCTTGAAGTCCTGCCTACCTTCTTCACTACCTTCCCCCGCTTCCATAATATGCTACTATAAGAATTTATTTCATTTCACCCATAAACCTATAAAACACTGGCACCTCTTTATGGGTGCTAATCCATTAAACTGTCTTTACATTGCTAAAGAGAGCAAGTCGCCATGTTATCCAATCAAATAAAATCTAATGCCAGCACTGAGCTCATAACCTGTCCTAGTTAAGACTATTAAAATAACAGGTCACTTATTGGGGACACCACTTGCATAGCAATTCCTTCCAGAACCTTAGTCCAATTTCTATTCTATGTTGGACACATTTATAGGAACTTGGTGGTTCCATGAGTCAAAATGAATTCAGGAACTCCTAAACGACACACGTATGACATTAACAAGACTTTGGGAAAATATTACAAATCATCAAATCATACTACATGTAGATTACTAAGCAAGTAAAGATTGTTAGTTAACTGGAAGCATAAAATAGAAGTATTATTTTCCTTTTCATCATAAATATTTTCCTACTAGAGAATAAAAGGCAAAAAAAATCTTAATTTGTTAGATTCAGAGATCATCCCAGGATTACTAGTTTTCAGCTACTTTTGCTTCAAACCTACTCCCTAAGAAGACCCATTTCCAGAATCTCTAAAACTCACAAATAAACCAGGTGTGGTGGCTCAGACCTGTAATCCCAGTGACAAAGGAGACTGGGACAGGAGGATCACAAGTTTTAAGACAGTCTCAGCACCTTAGGGAGATCCTGTTTCAAAAAGACAAAAAAGAATGGGGATATAGTTCAATGACAAAGGATCTCTGGATTCAATCCCCAGTACCAGAAGAATGGATGAAACCCACAAAGGACAGTATAAAAACCACTCACTTAATTGAAAAAGACTGAACTCAGGAAGAGCCTTGCCCAATGATGGACATGTGACTAGCACAGAGATAGCATTCTTTCTTTCTGGATCTACCTCCTCCCCTTCCTCTTTATGCTTCAAACATTTAAACTCTGTATCATGGGAGAAGGACTCCATTTGCCCAGGGCCATGTCTCCTTTCTTCTTCTGTACTGGTTTCCCGTTCATGGTTCTTTTCTTATTTTGTTTTAATACATGTGCTCCAGATCATGGTCTTCATTTGAGTTTTGGAGTTCTTCCATCTCCACCTTCTGCCTGCCAGATACAGAGTCCATCCCTCATGATCACATGTTGATTGTACACAACTGAGGTCTTTCTGCTCTCACAGTATGTATTAAATGGTAAGAATAATTACTTCTGACCATTGCCCTTTCCTTTCTTTAAAAAAAAAAAAAATGTACTGGGGCATTCCAATTACACCTAATATTGGGATCCGTTCATGCACGTAGCATAAATTGGTAAATTACATTCCCCTATACCTTCCTTTACTCTACTCTTTGCTCCTCAATTCCTTTTCTCTACTGGTCTCACTTATATTTTCATGTGGTCCCTTTCTTTCCCTTTTGCTCTAGCTTCCACATATAAGAAAAAACACAGGACCCTTGACTTCCGAGTCTGGTTTAGCATAATGTTCTCTAGTTCTATCCATTTTCCTGCAAATGCCATAGTTTCCTCCTCCTCTATGGCTAGATAAAACTCCACTGGTCCCTTGGGACAATATCACTAGATGACAATCATTCCAGGTCAAAAGAAAACTTATTTTCATAGTTTTTTGGTTTTTTTTTGTTAAATCCTCTTCTCTATTCCTCTCCTTTACCCTTTAAAAATACTCATCTCACAGCTACATACATACACACACACACACACACACACACACACACACACACACACTCAGATACTTCAACTGATGTCTGAAATGCATGTTTTTAAGTATTCCCAATCTCAGTATGATTGACTTCGTTGGAAAGCAATGGGCCATCCCACTGAGCACTCAACCACTTCACGGATTCACTCGTCATCAATTCAGAAACCGCCCCAGTTTTTGTGCTTAAGATTTAATTAGACTGGTGTGCTGCTGTGGATGCTGATGCCATGATATCAGTCAGATCTGCAAGCCCAAAGGATGAACCTTCTTACCACACCTTGTGATAAAACCTTATTTACCTTCCCATTAGAATAATCATAATCATAGACAGTCGCTAGTCAAAGGGCTTTCTTTGCTGCTTATCTACCAGAAGTCATATTAGCCAGGATGCTCCTCTTCTTTCTAGACCAGATGTATTTGATAATGACATTCAGTTAACTTCCTGTGTTGCACAATGAGTGTTCTGGGGCACACGAACTAGGCAAAATTAGTAGGTGGCAATGTTGCTGACAATCCTGTATTTAAGAAATCAAAGTGGTTGACCCCAATGAGATCTGTAAAATAGCAAAGCAAGCTGAAGAGTGATACACTTAATTATCAGTTTGGGGAACAAAATGAAAATGCAAACAACTGAATTTTAGAAGTGACAGAAATGGGGTTAGGTTTGATTCAAAAGCGCCAAGATACAGTAATCCTCGGATGATTCCTGGATCTAACAAGTCAGGATTTTCTCTCTCTTATCCCTTCTCTAGTAAGGAAGTATTTATGATGAAAAGGAAACTAACAATTCTGCTTTATGCTTCCAATTAACTGGAAAACTAACTTTACTTGTTTCATAATTGGTAATGTAGTGTGATTTGATGATTTGCAATTAATATTTGTTTCCAAAGTCTTGTGAATCTCACTGTCAACTACAATAAATACTTAAAATACAACAATCTTGCTAAAGATTATTATGTGGAAAATACCACAAAAATTAAAAACACTAAGTTAAGAAGAGAATTGTTAATACAGAGAATTGTCAGAGCTGTTTTCTGTTAATTCTGTTGCACCAATTCAAATGCATTAGAATAAAAATAATTCTGTGTTGGGGGGGTGTTTCTTTTATTAACCTTAATTATGGTCGAAGCTACTATTGGTAACACATAAGGGAGAAATAATAATATATTTGTTCTGAGTATACACAGTCCTCACTCATTATTAACATAGAATCATTAAGAGCACATCCCTGCTAAGTTTTCCATCATTAAACTGCTATAGTGTCATTGCTATACATAGCTTGTTATGGTTTGGATGTGAGGTATCCCCCAGAAGATCTTGTGTGAGAAAATGCAGGAAGGTTTAGAGGAGAAATGATTGGATTATGAGAGTCTCAACCCAATCGGTGAATTAATCTCCTGATGGATTAAATGAATGATAAATGAAGGTCAGTAGGGTGTGGCTGGAGGAGATGGGTCCCTGGGAGCTTGCTTTTGGTATATTTTGTGTATCTGGTGAATGGAGTCCCTCTCTCTGCTTCCTGATCATCATGTGAGCGCTTCCCTTTGCCCCACTCTTCCATCATGATGTTCAGCCTCACCTCAAGCCCCAAGGAATGGAACAGGTTCTCTGTAGACCAAGACCTCTGAAACTGTGAGCCCCCAAATAAACTTTTACTCCTCTACAATTGTCCTGGTCAGGTCTTTTAGTCACAGCAGCAAAAAAGTTAACTTAATGCTGAAGATAGAGCAGTGAACAGTAAAAACACCTACTATCACATGCTTAAAAATAAGGATTTTTAAAAAGTTACCACTCTCTTAAGAAAAGACTTATTGCCCTGTAGTCATAGTTATTAGTCACCTCTAGAGCTAGTCTTAATTTAGTCAGTAAGTGACAACTCACCTCAATGAATGTACTTCTAAAAAGTCAATTGAACATTTCAGTTCTTGGTCTCTCTCTTTTTCCATCTCCTTGTCCAACTCCTGAAAACAAGGCTCAGGCTCATGAAGGCAAAGACCAGTTCTGCTCACCTCACCCCAAGTCCAGCATCTGCTTCAGTTCCTGGTACACAATGGGCACTTAGTTTATTCAGATTGCTTTCCTCACTTTCAGGTAGTTTATAATATTTACTAAAGCATACTAAAGTTAACTCTGTATGTTCCAGAGCTATTGCACTTTGCAAGGACCAAGTTTGTTGAACTCAGAATCCTGACACTGTGCAAGTAGAGTCTATGTGTAGGTGAGTAGGGCTCATCATTTCTGTTCTCAAAGTCAGTGGATACCTGGTTCTGGCCTCTTCTGAATCCCAAGAATTCCAAAACGCTTCCTGCTTCTTGCAATTGTTCCCTTGACAGCACTGTAGCAGCACATAATATACATATATTCAGAAGATCAATTCCAGAGAAGTGAATGCCTACTTTACAGTTGTCCATTTACATGTAACAACAAACTAGGAAACCGCCCCATCCTCTATCCATCAAACTGCTATTACCTAGAATGTAACTGTTATTTCACTGATGGATCACAAAGAGACTACTCGTTGTATATGTTGTTGCTTCAACAGTTTCAGACATGCCTCTGAATTTGGCTTTTATTTCAGAGGGTAAAGATGGAGAATAGACATGAAGAAGCAACCAACTTGTATTAAAATGTCTCTTAGGGTCAAATACTTTTCTCCATATTCCACTACAATCACAAGAGGTCACTCATTAGCTAATTCAGTCATTAAGTATTTATGGAGCAACTGTGATGTGCCAAGCGTTGGGCTCAGCACTAGAGATTAAACAGTGAACAGATCTAGGGACATGTCCATTTATTGGGATGATACCTGCAAAGGTGATATCATTATCCCTATTTTTCAGATAAGGAAAGAGGCCCAAAGAGCTTAAATAACTTGGCCAAGTCATATAGTTCAGAAGTTTCAGAACAAATATTCAGACGACCCAGTTCTTGCCCATTGTAAAACTGGGTCCTTTTCTGCTACCAAGCTCCTTCCCCTTTATCTAACCATTTGTATTCCAAGTATAGCCCCCTAAACTACTATCATCATTTAGAGCCTGTGAGAAATGCAGTACATCCTTTCCAGACCTGTTTAATCAGAATCTGCATTTTAAGAACCCTCAAGTGATTTGTGTATACATTAAAATGTGCACAGGTCTAGGCCAAGAAGCTGTTTGGTCAGGTAAGGGAGAGGAAAACACTTAAAATGTTTTGTTCAAACACCAAAAGGATTGTAATTCCACCAGTATGGTCTAATTTTGAGATAAAATGCAGCCCGAGCTTTCAAGTCTATAACCTAACTCAGTAAATAGTTTGTACCCTTACACTCAAAAAAGGGGGCATTAGAAACATAATCAAAGCTGCACTGAGGCTCTCAGAACTCATACTAACTCCAGGAATGCATTGATGTAATATAACAATTTGTTAAGAGTCTTCAGGAGGTGCCAGACTTATACCACTTCTTTCCTTGTTCAGGTGAATCCTCTTAATTAGAATGACCTCATGTTTCCTCTAAGCTGCCATGTTAAGCTATACGTTCTTCAACACATAAGTTAACAACTACTCCTCAGAAATTCACTCAGAAAATTTTGAAAGGCTCTTACAATTGAAGGAAGGTCACTCATAGGAAGACTGAGCTCTTCAAAGATATCAGTCACTTGCAAAATTCTCGCTGAAGGATTTTATTTCTGACCCTGGTCTATGACTTTCAATAACCTCTTTCCACTTCTTTTCTCAAGATCTGAACTTCTGGATACAGGCTACTGCACTGCTTCCTCACTTAGTCCAAGTCTTGACTTTAATTTTTGCAGATACCTTCTGAACTCTCAGTACCCAAGACTTGTATCTTGCATGTAATTGTTCTAGTACCTTTCTGTATTCACATCTAACTTCATGTCTACAAACAACCAACCAACCAGCCAACCAAGAAGAAATTCTTCCTGAATGCTATCTGAATCTTGGTCCTAAGACATGTTTTCCTCCCTCTTCAATGTCAGAAGTCAACAATAAACTGAATTACCACATCTAATAACCACTTTGGGCAGGTTATGGTATTTTTAAGTATTATTATTCCCACAAAATTCCTTCCTCATAACCTCAAGGGCTTTTTTTCTAGAATGCATCAGTCACCCTTGGAGGAACAAAAAGACTGCAAAAATACTTCCCTATTAAATGCAAAAGCCAATCTTTAAAATGTACAAATCATTTGAACAAATAATCTAGGAGAGAGGAAGGAGAAAGGCTATGTAAACTGAAAGATCTAAGACTCAGAAATCAGAACCATCCTTTAAAGTGAGTTGCATTTATGACAGTCATATGGGATATGAAATCATTACATCATCCAGATATTTCTTTGATACCACTGAGGATCACCACCTCATCAGGGCCAATATGGTTGGAGCCTATTGATATCCACTCAAAGAGGATACATGTTTGTGAACTGAGACTTTGTTCCTGACCTCATCTGTCCTACTACGTAGACAGTTCTTTGTTTAATGATGAGGATTCCCAGAAATACCTGGAGAGAACAGTTCCTGAACACCTGAAGGTAGAAGGGTGTCTGATGTGAAAAGTCCCCCACTGACCAAGGCAGAACTACATGGAACCAGCTCAAGATGCCCCCTTAACTCAGGACAGTGTTGGAATTCACATCCAGTTTTATTTTCTCAGATTTAACAAAACTTTATTAGCAACTGACTCTCTGTAAAGCATTCCTTCTCCCTTTGTAAAACCAAGGATGACTCCTCTCCAACTGAGGGTTCCTGGCTGCTTTTGCTTCCCCTCATACCATACGTAACTATTCTCAGAGCATCAATCTTTGGTCTTCCATCACCTGCTTGTCCCCTTGAGGGCCTTTTCCTCATATCTTCCTTTTAACCAATAGGACACTATTTCTCCAAATTACCCATTTCTGACTTCTTGTTCTAATTTTCCTTTTCCTTTCCTTTTATATTTCTATAATGATGTTTAATTGATCCAAAGATGGAATTTGAATAGTTTAGGGTTACAGATGTAAAGGATGAAGAAAGTAGATGGATAAACAACCATGAATGCTATACTGAAGAAGTTTATGCTTTAGAAACAGACCTCAACTGTACCAACCACATGGCAAATTCAAAGAGGCAGAGCCTTCACTGGTAAGGTTAGAAAATTGGAGTAATTAACTGGGCAGTTTAGTAAAATAAATAAATAAGTTCCAGCAATTGAGGAAAAAAATTGCATTTTTTTTTTTAAAGACCAAAAGCATCCAGGTTGCATCTACAATGATGAAATTGACAAGAAAATTGCTGAATTCTCTATTTCAGATTTCCTGGTAAACAAAGTGAAAAACATCCAGATGACTTCATAAAGTGACTAGAGTATATACATTACATTCAGGCCTTAATACAATTTACATTGGTGCAAATGTCTCACACGTGGCATCATGAAGAGAGCAGTCTGCATTTGCATAATGACCTCCACTAACAGTCACCCTGTAGGATAGCACTTAGAGGGGAAAGATAAATGCTACTCCTATCTTATAGCAGCTGAAGGCTGGGTTAGGCTGTCCTGGGGGATTTTCCAGATGTAGTATACAGCAAAAATTTTATTTAAAGGTGAATTAATATCCATTCAAGGCAATATGCCTAAATTTTCTCAAATCAAAACAAATACTTATTTGGCCACTAAGCAGACCAGGGATTCAAACTTTTTCCTGTGAAGGGCCAAATTGTAAATATCTTACATTTTGTGGGACACTTAATACTTGTCACAACTATTCAACTCTGCTATTCTAAGAGGAAGAGTAATCATGGATGAAAAGTGAATGGAAATGGCTATGTTCTAATAAAACTTGATCTATAAAATAAAGTTGGGGTAAAGGATCAGCTTTGACCTATGGATCATAGTTTGCTAATTTCAGGTTCAGGCTGTGGGGTATAAATTCCTGCCGTCCACAAAGCTAGAAAAACAGTCAATTAACCACTCATCATCCCAACACCATGTTCATCATTATAATTATCATTTCCAATTTATATACGAGCCTAGTTGGTTTAGTATTTGGACTAGGACTCATGATTTGTTCTCAAGTCCTATTGTCTTTCCAACAAAGCACAGTATTCAGGTACATCAAAATAAAATATTCTGATAGCATTTCAATACCAGAGTACAAGAAATGGGAAAAGGAACAAAATTAAATTTAGAGGATTAGAAAGAAAGAAGTACAAATTAAATGTGCATAACAGTACTAGTTCATGAGAAAAAACAACTGCCAATAGATATTCCTGTCTTCTGTGAACTGCATTTGTTATCTTAGCTCTTTTGACTCTGAATTACTTCATTGAAATTGACTGTTTTAATTCATAAATAGAACTATGAGAGAGACACAGAACATTAGCAACGAAAAGAGTAAGCTTTTTGAACACCTACTTCCCAAGTTAGAATAGGGCTTCATACATGAGTATACCTGGGCCCACAACAGGTAAAGATAATTCAGAACACCTGGGGGAAGCAGGAAAAAAAATCTTCAGAATCATTGAAATGCTATTATTTTGTTATCTAAGCATATTCATTGGAGTAAGAGTTAAAACATCCAAGAGAATATTTTTACTCACTTGATTTTCAAAAATAAGTTTTCCATAAAATATAATTTGTGCATGAGACATATGTATTAAAACAGTAATGTTTTTCTTTGATCCAAGTACTTTACTCAAACTCTTTCAAAAATTTTTCATTAGTTACTACTAGTTATTCTAGCAGTACCTGGACTTAGCAAAATGCTTAAATTTTGATATTGTTCTATTCAAAATGAGTGGACGGGCAAGAAGTACACATACTTCCTGAATTCGTAAACCACACTAAATTTACTAATGTTCAAATATAAGCAATATTTTCAAACAGCACAGATATTGTTTCCCTCATTTCCTTTTCTTTGAGGTACTCGGTAGATATTGCTGGTTCACCCTTATCTGTTTTCCCCTACTTCCTGGGTATACAGGAACCTCTGCTTCCTACCTACTTTGTCAAAAGACCATGTGACCAGTTCTAGCCTATGAACTGTGAGCAGAAGCTGCATTCTGAGCTGCAGAATTCTGAGCTGAGGCACTGAAAAGACCCTGCATGGCCCTTCTGTCTCTCTTCTGCCCAGTTTTGCCAAAAGTGAATGAGATCATGTTGAGATAGTAGCAATGAAGACTGAAGCTGCTTGAATTACTGAGTTACCAAAGAGAAGCAATCTTCCTCAGGCATCTCTTGGACTCCCACCCAGGGCCAGCTTCGTGGGCACATGTCATGTGATCACCCAAGACCTGGCACTCAAAAAGGCTCTGTGCTTGGTTTAATGCTCTGCTGTCACAAACCTGAAAGTTTTGTAATGAAAAGGGACCCAATAGTTTCATTTTGTACCAGGCTTCAAAAATGTAAACCAGTCCCAAACAGAGAACAAGCTTTGAAGGAATTTTGAGTTTATTAAGCCACTGGGATTTTGGGACTGTTTGTCTCTGCATTGTATAGTTATCCTATCCTGACTAATATAATCATGAAACCTTTCAAGACTCAGTATGTATAACCCTACTATGAAATGCTTCTCTGAACACCCTTCCTTCCTCTGAACACCCTTCCTTCCCACTCAGGTACCTTCACTGAGTGTTTTCCATAGCACTATTACCTGCTGTGGCATAACACACAACTTACTGTGGTTATTTGCTGAACTGACATCCTGTGGTAGGTACTATGGATACATTCCTGCCATACAGATTCCAACTTTCTGATACTTCCTATGTGGTAGAGATTAGAAAGCTAAAAAAGTACATTTCCCAGACTTCTTTGCAGTTTAGAGGATATGGTCTACATTTTGCTAAGTATGCCTACCTGTGAGACATTTGGAATGAAAAAGAAGGCAACATGAGGTCACAGATGTTCTTAGAGAGATTGGCTCTTCCTGCAAGTTTTTAAGAGATTTCTTCTTTTGCAGCAGCTCTGGCAGATGGTCCTGCCCTGTCTTAAGCCAGTAGCGGTGGGACTTTTCTAAGAGTAAGCCTGTGTTTATTTGTCCCAGCTGCTTTTATAGTTAGATGTGCAACATTTAAACGTGGGACCCTGGGCCTTTTTCAGCTACTTCAATTTCTCAAATATATGTGTGTGTGCACACACACACACTCATGAGTAAGATCAGAATGGACCCTTTACAATGAAAATAATAAAACCTATGTTCTACACCCTCTGAAGTCTAAGGTCTTTGAGTGCAAGGAATGAATTTTAAGTTTAAAATTACCTTTCCCTCCCACTACCTGGCTACTTAAGACTAGCTTAGGGCTTTGATACATAATAATAGCTCAAAAGATATTTTAGGAAGGCAGGTAGGCAGAAAGGATAGTAGGAAAGTTTATGGTTAAACTTACGTGTTAATTTGGGCTAAGGGAAGCCCACAAAGCTAGTAAAACATTGTCAGGCATATCTTTGGGGGTGTTTCTACAAGAGATCAGCATCTCCAGCCCCACTAATGTGGGCGGTCATCATCCAATCCACTGAGGCCGAGGAGGAGTGAATTTGCTTTCTCTGGTGAGCTGGGACAGTCATCTTCTCCTTGCCTCAGACATTAGCACTCTTCATTCTCGGGCCTTCAGACGTGGAATGGGCCTAATATCATTGGCTCTCCTGGTTCTCAGGCCTTCGGGTTTGAAATGGAACTATAGCACCAGCTTTCCTGGATCTCCAACTTATAGATGAAAGACTATGGGATTCCTTGAACTATATAACTGCAATCAGTCACAAGAAGTCTCTCCCTCCTTCTTTCTCTCTATATACATATAAACATTTATACATTATATATACATATATGTGTGTATATACACATACACATAATCTATTGGATTTTTATTTATATATATCCTTTTGCTTCTATATTTCTGAAGAAACCTAATAAAGAATGGAAGCATTCTTTCCAAACATTCATAGAATTGGGATACAAAACTGTTAATACATCACTCTTGTTTTAGTTAGATAAGTCTAAGAAATTGCTCCAATATACAAGGCTTCCAAACAGTTTTATAGCTACCAAAAAATTGAGTGTCTTAAAAGACCCCTTGGGTGTCCCCATGTGTTATGGTATGAAGGTAAATGCACATTTTGTTGCACGAGTGTCTGTAAAATATCTATTTTTAACAAGCCATTTGCTGCCAGTCGATTTCCCAGACAATAAAATGCTTAAAAGTTAAAAACTACACAAATATAAAAAACCTGTACTTTTCCATAACTTACAAACCAGGTTCCCATCAGGCACGGACTATCACATTACCCCACAGTGGAGTAAGCTGCAGTCCTAGTCAGGGAAAGAAAATTTGTCGAAGTGATTCCAATTTGAGGCTATCCTTTCACCCACAGTTCCTCAGAATTTTTCTTACAATCCTCATGGTAGCTTCTTGGGTGGTGGAATAACACCTAGAGCTGCCCCATATTTTTAAAAACTCTTAAGTCAACAGGCTCCACAAGTAAGTGGCAGGATCAGTGCTGCTCAGGCAAATGCATTCTTTGCTTCTCCATATGTTCTCTTCGGTGTGGGATGTAGTACCGCTTTATACAGTAGCAACTTTTTATGGTTAATTGTACAGTCACTGAAAAGTAGGTCAAGACACACTAGTGCTTTCCCATTCCCCAAATACTATCTGCCATGCCTGAAAGTTGAGACTTATCGGGGTTGAAGTACAGAAAAGGGGGGGGGAGAATAAGCAGAGAAGAAGCAATGCAATATATTCGCCCCTAAGCTCCTTCATAAATCTTCATCTTCTTTCCAACAAGATCTAGGAAAATCACTGTTTCACTCTAGGACAGGAATGCTCATTACCCAAGTTCAAAACCTATGAAAAATTACAGTGGAAAAATCATTCACAATTGATTTATGGTTAAATTGAAAGAAGTAGAAGTGTAGGACCAATCACCTGCTTTTTAAATATCTTTCAATCTCAAACCCACTCTGAAAGCTTGGCTCCAATCTGCTTCTATAATTAGAGTACCAAAACAAGAGGCATTAATACCCCCAACAGATCATTAATCATTCCAGCTACCTCATGATGGAGGCCACAGCCATGGACTTGAGGCAGGGTTGAGAGAATAAAATAGTCATTGATCTCTATTTGAAGACTAGAGCAAGACAGTTAAGTCCATGTGTGTTTGTTGGCATCTATCACACTGGAATTGCTACAGAGACCATCAATAGCAGAACTATTTCACTTTCGTGCCCTGAAACAATGATTAAAAACTTCAAGTGTTTCCCAGTAATAAGCAAACTAAGATCCATTTTAGGTGCCAACATTTGGCAAGTGCTTAGTCCCAATTAGGTGATTAAACAGCAACTATAAATTGTCTCCTATTGTTTCAATATTGAGGCCAAAAGTGATGTATATATACTAAATGAGTTCACAAACTGTCTACTGGATTCTCTTGAGTCCTTCATAAATCAACATCTTTTTAAACAGTGGCAAAATGTCATTAGCATGAACTACTCTGGGGGTAAACTTTCTAAACAATGAGGAAAAAGTAGTAACTACAGATTAGTTTTCCTTAAGTAAATGAGGTCATCTTCCTTCTATGGTTCATTAGAAATATCTCAACATCAAGAGCCAATGGATGTGTAATCAACCCCACATCACATTAGCTTGTGTGAGAAAATCCTGGTACCCTATTCCCCTCATCTGTTCACTACAGGTCACAATACTTGCACAGCCTTCCTCATAGGATGACTCTGAAGATGTAAAACTCAAAAAGTACCTTAGCAAAGTCATGTGTACCATGGAAAAAAAAGTAAGCTTCTACTGAAATAAAATCCTTTAAGGGTGTGTATTAATAAACAGGTAAGTATAAAAGACTCCTTAGTAGCATATTACTGTTTTTCTATAAATGCATACTTAGATACCACTAGAAACTTATCTTAAAGCACAGTAACCTTAGATACCAGTAGAAAATTCTCTTAAAGCAGAGTAATCATTTCTAAATTGACACACTTGACTGGTTTATTATGCACACTTTCTTTGTAAGTATTAATCCCTAAATCTAGACGTGGAGTAACTGTACTTCACTTGGCCAACATAATCGACTGTGCTCCCCATGCTGAGGTTACCACCTGAATTCTCCTCTTCATAGATCTTACAGGGATGTATATGGTCCTTGAAAGCAATCATATGATCCCTAGAATTCTTCTCTCTCTCTCCACATATCAGAACAGATTGAGTGAAATCCTTTCCTTGAATCTTCCACTGTCCACTCTTTCCCTAAGAGTAGAGAAAAACTATTGGCACTGAAAAAGAGTCTGTATCTGGTTCTATAGTCTAGAGCAGCACTTTCCAGTACCACTTTCTGCCTGCAATGAAGCAACTGCCATTAAATCTGCACCGTCCTATTCAGCACCCACCAAGCACATGTGGATGTGGATCACTTGAAATGTGGTAAGACTGGGGAGATAATTTTTTTAAACTCAATTTGGTTTGAAATAGCCACATGTGACTAATGGCTACCATATTAACCAAGGGAGCCTTAGAATCTTTCCCCAGACCAGTTCCAGTTTTACCATTCTCCTGTGGGACTTAGTCTGTAGGAGACTCACTTGTAAAATGGTGGTAACACAATCCATCCTATAGGGCATTAGGGTACCAGGAGTTTACTGTCCAAGGTATTGCAATCTGGAGCCGATTACACATTTGGAAACTAAGATTAAAATATAACAGTCTTGAAGAGGCAGTTAGGCTCTTATTACCCATCATTCTCTACCTTCCCAATTCTTACCACCTTTGAGCATAACTCCCTTCAACAATTCTCACCTGGTCTTAAAATTTGGTCTAAGTCTTCTTCATAAGAGACCCTAAGACACCTGTGTTCCCTTTATTTACCTGTCTGGATTTTCTCACTAATAACTTGGCCCTGATATTTGCCATTATATTCCAAGCATCAATGCTTAGAATGCAGGAACCCAAAGAAACTCTTGAAAGGCCCTTACAGAAATTTTCAGTGTATTTGAATGTTCTACACAGTGTTAATTGTTCCTCCAATGCTTGTCAGTGCTGGTTGCCCAGATAACAGGTAAGAAATGACCAGTCTAGGAAGCGTTTGATACAGAGAAACGAGATCTGGTGATCTGTGGGAGTCAAGTGACTCACTAAAAATGGATTTATGGTGAAAGCACCACCAGTGGATCTGCCAGGCTTAAGGTGGAAAGAAAGAAATAAGTGAGCCTAAGAGCACTGTTCTGGGTTCTCTTACCCTTCAGAAGAGCAGCAGGCTCTGAAATCTCCCAATTGTCCTTCACTGCTGAGATCCAGAAGGCACCAGACCCTCATATCCAATCTACTTCGATACCCGGATGAACTATGGTGTTGCCAATGGCAACAGAGTGACTGCATGCTCTAAGTCCCGTTATGCCCAATAAAATTAATACTGACTACACCTCCACAGAAAGCATGGTGGCTCAGACAGAACGCAGACCACAAGGCTAAACACAGGGCTATGTGCAGGTTATAATATAGAGGCTGAGTAAGATTTTTTTTAAAGTCATTTGAACTTCAAAGAGTAATAAATTTGCCCTGTATTTAAAGGAAGGATGGTCATTCTAATACCTTAGTATAAAATCATGCATACTATTTCATAGAAGGGTTACCGTTACTTTATCTTTATGGGACTCAGTTTCCACCATCTGCAAAGTAACAATAGTAGCTAACATGTAAATTTACAATAAGCACTAAATATAGTGTATTACATGCCTGCATGATGTACCCAGGTTGTTGTTATTAGTCAGCATTCTATACCTCTGTTATGGTTTAGATATGATGTATCCCTCAAAAGTTCATGTTTGAGATAATGCAAGAGAGTTCAGAGATTAAATGATTGGGTTATGATAGTCTTAACCTCATCAGGGCATTCATCCACTTGAATGAGTTAACTGGGTGGTAATTATGGGCAGGTAGGATGTAGATGGAGGCAGGTCAGTCATTAGGGGCTTGCCTTTGGGGCTTATATTTTGTCCCTGGGGAGGAGACAGTCTCTCTCTCTCTCTCTCTGCTTCCTGCTGCCATGTCCTAAGCCACCTTCCTCCTCCATACCCTTCTGTCATGATGTTTTGCCTCCCTTCAGGCCTAGAACAATGAAGGTAGCCATCTATGGACTGAGATCTCTGAAACCATGAGCAAATAAACTTTTCTTTCTTAATTGTTTCTTCAGGTCTTTTGGTCATATCAACTAAGGAGCAGACTAAAACCACCTCCCAAATTCTTAAATCACATTCCTCTGGAATCCTAAATTAGAATGAGGTCTCAAAATTCAGTAAAGAACGCTTAAGTTTCAGGTCTCAAGGCACCTGCCTTTTCTCTAAGTATATTTTCCTCTCCTTATACCTTGGTCACCATGCTTATTATTTGTACCAAGAACCAATACCTAGAACACAACTACTACTGATTTAAAAGAATGAGTTTTCGAAGTAATAAATACTTATAAACTTTCGCTCAATAGGACATAGAATAATTTATTTCTTCTAGTTAGGGTTCATAACCTGATCTGTTCAGAATTGGAATTACCTGGTGTGGTAGGCAGAGTAAGCTTCCAAAGCTTCCACATGCAGTAACTCTGAACATGTTAGGTTACATGGCACATGAAATTAAGGTTTTTAAATAATCTGATCTTAAGGAGATTATCTTCAATTATATGGATGGGCCCAATGTAAAAGTACTCAAAATGGGAAGAAGGCCACAAAAGAGGTGAGGTAGAGGGAGAAGAGACTTCAGAAGGTAAGCAGTGTAATGTGTTAGAAGAGGATTTGATCTGTTGTTGCTGCCTTTGAAAAAGAAGGGAGAGGCCATGAAGCAAGGAATATGGGTGGTCCCTATGGCCTGAGAAAGGCAAGGGCTTGTCCTTCCCTGCTGGTATTTGGACTGTATCTCTATGAGACCTGCATCAGATCTCTAACCTACAACACCATAATTGATTTGTGCAGTTTCAAACTACAAAATTTGCAGGTAATTTGTTGCAGATATAATAAAAAGCAATGAAACAGTTTTTAAAAATATATTAATGGTTCCACTCCTAGAGATTTAGTTACTCTGGGGTGTTTCCAAACAAGGTGTTAGGATTTTCAAAAGTGCTGTAGTTAAGTCAACCATGAAGCAAAGCTTCAGAATCATTCAATTATCCAATCTCTCTCTCTCTCTTTCTCTCTCTCTCTCTCTCTCACACACACACACACACACACACACACAGAAAAATAAACCAAGTATACCATGCTCAGTTTGATATAAAGAATGGATCAAGCAAATACAATATTCCTTCACTTTTTAATATAAGTGTGCAGCAAAGTATGCTCGTGAGCAGTATTTCATGTGGCCATTACAACAACCCTATTAAATCAGTAGGGAAGATAATCACAATCTATTTCATACCAGAATGAAATTTGAAATTACATGGAGGAAGATTCTGGGATTCCACAAATATGGCCATTAGTAAGTGAAGTAGCCCATACTCAGACCACCTGGTGGCCAGGCTCTTCAGGCAAGTACCCAGGACACTTGGAGGTAGAGATTTCCTCTGAGCATTTCAGTGTGCCATGCCCAGGAATAACCAAACTCGGAACCAAATGATATGAATGTTAAGTCATTAAAACTATTGTCTTATTTTTCCCTTTGAAATTTTGTCTTACCATTGGCTCAATTTAGTCATGTATTTAAGAATCAGGTCCTAAGAAATCTGCAAAATTTAGTTTAATCACTTGAGTTAGGTATTGTCCAACTGCAGCCCACAGGACAAATTCGTTGTTTTTGTAAATAAAGTTTTATTAGAACACCACTGTGGTTTATTTGTCTAATGTTACAGCTGCTTCCACGGTGTATATAAAAGAAGTGCTGAATAGTCTTAACAGAGACCATATGTCCTACGGAGATGACAATATTTTTACTCTGTGGTTTTTTTTACACATAAGATGGCTAACTACCTAACACAGATCAAACATGGGATGACCCTCACCTCCTCTACTGCCACCATTGACATCCCTCAGCTTTTAGCCTCACCAGGACCACTGAAAGAACCTGGAACAAAAACAATAACAACCTGGGGACAGAGACAGAAGTACCCAAGACTGATCTTTTAATCATCACTTCAATTCAACCAGGACTTTAGTTCAGAGAAATTCAAACTTTCAATATTATCTCATTCTTTTCCTATTATTCTTAAAACATTGGGGATAACCAGTAAAGCCATTACTGAAATTATTTAAGCTATCACCAGTTTCTTGGTGCTTGTCCCACTGTCAAGAGTTTTGAGAAACAGTCATTTGTGCACAGCACTGTACCATGCCATTTAAAGACAGGATTTGCCTTCTAGGAGCTTACTCAATCTAAGACAGGCAAGGATGGCAGAGAAACAATGCTCCCCAGGGGATACCCTGAATAAATGCATAAAACAAACATTGATGTGACTTATTCACAAAAGGTACATCCAGACTTAATGGAAAGGCAACTAAGCATTCATAAAAGGAACCAACTCTTTTAATTATTTTAATATTCAATATAATATTTTAATTATTCAATTAAAGGATTTCTGGAGATGAAGGAGGAGATGAAGTGATTAAGGTGACCCAAGTAACAATTCTAGACTTACAGCTTACCTGCACTTAAAGGGGCAAATTAGATGTAAGGATTATTAGAGAAATTTAACCAGTAAGACTAGGAAAAGTCAAAAGTATTCTAGCATCCAACATTCAAAGGGAAGTGAAAGCTTTACATTTAGGATGGAGAAAACGGAACTTGAGTCCTCAGTATCCTAACCCACTCGCATGGAAGACATGATGTGAGAGTTTAATTTGTAGTCTTCATACAGATCCTAAAGTACTTGGAATCTCCAAAGTAATAAGAGTGTCTCTGCATGCTAATAAGATGGCTGGTGGCTGGAAATCACTAGTATCTCCAGCATGGGGGATGGTCATTGGAAAAACAAAGCATGACTTGAGGCTTAAGGTTTCAGTACAATTCTCCAACCTCCAGTTTGCCATCGACAGCAAATGATGCCTACCTAATGAAGCCCCCTGGAGTCCCTAAAGTTCCTGAATGAGAACTTCTGGATAGCTAAAACATGGAGGTGGCTAAAGGACAACATGCTCAGAGAGGGCACAGAAGTTCTGTGCCCATCCCTTCTCCCATCCCTTACTCTGTGCTTCCATTCCAGGGGCTGTTCATTTGTATTCTTTTTAATACCCATTAAAACAAACCAATAAACATAAGTAAAGAATTCCCTTGAGGCCTGTGAACCACTGTAGCAGATTAATCACACTCAAGGACAGGGTTATCAGAACCCTGATTTATAGTAAGTGGGTCAGAAATACAAAGTAACAATCTACTATCTGCAATTGGCATCTGAATAGGTGTGGGGGGTGGGGAAGATTACCTTGTGGAACTGATCCCTCAACTTTTGAGATCGAACACTATCTTCAATTAAATCCTTCCAGAATTGAATTGAGTCAGAGGAAACTCAGCGGTTGTCCACTGGAAAACCTAATGCAAAACTGTTTGGCGTGTGGAGACAATCTCTTCACTCCCATGGGATCACAGAAGTGTGAGTGTACAGTAGACTTATCGCACTAAATATCACCTACATAGAATTTTTTTCTGTAAAAAAAAAATTAACAGAAAATTGATAGCCTTATAATTCTGTCCATCACAGTACACTAAGTAGTAGATTCAACACCAACAGATAATCAGAAGCAGCCCTTCCATTTAAAATGGAAATGTACTATACGTTAGGTCTCTTCAATGGATGATGAAAGATGAATAGCTGGTTTCCCCGACCTTCAATCCACCGTCCCTCAAAAATGTTACATAAACATAAAATATCCTAGAATCTATATCAACTCAAAAAGAACAACACTGGACTCTTTAGGGAAAAAAAATGGTTGCTCATCAGAGTGAAACAAAGCTGTAAGTAGAGAAAAGAGATGGATGCCAAAGAGAGGAACAGAGGCAATTCAAAATTATTGAGCATAGAGCTGATGGTGAGGTATGCACCCAGATCTCCTTCAGGACCTAGGCACTCAATTCCCCATCTATCAGAAGTGCTGTCTACTGACAGCTCACAGCTGCATCCTTCTCCATAATTGCCCTTGGTCGAATGCAGCTTTACATGCAAGGTTACACAGTCTTCCCTAGAGAGGCCCCATCCAATGACTTGCTGATGCAGTAACAAAGGCAGGGCCCCCCTGGGATAATTCTTGGGGATCAGCCTGACTCAAGTCTTCCCTGGGATTTAGATGAAGCTTCAGCTTCAACTGCACTGCAGTTCAACTCCTCCTTCTGCCCAAGCCTCCACCCTCACTTCCTTGCAGATGTTGTTCTAGAGACCCTTCTCCTGCTTGTACATCTCTGCCTCATAGTCTGTTTCCCGGGAAACCAATTTAAAACAGAGCACCATCTGCATGGTGGGTAGAGTTAGGTACTTTTTCATACTTTATCTCGTAATGTCATCATTAGTACAATGACTATTTGAAACATGGTTGGGGCTCAGAATATTAAGTTGCAGAGTTAAGCAAGTGCCAGAGCTAGAAGCTGAACTCTGGCAGGTGCTATGGTGTCCAGATCAAGGATTAATTGGCACGGCCACAAAAAGAAGTTCAAATATTCAGATGAGCCTCCAAAGATCAAGATTTTAAACATTAGAGACACTAGGCCAAAGTCGAGAAAGGACAAAAAAGTTTGAGCCAAGTGCAAATGAGTAAAAACTCAGACTAACTGCTGAGACAGGAGGTGTGAGCCCTTGAATCTCTATTATATTTATTACCTGTGGATAACCTCAAGGTTATGTTTGTATAGAAGAAACAAACAACAATAATAGTTTCCCATTTATGGGAAAGCAACCTGAAGCCTACTACTGTGCAATGTGTTGTATACATATGGAAGTCCAAAAATATTTTTTAATTTCACCTAAACATGTACAATTTTTTTTTTGTCATTCCTTAAATAACACCTTGCAAGTACGTGTATAGCATTTACACTGTATTTGGTATTATATAATCTAGAAATCATTTAAAGTATTAAGGAAGATGTGCCTAGGTTTTATTCAAGTCCTATTCCATTTTTTTATGGGGGACTTGAGCATCCATGGATTTTTGTACTAGAGTGGGAGCAATCCTCCATGGACACCAAGGATAACAGCATCATGACAGAATTATGACTTACACAGGGCTCAAGCTAACCATTAAGGGATGGCCAGGAGATTGACATAGTATCTAAAATAGATAGCAGTCCAACATAGGAGAAGGCAACTGGTCTAGAATCTGGAAAAGAGAAATCCACATGAAAGGGAATAAAAAAAAAAAAAAAACACCTCTGGCCAGGATAAGAAAGTTACATAAAAGATTTCTGTGCCCTGGAAACCCAATGCCTTACTGTATCTGAGAGACAAAACAGAAAGAAAAGCAAGCCTGAGACTTCCACTTAAAGACATTTCCATGAATATTAAGCAATAGCTCTCATTTTTTCCTTCAAATGCTTCCTTCCAAAACAAGTCTGTGGTTGTTTCCCTCCCAAGACTGACATCACCTCTGAAACCCAAACATTGCAAAAAAAAAAAAAAAAGTGTTTCTTCACAATCAGTTGCAAGGACTGTCAACAAGGCTGCCACAACACATGGCTCTTGTGGACAATACTCAACCCTTTTTGAACCTAGTTCTGAATTGATCCTTGAGCCTTGCCCAAAATAGCCCTTTGAGTTGCACTTGGAATGGGTTTCCTCACCACAGAGAGTCTGCATGGGGAACTCTCTCCTTCTGGCCTTTGCTTTCTCTTTCTGGTCCTTGAACAGCAAGGATGGAGGCAACACACTTTTAGAAGGACTTGCCATTTTCTTTTTCTCAATTTGGTATTGTAAGTTCATTATTCTTCCTTTCAGAAGTTCATTTCTCCTTGATTTTTAAATATTATTTCCTCTTCTTCCTGCCCTACTACTGAATCACTGAACCCCTATCATCTGGAAAAAACTTTGAGGAACAGCAGGATCCTGCTTCGCCTGTGTTGATGTCCACCTTCCCACCATCACTTTATTCCTTTTCAGTATTATTACTTCTGCTGGACTTCAAATTCACCACCTTAAGGCCACACACATCTTCACATTTATGAATTCTCAATTGACCCTGTTCAAAGAATGACCCCATGGTACTTTCCATGAAACCTTAGCACAAAGTCATCGAGCAACTCACTTGGCCCATGTACAGGCACATGTCTCTTAGTTCCTGTTCTTTATCTTCTATACCCAATTCTTCATCCATATTTAGAGAAGGCTGACATCAAATATATGCATGTCCTTATTCATGACTATGTATTTTCTAAATAGCAATAGCTTTATCTGGCTCATAAATGGCATTCATTAATCTTTCTACTTAAGTATTCATGTCAAGAAGTTATTTTCAAATAATGTTGATAAATCAGCAAGAGTTCCTTCTAAGCACAAAATATTAGTCCCATTACTTCTGAGTCTAGACATGATAGGACAAGTCAGTTTCTCAGGTTTAGGTTTTAAAATGAAGTCATGAAATGTTTGGAGACAACTCTGGGTCTAGTCGCCTCTGGTTTAATGCCAACAGAAATCCAGGCATCTACTAAAATTGACTGGGCTACCAGATGTCTGTATGACATTACTCTACAGGTTCCATGTGTGATTATCTCAACCCAGACTCCTCAGAGAATCTGGTCCAGCTGAAGGATGGGGCTTAATAAGCGACAGGCTGGTCCCAGTCACTGCTGATGGGATCAGTGAGGATCGGTCCAAGGTCACCTTTTAGAACCACACTGTTCTAGAGGAAACTGCCATTGGATTGGAAGAAGGGATGGCAGATCAAAAAATCCACAAGTTGAAGGTCAGGGAAAAGTCTCAATGGGAATATAATTACAAAAAGTCAAAATTCTTATCTATATACCATTACAACTGCCTACCAGCTGATGCTGGCTTCAAATGCCCAGGTCCTGGTTTAGTCACTGACTTACTCTGAAATTGTGGGTACAACAGCCATAAAGTGTACTTTCTGCCAAATGGGAAAAGTAGAGACTTCTGGGGGGGAAATGTTGTATCATTCTGTTTATAAATATTATTGACATTACCAGTAAAATCTACATAGAGAATAGATGGAAAATAAATGATGGCAGCTCCTCACAGCTCCACCCCCAGAAGAGTTCCTACATCTCCTCTAATCCCTCCTAGCAGAACATCCCTGGATGCATGGGGGAGGAAGCAGCATGGCAGGTCACGAAGCCTCCAGAACCTCTCTTCAGTTACACAAGGGATGGAAGGGGCCTCTGGGAATCAAATCAAACAAGCCCAGTGCCTCCTGCATTTTAAATTAACCAAGATTTACGTTAATATCAACAAAGCACATGGGACACTGGGGCATTGCTGAATTTAAATAAAAATCGATGTGTTTTGCAGAACGTTTTCCATAAAGCTATGAATCCTGTAGAACGATCACTCATGGGAAAGACAATTAGAGGAGTTGAGAAGTTTTTTGGCTTTAATCTCAGCCACCATGGGAAAAAAAAAAAAAGAAAGAAAGAAAAACACACAGAGAATTCTTCTCATATTTAAAATTTAGGAAAGGCTGAAGGTACAAAACTTATCCTTCATAAAATAGTGCTCCAAGGTAGGGCAAGATAGATAACTCCATATCAATATTAGAAAGTAAACAAAGCCCTAAAATTCGAGAACTATTTCTACTGATATTGGCTTTAAAGCAAGACAACATCTAAGGCAGACCAAAGATTCTCTAAGCACAGCTACTTGTTTTCTTGCCTCTTTCACTAAAAATGAATAAGAGTTTATAGTAATAGGGGCATGTGTGCAACTCATCACCTAGCAAGGCAGGAAGAATGGCCAGGCCTCAAATCAGCTCTACACACTCCCACAAAGCTGCTGTTCAGTTGGGAGGTGACTCCAATGGCATGCTCAGGCATCTAAATATTCAACAGCAAGAAAAAGCAAGTCTTTAAATAGGACAGAATGTTTTCTGTCCCGAATCCCATCAGGTGTTCCCCCACTCTGTTTAGCCTTGGTCTGTCTTTTGGAATTTTCTGGACCTCCTGAATATTCCACACCTGACTTGTTAACAGCTACCACAGCAGGCAACCTCCAGGACCCTGATTAAGGTTTAAGCTCAGGATCTTCAGAATGACTGATCTCCATGCTTTATCATTTATTAAATATTAAACATCACTTCTATCATTTGTTCTTCTGTTTCATAAGAAAATGGATCATAAAGAGAGTGACTCCTTCCCTGGGTAATACCATCTTCACCATTTCCAGAACAAACTGGTGAAGGCATGGTTTTCAAAGTATCATTTTAGGCAGCGCCATTTATTTACTGTTTCTCCCCCAACCCCCTTAGAACACACACACAATGCTCCAAGCCTGGACTTTGGCATCAGAATGACTTGGGATTGTCCCAAGATTTTCCATTAGTTTTGTGGCCACGATGCTGTCCTGCAACCTGAACTTCAGTCTTTTCACCTGCAGCACTGAGATACAGCCAAGGACTCTGCAGGATTTGGGGACGATTAAAGATAATATATACCCAGTGCCAAGCCTACAGACTGACATCTGCTCAGAGTCTGATAACATGTTCTACTATTATTGTCACACTGGAAAGGGCAATAGGTAGTTTATCTTGAGCTCATAATCATA
The DNA here is from genome assembly GCF_902686445.1 of Sciurus carolinensis. Classification (NCBI taxonomy): domain Eukaryota; kingdom Metazoa; phylum Chordata; class Mammalia; order Rodentia; family Sciuridae; genus Sciurus; species Sciurus carolinensis. The sequence goes on from NC_062229.1 coordinate 39,457,845, forward strand.
TCCACCTCTGTACTCCAAAATACCTTCCTTTCACCTTCCAGATTTCATTGTCACCTGAACCCTTATTTAATGCAACATCAATCAACATCTTGCTCTCAGAGCCACTTGAGCAAATGCTTCTCCCCAGGAACCAAGCACAACCCAGGGGCCAACTAGTGCATCCCTGTCTCTTGTCTCCAAAATAGGACAACTCCAGGACCTCAAATTCTGGACCATCTATAACTACTCCTTCATATGAAAGATGTCACTAAAATAATACCTGAGGCTGATACTCCCTGGTCTGTTTTGTGCTGCTGTAAAGGGATGCCAGAGACTGTAATTCATGAATAGAATTTTATTTCTCACAGTTCTTGAGGTTGAGAAGTCCAAGATCAAGGGGTTGGCATCTAGCAAGGACTTTCTTGCTGTCATCCCATGGCAGATGGTAGAACAAGAGAGCACCTATGCATGTGAGAGGAGGCAGGGGGCAACAGATGCACATGCACAACTGGGATGAACCCTCTCATTAAAAAAAAAAAAAAAAAAAAAAAAAAACACTAAAAACAATAAACCTACTACCATAATCATATTAATTTGAATCTTCCCACTCTGCCTTAATGACTTAACCATCTCTGAAAGGTTCCATCTCTCAACACTGTAGTGTTGGGGATTAAGTTTCTAACACCATGTACTTTGGAAACACATGCAACCATGGAAGATAGCCAGTTGACATTGACCTTGGAGAGCCTGACACTGGGACTTCATTGAACTGGCAATCAAAAAAACAACAGAATCTGACAAAACGCCCTGCAGCAGAGGTTCCTGGCGCATGATACGTTTGCAGGAGAGGACAGTATCTTGGCTTCATGTTCTTCGACATGGTGCAATTGTCTATAGGATCAATGCTGTGAAACTTCATTCCAAGATCAAGACATGATCAGGTCCTGATCACATACCTTGTCTAAACAAGTTCAAGGTACCATAAGCTGTTTCAGAGTCTCAGTGTGCATACATGCATGTACACACACATGTATGTATGCATGCACATGTCCAAGACTGTGGTGACAGCAGCTACTGCCTACAATGCCTCTTTTAGGGACCATGCATGTAACAAGATTTTCTAGATTATTTACAACTGCCTTACAACACAGACATTATCTCAAATACGTGGGGAAAATGAGGTGCAGAGAAGTGAAAAATCTTGCCTAGAATCGTACAGTAAAGACGACAAACCCAGAATACCACCTCAAAAGCCATGCACAGGACTTGATGCCTGCTATTTGTATTAAATTCTCACGTTGAGGCAGAAGTCATCCCACTTTTGTGAATGAGAACTTCTGTGCTTGTAAGTAGTGGAGACACTATCAAATCCAGAGAGTTTCTATCAAAAGTACATATGAAGGTATGGACACTGCAAGTCAAAGTTTAGGAATTTACTTTATACAATAAGTCATTGAGGCAGCCTTGGTTGGGGTACATAAAAAGTGGAAAAACACGAATGAGTGAACAGGGTTCAGAAAACATGACCAAGTGTTCCACAAAAGGCACACCGTTCTAATCTTCTTGAGAGAAAAATGAAAGATTTTCTTCAAATCATTTAAGCCCTTACTCTTTGTGTTTTTTTTTTTTCCTTTCTTCCCAATGGGGCCAAAATTCCCAACTCAACATTCTATTTTCAGAAAGGTATTTGCCATCTCATCCCCCCTTCTCCAGTCTTTAGGAACTTGACTCAAGAGCTTGCAATTTAAGTCATGCAAACTCTGTTCTTCCCATCAATTCTGACATCATTAGTTCAAGGAGTTTTTCCACTAAAAGCCACCTGCCCCCTATGACAGAAATAGCCAACATGTGGCAAAAGGTTAACATGTAACTGAAGTGATCAAGAAGAAATTGAGGCTAAAAACAGCAAATCCTGCCTGCTGAGGTTCTCCTACAGAAAGCCCTCTTGTTCTGAAATGCAGTGCCTTTATTTCAAGCAAACAATGTAACTGCCACTGTTTAAAAATATTCTAAGAGTAAATGACGACACCTTTACAAGTTCAACAGGCTTCCCCACCAAGGGGCTTGAATCAAACTGCCACGGAACCATCCCACACATAGTGGAAGGAAATAAAATCACTGCTCTCACCAGCAAAATAAATTGATGGGTAGTCCAAGGCTGGTGCAGGCAGGGAGAGGACAGAGTTTGCTTATTAAGAGGCTAATATTGTATAATACTTCAGTTTTAAAAACTAAACAAGCAAACAAAAAAGACAAAACTTCTTTCAGAACCAAAGATATCACATACTCAGAGAAGGTTCTAGAGCAGTTTTGCTAATTTATGTGACTGTGAAGGCCCCAGTGCTTTGCTGTGACTGCACAAGTATCTCCACACTCACTGACCCAACTTGGAACTCAGTCTCCCTGGACCAGTGCCAAATGACCTCAACACTCCATCCTATACCCAGGATGGTAAGGGTACGTAATAAAACTGAGATTGGTCATTCCTTGAATATTTTAGTGCCTTTGAGCTTGTCTGATGAGTGGCAGCTTTAAAATGGGGCCAGATGACCCAACATCCTAGGGGGAATATTTATCATCTAGAATATCCTCAGAGATCATTGAGATCATTTGCCTCTGTTCTTCAGATAGGAAAACAGGAAGGCATAAAGAGTTTGCTAGGGGCTCTGAAAAGGCAATTTTAGAAAATATCAGGGAGGTTAGAATGAACCAGAGTTTGTGTAAAAAATTTTGGATTTTTTTTTTTTGTATTTTTAATCAAAGAAATGTTATCTCACATAGGAGAGCTTTAAAATACTTTCATAAGGATGAAATAAACTGTTGCCTAATTAGGTAGTTGATATTTTCAAAAAGTACACACCAATACCAACCTCTGCCAAAATTTATCTCATAAGGTTTACCGCTGGTTAAATTTCTATGCTGTTGCACGGATCAACCCTCACAGGTTCCTAAGCACCTTGAGACCTCTGTCCTACATTCTCTTGCATGGAACTGCATTATCAATTGGCTGCCTAACTCGTGTATGTGGCTGTCTAATAAATGAACTCCCCAAACCAAGTGTGGCCCAAAGGGCACCCTTGACACAATCCCTGTCCGTCCTCACTGCAGAAAGTATGACCTCTGTCGACCATTTGTTTCAAGCAAAGCAACAGTAGTCAGCTCTGATTCTGATTCCTGCCTCTTGTTTATATGCCTCTCCCATCCCAAACCCTCCCCATTCTTCAGAAATCCAGTAGAGTCAATCTCTAAAATGTGTCACAAACATAAACACTCCTTTCTTTCTACTGCCAGCATCTTGATTCAAACTACCATCATCTCTCAAAGTTTGAGAGATGCAAAAGTCTTATAATACATCTCCCTGTTTTCAATCTTGCCTCTTCCAATCCATTCTGTGTTTAGCAGTGACATATATTATGTACATATAGATCATTTCACTGTGCTTATAGCCTTTCAGTGGATTCTACTGCTCTTTTAAGTAAATTTCACGTTCTTACTTCCAAGTGTAAGACCCTATGTCAGCTTGCCTCTTAACTCTCCAGTACTAGCTCAGATTACCCAGCACTACCTGCTCCCTGGGTCTCTAGGCCTCCCTCATTAGCCTCAATCTATTGAGCTCCCTCATACTTCCTGGCCTTCACACTTGCATATTCTCCTACATGGATACTTCTCCCCTAGCCATTGATCAGCCAGTTTTCATTTCATCTTTTGGTTTTCATCCCAGTCTCTAAATACCCTGATGCCTTAGCTGCTCTCTACCATAAGACCCTCAGCATTTCGTTCTATATCATGGAATATAATCTTCTGAGAGCCAGGTCTTGTCAATCACATTCCCTTTTTGCATTTTCTTGGTCCAAAAGAGTGTCTGGCACAATGTGAGTGCTTAATAAATATTTGAATACATTAATATTCATAATCATGTTTGGGATCTTGTCTCATGAGCTGGTTCCTATTTAACGGTGAGCTGGCCACCTGCTACCAGATGACTTTCAGTGTACCCCAGCAACAACTTCACTCTTCTGCTTTCCAATAGGATGTGTTCAATTACCTATAATTCATAAAAACAGACCCCAAACTTGTTAGTACTGAACGCAGCATCAGAGTTAAAACAATACAAAACAAAAAAGCTCTGATCTAGATGAAGACCTGGTATTTAGTGCTATTATTTGATGATATTCCTTTTAGTTGCCCAGAAGACTATTTTTGCTTACATCTTAGGTATAGGCATACCTTGTAGAGTAGGCTAAAGAGAAAATGACCTCTGGAAAAGAAGTCATTGTGTTGGTAGTAATAATTATTTAAATAAGAATTAATAATCCTAATGATAATATCAGCTCACACTTACAGAATACTTATTGCCAGGTGCTTTCATTATTGCTTTATATATGTTTAACTCAATCATTACAATAACTCTATAAAATAAATCCTAGTATTATGGTCATACAGATAAGGAAATTGAGGAGAAGTGAGTTTAAATACAGTAAATTACCAAAATTAGGTGGTTAATGGCAAAGGATAGACATGATCTGCCCAAGATATTTTAAAATGTGTGCTGATAACCATTACCCCATGCTACATCCCAAAGAGACATTACTGGGTTGCAATTCTATACTTTAAATATGAACGGTTGAGATATATATAAATACATATATATTCAAAATGCTGTTTTAAAATAATTTATGGCAATCAACATGTATGCCCATTAATCACAGTTGAGAACTAACAATTAACATGACAGGAAAAAGACATAAAAGGAAATATGAAACAGTAAAACTATCAATGGTAAGAACAACAAAAACTTGAAATGGTGCTTTTGTACATGTACTGTTAATCATGAGCCACTGGCTCAAAAGAAATACTCATCTGTTGCTCTTCAGAATGGAAAAGGGGGAAACCACCGTGATATTATTTCTAAGAGCATTTTTACTTTGTGCAATTTGCATATGGCAAGACTAATTTAAAATCTGAACCATGGATCCCATTATGTCACATGTGTTCCTGATATTCAGGGATATGTACTGAAGGTTTCCTGGAACAATAACTCAGGAGAATACTCCCAGGAGAGCTCTTGATTTGAGAAAAGCATTTGGCAGTCCTTCATCACATTCTTGGGGACACTCCAGAGACACGCAGACATATGACAGAAGGAGTCTGTCTTTACTTCAGTTTTTGGAAAACAGAGCCTGGGTCAGAGTGAGAATGGAGTGAGCAAAATGGGGAGTAGAGAAAGAGCCCACACTGAGCCACTAAGTGCTACCTACTGTTTATCAGATGCAACTCAGATGGTCTGCCCAGGAGAAGAAAGCAGAGAGAATGTGTCTTTAAGTATCAGACTCCCTTTGCTCAAAGATTTGCTCCACAAGGCAGAAAACCCTGACATTTCTAGGCTGAACACACACAGGCAGGTTTGCAGTTCTCAGGGTATCCTGTGCCTGGATGTCAGCACAAATATCTTGGGACAGAAGCTGAGAGACCCCTTCACAGACATGTGATAGGCAGGCACTTATCAGGATGCACCTGGTGGAGCCCATGAGAACCCGCCAGAGTAGGTCAAGACAGAAGTAGGTGAAAGATGTGCAGAAGCAGACAGGCTTTGCCTGATGTGACTGGTGCACAAGGCATTCTGGGCAGGGTTGACAGGCTGCATTCTCCTTATGTAAGCATGGGACCCAAACACAGCCAATGAGCTAAGTGCACCATATTCTGGAAGGGAGTAGGCAGTAGGAGCCCTCGAGGCTTTGTCTTCAGCTGGTTGGAAACAGCGAGGGATTACTAGTCAATGTCTTCATTACTTACTTGGATGAAGACATAGAAAGTGAGCTCATCAACCATCCAGTTGTCACAAGACTGGGAGAGATAACTAGCAGATTGAATGAGCCAATCAAAATTCTAAAGATTTTGACAGGCTTGAGTGATGGGTGCCAACTAATAAGATGAAATTTTACAAGGGAAAAATATTGCATGGGTGGGTTCCCTGGCTAGAAGATGAATCACCATTTGGAATGAACAGTCTCAGGAAAAAATGATGAAAAGTGGATGTTGTATCTAATTCTTCCACTAGAAGCTGGACAGGGCACACCAGAGAGAAACACGCCATACAGCATTATTAACCAAATATCAAAGAAGGTGGTGTCTTCCTTCTGCTAGACATCAATTCCCTGGGTTCTTAATTCCATCAACAATATGGTATGTTGGTTTTGCCTCCCAATTTTTTTTCTGGAAACGTCCAACACAGACAAGTTAAAGACTAGTACAACTGGACTACCCTGTAATTTTTATGTAGGTTTTAACTGCTAACATTTTGCAATGTTTTATATCTATGTTTGTGTCTGTCTTGTCCCATGCATTTGAAAATGACTCAAACATCAGCATACACTGTATAACTGCAGTGACATTATCACATTAATAAGATCAGCAATTAACATCTCACTAAAAATATCCAGTAATTCAGTCCATATTCCAATTCCTTATCTGACTCTTAATATCCTTTATAGCTTTCCTTTTTTCACACTGAACCCAAAGTTCCCACATTACATTTTGTTGTTATAGCTCTGATGTAACAGGAAAGCCCTCTATTTTGGATTTTCTTTTTGTTTGTTTCCTTTAGGGGACATTGAACTAATTTCTCTATTCTCAGTATGTCCTATTACTTGGAAATTATAGCTATATGTTAATTAAATTCACCTTACAAATTTTTGTCAAGAACACTTCATATATGATTACAGCTCAAAACCTTTCTTTGCATTAGCATGGCCATGATATGTCCACTGTCCCACATTTAGGGAAGATGAGTTTGATAACGTGGACTAGATAGTGACTACCAGAACTTTTCCTCACATAAGGCTGGTCTCCCTTATAAAGTTAGCAGGCAGTTAGTAGTACCACATTTTTACATGATAGGAGTATACCCTTGCCCAGTGACACTTAAGGCAAAAGTTTTAATGTCCATTGACAATCCCTGTCTGCAAATTGTCATAGGGACTATAAAAATGGAGATTTTATAATATTATCATTACTTCTGTATGGTTGCTTCTGTACTATTATTTCTGTAGCTGCCATTCTTCATTAAGGAAGAGCTCCCTCTCATCAACTGAGGACTCCTCCTACAACTGTTTAGTAGATACTTGTATAGTAGATAATTATTTATTCCCTACATTGGGTATTCCAACAACATAGTCTCTAGTCTTGCATAGGTGTTGGCAGAATGTTTATTTTCTTTCAAAAAACCCCAAAGCCTAGATTCTAGGCTTTGCAGGCCATGTGACTTCTATCACAACTACTCCACTTTGCCACTACAGCATGACAGCAGCAATACAACAGATAAAAACAAATGGATATGACCACTATATTCCAATAAAACTTTATTTACATAAACAAGTGGCAAGATGGATTTGGCCCTTAGGTCATAATTTGCTCACTCTGGGCTATTAGTCTGATAATTCTTATTTGTCCTTGTAATTGGTTTGATATCTATCATTCAGTCTGTTCTTCTTCACAGCCGTATGGGGTACACCTATTAATGCCATTGAACAGGTAAGACAAGGCTTCAAATTACTAGGCACAGTGGAGCCTAGAACCTAGAGTTCTTGATTCCTGGCCTGATACTTGATGCCTAGTCTTTGTGTAGATACAGATCCCAAACCTACCATCATGAATGACAAATGCAATGTCCCCGAAGACTTCTGAAAAGCAAAAGGTTAAACACTTTAATCAACAAATTATCCTTTCCCCAGAGACGTAGCTATTGATTTGCCAGAATGAGAAATAAACCACCACAGCATAAACATTCTCTGAAGACCAGTTACAGTTATGTTTTCATCACCATGCAAAGAAAACAAAATTTAAAATGTTATGAAATGCATAACCCAGATGGAAATTAATGCCTGGCCTGCATTTGTTAATAGAATGTAAGAATAAATAGAGGTGCGAACCCTTCCACATTGCCATTACCTTTGCAACGCCATCAAACTGTCAGAAGCTACAGTCTTCTCTCCTAACTTATTAACAGGTGGCAAAATACATGTAAGCATATTGAACATTGCAAAGTGCTTCTCGGTAGTCAGTTAATATTATTGTTGGTACTGCTGTCATGGTTAAAGACAGAGATGATCCTGAAATGGTGAGACAAAATGCATATTTTGCCAAGTAAACTTGCCTCCATTCTGGGAAAAGAATATATTTAAGTAACATAATATATTTAAATCACAAAGAAACAAGCTCCAAATCTCTCATGTTATTGATTCTCATGAAGATGCAGCTTTAGTGAAAACTGAACATTTAAGGGATCACTTTCCATTGTTGTTCTGCAGTATTTGTTTTGAATTCTATAGAAAAAGAGCAGGTTGTGTAAAACTGGAAAAAACCCTAGCCATCCTCCTACAGTTCACTTCCATAAAATGATGACAAAGTTCAGAGACATAGCCACATATTCGCTGGAAAAGACAGTTGAAACAAGGGGAAAAAGCTAAATTTTATATGGCAACTACCATAATCTGATAATTTACATTAAGCTCAACCCTATTACTTGTAGGGCTCTGGGACAAAAATACAAACAAAGCCTATATATCACAAGTTTAACATTTTAAAGTCATATATAAAGTTAACTAAAAACAGCTAAGTATGTTCTAATCTCCTATCTTGGAAAATATTTCATAACGATACAATGTCTTAAATGCATGTAAAGTCATGGCTTATGTAACTGAAAGTCAGCAAAATATCAAAGACAATCAAATTTAATTGTTACTACACACATCTGGGTTGTTCTGTTGACAGGTCAGTGACTTGTGAATGAGTAGCTGTTAATATTTCAAAATATTCTTCTCTCATCATATGCAACCACTGCAAAGAGCACACTAATATGCGAGTAATCTGGAACATGAAGAGAATAGAGGCTTAGTTCTCCTGAAAAATAATACCTTGCTATGGAGCACACTGCCACCCTCGTGCTGAGAGAAAGGCTTCACCATTTAATTAGTCTTTTGTCTTACCTAAGTGCTTCTGCTGCTCAGATCCTCCCCACACTCCAGAGCAGTACCCATTTCAGACAGCACAACCCACAAGCCTTCATGGCATTCAGATGCAGTCATCTTTTGTTTGAGAACATTGAGCAAGACGTGGAAAAGCATTTCCCTGGGGCCCAAACAGTATTAGTAGTCATGAGAGTAGATGTTTAGCTGCCAATGCTGAGGACTGAATCCTGAGTAAGGGGCATCATGTATCCTTTATCCAATTAGAGAGAGAGAGAGAGAGAGAGAGAGAGAGAGAGAGAGAGAGAGAGAGAGAGAGAGTGTGTGTGTGTGTATACATACATACCAAGGTCCTCCCCAGCGTGAGGCCCCACTCTGTTTCAGACATGGTACTGCTCAGCATTAATTTTCTTAATGTAGTAATGAACCACTGTCTCTAGGTGCCCATCAGTCATTCCACAATGCTCCAGAAGTGAGAGCTTTAATGTCACTCACTCTGCCCTACCAAGCCAAATCCAAGGTTTCAAAGTAGTAATTTAGTATTGGATTTAGTATTGATAACCACCGCTATTCATGGTCACTTCAGACTTTTTTTTTTTTTTTTTTTTGTACCAGGGATTGAACTCAGGGGGCTTACCCACTGAGCCACCTCCCCAGCCCTTTTGGGTATTTTATTTAGAGACAGGGTTTCACAGAGTACTTAGGACCTCGCTAAGTTGCTGAGGCTGGCTTCAAACTTGCAATTCTCCTGACTCAGTCCCCGAAACACTGGGATTATAGGCGTGAACCAAAACACCTGGCTCAAAGACAATTTCAGTCTCCCCATTGCACAGTTTTATGTGACCCGGGCAAGAAAACATCAGAGCTTTGGAAAAACTGGATGAGAGAACCACTGGAATCTTATTTCTTCCAGGGTTACTTTTTCTCTAATTTTTTTAAAATTTTTAATGTAATTGACACATCAACATCATATATATTTATGGGGTGTTGTGTAATGTTTCCTTATCTATATACACTGTGCTATGTCCAAGTCTAGGTAAGCACATCTCTCAATTTAGTCTTTTCTATAGCAAAATCACACCATTTTCATTGGTATTTTGGAACTTTTTTGAACATTAACACACCAAGGCAGACACTGTGCTGGACTCTGGGGATGCAGAGCCTAGACCTCTCCATTAAAGATCTCAGTATTACACAGTCATGGACTTCCCATCAGCATTTCTTGGGCCCTCATGAGAGGAAATGGTCCTATAATTCTTTCCAACACTTTCTCTTTTACCTTCGCCATTTTCCAGTAAAAGGCACTTGGCTACAGAATAAAAGGATGATGCTAGGTACAGAGTCCTGATTTCTCTGTAATTGAGAACATATGTATTATTATGCATTGCACATACTAAGGTCAAAGAACCAGCCATCATTGCCCAGGACTTGTTGAAGGGTAACATAGCAATAGAATCAGCATCCACCACACCCCTCCATAGCCACCTGGTTAACAAAAATAGACCCAAGAGGGACAAGAGGAAGCTGAGTATCCAAGAATTTCTCAAGATTGGCTATTCTCCCCTCTTCCAACACTGTGAAGGGAGAGGGGCTCCCAAAAAAGGGGAAGATGACATTGTGTGCTTCTTCTGGACATGAGTTCAGTCATTGACCTTGGTAGCCAAGTCCCTAGGCCCCTGGATTTAGGCAAACAGCACTGGGTAGAGATGATGTATGTATAAAGGTAAAGGCGAGGAAGTTTCCAGTTCCTGTGATGTCTGCAAATTAGAGCTGAACATGCCAGTAGACCACAAAGATGAGAACAACAGACGTTAGAAGACACTGTATCTGTCTTGCAGGCACAGTCATGGGGTAAGGGAAAGCAATAGGACAACTCCAGCTAAGGATCAGCTATAAGCTGGAGATGAGTTTTGCATTTGGAGTGCAGCCAGCCATCTTCAAGGAGCACACAGACCAAGTCATAAACTACAGTCAATCAAGAAGGACCACATGAGGGGCTGGGGCTGTGGCTCAGTGGTACAGCCCTTGCCTTGCACGTGTGAGGCACTGGGTTCGATCCTCATTGCCACATAAAAAAATAAATAAAATTAACGGTATTGTGTCCATCTACAACTAAAAAAAAAAAATTATTTTTTTTTAAAGGGTCACACGATCCCACTGTGGGCCAGATAAGGCAACATTCTCATCCCATCCCCCTTCCTCGCTACCCCAACAAAAGGGTAGATATTCCCAAGGCGGTGCAGAGGAAAGTATGTGACCTGGGCCCCTCCACTAGCTACCAGGGCCTCAAGTTCATCCTTGGCTGGGGGTAGGAAGAAGGGAAAGAAGTTGAGAAGAAGATGGATAAGCCGAAGAAATATCATTAAACAGGTTGAACTTTTAAAGTTAATAACTTTAAAACTAAATGGGATTCAGTAAGATAGTGCACTAGAGCAAATTGACTGCAATTAAAAAAAAAAGTATTTCACATACAATACGGATAGGGTTCATGAAATATTATTCCAGAATATGGCACCTTGGCTTGCTGAGCATTTAAGCTGAAGGACTAAGAAAACTGCAGAAGCAGGAAGTCCTCTCTGACCTTCTCTCTTAAAGAGCCTCGCATTGTAGGTGTCCTGCCCTGTCCCCACAGGAAAGAACCATTGCACAAAGAGGGCATGAAGAATCTGATCAAGCAAACCTTGCACTACAATGCCATGAGGTCATATCCCTCTTCTGTCCAATCCTACTTGTAGTCAACTATTCATTCTACACCGAAGCATTAAAATAGTTTTCCCTATAAGTCTTAATTTCTGAACATTCCTGTGTCATGTAAAACATTGGTTTAATAGTTCAGCTTCTCTCTTGTGACTCTGTCTTTGGTTACAGGGGTATCAGCTATGGGCCTTGCAATGATACTGTTTCCCCTCCCCCTCACTTGTGATACCAAAGTACTTAGACAACAGGATACCAGGAATTTCTCAAACATATTCAAAAAGCTGCAGTTGGTTAAAAGAACAGAAGTGATAAAACATCACTGTACTACAAAGAAATCTGCAGCGTGCCTAGGAAGGGTCCTGTGAAAGCTAGAATAGGAGTGCTGTGCACTAGCTGTGATTTCCCAGTTGTGTAGAGTTCTATCAGAGATGCTTCTTGTCCTGATAGGCAAAGACACTTACATTTGGCACAAAATCTGGCTGACATGTTTGTACAGTGTCCACATTTACAGCTGGCATCTCTTTCCCCAAAACTCTGAGAAAGTAGAAAATTGCACCCTGCATTTCTTTCTTTGTACCACCTTCTTGCTTCTCATCTTTGTGGTGCCCCATTTATAATGATTGCCTTTGGAAAGGAGATCAGAAATGGCTTCAGAAAAGGTCTGTTCTTCCAAATGACATGGGTAAGATGGGTTTTCCCTTTTTTTTTTTTTTTTTTTTTAATAAATCTGTTTCTCTTCTGATCTCCTCACTTTGCAGCTGGAGTCTTTCAACCTCCTTGGGATGAAAGAAGTACAGTAGCATATTGATTTTTTTTTCCTTCCCCCTGTAAATTCATGACAAATGGGAACAAAAGCTTATCTGAAAGTTTAGATGTCCAATTAAAATTTTGCTCTCAAGTGAAAATTCCTTTAAAAGAAAAAAAAAAAAAAAAGACTTCAACTTCCATGCAGGCCTATCTTCATCTCAGAACCAGTCTCAAACTGATCTTAAACATAACTTGGGTGGGTGGTAGGTAGACAGAGGCGGAGACAGAGTATAAATGTTAGAAGCATCCATCACTCCACATGTTTTCTTCCTCTGGGACAAGGTATCTAGCCTATAGGATGCTATGTATTCAGCCACAATTTGGACCCAGACCCTGAGTGTATCTGGCCATAGTGAGACAGACAGGGCTCAGAACAGAAGGACACTTTATTCCAGGCAAAGCATAAATGCAAGCACAGAGGCAGGAAACCAGAGGGCAAGGGCAATGCCTGGACAGACAATGAGCGAATCCTCTTGGAACACTGATGCACAGTTTCAGGGATTGACACGCGGTTTGTATGACAAATCAAAAATAAGTTTAGAGAATGCACTGGGGCCAGCCTCACCTGGATCCATTTCAAAAAAGTCCTAGTATCTTTGCTCTATTTTCCCCTCTTATTCTTTTTCCATTTATTAGCATTCCCTGCTTCAACTGTGCCTGGTAAAGTTTTCTCTACTTCTTTTTTCTGTCCCTTCTCCAAAAAGTCACTTGAAACTACTACTAGAAAGGTAGGACAGTTAGTAATAAAAATACTGATTATGTGCAATTTGTAGTGAAATATTGGGAAGATGATTATAATTCTGCACCCATAAGAGAAATTTAAATGCTTGAATACATGTAAATATACAGGCTTCTGTAGACACAAAGCATATTTGTGCATACATACAGATGTGTCCATATATACACATGCATACATTGTACATAGGCATACATGTGAACATACACATATGTACAAACATAACTCAAAGTGAAAAAAGTATTCTCTCCTTTGAAAACAAAGCTGATTCTAAAAGCGACAACCCATCTTTTGTCACTGCATGGTTGTTAATGCCATAGCAATCTCCAGTCGTGCTTTGTTATAATAGTGACAATACTGTATTGATAATCTACCTCTACTTTATTATTTCTTAAAGAAACACAGATCAACTATAAGTTATAGATATAGATGCAAAAATCTCTGTAATCCCAAATTCCTAACTTCCTAATGTGTTTGACTCAGGGAGTGGCAAAGCACTACCACATTCCAAGCTTCCCATCTTTCTTCCTGCCCTCATCTGGCCTCTCCAGGTACCATGCATTTGCTTTGATGCACATTCTCACATTATATTTGGAAAGAGACTTACCGATGTATCAGTGGAGTGCAGAGACCCAGACAACTAATGGGGAGCTATCTGTGCAGAGGTACCAAACAACATGTCCTAATGAATAATCATTGCTTGGACATATTTGAGAGAAGGGTAGGTGGCTGCCCATACAGGCAAAGTTTAGGTAGAGAACTATTGCCTTGCTGGATTTTGAGAAATAAAGTAGGTTTATTCCCACCTGGGGTGGGGGGAATGAACATAAGTATAGCAAACACGTTATCACGTGCACACTATAATAAACCTAGAGAAGTGGTCCTTTGGGAGACTCAGTCCAGTCTTCCCTCTTACATCTGTATTCAACATGGCTTTTCACTTGCTAATATTAAAAATCCCATACAAACTGGTTTAAACTAACAAAGTAAATACACTGGCTTACGTAACCACCTAACTGAAAGGGTAGGGCAATATCCAGACCTTCAGTCAACACTACTGTATGAAATCAATCTCAATTTCAACCTCAATCAATCCCCCATCCTTTCTGCCTTTCTCTTTTCCTTGGTTCTGCTTTACTGTGGGATTCATTCTCAGGGAGCTCTCTCCATGTGATGGCAAAGATGACTGCATTTATATTCTATACCTTTTGCCCAGTAAGTCCAACAGAACTCCTGAAGATTCTTCCTACAGGCCTGACCTTTATCATGTGACTAGACCAACACCATCCCTCAGTCAGGAGCCAGGCCCACTCATGCTGGCTGGGTCTGGTTCACATGCCCTTTTATGAAACCAAGGTGAGGATCAGCCGTCAAGAGCTGTAGGGATCTGGGATTTTACTCTATCACACGTTAACAGGTGAGGCAGCCACAGCTTCACACACACTGCTAGACTTCTGGTTAGAGACACAGTGCTATATTACTCATGGCAGAGCAGGCGGCAGGTGCTTCAATATGCACATAGGGTCCCCTTGTTATCTAAGTTCCTTAAAGAAAATGCAGGTATTTTCTTCAAATCAAATGAGACTGATTTCATACAGTAGTGTTGATTGAAAGCCCAGGTAGATATTGCACATGTGGTAGGACAGAATGGAAACTTTAGCAGTTGAAGAGCTGACGGGGTGGTTTTGCATGCTGACACACAGCAGCTCTGCTCACTGGCATTTAACCATAGAGGCTTGCAGCACCCGAGAGGTACCTGAAAGCTGACCACAGTAACAGAAGTAGGAAACAAGGCAACAGGGACAGAGCACTCCCCCTTTAGGCTTAATGCAGAATTCCCTGCATAGCATGTAAGCTATGAGTCCCTAGGTTGTTGACAAGCTTGTACCCATTTAAGAAATATAGAATGCACCCTCCAACAGAATTGCTCCAACTCCCTTGCCTTAATATACCCAAATTTCACTTATGTGAAAAAGTAAAAGCCCTGTTGCGCTCAGGGCTCTGACTTTAGGAATTATCCCTCTGAACTGGGTAGTGCCTCTAATGAAGTACCACTTCCAGATCTGGGTGTCCTCACCCACATTTCCCATTACACACACACAGTTGATGCACTCATCAGAGGGCCCCGAGTTTAGAAAATATTAATCTTAGAAGAAGGGTTGCTAACCAACCTGCCCACCCTTCACCCTGGATAAGGCTATTATCTTTAGTAAACCTACCCACTGCTGTGAGGGAGATTCTCTAGCTACAATCTCAGGCTGTTTGCTCTGCAAATATTCTTCAAAAGATATTACAGAACAAAAGTGGGTACATGATGGGCAGAAACCTGAGACCCACAGGCGTGTTCTTCCAACAGTAAGACCCCAAACCATGAGGAATGACAGTGTGGGGGTTCTCCCCAAGGGGTAAACATGTTCTGATACCAGAAAGGAAACCTTGAGTAGCCCAATAGTAGTAGTAGTACCTGCTGTAATTCAGGCTTCCTTCCTAACTCCAGGTGTTTGGATTCTGACTCTCCAACTCACTTTTACCTGCTGTCCCTGCCACTGTACTAATACCTCAATGAATTGTGTCAAAGCTCAGTTTGAACAGTTTTTTCCACCTGGCAACGTATTTCCCTGAAACACTTCTTTGAAAGTCCCAGAGTGGGACTAGTTATTTTGGGACCACTATCTTTGCATTGGCCAGGAGTGGTGAAGACTGAATTCCTGTCTCAGCTTCCCAGCCACTTATAGATTGACCCTGTAGGGAATAAGAACTTGACAATTTTGCACTTGTATTGCTCTCCTCTACCTCTTCAAGCCACACACATTAAAGGAAAACTGGGATTCACTGTGTAGGCAGGGAGGTTAGTGCTATGCTAGAATAGATGAGTAAATAGCAGCCTGGGATTCAGAATCTGCTTTGCTGAAACTGCTATGACCCTACCTGTCCATGAACTCTGAGGGATGCTTTGGTTGTCCTTGGACTTAGATTCAAAGAATGAAATCTAGAGAGAGAAGACTGGTCAGAAAGGTACAGAGTCCAAGAAGGGGTAAAATATTCCCAGGGAAATAGGCCATGCCAAAGGACAACCCCAAAAAGGCAGGCCTTTGGAATTCCAAACTAACTGAAAGAATGCTGTTATTCTGAGTCAAAAGTATGTTTCTCAGCACGTTGACCTTATTGTGCATAAAGAACACTATGCATTTCAAAGATAAATAGTTCAGCTCTGAGTCACAGACATGCTTTTGTTAACTTCATAGTCAGACTGTAGGGGAAAAGAGTTTAAAGAGAGACACAATGTTTTAAACTAATCTGACCAAGCAAAGTGGTGTGTGTCTTGGGTGTGGGAGGTATTGATCACACCTGGCAATTCTGAGCTTGTTGGCAAAAATTTCAATACAGACTTTGGATGTGTTCATTGGCAGATAAAGCAGTACACATGGTCCTAGGCAAAAGCTAGGTGGCAAAGCTTTTGCTACAATCCCCAAACAAACTAGAATCTTACCAGGAACATAATCATGTATATTTAGCCTCTGCCTCCTCTTCTCCATTCCTGACACAGTCACCTCTAAAACTCCTAAAATTTTCTGAGTGATCAGGGTGACAGGAGCATGTTTTATTATCACACTAGGTTTCTTAACACAGAGCTTCCCTGACCTTTGGACTATGGAGTGATGACTGTCTTTTTGAATGCTAATGAGAAGACTGGTGGCTAGCATGACTGACAGTTTCAGGATGGGTGCTGGTCCCTGGAAAAGCCAAGGCAAGATTAGAGAGAACTTTCAGCCCCAACTCAACCTCCAGGAAGCAGAGAGGGGCTAGAGATCCCATTGCTGATGGCCTATGATTTAATCAATCTTACTTACATAATGGGCCTCCCTAAAAATTCTCAATAAAAGATATTGGAGAGCTCTGAGGTCAATGAATCTGTGCACCAGAAAGGGTTGCAAATCCCCAAACTAGGTGGTAACAAAAGCTCCTACCATTGGACCCTTTCAGAGTTCATCCTATGAACCTCTTAGTTTGGTTATACATCTGTACCCTTCACGATAAACCAGTAAACCTAAGGATCTGGGGACCCATTGCTTGTGAATGGATTCTAAAGTGAGAGGCAGTCTTGTGGAACTAAGTCCTTAACCGGTGATGTCTGTGTTAACTCTGGGTGGTTACTTTGAGAATTTACATTGTAGGACACCCAGCTGGGTCCACAGAAAACTGGAGAATTGCAATGTATAGAAAACCACACATTGGTGTCAGAAGTGTTGGAAATAAAGTTTTCCTTTACCAACCATCACTCACTGGCACACTGAACTAATGTGCCAGGCACCACTGAGCACAAAATGGTCAGCAGTGACCAAAACACATGTCGTCACTTCATGAAATTTACAATCCAAGAGGAAATAGTTGTTCATAAAACCAAATCACAAATGAGTATCAAAACAACCTTGTGCTAAAGGAATAAATAGAAATGTAAGCTTTGCTTGGGTGGTTAGGTATAGATTTTCTGAAGAAGTGACAGTATTGCTAAGGAAGAAAGAATAGGCAGGTTCTGCTAAGTGAAAGAGGAAGAAGGCTTCCAAAGGGGGTCAAGGCTTGGTGGAGGCAAGAAAGAGCAGAGGGTATGGCCAGGTCCTGGCTGGGGGCAGGTGAGACAAGAATGGTGGGGAAGGTGTGAGAGGTCAGGTGAGGTTCAGAAGCAGGCAGGGTCAGACCTTATAGCCTCCTGAGCCATAACACACAGGTCTTCATGGGCTATGGTGAGGACATTTAAGAATATGAGGGCAGAGATGTCATCTGACATGCTTCTAGCAGATCATTCTAACTTCTGCATCATGAGCTTGGGGTCTAAGAAAGGAGGTAAGAAGACTATTTAGGGCATGGATCCTCAGGGTAAGGTCTAATAATCAATGACCTCAATATCACCTGATAACTTGTCAGCAAAGCAGTTTGGGGGGACTCCAGTTCAGAACTACTGAATCAGAAACTCTGGGGGAGGACCAGATAATATGTTTTAACAAGCTCTTCTGGTGACTCTGATGCACATAGAAATTTGGAAAACCACCGCTCCAGAAAAGATGCTATAGTGGCTTACAACAGGATGTATACAGAGGTGAGAACCATTCGTCTATGAACAATTCATAAGTATTAGTAAATGCTTCCTACAAATCTGGCAGAGGTGAATGAACAGCACTCCCTATAGCCATGAGAAATGCAGCCAACTCAGCAGGTCTTGCAATACAAAGAACAATATGATTGTCCTCCAGGAACTCAGCTTGCTTGAGGCTTTCCAAACCCTAAAGACTTCAGCACTGCAGGTTCCTTAGAGAAGTGCTGCATCTAAGAGTTAATATTTGAAACAATTATATTCCATTCCATTCAAGAAGTCTTACACTAACGACCTGCTGGGTGCAGAGTAAGAGGCCTATTAGAACTTCAAGAAGGCTTTGTAAGTTACTCCCACCAGGCAGGCCTAGAAAATAATCATGAGCAGGTAAGGAAATTCTAGAAGGTACAGCATAGAACTTGATATAAAAAGGAATTTAAGCAAAGAGTGAGGAAAATTGCAACTTGGTCCTCTATGTTCTTTGGGAATAATGGTCCTCTTTAGGTCCCTCACATCACCCTCCCAAGCATACACGTCTGTATATATGCATGCACACACCAATGGCCACCTCCATCCCCACACATAATTATCTCATTTGATGGACAAGATGATAAAGGAATAACATGAAGCTGAAATAGGAGGTCCATCAATTAATCATCACTCAAGAAGTAAGGACCACCAATCCCACAGAGATAGTTTCTTCTGTTATCTGTACTTTGAGCAAATACTGCTTAAGATTTTTTTGTCTCTGTCCCAAAACATATTAATTATGAGATTTGTAATAAAGGTCCTTAGTGACTTTCAGTCTGACCTCTGTTAACAGGAGAGTTACAATGAGGTCAGGGGACTTGCCTAGGCCTCATCACTCACAGCAGGCCCAACCCCAGAGCCTGCCTATCTCTTCCCACTTCTCTTTCCCACACCCATTCTAAAGTGTCACTATGCTGGGCAGCTACCATAAAAAAAAAAAAAAAAAAAGTTGAAATGAACGTAACTGAATGACTGAAGCAGCAGAGCATCAAGGATTCCAGCTTAATCAAGAGGCAGTATGTTCATGTAACTCCATTCCCTGAACATTCTGGCTAAGACTCAACTCTGTTCTCAGCAGCCACACTACTCTCGGCGTAAGATGTGCTTGCATGCCGTGAAGATAGTCATTAGAGGGATTAGACTCTAATTCCAAGAGCAGCAGAGTGACAGAGGGACCAGAAGAGGCCTCTTCCTTGGCAACATCAATTAGGGAATCAAAATTGCCTGAGTGAAGCACACATCTTACTTCTAATGGAAGAGTTAGGAGGAAGAAATACTAAAAACAAAAAATATGACAAACATCAGAAAGCAGCAGCTCCAATAACATCTTTATATAAAAACAAACCCCAAACCTTAACAACTTTATCAGTCAATGTTCTTCCTTTCTTCGCCTTTATTTCTCCGCCTCAAAGTATGTAAGCATAGAACACACCAGGGACTTTGATGGGGACAAATGATTTCTATGATTTGGTTTCTCAAAGTTTATTTGTTCTGGCCATTTTTTTTATTTGTTCTTACCAGATCAATATTTGCCTTCAGTTCCTCCCCCACAATTTAGCAATCTGCAAGAAATGAGTTTCTGCAGGAGTGTGATGCACGGGTGGGGTTTGGGTTTGGGCACCCACAGCAGACCAGGGTTTGGAAAAACTTTTCTCCTGAGAAGCACTTATGTGCCAGGACATCTGCTGAGTTGAAGATCAAATATGTACTCGGTAGGGAGGGAGGAAATGCAATCAGTTTTTAATGGAGAAAGCTAAGACGTGAATCAAGAATAAACATTTATGCTTTCTATTCAATCCTGAAACAGTTTAGGACTGAAACTGCCTTCCATGAAGACCTGGCACTCCCCAGCACTTATCAATGTAGAGCCAGGTACTGCTGGGGACCCAGGTGGGACAGGCTGGGCCCTTGTCTGGGCTGGGGGAAATTCACTACAGGGGAATCTCTTCAGCAGACCTGTTTCTAGTGCTTGTTTTGCCTCAAGAGGCAGAAACCCAATGAGAGAGAAATTAAAGACAGAGATGCAGAGCTAGAGAGGAAAAAAAGATACTGCAAAGAATAAAGGCAAAGATAAATACCCAGAGAGTATAAAACACAGTCACACAGAGTGGCTGCCTCCTTTATGCCATCATCTTCTTTCTTTTCTGTCTTTAGAAAATGAGAAATCCATCTGTGTCCTTAAAACAAAGTCCCTCACAACCAAAGGCACAACTGGAGAAAATGAGCCCTTGTCCTGATAATTTGGGACTCTGCTTTTTTTTTTTTTTTTTTTTAAACCACCAACTAACATGATCATACTAATCTATACTATAAATTAAATGGTCATGGTTCAACCATAATATTAAACTCACAAAGCGAGCAAATACCATCAGAATGATCTCCTGCTGAAATCTACTAACCCCGCTCCATCACTAAGGATACAGGTCAAGTTCTCTAAAGTAGTTGGCTAAGCCCTCAAAAACCTGAACTCTGATGACCTTTCCAGCCTCTGTTCTCACCTCACCTACCTCAAAGCCATGCCCAGTAAGAACCATCAACATCTGTTAGTCAAGCTCACAAGGGTCCCATCTCCCTCCCAAGTCTCTCCATGAACACCTCTACTCCCTGCCCTACCTTTGCCCGAAGTCACCAACCCAACCCCTGGTGCTGAGCATTTATAGAAAAGCCTCCTCTAAAACCCCCTTTCTCCAGCTTAGCTGCTTGTCGGACAGTATAGCCAACCCAGTCCCTGTGACTGTGGCCATGTCGTCATTACCTCCTAACCTCTCTCTCCTATGCTAGGAGGGTCCAGAAATGTCAATTGTGTTCACTATGATATGTCCAATCTCAACACTGAGGACAATGATTAAAGACTGCAAATTTAAGGTCATTCAGGCTAACCCATTTTTTATCTTTTCTACAGCAAGAAATTTTCACCAAGAGATACTAAGATTTAAAGAACTGTGTATTTCCAATGTTTCTTATGAAGTTCCATTGGGGGGAAAAATCCAGATGTCAAAAAAATGGCTTGGCTTCATGGCTGAATGTGGGATTTTAAAAAAATACATTTCAGTGTGGTTTGCCTAGCCATGGGTGATGGACACAGGGATGCTACCTCAGTTTTCAACTAACCCACTGCACAGAAAATAAGACTGGGTCAGAGATTGAGTTACATGGGAAACAGGCTCTGAGATTCATGTGCCAGAGGTTTATGGATGTGCTCTTGAGATCAACCCTGGAGGAAGCAGGATTAGATAGGGAGAAGCCGAAATGTATTGAAGTCTCAACAAAGGCCTCTGGAGCGTTCTGGAATGTGGAAGTCCTTCAGAGATGTCCTGAGTTATAGCAAAGAGCTTGGCATTTGTGCTCTAGAGAAGTCATTGAGCACTGTCTACCATTTCAGTATGGGGAGGGATCATGACGTTGGGCAAAGGGATTCCTAAAGGCAGTGCACAATTAGGGACAAGATAGAGAGGGGGGAAATCGAAGTGGCCTGCTGTGGCTGTAGCTGAGAAAATGAATACCTGGGCCCTGAATCAAGCTTCTGGACTGTACACCCAGCACCCACCACACAAGCTGTGGAACAGAGGGAAGGAGGGGCTCTCAGCTCTTCCACAAGTCCATGGTACTTACCAGTTATAACTTTGCTTCAAAAATCATTAATACAATGGGACAGATTTCCTCCCTTACATTTGTACAGGGGAAAATCTAAACTAGAAAACATTTTCAAATGAAAAAGCCCCCCAGGTCTCCCAAGAGACTGACTGTGGCAACAGGTATGCAGCTTTGGCCAGGTGAGGAGAGGGATTGCAACAAGACAGGAGACTTAAGGCAAATTAATGAAGAATAAAGAATAGTTATACGTTATTCATTCCACAGTTTCCACAGGCTTCCCAAGAGAAGGGCACTGAATCTGAATGAGTCTGGATGAATCACTCAATTCTGGGCCTTTGAAGGAAATTTTCCTGAGGACCTATGATGGAATATAGAGAAACTCCAGGCAGATTTGCTTAACTGAAGTCAATAAAAGTTTATGCAAAATTGGGCCACTCAAAACTTTTATTCTGAAACAGTGAAGGTTTTGGTTCTAGAATATGCCAGGTCAGTCTTTTAAAGGGAAATTAATTAAGATGTTCTAGGGTTTGGGAATTAAGGATATACAGAAAATGGCAGAAAAGAAGGGTCTTAGAGGAAACCTTGGGTGAGATGAGAGAAGCTAAACTGGACCCTGAGTATTGCATTCTGGCTCTGTCTGCGCCAAGGAAGAAAGCTCAGAGGCGTCTAAGGAGGGTCTGTCAGAAGCCGGTCCCAGGAAAGCAGAAATCAATAATTCTGAGTCATAAAATCAGAAAGGCACTGAACATTTGGATGGCAAAGCAGACCCAGAAAGAAAGAACAATCTCTGCAAAATAATAATAATGATAAAATAAAAACACATACATAAAAATACTTGCTGTAACCAATGGGAGAGAGATCCTGGGATTTTTCTTGCTACTCCCTAAAAATTTACAAACTCTCACTGAGAGAGTCCTCAACAATGGTAATCTTTTCAGTTATTTTAGTGAACCTAAAATTATAAAAGCTTTACTAGACTCATTTAGGATATGTCAAGTCCACCCTTATTTTCAAAATGGTGTGCTTGACTGTGAATCCTTTCACTTGGAGGGAGTTTAATACCTAATTTCTGTGGCTGGGTAGAAGCTATTGTATGCACAGGTTTTAGTAATGGACATGTATGCTATTCACCTGCAGCTTACCAATCTCCCTCATGTGCATAGTTACGCATCAACTTGAGGAACTTGACCATGTGTGTAAACTACTGAGACAGGAAAGACAGCGATCCGAGCTCTGCATTTATTTTCCTTGAGACCTCCCAACTTCCCCTCACCACAAGAGGACAAGTTTTTGTACCCTTTGAATAACGCAGGATCAAGCAGTATCAAAGTCCTGTACATCTGGCAAGGATTTAAGAGATTCAAATGAGATTCTGTAAATAAAAGGAGATTATAAACTGGAAGATGCCATACAAACACAAGGAATTATTATAATGTGCAGATAGTATAGGATTCTATTATGGGAAGAACAGAAAATACACACTAAAGCTGGTGAGAAAAATAGCTTAGATATAAGTTCATTTACATTTGGCCATTTTTCACCCTTGTAATAAAAACTACTACAACATGAAACATAATAAATGAATTTGTTCATGGTTACTGTAGAAGTGCTTTTTATTCTCCAGATAGCATCATAAAATAGCTATATCTGGTAGGATAAAAGAGTCAATGTTTACCAACTGTACTTAATGTGGGCTGGTACTAGTCTAAGGGTTTTCTGTATATTAACTCATTTAATCCACATTATAACCCAATGAGGTAAATTCCCTTTACAGATGAGAAATCTGAGGGTCAGAGAGGTTAAGCAATTTGCCCAAGATCACATACGTAGGAAGTGGCAGTGCCAAGAATTATACCAAGCAGTCTCGCTACTAAGCCAGCACGTGATAGACTAGAACAAGGGAGAACAGAAACACTAACCTTGAAAAGTTATAACCTGTGGGAAGTGAGTAGGGAAAAGAAAGTCAGGCAGAGGAAATAATTTTTAAGTGTTATTGTGCTTAATTTTTTTTTCTACCTTCTTCCAAGTGTAGAAGAACAAATTCCTAGCCTACCAATGGTCCAATAACCAGAAATCTATTTCTCGGAAAAGGGACAAATTTGTCCTTGGTGGTTCTACTACCTGACTGCAGACCCACCTACCCCCATTCCCTGTCACTTATTACTAGCCATTCAATTTGAGGAGGGTAAATGAGCAGTTTCATCTCCTATCTCAATTGCTATAGCAACTACTTTTTTCTTAAAAGAAATTATAGCTTGGACCATCTCTTGTCTTTCACCTTTCTGAAGAAGGGAGATGGAAGGAACACAAGAGCCAGGTCATTAGACTGGGGCCTGTGAACTCATGAGCTCTTCTCTAATAGATCAGAGCATGATACTAGGTCATTCAGAGTAGACAGGGGAGGCCAAATACCTGTTGAGCTTTTGTGGCCACAGGAAAGAATAGTCCTTTTGACCTTTTGGCTCCTGCAAGAATTTTGCAGGTCCAAACATGATCACCTTCTTTGTGTCAGGCACTATGTCAGACTCTCAGGACCAAGAATGAGTATGACCCAGTCTCTGCCCTACAGAGTTCAAAGCACAGCAAAGCAATGCAGGTATGTAAGCAGCCACCTATGTAAGTGTTAAGCAATGGAAAGAGAAGGTAATGGGAATACAGAGGAGAGAGAACAGAGAGGGATGCACATTCACATGGCATTTGAGTAGGGGAGAGAGGAATGATCCCAAGATTTCCGGCTCTTGAGCCAGTTCACACTATATAAAGAGTGGTTCTAAGAGGCTATACCTGAGTTCATTCGTTCAAGTCTCAAACTACTGTCGGCACCATCTATTGGCCACAGTAGGAAGTGACATATTTTGGGCTGGCATTGGGTTAGCTGTAACTTTAGCTGAATGAAATTTGAAAATTATGAAGTAGAGGATCATCTGTATATGATGACATCCTTAACCTGTTGAAGGATGGGGATTAAGAATACGTAAACTCTGGGGTCAGCATACCTGGGAGCATGAATCAACAGTACCTGACCTGGGTCAATTCTCTCGTCCAAGACTCAGATTTTATTCCAATGTGAAATGAAAATAGTAATTATGTAACTGAACTTCTCAAACATGTGCTTATCCTATATGCTTCATGAAATCTCAAGCTGGTGCTGGGAATATAAACTGATAACAATTGAGAAATTATCAAGTGTAGTGGGTAGTAGCCACCTAGTAATCTCACTTTTAGGACTACATTCAAAAATGTCTATGTAGGGTACTAAATGATTTATTTGAAAATTTCATCATAGTCTCATTTGTAATTTAAAAAACTGAAAACCCAACTTTCCACAACAGAAAAAGGGATAAATTGTGTTCACACAATGGAATGCTGTACAGTGATAAGAATGTGCAATCAACAGCTATGCACAAAAAGATGGGTGTGCCTAAATATAATACTGAGGAAAGAAGTCAGACACCAATAGTACAAACTGTGTGACTCTATTTAAATAACGCACAGAAACAGGCAAAACCCATACACATTGTGACAAGCTAGAACACCGATCACCATTAGATGAGGATTAGTAACCGCAAGGGAAGTTTCCTAAAATGTTGGTGATGTTCTTTTTTGATTTGAGTTCCATTTATCTGAATGTACTTACTTTGTAAATTTTTGTTAATTTTTTTTAAACTTTAAAAAATTCTGTTATCTTGTTTTTAAAGCCCCCAGCAGAGAATGTGGCCGATAAGGAATGTTTGGTATACATTAGGTATGAAAGCATCATGCAAATGAAGAGAACAAAGAGTCAAATAGAGAAGTCACCTGGAAGGAGAGCTGGGGGGTGTAAATTCCGCTGTTACATTTAGTCATTCAAGTCAGGCATAAGTAGGAGATTGCTAAGCAGAGCATCTGAGTATAGAGCCTGAGAACATACTGTACACAGGATGGCAGAGAAGGGGTCATTTGAGGAAGGTGTGTCAGGAGGTGGGAAATGAAAGAGGATCACAGTTCAAACTCAAGGGAAAGTTTCCCACCAAGCGTGGTGTCAGGAATTTTAACGCTACAAAAGATTGGGACAGATTAAGACCACGATCTCACAGATTTATCTGTGACACCCGACCAGGGAGTTTTAGAAGACTTTAGAATGGAACTAAGAGAATAAAGACAGTGAGGTATGACCCACTAGGTAATGAAAAGATGGAGAGATGCATGATGTTATTTTAAGATGAAACAGATTACAGAGATGTCTTTGGAAAAGCATTTAAGACATGAATATTTTTGTTAATAATCTGAAAGATACGTGAACAAGAAGCAAAAGAGGATCCAGGAAAGACGAGGCAACTAAGAGAACAAGGTCCTTGAGAAGGCATGAGAACAATGATCCGGTTCCCACTTGAAGCAGTCAGCCTTGGAGAGGGAGGGTGAACCTCTTCCTCTAAGACTGGCAAGAAAAATGAGGCTGGGTACTAATGTAATCTACTGCCACTGCTGATTTTATGATGACAATGACGATGATGACAATAATAGCTAATGCTCATAATCCTATGTCCTTTACACTGAACATCTCAATCATAGTAGAGATACAGGTAGCATATGCCATTGCTGTTTTTCATTCTTCAGATGAAGAAAATGTGGAAAGCTTTGTTAAATAACTCGCCCAAATATGTAAATGTCAGAATTTCACTGATCTTCCCCAAAACTCTCCCCCAAATACTTCAGACTTCATGTCCCGCTGGGTAGCAGTTTGCTTAGGTAACCATCCAATACACAAACCTGGGTGCAGGAAATGAAGAACACTCTGGTCAATTGCTGAAGTAACATGGAAGCTTGTGTAAATCACTTGTCATCTCTGATCCTCCTCTTATTTGTGGTATGAAAGACTCGGATTGGATGAATCTTAGACGATTTCGACCTCTACCTGTCTTTGATCACTTTGAAAGACAACCTTTAACCAGAAAGGACTGAGAAGAGAATAATATCCAGCCATAAAATCATTCACCAGCTTTTAAAGTGAAGAATGTGGCTCATTTGATCCATGGGTCAGTAAAGAGCAACACTGTAAATATTGTAGACCTTTGAGGCCATCCAGTGTCCTCCACAACTACTCCTTTTTTTTTTTTTTTATTGTTCACAGTTTTTTTTTTTTATTATTGTAAACAAATGGGATACATGTTGTTTCTCTGTTTGTACATGGCATAAAGGTATACCATTTGTGTAATCATAAATTTCCACAACTACTCAATTCTGCTACGGTAGTGAAGGCAATCATAGGCATACATACATAAACATGGTTGTGTTTCAATAAAACTTTATTTATAAAAACAGACCACAGGACAGATTTGGTCCATGGGCTGCAATTTGCTAAATTCTACAACTTAGAAGTTATGGCCTTTAGTACCACTTCTTATAACTCAGAGTATGATCTTGAATCATTCAGTTCAACTATCTCAAAGCAATGAGCTAGAGACCAAAAACACAAGGGCATTTACGTGGCTGTGATACCAGGAGGCAGAGTCAATAAAAGTGATAGTAAAACAAGGAAAATAGGTTTAAGGATGATACAGAAGAGCTAGAACAGCTGTTCTTTCTTTCCAGTGACTATTAAATAAGAAAAAATGAGATTCAACTGCACCAGGAATTAAAGTGGGGAGTGCACAGGCTGCCTGTGAAAGACCATATTACCCTCTCACATAAAGTAAGGGGTTGAGCTTTATGGGTATCTTGAATGGAACAGATTACTACGTGTTAATAACCACCACAAACATGTCTTAATAGAAACTGATGGAAATTGTCCCAGCACACCATCCTGGACACACTGGTCACATCTCAAGTTCCTACTGGGCCCTCTCTGACATTTGCCATTTACATTTGAGATGCTATGCGATTCTGAGAACACTCACTCCATCCTCACCTCCAGGGGTGAGCATGTGACCTAACATAAGCCAACCAAGTGGACCAGCCAGAATAAATCTCAGGACCTCTCAAGGACTGAAGAAACAGGGTGCATTCACCCCACCTGGACAGGAGGCCTGGAACTTCTGAAGACCTTGGCTACTGGAAGGATGCTGGAACACCAGGGAAAGCACAGACAAGAGAACCATGAGCACTAAAGTCAGACAACTAGTGACTCTGGATCAGATACTGCCTGAAGCCTTCTCTACCTTTGCTCTTCTAAAGTTGTGTGGGCCGATACAACCCCTTTGTTGACGTTTCCCTGTTTGAGTCGATTTTGTTGCTCTTTTCAAAGATTACATCCTAATGGATGTATATTCTTCCCATTTGTAAGTATAGCAAGCCTTGGGCAAGGAGATTAAGCTCATATTTAAAATGGTCCTCATATTGTTATACTTCTAAAAGATTTCCTGAAACTTTACTCTTAAGTTATTTTGAAAGCACAATAGTCAAATGGCTTACTTTACCATCTCCATGGTTCCAACCTGTCATAATTCATTTCTTCCACAGCTTCCAAAGGCAAATAAAGAGTAGCTTAAAGTCCTCTGCCCTCTTAAATCTGACCAGGTATAAATGATCATAATTCAAAGTACTGCCCTCATGAGAAATTTCCCTCTTGCAAATCAGTTCTGTCTTTAGGTCTCTAAACTCCTACCTCAGATGACTTCGGAGACAGTTGCAGAAATGAAGCCATGAACATACTATTTCCATTCCCCAGAAAATCCCATCCAAGGGCAAGGAACAAGGCGCTAGAAATCTTTATGTATTAGGATGCCAGAAAAGAGGTTTCTGATTGATTCAGAAAAGAGGGGAAAGGACTAAAAAATGTTAACTCACATTTCACTCATTCTCTCCACCCTATTTTTGGTTATCTTCAGAAATTAAGTAGCAATTTTTAGTGTTCAGCATATTAAATACTTTACATGAACATAAAACAAAAACAGGACAATCTATTGGCCATTGTAACATTCTCTCTTGCTAGCCAGGAGCAAAACAAAGATAATGTATTAACCAGCCTCTCGGATCCATTCATCTTCTCAAGATAGACTAGATTCTTAGCCTGGAAAGATGCATGGTGGTGAACATCCATCTTTTAAATGTCATTGAAACAAGGCTAGCACTTCAAACACAAAGTCTTCTTTCCCTTCCCTATTACTAAGTAAAACTTTTCTAATGGCATGCCCTCCTGCAAACTCAAATATAGATAGAACAGGGCAACTGCAAAAATATGCATTTCTCTACGTGCCTAGAATCTGAAGAGAACCAAGTAGGCCAAATGGAAAGCAAACATAAAGGCCAATGAAAAGCAGACACAGGGACCTTAAAGGCACAGTAGGAATCTTGCTCATGTTTCTGATGAACTTTCTTGGGGTTCCATGCCTGTGAGGGAACTCCAAAACATTGGAAACAGAAGACTGTCTCAAAGCAGGCAACACAGTCTCAGAAACAGTCCTACTAGGTCTCAGACTGGCAGCAGTTTCTGCTTCTCTCTATCCTGATCTCTTCATCCCTCTTCCCACCATACTAGCTTCCCCCAGCTCCCATCTCTTTCAGGACTAAGCTCTTCCACAAACAGAACTATCCTCTGTGCCCATGACACTTGAAATCCCATTAGCATTATCCTTGAATTGTTTTTCCTTCCCATGGGAACCTAGGAGAGTAATGTTATAACCATTACCCTAAGCAAGGAAGGTCAGCAATTCACATGCTTGCCTTTGGAAGAAAAAACACACTGCTGGAAATTCCTTTGTATAGGAATTTTACCTACTTGAACTTTATTTCTTCCTAAATATATTAGAGTAGAACATTCACCTTCATATCCCCCTCCCCCAAATCATAAAAGGATCTCATGTGTTGAAGTTACAACTGAATTAGATATGGGTTTAAATTATTCCCAGCAGCCCACTCCTCTGACACCAATAAGAGATTATAAAAAGGTCCAGGACATCCCTTCTCTTTTGCTGAAGAAAAGAGTCACTAACTACCTAGGGATCTTTCTGTGAGACCCCTGTCTGTCCTCATCTATCCCATCTCTAAGGGAGATAACAGATTTCACATCCGTGGATCCTTGGACTTATTGAGGAGTTCCCCCTTCAGGGAAAAGCGTGGAAGAAGTTGGAGGATTACTCACTTTGTGAGCATTGTCTTTGAATACAAGACCACATGGAACCATTCAATATCCTAAACTTTCTATTCACAGTGAACTCGGTAGCAACAAAATAATGATCTGGTTCAGAAAGCAGAGGGACCTTTCTCAGCCTAACACCTCTCTGATTACATATGTCTCTCACTCCAGTCCTGATAATGACCATGTACTTCCCTAAATTCTATGCCAATCAAGCACAGAGAACGAATCCCATTTATCCAGTAAAATCTGTGTTATGTCTATGTTTGGGGAAATTCTTCATAAGGTCAAATTAACTATTAATAGTCATGTTCCCCTACTGTATAACAAAAAGAAT
The DNA here is from genome assembly GCF_902686445.1 of Sciurus carolinensis. Taxonomy (NCBI): domain Eukaryota; kingdom Metazoa; phylum Chordata; class Mammalia; order Rodentia; family Sciuridae; genus Sciurus; species Sciurus carolinensis. The sequence continues at coordinate 39,488,130 of NC_062229.1, forward strand.
ATGCACTGAAACAATAGAAATTGCAGAACCTCCTTGCAACCAGTAGTTAACGAAAATGGTCAAAATGGGGATAATGATGTTAGATTCTATTAGCACTACCTGGTGAAGCATCACTCAACCTTGAAAGTCCAAATAAATTAATGTTGTAACACAGTTAAGCAACTCCAAGCAAACTGTGCTAGTGATATTGTTGATCAGTTTCTACAGCCTTCTGTTGTCATTTTGATAGTTAATTTCCCAAGGACCCACTGATACCAAAGTCATAAATTGAAGGGTGAGGCAAGGTTTGATTTGCAGGCAGGATATGAAGTGGAGCCAAGGTGAATTTTAAACAAGGATGTCAATAGGATTCTTTTGGGGGTTCACTGGCCTAAGTGGGCAGAAGAGATAAATGCAAAAGAATTTTCCCCCACTATGCAAACCACATCAAGGAAATGAACAATTTTTGAAAAGTCAACACTCTAGATGGTGAATCACCTTTGCTGACAATCTGACATATTTAAGTCAGGCCAGCTTCTTGGTCAATATGATTTGACCTAAACTTCAAATATCAAGGAAGTGCAGTGAAGAAGTACAAGTAAATCATCTTTATCCCCAAACCCAGAAAAAAAATGGACAAGCATTTTTAGTTAAAGAGCTGGGAGATTAAACATTCAGTTTTCATATCCAGTGACTTCTCTTCATTTTTCAGTTTTATGAAGTAATGAACTCCTTCACCCCCTTTCTTTCTCTCTCTCTCTCTCTCTCTCTCTCTCTCACACACACACACACACACGCACACACCTACCTATTCAACATTGTATTCAATATTCACAATACTTCAATTCCTTTTCCTCAACACTTTTTTTCAATAGGCACAAAACTTTGCTCAACATTTTCCACATATTTATTCTGAATAAACATTCCATCTACATATCTGCCATTTTAAGTAGTTTTCCATTCCTAAGAACATGGCAACAAGCCCACATGGGATCATTTAGCACACATACTATAGCCTTTCTTCTCCTTATAGGGAGTGAAGAAACTTCACACAGAAACTTAAAGACAATGCAAAATGAAAAATTTTTTTGCCAGTCTATATCTTTGTCCCCACAAATAAACCATGCAGTAAAACTAATTTCTTTACTTGTGCACATGAAAGAAAGTGTAGTCAGGAGTAGACAAGTATAGCCTTTTCCAACGCTTTAAGGGGCCCTTCTCAAGAACACTTGGGGACCCCTCCTCAGAGATTCTGATATAACTGGTTCAGTAGACAGGGCTGAAATTTTGAGACCAATGGGCTTGCATTTTAGTCTCTTCTTCATTGTTATGAGTTATTTCCTCTTGGAAAATTAAATTCTGTGAGACTTATGGTTTGGATGTGAGGTGTCTCCCAAAATCTCAAATGCAAGACCATCAAGAAGGTTTAGAGGAGAAATGATTGGGTTATGAAAGCCTTAACCCAATCTGTGAATTAATTACCTGATAAGATTGAGTGTAACTGAAGGCAGGTGGGGTGTGTCTAAAGAAGGTGGGGTATTGGAGGGTATGGCTTTGGGGTATATATTTTGTATCTGATGAGTGGAATCTACTTCCTGAGCCTCATGTGAGCTACATCCCTCTGACATACTCTTCCACCATGATGTTCAGCCTCACCTCAAACCCCAAGGAATAAAGCCTGCTGTCCATGGATTGAGACCTTTGAAACTGTGAGCCCCCAAATAAATGCTTCCTCCTCACAATTGTTCTGGTCAGATATTATAGTCACAGCAGCAAAAAAGCTGACCAAAACAGAAACTCAGTCTTCTAATCTACACCAATGGAACAGTATTATGAGGAGGATCAGAGATAATACATGCAAAATCCAGTATACTCCCCAGCACACAGTGCACCTCCAAAAATACTAGCTCATTATTAATACTCACTATTCTTCAGGTTTCCTAAGAATTAATCAGGAACCAGAAAAACAAGAGAAGGCCCTGAAGCCCTCAAGGATTCTAATGCATTTGAAATGTCATGCTGTTTAGTAACTATGGCCACAAAAACAGTTGTAGAGTATCTGAAATACTGAAGAGTTAACATACTTTAGAGCTAAGAATTATGTATTCTGGCCCATGTTTTTCTTATTAAATGTCTTTATTGTTTAACACAAATATATTAACTCAGTTATTACATGACAAATATTTTTCAACCACAAAAGGGGAGAACAGAAAGATCTTTAATATTTAACATAGAGCATTACTTGTTTGTAAATGAAGCCTGAAATTAGTGGTCTATTATAAAATGGTGGTGTTTCTTGTCCTCATTTTTCTAAACAGCATATGAAATTACACTGTAATATGAATCTGAGTAGATATAAGCTGGACACATTACCAATATGCTATTACGTTCTCATGGTCTGATGGTTCTTAGTAGCATCTTATCTGTGTGACGTCTCGATACCGAATGCCACCAACATACAATGTGTGACTATAAAATTCAAATACAATCATGAAGAAGAAAAACATGTGCAAATGGGGAATAATAACCTTTTCATTTCAGTACATTGACCTGAATTAGAAACACAGATTTTCCTCTAAAAATTCCCCATCTCTACTTTTAAAAAAATTTTTTTCAGTGAAACTTATGGCCCGGAACATTCCAGATAAGTAAGTGCTCTTCCACTGAGACACATCCCTACCCCATTCCACAGTTCTAATATGAATCACTCCAGTAGAAGAATTCCAAAGAAAAGGGTACAGAGAGGTACACTAAAGTCATCCCAGGTCCTGTCTTTTATAGCATGACATACTCTTGCCTTTCCAAAAAAGATTCCAGACCTATCACTAAAAAGTGAAGAATTCATGAGGATAGGTGTGCTGGTACAGAGAGGATCGGACTCATGGGAGAGGAAGGAAAGGCAGCAAGTGCAATTATTGTCCTTCTCAGTCTTCATGTTCCAGATATTGGAAAGAATAAAAGAGGTATTGGAAAAAGTGCCTGGAGGCACCACCCCAAATGTTTTGAATTACTATTCTGAACCTTCATTAACCATCAAAAATACGCTATGCTGAACACAGTCTTTGGTAGATATCAATCAAAAGCACATTTTCTCACAAATGAACAGGGGAAAAAAAACCTCAACCCTGGCATCTTTGTTCCTCCGGATTCTTTTCTCTGGGAAAATATTGCTTAAATTGCCGTTTGTTCTCATAATGGACCAGTGCCTTTGAGGTCTTTACTGCTTAAAGTGCTCTTAATGTACAGTCAATATACATGTAAAGTTTGCACTGATTACAAGCAGCTCAAAGGATTTCAAAACATCTCCCTAGAAGCTTTTCCTTTCTCCTTAGAATTCCCCCATGAGTTTCTTGGAGGCTGATTTTCAACAGAGCACAACAATCTCCTCTTGGAAATGGATTTCCCACAGAAATGGGCGACATCAAAGGAGAGCTCACTAATGTGAGAGTATCTCTGATTTCATTTAACTACCATGCATAAGAACAAAAACAACCTATTCACAAATATTGGAAATGTTACACCAGTATTACACAGGGCCCTAACCCCTCCTTCCTGTGCTTTCTTGGCCAGTTCTTCTAGTTCCATTTCTTGCATTTGCTGTGGTTATTTCAGACATCCTCAGTCCCCTCACTTGTAATTACTTCTAAATGTGATGGATTCACTGATGTGTAGCTTTCTTGTGCCCTTGTCATCATTTGATAAAGTTAACTCTTAAAAGTATCTTCAATTCCATTCCATATACACTTCTCAGTGTCTTTGGGGATCCTGGTCCTCTGCCCTTATGTATGATTGCCCACAGGAAATGTGCATCAGCCCTGCCCATCTCACCCTGTGTATTCATTCTTAAGACCTTAATTATCATCCACCATGACATAGGCAGCCCCACCAATTCTACTGGGAGGTCAGATGGGTTATGGGAAGAAAAAGCAGAAAAGACAGAAGTTCAAACTAGTCTGTGTTAGGTATTTGTCTGCCTCTCTCTTCCAGAATATTCTTTGCAAGGGTAGAGAATTTTATCCCTTGGGTGGGGGTGGCTATTCTTTAGTACCTAGCATGATGCCTGGCCCCAAATAGGTGCTCTATAAAATAATCAAAGAATGAATCCTTGATAAACGAGATGTCAGGAATGACTGGTCCCATCTCAGTCTTTTAGGTATTTAGGGATAATACAGAATGCATGAAACCAAAAACTATAAGATTAAAATTAAAAGAAATTCCCAATGGATTAATCAAAGTTCCCCAATATACTTCTCCTTGTACAGTACCAACTGATCCTTAAGGTATGTGTATTATGACGACTCAGTTCAAAAAAATCCAATAAAGTACATTTTTGGAATGGTTTTCATCTTCATGATGCATTTCAGAAACTTAACCTGCTACCACAGGATGTCAGTATGTGATGGTAAAAATTCTGCAGACCAGACTATCTTCTCTGGGGAAACCTTAAGAAGGATCCAGGGTCTACAGTTGGTAATGGATCCAGGAGTGGTAGTGAAAGACAGTGAAATTAGTGTCAGAAATGGGAGCAGAGGTCTAGTTTCTAGTCACAAACCAAGTGGTCATGTGCTCTAGAAGGTCCACACCATGATGCCTGTGTTGCCCACTGACACTGATCTCACCATTTTGTCATTTTGTCAAGGATACCTACGAGGTATGAAGAAGCATTATGCCAAATTTTTTAGGAGACAAAACAGAATCAAGGCCCTGCCCTCAAAAACTGAGCTAGTGGGTGATAAGCCGAGATTTCTGGCCTCCTGGGAGCCTATGAGTTTTAGTAGGGTCAGGGAATCTATGACACAATCCTGGACATGGAAACTGACTTTTAAGTTGGCTTTCATTGACCCTTTAAATACTGTGTCTGTGCATGCATGTCTTTTTTACTATGATTATTAACCCATATTGTACAAATTCATGTTTCAACTGTGTCATTTCCATACATGCATAGATTATTCTTTGACCAAATTCACCTTCCTTTTTCCCACCCTCTGTTCTCTTGCTCCATCTCACTCTCCTCCTAACCACCTCCCCATTCTGATCCTTAGTAGTCCCTCTTTTACTCTTTCAAGTTTCAACAAATAAGAGAAAATATGTGATGCTTATCTTTCTGTATCAGGATTATTTTGCTTAACATGATATCTTCTAGTTCTATCCTTGTTCCTGCAAATGAGAGGGCTTTATTCACGTCTATGATTTAATACTACTCCATTGTATAAATACAGCATATTTTCTTTATCCATTCATCTGCTGACAGACAACTACACTTATTCTGTATCTTAGTTACTATGATTAGTACTACAAAAACATAGGTACACAGGTCTCTTGTATGCCAACTTCATATCCTTTAAAAAAAAAAACTAGTAGTGATAGAGTTGAATTGTTTGGTGATTTTATTTTTAGTTTTTTTGGGAAACTCCATATTTTGCATAGTGACTATGCTAACTCACATTCCCATCAATGGTATATAAGCATTCATTTTTTTCTACAACTTCACCAGCATTTGTTATTTTTGTTGTTTTTGATAATAGCCATTCTAACTGGGGTGAAACGGAAATAGTGTGGTTTTGATTTGCATTTCCCTGTGGCTATACATACTAAGCATTTTTTCATGTATTTATCAGCCTCTTGTATTTCCTTTGAGAAGAATCTATTCAGAATACTTCTCCATTTATTGATTGGGTTGAGGTTTTTGTTAAATTGTTCTTTTATTTATTCTGGATAGTAATCCTTTGTCAGATAAATCACTGGCTAATATTTTGTTCCATTATGTAGGTAGTCTCTTTACTCTGTTTACTTTGCTGTTGCAGGAGCTTTTTAATTTGATATAATGTTACTTTTATTTCCTGAGCTATTAAATTCTTTCCATACAATTATTCCCCGAGCCATTACCTTGAAGTTTCCCCTGTGTTGTTTTTCAGTAGTTTCAAACTTCCAGGTCTATGGCCCATTTTCAGTTAATTTTTGTACAGGGTGAGAGATATGGGTCCAGTTTCAATCTTCTACATGTGAGTCTTCACCTTTCTTGTCACCATCTGCTGAGAGATTCTTCTTTCTCTGATGTATGTTTCTGGCACCTTAGTCAAGAATCAGTTGGCTGAAGATGTGTGAATTTCTGGGTCATCTATTCTGTTCCATTGGTCCATGGGTCTATTATTATGCCAATACCATACAGTTTTTGTCACTGTGACTCTGCAGTGTATTTTCAAATCAGGTTTGGTGATACTGCCAGCATTGCTCTGCATGCTCAGCAATGCCTGGCTCTTGAGGCTCTTTTGTGCTTCGATATGAATTTTAGGGTTGAGTTTTCAACATCTATGAAAAATGTCATAGGTATTTTCTTGGCAACTATGCTTGGGGTGGTATGACCATTTTACTAATATCAATTCTCCTAATCCCTGAACACAGGAGGTCTTGGCACCTTCCAGTATCTTTGATTTCTTTCTTTAGTGATTTTCACTATAGACGACTTTCATGTCCTTGATTAGATTTATTCCTAGGTATGTGGGGGAAGGTATTGTGAATGGGGCTAATTTTCTGATTTCTTTCTCAGCCATTTCATTATTGGTGCATGTTATATGCCACAAGGATATTAAAGATACTGCTTTTCAATGACAAGCTGGAATCAATTTAGGTCTTACTGAAATGTTGGGATCTCAAGTAATCAAAAAATAAATTTGCTTAGTATTATATACTCCCAAATTTGTCTACAACCTTATTTTTATTATGCCCAAAGGTGACCCAAAGAATAACCTACAGTTTCACAGTAAAGTTCAACACTCAGTTACCATTCCCGTCAAAATGAGGCTACCCGTTAAGTCAATCAGGTCATATTTAAAGGAAAACACTTATAAGAGCATCCCAAAATGATATGATTAAAAGTGGGAGAATGTTCACTAAGAACCATTCTTTTTATTTTTTAAATTGTTCTAATTAGTTATACATGATAGAATGCATTTTGACCCATTACACATAAATGGAGTGTAACTTCTTATTCTTCTGGTTGTATGGTGTAGAATTATGCCAGTCATGTTATCATAAATGTACATAGGGTATTAATGTCCTATTCATTCTATCTTTCCTACCCCTATCCCCTTCCCCTCCCTTCAATCCCCTGTCTAATCCAAAGTACTTCTATTCATCCCTAACCCCCACTACCCTGCTTATTGTGAATTAGCATCCACATATCAGAGAAAACATTCAACCTTAGGTTCTTTGGGATTGGCTTGTTTCTCTTAGCATGATATTCTCCAGCTCTATCCATTTACCAGCAAATAACATAATTTCATTCTTTAAGGCTAAGTACTATTCCACTGTGTATATATACCACAATTTCTTTATACATTCATCTGTTGAAGGCATCTAGGTTGGTTCCACAGTTTAGTTATTGTGAGTTGAGCTGCTATAAATGCTGATATGGCTGCATCACTGTAGTACGTTGATTTTAAGTATATGCTGAGGAGTGGGATAACTGGGTCAAATTGTGGTCCCATTTCAAGTTTTCTTAGAAATCTCCATACCGCTTTCCAATGTGGTTTCTCTAATTTGTATTCCCACCAGCAACATACAAATGTACCTTTTCCCCCCACATCCTTGCCAACATTTATTGCTTGTATTCCTGATAATTGCTCTTCTGACTAGAGTGAGGTGAAATCTCAGACTAGTTTTGGTTTGCATTTCTCTAATTGCTAGAGATGTTGAACATTTTTTCAAGTATTTGTTGATCAATTTTATTTCTTTTTCTGTGAAGTATTCAGTTCCTTAGCCTATTTATTGATTATTTGTTTTTTGGTGTTGAGTTTCTTTTTTTTTTTTTTGGGCTGTGCTGGGGATTGAACCCAGGGCTTTGTGCTTGCAAGGCAAGCACTCTACCAACTGAGCTATCATCTCCCCAGCCCTGGTGTTGAGTTTTTTTAGTTCTTCATATATCCTAGAGATTAATGCTCTGAGGTACATGTGGTAGGGAGTTTCTCACATTCTGTAGGCTCTCTCTTCACACACTAAGAACCATTCTTAAAATTTTGGGTGAGTTGAAAACAGTGGTTAACAGGTTAAATCTGAACTTGCAGCCTGAGGGCAAAGTCTGAGGCCAGAGTCCCAGAAACAGAGCAACCAGAAGCCAAAATGTATTAGCACCCTGTTGACATTCACATGGAATGCACCATTTATGGGGCAGAAGATCTTTACAGGCCAATCTCATTTGGAATGCCACGCACAATTTAAAGCACTTCATTTTGAACCTGCCGGGAGATGGGAGGTAAGCCGGCAGAGTGATAAAGGATGGCTACAATGCCTAGAGAATAGGTCAATACATATTTATTTTCAAATTGAGAAGAATGTGTACACAGGATCAGGCGTGCAAAGAAAACACCCAAAACAAGAGTGTTTGGGAGATTAGTATACTCATTTAACAACTGACCCACCAGAGAGATGAGTCTCCTGCAAGCGGAGTGCGGGGAGCACCATACCATAGACATGACAAATCCAAGTGCAGAGGAGAGAACACCTTCCTGAAGCAGGGCGCCATGCTGGGCACAAATGGGACAAAGAGACGCTGGAGGTTTTCCTTCGAGATGTATCCAAAACTTGGCCACATAAGAACTGAAGAATTCACAGAGGAAATCTTCAGAGTGATCCTCATCTCTGACTCATTTTAAGGTAAAGAGGAAACAGATACACATATTACTGTTCCAGAAACATTTCTAAATGAATAGTAAAACCTTATGGTTTTGAAGTATTATTTGCCACCTGCCACATCAAAATAGAAGCAACATAATGTTTACATTTAGTTCAAAAACATTGACCATTTCCTACCTAAAAGATACACCAAGAAGTAGTGGTAAGAAAAAAAATTTAAATATACTTGTGTATTAAAGTAGTTAAGTAAAAATGTGGAACAGGAAAAAATGATTCTAATATTAAAACCTGCTTTTCTTCCAAAAAAAAAAAAAAATCACCAAGTGGTATCACAGGATGAGGAACTTTAAGAACTTAACCTTTTTGTTTGACCCATAGCAGAATTAAATTATATCTTCCCCAACCTGATTCTTCCCATGAAATCTATTCTGTTTAGGATGAAGGTCAAGTACCAAGTGAGAATGATTTAGTGCTGCTCTTCAAATCCAATTCCATAATCGTACTCTTGTCTCAAAATACCAGCTGGACATCAAAGATGGAAAGAAAAAAAAAATAGGCACAAAAAACGCAGTCACACTCTCAAGAACATTATAAAGCTGAAATACAACCATTTCGAATTCTATCATCCTCAAGTACAAATAGAATTTTCATTCATCAAATGCTGAGCAAACACAGCCTATTGCTGTTTCTGCTGCTTTCCAGCACCTCACCTTTCACAGGTCCACTGCTATCTCCCTTCTCTAAAAAATTTGAATTGTCTTTAAAAACTGCTGTGCTCACATTAAGTTCTTTCCTTTCCTGCCCATGCCTAATAGTCACTTGACTATAGAGAAAGTAACGTTTCAAAAACCTATGGTATTACTAAAAATACTTCAAAAACAGGAGAACCAAGATAGCACAGTGGATAGGCATAGCGACTGTTTTCTCTATAATACAAACCTCAAAACAGCTCAGAGAACCAAGTTCGAGTCCCCACCTCAAACCCAATCATCATTACCTGCAAGACAGTGCACCATAGGGGTTTAAGGAAGATGACATATTTCAGTATATGCCTTAAAACAAAGTTCAAGCTGGGTCAGTAGAGTGTTCAGTAAACTCAGAAGAGTTTCCCCCAGTTTGTTTTCTAAAACTTTTGGAAGCATTTCACAGATTTTTTAATTTTTTAATTGTACTAATTAGTTATATGTGACAATAGAATGCATTTACGCACCTTGATATATCATACATGGACTATAGTTCCTCAGTTTTCTGATTGTATACGTTGTAGAATCACAACTGTCGTGCAGTCATACATGTACATAAGGTAATATGCCTGTTTCATAGATTTAAATTATTTTTATGAATAAATTAGTGTTTAAAATTGAACTTTCTCATATGAAGGTAGTTAACCAATATGTCTGAATCACATGCCAATCAGGTGCTCTGCTTTTTGCCATGGTCTTAAAGAAAGAGGGGGAAGAGTCATTCGAAGAAAACCACCATCTTCATGGACAACCAAAGTGTCAACAGGCACATAAGATGACAAACTAAAAAGCTTCTGCGCTGCAAAAGAAATACATCAACTGAGTGAAGAGACAACCCACAAAACAGAAGAAAATGTTCTCAAATCATCTTTGATCAAGACTAAATATCCAAAAATACATAAAGGAACTCAAACAACTTGATGGCAAGCAAATGAATGACCCAACCTTAAAAATGAACAAAGGACCTCAATAGGCACTTCTCAAAAGGAGACACACAAATTGCCTCAGGTACATAAAAAAAAGCTCAAGATCACTAAATGTCAGGGAGATACAAATTAAAATTTAAAGCCATGAGGCATAGTCCACTTCTGTTTGACCATTATGAAAATTACTCAAGGTAACAAGTACTGGTCAAGATGTAGAGAAAAGGGAAGCTTGGTGGGAATATAATGTAGGGCAGCCATTATGTCAAACAGTACAGAAGGTCTTCAAAAAATTATAAACTAGCATGTGAGGCCACTCATCTACTACTAGGCTTATATAAAAATCAAATGAAATGAGTACAAAGAGATATCTATACTCCCAAGTTCACTGCAGCTCTGCTTACAATAATCAAGATGTGGAATCAAGCTGTGTCCACCAACAGAGAAATGGATAAGGAAAATGTGGTATATATACCCAAAGGAATACTCTTCTGCCTGAGAAAAGAAAATCCTGTCTTTTGTGACAACATGAACTTGAAGGACATTATGCTGAGTGAAATAAGTCAGACACAGAGACAAATATCACATGGCCTCGCTCTTATGTTCAGTGAAAAAAAAGTCCAACTCAAAAATAAAGAAAAAATAGTGGATTGGAGGCAACAGGTTGGAGAATTGGGTAGATGCTGGTCAAAGAACACTTAAGTTCAATTAGAAGGCAGAAATTGAAGGAAGAGACCTATCATACAACATGGTGACTATGGTTAAAAAAAACATATTCATGAAAATTACCAAGCTTTGAAGTGTTCCCATCACAAAAATTGAAGTACATGAAGTAGCACATACGTTAATTAGCTCAATTAAGCCATTCCATATATTTTAAAACATGCTGTATGTAACATACACAATTTTTTCTGTTGAAAAATGAATACATAAAAGGCAATCTGCAATCTTACTAGAGGAATAGGACATCTTGATGTCAAAAAGTTAAATTACAGGACAAAACAGCAAAATGTAAGTTGTTCATCAGGCAGTTCATAAACTAAATCATGACTTGAGAGATCAAGAACTGTTCTGAACTCTTAGCCACAAAAAGAACAAGACACCACCATGAGCTTGGCAGGCTGAGGTGAGCCTTGAAGTAAGATCAAGTTCTGGCAGCTCTAGAAGAGAAGAAATGGCAGAACCGTTGATGGCAAACTCACATGAGTAGATGCTGGAGGCAGAAAGGTCCATGTAGTATGAGTGAAAAAAGTAGAATGCAATGGTTCAAAGTCATCAAGGTCTGAGTTCACGACTATTTATATACCATGAAGTATACATCTACAAGCCTTGTCTGCCTCATCCAGGGCTTTCCATTCCCATGGCAACTGACGACTTTGCCCAGGTCTCACCCATCATGGCTGACACAGTTGACTGGCTAAAGCAACAGCCATTCCTAACCTCTGTTCAGCTACTGCTTCTCACAAGAAAGGCCAATAAGCTAGTTGCTTGTTTTCCCAGACTCCTTCATAGGCAGAGACACATACATGGCTCCATTCTGGCTAACGAGTCAGGTCAATGTCTCTCCTATGGGCTTCTGAAAAAATAAGACTGAGGAAAGAAGAAACCCCGGTAACTACACTCCTTTCTTCTTTTTGCTTTTAGTATACATGACATCGGGATTCTGGCAGCCACCTTGTAAAGAAGAGATGACCAGCATAAATAAAAAAAGTTTATACAGAGACGAAAGAGTGGGAAAAAAAGTAGAGTGCTGTAAGGTGCTGAATAACATCACTATTTTAGTGACATATTTTAATGCTTCAACTCTAGTTCTGGATATTTTGTTGTAAAAGTAAATATATGTGCTTTTAAATTTGTCCAATACTTAAGATACTTTTAGCCAGTTGTATCCCTAACTGATTTACCTGCCTCCACCTTCCATAATCCCAGCTCCAAAACCGTCAAAGAAGTCACATCCTTTTCAACCACTCTCTCAGGTATAGGGAATTGTTCTAAGGCTGAGGCCCTGACTGAAGTCCTTACCTGGAATTTTACAAACTGAACCTCTGAAGGAAAGTAAACCTCTTGGGTGGCTTAATTCACATAAGATATTAAACTTAGGTTATTAGCAGCTGTGCCCTTTGCACTGAATAGAAAACCACTCCCACTGAGGAAGGCAAGAGTGGACAGGCACAGAAAGACAGGTCAATCAGGCACAGTGAGTCCGAATGGGTTTCAATTCCCCTGTTCCTGGGTCCACCAGTACTTGTGCCTTCTCCACTGTGGTAAGTTAAACATTCTTTGAATTCTAAATAAGGAGTGTGTGTGTGTGTGTGTGTGTGTGTGTGTGTGTGTGTGTGTTGTGTTTTGTCTAGTTTTGAATGAGATCTTAATTTATAATACTCCTCAAAATGAGGTCTACATATATTTCATATTATTTCCTTACAGAAAAACTTCTCTATGATTTTCCACTAGACATTAAGAGCTAATATGAACTTGCCAGAAGGTCAAAGTGTAAGAAAAGGTAGAGCTCATCCTTTCTCCTGAACAAAGTCAGCAAATGCTATCATTATTCTGGGTTCAAATCTCGTCATTATCAGTGAAAGGTTATGTGAGTTTGAGTAAGTTATTTAACCTCTCTGCACCTCAATTTACTTATATATAGAATAGAAATGAAAATTGTAACTAACTTATTTTATTGAGAATAAATAAGTCAACAGAAAACACAGGACAATATAAAGTAGTAGGTATTCAATAAATGTGAGTAAATATTCTTGGGCTTACACCAAGATCCTGTAAGTAATAAGGTATCTGATTCATGAAAAATAGTAAGTGAATTCTTGCTGTGGGTCCAAGAAGGAAATTAATCTTTTAAACATGTACTGTGTATATAGCATTTTTCATAGTGCTTAAAATATTGCTTAATATTAACTTTTAAAATAAACCTATTAAGTAGCTGTAACTGTAACTACTCTAGAGGCAAGAAAACCAAAGGTTAAGAAAAGTTAAATAATGTGTCTACTGTGGCGTAACTAGAATTTGAACCCAAGGTTGTATGAATTATAAGATTCAATTTTTCCCATTATGCCATATAGTCACAAGAATGCATATAATATTTTGGTTCTACACAGTGTAGAATAGAATGATCATAGTGACTCTTATCTAACACAAAAGTTGGGATCTGAGAGCAGATTTTAAAGTAGAATTAAGTATAGACAAAAGTGACCACTGAATCATCTTTTAATGGATCTTTAACTTTTTTTTTTCAGTTTATTATTGTAGTTGAATTTTTAAATTTTTTCATTTTTAAAAATTTTTTAATTATTTTTTTTATTTTTTTACAGATTGCATTTTGATTCACCAGTCCTTAAAAGCACAAAAGTCAAGAATCGATTCTTCAGGTATGAAATTATGGCTTTTGGTGGTGAATGGATGGAACCAGAGAGCATTATGCTAAGTGAAATAAGACAGTATCAAAGTCAAGGGTCGAATGTTCTTTCTCATATGCAGAAAGAGAAAGGAATTTTAAAAGGGAGGGTCTCATGAAAATAGAAGACAATGGAGTAGAGAAAGAGGATCAAGTGTAAGGGAGAAGGGAAGGAAATGGGGAAGTACTGGGAAAACAAAAGCCACCAGACCATGCTGTGTCCATGCACAAATATACTACAATGAATCCTGCTTAATGCATAGTTATAATGCACTAATAGAAAATCAGTAGAGTAGTGCAAACAGATCATGGAGAGGGAAGGGAAGGTCGTGGGGAAAGAGATTGATCCAAATGACCTTATCAGTGAAAGGTTATGTCAGTTTGGGTAAGTTATTTAACCTCTCTGCACCTCAATTTACTTATAGAATACATGTATACATGTATAAATATGACTTAATGAATCCCACTGTAATGCATAATGCACTGATCAAATTTTAAAAATAATTCTTCTAGATTCTTTGTATTTTATCTAAAAAATCACTGAAGGGAGTAGATGGAGCCCCATGGGGCAAAGGAACATACTTTGTAAGCCCTTATCCCAATTGCCACAGGTGAATGTGAGAAAGTGCAAATTGTGGTGTGACTCCAAGGTAGATGCTGTTCTGGAGAACACGGTAACCCTCTCTGGATAGAATGGTTTTCCTTCCCTTCCCACTTCAAGAAGGCAAAACAGCTCAATCAAGACAAGGTAGAAAGAAGAAAGGTACAAATACTCATATATTTCCAAGTCTTCATCAGAGTTCATTATTTGCCTTCTCCTTCAGCTGCCTTTGTATGTCTTAATGTTAGAGAAATACTAAAGATGGAACACGTTTACCACCGCCCTGACTCAACATGCCACAAATTGTATCAATGGAGATTTTGAGGCACAAAAATGACAGAAAAAAAAAATGTGGAACTCAGAAAGCACATGCCATTTTCAAACCAAAAGTTTGTCAGCATTGAGTAACCTCCTTTTTAAGGGGATAATTTGTACAACAAATTCCTGAAGGACTCAGGATGCAAGGACAATACAGACCAATGAAAGACAAGGGCAGAGAACAGTGTAGGAAGAATGGTCAAAAGTTTTTGTAAAAACAAGAACGGGATCCTGTTTAGAGTAAGTTATATTCCACGTATGTATATGTCAACATATACTCTACTCCCACATGTATCTAAAATGAAAAAAATGAAAAAAAAAAAAATTAGGGCCAGATGTGGCCACCACTCACCCATAATCCCAGTGTCTTGGGAGGCTGAGGCAGGACAATTCCAAGTTTGAAGCCAGCAACTTATTAAGAACTTGTCTCAAAAAACAAAAGAAAAATTTTTTAAAGGTAGGGGATGTAGCTCAGTGGTGAACCACTGGGTTGAATCCCCAGAACCAAGAGTGGCAGCAGGTGATGGAGGCATAGATCCCCCCGACCACCTCTCCTTCTCCAGACTCCTATGTAGTCACTCTCCCTGACCACAACCCCAACACACACCTAAAGTCATCTTCATGGGCCAGAATAACAATGGTTCCAGGTCAGCGTATGCTATCGGGCCCACATATGTACATTCATGGAAATGCCCAGGCAGTCCTTGTACCTTCAAACACTAGGTATAGCTTTCCATTTAACTGGCTCTTTAATTTACCTCAGCAATGCTTACAGCACAATAAGCTCCTTCACCACTATTGAACAAGCGTGGTTGGTTCTGGGCTATGTATCCTGATTGTTATGGTTTAGATGTGAGGCGTTGCCCAAAAGCTCATGTGGGAGATAATGCAAGAAGATTTAGAGAAGAAATGACTAAATTATGAGAGCCTTAACCCAATCAGTGTATCAATCCCCTGATGGGATTAATTGAGTGGTAACTGAAGGCTGATAAGGTGTGGTTGAAGTGGTGGGTCATTGGGAGCAATGCCTTTGAGGTATGTATTTGGTGAACTGAGGTTAATCTCCACTTCCTCATTAGGTGAGCTGCTTGCCTCCACCACACTCATCCACCATGATATTCTGCCTCACCTTGACCCCCATGGAATGGAGCCAGCTGTCTATGGACTGAGACCTCTGAAATCATGAATCCTCAAACTTTTCCTTCTCTCCAATTGTCCTGGTCGGGTCTTTTAGTCACAGCAGTGAAAAAGTTGATTAAAACACTGACTTTGAACTTCCTTTTGGGATTTGATCTTTTGTTACAAAACAAAAATTAGGATGAAACAATTTACTATCCCTTCACACTTAACATAAATGTAATGAAACCAAATATTGATTTTTATACCCTATGATACACCTCCAGTGTGGGGAAGGTGGAATCTGAGTTTAAGAGGCTAGCTTTTAAAGAAGTCAATAGAGAATATCTAAAACTGAAAAACAAATCAAGAAAGAGCAGTATACACACATTTTTCTTAGAAACACTAAGAAAACTCAGGAGAAACGTATCTGAGAAAGTCATTGACACTAGGGAGTGGGAATTGAGCTGAGTAGAATACAAGATCTACTGCTGTTCATTGTGAATCTTATACAGCTGTACTCTCTTTTTTAAAATTAGATGTAACCTTGAAAAAAAAATGTATACTTGCAGAAATTCTATTTCCTTGCTTAGTTTTTAACTCCACAATTACATTTACATCCTATCCTCTCCAAACCTGTTCAGTGACTACAAGGCTAAGTCAAGTTAGGATGTCAGAATGATTAACTACAACACACACTTTAAACAAGTCTAAGAAAATCCATATTTAAATGCTATAAACACGGCGATGACACATCAGTCTATGAAGACTTTTCCAAATGGTTTCTTTCACACAGAGAGATCCTCTAATATATCTGAAATGATTCAATTGATTTTTAAATGTGATTTACATAGAACTTTACAGCAATATATTCATTGAATACAGAAAAGTAGGGAGATAGTCAATCTTCAATTTCCACACTATCACACGGAGGATGATAAAATTACATGAGATTACTACTTTAAAAAAAAAACTTGAAATAGTCACTGATTGTATTTGAATCAAAATATCCTCTTTTTGAAAAATCTCTTAATGAAGTCATCAATCCATTACTACAGAGCTGTAAGCTTATGAGTTAAAATGAGTGCTTTGTGGATGATTTTCTCATGTTTAGAGTAGCTCCCACATACAGATTCACAAGCATTATTAGATGTGTGATCAACCCCACTGAGAACTGCTGCAAATAAATGGCTTTAGTAAAGCTAACAGTTAAAACCTGGCATTCACTGTCAACATCTAGTTATCTGTTTTCCCTCCTATCTACAAAGACTTTTAGCATATAATGCTGTATTTGATAATACTCCCCAGGTCTTTATATTCTGGAATTGTTTGAAAACACTCAAATTTGGTTTTCATTAAATCATGGTAACTTTGGCTTCTTGGTTTAACACATAGATGTAAATTGCTTTTTTCCACTGCGATGGAGTACATGCCTGGCAGTTGGTTACATACATTCACAAGATTTCACAAATCTCTTCTCACAGATACATGGAGATGTATAAGACTACTGAAAAGCTTTGGGCGTATTTCAATTGTGGAACCAAATTTCTACAGAACTTGGTTCTAACCACATTATTGCATGATGTATATAATACAAAGAAAACTCTCAAAGGTGGAGTCTTAAAAAAAAAACTCTACTTTTAAGACAATGAATGGTATAATATTTCATTTAGTTTTCAGAAAATTGTTTCCAGCCTCCAATAAATATTAAAATAATTGAAGTGACTACAATTAAACTTTACCAGATAATGCTAGTATTCTTAGAATGTTGCCATGGTAGAATTTATACCCATCGTTCTATTCACCTGTGTTACAATTTCCAATTATCTCCACATCTCTGAAATCTCAACCAAAAGCAGGAATATTTTTAATAAAGCACTTTGTGTTAACCAACACATGTACATTGATTTGTCTCTTCCCCCTATGATAGATTACCCAAGTATACTGTCGTATACTCTGGTGTGTACCCTGCTGTAAGTTTATGCTAATAGAAACTGTCTCCTAAGCAGGGATGAAAATGAATGAATACAACAAAGATGAAAAATACATCATCAACACTGATCAGGCCATGGTGCTAAAGTTCCACCATATACCTCAAAGTATATTTGCCATAAATGATCTAATTTGACCTGAAAGAAGATATCAAACATTGACTTGACTTCTATTCACGAGGAGGCAGTGCAGTGTAACCAGTAGTAAAGGAAATGCTGAAATGTCTCAGCAGCATCCCCAAGTTTGAGGTCAGTGAGAAAGTGGCACAGGAGTATGAAGAATGAGAGGACCCCACTTGGAACCAAGTCATCCCTCCTTAGATCAACAGCCTTCAGTGAGTTACAAACTCCAGGCTCTATTACTGACACTGCACTGTAGGAAACATTGGCCAACGACAATGTCCATGACCTCTTCAAATGACCCATGAGCAAGAGAACATCTCCATCTCATACAGGAGGCCCCCTCACTTCAAAGCACAGGAACCCAGGAAAACACAAAGGGCAAGGAAGGAAGGGTGACTCTGTATTGGGAAACCTGTTCATATAATTTCTCATACTGATAGAGTAAATGATAGGAACCACTTCATAACAAGGACAGATGGTCAAAGGTATGTGATGAAATCCAACATCGATTCCTTATTCAATTGTCATTTAAAACTTAGAATAGTGGAGATCTCTATAATATCCTCAATGGTAAGGAAGTTGAAAAATTCACATTGAAAGATTTTTAAAACTTTTTTTTAAAAAGGGTGAAGGTCGAAAGTTTGAGCACATTCAAAATTGGAAAATTAAAGAGGTGGCTAACATCTTTTGGAGGTTTTTTGGAAACATCAAAAGTCTTAAAAATGTTCAGAGCTACTTACTAAGCAACTCCATGTCAGGATTTTATCCTCAGAGATAAGTCATCAGAGTTGTTCACAAATATGATGGATATCCGTCAGAGTGGAAAGAGTAAAAATGTAAACTGAGCCAAACCAACTCATAATATTATTTGTGTATGAATTTATGCATACATGCATGTTATGGTCCAAACTTAATTTAAAATGTTAGCTGAGCTACATAAGGATACAGGTAAACTATTGCAATGCTTCAAATGAAATAAGCGAAATAGCAGTATTCTCCATATTGTTAAAATATTCATACACAGATTCACATAAAACAATGTCTAAAATTTTAGTAGTAACAGGTTATAGTTTTCTATATTTTCACATTTATCTAAAATAAACATGTATCCCTTGTGAATTCTGAACAAGGGTTCATGTCCAGTCAGGTTTTCTTTTCAGCAGGATAGGGTTTGGGGAAATTGACAATAAGAAGGATTCCTAAAAGTAATACCAACAGAAATATAGGTGAGGACAAAAAAGTTTTATTGACGGCTCTATGCTTGGAAATCCTGGGTACCTCAGGATGGGAATAACTGGAACAACCTATTTTAGTTAGCTTTTTCGCTGCTGTGCCTAAGTGATCTAACCAGCACAATTATAGAGGAGAAAAAGTTGATCTGAGGGTTCATGGTTTCAGAGGTCTTAGTTCATAGAAGGCTGGCTCCATTCCTCGGGGCTCGAAGTGAGGCAGAACATCATGGCGGGAGAGTGTGGCAGAGGGAAGCAGTTCATATCATTAGGAAGCAGACAGAAAGATTCCATTCTCCAGATACAAAACATACCCCATAACCATGCCCCCAATGAACCACTCCCTCCAGTCACACCCCACCTGCCTTCAGTTACCACTCAGTCCCATCAGGGATGAATTCACTGATTAGGTGAAGACTCTCACAATCCACTCATTTCTTCTCTGAACCTTCTTGCATTGTCTTACACATAAGCTTTTGGGGGACACCTCACATCCAAACCATAACAAAACCTAAGACGGTGTAACAAAGTCACAAGACGGTGGCTAGCCCATGTTATGGCAAATGAATCTTGTAAGAAGCCCGCGAAGAGGATGTTTTCTTTCTTCCACTTTAACTGAACTCCCAAAATACACTGAAGGATGACCTGTCAGACCATTTAGAGCACATGATGCTGATTGGCTCCCAACCCACAGCTGTGAATTACACTTGGCATGGACAAGGTCTATAAGGGACAAAGTTCACCAGAGGTTTGAAAAGTACAGAGACAAGATGGTGGCCTGGTGCACGCATTCATCTAGATGTGGTCTAGGAGAACTACAATCAGAAACAATGTGGGAATGACTCTGAAGAATCCCAAATGCAGTGAATCCAAATGATTCCCACGGCACAATTTCCCATTAAGGAAGCCCAGGCCCTACCACATGCCACATTGTGCATCAGAAGTCCGCGATTACATGCATTATGTAGTGGAAGATGATGAAGACACTTCCAGTAAACATCTCTCAGTACGTAAACAATGTACCTCCAGCTGGGAAGATGTGTAAGAAAGTTCATGCTTCTGGACAAGACAATGTGGTCTGAGATGAAATCAAAGACATTTCAAGAGAGGTAGAAACTGTCCCCAAATGCCTTCAGTTCAGAAAGTAGATTCAGTTTCTTCAGAATTTTATGAATATCTTAGAAATTGAGATTTATTAACTAAGGGGAAAAAATATAAGAAGTTGAAAATTTCTTGGTCCTACCTTATCATTGGTTCATAGCTCACAATTCTAAAAATTAAGTTTAAACTTTTTAAAAAATGCTGAGGCAAAAACAACATGCTTTCAAACAAATGTTATATCTGTTATTTAAAATGATGTGCCATTTTTGCATACGATTCTCAAAAGTAATCTACAATATGCCTAAGTAAGCTAGATATTTTTCCATATATTCTCCCATCCATAAATGTTAAAGCCCTGATACATGTATCTTTTGTCAGAGTTTTCTTCCACATCACTATGCAGTGCAGGGCTTCTGAACCTTGGCACTGACACTTGAGTTGGTAATTCTTTGTTATTGGACCATCCTGTGCATTATGACTCTGAACAGCATCCCTGGCTCCTCCCATCAGGTAGCTTTACAAGTGTCCCCTTCTGCAGCTGTGACAATCGAATCCTGGGGGGATGCACCCTGCCATTTGAGAAGCACTTGTATAATGACATTTTGACCAGTTAAATAAGGTATTTCAGGATCTGGATATTATAGTTATTGGGAACTTGATAAACCTCAGACACTGAATTTAAAGAGAATAACAATATGCTTTTTAGTTGTCTGCTGTGATTTAACCTAATTTGAGTAAAATTTAAAATTTACCAGAGGGTGTGTTGAAGAGTGAATCCTTTATCACAAAAATAAAACCATCTCATAAATTTTACAGAAAGTTTCACTCATTCCTTTGTGCTCCCATGGTTGGGGGGGGAGTGAACCCATGCCAGAAGGCAAAAGCATAAAATGCTGTCGCCAACAAAAAACACTCTAAAATTAGCATATTTAGAGTATGTTATAATGAGTACTTACACACACACACAAACACACACCACACACAAAGATTAATGGAGTCAACATTACATGCATCAAGAATGTCTTCCTTGGAAAAAAACATCATTAACTGAAAAAAGGGACTTCTGCTCGGATTAAAGTCATTCTATAACAATGTGTTGCTATCTGGATTCTCTAATCGTTACCGATATCTCTTTATAAAAACCACTGTATTCCCTCATTCCTAAAGTGGAGTAATACACTTCAGATAACAAGCCCTTCAGAGATTTCCTTCTATAAGGATTCCCGCATCATGAAGGAATCAAGCCTCCAGGAAATACCGATGTGACAAGGCTGGGCTAGAATACAGAAGTATTAGAAAGGAAGAAGCTCCCTCCAACGTTTTATTCAATTATGAATCAAATTCACTTGCTTTTCATACTCTAAAGAGCCAGTCCTCACCTATCGTATTTATTTAGAGGAACTGTTAGGTGTTTTCAGCTTAACTATTTGAATGTCTTCCTTCCTTCTTCCTAAAGCCTGCACTCTTTTTCTACATTTTCTTTCTCAGACAATTGAGACACACTGACAATAAAAGTATGAATGACTCCAACATTTCTTGCAAAGTTCTTCCCAAGTTGCAAGCTCTGGATCAGATGCTATAATGAAGGTGATAACTCCCCAATGAGGTTCACCCTCCATAAGCCTGCAACATAATGATGGACACACAACACAAAGTCAAGGAATGTTAAGTAAGATTCCAGAAACCACCTTAGGAAAAGCCTTCCCTGATTCTTCCAGGCAAAGTAAGCACTACTCCCTCTTTTGAGAGCTACCACTCAAATTATCAGGCAACTTACCGTATTTGGGGTAAGGTATATGGACTCTGGAGTCTGACTACCTGTTTGCTCCACCATTTACTTTGTGAGTGGCTTTCAGGTTATAAAACCGTAAGAAGGGTTCCACATCTCTTTGAATCAGTCCCCTTAAACTGTTATCCTAACAACTGCTTTGTCCTGTGTCAATGGCAATGGCTAATATAAAATGAGGATACTAGTCATAACTCTCATGGGATTACCACAACCATCAAATTAACACAAGCAAATTCTTAAAACGTACCAAGGACACAGTGAACACACAAGTTTGTTACTGTGACTATTTTACATAATCCTTTTCCCTCAAATTTGAATCTGATTACAAAAATCCCTTCTCATTCACTTAAGACTTGACCCCATTCTAATTCCAACACCTAAAATGGTTCAGGGCACATAGTAGATGCTCAATGTCTTCTGATGGAGCAATAAATGAATCCATGAAATAGAACTGAAGAGGGACTGGAGATCACAGCCCAGTGAACCAGGAGGTCAGGAGATTTTTTTTTTCTTTTACAAAGACGGACAGACCACAATATGGTAAGTATCAAGTGTTCAGAAAGGAATAGGGAGAGTTTTTAAACTGAGGGACTTACAGAAAGAAAGGAAAGAGACACAAGGTTGACGGGGACATCTGGCTCTACAAAAATGACTTGTGTGCTTAAGAAAAAAGACATCCCACTGGGCCAGAGCAATTCTTCAGGAGCCTCTGCTAATGACAGGAAACAGATTACAGTTAGCCTCCACTTGCCAAGGATCAGAAGCCTTGGGCAGTGCACAGCCTATGTAACCATCTGACGTAGACCTGAAGCGGCTTCCTCAGAGGTGATGGAGGATTTCTTTTTTCAGTCAGGTTCTCAGGACCCCAGTTTACCTGGTTAAGTGGCCACCAACAACGAATGCCCTCCTCACCACTCCAAGCAGTTACTCTCTCTTACCTCCTTCCTTCCAGACCCCACATAGAACAATACATCACAGGGTTTGAACTTCACCTCTGCTGCTTAACTTGACCTTGAGCAAGTTGAGCCTCTGTGCACTTTACCTTCCCCATTTGGGAAGAGGTGAGGACATCTGCCTCATGGTCACTGTAAGAATGCTTAATATTCATGTGTGAGGCTCTCAGCACAGTCCCAGGCCCCAGGCAATATCCAATGAGGGGTCCCAGTTGCCATTTACCCTACTTGGTGACACTTATACTTCCCATATGTAGCACTTTGTATCCTTGAGGATACGAATTAAATATATTCTCTATTTTAGGTAGTACAAGAACCTGATCCTACCTTTTCAGCTAATAAAATCCTAATACAGTATTTTTGAGAAACAAATTAAGAGAAAGCATTTAGATTTTTATATATTCATAATGGCATAGACTCTTAACCTTTGAGGAACCCCAGAGATGGTTGAAATTATCTTCTCCAATTGACAAATGGAGAAAGAGGCTCAGAAACAGGGAAGAACTGGCTGGAGGGTATGAAGGAACAGTAGCAGAGCTGACTGAGGGAGATACAAGTTTTCAGGGGTCTGAAGCCTCTAGAAATAAAGGGAAAAAAACCTCAGTGTTACACAGAACAAGGCAAGTGCTTTGGAAGGATCCTGTGCAAGTGGCAGGCCTTTCTGATTATAATTATATGTGTCAACTTGACTGGGCCATAAGATGCCCAGCTAGCTAATTATTTCTGAGTGTGACTGTAAGAATGTTTCCAGAGGAGATTAGGATCTGAATTGATGGATTCAGTCAAGTAAGACTGCCCTCCCCACCCCCAAATGGGCACCATCCGCTCCACTGAGCACCCAAGTAGGGACAGGTGGAGGAAGGCTGGGTCACTCTCCTTCCTGACTCCAAGAGATGAGACATTGATCATTCTACCCTTGGAACTCCTTGTCACCCCCAGGTCTTCAGGATCAGACTGCAATCTAGACCAAGGGCTCTCTGGCTTTCAAACTACATGGAGGACTTTCCTGGGTCTCCAGCTTTCAGATGGCAGATAGTAGGTGTAACCTCCGCAAATGTGAGGGCCAATTCCTTATACTAACTCTCCCTCCCCGTCTCTCCACATAGCTACTATTGGTTCTATTTCTCTGGAGATCCGTACCCAACACAGCCTTGAAGCTACTTTAAATTGTATTCACTGCAAGACATTTCCTCCTCTGGCTGAGGTTAGAATTTATTACATTCAATGCAATATTTATGGAGTGTGTGATGGCCTGTGCTAAGCCCCCTATAGGACATAGTTCCAGAAGTATCATACCATCCTCCCCAATAGTAAGTATGATGGCTACTGTGTCAACCTGGCTGGATTATAGTGCCCAAGTATTTAATCAAATACTAAGTCTAAGTATTGCTGTGAAGGTATTTTTCAACATAGTTAACATCTACAATTAGTTGAGTATAAGGCAGATCACACTCAACAATGCAGGTAGGCCTCATCTAATCCATTGAAGGCCTTATAAGCAAAAACTCGGCCTTCCCAAAAAAGAAATTCTGCTTCCACACTCTAAGATCAACTCCTGTCTGAGTTTCCAGTTCGCTGTTCTCCCGTAAACAAGTTCCATATCTGCCATTCCTACCATCGCTTATCAATTCCTTAAAGTCTATAAAGTAGAAATCTTTTCTTTATAAATATGTAAGTTGCACATAAATTTTATATAAATGTGTATGTGTACATAGATATACGAACAGAATTCCCCCTTATTTACAGTTTCTCTTTCCACAATTTCAGTTACTCAGAGTTAACTGGGATCCAAAAACTTGACAGATTCCAAAACCAATTTGTAATTTTTACACTGGTGCAATCCTGAATAGTGAGTGTGATGAACTCTCACACCATCTTGTGCAGTATCCTACTCTATCTCACCCAGGACATGAATCACCCCTCTTCCCAGCATGTCCAAGCAGTATACCATACCCACTAGTTAGCCATCCCAGTTATCCAAGCAACTGGCATAGGGATCACCATGCTTGTTGTGTTCAAGTAACCCTTATTTTACTTAATCATCCTCAAGTGCAAGAGTAATAATAATCAACAGTTTGTTCCAAAGAGAAGCTGAGAAGTGGTTCCTTTGGCTACCAGCTCACCATCACAAGAAGGGCAAGTACCGTACAAGATCCTTAGAGAAATACAAACCATATTCATGTAACTTTTATTAGAGTGTATTGCTATAATTATTTCATTATTATTTGTTGTTAATCTCTTGCTTTGCCTAATTTTTAAATTAAACTTTATCATAGGTAAGTATACATAAGAAAAAACATAGCATATATAGGTTTTGGTACTATCTGCAGTTTCAGGCATCTATTGATGTCTTGAATACATAGGGGGCATCAAGGGTATACCTCTCTTATTGATTCTACTTTCTGGAGAATTCTGACACAGGGATCCTGCTCCTTCTCTAGGGAATGGAAGTGTTCTGCTCCTATATGTGCATTATGGTCCCATATTGTTTTAAAAGAATTCAAGTCAACATTTAAAAACTCATGGACTGGGGTTGTGGCTCAGTGGTAGTGTGCTCACCTAGCACGCATGAGACCCTGGATTCCATCCTCAGCACCATATGAACAAACAATAAAATGAAGGTATTGTGTCCACCTACAACTAAAAGAAAAAAGCATAAAAAAATAAAAATAAAACCTCATTAGGTTTCACATCAAAAACTAGATTTTCCAGTTTCCTTTGAAGATAATGGGGCATCTGGAAACACCTTGAGGGTGGGTTTGGATACTGCTCCTTTCAGAGGGAATTGGTGTTCACCTGTCCATCCTCACCCCACCACATCCTCTTATCTCAAAACTCTTCTCCTTTCATTAAGGTTACTTGCTTGAGCACTATCATACTTTAGTTTTTGGTGAAATCAAAGAATGCATTTGAATTCCTTTTACCAGCCAAGAGACAAGCAAGGTTAGTGCCATGGAGCTTTTGGCCCGTGGCCTGGACTCAAGACTCCAGGAAGGACGAGCCCAGTTCCCTCACCTCTTTGTTCTCTTCAGATCCCAGCAGGAGCTCAATGAGGACTTGGCTGACTTGCTGCTCCCTGATCTCCAGCCCCTTCATTAGTCATTAGCAGAGTCGAACAGAATAGGCTCAGAAAAAAAAAAAAAAATACATTATATATATATATATATACATATATATATATATATATATATATATATCCATTTTTCTAATCACTAGCAGTTCCTCCAACAAATTCAATGGGAGCATGGATTAAAAAGTCTTGACTAAGAGGACAGTTAGGAATTATGTGAGGTTTTCAGTTTTAAATTCCTTCTAGTTAATCAACATGTAGATGGAGCTAAAAGTCTGTCAATAATGGATGTTTTTAACATCAATATTCTGGTAGAGAGGAAAGACCATAATGAATTATTCGTATGATTATGAAACCACCTGAAAATAATAGAAACTGGGATCAAGTGTACTGATCAGAAAGAAAACAAGTTTTCATACTGTGACAGCTACGTTTTGGGCAACAGGCTTTAACAGGGCATTATTTACACATTCCCTTTCCACTTGGGCATTCACTGTACATGGCAATGGAATCTTGAATTTACCATCATGGTCGTTATAAGACTATACAGTGCCTTATGCAAATTAAAGGTATGGTCTCCACAGTTGGTACAAGGTACCTGTCCACAGGGAAGAAAAGTACCAGGACTTTTGGACAATGAGCAGTACCATTACTCCATGGTACCTTTTGATTTGGGCTATCAAACAAAACCCTTGACCACCTCTATAATGACCATCTTTGTTATCCTTACTATGCTGAATTACAATTACCAGCTGAGGAACCCAACTACCCCATGGCATCACATGCTCCTTGAGGGCAAAGATTTTCCACCCACTACCACTGGGGCAGCTACCTATGAGGCATCCAGTATTTGCTAAAATGAATAAATTTTACTTATGTTTACTATTCTGCCTTAGATTGTGTGTTGCCCCTACTAAAAGAACATAACACAAATACCTCAGGAAATGGGCAAAACTGAGTGAAACAGAAGTTGAAAGAAAAGAATCCTCAGTAGACCAATCTTGTGAATTTACCTAAGATATTAAGATCACTCCTGGGATTATATTGTTCATTCACCCAGCAAGAGGCCAACCACTGAGAAAAAAGGAAAATCTCTCACGTGGGGAGGCCCAACATTGCACTGAAGAGAAACAGGAAGGGATGTGACAAAATATTCTGACCACCTCGAGATGCAATCCAGGCTAAAGATCATCTCCTTTTTCCAGGTTGTTGGGAATCACTGCAAGACACCAACAAGGATCCAATTCTCCAATAGCTTAGAGGGGTAGGAGAGAAGAGGTAGAGGCCAAGAGCAGAAATGGCAGCCTTTACAAGGTATGGCCTGCAAATGAATATGGCTGATTATATAGAACTACTTGTATCACCAAGACCATCCATGAGAGAGACTCATAGGGGAGTCAAAATCACAAAGGTTGGCGGTGACCAGGGAATATGGGCAAGAGTCTTTGAAAATCTAAAAGGTGAAGTATCAATTGGTTCTGCTTATCTCTCTCATCCTATATGTCTCACTCTTCCCTAGCCTACTGGCCCCTTCCTGTAATTCAACCACACTGAAGAACTTAATGCCAGTTGCTTCTTCACTCTGAAATGCCATTGCCCAGGATCTCTTCCTCACTCCTAAGTATTTTGGGGGGCAAGGGGGAATTGTAGAGGCTGTACTTGGGATTGAAGTCAGGGCCTCATGCATGCTCAGCATGTACTCTCACTTAACTACACCCTCTTTCCCACCCTTCAAATCTCACCCCCAGAGAAATCTTTTTTTGACTATTCAGTCAGTTAACTTTGCCCATTTTCTTTGTTGCTTTGTTTGTTTGGGGTTTGTTTTTGTTTTGGGTGGTGTTGGGGATAGAACTCAGGGACTTGTGCATGCTAAGCACGTGCTATATACCATGAGCTACATCCCCAGGCCACCACATTACCCGTGAATTTTATTTAACATTTCATTTATCACCAACTAAAATTATCATGATTTTTGATTTGTTAATTTCTTCCTTATTATTTTATCTGTTAGGTTCCAAGCAAGAAGTAGATTACAAAAAATTAAAAAATGAGAAGGTCTGAAAATCACTTAATGAAGAATCTATTTACAAAAACAAAGGCAGAGTGTAGAGAGCCCACAGGGATAGGGCAGTGCCCAGGGCCCAGAAGCAGTGAAGCCACTGGTATCCCTGGCCTATAGGGGCAGGGGAAGGAGCAGATGCTGGCACAAAAAGCAGCAACATGTTTTGTAATGCAAGGGTCATCTGGCAGGAGCTGTGATCTTCAAATTCAGATTGACTCAATCACAAAAGACCCCAAAGAAAAGTTACAGAATAAATGGGCCAAACTTCATTTTCCCTTGCCCTTTGAACTCCAGCAATAAGTCTAGGTTTGCCAAACTCAAGAAGCAAAGGGCAAGGCATCTGTTGAGCAAGGCCTGGGCTCAGGAAGTTTTTCTGTGCAAGTGTCAGACAGTGTTTCAGGCCTCATGAGCAGGGGGTCTTCTTGTCAGTGACTTAGTTGTTTTGGGGCAGAAAGCAACCATAAAGAAGAGTTATCAAATGTGTGTGACTCGACGCCAGTAAGACTATTTATAAAGTTTATAAATCCAAATTTGAGTTTTAATTTTCAGATGTAATGAAATATCCTTTTGATTTTTTTTAAATCCATTTAAAACCACAAAAATTATTCTTAGTTTGTGATCATATTAAATCAGGCACTGAGTCAGATCAGAGCCTTCCAAGCTCCTGATCTAGACCATTCGGGTCATCCTCCCAAGGCAGAGATGAAGGCTGAAAAGTTGGTTCTGAAGTAGCAACAGAAAATGTTCAGCACCTCTATCTTCCCATGCTGAATCATAAATACCAGGAAAGCAGTAAGCTTGCTATATTCCCAGCACATTGTATAGGGCCTAGAACATACTAAATACTCAATAAAAATTTGCTGAATGACTCATTGCATGAGGTTTCTGTTCATTATTTCATAGTGTGATCAAAATAATGGTTAACTATCAAGAGTCTTGAAGCCTCACTAAATCCCATTCCCTGAAAATACTCCTGGGGAAGTATCATTTAGCATTTCAGCTTTTATTGTATAATCAAATAGATCATGCAGTGGATGTGGTGTGCTCAAAAGATATAAGCGGGGTTGGGGGGGAGAGGTTCCTTAATATATTGCCTATCAGAGCCCCAAGGCACATCCTCCAAAGTCTGATTTCAGTAGGAAATGATATAAAGGGAGAAAAAGAATATTTTCCTTTGCCTTTAAGCTGAGGGCAGCTCTGGGACTAAGCCTGAGGGACTCTGTATGCTGGACTATCGATTCACTTTCTAATCAAAATGGATAAATGCACCCACTCAGGCTGCAGCTAGACAAAGAGTGATGGACACAGGAGGGGAGTTCTGGGTAAGTTCAGATCTTTCTGCTTTTATCACAGGAGCAGCCCTGGGTCCTGGGCATGTGGATGCTTCCTGGTGCTGGGTAAAAGATACTGCTACTTAATAGTACCCTTCAGTCACCCAGGGAAAACCCTAAATTTGTAGAAATGTATAGTTTTTGCAGGAACTCCCTGTTAAACAGGAATACACCTCCTGAATGAAAACCGGGGGGGGGGGGGGGGGGGGGACATGTCTAACTCACACCATTATTGAACATTCAAAGGTTTTAAGTAGTAATACTTAATAGTGAACAGTTTCACAACACTTGAGTGTGATGCAGTGTTCTCAAAGATATATGCATATATGCAAACCCATTTCACCCATCAAAATTATGAGGCAGGAACTATCATGCCCATTTGGCAGATTAGAAAACCAAGGCACAAGCTATTCAGCAACCTTCCAATATTATTCAGCTAGTAAATAACAAACAAGCAGGCATCTGAGCCCAGGGAGTCTGACTCAAAACAACTCCATTCTCCTACCCCTTTCTCCACTCAATTATCAATCCACTAAAACTTCTGTTTGAGATGCTTGTAGTACAGGCGATGATATCATTCACGGACTCGAAGCATTTATGTCAAGATTCAACACAACAGGCAAACTAGGCTGGGAGATCACACATCATGCATCACCTTCCCGGAAGTACTTTCACGGCTGAATGCCAATCGGCAAGTGTTTATTAAGGGTCTACTTTGCATCCTAAAGGATGTGAGGAACCTCTGGGAATGCAAGCAGAATGTGACAAGGGCCCAATTATAAGAGCAACACAAGAAACAAATGGAAAATGTAAGACCCAAGAAAATCAAAAAATGCCAAGTATACTTATTTCTTTTGTGAAGAATTAATCCTTTATGCAAGATGAGTGTCAAAGAACTTTTCATTAGTAAAAAGTTTTAAAACGTCACACTGTACTCCATATGTATGTACAATTTTAATTAAAAAAATTTTAAATGTAAAAACCCACAAGTTTGAACAAAATGTTTCCGAGATAGGATAACCAAGTTATACACAATCAACACAGTTACATATAAAATGTTCCTCAAGTGTGCATCTTAATTAAACTCTGACTTGGGGATAAGCTGCTTGCAAATAGAAAAAAAAACTGCAACCAATATTTTGGAGATATATATATATATATATATATATATATATATATATATATATCACTTGAACCAAAATGAATGAACAACTACTACTATTCAGTAGTAATGCAGAAGTTAATTCAACTCGGGCATTCCGCTATATCTTAATTCTTCTATAGAGTCAGAAGTGTTTGGGGAAACTGAAGGACAGAGTTTTAAATGAGGGAACTCGCTCTCTCAGGACTGGCAGGTGGGGATGATACATAAGACTACTAACAGAAGTTATTTTCTTAGAATGGAGAGAGCAACAGGTTCATCTTGTGTTCATCTATTGCTTAGAACCCAAAAGGACTTCATGTTTACACACGGTAGGCTCTGGCTATTTTAGTAGCTCCATGCAGACTCTTCCGTACCAGTAAGTCTCTAAGAAACTTCTCCAAACAGCCTTCAAGTTTGTTTATAAATATATACATAAGTGGACTTATTACAGAAATTGGCACAAGGAATTGTGATGGCCAAGAAGTTCCACAATCTGCTGTCTCTAAGAGAACCAGAGAAGCTGGTGGTGTAATTCAGTCCAAGTCCAAAGGCCCAAGGGAACTGGGGGATGGTGGGGAGGGGTGGTAAGCAATGGTGTAAGTCCTGTTCTAAGTTTGAAACTGAGTGAAAACCAGGAGCTCACGTTGGAAGGGAGCAGCTGGATATCCCAATTCAAGCAGTGAGCAAAAATCCGGCCTTCCTCTGCCTTTTTGTTCTACTTAGACCCTCTGTGGACTAGATGGTGCCCAACCACATTGGAGAAGGCCATCTATTTTACTTAATTCCCCAGTTTATACGCCAATCTATACTGGAAGTATCCTTATAGACACACCACTAATGTTTCACCAACTATGTAGACATCTTTCAGCCCACTCAAGTTGACACAGAATTAGCCATTTTAAGTTCACCCCTTAATTGGGTATCTGTGTCTTAAGCCATAGCTAACTCCTCATCAAGACAACAAGATAATTCTTACTGATACAATCATTTTGTACAACCAAAATTCAACTAATCAATTCCTAAGAATGAGCCCCTGAGTAACATTTACCCACATCCTGATGGTTCATAACTTATAATGTAAAATACATGTGCTCCTCAAATTATGATGGGCTATGTACGAATAAGCCCATTTTATGTTGAAAATATTGAAGTTAAAAAATGAGTATGATACACATAACCTACCAAATACAGCAGAGCAATCCACTGAACTACAGAGTGTTGTTGGTTATTCTCATGTGACTGACTGGGAGCTGCAGGTATCTGAAATTGCCCAACATCAAGAAAGTTTCAATATTGCACATCACTAGCCTGGGAAAAGATCAAAATTCAAAGTACATTTTCTACTGAATGGATATCCGTTTCACACTATCGTAAAAGAAAAAAAAAATTCCTAAATCTAACTATCATTAGTGGGTGCTATGGCTCAAATATAGTTTAACTGTGCCACCCAAAGTTTCATGCTTTGGAAGTTTGGTCCAGGATGGTTGTATGGAACCTATAAGAGGTAAGGCTTGGCAGGAGCCGACTAGGTCATTTGGGAACATGTCTTCCAGAAGGGATTATGGAAAGTGTTGTTGTTCTTTGGCTTCCTGTTTGTGGATGTGATGCTCCTGCCATCATCCTGAAGCAACGGGGCCACCCGATCTTGAACTTTGAACCTTCGAAACTCAATAAATTGTATGTTACATATGTGAACAAGATAAAAAAAAATTTGCCTAATATATGTATCTATCAACATAAAAGTATTCATAACAAAATAAGGAGAAAATACTCATGAAAATTATGGTCCTCACTCCTATAACTGGTAGTGTGGTTGTAGCAGCAGGTATCTATAACCATTCTCTATTACTACTCATTCTGTATTCCCTGTCTCTTCAGTAAGAGTGTCAGTTGGTCAAGGTTCACTGCCTGGTGGAGTGACCCAGATTTCTGCAGGGTCCGAGGCACAAGTCACCGTGCCTAGATTTGGTAGTGGTGGTTTCTATTGACTTTAACCACAAGACATGGTGATACCAAGAAATGCCTGCAGAGATCTCCTGGATTCCAGACAAACATTTCTTCACCACCACTGAAGCTTCCTCTTGGTGGTCCAGATCAATCAAAGGCCAGTTCTCCCTTTCACCTGCTGATTTAGATGCCCAAGGAGCCCAAAGTGGCCCAGTGGCAGTCTTATGGAACCACTGTTTTATCTCCTGGTGGAGAATTTTCTCCATATAGAACTAATACCTCCAGGTCAGCAGAGCACAAAGACTCAGGAACAGGAAACAAACATGTAAGGATAATAGTAAGTGGTTCTCTCATGTCCACCATGGATTCCTGGACTTCAAATCCTGCCTATGGGAGAAACAATACTACATACTAGACACTGATTCAGAGAACAGTCTCCTGCAAAAGTCCTTCAAGGCTTTGCCACTCAACTAGCTGTTGCTGTATATGAATGAAAATGTCCCTCACTCAAATTTATACTAGGGACTCCTCCAGGGCCACCTCTCTTCTGCCCATTCTTCTTTGTGTCCCATCTCATCTACCCCACCCATAACCATTCTTGTTCATTGAGTATACAATAGGATTTAGCTAGTTGTTTAATATTCTTCTTACAGACCTTGCTTCCAAGGCCTCACCTTTCCGTAGACACTTTCCTAAACAGTTACCTCACTAATAACAATTTTGGTACTGCTACTAAAATGATTTTATTCATCCTCCCAAAATAAATTAATATTGTACTCACATACATATACATTTTCAGTATTCTAAAGGATACTGATTTTAATAATGAAACAAGTTTACATTTGGTTTAATATAAACATGCCATGAAGTCTTTTTCGTACTTAAAATACGTATTTTTAACATGACAGGCTCAGCTTATAAGAAAATAGCTCATATTCCATGTTAACAGGAATTACTTATACCAGTTTTGCAAAATTCACTTGTAAAATTATTTCTTGCTTTGGAGAGAAGCTTGCTGCTGCTAAGCTCAGGCCTCAATTCTACAAGCTTCCTTCTGTGGGAGCATTCTCTTGGGATTTCCTGAAATAGCAGCCTCTCTGCCCTGACTCTCCTGGGCCTCTGATGACAATGGTCTCTTTAAAGCCCTGAGTCTGTTTAACTCCCCTCCACCAACCCTTCAGTCAGAAGAATGACTCTTCAAGTGACTTTTTAAACGTATAATGCACCTTTGAAGACACCACGATACATCCTTAGAGTGGAAGATGTCTTCCCACCCAAGGGAAATACATTCTCCTCTTCATAGGGCTTTGTGGGTTTCTGTTCATCTGGCTAAAGACAGCAACATGCATTTATAAGGTCTGAGTTCTGCACTAGGGTTACAGAAACCGTGACAATTCCAACTCACAAGGAAATAATTTTATGAAGAAACAGTCATATACACATGATTTTTGACCCAAATAATATTGTACTTCTGGTGTTAGTTTGTTGAGTTTTGTATTGGTTAAGTATTTGCAACAGATGAATAATCTTCAATTAATTATAATACAGTGACCTTGTTTTCAGAAGCACTTGGCACCTCATGCAAACAAAAATTAGCAGAATTCACCAAGTTTCAAGTGTTCCCACTGACATAGCTAGAGTATAAGAATATTCCACATGGAGACCATAATCATGGTGACACAACTAGACCCAAGTGCAGAGTGGAATACTTAAGAAATAACTCTGCCAGCCCGCACAAGGGCTTACCGATAGATTCATAACCATAAATCCAAAATTTAATATGACCATGAATTCACTCCAGTATGCGATCTGAGATGTAAAAATGGCCTATTTCCAATTCCCAGGGGGGAGCCAGCATCCGACATATATTAGATATTTTATCACAGACTCAAACTGAACCTGACAAGTGACTTCACATATACAATTTCCTATGAGTTCTGAGGTCTGGCATAGGGAAGTTTGCTTTTTACTATGGGAAACACAGTTCAACTAAGAAGAGAAACCAATTTGTTAATAGGCCTGAGTCTTGATTATCAATTAAACAGACTAAAAACATCTAAATAAGACACTAAACATATCTACGCAGATGGTCTCATTCAGTCCCCAAGTCTCAAGAGAAAAAAAAAAAAAAAAAAAAACTAGCCCATTCAGGGAAATTTCATCTCCTACAAACTGACAGAGACATGACATTGAATGTAATTGATCTTTTAAAAAGAGTAACACTGATTTGTATGAGAAATAATTTAAGAATATTGAGTTAGGATGGTGGTGAACTATAAGAGGGATACTCCAACTGGGCTCTTGAAATACACACACAAATCCTGAAGATTTTATTGGCAAAAATTCATAGTATTCTTGACTTGTATCATTAAAAAATACTTTGTAAAATGCAGTTATTCCCAATCAAGACTTCCACTGACCTCAATGAAGCTTCTAAAAGAGAAGTTTCCAAAATTGAAACATCTCTAGAGATATTTCCATGCAGGATTTTAACACACTAACAGAAATATCACAAAGCCTTTAAAAATTCTCCTGGATTCAATCACCAATACAACGTTCAGTGCATTTTCTTTGTCCGAGGTCAGTCATGGAGGACAATAAGGCTTCTAATTGTTAAGATTTTCTATTACACTACAATCTTTCATCTTAAATCCATACCAAATGCTGTTCCAAAATGGTGAAAGTTATGCTTTGAAATATAAAACTTTATTGGCAAAATTAAAATAGGGGTTCTATAAGTATGTAAACAATTAAAACACATTTCTCCTAAATGCCTTGATTATGTGCTAATATGGACTACTTTTTTTGTTGTTTTTTTTTTCCATGACTTCATTTCTTTTTATTCCCAAATATTTCATTATACAGATATACCACCTCTTATCCTTTTATCATTTATGAACACTTGGGTTGTTTATACTTTTTAATCTATTATTAATAATGTTGCTATGAAGAAGTTTTTTTTTTGTTTTTTTTATTGTAAACAAATGGGATACATGTTGTTTCTCTGTTTGTACATGGCGTAAAGGCATACCATTTGTGTAATCATAAATTTACATAGGGTAATGTTGTTTGATTCATTCTGTTATTTTTTCCCTTCCCCCCCACCCCTCCCACCCCTCTTTTCCCTCTATACAGTCCTTCCTTCCTCCATTCTTGCCCCCCTCCCTAACCCTAACTCTAACCCTAACACTAACCCCTCCCACCCCCCATTATGTGTCATCATCCACTTATTAGCGATATCATTCTTCCTTTGGTTTTTTGAGATTGGCTTATCTCACTTAGCATGATATTCTCCAGTTTCATCCATTTGCCTGCAAATGCCATAATTTTATCATTCTTTATGGCTGAGTAATATTCCATTGTAGATATATACCACAGTTTCTTTATCCATTCATCAATTGAAGGACATCTAGGTTGGTTCCACAATCTGGCTATTGTGAACTGAGCAGCTATGAACATTGATGTGGCTGTATCTCTATAATATGCTGATTTTAAGTCCTTTGGGTATAGGCCAAGGAGTGGGATAGCTGGGTCAAATGGTGGGTCCATTCCAAGTTTTCTAAGGAGTCTCCACACTGCTTTCCAGAGTGGCTGCACTAATTTGCAGCCCCACCAGCAATGTATGAGTGTACCTTTCTCCCCACATCCTCGCCAACACCTGTTGTTGCTTGTATTCTTGATAATCGCCATTCTAATTGGGGTGAGATGGAATCTTAGGGTGGTTTTGATTTGCATTTCTCTTATTACTAGAGATGTTGAACATTTTTCCATATGTTTGTTGATTGCTTGTAGATCTTCTTCTGTGAAGTGTCTATTCATTTCCTTAGCCCATTTGTCGATTGGATTATTTGCATTCTTGGTGTAGAGTTTTTTGAGTTCTTTATAGATTCTGGAGATTAGTGCTCTATCTGAAGTATGATTGGCAAAGATTTTCTCCCACTCTGTAGGCTCTTTCTTCGCATTGCTGATAGTTTCCTTTGCTGAGAGAAAGCTTTTTAGTTTGAATCTATCCCAGTTATTGATTCTTGCTTTTATTTCTTGTGCTATGGGAGTCCTGTTGAGGAAGTCTGGTCCTAAGCCGACATGTTGAAGCTCTGGACCTACTTTTTCTTCTATAAGATGCAAGGTCTCTGGTCTGATTCCGAGGTCCTTAATCCTGGACTACTTTTTTACAGTAATGAATGTTTCTGAGTTCTATGTCTGTGAAGCTGACCATGTGGGACGAGATGAGTTTGGCACAGCTGTTCATGGAGTTATCCGGAGGGCCTACTATTGCTTCCCTGTGCTAGATCAGCAGCATTCTCCTGCACTGGAGTTGGAAAGGGGGCTGCACAGAATTATAGAGCTTGGTTTTTTTGGTGCCACCTCTAAAGAACCATGCAGCTCTCTAAGCAAGAACCATTAGCTCTTCCCCATTTTCCAAATCTTCACGTTTGCCTTTCTCTCCTTTTTAGTCAACTTGGGGTGGCTTATCAAAAGTCAAGAACCGTTTTCCTAGAAGAACCCTAGCACAATTCTCTTTGGCAGAGGGGAGTGCACAAGAAAATAAACCTTTGAAACCAAAGAAGATTTTTCAACCAATTTTGCCAATCTGGGGGGAAAATATGAAATTAAAGTCTCACCTTACACCCAAGTAAGTCCCACATAGATTGAAGAATTAATGTACACAAAAATTAATGTACCACAATACTTGGCTTATTTGAGAAAAATAAATTCTAAGGAAAAAAAATGGAAAAGGAACAGGAAGAATCTTTAAGAATGCAAAAAGAGTTCTCTACTACTGAAGTGTAACTAAAATTAACACTATACCAATTTTATATTCTTAGATCTGAAAATTCACAAAGAAGCAAAACTTGAAACATGTTTAATACCAACAATGCAAAAAATAACCAATTGTTTTATTATCCTGTTTTATCTTATATAGGATGACATACATGATGTTTTACATTGTAATAGTTTACATTATAATGTATAGAATACGACATATGATATGCTATGCAATATAATGTTTTTATGTCAATCAAGTCTTGTTATTTACCTTGGACTCAGTGAATCACATAAGACTAGATGCACAATGACCCAGTCAGAGCCACAAAGGAAACTCTAATAGGTTTGTTGCCGTGTCTGGCAGCCATGTGAGACCATGAAGGAAGACACTATGTAAGAATGGAACAAATACACAGAGAACAGAGCCAAGAAAGAAAGAGAAACCAAACCCTGATTTGAGCCCTGAAGTCAACTGAGCATAAAGTTAGCCCTAGTGGTATTGTTGGGTATTGTATTTGCAATTGAAAGAATATAACTAGTTACCTCTGTGGTGAGGGGATTGAAAAAAAAAATTCATTAAGTTGCTAATAATCTACATCTCTTGTTTATCAGTAGTTTTACATTTTCTTAGATTAAACCTATCAGAGTCCCTTTCTGGAGCTATGCAGTTATCCATATGTCCATTGGAATAGGAGATACCGCAAGAAAAATCATGAGGAAAGATAAATGGATGGTAGACTAACACCATAGACATACAAAATTTTGACCAAGTTTGGGAAAGATAATGTAATTCCTATCGTAGTTTAGGATTTAGCCTATTTTCCTCTGAATATACAAGTGTTTAGACATGCCATCTCAACACAACCTGGCATCTTCCAGAGTTCACTTCATATTCCCACTCTGAAAACTCCTAGACACATAGCAATGACTGGAAGAGTTCAAAATGGCAACCATCTTTCAGCAAAAGGAATCAAAGAAACCAGCCCTAGCAAAACTAAGGTATTGTACCACTCCTATTACCAGCTATGTCCTAATCATTGTCTTGAAGGATGAGCAATTATACACTACAGGTGTAACATCAAATCAATCAGTAACTTGAATGCATTGACTTCCTATTATGTGCCTACCATTATGAAATGCTCTGAATTATGATGCATATTAG
Organism: Sciurus carolinensis; assembly: GCF_902686445.1. Classification (NCBI taxonomy): domain Eukaryota; kingdom Metazoa; phylum Chordata; class Mammalia; order Rodentia; family Sciuridae; genus Sciurus; species Sciurus carolinensis. Next base: position 39,526,516 of record NC_062229.1, read on the forward strand.
CACCTTATTAAAATGTCGAAGTTATTTTTGTAACATCTCAAATTCGCAGGAAATACCACACAGGCCTCTCTACAGTATCCATCAACCACAAGATCATGTTTGACACCATTCATAGGCATTAATTTACAAAGGTACTAATCAGACTACCTGACTAGGGGGCGGCGTGAATATTACCTCAATGACATTGTTTTGTAACTGTCAGTTTTATTATTGGGTCAGTGTATGTGTGTTAGTTTTCAACTGCAGAAGACTAAGATGCTAATTGCCAAGAGAAGCTTAGCGTACAAAGACCATGATGAGCCGTTTTTTGTTTTTGCAGATGTAAAATTAAACTTCAATATAATTTGTTCTTGTCTGTCTTGCTTTTTTGGCATACAAGAGATAGAGAACAGAAACAAAGGAAAAATAGCACTATTCCACTGAGAAATTTTCAACAGCTGCTGAGACTGTGGCCTGCCACAAGAAGGGCAAGTTCTGGAGCACAGAAGTGCCAGAGAAAAAGCAGAGGCTATTTCACAGAACTGATGATCCTATGAAGGTGAATTAAAGCATCAGGATCATCAGAATTAAAGATAGTGTAAATGGAACCAGTCGTTAAGTAGTTGCTCCCATATGAAAATTGAACCTGCAGTGGACATTGATTGACTGACTAGTTTGGCCGCTTAGCATCCAAATGCAATCTCCTGTCTTGGCGGAATTATGCGCCAGGTGCACCCCAACCCATCCAAGAGGCAGTCATGGAATCCAAACTTCAGTCAGCAGACACTTTATTCTTGAGCAAGGTGACACAAGACCATAAAAGAAACATTCACATAAATCCTATTGCTGGATGCCAGTTCCTTTCTGTTGTCAAGCATCATCCTTCGGTCTATACATTCTACCATGTGCTCAGTATCCCTTCTCTAAACTCCCTTTTCATTTCCCAACTTGGACAGGAGAGAGCCATCTGTGGCTTACACCAAAGGCTCTTAACGGATGAAGTGTCCAACTACACCTAAGTGTTAGTCTCTTCTCCAAAATGCATGTTGTTCTTTTAAAGGTATCTGGAAGCCACTTCAAAAAGTTGAACAATTTACATGTCAGTAACAAATACCTAATCAAGATTAAGATCATTTGCAGTTTATATACCCATTATCCAGAGCTTGCTAGCTCAGAATAATAGTTCTTTAATAAAAATATTCCCACAGCCATAATCCATACACATCACCTTGACCTGTGAATTAAAATTTTACAGTCACATGAAACCCCAAGCTTGAACCTTTTACCACCTCAATGCCATGTCCTATGAAAGGAGGAAAGAAGGAAAGATAAATGGGCAAAATGGAAAAAAGAAAAATGAGAAAAAATTATTACTTTGCACATTTTTTGGCAGAAAAAAATATTTATGAGTCCTTAGTTTTTAGCATTCTACTCTGATATCAAAAAGTTCTATTTTTATCCAATACAATTCTATATAATTGGTGTCACCAGTATCTTTATTTTGGTAACTTCCCAGTCTATTCCTTTTCTGAGGATGAAACTTGTTTCTAACAATATAACTCTACAGTGAGACCATGACCCTGAGTGCTAGAAGACAGTTATTAATAATAAACCATAATTAATAATTATGCTTTGATGGGAAAAAATACAACACAGAAAGACATGTCACTCAGTTCTATTACCAATGATGAGCTGGAATTTATGGTTTGTCTACTCTCTCCTGGGCACAGAGCTGGGTGCTTTAAATTTATTCTCATTAATTCCTCAATGACAACCTTAGTAGGGATCATTCTCCCATGTTACTGATAAGAAAATTAAAGAGGTCATTGGAAACCTAAGATTTTAAAACCTATTTTCCCAAAATGCTATAATATACAGAGTCATCCTTACTTGAAGGAAACCAGGCCATGCCACCCAAATACCATTCTCCGTCATGTGGCAAGATTCCCAGACTGCATTCAGCATCATCAACTAGCAATTAAAGTTCTATAAACCCTTTCAAGTGATGTCATCACTTTCCAGAGTTTCAAAAAGATCTCGAACATTTTCCAAAAAGATATGACCAGTCTCAGACTGATGACATTCAGTCTGATTCATACCCTAAACCAAAAAGATTATTTATGTAAAAGTTCTATAAATTGAATTCATTATATTATGCTAGCAGCCCTGGTAAGAAGTCAAACTGGAGTTGGCCTGAATTTTGTGCCTCTGGTAATTCTAACTCTACAGAGTATAAGCATCATCCAATATCCTCGAACCAATCAACTAGAAATGTAGGCTTCTGGACCACATTATTCTACCCAAGGAGATGCTGAGAAGTTGTAAAGTTCTTTGGTTTGGATCTTATTCCCACTTGAGTTCTTGGCCCATCCTGTGGTTAAAATGCAAAGGACAGAAGGAATGCCAAGAAGGGCAAATAATTCACAGAATATGACAACCCATTAACTTACTCAGACTTTGCATCACCAATGTATGATGAAGATATGGTATTAACAATGTGCTGATAGGATTTTTGTATGCAAAAGTAAACCTTTCACAACTTCACTGATAAGCAGCCAGAGGTAGCTATGTCTGGATTTCTGATCTTATTTTTTAAAGGTTTTCTTAAAGATGATTTGGGTGAATTCATTTAATTCTTTCAGAACTAATGTGAGTGGGAGAGCTGTTGAGATCTGGGACTCTAAAACTGCACTATCCAAGCACTAACTACATGCAGCTTACCCAGCACTGAAATGTGCCTACTTCAAATTAAGAGATGCTCTTAGGATAAAATGCCCATTGGATATCAAGGGTAACAAAAAATAAAGAAAATATAAAAGGTATTGATTACATGAAGAAATGGCAATTTTGAGGAATATATTAGGTTGTATAAGATGCAGTTCTAAAATATTTTGCTTTTTCAACTTTAGTGTGACTACTCAAAAAAGTTTAACGCATTCTATTTCCATTGAACAGCACTCCTTTACTGCTGCAATTTGAATTTAGGATCTGTCACTCACCAGCCAGGTCACATAGGTTGTGTGGGTGTGTAGTGAACAAGGGCACCTGGCAGTGGTGTAAACAGGGGCCAAAATTCTTTGTGTTCTGACAGCCAAGCCATCACCAGAGTGCAAGTCATTTCCCATGTTGCATACAGTGGCACACAGACACAGCATGCAGTGTTGCTTAGAGGAGCCTGACTTTGGGAAGACATTACCTCTTTTTATTTTACTCGTCTATAAAAATAGACCTCCATAGGGCCTGCAAGATTAAGTGAAATACTTTACAAAGGTCTGGTTCAGCATCTAACAGTAAAACCCAATAAACGCCTGTTATTATTAACATAAAAATCATCCCCAATTTTGGATCTTCTACAGAAAGTCTTCAGAAACAATTTATAATACTGGTTATTTTGGTCAACTTTTTGGTTGCTGTGACCAAAAGACCTGAGAACAACAACTGAGAATAGGAAAAGTTCATTTTGGCTCATGGTTCAGTCCATGGTTGGCCGACTATACAGTCAGGACTCAAGGACAGGCAGAACATCATGGCAGAAGGAAGAGGCAGAGTAAAGCAGCTCAAGATGTAGTAACAGGAAACAGAGCTCAGCTTACCAGGCACAAAATATAAACCCCAAAGGCATACCCCCCACGGAATTCCTCCAGCCATACCCTACCTGCCCATGGTTACTGTCCAGTGTACTGCCCAGTAAAACATTCATTATCTAATCACATCACTTCTGAACATTCTTGCAGAATCCCACACATGAGCTTTTGAGGGAACCCACCTCATATCTAAACCATAACACTGGTCCCTTGAGCACTGATAAATGGTTCCCCAGCTCTAACATCCCCGTTAAAAAAAAGAAGACTGGATCTTTAGGCATTCTTTCCCACAATTGACTAACGAAATGGAATTGACCCAAGAAGATACAAGCATCGGATTTCACCAGAAGAAACTTTGCCACCCCTATTAGGGGGGAAGTATTAGCAATAAAAAGGTTTTTTTTTTAAATGAGTAAAAAGGAAATCTAACAGAAGAGAAGGAATGCCAAATTATTCCTCATCAACTTAGTGTTGACTATCTCTCTCCCAGAATGAATGCCAGGTATATAAGAAGGATAAAACTTTCAATTAAGCTGCTACATAAAGATTAAGTGACCTTTAAAACAACTAGTATACTTGGAAAGGCTATTAATCATCATTAGAGTATGTGTCAAGCTCAATCCAACGGTATGAGGCCTCAGCCTGGGCACAGCATTAAAAAGGTGGGGATGTGTCACGTCCAAGCACAAAGTGGAGAAGGTCAGCTAGATGAGGCAGGAGTAGGAGCACCCATCAGCCTGTTTTCCCACCATGTGGAAATGAGCTACTGGACACAGAGTTCATTAAGCTGTAAGCCCAATTACTATCACATGGCATCAACCGTATTGCAATTACGGTCCTTCCGAGCAGCAGCCAGCCACCGATTTCAGTAGAGAAACACTGGTTTGGACAAGGTTTATAAATGATTTTCATTAACTATCATTTACCATTAGGGCAAATAAAAGCACTAAATGCCCACTTTGCTGTAGAGAATGACCTTTGGCCCGGATTCTCTCTCTAACCGATGAGGGCTAAATGTATTGTGACAGCTCCTAATCACATTTAGTGCAGCCCATGATTTGATGGCACTGGGTGTCCCATCAACTACAGACAGGCCTGGCAAGGCCATTATATTCTGTTTCCTTTTAGAGATATGCATATTAGGATCTTTGGGAATCGAGAAATATAAGCCTTTCTCAATCATCCACAGTATATTTCAATAGCTTAAAAAATGCGTACAGTTACATCATTACGTACAAAGAATTGCTTGCAATGAGAACGTATTTCTCTTCTTTATAATTCAGGCTTATATGCTTAAAATGCATTAATCCGATCAGCCAAATCTAGTACGATAGATAAGAACCCAGTCATCGTAACTCACCAGTCAGAAACAATCCTCTCCAAAATCCACACATAATATTTTGCAGCTCAGCTTCATCTCATAAAAAGTTAATACAGCTGTGTGATATTTAATACTGAGGCATTGGGGCCTGATTTTGTACTAATCCAGGATAACACATTTCACAGAAACGTCAAGGGGAAACACTGGGAAGTCAAGACTCCTAACATGAAAATGATTTACTCTGGAACTCTTAACTCCTCAATTTGTACAAAAACAAGTAAATGGCTGTCCAACATTCAAAATAAAATACTAAATTAGGAGTTCAACTCCACATTACCATAGGTAATGGCTTTCTTTCTCCTGAAGCAGACTGGATCATACACTTCAAGTGCTGTCTACCACCCCCAACCCCCTGCAAAAAGGTTATAATGGCTTCTAAGCACATAGTCTGAGACCAAGAAGGAAAAGACATAGAAGATTTGCGAAGTTATGCAAAGGTAGTTCTCTAATAAAAAGTCAAAAGGCAGCTGAATTAAATACTGCACATTCAGTATGGCCTCAATGCAGGTGCCAGTTATTACCAATTGTCTTTGCAGCATAAAGGCCCTCTTGTTCTCTCTTCTTTGTTCTCTGCAAGCACAGCCTCTCATGTCGGGAAAGCAGCAAGCTAGCGTTCACTGCTCTACAGGAAAGTGAAACATATTTGTGAAAAATTCAAGAAAAGGCAAGGCTTTTTAATCTCAATAAAAACACTGAGGGAAAAGAAAGAAAAGTCACAGCAATAGAGGACACTTTAGTCTTTCAGAAGTTAAAAATAGATGGTTTACATGAACACGTCCCATTTCTACAGACTTTTGGCAGGATGTCATGGTTTATCAACACCAAAAGAGCCTAAATGATTTCTAGCTGAATGACATGGATGTTCTTTAAGGAAAAATAAGGAATGAGGTCTCTTTGTCATTCTTTTTTTATTTGGAACCTATGAGAACTTGGAAATTGGCAAAAACATTTTCCTCAATGAACTGAACTTTTAAAATCAGGTGTGAAAAGTCACTTTAAAGAGACATAATGGCTTTCTAGGTGAAGAAAAGAACCATTGGGGTTGAGACTTCAATGATGAGGACAGGTTCTCAGGGGCCAAAGACTTCATTAAACCATTCACTCATCCATCTGTTTATATCAAGGAACATGAGCCACAGTGAGGCAAGTAACTTGTCCCAAGTCACATCAGGCAGTCAGTCTCTAGTACCACCCAACCACAGCTTAGGCAATCGGGTCCCAGCAGCAGGCCTTGTTCCTTTGTGGAATTGATGTAAATCGACTATCCCAGCCTCATGCCACTGAATATTTAAATTATGTAACTCACTCATATCAGCTGGTTAGAGCCTCAACTAAAAAATGAGCAGACTATAATTACTGCCTGTGCCTACCAGGTGTAAGGGTTGGTTGGTGACATACATCTACCCGCTGGGCCAGAAGGGTTCACAGCTTTTATCAGTTGGCTTTCTAGTTTTGCACATTAGGATCAAGAGTTGACGAGTCCACAACTCATAGGAGCAACACCTAGCAGCGCACTAGCTCAGTGGAACTGAGCCCAAAATGTGACAATACACAAAGTAAATGCCATCCTATAATGTGATTCCCTGCAGGCTTGGGGCAAAATATTTCGGACGTTTCCACTGGCCATGCTGGACCCATTTCAGTTAAATCCACACAATTACACAACTCATCATCTCTGATGTCTCAGAATTTCCCCAAACTCTTAAAAGAAAACTACAAAAAATAAAAGCCTAAGGTCATGTAGTCAACCTACGAAGAGCTCATTACACTATGCTTTAACACTACCTTTACAAAGGGATTCCCCTGAACACAGCAATGCAGGACATGCCTTATTTGTACTTCTTCATGCTACTGTGCACTTTGGATATGAATTACAGAGCCTATTGTGCTGCCTTTATTTTTCTACTTCAAAGTCACTGAAACTAAAAGCTCTGCTCCCTTTAACATTACACATTGATGAACAAGTCACCATTGGAAATAAAATATTCTAAATGTTTCAAATAGATGGTCCCTGTTTTAGCAAATCCAGGCAGTTCCACTAAATCCATTTTCCTTTGAAGAGAAAGTGCTTTTAAATTTGATAAAATGGGTCACCTACAACTGTGTCATTTCCTAATTTATTCAGTGCCTTCACCTTGACATGTCCAGGCACAACAGGCATAGTTCTTAAGACAATCCCTGCAAGAGTTTAAATGGGGGAGAAAAGGACCTTCAATAATGCTTGGAAAACAGTCATCAGGCCAACCCCAGGTGGGTATTGCAGCAGAGGGTTTAAGAGTAAACCCTGGACTTGAAGCCGAGAGATGAACACCCCCGCTTCACTGCATGAGAATTACTGACCTTGGGTAAGTCATTTAACTTCTGAGTCAGTTCTCACGATGACTAGAATTCTTTAAAAGGCTAACATCAGTTGAACAAAACTATGATCTGGGTATTCTGATTAGCAATTCAAGGCTGATCACTTCATGATGAAGGTGGAGTTCCCATTGCTATTTATAAAGGATGACAAATTCTGTGAAATTCAAAGTCTTGCCAGGGTTAACTGGTTAGCCATCCCAAGAGCTGGAATTGAACTCAGGTTGTGACTGTGACCTGTCTCCTTAGTCCTTTTCCTTAATGCCTCCTAGGGTTGACAGTAAAATAAAGGACAAGAGATATGTAAAATACACCACCCAGCATGTATTATGTATTCAGACTGCAATTATTTTGGTTTGTTAATTCTTACTTCATTGAATGAGGCAAAAGAAATATAGGTCCTTCAGTTTAAAACGTTAGAAGATACTCCTTGTATTGGTACAATTCCTGTTTGTTCAGTGAAATATCACTTGGTTTGAGCAATGACACCATAATAGTGTTGTTACAGTCATTCAGAGCATAAGTGCAAGCTCAGAATATCAAGGTTCAGAACCCAAATCTGCAACTTACTAGCAAGATCTTGGGCAAGTTGTTCTACTTCTTGAGGTTTCATCTCTACAGGGCCCCCACACCTCATAAGAGGTCAGTGAGAATTCATGGAATGACACATCAAAAGCATTTTGCAAAGGTAAGAATTCTCTTACCTTTAATAATGTCAGCTATTATTTTGGACCTGGCCTCCTCCTCTCATTAGACTCCAAGTCCTCTTGTGTAAATTATGTCTATTGATATGTGTGTTCTTTTGAGGGGGTTGCAAACTAAACAATTTCCAGAAAACAAAGTAGTTACTATTACCATCAAGTCCACAATGCACCTCTTGTAAGCATGCTCACCATCATTTTTCCAGCAATGGTAACACCCAGAGCCATTCAAGGTTTTGTTTTCCCGTTTTTCTTTCCATTTATTGGAGTGTTTTTTCTTTCAATGAAATCCTTCCAGAAGCTGATTTTTTGGATTTTTTTTTTTTAAATAAAGGTCAAGCTTCCCTAATCCAAAAATCTGAAATGCTCCAGAATCAAACTTTTTGAGCACCTTGACATTCAAAAAGATTTGGGGTTTGAAACCTTTCAGATCTCTGGATTAGGAATGCTCTAATGATAAAATCTACGCAAATATTCCAAAATCTCAAAGACTGAAATCTAAAATACCTCTGGTCCCAAGCATTTCAAATAAGGAAGATTCAACCCATATATGTCATTTTCTCGAAATTCTCTATACTTCCCCCTGAACTACTTTACAACCCTTCTAGCACATGGGTGGCTTCACATTGTCCCTAGATGACCTTCAGCAAGTGCTGGTCTCCTCCCAATAGTACAGCTGAGCTGTTCTCTAGCTGCTCCCTTAAGAATGACTTCATTCATTGCCCAATCCTATCCTGTGATAAAGTGTTTCATGTCCTCAAGATTTCATATTTCCTTTGCCTTATAATATCTGAAGAGAGAAAAAACCAAACTATAGCTATGGGTTAGCTGTTGAGAAGGAAAAAAAAATGATTTAGAGAAATCTTACCAACTCAACTGGTTGAAAAATGAAAAATTCAATCTAAACATTGGGTTGCTTTTTCCCCAACATCATAGCAAGTAACTTTTTCTAAAGCCTTAAAACTGTCTTCATTTCTCCCTAGCTACTTTAGATTATTAAAAAGTCTTTACCATCCCATTTTATTTTTGCCCTGTGGTCTGAGGATCTCATTAGAAATGTTTATTCTTGAGAACATAAGCTTTTGCCATACAGTCAAAAAATATTGAACTTTACTCCTTTAATCACCAATTAGCATTTTTCTGGTCTTTGCTCTGTTTATGCACTTTGAGAATTAGACTCTTCTTCCTTTGAACAGAGGTTAAGCCCTTTCACGTGGATTTCAAATGAGGGGGAGGATGAAGTGGAATTCATTTCTTCTTTCTCCCTCTCTTCCACTTTTTAAATATTTAAGACTTAAGCACCAGACCATTAAAAAGGCATCATTTTATCACACACAAAAAATGAGTACACGATGTGCCTTCTAACCCAAACTGCCTCAACAACAAAACTTCATACTCCATTTTGGGTAGAAAAGGATCCTGGGAGACAGAAAATGATGATCTAATGATCTCCATGTTTTCCTGGAGAGCAAACGCTGGGCCAAGCCAGGAGCACAGCCGCTGGTCTGAATCTCTTAAACCTCACCACATCTCCTCTGATTTCCTGAGAAGACTGTCTCAGGTCGGATACAGCAGCGTTCCCAGCTGACGTGTCCCTGTCTTCCCTTTGCCCTATTTCCAATGTGTGCTTATCTTCATTTCCCCAGTCAGGTGCCAACTCTGCAAGAGTCCACTGAGAGGAATGGTATTTCATGATCCTCTAAAGCAAACCAAGAGGTTTGCTTTACCATGGTGGCGATCTGAAGAATGCACACTTTGCCTGTGGACTGTTAAGGCAGCCTGCTCCGTTTGTCCATACGAGTTGATTGTAAAAATGGAAAGTTCATTATGAGTACTTCTAACTTTTATAAACATATAGATAGTATTTAGAACCAAAGGGAGGGGTTGAGGTTGTGGCTCAGTGGTAGTGTTCTTGTCTCGCATGCGTCAGGCCCTAGGTTCCATCCTGTAATACAAAGCTGCTCCCCCGCCCTTTCTGTTGCAGCCATTTCCCCGCCTCCCAACTACTGTCAGTCTGTGAACATCCTAGCTAGCTATTGGTTCATCAGTCAGCTTCCAAGTATCCTTCTCCATTATTGGTCCCCTGTTAGCCCAGCAGGATTCTTAAAGATAGCTTCACCACCATCTTCTCTCTCTTGCTTCTCTCTCCCCCCCCCGACTTGCTTTCTTTCTCCTCCTCGCTTTCCACTCTCTCTAGCGTGTACCCTTTCTCATTCTTTCTTTTCCTCACATTTTCTCTTACCCTGTAGGGAGACACTCTGTTTGCTTAAGAAACTCCCTTATGTGATTTCCTGTGTCTGGCGTGTTTTCATGGGATTCCTTACAAGCACATTAAAAATAGAGGTATTGTGTCCACCTACAACTAAAAAAGTATATTAAAAAAGAAAAAAAGAACCAAAGGAAGTAGATGTAAGGAATGTGTTGTTCTCAAGTCACTTCCTGTCAGAGGCAACACTGCCAGGTTCTCACTCCTCCTATTTTCCTTAAGGTCTCACAAGCTTTAATCCTTTTCCATTTTGCAGAAATACCTCCTATTACCATCTTTTCATAAACTTCCTGAATTCTTGCACTTCAAAAAATATATTTTGCCTTCATGCTTGATTGGTTATGTGGCTAAGTATAGAACTCTAGTTTCAAATCTTCTCCTGCCCACCCAGTATTTTAAAAACACTGCTTCCTTATCCCCTACCAGCCAGCACTGCTGACAAAGAGTAGGGTGTCACTCTCATTCTTAGTCTTTGATAAGTAAGTGTTTCTTCTTATGGAAGCTTTTAGGATAGTTCCTCTATGCTCTGAATACTAGAATTTCCTTAGGATATATTAAGTATATTATCTCGACTTCTGTGACAGAAACCATCTCAAACAATCTGTTCCTACTGCAAAGCCCAAGGGGTAGTTCCAAAACCAGATGAGGTCAGACTGATGGTTTCAAACCGTGTTATTAGGTATGGGTTTCTTTCTTCACACCTCTACATGTTGAATTCTTTCTCATGCTGAATATCTCCTTAAGGGACAAAAATGGCTATTTTTTGTGTGTGCTTTATGGTTCTTATGTTTTTAAGTGTTAGCCATTCTCTCCCAGCTTCCATATCAATCATTTAAAAAGCATTATCAGCCGGCTGAACACACAGCGAAGGAGTTGTTGGTTACCAAATGCTGATCTGACAACAGAAGATACGTCAGTAGGAGGTTTTTTTCCCCTTCTTTCAGCTCCTCACTGGAAACTTCCAACCTGAAGAGCTATATTCCTGCTACCAAATGAAATTTTCCTCTGTGTTTTGGCTATGTCCTATCTTACATTTCTTCCTATTCTTTTTGAGACTCCCATCAGCATCACATTGGATCCATAGACCCCTGTTTCTTAGCACAATTTCCATAAGACTCTTTTATATTGTACATTATGGAAAGTTTCCTTGATCCCACCTTCAAGAATATCAACTTGGTCTCCAGGTCTTTTAGTCATCCACTGATTTTTTTTTAATATCACAAAATCAATTTTAAACTTTCCAAAACTCTTGCCTGTTTCATGAATCAAAGTTCTTCACTTACTCTGAGAAGACTAATCTGAATTTTTTTCCATTATTTGAATGATTTCTATTTACACTTGATGAGTTATTCTGCTCATTTTGTTGTCTTCATGATCTTCCTTATGGTTTTCATCAAAAATTTGCTAACCCATTTTTGTTCATTCAGATTTCTGAATAAATAGCACAAAGCAGTAGGTAACATAAATTTGCTTCCATCAGCATCTGTCCCTTGAATGGAAGGACCAGCTGCAGGTTCTAGGCAGGAGAGTGGATACAGAAACATGTCAGTAAGTACGCATCCTAGAGTTGGCTTGGATATGAAGCATGCAAAAAAAAAAAAAAAAAAAAAAAGCAGCCACAATGACCATAAGCATATTTCTTTCCCAGGTCCCTGCCTTTTCTTCTGTTTTCCTTATCATACCCATGTCTGGGAATCTGAATTTCCTGCCTCACTTCATTTTCAGTCATTGACTTCCTATTCTTACTGGGATCTGTCCCCAGACAAATCACTTAAGAATGCTTCAACCTTAGCTCTAGGGCAAAAACTTATTCCTCCAAGCTGTTCTGACTAATATGGGCTAGGAGAACCAACCAAATGCCAGACTGCTAGAACCGTAGTTCTATAAAATGAATAGCTTTGATGACTGCTCTGTGGCTTATTCTAGCTCTCAACAGACTCCAGATTTGAAGCTGCTTTAGACTGTAGTTATCTATTGAGCTTTCTCCACCAGTACAACCATATGTTTTCTGGGTTGCACATATTCTCCAAAATTACTAACCACTCACAGTACCTTTGGCTCATTTTCCAGGGCTAATAGTTTCATTCTGTTTGAAAATAATTTTCTGTAATTTTAATTAAAGGGTGGAAGTTAGATGCATGTGATCAGTCTACCATGTTGAGCCAGAAACCTCCAGATACAACTGCAGCCCACCAGATTGAAGAAATTAGAAAGACCGATAATGAAGGGTGATGACAAAACTGCAAAAATGTACTTTCCTCTTAAAGGAAAGGGGGGTTTGTGTCAGAGTGCATGAAATACAAGATTTCTTTGGGAAAAGAAAATATTAATATAATGATCAGAAAATTGTTCTAAAACATTAAAGTTTTTTTTTAATTTTACAACACTTTATATCCCAGTTTCTAGCTTTGCATCTCTCAAATATTAGGTTTCCAAATTCTAGAGCCAATTTCAGAATCTTCCCCATGATCTGAATTCATCATTAAGAAAAGTATTTTTCAACAAATAATTTCTAAATGACAATTTTGATTTCACCCAGAACCAATGTCTAGCTGTGCATCATCTTCCAAGGCACTGTGTGACCCTCCCTTCCCGATTCTCCAAACATTTTCTCCCTTCCTCAGACATTTTAAAGAACAGCATACCAGGACCAGAATGAATTAAGGTGAAAAGGAAAATGTTTCACACAGACAGTAAATTTTAGTTTTTTAATTTCAAAAGTGGCATTCAAATACACTTATAACATCCAGAGGCACTTCAGTTTATTAATGAATCCTTCAAAGATATTCATTTCTGTCAGACTTTTTATTTGTAGCTTTTTTTTTTATTCTTAGAATTTCCATGTCTCAATGTACATTATCCATCTCATCTTGCACTTTATCTACTTTTTCCATTTGAGTTCCTAGCAATATTAAGAGTTGCTATGGTCCCTGTTCTGGTAATTCTTACATCCTACTGTATCTGAGTCTGATGCTAGCTCTGTCTTCAAATTGTATTTGTCTGAGTATGTCTTGTGAGTTTGTTGAAACACACACATAATGTAGTGAGGACCAGGAACTGCAGCTAAGATGACTTTATTGGCAAGTTGAAAAGATGTAGGGGAAGGGCTTGTGATTAGGCCTCAGTTTTAGTGAGCTTGTGCCCCTGGATCAGGTGAACTTCTCAAGGACTTAGTCTACTCGTGCTTCTACCCTACCCAGGTCCCAATTCAGAGTCTGCAGGGGGCTTTATAAAATGCCCCACATTATTTGTGCTTTGGTAAAATGCCCAAGATACCCATCTACCAGGCTCTTGCAGAATAGTTTCTTCTGAAGTCTGGGCATATTTCAGAATGGTTATTTCCCCCCTCACCTTACCAAAAGCTCAAGTAGATTATTCTCCAATATTCTCTGAGAACCTGGTCATGTCCCTAGTGGTAAAAAAATTTAAAGCATGACGATTGCCCACCAAGACCAGAGTCCCCTAGAGTTTCAACTCTCAATCTTGTTCACACTGAGACTCCAGTCATTCGTTACTTAACTTAGGTTTCCCTAGTCCTAAACTAGTTTCTGCTGAGTTCTAATTCTCTGTATCTGCCCATCTCTAATTATCGGTTCAGCAGTGAGCCCCATGACCCTCAGTTCTCTAATAGAGCTAAGAATTGTTGATTTTTCAGTTTGGCTTTTTTTTGTTGTTGTTATTATCTAGAGGAAATGACATCCAAACTTCTTACATGCCAGACCTAGAAAATGGAATTTTATAATCCTAGATACTTGATGAATGTGTCTGAAGTATCTATCCCTATCATTTATTTTAAATATGATAAAACTGACAACATCTACTTGAACAAATTTATTCAGGAAATTAGCAATAGGACACAAAGATCTCCAACTATCAGGCTGGTACCTCTATTAACATTATTGCAATGAAACTCTCAAATTTTTCCTGACTGTTAAAAGCTTTGTTACCAGTGGTTTCTATCTGGTGGTGGAAGGGTGAAATTCTACTACTAATCCTTTGTCTTTACAAAAGTTAACTGATGGGATTGACAGCTGACTGCTTTAGATAGCTATCAAGATCAGGTGAACTTCCATACTTCTATCATTTCATTATCCCAAATTGCACACACATGTGGTAAGGAAAAAAGAAATGGCTAACAAATACAAAAAAAAAATCTCAAGTGTACTTTTAATAAGTGAACACAACCAACTCTCATCAGGGTGACCAATTTAGAAAGGGGGACAGTTTCAAATGATGGTCAGAATGATCTTGATTTTTATAAACCTGCTAGAACAGTTGAAATCTTGGAACAAGCAACAAGTACAACCATCCTGGAAACAATACAGCAGTATTTACTATATATATGCCATACCCAAGCAATCCAACCCTGAATGTACACCCCAGAGACATTTTAAAAAGACAATGGGAGTTGTCATACATGTCTGGGAGCTGGAGGCCCTCTTGATGGCTATCACTGGGGAGAGGAATCAGTAAATACAGTGGATGTACACTTGGAATAATATGCATTGCTGAAACTAGTCATACACAAAACATGGGCAGATATCAAATGCACTGTTTTTGGATAAACTAAGAACCCAGGAGAGTATCATAGTATAATATACTGAACAAGATGGCACATTGTATACAGGTACACCTATCTTTAATGATGGAAACAGAGTAGGTACCTATGCGGAAGAGGAGAAATTAAATGGAGTAAGAGGTATTGAGGATTAAAGATGGAAAACGAAAATAAAGCAAGAAACAGAAAACACATACAAGGCCTCTCTAAAAACCTCTCTCTTTCACTGAAGTTTTCAGTTTCCTCTGTACCTTTCCATTCCGAACACTTAAGAATACCCCTAATTCTTCTGTCATTTACATATTCGTTTTTCCCACGTGCCTCATATCTACTAAGTTCTCAATATTTATTTCCTATGAGTTTGTTTGCAAATGAGTGACACTTATTTTTAAAAACAAGTATCTTAGTAATCATCAGTGCCTACTTCGTCTTACAAGTTCCAACTTGTTTTGTGATTTTTGGATGTGACAGTTTTAAAATCAACTCAGAGTCTTTAGGGACACTTAAGAAAATTTTATCCTTGATCTTAAATGCTCACATAAATGTGACTGTAATTTGAAAGTATGTATTCCTATTAGTTATTAAACAGATGAAAAAGTGACAGGGGAAAGTCTTAAGCACATGTATCTAATAAATTAGCATCAAGCCACAAATGACAAGTTAGAGACCCCGATTTTCAAATTAGCATCTCTACTAGTACAATCAAGCCCAGAAGATGAGGCATTGCCTAAGAGCTAGTTTCAGACAGTCAGGGACAGACTACAGGTCTCCAGAGACCAGGGATCATGAGCTTCTTGCTTCCTGCACTGGGCTTCTTTGCTCTGATAACTAATCAGCTATTTCCCCACAATGGTCCTTCCCTAGTGAAACCAATAATGTTATTTTAAGCAAGGAACAAAGCCTTTTGGGGCTCACTATTAGTTTTCAATGGGAGAAAAAAAATCACAAACTCACATAATAATGTTGGGAAAAGGTACAGTCAAGAATCCAGAAACTCGGGGACGTTGGGTGGAGGGCAGTTGACAGTTCCATGCTTTCTTGCTTTTCGCATGAGATCCCAAAAAAGGCAAAGGAACCGAGTTTTTAAACATTTTCCACTACTGAATAAGGGCTGCAGTGCTCAAAATCTAACATAATATGGTCATTGTTCCCCGAATCAAAACCCCTACCTTCTTCACTTATTAATCACATTTTACCAACGTTGTAGCACTAGAAAATTAAATTCGTTCTCACTGACAAAATACTTAAAGGAAAAAAAGAAGAGGCTCACAAAGGCCTTCCCCAAAATGTAAAGTAGTCCCAGAAGAATGAATTAAAATGCTCATTTTAGTTTTCCCAACGTTTAAATCTCCTCAGGCACCTTCTATGATCTTTTATTTAGGAGGAAAAATTATTCAGCTGCCCGCCTGTACTTTCTCCTTCAGGCATTTAGCCCAAAAGAAAGAAAAAAGAGGAAAATAATTCTAAAGAAAGCCCAAATTTTAAGAAATGAAGAAACAGAATCGAAGTGATTTTTGCAGGACGTTGAAAATGGTATCATTTAGAATAACCCTGGAAGTACAGCTTACAGGCGACTACCTCTGATCTTTCATAAAGAATTGGAATTTGTATTGATAGAAAAAGCTTCCAGCTGTAAGAAAACAAAAGTAGCAACAATAAACAACACTAATCTCTTTCCTCACAGAAGCACTATTCATGGACAAAGGAACTAGAGTGGAAAAATAACTCCAGATTTCAATCTACTCTACAGAGCAGCTCAAATAGAAATCGGGCTTAAATAATAATCACCTGAACAAAGCACCATAAACCTTGGGTAATGGCACATCTCCCACCATTGGAGAGCGACTTCACAGACTTAGCAATGGCCCCAAGAGGTCACCAAGAGGAGCATTTCCTTCTAAAAGTCCACTTAACTACACCTGCTAGAGCAGAGTCTAAAAAATTTAAACGTTTCCAGATAAGACTCCAAAGTCACAGCCAGGAACACAATTCAAAGCTGAATAGCCTCTACTACCAGGAAATGATTTTGTGTAGGGAACTTAAATAACCCATCCTTCAGACTCAACCTGTTTGGTTTTGTTGTTGTTGTTGTTTTTGTTTTTTGTTTGTTTTGTTTTGTTTAACTTCCAAGGATAGTAGCTGATCCTGATTCAGTGACAAGTTCTTCCCCCATGGGAAATGTGTTGCCCAGCTGTTCAGTAAGAGCAGCTGCTCTGCTTGACCTCTGCTTCTGAGTCTTCCTTCGCAGCCCTCCAGGCACTTCGATAGCTCCTCAGAAAAACTGCATCATACGAACAGGTCATGGGCAGAAAAGAGCCAAGAGGCACATTCATATTAATTGTAAGGAGAGCAGGAGAAGCCCACAATCTGGGAGTGTGAGAGGAAACAGAGAAACTCTAAACAACAACAAAACAAACAAGACCTGGTGATCCCTTTCTACACATCTTAAAGATATTTCCTAACATTAAGATGTATCAACTCATGTGTACTAACATTTATTTACAAAGATGTTCTCTGCAGCCCTGTATACAATGGAGAAAAATTAAGAGAAACACAGAAGCCCAGCGTGAAAGGAATAATTATGTAGAACTGTGTGAACACTGAGTGGAATATTTTGTCCATGAAAAGCAGTGCTGTTGAGTATTAACACAAATATTTTTATGATACAGTATATGATGATATTTAAGAAGGCAGGTTGCAAGACTATCTACAGAATATTCTAATTTATGTTTGTGTGTATCAAAAAATATTAGTCTATCTACCACCAGTCCAATACCTACAGTCAAGCTGCGGCGACTGCTTTAAGTCAGATGGCATAGTCCTCTTCCAACCTCAAGTACCATTGCAAGGAGCAAGATTCCACCTGCTGGGGAGAGGGGCACAGAAGCTAGCACAAGGCTGTCTCAGCCCAGTGCCAGGCTCACTTTGGTGAGCACCAGCACCAAGTACAAATTGAAGGTTTTGTACACAGCCATAGTTCAGAGACCAAGCCTCTAAACAGACCTCAGCATCATGAGGTGACCTGTGTGTCACAGGGCAGACCCGAGTTTCAGGCACATCAATTACAGCCTTGGAGTGGACCTGGGGAATGCCTGCCCTCTTGGTGCAAACGTATAGTCCCCTGCAGCTGTGAGACCCTGTTGCAACCCAACTTAGCACCAGCTTGGGTGATCAAGGGTCTATCTGCCCATTACCTATCTACCAGCATCAGGTACTGTATCTATCACCAGGTTAGTGCTCACAGATGGGGCTCTAGAACTGTCTCAGCACCAGGTAGAGACTTGCAACCAAGTGGGACAGATTCACTTTTCAGACTATCACTATCAGTTCTATGGGACTTTGTGCACCCCCTGAGACTGTGCAGACCCTGTGACTATGGGACTCAGACACAACCCAGGTTAACATCAACCAGGTGGCCCCAGCACTACTCCAACCTCAGGCAGCATCACATGATACAAGACCACATTCACTGGAGGACAATGTATTAAGCTCAAGACTATACCCTGGAGATTAGTGCCGAGCTGGTGAAACCTAATATTGGGAAGATCCTAACAGCCCCTATCCCCAGGTCTGCCATAGTCAGAACCTCTATAACAGCTCTAATACCAGAGGAAGACATGCCACCCCAGTCTATCAGACTTCTAGCTAGCATCACCTGTGGCTGGTTGTAGTAGTCTTGAACCATGAGTCCACCTCAGCAATAGGCAGCCCATAGCAGTGTGGGCCTTGTTCCTACCCCAGTGATGTGCTGTTCTTGTTAGGCTGTGGGTTTAGGATGTGACTCAGTATGGCAGCTTTGGTCAGATATGACCTAGGAACCGGGGGCTGTTCCATCCACAGTAACTGACCATGGCAAAGCAGAATCCTGCAGTCTCTGACCACAAGTCATTAACTGTGGATAAGACATCTTATAATCAAGCCCTTACACGTGAAAGATAAAGAGAAGATTCTCAAACTGCAAGAGAAAAGACATACCACATTGGGGTACCCAATTCACCAGACATCAGACTTCCCAGCAAAAATTTTACAGGCCAAGAGAGAGTAAGATGAGATTTTCAGTGCTGAAGAGGGGTAGGGAGTCACCCAAGAATATTGTACCCAATAAAGTTATCCTTTAGAAATGGAGGGATAAAGACTTTCCCAAACAAAACCAGAGAGAATGCATCTCCATCAGACCTAGTCTACAAGAATTTTTAAAGGAATTTCTTCAAACTGGAAAAAAAAAATTAAGAAAACATAAGAAGGTGTAAAACCTATTGGTAAAATGACAAAAAAATTCAGAATGCTCTAATATTGTATTTTGTGTAAACCCTTCTTATATTTAGAATGAACACTGAAAGACAAAACTAAAAATAAACTATATTAATATGTTAAGCAATAGGCAAAGATGTATGAGGTTTAGCACTTATAAGGTCCTGGGTTTAGTTCAAAGCACAGTAGAAAAGGAATGAGATTAAAAGAGAAAGATGTCAAATGGGATATCAAAAATTCAAAATGTGGGGAAGAAAGAAGTCCAACTGGAGAATTTTCTCATGAGTCATTTTCTCTTGTCCTTTGTTCATTTATTTCTGTTCTTATCCTTATGTTAGGTTGCTATCATGTCAAAATACCCTGTTATAATCAAAAAGTGCTTTAAGTCTCATGGTAATGACTAAGCAAAAATCTATAATAGACAAACAAAAAAAGTAATCAAAACACACTCCAAGAGTAATTCACTTAACCACCAAGGAAGACTACAAGAGAGGGAGAAAGGGAGAAACTATACCCAAACTAGAAAACAAGTTACATAATGTCTGTAATAAGTTCTTAACCACCAATAATTACTTTGATGGTAAATTTATTAAGTTCTCCAATTAAAATATGAAGTGAATAATTAATAAAATAGTGTTACTTAAAAGAAACTCACTTCACCTCTAATGATACACATAGATTAAGAGTGAAGGAATAAGATACTCCATGAAAATGGGAGGCCAAAAGAAAGCAGAAGTGGCTATGCTAATATGAGGTAAAATGCACTTTAAATCAAAAGCAATACAAAGAGACCAGGAAGGTCATAATATAATGATAAAAGCAATGAATTAGCAAGAGGAAATTTTTATATTTTGGACACACCCACACAAATATTGGAGCACAAACATGTGAAGTATTACAGGACCTCAAGGGGAAAGAGACTCCAGGAATACAATCATATTTGGAGACTTTAACACCCCATTTTCAACAATGGAGAGTTCATTCTGATAGAAATTGCACACTAGACCAAATGGACTTTAGACACATCTACAAAACATTCCATCCAATGCTGCCAAATACACCTTTTCTCATCAGTACATGGAACATTCTCCAAGACAGATCATAGGATAAGACCACAAAATAGGTCAACAAATCAGAGGAATCCTATCAAGTATTTTCGCTGACTAAAATGCAAGAAAGCTAGAAATCACTAAGAAAAACTTTGGAAACTATAGAAATGCGTGCAAGTTAACTTACTTTTGAACAACTAATGGATCAAGGAAGAAATCAAGAAGGAAATTTTTAAATTTCTCAAAACAAATGGAAACTGGGACATAACATACCAAATAAAACCTCTGGAATATAGCAGTACTAAGCAGTATTAAAAGGAAATTTTATGGAAACCAATGCCCATATGAAAATATATAAAAATCTTAAACAACTTATCATTGCATCTCAAGGAAGTAGAAAAACTATACCCCAAATTAGAAGAAATAAAGATCAGAGCAGAAATAAATGAAATAGAGACTAAAAAAAAAAATACAAATATCAATGAAACAGCTAGCTCTTCAAATACAAGCAGAGATAATGCAAATAAAATCAGATGAAAAGGAAAACATTACAAATGACACCACAGAAATAAAAAAACACGAAATTATTATGAACTATATGCCAATAAATTTGGTAATTTAGAAGAAATGTACAAATTCCTAGATACATACACTTTACCAAGATCTATTCACAAAAATAGAAAACCTGACCAGAGCAATAACAAGATTAAATGTACAATAAAAAGCCATGACCAGATAGCTTCACTGCTGAATTCTACCAAACATGTAAAGAACTAATACTAATCCTCCTTAAATTATTCCGAAAATAGGAAAGAATTCTTCCAAACACAGTGAGGCCAGCATTACCCAGATACGAAAACCAGATAAGAAGAAAATTATAAGTCAACATCATTGATGAACACAGGCACAAAAATCCTTAATCAAATAATACCAGACTAAGTCCAAAACCCTATTAAAAGGTTTTTCAACATGAGCAAGTGGGATTCATCCCAGGAATTCAAGGATGGTTCAATATATGCACATTGATAAGTATGATTCATATCAACAAAATGAAAGACAAAAAATCAATATGGTCATCTCACAGCAGAAAAATCTTTAAAATTCAACATCACATTTACAATAAAAACACTGAACAAATTAGGCATGGAAAGACAGAGCTCAATAATAAAGGCCATTTATCATAATCCAAGGGCTAACATTATACTAAATGGAAAAAAAGTTGAAAGCTTTCTAAAATCAAGAATAAGACAAGGATGCCCACTTTCACCACTTCCATTCAACGTAATGAAAGAGAAATTAGGTAAGATTAAGAAATAAAGGATATCCAAATTGGAAATTATTTCCATTTGCAGATGACATGGCCTTATATATAGAAAAAAAATCAGTAAAACTCTACAAGTTATTAAATTCAGTAAAGTTACAAAAAAAAAAAAACCCAAAAGAAAAAAACCAACATACAAAAATCAGTAGTGTTGTTATATGCCAATAGTGAAATATCTACAATAGAAAAGTAATTCCATTTACAATAGCTACAAGAAATAAAATACCTAGAAATAAATTTACCCAAAGGAGTGAAAAATCTCTACAATCATAAAACATTGATGAAAGAAATTAAAAAAAAAAATCACACAAAAACTCATGGATTACAAGAATTTTAATTATACTTTTAACATTTTGACACTGCTAAAATATCCCTACTACACAAATCAGACTTACAACTGCAATGCAATCCCTACCAAAATAACAGCAAAAGACCCAAAGAGGCCGAAGTCATTTCAAGCTAAAACAAAGCAGAAAGTATTGACTTCAAAACATGCTACAAAACTGTAGTCATCAAAACATAGCATTAAAAAGAGACACGTAGGGCATAATAAAGAATCTAGAATTAAACTCAGATATCTACAGCCAACTCGTTTTCACCAAGGATGTTAAGAACATGAATTGGAGAATATTTTTTAGTAAATGGTGCTTGGAAAATTGATATCCACATTCAGAATAATTAATCTAGACCTCAGTCTCTCACCAGTTATGAGAATCAACTCAAAATGCATTATAGACAAACAAGACCTGAAACTGACAGTACTAGAAGAAAACATAGGAAAAATGCTTCAGGACATTGGAATGAGCAAGAAATTTATCAAGAACCCAAAAAACACAGGAAACAAAAGCAAAAACAGACAAATGCAATGATATTATACTAGGAAGTTTCTACACAGCAAATAATCCATAGAGTGCAGAGACAAACTGCGGACTGAAAGAAAATATTTGCAATGTGTATGTCTGAAAGGAATTGATATCCAGATATTTAATAAACTCCAAAAACAGCCAAAAAAAAAAAAAAAAAACTACCTGATTTTGATTTTAAAAGTAGATCTACATAGACATTTCTCAAAAGATATACTAATGGCAAAGAGGTACATGAAAAAATGTCCAAATTCACTAATCAGAGAAATGCAAATCAAAACCATGAGAGATCACCTCACCCCAATAAAAATGGCTATTATCAAAAAGACTAAATGTAACAAGTACTGGTGAGAATGTAGAGAAAAGAAGCTTTGCACATTGTTGGTGTTCAGCCATTGTGGAAAACAGTATGGAGGTTCCTCAAATAATTTAAAACAACTACTACGTGATCCAGTAATCCCACTACGGGGTACGTATGCAGAAGAAATGAAACCAGCATGTTGAGGAGAGACGGTACTCCTATGTTCCTCTAGCACTATTCACAGTAGCCAAGAAATGCAAATAACCTGTCCATTAACTGATGGATGAATGAGGAGGATGAAAGTGTGGTGTATATACAGAATGTACTACTCTCCGACCATAAAATAAAATCTCGTCATTGGAGCCAACGAGGATGAAACTGGAGATCATCAGATTAAGTAAAAGAAGCCAGGCACAGAAAGACAAGTACCACACAATCTCACTCAGAGATGAAGTTTCTAAAAGATAATCTCAGTGCATTAATAGAATGGTGGTGACCAGAGGATGGCAAGTGTAGGAAGGAGGGAGGGTTGGGGGGAGTTTGGTTAGTGAGTACTAAGTTATAGTTAGATAGGAACAAGAAGTGGTGTGCCCTGCATGGTAGGATGACTCTCTATAACTATGTAAAGTACATTTAAGAAGCTAGGAGAGGGCTGGGGTTGTAGTTCAGTGGTAGAGTGCTTGCCTATCATGTGTGAGGCAGTGGGTTTGATTCTTAGCACCACATAAAGATAAAAGGTCCATCAACAACTAAAAAAAACTTAAGAACTATGAGAAAGTTTTTGCCATGAAGAAATAATAAGTCTTTGAGGAAATAGGTTTATTCTGATTTAAACATTACAAAATATATACATGTATCTATTATCACATGGTATCCCATCAATATGTACAACTTGTGTTTTTGTGTACTGGTTAAAAAATTTAAAAAAAAATATGCCAAGATCTTGGCAAAGGTGGGATTATGAGAGTTTCTCTTATTTTTACCTATCAATATCTTCTAATTTTCCTTACAATGAGCTTATATTGCTTTTGAAGTATAAAGTGATCTACTAGGTTTTATTTTTGAAAACCTCTTTTTAGGGACAATAACGCTACTTTGTATAAAACTACGAAGTTAGATGTCACAATTCAGATAGCAAGGAAATGAGAGAACAGATCAAAGACATGGCAAATGACAAGCCCAGTCAGAAGTAGGAATCAGTGGCTTCTCCATCCTACATGATCTCTCTAAAGCAATGGGCACTCTCTCGCTTCAGGATGCCACTGCCCACCCCTTTTAAATTTCTGTCACTACACCCCGGATGTGTATATACATGTGATACATGTGTATATTTCATAATGTTTAAATCCCAAGTTGCCCCAGGATGATGTCAGCTACCACTTTGTACCTTCCAACATCCTCCTGCCTTTATAACCGAGTTTCCCAACTCCCGAAGTCCAGTGGGCCCACTCAACTCTATGGATCTAAAACCAAAGTCATTATTCTCCTCCACACCAGCCTGCTCCGAGGAGGGAATAATGATTTTGGTTTTATGCCTTCTGTTATGGTTCATTCTCTATCTCTGCTTCCTGATGGTGCAACCTGCTTCCCTCTGCCACACTCTTCCACCATGATGTTCTGCCTCACCTCAAGCCCCAAGGAAAGGAACAGGCCTTCTCTGGACCAAGGCTCTGAAACCACGAGCCCTCAAATAAACTTCCCCACCTCTGTAATTGTACTAGTCAGATCATTTAGTCACAGCAGTGAAATAGCCGACTAGAACACATTCCCTCTCTTTCAACAGCAGCATGGTGCACCCAAGTACAACACCTTAGAGTTAGTCTGAATTCCTCCCTATAATTCTTCTAGCAATTCAGGATGTCCTGTCCTCTGAAGTTCTCTAGTACTAGCTGTCTTTTTTCCTCAGAGCCTTAGCCCAATCCCCCATCTTCCTAACTTGTATCAGATACTTCTCTGCTCTAGTTCACTCCCTGTGTGTTAGTTTTCCATCACTGTGACCAAAATATCTGAAAAGAACCACCAAATGGCAAAAAGATTTATTTTGGCTCTTCACTTCAGTAGTTCAGTCCATGACTGGATGGTTCCAAAACAAACAGCATGGCAGAAAGGCATGGTGGAGGAAAGCTGCTCGGTTCATGGTAGCCAGGAAGCAGAGAAGGGGCTGGGCCATGGACAGACATAATCCAGGCCATGCCCCAAGTGACCCAATTCCTCCAGTCACACCCCATCTGCCTACATTTATGACCCAGTAGTCCATTCAAATTATTAATCCACCAAATGGTTTAATGCATTAAGGAAGCTACAGCCATCACAATCTGATCACTGCATAAAAGTCCCACCTCTGAACCTTTGTGTTTGAGGACCATGCTTTCAACACTTGAGTTTTTGGGGTTACATTCAACATCCAAGCCATAATACTCTAATAAAGTCAGGTTCTTCAAAGTCTCATTTCTTTCCCATCTAAATGCTCCCCACCAACCATACCATGTACACACACACACACACACCCCTTTCACACTCTAGTGCCACCAAGTTTCTGCCAAATCTCAAATACATACATAATGGTCATGCCATTACATCCCATTTCTACTGCCTGGAAACTTCCTCCCTTTTCTCTACCTGGCACCTATTCTTTGGGATCTTTAACACTCCTTTCTAGTTGAGCCTCAATCCCACTCTTGTGCCGTCACTTTTCTACCATGCCTTAACAAAGTCATGCTCATTCCCCTTTTACACTTCTTAAACCCCTATTCCCACACCAGCCCTACCACCACATGGGATGGGAATAAGGTCCTCACCCATCTTCTTTGATAAAGCTGGGAAATCCAAAGAGTCACTTTTTTAGTCTCTCCTGCAACAAGGGATGATCTCGTGACACAACCTGGTCAACGAAACACCAATGCAATATTGCTTGGGAGTTTCTACTGAATCTTTGTTTTCCTGATAACGAAAAGACACAGCTGATGTTGCCCCTTTTCTATCACCTTGCACATGGATATAACACCTGTAGCTGCAGAAACCATCTTGCCACCATGAGGACAAACCCAAGAGAATCAGATCATCTCTCCGATGCCATAGAGCTCCCAAACCAACATTAGTGGCCACCCATCTTCAGGATTACTCTGTGATTAAAAAAGAAAAACCAACCCTGGGTTAGCAGGGTTTTTTAAAAATTTGTTCCTTTTAGTTATACATGATAGTAGAATGTATCTTGACATATATACATGGAGTATAACTTCCCATTCTTGTGGTGGTACATAATGTGGAGTTACACTGGTCATGTTTTCATAAATCATAGGAAAGTTATATCCGATTCATTCTACTGTCTTTTCCATTCCCTCCAATCAAATCTGGTAAACCTTCTCCTCCTTCCTCTCCCCCACCTATTGGGAGTCAGCATCCACATATCAGAGAGAACATTCAGTCTTTGGCTTTGGGGGATTGGCCTATTTCACTTGGCCTGATAGCCTCCAGTACCATCCATTTACTGGCAAATGCCATAATTCCATTCTTCTTTGTGGTCGAGTAATATTCCATTGTGTATATGTACTACATCTTCTTTATCCAGTCCTGTTGGAGGGCACCTAGGTTGGTTCCATAGCTTAGCTATTTGCAAGTGGACTGCTATGAACATTGATGTGGCCACGTCACTATAGTATAATGCTTTTAAGTCCTTTGGGTATATACTAAGGAGTGGGATAACTGGGTCAAATGGTGGTTCCATTCCAAGTTGGTTAACTGCTTTCTTGTTGTTTGCACATTCCTAATACTTTGGAATTAATAAAGCAGTAACTATAAGAAAACTATTAGTTTCCTTACACTTTAAAAGGTAATTTTTTTTCTTTTAGTCTTTAGGCACCATCATTACTATTTACAGAATTAAAGACTGAGACACTGAAAGATTAAGTTATTTCTCAAACTCCACACACAGCTATGAAGTTTCCAAACCAGGAGTCCAACTCTGAACTCTGGTTGAAATCTTATTCTTTTTACCACATTTGAAGAATGATTCAATAAGGCTAGACCAAGAAGAGAGCTGTCAAAGACAACATGAGTTCCAAGTTCAGCAAATGAGAAAATCTGTATCAGCTGAATCCATTTACTAGTTTACCGATGAGTCGGTCGTGTGGGACAGAACGAGAAGTCTTGCTAAAGTTAGTAATAGATGAATTCTTTCGAAACTGTTTTCAGGAGAATTATCAATCCTGCCACTCTTTGTCACAGGAGATTGGATTCTCTGCTATAAAGCCAAAGTGGTTACTGCCCAGTGTTCCATTTTCTCCCAGAGGCTTGCAAATTTATTCACAGAGGAGATCCATGTTCTAAGAAATGGGGTGGGGGGAGGTTGTTTAAAGCTCTTATGAGCTTTCAAAGGCACAACATGAAAGAAAAGGCCTCTGTTCAGAAATGCAAAGGCCAGGTTTGGGACCAGGAGGGATTTTAAAAGGAGCAGGAAGACACTTCCACCGTGGGATTTAAGGATCAAGAAACATGATTTAATTTATCCTGGAGACGTGAGACCAAAAAGTCAAATACACCCGCCATGTTACACTTAGTTGATGTACACAATAAGGTGTAAAGGCTTTGTACCAGATGGAATATATTTAAATCCCAACACCACCTAACTGTGCCTTAGCCTCAGAGACCCAGTAAGTGTGATGGCTATGTGAGGGTGATGTGCTTACCTTCCAAGGTTTTGTGAGGAATAAATGAGATAACAGATAAGCCAAACACTTAGGTCAATGCCTGACCCTAGTAAATGCAGGGAAAGTGGGGTTGCCGATAACAAAAATTACCAAGTAATGACAAGGCCCCTTAAGTACTTCAACCTGGGTGACAACCAGGGTAACACTAGAGACAAAAGAGGTGGCAGAGGGATGCAAAGTAGAATGTGACTAGGAGCAGGGACATAAATATAAATCCAAGGACACTGTCAACAAAGGATGGCTTCCTATGAAGGGGTTGAAATTCTGAAAACCACACCTTAATCCAGAACCTTTCTGAAAAGGGTGGTGGGCATTTATGTTCATCAGTTCAAAGTGGTGCCCTTGTCCACCTATGCACCAAGAGTATAAAAAGTTTGCAGTTTACCTTTAGCCACCAACTTTGAAATTATGTGATTGTTGCTGCAATTTTTATTATGGGCTATCACATTATTTGAAATTTTACTTGTAATAGGAAGCAGTACTACGAAATTTCAAGTGTACATAGTTCCAGTCCTCTCAAAATGTGACTGCTCCTAGGCAGGCCAAGTTCTGATATCTGCCATCTCAGGAGAACTGTTTGCCCTTCTCTCAAAATCTTTCCTAGTCCAGGCTCTAGTGAACACACATGTGTTAGGGAAGCAATTGCTCCACAAGTGTGGTTTGGATATGAGGTATCCCCCAAAAGCTCACATGAGACAATGCAGGAAGGTTCAGAGGAAAATGGGTTAAGACTCTCAAAACCCAACCAGTGAATTGATCCCTGATGGGGTTAATTGAAGTGGAAGGGTGTGGCTAGAGGAGGTGGAAACTGGGGCGTGGCTATGGGGTATATATTTGGTATCTGGAGAGTGGAGACTCTCTCTGCTTCCCGATGAGACAAGCTGCTTCCCTCTGCCATGCTCTTCCGCCATGATGTTCTGCCTCACCTCGAGTCCCGAAGAATGGAGCCGGCCTTCTATGGAGGAGGACCTCTGAAACCCTGAGCCCTCAACTAAACCTTTCCTCCTCTATAACTGTGCTGGTCAGACCCATTTATTCACAGTAGCGACAAAGCTGACTAAAACAACAAGTAACCATACTTCCCAGCCACAGCTGCATGACCAGAGTCCTCCAGCTAAATGCAAGTGGTGTTGCCATCACCACCCTCAACCCTTCTGCAGACCAGAGACAAGCAAGACTTTGGCCATCAAGAATGGCAGAATGGAAAGATGGAAGGAGTCTGGGACCCTAATCGCTACACAAAGAAAAGCCATTCACTATGAAATGAGTGAGAAATGAAATCCTATCGTATGTGAGACATACGTCTTAGGGTTTTTGTTTGTTTTTTCTTATTCTACAAAGCAAGTTACCTCCAATACAGATTCTATAAAGTTAGGTCAGAAAATACTTGAGTCAACAAGGTCAGTTGGGATACTAAGCAAGAGAACAAAAGGAAATCTAAATAAACATGACATGCTTTAAGAGGATTTTTAAAAACTTAACAAGCAACCTCCATTACATACCCAGCCATACTCCATACCCAGCCATTGTATCTGACAGGTGTTATGAAAAGCAAAAGTTATGTATGTATGCACATATATACACATACATATGAATGAGAATAAACTGGTCAGATATGCAATTAGTTTCACACCCCTACCTGTATGAAAAGTTTAAGTTAATAATAGCCAGAATTATAAAGGACCTTTGCTGAATTTTCTACCCCTGTACAAGTAAAAATTAGGAAGACAAACTTATTCAAAGAATCCTAAGACCACCTACTTATTCAAAGTATCTTTCCAACTAACTAGGTTCTAGGAACCCCTTTCTAAGATGGTCCCAAGTAAGTCTGATGTCTTGGTATTTAGACCCCTGAGCTATCCTCTTCCACAATGAATTGGATTGACCTGTGTAACCCACAGGGTATTGCAAACATGACAGACTGACTTCCAAGACAAGGTCATAAAACCACTCATCTCCCCACATCATTCATCACCACCTAAAACCATTCATCTCCCTCTCACTTGAATCACTCCATCTGGGAGAAAATAGCCACCATGTTAAAGGATATATCAAGAAGCCCTGTGGAGAAAATGAGGTACTGGGAGCTCAGGTCTTCCACCAACTACCAGCGCAGACTTGCCCAACACAAGACCAGGCCATAATGAATGTCTATCCTCCAGTCCAATCAGCTCTTCAGGTAACTGTAGTTGGAAGAGATATCTGGCAGCAACTTCATGAAAGACCCTGATCCAGAACAACCAGCCAAGCTGTTTCATTTCCTGACCCACAGAAACAGTGTGAAATAATAAATATCTAGTATTTATTAGATTCTCCACTCTAAAGTTTGGGAAGTAATTTGTTAAGCAGCAACAGATAACTAATTCACTGGTTTCTTCAGTATACAGACAGAGCACCTGAAAGAGAAGACACACGTGCATGAGTTTTGTTTTAAGCTAAAAATGTGTGGCTAACTTTTTTTTTTTTTTTTTTTTTTTTGCGCTGCTGGGGATTGAACCCAGGGTCTTGTGCTTGCAAGGCAAGCACTCTACCAACTGAGCTCTCTCCCCAGGCCTATCTTCAACTTCTTTTTAGTGCTTCCTAGAAATAGGGGAATTGATCATGCTAGATATCCAGTTAGTATTACCTTCAGTTTTTTCCAGCTAAAACTGGAGAACTGTACATCAGTTCTACATGTGACACTTTAACAAGGCAGCAAAGGTTTTACTTTTGAACTTGTTACTGGCTCATGTTAAGAGCAAATTTAGTTAAGTTTCATTGTGTGCATGCATGTGCATGTGTATTTGATAGAACTGAAGAAAATATGGTTAATTGAATGTAGCATATATTTCATTCAGGGAATCAGACTATTTCTTAAGAGCCTCACAATTCACATAAAATGAAGACTTCAGGGCAATTTTATGCTTGCGTTGCTATACAGCACTCTGCACTCTCCCAGTCCATGATTGAGAACCCTCACACAAGACTACTTCAGTTTTATCTTTCTTGACTGAAGGCACTTAAGGGATGGGACAAAAAAAAAAAAAAAAAAAAAAAAAAAAAAAATCTCTCATTGCCTCCACATTGCGACTGGCTGCCTTGTTGGAAGTGCCAGTGTTTGATCACACTGGCGTGATTACTGAGGAACAGAAAGCAGAGAACTTGCAGGGGCTCATTTCTCCCTTTACAGTTTGCAGCAACCATTGCTTGGCTCTTACATCACATTAGCTGACACGCTGACAAGGCCTAATAATACAAGCCCATGTCTGAAAACCATCAGGAAGACCCGGAATAGAGCTGAGGAAGACAGCGCCATACCTTATCATATACTACCAAGGGCAGAGTCAGTGTCTGCTGACTGCCAAATCAGACACACGCTCTGTTCTGACCAGCAGACCGCAGCACAGTTCAAGTCCATGGGAGTCTTCTTT
The DNA here is from genome assembly GCF_902686445.1 of Sciurus carolinensis. Classification (NCBI taxonomy): domain Eukaryota; kingdom Metazoa; phylum Chordata; class Mammalia; order Rodentia; family Sciuridae; genus Sciurus; species Sciurus carolinensis. Next base: position 39,557,241 of record NC_062229.1, read on the forward strand.
TGAAGATTATGGTTTTATTTTTCAGCCAACTTGACTCTTCAATATGTCTGAAAATCTTGCAAATATTAAAGAATGACATGGCATTTTAATAACCAGCAGACCCTGTTACATCACTTCCAGTACACTGCATCCCTTTTTAATAGAATCAATTTGTCGATATGGCATCTTCTCTAAGATTGTTGATGGTGTATAAATTCACACTTCAGTACAACTTGCAATGATTCCCAAACTGGAATATTAGTATTAGGGTTCCACAAATAGTCACTGCAAAAAAAAAAAAAAAAAAAAAAAAAAAAAAAAAAACCTAACAGGAAATGTGCGTTTGCCCATGATACTGCTGATAGGGTAAATAAAGCAGGGGTGGACACTATGAAGTGAGAGTGAAATTGGACCCACACCTCTTTTTATAAACAGTATTGTTGGAATGTACCACATTCACTTGTTTAAGGTTGTCTATGGCTGTTTTTGCACAACAGCCAAGTTGAGTAGTTGAGACAAAAGCTATAGGGCCCACAAAGTCTAAGATATTTACTATCTGATCCTGTGCAGAAAAATTTGCCAACCCGTGATAGATTATCCCACTTCTCGATTTAGACTTCAAGCACATGAGCTGATGTAAGACCCCTTCCTGGCCTCATCACACTGATTCGTAGTTTGAAACTTTGCTCAGTAAAATTATAACAATACATTTTATAGACTGACTGTCAAGATCTTCATTAAGTATTTCCTAACTATGCTTACCAAAATTTAAAAATGCAACCGGAACTGTGCAAATACTTTTTCAACAGTTTTTAAACCCACATGTCTGACTGTTCACCAATACTTCACAAAGCTAAGTGGTTTTAGCCTTACAATGTTTTTGTTTTAATGTGAACTATTTGGGATATAATGTTTTCCCTGACTTGAAAATTCATAAGCATGGATTGAATGCATATTGTACAAAATAAGAAAATGCATATAGCAAAATTTCTTAACAGTTATAGGATTTGAACTAATTCAGAAACACAAATCATGTACATTTTGGCATTGAAACAAAGTCTGTTATACTCTGAGACTGATTTTTCCAGAAGGCGATTCCAATCTTTTACCTTTAAGCCAATAGAAAGGGTCCCAGTGAGTATCAGTTTTATTGGAGAAAGGGCAATACTTGGATTTCTTGGTGTAAAGGACTGTCTCCTCACATTAGTCTCTTAGAATGAGATCTGGATGCGATGTTCTAACTTCCTATAACAAAGAAAGACTGTAAACATGCTGTTTTAAAATTTCCCCTCAAAATATTATTCCCATGAAATATAAACAAAAGGTAAGACCTCAAAGATCTAGAACATTCTCAAGATCAAGATCTCTGAACCTTCACACTATTGACATTTCAGGACTGAAGATTCACTGTTGTGGGAGGCTGCCCTGTGTATCACAGAACATTAACAGCACCCTTGCCTCTACTCAGTAGGGACCAGAAACCCCCTGCCAATAGTCATAACAATCAAAACTGTCTGCAGGTATTTCTGGATGCCCTCCAGTTGAGAACATAGTTCTAGAAGAGAGTTAGACCTTTAGCTTGCCAAAAGTTATTTCATCAAACCTGTGCAAACCAACTATCCATGCAGTTGCACGCCAGATCTGTTCCCTTTCAAAATGAAGTGGCTACATGTCCTATCACAGGGCTTAATCATTGCCATGCTCACAAAGACCAATATTTTCATCAGAAAATCCCATTGGGCAAGTCTTCAGGTTGTTATCTTTTGCTATAGAACCCAGAATTTGTTCCCAGAATCTGATTAACATGTCAAAGGCCTTAGACACTCAGTCACTCACTCTTTACCTCAAGTTTCCAAGTCCCACCCTCTTGCAATAGTGATGATGGGCAGACTCTTGTAGCTCATCAGAAAATAGAGGCCCACATCTGCTGAGGTATTCACGTGACAGATTATTGCTTACATATTGCACATTAACAATTTTTAATCAACCATTGTGTATACTTATAGAGTACAATGTGATGTTTTGATCTAGAAATGTTCAATCGAGCACATAAGGTCCAAGCGTAGAAAGCCAGGCTGTTATTTAGGGAGTGGTATGAGCCTAAGGTCAAGCACCCCTTCTGCCAACTGTTTTATAAACCTGTCACTAAGCAGACAAGTCTAGCTCTCCATTTAGGCCTGGAGAACTTCAGGCCTTCATAGTGAACCTTGTATAAAATTAACCCTGTACAGGACTTCTAGTTTTTCAGAAATAGTTGTCACATACCTGACACTAAATAATGGAGCAAAGAACGTGGTGTTTCTTTGTTGCTATGTCTCTTGATTGGATAACCTGAGAGATGCAAATCTCAGCTCTAGGCCACAATTAAATTGATACAACCAAATAAAGACTTCATATATATTTTCCAACATCCCAGCAGCTTTGAAATGCTAGGTCTTCAACATTGCTTTTCCCTCAAGGATTTCCTTTTTTGTCCACCTCCCCTTCCTTCACCAGAGGGATACACAATGGGCAAAGCCACATCTGACATGTTGACACTGCTGCAGATACCAAATCCCCAAAGGACTGAGGGACGGTGCCATAACGAGGTTTCTTTGAATTTCAAAATTGCCTAGAAGTCACATTAGGGGAAAGGGGGTCAAGTAAATACCCAGCATTTGGGCTGTGACTGAGCTGGCATGAACCTGAGCTGAGTGCCACTCTCTTAACATACAGAGAAGGCACACATGTTTGAGCAGTGAAGACACATGGTTTGGGCAAGAAGGACCCCAAAGATGAAAAACCCTTTCATTTCTGTTTTCCCTCACTTGTGCTTTATCTTTCTTATTTTTTTTTTAAACTGGGAATTGAACCCAGGGCAACATCTGAGCAACATCTCCAGCCCTTTTTTCATATTTTATTTATAGATAGGGTTTCCCCGAGTTGCTAAGTTGCTGAGGCTGATTTTGAACCCGCCATTCTCCTGCCTCAGTCTCCCGAGTCACTGGGATTACAGGCGTGCACCAATTTGTGCTTCTTTATACATGCTCCTTTCTAAATTGCAAGCTGCTTGAAGCTATTGACACTACAGAAACCGGCAGTTCATCTTCACCCACAAAACCCAGGGGTGCAAAGTAAACTTCCTGACAAGACAGGAACAAGCTCCAGCTTCCTGTCTTTTGTTCAAATATAAAGAAATGAGAAAGTAATGACTAATGGGAAATTACAGTTCCCTTGACTACAACTTTAGCATTTTGCAAATATATTAACTTTTTCTGCACCGCTATGTTTTTAAAACTTCTTTTAATGGTGCATAAAAATACCAGAAGAACGTCACTGTGCGGTTGACTTAACTCTATCCCTTTTTCTTCTTTGGCCACTGTCCTACTAGCTGCATTCTGACTCCCTGGTCTGGATCATCTGCCACTGCAGGAAGGAAGAGAGCTTACATCTCACCCTCAGTTTTCCATGCATTGCTACATTTTGAATGTGATGCCTAGGGGCTTCCCAGCTAACTGGATGTGTAAATAAAAGAGTTTTAGAGCACTTCAAGGTGTCATTCAAATTTTCATCCTAGCTAACAGGGAGGAAATTCACCAAATCCACCCTGGGGCCATTTTCCCATCTCTTTTTCCTGCTGACAGTCATGTAATGTGCTAGACAAAGACACAGCAAGCCCCATATGTGGATCTTGCAGAACTAATTCCCCAGTTGTTCTTCCAATCTTGAAAAGATCCCTCTTCTCCCTCCTGGATAAAAAAGTACAAAAAGGGCTGAAAAGGTAGTTTCTGTTTTCAGACTTTTCTTTCTTTGTATCCATGCATACCTGAAACCACTAGCAATCATACTGCACTTAGGACTTTACTGAATGAGATAAGAAAAGGGCACCTTAAGGATGTAACTTTATAATTGAGTTCTTTTTATGTATTATTTCATTTGGAAATTTTTCCCAGCATTGTTGTTACAAGCATGGAGGCCTTGTGATGTTATATTTGGGCACTTGGCAAGATTTCTCTGCCTGTCTATTCTGAAAATAAGTACCATCATAGTAATCCCCACAGTGTGAAGACAATCATTAGTAAATGGCTAAGAGGAGATGTCAATGGTGCTTCAGACAGTGGTTCAACTATCCATTAATAAAAGCTTTGAACTTGGATAATAGAAAACCTATCTCTCAGAACCACTTTACCAGAGACTGTTTTCTGTAATGGTCAAGGACAAATACCAAGATTCAGTGGAACACCTACGTAAAAATAGCAACACTGCTAGCCAAAGTTTTTGAATGAGACCTTGCTCTAAGCAGCCTCTATACACAACAGTATTGGTAGCTCAAAAACAATTTGTAAGTAATTTACCCAGAACTTAAAGAAAACCCAGGGAAGTTGTCAAAATCTCTCTCCTTGTCAAAGGACTGGTTTCAGAACATCTCAGAGGGATTTCAGTGAAAAGTGGCTGAGGAAAGACAGAAGAGGTAAAGTCACAGTCTATAACACTACTGTCCAGGTGAACTTCTTACATGATAGAAAAAGTCTCTATACTGTCCAAAACGAGAGCCATAGACTTGGAACTTCTGAGCATTTGCAGTGTGGCAAGTGCAAATGAGGAACTAAATTTTTAACTTTAATTTTACTTACATTTAAATTTAAATACCTGCACAGGTCTGTTGACTACCAAAATGGATAAAGATAGAAACTGAGGAGGGGAGGCTGAGAACTGTCTAGTCTAGGCATGTGAGAAGCCTCACCAGGAAATCCATAAACCTAGGACAAGTGTGGCACTGCAGTTTCTTCTTGCAAATGACAGTCAGTGAATGCCTGCTCCCAAGGCAGAGCTGAACTCACTAGAAAAGGATACTGTGACTAGTGAGCAACATCTAACATACGGGACACACTGAGGCCTATTTCCCAATGCCAGTGGCAAAGAGAACTTAAAATCTTTAGAAAAAGTAGAAAGTAGTAGAGGAAGAGGCCAGGTTCTAAGGCCATTGGATGGATGGCTACTCTAGAAAACAGAATGGTTATTTCTTTACTGCTCTGAATCAATACTTATATATAAATAGGGTTAGGCAGAGGTTTTAGATATGTGCCTACCATCAGTCAAAAGGTAAGTAGCATTCAAGTAGTTGTTTCCTTATTGTCTACCATATTTCATTGTTTAGTATCCATCTCTCTCTCTAGAATATAGTATTCATAAGGACATGACCATCCTGCACAAGAATGTTAAGCACTAGGTAGAAGATCACCAAATGAGTATTAGAACCCAGTTTTAGTCATCAAAAACATATTTGAAGGCTTACTACATGTAATGAATTGTTAGTGTCAGAGAAATAGCTATAAAAACAACAGACCTGGTCCCTACCTTTATGGCTTACGTTAAAATACATAAGATGATCAATGTACAATGCTGTATCAGCATAGGCTTGATTTATGGTATAGGCAGGAAAAAACTTTCTTGACGGGTTAAACTAAATTTTGAAGGCTGATTAGTAATTACGTGGGTGAAAGGGAAGTGCAGGGGAGAAGAGGAAGAAAGAGTATCCCTGGCAAAGGGAATGGCCTGGGTAGACATGGTAAGCTCCAAGAACAAAAAGGAAAAAAAAAATTCACTCTTGCTGTTAATCCAAAGAGCAAACAAGATAGGAGAACAAGCTAATGATGACCCCAGAGGAGTGCTGCACCCCCAAATCCCTGACCCAGCCTATACCATCTGAGGGTATCCTGCCTAGAAGGACCACAAGCTACTGAGTACCTTAAGTATCTAACCCTCAGTCCTGTAATGTGGTAGGGGCTCTTCCAGAAAAAGGCAACGCATCACATTTAGTGTGCATGCCAACTCTGCCGTAAATCTGTCCTGACTCTAATAACTCAGTTATGTGTGATGCTGTCACAACTTTGTTGCATTTCTATTACATAAGCATACCCGATCAAAATATCTATTACCTTATATGGGAGACAAAGCTTGCAAAAGGTATATAATGCACTGCCTCTCCACATTCAGGGCTCAGTCTTTGGCTGTAACTCTCCCAGGTCTATGCTGGCATGAAATAAACAGTGCTTCCTGTTGAATGCCCTAGTGTCCTGGCTCTGTGTGCAAAATCCTGCAACAGTAATGCTAATCTGATGATTTTTTTTTTTTTTTTTGGTGGGGGGACTCAGTTTTTTAAATAGGGTTATTTTTAAAAACAGAAGGCATTTATAGAACCAGGGGAGATTTATACACATGTACACATACACAGGTTTGCAGAAGTTTACAAAATGCTTTGCTCATGAAAGTACTCTTTAGTTTGAGTTCCTAGTTTTAATAGTTCTTAGAAAAGCACATTATTCCCATTTTTACACTTAAGGATTCAGGAACTCAAAGAAAATATGATCTGCCCAACAAGTTTTCATGCTGAGAAGAGGCAGAGCCAGGATTCAAAGTCACACTATCCAGGTTCCACACTCTTTCCAAGAAAAGATCTTCCCAACTCAGTGCTCATGGGGAAGTACTGCATTTGCTTCCAATATCACCAACTGTGCCCATTACACAACTTTTAAATGATTATTTATCCAGGTGATTTCTGTGGTGAACGTTTTTGCCCAAAGAACCTTCCTCCCAGCCAGGGAGGCTTTAGCTCTTTAAGCACACCTACTTCATAGTTGAAGCTTTAGGAATTTGGCCTGTAATGTTCTATGACAACTTCTTCAAGAAGGTAATGTTGTTCATCTAATTCAAATCCAGAGCCTTGCTTTAAATTGTTTTTTAAATTGATCTGGAGACCCTAGAATCATTCACAGGACCATTAGTTCTGAAATACAATGAGTCATTTTCCAACTCATGGATCACATGTCCCAAAGCACTTTCAATATGACAGCTCTCATACCTGGAGTGTCTTTAAGGGTCTAGTTGTTTTATTTATAGCCTGTAAGTAGGGCGACCAACTGCCCCATTTATCCAAGATCCAGCATTTCTTGGGAACAAGGATTTGTAATACTTTAACTGAGTTAAGTTGGTTGCCCTATCAGTAATTTAATCTTTATAACCTCATTTTTACCCTCATCATTACTGATCAAAGAATCCAGACTAGAAAATTCACATTGTTTGCCCACGATCTTCAGAGCATATGGGAATACAAGTGAGGTCTGAATGGAGGTCTAATATCTAGGAGTTAAGCCTATCTTAGCCCCTGGGTAACCATAGCAGCATCATTTAGCTGAGAGAGAAGAGTACCACCATGTAAATGAACACCTCAAGCCTTCCGCTTCTCTGGAGAATTCTCAGTATTCTACCTTCTAAAGTGGATAGGACTTTTTCAGGACTGAAATAAAACTGGGAGCATTCTCTTTTGCCTTAAGCTCAATGTTCTGATTTGCATGTCAATGCCAGCAGTGTTATTTCACCTGAGGGCTGCTTTTAAAGCACCCAGAGCAGTGCAAGCAGTCTGAGTTGGAAAACCAACCAGTAAATTGTGGAAAACAGACCTTGGAGTCTCACCTGAGGAAGTGGAATAAGAGTCTGGTGGACTTAAATTTAAATCCTTCCACTGCCACATACCAGTTGTGTGACCTCAGGGTTAATAATAGTATTTCTCGGGATTACTGTGGAACATAAAGTAAGATCACCTGATGTGAATCTACCTTGCTTTGTGACTGGCACATGATAAATACTCAATAAATGTTAGTTCACAAACCACCCCCCAAAAAGAAACTCAAAATGTCCCTTCACTTTATAATGTCCTCAAACTTCAAAGTTCTGAAGACTAAAAACCTACATGAAAATAATAGATTGTGTCAATAAGAATACAAGCAACCATTTCATTCCAAACTAGGCCCAAGATTTGAACACTTTTTGCACCAAAAACATACAGATAACACACAGGCACATGAAACAATGCTTGACAATAGTAAGGGCATACAAATTAAAGCCACAATAAGATATTACCACATCTGTTAGAATGACTAAAAATACCAACAATTACCAAATCTAAGCAATGATGTAGAACTGGAATTTTCATCAATTGTGGGACTGCAAAACAGTATAGCACTTTTGAAAACAGACTGGCAGTTTCTTATAAAGCTAAGCACACATTTTATGACCTAGCAAAATATAAGTCCACAAAAACAGCATATAGCAACTTTATAAAAGCAAAAATTCTGTAAACAACCCAAACCATCACCAGGTGAAGAGAAAAATGTGTGCTACGTCTGCACAGTAAAATACTGCTCAGTAAGAAAAAGGAATCAACTACTGATATACCTGACAAAATACATACATGATAAATACCTTTTGTTAAACAAAAGATGTCAAACACAAAGGCTACATGTTATTTGACTCCATTGACATGAAAGTTTGGAAAAGGCTAGGAAAGAACAAGGAGATGTGCAGAAGAACACAAAGGAACTCTGAGGATGCAGGAAACACTATGTCCTGTTCATGGTGGTTGCACATATACATTTGTCAAAATGCATTAAACTATATACATAAAAAGGGCAAGTTTTAATTACATGTGACAACCGATTTTGAAGAGAAAAAACAGTATGAAGAACATGTGTAACCAGGGGTAAGGGATCCTCCTGGGAGAAGAATGGATGTAGAGACATGGGAACATGTGTAAGACATGGCCAGCAACCAGATTCAGTGAACAAACTGTGACCTAGGTCTTTATTTGGGGAGCAAGCCAAGAAAAAAAGCCACTCACTGACCAGTGTCTGGGTGTCCCAGTCTCATTTCACTTGGCTGCTTCTAATGTGGAGTCAATACTTTCTCAGAAAATATGTCACATGGCCTACATTTTTAAGGACATGCTAGCAGTCATTACTCCTGCTGCCCTCTGCTACATTTCCAGTGATTTTTAAAAATTATTGTTTACAAGTAAGATGACAGGTTACTACTCTAAGAACACAGATCTCTCTTGCTGCCGATTTCAACTCTGGCAAGACTGAGTCCATGAGAGAAGATAAATGTTGTCAAATGCTTCAGCCCAACCTCAAGTTTGACACAGTGCCCATAAAAGGGACTCAGTCAGTCCATAAAGAAGTGAGGACACTGTAATCAAACGGGTACAGTGGGATGAGAAGGGATGGGGATGCATGGGGCAGGGAGATGTGTGGGGCTGGAAATGACAGAGCACACCTTTCTACAGTCAAGCCAAGTTTGGTACTCACCAACCTGGTTTTTCCATGTGGGTCTTAAGATGTTCCCAGGTCTTCTCCTGGTAACAGGTTAGCCAAGAGTTACCCTGACTTGTCAGACTGCTCTTCTCTCATCAGGAAAACCAGGAGGCCCTGGTGGCAAGTCCCTATATTCCAACCTAAGGATAGGCAGAAGACACAAACAGAGCACACAGCCTTGCTTTTCGACACTCTTATGGTTTCTTGGGTGGAATCAGTGGCAAATTTGTACCCATTAAGGCTCTTTAGTTGCAGACAAGAGAAGTGAACTGAGGAGGGGGGAAAAAAAAGTACTTTGTTGGTAATTGCAAAAATCAAAAGAAAAACATGTACTTCTAATCTCATTTTATAAGAAACTAAGGATTCTGAAATTCTGAAGCAGATTCCAAATATTTCATATAATCACATCAGAATTCCTTAAGAGTAGGAAATTTTGACTCAGGCACTCATGCCACCTGGATGGCTAACAGGTCTTCAAGGGCCAGGTCTGCCTGTGGGCAAATCTCATCTGGCGCCCTAATTTTCTCAAGTCTGTGGAAATGATGTGGATGAAAGTGAGTTGACCAGGTTTAGTAAGCCATGCCTTCCAAAATCCAGGTTCCTAATTCTGCAAGTCTCATGCCACAGGTAAGGATGAAGAATCAAGTTCTCTGTCCTTTCTGTACATAAGCAATAGATTTCATAATTCTCTATATTCTTTCTCTTAAAATGGTAGAAATGAAATGCTGCTAAATGGTCCATGTTCTTGTTTTTCCCTCTATAAAACTTAAAATTTTAGGGGAACTTAAGAGTCCCACAATATTTACCTCTGTAGAAACTTGGACCCCAATAGTATTAATAATCAAGTTATTATTAATATTAGGTAGTCATTACCTGTGAAGCATTGATTCAAACTTTTTATGGTTTATCTCATTCATGCAATACAATAATCACAGATGGTTATGCTACAAGTACTTCTACTTTACATATGAAAAGACTGAGGTTTGGAAAAGCAAAGGTTAGACCTTGTCTGAAGTCAAGAGCTCAGATCAAATTCAGGTCTTTCTGATTTTATGCTCAGTACTTTTTCATCACTGTAATATCCTGCCTAATATAGGCAAGTTTCTGCTTCTGGGTCAGAAATCAGTCCACCTGGCTAACAATGCAAAAACAAAGGGCTCCCACTATTCTTCACGCCAGGAACAATCACCCAAGGGGTCAGGCAGCTAAGTGAACTACCTTGATTTTATCAGTTGCCTTTTCTCCTTCACTTGCCACTTGAGATTTTGCTGTCCTCTGCATACTGACAATCTCATCTCACCCAAAGCAGGAATATTTTGCAAGTTAAAATAAAAGACCATCATTCCCCAAGTGAACAGCACTCAAGAGTTTTGCCAAAGCTGTTAACTCCCACAGCGCTCACTGCAGTGGAGGAACAGCTTCAAGAACCTTGACACTTGGACTTTGCAAGTTGCTCCTACCCACGATGGGGCGGGGGATGGAATTTGGGCAGGTACCATGAAGTTAAGTTTGACTCTTCAATACCCATTCCTGGAGTTTTTCCAGTTGTAAAGAAGGTCTTTAACAATGCAAAAACACAATGGAAAACATTGATATGCTGCACATTCACTCAACGAAAATGTACAATTTAGCTAATAGATCCTACAAAGGTTAATTTCTTCAGTGTGAAATACATGCCATGATTACATAGGATTTCCCCTAGAAACAGGGGACGCTGAGTAAAGGATTTGCAGAACTGTCTTATTTTATTCCACAAGTCTAAAGTTATTTCAAAATCAAAGGCTTTTAAAAAATGAAATGAACAGGCTAGGTAAGATACTCAGCACATCCTCAAGATGGATGGGATAAGACAGCTTTACCCATGAGCTGAGATTAACGTTGGAATCTTGAGTCATTCTCATCAATGTAGTATCATTGGTAACAGAGTCCCTTTAGTAAAAAGCCAGAAGAATGTGTCTTGCAAGCCAAGGTTTTTATAAAGAGCTGAACAAAAGAGCATAAATATGATAATTCACATCTGGGTTATAAATATATTCTATACAAAACATGGTAAATGAGGTGTGGAGGTGAGGATAAGAGGTGGAGAACATAGGGAGTGCAGAAGAAATGAACATGAATGAGATGAAGCTGAGCAGACAAGAAAGAATCATTTCTATTACACATCTGGGATCAGGGGAAGAATTTACACATTTGTGCAAGTAACTTGAAAACAGGGCATCAAACACTGTAGTTGTACTCAAAATAGGAAATTATTTTAATTCCTCCAAAGAGTTTCAGGAACAACCATCTAAGAGTTATTTGGTACAAAGCAGAAGAGTTTTAAAAGTCACAAAAGAATATTTGGGATCTGCAGACAATTAAGTGAAGGTGATCAAATCCAAATCAAGAACGCTTCCAAGGGTTTGAAAGTCTCTTCCTTGCAACTATTTTAACCATCATGCCTACGATTAGAAGAGATTTGTCCAGTTTAGAACTTCTTTTCAGATATGAGGAAGAAGGTCTTAAAATAATAGCTGAGGAAAAAAATCTCACTAGGTCACCAAAGGTGATTATCATGTTTTTAGGTCATTGCAACAAGAGGGGACTGCTTTTTCATAGAAGTTTAATGTAAAAGTACAGAGGAAAATATGGTTGATTTAGGATCTTTCCAACTCACAGAATCAAAGCATATATGATATGTAGCTGCTATAACATTTCTTTGAAGAGCAGTTGCCGGAGAGGAATCAAGCATATCTATTGTAGGACAGAAAGTACCAGTCACATCATGAAACTCTGGTGTAAAAAAAAAAAAATCCCTTGACTGATCTAGTTTTCTAACCTCTTCCTATTTCAGAAATGTTGAGGTCATATGACCATGAACCTGCAATTTAGGAGACAAGCTGATGTGGCACTAAGCTCTGATTTCTTTACCAATAAGACAACTGTGGTACCCTCGTGAGAATAAACCATGGCACCAAGCCAAAATCTGGAAAAAAAAAAAATACCATAGCTCCCACATCACTTTATTTCCCATTCTATTTATAGGACCCTTATGTGGGAGAAGATTTAAATCCAGTTTTCAAAATTCTTATTAGTCTCATGAAAAAGAAAACAGTTGTCTGATACATGTTTGCACATTACTGTTTTTAAACTCTGATAACCATCCCAACCTCACCCCAAACAGCCTGGACAAACTACAGTACACTTTATTCTAGTTTGTGTTCCATTTATATTTTGGAAGAATAATTTGGTCAAACACCCCTAGAGAAATCAGGATTTGCTAAGGCCAAAGTGTCCATCAAAAACAATTATTGAAAACTGAAACAGCAACCGTCCTCAAACTCTAGGAACCTATAGGAGTGTACCAGAGACCAGCAAGGGTTAACACAGATGATTTCTAGCTTAAGAGAAGGAGGCAACAATTTTTTAAGGCAAACACCTGGAGAGAAAAAAGTAGTATTTTGTTTCCATCTGAAGAAATTGCAGACAAACATGAAGCAAATCACATCACGGGAATAGTCAATTATCTGAACATGCTAATTAACTAAATGTAATCAACCTGCTTTCAGTCCTCTCTTCACCTGCTGTAATATTTCTAGTGCATTGCCAGTTCTTATTCCTTACAACCGATACAACATTAGACAGTCTGCATAGTGCAGCAAAGAGAAACAAATAAGCAGATTTTTGCTGATGGCAGGAATTTCTCATGCTCAGGGCATATGAACCAACAATATGGAAAAGGCAGCACCGCCTTTATGTTTTAATTATTCTCCACACCTATTTTGCAAAAGAGACTTAAAGTTCAATTAGGTAAGATGATGCACTGTTATGGTTATTTCATAAAAACTGAGCAGTCATTTAAAGTAGTAAATATGCAGTCATGACAGAATTAAATATTCATGAAATCAAGAGCAACTGGGAAGCTGAGGATATCAGAATATTAAAATTCATCATAGTTCTCACAATGTAAATCTTGTATGCATTTGTAAGGCACCCCGTCCAGTCTACAGTGTGCTCAAATTCCAGTTCCTTGGTAGACTGCCATTTAAATAACAATATTGATTTTGGTAGATAAACAACAATCTCGATTCTTAGCTCAGTTTCAAAATGCAAAACAATTTTGAACATTTGCAAATCCAAACTTGTTAAGTGAGCTGTCTCCAAACATAGAACCATAACATTCAATGTGTTCCCGACATGTTTCAGGTATTTGTTTAATCTACTAGTATCTTAGGAAAGGTCCCACGGAAACCAAGGGAATCTCCAAGGAGGAACACTTCACCAGACACAATTTGCGCTTCTAAGCAGCAGAAGCACCTATTTTCCCATACATTTCCTTACTGAGCAAAGGAGGAAAAGTAGATTGACTCGGCTTTGGTTCCAATATTCTCATCTGTTGAAACAACTTTTCCCCAATATTAGCAGCTACTTTCAAAATGTACTAACAAATACAAGTGCACTTTACACAGACAACTGGAAAACACTAGCTTACACACAACTAAAGTCCAAGTGTGTACAGAGACAGGATTGCCTAGAGACAAAGCTGTAATAAATATGCTCTACTACTATTACTGAGGCATTATTTTCTATGCTATTTCCTCTACTTTACAATTTTCTGTCAGTAAAGGAAACATCAGCATTAGAAAATGGCATGTGAACATTTCTTACTGGAATTCAATTACCTGAAAAACTCCTTACTGCACAGTAAGTAGCAGCTATCCCCTAGTCTACAATGACACAGCAGGGCTGCAAAAGATTTGCAGGGTTCATCTGCTGCCAGGCACTTCGTCCCTGCCCTCCTAGGCAAGAGAATGCCAGGTGTGGAGAAACACACACAGCTTGGAGCTGGGTTGAGCAACGCTCTCCATTCTGCGAAGGAGCCAAACTTTGCTCCCATTGTTACCATCTTTAGGTTGATGTCACCTCCCTCCAAGGAGTCTCAGAAGACACTTGGCAGCTCCAAAAGGCATATTTCCCCTAGATCAATATCATCCGAATGAGCCTCTGTTAGACTGAGGGCAAGCAAAGGTCTCAACACTGCTCCCCGAGGTGCCGTGCTCTGCCCTAAGCATCACATCGCATGTACAGAAGACTTTTCTCTGCACACATCACTGAACACCGAAACCAGGACAGACTTCAGCACACGCTTTCCAGTTCGGAAAGTCACTATCGCCAGTGGATTCCCTAGAATCCCACGCCTTCTCCACAGCTGCCACCCCCACCCCCACACAAACGAGGTAAGGGGGTGGGGGAGCGGAGGGGTTAAAGTAACAGCCACTACTAGAGCTCCTTGGTTTTGTTCAAAAGATGTCACAGCGGCAACACTGTGGACCTACCTTGCTCTCTCCTTTCTCGCCGTTGGGTCTCGTCTCGGGATCGTCGCTGTCCTCAGCGCCTGCACTCTCGCCGGGCAGTTCATCCTGAGCCAGCTGCTGCTGCTGCTGCGGCTGGGGCTGGGGCGGCTGTGGCGGCGCCTGGCAGGCTCCGCCAGCCCCCTGGGAGCGGGGGATGGGCTCCGGGCGCGGAGAAACTCCCTCAACATCCATCTCCATCTTCCCATTCACTGGAGGGCAAGACAAAAGCGGAGCGGAGACTTGGCAGCAGCGCTCGGCGGCTTCTCAGCTGCCGGTGGCACGCATGGCTCGCCGAGGAGGGGCCGCCTCCCGCGCGCCCTCCCTCCTGCCACCCTTCGCCCGCGCTCCCCGCAGCTCCGTTCGCCCGCTCGGCTCGGGTTCTGGCGGCGTCTGGACCCGAGAGCGCGAGGAGCGAGTGGCCGCGTGTCCTTGGAGCGGTGGCCTTCAGGCGCCCCCGGCAGTCCCGCTAAGCAGAGCGCATCCCGGCGGGCGGCAGCGGCGCCTCCCAGCCGCGCGCCCAGCCCCGGGGCCGCCCGGGGACTTGCTCTCCAGCCCGGCCTCCAGATCCTCGCTGCTTTCCAGCGTCTCTTGGGGCCCCGCGGCGTTTCCCCTCCCTTCCAACCTTCGGAACAAAGTTGCTGGAAGAACAAACCAGATGGCCGGGATTTGCCCGGGGAAACTGGCAGGAATAGGGAATGTCAGGTGTAAGTGAAAGCTACCATGCCCACCCGCTGACCAAGCGCCGACCCTCACTCTTGCCCCCTCCCCAACGCCGAGGGGCCAAGAAAAGGAGGGTTTTCCGACCTGTGCGAGGTGGTAGCGGCGAGGACTAGGACAAGAGCATGCGGAGGGCTCGTGGCTGGCGAGCCCATCGCGAACCCCAGCGACCCCCACCTCCACGCTGACCCTAGTACCCGTCTCTTCTGTAGCGGAGCGCGCCTCGGGGGTCAGTCCCTTCCCGGCATGTGTGTATGTGTGTGTGTGTAGCCCGAAGCTCCGTTCCTAGATCTGCTCCGCCGCGGCGGTTTCGCACCGTACAGCCCTGCACTATAGAACTGGAGTAGAAAAGGGGGAAACAGTGGCAAATTCCGGGCAGGAAATCGACCTAACCTTGCGTTGGCCAGGATCCGGGATCCGGGCTTAAAATTGGGAAGGGGTGGGGCCCCACGGGGATGGAGAGGACGCGAGTCTGGTGGCGCGCTGGAGTTTGGCATAAAGGTCGACAGCTGAGGGTTGGGGAAAGGAGAAGGAAGAAATGAGATATAGCTGCCCGGCTTTTACTGCAATGTGTCCCGGGGTGGGCGCCAGCTGGGCGCTGTTTCTCCTACGTATAGTCCACCTGGGCTAGTAGGGCATCTCCAGGAGGCTCCGGTGATGACCCCAGGAGCAGGCAGTGAGTTGCGTCTATAAATATATAGAGAGATGGCAAGGGTAGACTTGGAAATTCTTAAATCAGGGCTCACCGTCAGGTGATAGGGACGACTTCTAAATTTAACAGCACTTGATCCTAGGGAATAGCTTACAACTTCATAGAAATTGCTACAGCAACTCTACTAGACTTCCGGGGGGGGGGGAACCTTGGAGCAACTATGGAGAGAAATAGCGAGTTATTAAGAACCTGCTTAATATTAAATAGAACCCATTGTTCTGGGCTTTGAGTTCCATAATGCCCCCAAATGGATCAGCAGATAAATGAACTCTTCATACACTTCTTAGCAGAGGGTAGCTTTTTCTCTCAGCATATAATGTGAAACAGCACTTGTCTAATGAAACTGGAAAATTGCATTGTTCAGCTCACTGTCTGCTTTTTATTAACTTAAACACAACTTTTACATAACAAGACCCACTGTCCCAGTAGATGCACATTGAATTCTGTCCGCCACTACAATCTCAATGTGATTCTGCATGCAAGAATGACAGAAATTGCCAATGTAATCAGCCAATTACAATAATGCAACAGTGAACATGATTTTGAAAAGGAAAAAGTGAATTACCCCCAATCTTTTTTTTTTCAATATTTCTAAAAATTAGATTCGAATTTATTTTCTGGGTTGGTAATGTCTTAAATATGAGTTTGCTTTAATAGGAGACTCACTATACTTGTAAATGACATTATGCCCCTGTATATAGTAATGTACCAGCCAAGAAAATAGCTGTATGCCTTTTTAAAGATGTTATTTACTCTCCATTTCCTCTCCAGTACGTGGTAATAAACCATCAATTCTTACAGGATTTTTATTATGGTAAATTAGATTATCTGTGTAATGTGCTTAGCAAATTGCATAGAATATACTGAGCACCCAACAAACATTGTCTGTTATATTGAAAGACTAAGATAGGATGCATTCACCTTGAGCATTTGTCTGGAGATCTTGATTTAGAAGGAAGAAGCTACCATTTTAATTAATCTTTACTTAAATTTTCTAAAAGATATCTGCCATATTCAGAGGATGAAGCCCCTTCTGAAGACAGAATGAAAGTCAATGGTGTTTTGTGCAATGAAGTTTTGAATTTGACAGATTTTCCTTCTACAATGTAGAAATAAAAATCACATGTCAGTTCAGACAGGAGCTGGAATAGCTGACTGGTAAAGTTATTATTCTTCCATGCTTGTTACTTCCAAAATGTGTTTGTGAACTTCTTTCAAGGCTTAAATGAAGATTAAATCGAAAGAAAGATAAAATAATTTCAACTAACTTTGTTCTAAATTTAGGCATGTGCTTTTAAAGATCCCTATTGTTAAATGCAAATATTTTTCTTTCTTCTGCCCCTCTATTTTTTGGGGGACACAGTTTTTTTTAGCATCTGTCATAAGTAAATATGGACTCAGAAAATATATTACATTTCAAAACTGTTGATTGCACCTAATTATGCATGTAAATTGCTACTTCAGGCATACAGACAGCTTGCAACATTTTGAAAATTTTGCCCTACTAGTCATCTGAGGTATTTGTGTTACTATTTTGTAGTTGCCTTAAATGACTTCCTATCCCCATTAACTTTCCATTAATGATGGGTCTAGAATAATTTTGACTTTTCACTTTCTCTTTTTCAAATGATTTAAATTGATAAATAAGCAGTTTTTAACAAAATCACCCTTCCTTTTATTTATACCAGGTCACTTGATTTTTTGAGTTACTAAGAAGAGATTCTACAAAGAAGCGTCCTGGAAGTGTAGTCAGTCTAATTCATTGTTATTCAAAGTGTGGTCCCTGGACCCCAAGCATCCCCAAACCTAGGAGAAATGCAGCTTTAATCCCCACCATGGGCCTATTGAATCAGAACCTGTGTCTCACCAGGTCTCCAAGTGATTCCTTTTTCCTTCAGTTTAAGAAACACTGCTCTATCATATCACAGGTTGGTTTTTGTAATTGTAATTATCTTTGACTCTCACTATTCCCCTAAAGTACTACCCAGAAAGATGTATTAGGAAAACACAAGGTAGCAACTTCTTTCCCTCAAGACATTATATTCCCACCCAACTCCCATTCTCCGGGGTCTTACTGATGCATAATGAAGTTTCACAAATAAGCAACATATATATGTTGTATCCCTAGCACTGAATAAGAAGTGTACAATTGTCTACAATCAAAATGCATTAACCTAAAAAAGCATTTTGTCTTGAATAATACATTTAATGCAAACATGTGGGAAACTCGCTTTTAGCCTTCTACTTCAGACTTGAAAGCCCGCAGTTTCCTGTGCTGGGATAAGCAATGTCTTCTCTTACAATGTAAGCAGAAACCAACAAGTTTGTGTTTGTGCAATGACATATATAAAGCTTCAATCATTTGGGGTAAGTTTGAACTAAATTATTTGTCCCAAATAACTTTAGGAAATATCAGAAAATGTTTCTTTAAAGAATTTCTCTGAAACACATACATTAAAGAAAAAAAAATCAATGAATTGTTACTGTAAAAGTCTATCTGATAACAGTATTCTTACTTGGCATGTACCTGAAAGTCATCAAAATGATTAGGATTCAGCAGGTCGGGGGTTGGGCCTGAGACTACATTTGTAACAAATACCCATATGAATCCCATGCTTTGGGTCTTTGGAACTAAAATATTTGCTTTATTTCCATCATTGGTTCTCAATTTTCAATCACTCGATGAACTTTTAACAATCTGCAATACCGACTAAACCCTAAATAAATTATATCAGAATCTCTGAAGGTGGAATGTAAGCATCAGAAGTTTTAAAACCTCTGCAGGTAATTACAATGTGTAGCCAAGACTGAGAATCAGGCTGATTCTCCAGCTGTGTTCAGCAGCAGCACCTGGGAACTTGATAAAGATGCAAACTGTAGTACTCCACCCAAGACCTACCTGCCAATCAGAAACTCTAGGGGTGGAGTCTAGCAATCAGTACTATACCCCAGTGTTATTGTGATGTGTGCTTAGTTTTGAGAACCTTGGCTGTGATCAAAGTTTCTCTATGCATGTTAAAAATCACTAGGGAGTGGTCAAAAAATACTGATGCACCCCCTTAATCAATTACATAAAAATCTTAGAGGGTGAAAGTTAATTCGGTGGCAAAGTTCCCCTAGGTGACTCCAGTTGTACAGAGTTGGGAAATTTTTCTATAGACTGAATTTTTATTTATGCAAATTGTGTTTCCATGGAGCAGCCGTTTCTTCTATGCTAGTTAAAAAATCCTTCCTTAATCTGCAAAAATGGAGTGCCTGGAAAGGTAAATTAGAGTACCAGCCCAATTATCACAGATTCAAATTAGTGTACTCAATATTTTCTGATGAGCCGCTTTTTTTTTTTTTTTCCTTCTTGGTAACATGACAGCAGCTTCTGCTCTCTGCAGCAGGACTCTGATGTGAAATGACTCGGTTTGGGGTGGCTATGGAACATACCCTGGCACCAGCCTGCAATGACAAAAGTTTCCTCTGTGAGTTAGGCAACTCAGGGGACGTCCCTATAAATCAGGGAACTGCTGTTAAGGGTTTTAGCACCTTACTACCGGAAGTGTGGTGCACAATCCAGTAGCATCTGCTTCAGCTGGACTCTCAGGTTCCACCTCAGTCCTACTTAACAGTATCAGCATTTTAAATCCCAGGTGATATGTGTGCACCTTTAAAGTTTGAGAAGCATAGCTCAAGTGTATTCCTGTGTCTCCGAGTTGACACTCAACTAGCAACCTGATCCTAACTCCGATATCTCTCTGTTTTTATGGATCTACTCCCATTCTGAGAACCTTGTAGAACCTTTATAGCTAAAGTTCCAGTTGATGAGAAAAATCTACAAACATTCCTCATTCTATTTTAACCTTTCTATCCTTAGCACCACTGTCCAACTTCTTACAGTGTGCTCTTTAGTAAGGAGCCACCAGCCACCTGTAGCTTCAAACACATGAATTTTGGCTAATATAACTGAGAAACTATACTTACTTTTATTTCACTTTGATCAATTTACATTTAAATAGCTCCATGTGGCTAGTGGCTCTGGTATTAGACAACACAGCTCCAAAGTAATCATTCTTCTTCTTGCTTAGCACTTATTCACAGTCCCAGGTTGAACACTGGCCCCTCCTACTCCGCTTTTGTATGTATTAATCCCTAGTGACTACACCAGGATGAAAAACATCTGCCTTGCCACCTCATTTACATAATAAGTAACATTATGCTTATTATTTTGAATGAGAGGAGTTTAACTTGAATTAAGTGCCACCAAAAGTTGTCAAAACCTCTTTCATAGTATTCATAATTACGTAGCTTTAATTTTACAGCCTTTTCAAACGTCAGCAGACATGGGTACATTTGGAAACTGCCTTAAGAAAAAGAGACAAAAGACTGCAAATGGATTCAGGATGGAAGACACATAGAGACATCCCCATACCCAGCATCTTGTTGGTGCATAATAGAAAGTTGCACACACTAAGAATTCATCTATATTGAAAGTAAACATCAAAACTTGAAGATTATTCTCAAAATGGAAGATGAAACATAAAAACAAAGAAGAGATCATGAAGTTAACAATGCCAGAAGATAGCAAATAAAATTTAATATAGAAATGTGCTCAACAGTTAGTCTGAATGTATCTAGTCTGTGGAGCCAATGGAATAGGAGAAAGTGGGATGGGATGGGAGATAAGGGAAGGGGAGAGAAACAAAAATACTCATAATTTGAGACAAATACCAGTCCCCTCGAGTCTTTTCTTCTACAGGGTAATAACAACAGCAAACAATTCTAATAACACTGACTCCAATCTATTAAGTGTGCCCCTGGAGTCCCCTCAACATCCCTGTGAGGTGGATAATACAATCAGGAAAGAGATTATTCAAGCCATTCTGATTATTTTAACTGACACTCCTTAGAAAAGCTTAATATACATAAGCAAATTCCTACCTGAAAGGGAAGAGGACAGTGCTAAAGTCAGACCTTCTCCTCTGATTACTTCTAAGCAGCAATAGCCACAACCTATCTTATAAAAGGAGGTTAGCACTGGGAAAATATGTAATCAGGGTCTGTGCCTGGCCCAGCTGCTGATTTGGTACTGTGTGATTCACAATTATTCCCACAAAGAAACGTGTAGCTAAGGGCAACAGCCTCACGTCTGCAGTATGGTCATTTCATAGCAACTGAAACCAATAAATAGACCACTGTGTTGTCCTCGGGAAAGAGACTCCAAGGGACTTCAGATAGTATGATTTCAGGAGACTGGCAGGGAGCTCAGACATCATTCCAAACATCCTGACTTTAGTGCAGCATCTTAAAATTCAGGCCCTCTTTCTTCTCAGACACTGAGGACTTCTTTCTTGATATTCCACATTAGTCCACCTCAAAGGAGAGGAAGCAAACTGAAGATGAGAGAAAACAGGACTACTTCCTTTCAGTGATGGGCTAAAAAAAGCCAAATTTGGTTCTATGTCTCTGCAGCTTTGCTGATACCACACACCTAAGAATATAAGTCATTCAAATTAAACCACAAACCCTAATAGTTGTTTTAGGCAATATTTGGGGTATCATTTTTTTGAACACACATGTTTTTGAAGAGATTACCAAAATTATAAGTGTACTTTATACACATAAAAATTTCTAAGGATTCTGAACTATAATCTCTGATTCTCCTGAACATTTTCCAGGATATTTTAGTTTTAAAGAGCAATCACATTCTGCCCAGGCAATATTGGAGCAATTCTGCCTTAGTGAGATGATGACTCATTTGACTTCCTGAATCTTGTACAGATTGTGAGCTTTGCTGAGCTGGTTCTAAGACTTGATTTGTGCTTCTGAAAGCTCAGGTGGAGGGAGGCACTTTCTGTACTCTCTTTTGATCATCCCTGTGACCTCTACTTTGATTTGGGCCTCCCAGCTTGGGTTTCTAGCTGCCTTCCTAGTCATTTTTGCTCCATGTTTATTTACTTTATTTATTTACTAGTAAATAAAGTATTTACTACTTTATTTATTTACTTTGTTTATTTACTTTACTTTATTTACTAGGATCCTTGCTGGACACTGGAGCCCCAAGGATAAAGCATATGGTGGCCCCCGCCTTGCAAACTGCAGCAATAAAAGTACATAAGCATATTACAAAATATGGCGAGAGCCCTGAAAATAGCAAAGGCAGTACAAAGTACTCACACCAGGGTTCCAGTGATCAGAAGACTTTCCCTGTGTATCTTATAGGAGTCTCCAAAGGGCAGCTAATAAATAACTCATCCAAGTTCTTAAACTGAGAAATAAGGTCAAAGAATATACAGGGTCAAAATATCCCTTATATTACTGACAAAGTCTGGGTTAGAGGATATAGTGTGTGTAGTTTGTGTCTGGAAGTCAATGGTCTTCCCGTTTCTGAACATTGGCATCAAGCAGACCAACCCACTCCATCAGAGCAGTGTGGGCATGTGCCTGCCCAGCAGGCAGCCAGACCCCAGAAGGTAAAAGAAATATTTCACTCTTAGCTCTTCCTTCCTCTAACTGCTTCTGACCATCCAGAAACTCCTCATGAGCATCTTTAAATAACAAAACACACACACAAATTTAAATCAAGAGGAGGAGGAGGAGGAGGAGTGGTTGTTACTTCCCCCAGGTGAACTCTGCGTTCATCTCAGCTCTTTACGCCATATCCCAAGTCCCAGTTCCTGTGGCTTCCTGGTGCCTCCTGTGGCAGGGAGAATTGGGGGTGGGGGTGGAGGTACCATGGACAGCTCCTTTCCCCGTCTGTGAGCTCACTAGTCCTTGTGGCCACTAGTCACCCTCAGTTCACCAGCCATGCTCAGCTAAACTTCAGAACTCTCTCTCAGGTCCTAGACATGGCTGGTCAGAATTAACATTCCCAGTACAAAGCTGTCAAGGGGTAAACTCCTGACTCAGTTCTCATTAGCATTAGGCTTGTTTCTGCTGAGCAAACCAGAGATTTCAGGGAGGTGTGGAGCTTGCAGAGGAGATGCGTTGGTGAGTACCTTTTATCTTACAAGTGCTGAATAAATATTACATTTTCATAATTTGGCTTTTTAAACCAGAAATTATTTTTCATTCCCTCATATAGCATATTTTAGAAGACCCACCTAATGCAGTGTCTTGTACATGGTGGGAACTAAATAAATGTTTGAGAATGAATATTAAAAACCTTTTATGTGAAGGCTTAGAAATGACTTTGCATCTCATCTTGGAAAATTTAGTCTTCAAATAAGTAAAATAAGAATAGTTTATTTGGGAACTAGATTTTCAGCAAGGACTTACTATCATGAAATGTGCGTGTAGATTTCACTGAACTATTACAGAAAGGTGAATAACTTTAACTTTGCACAATGACCTTTTCTGAGTCTCATTTTATAAATGACGGACTTAAAATTGCTTTTAGGTCAAAGGTTCTCAGGTAACAGTGGACATCTTCTGACTAGTTGAATGTATGCTAAAAGTATCAGATAACCAGGTGAAGGCAGGAAACCCTCTATATTTTTATAAGGTATGCTTTCAATTCCATCTATTAAATGATAGATCTGCTGTTTCTGGATATGGCCACTAGTCTTCTAGTCATGATGTCCTTTATCTGTACATTTTGCTATTCATTTTGGAACCAGTGTATAAGAAATATGTGCAACCACAATAAATGATTATATGAGATTTTTTTGGGAAATGGGGAATTGAAATGTAAATATGGAACACAAAAGAAAAAATATCCATTGAAACAGAAACATTATAAATGAACTTGTTGGGAAAACCAGTAGAGTGTGGGTGATGAGTTTACAAGATCTACCTGGATGTATTTCCAGAGAAAAGAGAGAGACTGCTACAGGGGGGAAACTGAAACTGCAATCGGTGATAATGTGCCTTTTTAACGTGACAGCACTCTCATATCCCTTAAGAATACCATACGTGCTCAGGAATGGAGTAATGAGTAAGTACAGACTCTTCGCTGTTTCTCACCTCTCCCCCAGCATTCAGGCTTCCAGCCTCCTGCTCTGTTGCCACTGTATTATTACATGTCATTAGTCACCTCTCCACTGTCTGTCTCCTTGATCTTCATCAGATTCTGTCCCTTATCTCACTCAAATCTTCTCAGTAAGCCACTCAGTTTTGATTCCTCCTCCATTCCTGACTCTTCCCTCACCAACTTTTTTTCAACTCATCTTTTCCTATTCACCTCTAAGTGGCTAATCATCTGTTCTTCTCCATACTCATTCTTTCTCCAGAGAATTCACAAAGCTACAACTTCCTCATCTTAGGGAAATACCAATTACTATTAATCACCAGAGAGACTAAACACAACATTAGGCATTTTACATATAATATCCCTTTTAATTATTGTAACAGCACTTGCAGTGAACACTAATAGCCCCATTTTACACACAAGAAAACTGAGGTTCTAATAATTAAGATTGTATTCCCAAAACCACAATCCAGATGTTCACAGAGCCAGAAATTTGACTTCAGGTTTGTCTGATACAAATTTCTAGATAGCTTCATCCACCTGTTTGTATATTAATGATCTACTGCAGTGCCATAAATTATCCCCAAGCATAATTCCTCAAAACAGTAATAATCATTTCTGTTGGTTACACATCTGCAATTCAGTCAGAGGTTGGTGGATATGACAAACCTCCACTCCCTGCAGCATCAGCTTAAGTAGGGGTTGGAGGCTCCACACTAAAGATGGTCCAGTCATGTGATTGACAGGTAGGTACTGGCTATCAGCTGGGCACTCAGGAGCTAGGATCCAGGGATCTCAGTGGCTCACCATGAGCTCACATGAGCTCCCTGTGAGCTCCTTAGGATTCCTCACAGCATGGCAGCTGGGTCCAAGAGCAAAGAACCTAAGAGAGCAAGGTGTAAGTGAAAGGTCTTTTTATGACTTAGTCACACATGTCATCTTTACTATGCACTAATGGCCAAGGCAAACACAAAGGCCCATCCAGGTTCAAGGACAGGGGACATAGACTACACCTCTGGAAAGAGTACTAGAAGTAACAGAGCAAAAGAACATGAAGGATAGGAGGAAATGCTGTTATAGCCTTCTGCAGAACACGTAAGCTGGCACATCATGACTCCTCTATAAATCACCCACATACAGGTGACTTCTACTCTTTAGCTACAAGCCCCAACACCTCTTCTGAAGATGATTTCCTGCTTCTGATTGTTAGAATTTTACAAAAACCAAATTCACAAAGCTCTTTTACCCCATTCTTTACATTATCAGCACCATTCTTTCTGATCAACAAGTGTGAATAGCTTAAATGCAGTCTTGACTTCTCTTGTTCCCATGTCCTGAAACCTATTAATTCTATTTCATTAAATAATGTATGTGTTCATTTATTCATTCTTCTAAAATTATTGACAACCTACTATGTATCTGATCCTGAATGGGTTATTGCTAGTTATCAGTGATACAAGTACAGTAGTGTATATACACACATATGAATATACCTGTGTATATGTGTATATATACACACACATGCCTACTATCTTTGCTTTTAAGTAGTTTATTAGAAGAATAGATAAATTTTAAAAAATGTTAAAAATTGTTTAGAGTATTATACTCCAAATATACTAAAGATACTAATGTAAAGACAAGGAACATTAACCTAGATTTTGGGTGAATGAAGAGTAGGGAGAAAGAACCAGAAAAGAAAGAAGTGAACTCTGATCCAAGTTTAAAAGAATAGTTGGGGATTTTTTGTTTGTTGGTTGGTTGGTACTGGCACCTAGCCACTGAGCTATTTCCCCAGCCCTTTCTATTTTTTATTTTGAGACAGGGTCTTACTAAGTTGCTTAGGGCCTAGCTAAGTTGCCGAGGCTGCCTTTGAACTTGCAATCCTCCTGCCACTAGATTATAGGTGAGTGCCACCTCTCCCAGCAAAGAACTGTAGGAGCTTTATTCCTTCTGAGCTCACCTTTTATAAATAGAAATCAAACCAAATCAAACAGTATACCATTTTTTCAGGATGACTTTTGGTTGTTCTGCCAAGAGATAGTGTCTGAAGCATCAAATGATCCCCAAAGCTAAACCTCTGTTCAAATATATTTCTCTATAGACTTTATTGGTCATACCCATAGAAAGTAAATTAATATAATTGAGAATAATCAGTATCATTGAGCATTGTAGGGATTGAAACTCAATGTAGAGGGATTGTTTTAAATTTGCCTTTCTAAATAAAGTTTATTGTGAATATTTAAGATAGCCACTTGATGTTATGAAAGTGAATTTAGAAGACTTTTTAATGAAAGGGAAAGAAATCTTTCACAGTTTTGTTTTTCTGGCATGTTGCCAGCTTGCTCTCGGATCCATTTCTTGTCATTTGTTGTATCCCTTGTTCTGCTTGGTGTCATAGGAGAATATATTTCCAGGTTCCCTTGCTAACTTGTCTCTGAGGAATTCCAACCATGGGAAGCAGTAGTAGAACATTGCAGGGTGCAAGGAGGAGAGAAGCTGGTTTGTTTCTCCCCACAAAAGCCCTCTCTGCCTCAGCTGTATCTGCAGCAGCTGCACCTCTTCTGTGGCTTGACAGACAGGCACTGTCTCAGTGGCCCCAGGTCTTGCTGGACAGCGGCCCTCACCATGGCTGTAGATTCTGGGATCAAATAACATATCTCCTCTCTGTGGACTTTCCGTCCTGGGGGTGAGAAGAGCCTCCTGATTCTGTTAACCTCTGGGTGGCCTCACTATCCCTAGAAGCCACCCCATGTGTAAGTGTAACCAATTCTGTCACAATCCCTTCTTTTTGAAAGACCATATGGTTTATGTTCACTGCCTGGTCCCTGGTCAATACACCTAGCTACCTCATTTTTTGAATGATTTTTTAATTTTTAAAATTTATATAAAATGTAATATCTCAATCATTTTAGGTGTACAGTTCAGTGACATTAAGTGAATTCACATTGTTGTTCAAACATGACCGTCATTCACCTCTAAAATGCTTCTCATTTGCAGAAGCTGACATTCTGAACCCATTAACAACAACCTTACCCCTGGCAACTACCAGTCTGCTTTCTTCTCAATGTATTTGACTTTTCTAGCTGCCTCATATGAATGGAATCATACACTATTTGTCTATTTGTAGCTGGCTTATTTCACTTAACACAATATCTTCAAGGGCCATCTATGTTTTGGCACATATCAGAATTTTATTCCTTTTTAAGAATGAATAATATTCCATTTTGCATATACACCACAGTTCATCCATTCATCCATCAATGAACATTCAGATTTTTTCCACATTTTGGCTATTATGAACAATGCTGCTATGAACATGGGTGTATAAATGTATTTTTGAGTCCCTACTTTCAAATCTTTGGGGTGTACACCCAGAAGTGAAATTGCAGAATGGCATGATAATTTCTATTTTTAATTTTTTTGAGGACCTGTCATACTGTTTTCCAAGTGACTACACTACTTGATATTCCTGTCAATGATGGATAGGGATAACAGTTTCTCCACATTTTGATCAATACTTATTTTCTGCCTTCTTAATGATAGTCATTGTAATGAGTGCAAGGTGGTATCACACTGCAGTTTTTACCTTAATGCTAGTTTTTGTGTGACAAAAACTGTTCCCTCAAACATGCTTTCTAGTCATATTGCTGCCCTGTATTTCCATGACAAGTTTAAATAGGAGCCTTACCAGATGCAGTAACTCAGGCCCAGTGAGGCTTTCAGAGAAGAGAGAACTTCTTCAAATTCCACCTCAGCCCTCACTCTGTGACCTTGGACTCTTTACCCATCCCTCTCTGTTCTCGGTTTTTTCATCTTCTACATAGTCGGTAATAACCCCTGCCTGGCACAACTAGGAGAATAATATTTTCCCTACATATTTGTTTATATTCCAGATTCTTAGTTTTAAATATTTGATGCTTCACATCTTGCTAGCTTGTTTATATAGTTAAAACTTCATATGCTTTTGTTGACACAGTATCAATAAAAAGAACTGAAAATGTGCACATGTTGCTTTCCCTGGTGGCTGAGCTTCAGAGGTGGTTAATTAAGAGGGCAAGTCCCTGATGTCTGACAAATATAATTCTAAATCCTAACTCCACTCACTACCAGCAAATGTATGACTTTGAAAAGTTACTGACTTTATTTAATTCCTATGAACCTCAATTTCCCTGTCTATAAAATGGGGATAATAATATTTCCTATATTTGGGGGCTATTATGGGGATTAGATAATAAAATTACATAAAGTTTTTACTTGTCATGTTTGTAAATATATGTTTAGGTATTATTAGACTTAATTTGAATTGCAAATATGAAATGTTAAATTTTAAATGGTAAAACCTTTTATACACTATAAGGGATTCTGATTTGAGTCTATTTAAGAACACACTGATAAAAGAATACTTCCACCCAATTTGCAACCTTCACCAGGCTATCCCAAACTCCAGGGTATATGATTACTCTGTACTCAGTTTGGTAAACTGCGGATGTGGGATGGACAAGCCCCAAGGGCCTGGTCATTTTTTGATATGTTTGAATGTTGGAACCCCATGACCTGGGGCTTTTTTGTGTAGTAGAAGAAGTCACAAGTCTAGATTTTGATTAACAACACAAAATATAGATACCCATAATTTTAAGGCAGAACTTTTGCTCAACCAAAGTCCAAATCCCTCATGAAGGTATGAGTCTAATTCATTTGTCTCCTTCCCTAAAAGAGAAAATAACACATAACATTTACCTCATTAATTAATTTCACAAAACTTCCTTGAGCACCTGTCCCAGACACTAAGAAATATGCCAGTAATGCAGAAATGTAAGGTATAGCTCCAGCCCCTTAGGAGCTCAGGGAACTGACAGTCAGCACAAAGGGCTGTGGGAACCCACAAAGGGCAATGGGAACTCAGCCTGAGGGGTCAGAGAGGAGGCCATGTCTGGGCTGAAGCTGAAAAGATGAAGAGATGTTAATAAAGAGGAATAAAAGGGAGGGAACATATTGTTCAAGGCAGACAGAGGAGCAGTGCAGAGGCACAAAAAATAGAAGTAGCATGATGCACTGCAAAATCCCAAGTATGTGAGAAATGAGAGGTGGATGGAAAAGTTGCCTGGATCCAGATTGTGAAGGCACTTCTACATCATGGTAAAGAGTTCAGACATCAGGCCATGCATGCTGTGGAAGAATGATGGTGGTGTTTTAAGCTTGGAATAAGAAGAGGTGGGGGAAATTCATGACAACTCTGTGGAGAAAAGTGGGACTAGAAAGCAAGAAAACCAACTAGGGCACCATAGCACTAACAAAAGCAGGAAATAAGGTTTTGAACAAGGCAGTGGCCACAAAAAGGAAGAGAAGGTGCTGGATTCTAGAGGCGATTCAAAGGCAAAATCAATGGGACTGAGTGAGTCATTTGATATGTCTATTAATTCTAAATTAAAGAGTTCCAATATCACTTAGCAGATTATAAATACCCTATGACACATGTGAGCATACCAAATGAGACTTCAAAGATGGCCAAAGGGCGGGCAACATGTGTGTGCCATGTAGTTAGACTCCCACCAAGGCTGAACTACTTTGCTATCAATTATGCCTTGGAATGTCAGAGGCCAACAAATCCTATGGAATTATTGTTAAGGAGGAAAAAGAAGAACCCATATCTTCATGGGGTACAAATGTTTGCTTCTATGCTTCATAGTACAACTCACTCTGTAAGCTCTAGTGAGTCTTTTATCAAGAAACTGAGTATATGTTTTCCTGTTTTCAACCTCAGGATTCCAAAGACTCTATTTTCCATTGCCTTTAAGCAAATCTTCATCTAAACAATGTCTGACCCATGAGACTCCACCCTATTTTTAAGGATCTCCAAATAAATGTATTTCCAAACCTCCCTGAGTCACCCACTCCAGTTCATATTCACCCCCACATTAAAAAAAAAAAAGGCCTCTTCACACTCTTCACACCTACTCTAAGTCTTTCACTTGGCCGGGTCAGTCTTTCTTCTTATGCTATTTGGAGGATGATAAAGAATAGCCATTATATGAAAGGCATAGATTTGCACTTGACTGGATCTTATGAATGAAAATGACTGCTTCCTTAGAGATCGATGCAAGGTGAATGACACTAAGTGTAATTTGCTGTAAGTTACACTTCCCAGGTTCCACAGCTAGTCATTTATAAATAAAAGAATTGGGGTTGCAGTGGGATAACTATCTACACTGAACACCAATTCCAGAACTAAACTTATTCTTGAATATTTTCTTGCCTCACAGTTTTATGTAATTTAGAACATGGCAACTTTTTTGGAGTTTACATTTGAAAGACACTATTTGGGAACATGGTTATAATATGTCTTATAGTAATAATTCCCTGTGTCTAGGAAGGGCTTAGTAAGCTGGATGACTGGATCTTTCCATGGTCAAGTATGGACGATATTTTGGGAAGATAATGGCAGGCTGAGCCATGGGTATTGAATGACTGCACCCAGAGTTGGAAGCCAGGGAAATAATAGGGGAATTGAGAGTGGAATGTAGGACCAGTTCAAGGATGGAAGAAGAAAAACAATACAAACTATTTTTTCCATTTTTCATATTTCATATTTTTCATATTTCATGTTTCATATTTTTATTTTGGGGGGCTGCAAATGATGAAACAAACTCAAACTGTCTCAACAACAAAGGGAATGTATTGGTCCATAGATCTAAAATGTGTGAAAATGACATAGTTTCTGTAATAGTCTGAAGTGGGTTCTGACTTTACTTCACTACTGTTCTCTTGGATTCATTCTTCTCTGTTGGGTCATATTTTCCCCAAGGCTGGCTCCACAATTCATTGGATTATATTAATCACGTATCCTCCCAGGAACTGATCACCAAGGACAGGAAAATGTCATAATCTGATTGACACAAACCAATCTTGTTCTGTCCCTGGATAAAGGGTGGTGGTTGAACCTACTAAGCTACATGCCTGCCAAAACAGAAAATGGGCACAAAATAGATAACATAGAGACACCAATGCCCACTGCAGCACCCACTAAATTAGTGGTCAGTGGAGAGTGGAGCCAGAAAAGAAGGAGTCAAAAAATGTGAAAGTAGTCATGGCACCAGCAGAAGAGTCTCTGCTTGGTGGATGGTAGGATGATTATTTTGTTTTTTCTGCCGTTGCAGGGACCTAGGAATGTAACTCCTTAGGGAAGTTTGAAGCCAATGCCTACATTCATGACAGCCACTTCCTGGTTTTAATTATTAAAAGAACGATATGGTTATAATGTAAGATAGTTCATGGCAGTAAATCACCACACTGGAATAAGAAAAAAAGACACTCATTTTTCAAGCAACTAATGGACTATTTAGAAAATGTGTGTTCTTAAGGACAAAGTAGAACTCTGAAACACTAAACATTTCATTAAATAAAACAGCTTGTTTCCTAAGGACTGTACTACATGCAGTGACAGGATGTTCCAGTACTGACTGATTCCTTTGATAAGAACAAGAAGTTACACACCAGTATTGAATAGGGAGGGGGAAGGATCACAGCCATTGGGAAAGTGCATTTTTTAATTTATCAAGATTGACTACAAATACAACATGTTTTGCTGTTATTTATATTAAGAAAGTCTCTCTGAGAATAAATCAATTAGTAAATACCTTGTACAGTACTTGGCAAGTAGTAGGTACTCAATAAATGTTCATTGAATTAAAGTATTTATTGAGCACCTTGTAAGTACTCTGACAGGCACTGATGGTAATTTAGCAGATACTCTACTTATTCCTCAGCATTTATCATGCCAAAGAATATGAATGGCTCTTATAGCAAGCATCTGAGCATATATGGGGCAGTCTGCAGGTGCTGGGGAGTTAATATCCCTGGAAGAACTCTCAACCAATGATGGATGGAATGGATGGTTAAATACTCCGGCATCTGGGGTGAGGATATAGCTCAGTGGTAAAGTGCTTGACTGGCATGTACAAGACCCTGGGTTCAATCCCTAGCACCAAAATAAATAAATCAACAAATACTCCAACTTCTTTGCCCCTCAGGCAGTGCAGTTCTCATCATGTCCTATGGTGTCACTGAAGTCCTGAGTAGGACAGAACCCCAGTTGTCCACAGCACTAACCTTCTTGTTAATATCCACAGCAGTGACTGACTTGCTACCCTTCCTTTCCCCCACTTTCCCACTCTCCTGCCAATGCTTCCTGGGATTGCCTCCTAAGGCGACTCCTTTTGCTTGTAAAATTGTCTCATGACCAGCTTCCAAAGGACAGTAGACCTCCTGGTAGTATTCATCCTCTCTTCCTGGCCTCAAATACTGTGGAGAGCATCAGCAAGCCTAGACCCAGGATATGGATGATGCCAAATATGACAATCTCATTTTCAGCTGCTTCACTCAATCTTTCAGGTACAAGGGAGTGATGAATGCTGAGCCAACGTAGGGTTAGCACAAACCTGATGAAAATGTCCTGAGGAAGCTGTTCTTCTCCTGATAAAAAGTGATAGGTGTGACTGTCCTCTTTCTGCCTTGAAGATGATCATGATGCTTGGAGCTTCAGTGAAGATATCCATAGCAAATATTTCACTGGAGCCAACATCATTGACTCACTGAGCCAGCAAGAACAGTGGTCCAGCTCTGAGATTTCTTGTTATGGGAGAAGATAAAACCCTGTTTGTTTAAGTCAACTTAATTCTAATTTCTGTTGTGTGCAGTTCAAAAGCAACTCTGGGGGAAATACCTAGCACTGTGTTAGGGATTAAAAGAAATAAAAATGGAACAACACATGAATGTTTTACTGGAGAGTGAAAACTAAGTTCTAAGATAATTTAGGACCATTTTTTAAAATTCTAAAGTAATGGGCGTGATGTAATAATTTGTTCAAGCACAGGTTGAACAACTGGTCTGTATTCAAGTACTGTGGGGTATTTGAGATTAGAGGACCCATTAGGTCCCTTTAAACCTGAAGTTTCTATCACTCTTTTACTACACAGAAAGAAAAAGTCAAAGTAGTAGTTCTAGCAGAAGTCCCAACAGGTTCAAAGAAGACGAATAGAAAGAAATAGGCCTTGCAGGGTTGCAGAGGATATGAACAAAGTGAAATTTAAAAGCATTATAATCAGAATAGGGCATTGGAAATACATGCTGCAGAAATACTGCCTACAATGTGAAGTCTCATAGTTGAATGCTCTAAACTTCAACTCTCCTTACCCCCTCCTTAAATGAAGGGGGAATGCAGCTGCTGATGATAATTTCAAAGTAGATGTAGATGCAGACATAAAAACCATTTCAGAAGAGCCTGTTTCCACTAGAATATCTGCTGTGACTGGATCCAGCTGATCTTGCTTTTACACTCTTTTAGGAATCTCAAAATCAGCTCAATGGATAATGACAAAAGTGTTAACTTCTGTGACACCACTCTCTGCAGATGAGACCAGGATGTCACCAGGTGTGGTGTTAAATGCCAAGCTGAACAGAAAGTGGAAGAGACTGATGTGGTGGGTACTGGACCCCTGAGAGCAGCCTCTTGTCACTGCCTGGCATTTACAGCATCTGTAATTCATTAGCTGTTCCTTAGCAAAACCCTGTGAACTAGATTAATTTTTTTAAATGAAGAAATAGAGGATAAGTTCAAGTTAACAAAAAAATCTTTTTAGTAATGAGATATATAAATGTCATGAATCTGAATGCTAGAGATATACAGTAGGAAAAAATACAGGGGTCCCTGCTGATTCTAACCAAGATTGTTGACTGTGTAGTTATAATTATTAAAACTACTGGTATCTTTATTTTACAAAGTGCTGTAACCCTCACTAAAATCCAAGTAGGTAGATACGTCTAGAATTAAGTCCTCAATTTCCAAAGGAGGAATTTGAGGCTCACGATGAATAAGCAATCAGCCAAATAACTGACCATGGTCGCCCAGCTAGTAAGGGACTAGAATCCAAGGCAAACATCCATTCTCTGTTACTCCACTCTGCCATGTAGCTTTCAGCTACAAGAAACCAACTTGATGACAAACTCTGGTTAGTTGTGGAGTGCCCAAGACATGGAAGAACACATAGTAATGTACTTGCTGGAATCAATATAATTCACCTGCTCACTGAACAGTTATTTATTTGCTCCTGGCCATGCACCAGGCTGTGTGCTACATGTTGTGTGGATCCTTAGGAAAGGAAAGGCCTTCTCCTTTCAAAGGGCCTGACACTTTTAATCATTCCCCTCATCCTTGAGACAGAACTCCATTCCAAGAGTCACCTTTGCATCTAGCTGTGGTGCTGGGGATGAGATCTGCCATGGTTGCCAACTCACTCCCAGCACCACAGTTTGGATCAGTAAGAATAAAGTGATTTATTCCTATGTTCATATGTGAATATATGACTAGTGTAACTCCACATCATGTACAACTACAAGAATGGGAAGTTATGTTCCATGTATGTATAATCTGTCAAAATACATTCTACTGTCATGTATAACTAAAAAGGACAAATAAAAAACTTTTAAAAAAAGAATAAAGTGATTTATAGAAGTAGTCAAAAGAGGACAGTGAGAAAAGTCTAGGGACCATATCAGAAGCTCTTCATTATCACTGTCTGATAGAACTTTCTAGAAAGTGAAATAGTCTATATCCTCACTGTCCTATTTAGTAGTCACATAAGTAGCAAATTCAAATGTGGCTAGTATGACTAAGGAACTGAATCTTTCATTTCATTCAATTTTAATAACTTAGAAACCACATTTATTAAATGGTTACTGTATTTGACACAGCAGCTCTAGAAACTAATTCTGTAGCAGCTAGAGGATGTTCTGTATCATGAGGCAAAGTGAGGGACAACTTCCAATTGTAAGGAGGTGAGGGTGCATTTCCTGAATAGCCAGTACAAAGATGCCTCCTAGGAAGACCTTTGTCTCCTTGGAACACCGTCTTGGTCAGCAAGTCAGGGCAGTGGAAGGCTTCAGGAACATGAGTATCATGTGAGTGCAGGGTTTCTGAATCTCAGCACTGCTGGCATCTCAGGCTGGATAATTTCTGCATTGTAGGATGTTTAGCATTGGCCTTACATTCTACTCATTGGATAACAATATCACTCTCAATCCTGGCAACCAGAAATGTCTCCAGATACAGCCAAAGTTTCCTTTGGGACCCAAATTGCCCCTCATTTGAGAACCACCGCAGCAATTCAAGCAATAATGCTATAGCCAAGCTATGCTGTAGGACAAAACCAGCAAGTAAGGTTTGCTGTTGGGAAGAAAGGGGGGAAGAGAGATTTACAAGGTTGCAAAAGGCAGAGGAGAAAGGAGAGCCCAGTAGAGGCTTGGGGTAGGCTGTTTGGGTCCATTGGGTAAGGAACAAGTGGGAATCCCCAGGGTTAAACAGCAAAAGAAAATTTAAGAATAAGAAAAACTGGCTCTTCACCTTGTAGTTCCTTTTCAATGCCATAATTTGAAAATCCTCTTTCCTATCCTCCTGCTCAGTAAAGCTAACTATGACTTTGCAAATGTTTCTGTGAGCAAACTATTGAAATCAAGAAGAAAGCTAAGATTCATACTTGGACTAAATTACAAACCGAAAGGAAGGCATGTAGGTTTTGGTAATAAAGAGAACCTGAATATGTGGGGTCCTTTAATGTGCCAGGTGCTATTCTAAGCACACCTTAGGACACATAGATACCTTTCTATGACATAGACACTACTTTTACTGCTGCTGTACCTATAAAGATAATGAATACAGAGGGGTAAATTGCTAGCATAGGCAAGGATTCAATCAAGGAAGTAGAGCCACTACAAGTAGTATGGAATAAGAAGTGTGTTCAAGTACAAAGATTACCATGGTTTTGCTGTGTTCCTTGAAGGCTTATGTCTTGGAAAGTTAATTCCTCAATGTTGGGTTACTGGAAGGTGGAACCTAGTGGGAGGTCATTAGGTCCTGAGGATGGAGAACTCAAGAATGGGTTAATCCATTTCTCATAAGATTGGGTTAGGTGTTGTGGGAGTTTGACCCCTTTTCTTTCTTTTCTGGGAAGCTGTTTGCCCTTAGGTTTTCCACTATAAGTTGAAGCATCATGAGGCCCTCACCAGAGGCCAAGCAGATGCCAGCACCATGAGCTTGGACATGCCAACCTCCAGAATCATGAAATAACATAAACTTCTTTTAAAAATAAATTACCCCATCTCAGACATTTTGTTACAGCAACAGAAAATGAACTAAGAAAGAGATATTACATAATTATTGGAGAAGTAAAGGTCCTGGAAAGGGGAGTGGGAGATCAGAGGAAAGTCAGTAACAGGAATGATGGTGCAGGTAGACAAGTAGGCACTGTGAGCACTTCTCATGTGGGATAGGATCACAATCAGGAGCCAAGTATTTGATTGTGGTCCTGGAGCAACTTCTGGTTGGTGGCTTGTAGTTCATGAACATCTTATGAAGTGAGGAAAAATGGGACAAATGAATCCATGGGTACCTCTGGATCTGTCTCTTGCTACTGCTCTCTCTCTCTCTCTCTTTCTCTCTCTCTGATGACTTGTATCTCTGCAATATAAACTTATTTGTAATCTTTTAACAAACAGCTAGAAATGTAACTAAAAGATATTTACACGATTATCTAAGATGATGTTCATGAAATATTATGTAAGAGCATGAAAACTTGTTGTCCATTAGAAAGAACTAAAATAATAGCAAAAGGCTATATAGATTATAGTATAGCCATCAAAATATATTTTAAGACTACTTAATGATATTGAGACTGTATCATTATACAATATGTTAAATTGCTATGGATTGAATTGTGTTCCTCCCAATTCATGTGGAAGCCCTAACCTCTAATATGACTATATTTGAATAGAAGATAGTTAAGGTCAAATGAGGTCATAAAGGTAAAGCCCTAATTCAATATGACTGATGTCCTTTCAAGAAGAGGAAGAGACCCCAGGACTGTGCACATAGAGAAAAGGCCAGATGAAGATGCACAGAGAAGACAGCCCTCAGCGATCCAAGGACAGAAGCCTCAGGAGAAACTAAACCCGCTGACACCTTGTCTTGAATGTCCAGCCTCCAGAACTGTGAAAAAGCTAAAGTTCTGTTGTTGAAGTCATTCTATTTGTGATATTTTTTATGGCAGCCCTAGAAAATGAATCGATTTAATGGAAAAGTGTGTGTGTGTGTGTGTGTGTGTGTGTGAGAGAGAGAGAGAGAGAGAGAGAGAGAGACAATGAATCACCAACCAAGACTGGTTATGTGAAAGGGGCATACATTTATTGCATTACTGAGGGCAGGAACTGAGGACCAGCTGTGTCATACAAGCAGAACTATTTCACTTCACTTGAGGTGCTGCCCTATAGCCATCTCCACCCACAAACCACATGCAAGATTGAGTGAATGAGCTAAGCTTGAGGTTCTGGAACAGTAGACAACTGAAGACCTCACCTTTCCAGGGGATCACATCTGAATGTAGTTTGTCACTGTATTTTCAGGGAACAAAGGATAAAGAAACACTCTGGCTAGGTTCTCATCTCTCTCTCCCACTCCTTTCCTCTCTCCCTTTCTCTCTTGGTCTCTTCTGGCATCCTAAAACTCCATCTATTTCACTAATAAAAAGAATTCCCTATGATTTTTAAATCTGGTGCCTGCCATGTGTGGCCATGATAGGGTAGTTACATATGGAACAGTCAGAGGTGATGGAAGGACACCCCTAGTTATATGAAGTTCTTGTCAACAAGTGCCTGTCCCATGGGTTCATGGGAAACCCTGATGGGTGAGGAATGCTCAGGAATGGGGAAAAGGAGGGCAAAAGAGTCATGCAGTCAAGTGGAGAAATTTAACAGCATGCCCAGAGTCCTGACTCCCTTGTCCACTGATGCATGCATGGTAGTGAGTGTAAAGCATCTCTGGGTAGTTTTACAGGCTTAGATGCAAATAAAATTTCCTATATGTTTTAGTTCTCTCACAATGAGATTCTCATCCTATTTCAGAGACTACGCAATGCCAGCTCAGTTTCGCACTGGGTAACTGGGAAGAATACGCATTTGGCTCAATTGGCTGAATCATTTTCATCCTCATACCAGCAGGTTCCAATCATGGCATCCTAATCAATCTTCTGACCATCTACATTAATCCTCAAAATGACCCAGATAATCCGATTGGCTGCAGTGCAACCCAGTCACAATTCACATCAGACCATCTGGTGGCTCTATGTCCTCCAAGGGTAGCCCAGAAAGACCATCTGCTTTAATGCTCCATATGTCCTGCCGACAGAGGCAAAGGTTGAGGCCGACCATGCACCAGCAAGCCATTCTCCTCCTGCTTTTGCATGAACCAAAGAAATTCTGAAATGCACTGTAATTTAGCTGCTCAATCCTGCAGAGCCTGCTTTGCATTCTCAGTGAACACATCGTAATATTCAGAATGCAAATTAAACTTTATGGGTGCCATAACCTTGGCCATTTATTGCAGCAGATCCCGTAATTGCCTGATGCTGCTAATACAGCCAAGACTTCTTTGGCTTTTTTTTTTTTTTTTTTTTTTTTTTTTTACTTTTGCAGCTCAAGCTGCCATGTTGATTAAGCAATGCTGTGTTTCTTTGCACTATTTCTTTGGCTAATGTATTAGTTAGGGCTATTCGTTAGGGCCCTTTTAAGTAACTAGAGTAGGTCTCAGGTAGAGATGGACAAAAAAAAATTGAAAGTACAATATATTAGTATGCTGAAGTTCAGCTAGTACTTGAAAAATAAGTAGAGTTAACATTCTGAGGGAAAATAGGCTTGCACTAAAATATAAGGAGAGTTAGGAAAAATAGGTCAGTTTGAGACAATTGGTAACTATAAGATATACTAGAAAGTAAAAGCTGTCCTTTGAATAGTTGATCCACGGAGGTATCTATGATTATACTAATTTGGAAAAAAAATCACCAGCATTAGAATTATCACCAAGGAAAAACTAGGAAAGTTGGGGCAGAAATTGACCAACATTATTTTATCTATATGCAAGTTACAAAAGATGCCCATTCCTCTGCACAGATAAAGCTGGCCCTAGACCAGGCATGTTCCACTGTCATCTTTAGCTTGTAGAAACTACCACCAAATAAAATATTCCAAGGCAGCAACTCTTCCTTATTTGAATTTTGTAGTGCTACAAAGAAGTGGATGAAAACTTCTAATTTGGAAAAAACAAAAGGCAGCATTTCCAGAATGTCCAGACCCCTGGAATTTGGGAACCTGGGTAATATTAAAGAAAGAGCTTTACGATTTGAATAAAAACTGAACTCAAAATACAATTTGAGGTATCCTGTATTATAGGAGAGCTATTATTCTTCCTACTGCCCCAGCAACTCACACCATTGATCTTAGGAGTGTCAGATGGGTGCCTTTGGCTTTCTAGGCTGACAATACATGCTGGTGGCCCTACTGGGGGCACTCTGCCCTCATGGCTCTAAACTTGGGACTTCCTAGTTGGGGCTGTATGTGGCTCCTCTTTCCCAGGCTCTATTAATCGTGGCTCTACTGGGGACTCTCTGTAGTGGCACTACTTTTGTGACAGTTCTCTTTCTGGGCCTTGAGGCTCTCTGAGTCATCCTGTGCAATCTAGCAAGAGGTAGTCATGCCTCTGCAACTCTTGCAGTTTGCACACCTGCAGAGTTAGCACTATGTGAATGCTAAATAGGGCTATGGCCTATAACTTCTGGAGAGGTAGCCCAAACCATACCTAGATTCACTTAAGTCACAGTTGGTTTGGCCAAGGGGAGTTGGGAAAGTACAGGGCAGTGAATGCTGAGATCCTACAGCCATTCACAGTCTCTCTTTTGACATATATTTGTCCCCCAGGCCTTGATACTCTGGGTAATGGGAGGGAAAGCAGCAATAATTTCCAAAATGCCTTTGATATCATTCTTACACTGTCTTGATGAAATGCATGATGAGCATCTGGTTTCCATCTATCCAAACTAATCTTATCAAGTGGCACTTGGACCACACCTTTAGTATTCTCTCCCAAACATACTTTTTATTCTTCATCATCTGACTGAGCTGAAAATTTTTCCAAATCTTTAAGTTTTGCTTCCCTTTTAATTATAAATTACACCTAAAATTTGTTTCTTTCTTCTTACATTTTATATAAGCAGTTAAGAGAAATAATGCAGCATCCTGAACACTTTGGATAGAAGATGTCTTCTGCCATATATCCTGGTTCATTGGTTTTAAATTCTGCCTTCCACAAAGTACTAGGACATGGACATAGTTCAGTCAAGTTCTTTACTCCTTTGCAAAAAGGCTGGCCTTCTTTCCTGTTTCCATAAGATATTCCTCACTGCTTTCTAAGATCTCATTAGAATGGTCTTGGTTGTTCAAATTTCTACCTGCATTTTGACTGTGACTACTTAGATAATGTCTAAGAAGATTGAGGCTCTCTACAGATCTCCTCTTCTGAGCTTCCACCTTTACACTCAATTCATGACAATCTAGGCTTTTTCTAGAATGAAGTGCAAGAGAGAAAGCAGAAACATGATGCAAGGTTTCTTGAAGCCTTGACCTGGACTGGCATGCTGTCATTTCTATCTCATTCTATTTGGCCAATACAGGTTATATTCCTGAGAAAAATTTAACTGTTTCAGCCTCTGCCCATTACTCAGTTCCCCAAACACTTCTACATTTTTAGATATATATTACAGCAAAAACCTACTTTTCTTATACCAATTTCTCAGTCTGTTCGTGCTGCTACAACCAGTTACCAAAGACCAGGTAATTAATAAAGCATAGCAATCTATTTTTTCATAGTTCTGGAGACTGGAAAGTCCAAGATCAAGATCCTGGTGTATTTGGTGTCACTGAGAGACTTGGTCTCTCCTTCTAAAATGTGTCTTGTTGCTGCATTTTGCAAAGGGGACAAATGTTGTATCCTTACATGGGTGGAAGGGATTAAAAGGCAAAAAGGTCTAAGGTAGTTTCCTCCAGCCCTTTTGTAAGGCACCAATCCAAGACCCCACTCCTTAAAACCATCACAATGGGAAGCAAGTTTCAACATTCATTCTGATAGGTACATATACATTCCAACCTGTGTATGCACTTTTGCATTTGTATTCAGCAATGTAACTTGCTTTTGTCAAATAGAGTAAGTTGGAAATGACAGTGTGCCAAATTCAAGCCTAGACTTCAAGAAACCTTGCATGTTTCTGCTTGCTCTCTTGCACTTCTTGCATCACCATGAGAAAGACTTGCCTGGTAGGAGACCCATAGAACAGGATAGACCCATAGAATAAAGTTGCCTTAGGCAAGCTGAAACTAGATCAGCCCACAGACAACCCAAAGATGCAAGAGTGAATCCAATAAAGGTCAGACAACACACAAATATGTGCGTTACAGTAATAAATGATTGTTTTCTTAAGGCACTGAATTTGGGGGTGATTCATTACAGACTGACAGCTAATAGATACAACAGGAAATAGGGCATATCCTCAGCATTCAAGTGTATGGATATTTCCACAGCTTTCTTTGACCTGCAAAATCTTCCAATTTCTGCTTCTCTGTGCACAGTTCCAAATCCCTGAGGGAGAAAAATAACTGGGGAGGATACAATAGAATTTCAAAGAACATAAATCCTTTGTGTGCAGGGGCTAGAAAGCCTCCCCAAAGATGGCTGCCACAGCTGGGCCATCTGCCCAGACAATACAGAGAGCGTGATTCCTCCTCCAACCTGCATCTCCTTGTACTGCTGATTATTAAACTTCTCACCCCATTCCCATACAACATCGGCAATCAAGAAAAGTAAATGATAATAACAGCAGCATGCCGTCATCATCTCTGCTTCCTCTTTATCCAGTCCTGAAAACTTTTCATGATGCATTTTCCTCTCAGCATAGATGCTTAACCCTCAATGGCAAAAGGTGACCACAGGGTACTTATGTACTTTTATAAAAGGTTGTTTCCTTGGACAAACTTAGGCTTGATCCTTTCTACTCAGAACAGAGCTGCTGTGTGATCTCAGGATCCTACACTTGACCAGTGAGGACATAAGCCTTGTTTTGTGGACTCAGTGGGCTCTTTCACAAGGTTTATTTGGAAGCCCAGTCCTGACCTTTAAAAGATCCAGATAAATTACTTTCACCAAGTCCTGTTTACTCTTTCCAAGAATTTAATAGCTGGAATGATTTCCCCTTCCAGAAAAGGATCTGTTTGTGCTTACTTGTATTCTTTCCTTACATTGTAGTATATGAGGTTTTGAAATTATCTGAAAACAGCTTTCCTGGGAGCTTGAGTAAAACACACCACTGTATCATTTGGGGGAACACTTTCTTCTATTTTGAAGATAGAACTAACTTGGCCTCTTGGCCATTTTAAGTAACAACACTATCTTTTTCTTTTTTAATAAAAGCAAATGAATATTTCCAACTCTGTCTTTAGAGTTTAACTTAGTTTGTTTCCAACACTACATTTAAGATCAAAAGGGGCTTTGGCATTTAAGTTTTTAAAAATATAGAGACAAAGTTTCTAGAAAAAACTTAAAAGTGTAAAAAATTGTAAATGAAGTTTTCCTTATGTCTGTTTTTTATTTATCTTAAATTTAAAAAAAAATACAAAAACCACTTAAGTAGTTCAATTAATAGCTTTTAAAAGTTATACTACTTTTCTTACAATGGCTTCTCCCCAGCCAAATCCCTATTTTGGAATCATATTACAACATTCATCTAAAAACACATAAATAAATATGCTAGAATATTTCAAACTTACCATTTTAGACTAAAACATGTTGACCAATTTACTAATCAAATAATTTAAGTTCATAAAATACCATACAGAATAAATTTAAATTGTACACTATGTGTAGAAAAACCCAAAATATTTTGCTTTGATTTATGTACTTTGATTATGTACTGCAGCTCTTCAAGCTATTGTAAATGAGAGCAATTTCTGCACATTTCCAAACATTCACATACTTAGACTTTATTTGGCCTCAAAGTTGTTTTTCTGTTCCACAACTTTAAGTTTAGATTGATTTTAAGATGACTACAAGTTCCCACAGGGTTGAAACTTGGTCAAAATATAGATGAAAAGAATAAAGAAGAATGTCCTAAAAGCAACTTTTTCCTATCAGTCCTCCACCAAGAGGGCTAAGAAAATATATTGTAGAAGTCATGGTTCTTTACCTGATGGAGAGACCCAAACTCTCATTCCTGAAGAATCTTTCCCATTAGTAATCTGCCTGTATTGAACTGCTGCAGTTTTCCATTGAATTCAACCATAGGGCAT
The DNA here is from genome assembly GCF_902686445.1 of Sciurus carolinensis. Lineage (NCBI taxonomy): Eukaryota > Metazoa > Chordata > Mammalia > Rodentia > Sciuridae > Sciurus > Sciurus carolinensis. Next base: position 39,600,276 of record NC_062229.1, read on the forward strand.
GGCAATACATGGAATTCCTTAGGGGATTCAAACACACTCTTCCTTACCTTCATTGTAGATTGGTAGTCCAATTCCCCCATGGTAGTCAGAGTTCATCACTTCAATCAGCACAGTCACTATCTTCTTTGTCTATTAACTCAAAAACCCAAAGATGGCTGGGTGACCGTCTTAACTTCAGTTCAGTGGAATTGCTGTTTTGTCTCTGTGTGGAAGCATCACTCCCTTTGGAATTAAGTGCTCCAGGTCAGCAGTGTACAGGTTGAAGAAACAGAAAGCAAAAATTTTGCTAGTGGATTACTAGAGTTAATGGTGAGTGGCACCACTCCTGTTCTCACTCCTTGATTCCTAGACCTTGAATCCAGGCCATAAATGAACTATCATCACTTATTGGACAGTGATTTGCAATATAAACAGCCTTCTACAGGACTATGTCATTGCCCAGAAAGATAATGTCATCCATTTGGTTCTGTAACTGAGTCTTCAAAGGTCATATCACCATTCTTTCAAACCAGTTTCTTCAAGATGGTGGGGAACTTGGAAAGACCAGTGAATCGCATGAGGACCCACTCAGGTGAGTTCCTTGATTATAAAAAAGGTTGTTGGACTATCATTACAGTGGATAGGCATTCTAAAAATCCATGGATGGCAGAAGCATTGTATCCATGGAAGGAAAATCTATACTCAAAGTTTATCTTCCAGTATGAACAAAATGCTTCCATAATGGCAGCAATCCAATGTTATCAACCAAGAAGCTGGCTGGTCACCCCAGGAATGGCACCATACTGAGGACTCAGTGTTATTCTCTGCTGCTGGCAAGATTGCACAACCAGTAGTGACAGCAGCAGCTTGGTCTTGGTTAATGGAAGTTCATATGGATGAGCTGAAGCATAGCTTCTATTTCTGCCTCCATGGGCACTTTGTTTAATAGCCCAATAGGCAATGATAAGGGTGGCTGGCAAAAGAGACTGACTGGTAACTATAGAAGTTGTCCAGGTAACCACTAGAATATTAAAGACCTCCTCACATAGACATATTTTCCTGTTTCTTGCCCATTTAGAGAACTCTATCCACATACTCCTCCAAATTTTCTTGTCACCAGTTTTCCAATTATGTTCCCTCCAAGTCCCTGTCTATCCAACTAAACATTTAGCCATAGCACATGAATAAGTGTATAGTTTTACATGTAACCATTTCTTTTTGCAAACAAAGTGAGCAACCAGACAGACTACTTGAAGTTATGTTCACTAAGAAGGTCTAAAGACTTTTTGTTGTTCGGTTTTGTTTTTAACCACTGTCCTTCACAAATGTCCCAGGAGGGGGCTGTGAATTGCATGAGGAACCCACCCAGGTGAGTTCCTTGATATTGCAGAGGTTCACATTTTGGTGAGCAAAGAGAAGCCCTTATCAGATAACTGAAATTGCCATTACCTTGATCTTGGATTTCCCAGCTTTCTCAACTGTGAGAAATACATTTCTTTTCTTTATAAATTACCCAGTCTGTGGTATTATAGCACATTAAAAAAGGCCTGATTCTTCTTCTATCCACTGAGCATAGAGAACTCTCTGTGAGTTCATAGGTGTAAACTATGAACCATTTTAGAATCACTTGGTAAATAAGTGTAACAGACCTAAATCAGGAATTTATTGCTTCCAAAAATCCAAAAAGACCCAGTAAGTATGGTGCTATTTCTTTCTTTTCTTTTTTTCTTTTTTTTGCTTGTAGTTGGGGCCAAATGTAACAATTTATCTTTCATCTTAGAAGGGATATCTTGATATGCTCCACACCACTCAATCCCTAGAAATATCACAGAGGTAGGAGGTCCTTGAGTTTTTGTGGCATTTTTTTCCACCCTCTGGAACCCAGATGTCCAGTTGCTGCTATATCTTGCTCATTAGGTTCAATCTGCATAACATCATCAATGTAATGAACCAATGTGATGTTTTGTGGAAAGGAAAGGCAATAAAGGCTTTGCAAACTAAAAGTATGACACAGTAATTGAGAATACAAATACCCCTATGGGATATGAAAAAAATGTTCAATATCACTAGCAACTAGAGAAATGCAAATTAAAACTACACTGAGATTTCATCTCACTCTAGTCAGAATAGCAATTACCAAAAATACAAGTAACAATAAATGTTGGTGAGGATGTAGGGAAAAGAGTACTCTCATACATTGCTGGTGGGACTGCAAATTGATGCAACCACTCTGGGAAGCACTATGGAGAATCCTCAGAAAACTTGGAATAGAACCACCATTTGACTCAGTTTTCCTACTCCTCAGCATATACCCAAAGGATTTAAAATCAGCATTCTATAGTGATGTGGACACAACAATGTTTATAGCAACCCAATTCACAATAGCTAAGCTATGGAACCAACCTAGGTGCCCTTTGACAGATGGACGGATAAAGAAAATGTAGTACCTATACACAATGGAATATTACTCAGCCATAAAGGGGGATGAAATTATGGCATTTGCCAGTAAATGCATGGAACCAGAGACTCTTATGCTACGTGAAATAAGTCAATCCCAAAAAACCAAAGGCCAAATGTTCTCTCTTATATGCAAATGCTGACTCACAATAGGGGGATTGGGGGAGGAGTGGAGGTTCACTGGATTGGACAGGGAGGAATAGGGGAAAGAAAGCAGAGATGGGAAAGGGAAGACAGTAGAATGAATCAGACATAACTTTCCTATGGTCATATATGAATGCATGACAAATGTAATGCCATATCGTGTACAACCACAGGAATGGGAAGTTATACTCCATGTATGTATGATGTCAAAAAACATTCTACTAGCATGTATAACTAAAAATAACAAATTGAAAAAAAATACCCTGTGGTAGAAGAGTTAAGGTATTTTACTGACCTTTCTTTCCAGATGAAAAAAAATATCTTTTGTGAGCCTTATTGACAAGGATAAAAAAAACAGCACCTACCAGATCCATAACTGCATACCATGTGCTAAAAGACGTGCTAACTTGCACAAACAGTGAAGCCACATCTGGTATAGCAGCTATGCTGTGGTTTGAGTGTATCCCCTCCAAAATTCAGGTGTTGCAATGTGATTACAGTAAGGATTGGGGCCCAAAAGAGGTAATTAGGCCATGAGATCTCGTCCCTCATGAGTAGGAATAAAGCCCTTACAGAAGAGGCATCATGCAGTGTTCACTTGGCTGTCTCGACCATGTGAGGATATAGCATTCCTCCCTTCCAGGGGATGCAGATATGAGGCACCATCTTGGAAGCAAAGAGAAGCCCTCATCAGATAACTGAAATTGCCATTACCTTGATCTTGGATTTCCCAGCTTCCTCAACTGTGAGAAATACATTTCTTTTCTTTATAAATTACCCAGTCTGTGGTATCATAACACACACACACACACACACTCACACAAAAGACTAAGGAAAGTGGCAGTTGTAGCTAACACCTAGCTAATCTTAGGATAATCTACCATCATTCTCCAAAATTCATTTTTTTCCCTGCACAGACTATTTAAGAGAATTGAAAGGGGATGTGGTGGAATCACCACCTCTATATTTTTCAAGTCCTGTCAGTGCCACTAATCCTTGAAATGATGCAATCATGGAGGCTGAGAAACCCCAAGTTTTGTTGTTTGTAAACTGCAGACCCAGTAAAATCAGTGGTGTAATTCTAGTCCAAGTCAAAAGGTCTGAGAAAAAAAAAGGAACCCATGGGAACTTAGTCCAAGGACAGGAGAAGATATCAAGGCTTGAATAGGAATGCAGGAAGCAAAGTGGAATGAATCCCTCTTTCCTGTACATTTATGTTCTATTCAGGCCCTCAGTGGATTCCTTGATGACCACCCATATTGGGAAAGGCAATCTACTTTACTGAGTCTACCATTTCAAATGCTAAACTAACTAATCTGGAAACACCTTCATGGCCACACCCAGAAATAATATTTAGTCTGGACACACCATTAGCACAATTTGACACATAGACTAATATCACACCACAAACACTAGATTATCCAGTGAAGAAGTGTATGTAGTACTGAAGATCATGGTGCAAGAGAACAGGTTCCTGGATGGCCTTGGCTAACTCATCTCTTTCCCTTTGCTTGCAATTCTTGTGCAGAATGTACTGAGAATACAACATCCTGAGATAAGGAATTATCCTAAACAACCTGGGTCATGTCTTCATTCCTCCTAGAATGATTTGTAACACTTGTGCTCACAAATCCAAGTAATACTTAGAGTACAAAACCCAGTGCAGAGTGCTTTTGGGATCCTTTAGCTGCAGTGTGAGATGGGGCATGAACAGAGACTCCATTCACCCAGGACTGCTTTCCTGCACCTTGGGGAACACATTTACTGTGGATCCTTGGCCTCTATCTTTTCTGCCTATCCATGAGAAATAAATTTGCCTTGACTGATGTGCTATGTGTGTGTTCTGTCTGACAAGACTTATACTCTGGCAGTTTGATTTGTTCACAACCTCCTTCCAGAGACAGGAACCTTTCTTTGCACATGGTTCTGAAACCAGTCAAAATATTTTAATTCTGGCTTTGCTACCAGGCCTTGGGTAAGTTGCAAAACCTTTTTTTGTGTTAATTTCCTCATCTGTGAAACACAGATAATAGTAGTGCCTACCTCACTGGGTAGTTGTAAGGACTAAATGCTTTACTACTAGCTGAAGCACTTAGTACTGTGTCAGGTATAAAATAGGGCTTAATAAATGTTAACTATTATTCATGTAGAGGAAAATGGAGTGTCAAAGCAAATACACATTGGGTTTGGTTTTAAATTCTGAGTAACTAAGACCCTCAAATTGTCATTTATATCAATCACATTTTTTTTGGCTTGAAACTTGCTTTATGAAACTCACTTGACTCAAAGGTTAAATATGTACCAAAGAAAGATTTAAAAAATACTTTTGCTTATGTATTATTAGACTAATAAAAGAAATTCTGACAGAGATTTAAACTCATTGTTTTCATAACCTGTTATATAGCGGAAGCATTTACAGCAGAGAAAAATTAATCATAAGTGATACTATACTATAAATGGTCCTTATACATTTTAATTTGCTTTGATAAAAATGTACAGTGGTAGGTTTCCAGGTAAACTATTTGTTAAGTGCATTTCCTTTCAGTTATTTTAACTATTTTGCTTATTATAATTTGGACTCCTTTTTATTTAAGAAAAGAAAGCATTTATGGTAATTACTTTTTCTTGCATTAAACTTATATTTAAAATAATGTATTCTTCCTTCTGACAAATTCTAGTCTTTAAGTGTTGTCCTTTCTCCTCCTTTCTGGTTGTATCTTAGTGACAATTTCCTAACTCTATGTAGTCCACACAGACATATACATGCACACATACACACACACATGCTCACAGAGGATATAGGATTATTTTTTGTCTTTGCAGGTATTTCTGATTGTCTTTCTTGCTTCCGCATTTGATCACCTCTTATTCTGCCCTATCCTACCCTAGTACTCTAGTCTCCTATGTGTCCCTATTTATGAATTAAATCATGAATAAAATAATTCATTAACTTGTCAAGATCATGTGTAAGAAATAAAATCATTTGTGTTTATAAAGAGAGAATATTGGTTGCTGTCATAGAAAAACAATGCAAGAGCTTTTGCTTATATGGTAACTTAAAAGGTTAAATGTGAGTTTAAGTTCTGCATTATCCTCAGAAGGATATTCACTTATTAGGGTAAGGATACACATATGTATCTGAGGTGAAATACAAAATTTAAAAATTCAGATGTCTGTGAAATGCAAATGCAATTTCATGTATGTATGATCACTAACATGCTGTAATCAAGGGGAAATTCATTATTCATTGATCATACAATTCACTGTGACATGTGTTACTCGCAGCAAGAGAAAGAAAAGAGGTAAAGTCCACAGCATGGAATGACAGAACATTTAGGAAACAGAATTTTATTTGCTCTTCTGCTGGGAAAGCTAATTACTCGTCCATTTGAGACCTTATGTCTTAATAAACATATATATTGTGTAAGATGTCAGTAACATCTGTGTGTTTTTATGAAAGTTATATAATTTATCATTGGGCACTAGCAACTTTAATGAAGTCAGAAAACTTGAAGGAACAGAAACAACAAAGGGAAGATTGCAATCAGTAAAATTACTCATTCTCTCTACAAATATTAGCCTATTTTGACTCATTAGCCATGTTTATATCTTTACAAATGATGTGTTGCATGGATAGATCATTTTAAAGGAGAACAGTTATTTGGTGCCCTGTTCAAATTCAGGAAAAAGGGATGGAATGACTCTCTTCCAGCCACTGAGCAAGATTCAAATGCAGAGCTACAGTGATGAGAAATTGGAAACAGTGAACCCAGTCTTAACCAAATGGACCTTCTTGAATATGCCATGCTTTTCCAGGGTCATGGCTTTTGCATTTGTGATTCCTGCTGCCTGGGATGACCTTCCTCAGATATATGCATAGCTGTCTGCTCCAATGTCTTATCACAGAAGTCTTTCCTGATGCTCTGCCTACATATATAAAATAGCATTCCTCATCTTCATTTTTCTTCTTAACTTCATATCCTCATTGAGCAATTCCATATCTGTTTTATTACTATCTGTTTTTTTCCACTAGAATTTACTTTGTCCCTTTTTGTTTACTACTTTCCATAGTTGCTCAAAGACTATCTGGTGGGCATTAAGTAAATATTTCTTGACCACACTAGAAAGTAATTATGAAGCATTAACATCATTTACTGAGACTAATATCTCAGTGCTGTGGAAGGTCACTGTGAGAAATGAAAGATATGGTTCTTTTCTTCAAGCTTATAATCTATTTGGTGAGACAGGCCCATCACACATTGTATTAACCATCTATTGATGTGTAACAAATGATCCCAAAACATTAGTGGCTTAAGACAATAAACATTTATCATCTTACAGTTACTGTGGGTCAGGAATCCAGGAGCAGCACAGCCAGGTCGTTCAGGCTCAGGGTATCTCAGGAGGTTGCAGTCAGAATATGGGTCTAGCTAAAGGTCATCTGAAAGCTTGGCTGAGCCTGGTAGATGACTTCTAGAGAGTCCTCCCATGTGGCTAATCCACACATGGAATAAGTAACAAAGCATATATGCCCATGTGTAAGTGCTAAGTTACGAAAACATTCAAAATTCAATCAGTTTTGAAGAACTTGAATTTATAAAATTGGAAAGGTTAACTTGGATGGAAAAGTTAACCCTTATTTGGGCAAGGATATGTTATTAAAATTATAAATTTTAATAACAGAAACTCCATTGGTGCATTTATGCAACAATTATGTAATAAGACCTTGCTTGCTGTGCTAGGTCCAAGGATTATAAAATCCATCAAGTTCTGACCCTCATGTGGCAGTATTCATAATCTATTGTGTGTAAGGTAAAAATCATGGAGCAACAATGGTTTTGAATAAATTTAAATACTTTGTGAAGGGGGGTAGGTGCTGGGGCTCAGGAAACATTACCCCGAAGTAAAGGATGGCCTCAGAAATAGTCTTTTTCTGACCATCTTTTGATCTTCTGTCTCTTGTCTGTATTCTTCTGAGCGAAGCCACAGAAACTAGAATTCTTCTTCCCAAAGATGGATCATGGGAACCAGAACATTTTTCTCTAATGTCAGCCATAAAACCTAAAGATATTTCTTTAACCTTCCTCCTCTCTGTGAAAGATTGCCATAAAGAAATTCTCTTTAGAATTCAGTAGATTATAAGGCCCCCCAGTCTAGAAAGGTCCCTGCTCCATACCTGGGAAGGAGGAGTGCTACACAGAGAACAGTAAGAATCTGGGCAGGCCTCTGTGGATTCCCCTGCTCAGTCGTCATCTTTGCATCATTTGCTTTTGTCTAATCGTATTTCTACAGGGTCATCCATTCTTCATCTAATCTAAGTATAACAATAGGAAGTTTTCCTAGGATATTTTAGTTCTTCATTTAAAAGGCTCTGTGTGTCATGAAAAACTATGATTAAATAAAACTGGTGTGCTTTTCCCTTGTTAACCTTGCCTTTGTTATAGGAGAGTTGGCCACCACTCTAATGATGTATAAAGAGATATCAAACCTTCCTTCCTGATCAGGGACAAGAACCATCATCCAAAGTCAGGCATTATAAACAGAAACCATGACTGTACAAAATAAGTACATCTGTGGATTAAAAAAAATAGTTTTTATATTCTCATTTTTAAATCATTTTAATCTCATCCAAGAAAGGCAGATTTTAGAAATAATCAGCTAAGTAATATAAAAAATTCACTGATCATGATTATAAGCCACTATAATAAAAAGAACCTTTAGAAAGTTACTCTCTAAAGCACCTCCACTTCCTTATGCATACACAAGATGATATATCACCTAGACTTTCAAATTCCATCAGTTCATCCAAATGTTTATCAGACTGATGACTCTCCACATATTTTTCACAATTTATCAAAAGTCCAGGTAGTATCTGAATCGAGGGCCTATTAGGTTTTTTAACACTATATTTTCTTCCTGTTGACGTCCCGATTTATTATTCTTATCAGGGTCACTTTCAGATCCAAGTCTATGACTTATGCTAATGATAATTTTCATCCTTCTTTACAGAACTAAGAAAAACTACCCATCTTGTTTGTTTTGACACATTTATCCAGCCATAAAACCTAAAGATATTTCTTTAACCTTCCTCCTCTCTGTGAAAGATTGCCATAAAGAAATTCTCTTTAGAATTCAGTAGATTATAAGGCCCCCCAGTCTAGAAAGGGCCCTGCTCCATACCTGGGAAGGAGGAGTGCTACACAAAAGCAAATGATGCAAAGATGACGACTGAGCAGGGGAACCCAGAGGCCTGCCCAGATTCTTATTGTCCTTTAAGGCCAAAATTAATCCAATGTGCTATTATAAGAAAAATAAAATTCATGTAGAAACCAAAGACTAGCTTTGCAGAGAAAGATACACTCATATACATCTGCTGGAAGATTAAAAAAAATGGTATACATAAAAAAGCCTTAAAATTGTGTACATACTCTGACCAATCAATTCCTCTTCTAGGAATGACTGGGAAAAATTTTATAAGTGCATGCAAAGGCTGAATAACAAGGATTTTTGTGGCAAAGTGGTTTAAATTGTGAAAACATGGAAACAAATGTCCAACAAAGTGTTTTAATTTGCATTTCTCTAACTTGAACACTTTTTCATATATTTGTTAATTGCCTGTATATCTTCTTCTGTAAAGTGTCTGTCCAGTTCCTTGACCCATTTATTGATTGTGTTCTTTGTATTTTTGGTGTAGTTTTGTAAGTTCTTTATAAATTTTGGAGATTGGTGCTCTAGCTGAAGTGTGTGTGGAAAAGATTTTCTCCCATTCTGTAGGCTTTCTTTTCACATTATTGATTGTATCTTTTGCTGAAAGAAAAGATTTTTAGTTTGAATCCATCCCACTTATTGATCCTTGCTTTCATTTCTTGTGCTTTAGGAATCTTGTTAAGGAACTCTGGTCCTAAGTAAACATGATAAAGATTCAGGCCTACTTTTTCTTTTGTGTGGTGCAGGGTCTCTGGTCTAATTCCTAGGTCCTTGATCTATTTTGAGTTGAGTTTTGTGCAGGACATTTCTCATGGAGTTACAAATTGGTGCAGCCACTCTGGAAAGCAGTGTGGAGATTCCTCAGAAAACTCGGAATGGACCCACCTTTTGACCCAGTTATCCCACTCTTTGATTTATACCCAGAGGACTTAAAGTCAGCATACTACAGTAATGCAGCCACATCAATGTTTATAGCAGCTCAATTCACAATAGCTAGATTGTGGAACCAATCTGGATGCCCTACAATAGGTGAATTGGTATATATACACAATGGAATATTTTTCAGCCATAAATAATAATAAAATTATGGCATTTGCAGGTAAATGGATAGAATTGGAGAATATCATGCTAAGTAAAATAAGTCAAACCCCCCAAAGGCTGAATGTTTTCTCTGATAAGTGGATGTTGATACACACTGGGTGTGGTCGGGTGGGAGGTAAGAGAAGAATGGAGGAACTTTGGATTACACAGAGGGAAATGAGAGGACAGGGTGGGCAGGGGCATGAAAGATAGTGGAATGATACAGACATCATTACCCTATGTACATGTATGATTATATGAAAGGTGTGAATCTACATTGTGTACAACCATAGAAACAAAAAATTGTGCCTATTTGTGTACAATGAATCAAAATGCAGTCTGTAAAAATTTTAAAAAGTAAAAAAATAAAAAAACCAAAGTGTTTCATTGTGTGGATAGAAATATAATAAAATACTAGGAAATCAGTATGATTATGCTGTAGAACAATATTTTATGGCATGCAAATATGTTCACAATAGTTGAGAGGAAAAAAACCAATGGGAACATTTGACTGATTTTGGTCCCTGTATGTTTTTAAAAGTACATAGTTTATTGGATATAAGTTTATAGTCATTTTTAAATTATTAGCAATGATTTATCTCTTGTTTATAGGACTGCAGGGACTTATTGGGACTTCCTTCTTTTTTAATGAATGAATGTAGTAGACAGATTGCCCTTGCCCATATCCATGTCCTTTGGCAGTATCTCCACCCCCATCTGACTCTGGATTTGCTTTGGTCAAAGGGATATTAGCAACTGTGAAGGAAGCAGAGGCTTGGAAAGCACTTCCATGGTGGGTCTTGATCTTACTCTTGTCCCTCAGTCTGGGCTAGCCTGCTAGAAGATGAAAGGTGGCACATGAAGCAGTCAAGTTACCCCAGTTTCTCCACCTCAGACTGCTCTAGATCACAAGCAGCTTCTGGTTCCCAGACACTTGAGTGAGCCTGACCAGATCCACAGAGCCACCTCTGAGTAGACTTGACTGTAGACAAGTGAGACATCCTGAAAGTGGCCAAATTATGGAACCCTGCAGACTCCCCAGATTAAAAATAGGCTTTGACACTAGCATTTTGAAGTTGCTTGCTACCCTGCATTATTGTCGTGTTTGCTATAGGGTGTTGGAAGGACCTAGAAGAAAAAATCACCACCACCTTAGATTCAGACCAAAGGAGTTTGGGTACAAAACTTGTCAGAAAATAATTTTTAATATGCTAGACTGACAGGAATTTAAAATCAGTATAAAAACAGAAGAGATGCTCTAACATGCAAAGTACTATGTTCTAGTTTGGGCAGGTCACAAAGTGGAAGGACACAAAGCCCCTACCTCCATGACTTCACATTGGGAGTCAGAGACTGAGAGTCTCTTTTGAAACTCAGAACAGTCTCAGAGGGTTACCAAATATTGTATAGATCCACTTTAGCACCAGAGCTGTAAACTGCTGAAGTTGGTTAAAAATGCATTAACTCTTTGCTAACATGATTCTGAGAGCCCGTTAAAATAAAAAAGGCCGCTCTTGCCACCCGATGAACTTGAAGTAATGAGGTCTATAAGTTGACTTGAACAGAAGAAAATGACATTAAGTTTTCATGGAGGACAAATGAAAGTATCCACCTGTAACCTTTCTGACAGCCAGGGACCCTTTGCCATTTAAAACTCTGCAGTTGTGGTGCATTATTACCAGGCAGCAGAGAGTTTAATAAGACTTCGAAGAGACACCTAACCTTCCAGTGTCTGGCTGCCTGCTAGCAACCCTAAGGCACTTGCTGTGGAAGCTGACAATCTGAGCTCACATCAGGGTATGGATTTCCTCAGACACAAGGGCACAGGTTGGCACAGTAATGTCAGCCTGCTGCCCTCTGACGCATGCCAATTGTAGAATGGTCTGATTCCAAGTCAGTTACAACACCCAACATTCTTGAGTGTTTTATTACAGACATTCTGGTGGTCTGTGCTCTTCTCTATTGCAAAATCTGTTGTATGAAGTGTTGCACCTTTGGTGTGACATACAAGGTCCTCCCTGAGACCCACTCCTGCCTGGTCCAGTCATAACTCCTGACATTCCTTCCCTCACACCCTCCACCTTTGCCCTCTAGTTACTTAGGTTAGTTACTTGCTGTTCCTACTTTTCTCATCTTTCTGCTTTCAACTGTGACTTGATCTTCAGCCAGCACACTATTCTGCCTTCAAAATCTGGTCTTATTCAAAGGTTTCTCTCCCCAACTAGACTATAAAAATACAACGATAGAAACATAGCATGCAACTTGCAAGCCATCTTGCTGTGTGTTTTGCATGTCTTACCTCATTTTATTCTGTTTAATTACTCTAAGAGATTGGTATTATTGTTAGTACCATTGTCATTATTATCACCTTCATCCTAATTTTCAGACAAGTGAGGTACAAAGAGGCTAAGGAAATTTGTCCAAGGTCAGAGTTAATTCCATGAAGTTGGAGATCATGTCTATTTTGTTCACAATTATCAGTGTATAGCACAAATATTGTTCACAGCATTGAATAAAATCATGAGTGAAATGTTTCAATGAAGCTATTATTTCAGGCAGGATTAATAGCATTCTCCTTTGCTTCCATCTCTCTACCCTACTACTTAACACATTCTACCATATAAGGTTTGGGCCCTATTTCCGAATAATCTGCACTTTCACACACTGCTATAGATTGACACTGAATCCTCCTCTGCTTGGAAAAAGTCAGGCTTTTAGGGATCAGGTGACTAATGTTCCTTTCCAGTTCTGGCACTGCCTGACAGCAGCTGTTGTAAAGACAGATACAGGTATTCATGTGAGAGGTAAGATGGACTGCTGACAGGAGCTGGAGCCCGACTGGCCAGCTCCTTACCCTGAAGAAGCACAGTCTTGCCCACTTCCTCACTGTCTGCCTTTTTTCCCTGTTGTGATGTGGTTCCAAGAGCTCACTGGCTAGATAGAATCACTGTCCAAGATGAGTGTCTTTTGCCAATCCGCCCTCTGTGCCTCCCATATCTTGGCTTTATACACAGTAGTCAGGATGTTTATGGAGGAACAGGGGTCAGAGTATTGTGAGCAGGTAAACAGTTAAGTCATATGGGATACCTGCAGTCTGATCCATGTGTGCTTGTGAAAGCAGAAAGTTATTTTAGGCCACGACCTAGTGATATAAAAGCCAGGCATCATTATTATTATCCCTCTCTGAAATTCACAAAGAAACAAGGGAGGGCCTCAGAGGGGAGGCCTAGCCCTGGCTTAACTCCTTCTATGGGCAATTCCTGGCAGTCAGGGTCTAAAGTCATCGGCTGACCTTAAACTCTGTGAGGTGAGTTCTCACCTCTAGGAGGAGATAACTGAGCCTGAAGGCATTTATTCGTGGGTTTTGTAATGACTTAGCTATCTGGAAAGTGAACCTCTTCCTCCTTCTAGACATTCAATTTGTAAATGTACTGTTTCCTTTGAAGGTCATTTGTGATTGCTCACATTCTTCTATTGCTATACTATATGCTATTGAAGAGAGGGACATAGGCACATTCACATTTCTTTTCTGCTTCATCAGTCCCTCTGCAAATTGCAAGAGGTTCATTTTATAAAATTTAAAATGTATGCAATTTACTTGAATGTCAAAATAAGGAAGTGTCAATAATAAAAGAGATGAATGTTGCTCAAATATTTTGGTGAGTTTTCTTGTTTTCAAAAGATACTATGAGCCTGGGCCTAAACTCCAACTTGCTGGAAGAGAGCACCCTTAGCATAGATTCCCTGCTATGGACTTTACTGGAACACATTCAAAATAACATAGCCTCACAACTACTCATCAGCAGTAAGACTTCCACCCCGCCACCTTTCCCTTTTAAGTAAATGTTTGTGAAGAGAGCAAGGCTATTTAAAGCTACTTCTAAAACTGAAAAATCAGATGCACCTTAAAAACAGAGAAGATCCTAATATGTTAAACATACTAAAACATACTTGGTTTTCTTCAGAAAAAGTAAATAAAAGATCAAGTTGTTTTGCCAACCATTTTCACATAAAATAATTTCACTTGTTCCTTACAATACTTTGCTTTAGACAGTTCTATCACCATTTTACATACGAGGAAACTAAATGATCATTCTGCTACCCAGATAGTAAACAACATATTAAGACAATATAGACAGTAGCCAAGGGCAGGAGATATAGAACCAGACGGAAATGTACTCAAATTCTAGCCCTTCCATTTATTGGTTATATGACTTACACAGATTAGTAGATAAAAACTGGACACAAGCTAGGTTTTATAACTTGACATCCTGATACAATACCAAAATGCTAAAGAAGGCATAGGGAAAAGATAAGGCATGAAAATATATGTATACTTTTCTTTACCCAAGGAGGTATTCCACCCCTATGGGTATATCTCCACTGTCCATTCTATGTGATTATCATAGAGTCCAAGTTTTAAAAGAGGATGTGACCCACTCAATAAAACCTCGATGATATGTTGATTGGGCTAGTGTCCTATTTATAGTAAATATATATGTTACCTCCTTGATAAAGCAATATGATGCACCTTAAAATAAAACTACCCCTGTGCAGGCAGATAATAGGCTGAGGCACAGTAGTTGAGAGGCTAGTATGGGATTTGGATAGTTAGGAAGGCCACTGATCAAAGGCCTCAAGCTAGCACTTTAGGTGCAACTTAGGAGGCAAAACCATTTTGATACTAGCACTACCCTAGGTAGAGGACATTCCATAGGACCAGTACCAATGAAAAATGGCCACAAGTCTCACTGGGACCATGCTCAAGTTGTAAAATATTTGGGGTTCAGAGGTCTTTTTTCCCTCTCATGCATTTTCAGTACTTTAAACAATGTTGCTCCCTTTAAAACTGAGTGGATTTTCTATGTATTCGATTACAGTTTTTCCATGTGTCAAAAATCACACATTTTTTTCAAAATAACATTTTTTTTCCAAATTTAAGTACTGGTAGTTGGGGTATATCAGGTGGATATGGTATGTCTTGAAGATTTACAGGTTTTATCCAGCTGAAAGTTCTACTAGAAGTCACCTTGAAATATTTTGTAATGTATAGCCACATCCCTGACAGGGTCCTTACAATGAGGTCATGTTTTCCTGCAGTCCACCTAGATTTGGTGTTTGATGCTCTTGCTTTAATATAACCACAATGTCCTTGACTTATCTATGCCCCAGGCTATATCTTAACTTGAAAATCTGTTTCTTCCAAGGCTGACGAAAAAATTTATTTTCTAATCTAACAACCTCCATGCTTTCCATAGACTCTAAATTCTGCTTTGTAAACGGACCTTTTTTTGAGAATCTTGCTCACCTTACTATGTGCATTTAAAGACATATTTCAAAATTTTTCCTCCTTTGATTTGCTGTTTTGTTTGATCATGCTGCCTACCACTTCGAGTATACGAGTGCAAAATATTTATATTTTCATTACAGTATTATAGCTATAAATAGTAGTCAGGTTCATCCTGACAAAATCATACATGGATGGAATTCGATTTCAGTTCATGTTTCCCCTACTTTTCCCTCCCCTTCTTCCTCTCCCCATTTTCCTTCCTCTACCAATCTTCCTTTTGCTCATCTATTTATTTATGATTTGTTCTTATACATAAAAGCAAAATTCCCTGTGGTATATTTATACATGTACATTGCGTGATTTTTATAAATTAATTTTGCATTTTTTCCTCTTTGCCAAGCCTCCTCTCCCTCTCCTTCTTTTATTCTAATTTTCCCTGTAGCTTTATATCTGATCCTCCCCTCCTTTCCTTTATTTTGCTCTAGATTCCATGAGAGAAAACAGTCAACTCTTGAGACTGCCTTATTTCACTTAGAATGGTGTTCTCCATTTCCATCCATTTACCAACAAATGCCATAATTTCATTCTTCTTTAGGTCTGAGTAAAACCCCATTGTGTATATATACCACAATTTCTTAATCCATTCATCTGTTGATGGGCATTTGGGTTGATTCTATAATTAGCTACTGTGAACTGTGCTGCTGTAAACATTGAGGTAGATGTATCATCATATTATGCTGGTTCTTTTGGATAAATACCTAGGAGTGAGATAGCTGGGTCATATGATATTCCATTCCTTGTTATTTGAGGAATCTCCATACTGCTTTTTTTTTTTTGGTGCTGGGGATCGAACCCAGGGCCCTGTGCTTGTAAGGCAAGCACTTTACCAACTGAGCTATATCACCAGCCCCTCCATACTGCTTTTTGAAACATTTGTATAGCCTGCAGTCCCATAGCAATGAATAAGTGTATCTTTTATCCACATCCTTCCCATCATTTATTATTGTGTTCTTGATAACTACCATTCTGACTGGAGATCTCAATGAAATCTTAGTGTACTTTAAATTTGCATTTACCTGATTGCTAGAGAAGTTGAACATTTTTTCATGTTCATTGGTCATTTGTGTTTCATCTTTTGAGAAATGACTGTTTAGTTCTTTTGCCCACTTATTGATTGGATTATGTATTTGGTGTTAAGTTTTCTGAGTTCTTTATATATTCTGGATATTTATCCCATCAGAGAAGCAGCTGGCAAAGATTTCCTTCCATTCTGTAGGCTTTCTCTTCACACTTTTATTTCCTTTGCTGTGCAGAAGCTTTCAATTTAATGGCATCCCATTAAATGGCATTATTCTTGGTTTTATTTCTTGAGCTTTAGGGGTCTTGTTAAGGGAGTCAGTGTCAGCAGATGGAGAGCTGACCCTATGCTTCTAGCAATTGCAAGGTTTCTGGTATAATTTTTACATCTTCAATCCATTTTGACTTTTGTGAAGGGTGAGAGATGGGGACCTCGTTTCATTTTTCTACATATGATATCGTTTTCCCCGCACCATTTGTTAAACAGGTTCTTTTCTCCAACATATATTTTTGACACCTTCGTCAAGTATCAGATGACTGTGGGTATGAGGGTTTTTCTGGGCCTTCTATTCTGTTCCAATGATCTTCATGCCTATTTTGATGCCAATATTATGTTGTGTTTGCTACTAAAGCTCTGTAATATAATTTCAGATCAGGTATTGTGATACCTCCTGTATTACTTTTCTTGCTTAGCGTTGCTTTAGCTTTTTCAAGTCCCTCATTCTTCAAAATGAATTTAAGGATTGTTTTTCCTAATTCTGTGAAGAATGCCATTGGTATTTTGATGGGAATTTCATTAAATCTGTATATTGCTTCTGGTAGTATAAAAGTGCCAATATTTAGATCTTCAGGTACAGAATGTCCCACTGGGAACTTAAATACTAATTTATCTTTCCCCAACAACTTTTCTACAAATTTGAGAGGCAGTGAGAGTTGGCTTGGTTCTAAAGAAGTACTTAACATCTTAAAATTGCACTATGTCTAGATCTCTTTTTGGAGCCCCACAGAAACAAATTAAATAGAGCAAGATTTAGATATGTCTAGAATTTTCAAATTTCCACTCTTGGAAAAATGGGAGAATTTTGGTCACTCGGAAGGGCCATGGGTATAAATTCTATCAGTCTAGGAGTATGTGAAGCAGGACTCTACCATTTGCTAGTCTCAAAAAATGGTGGGGTCATGGATTACCAGTCATTTGATAGAAGCATTAGAAAATGGAATGGTCTGGTTCCATCAAAAGCACTACTACACCGTCACTGCAGGTTCATGAATGAAAGGTTCCTACAGAGCTGGCCACTAATTATTTTCATACAGATTTTAGATTTTACAATATTTGCAATTGTGTGGAGAGATTTAACTGCCTATGACCCAACACCCTCCATTACAGAATCAGCAAATTCAAGGCTGTAAACAATACAGATTTACAAGTGCATGGGTGCAATTTCCTTTTCATGGTGACCACAAAAGGCTAACCCATCAAAAGTATTTATTTTGTCTCTAATAAAGATAAAGTTAAGTAAGCCTCTTACCACTAGAAATCCCTGCATTCAGTTCCCAGAATGGGGCAAATGGGTCAAGACTTTTTGGAATAGGGGGTTAATAGAGCTGCTTTGGTGATCAACCTCAAAGTTTGCAAATCTAACTGGGGACTCAGTCTTCCAATAGATCCAGACCTCTCAATTAACTCATATAGCCCCAAGATCAGAAGAGCTTGATCCAACTCATTCCAGAGAGGATCAGTCAGCCATTCCTCAACCTGGACAAAGAGGAGCTCTTATTCTAACCAAAATACTTGTGTAGATGTCCTGGCATATGGCCTTATACTTTACATATAGAATTTGGTATAACTAGTATACTTAGAATTTAACCTCTTTTGGTGGGAAGATGCAACTTCCTTATGATAAGTTTCCTTTGGGACACACAGAAGATCTAGGTATAAAATAGGGTATTACCCATCTCAAGGCCTACCTCAAGAGTCAGTTAATCCCACACAGTCCTCAGTCCCAGTCCCCAAGAAGCAGGTGTGTCACCTGCTGAAATAAACATGTTAGTCCACTAGGCATAGGAGAGTCATGGCAGAGGCAGTTAGTAGAGAAATGCTTTGGAGCCAACAATGATCACAGTCATAACCAGAATGATTTACCATATGATAAGACTTTATACACATTTTATGTATGTTGAGTCCTCTCATGGAACTCTCCATTTTATAGATGGAAGAAAGTCTAGACTCAGAGAAGTTAAATAACTTGCCTTGGGTCAGCCAGTTAGTAGGTGGCAGAACCAAGATCTGAGGGCAGGCATTCTGAATCAACAGCCCCACCTGTATCCCCAGGCCTGTCATACAGTTTGCCTCTGAACATGGATATTTTCAAATAGGGAGCTGCCAGCCAAGCATGATTATCATCCCTAAAGACAGAGATGTTAGTCCATGGCTCCTTTATTCTTTTTCCTGGGCACATTCTATTTTGAAATTTGAAAACCTGTAATTTCACATGGATGGAAGTTCCCCAGTCATGGAAATAGACTATAGTTTCCTCTGCAGAGAAAATCACTACAAATGTTTGTTTTCAGAATCATTTTGAACTGGTAAAGTGCAAAAAGACTTCTTTGGAAATCTCAGACTTATACAACCCAAATCATGGCAGAGATGGAAATTTCAGTCTCTTGCCTTTGAAAGCTGATGTTGATGAACAATGGCTGCTTCACCAAGAGGAATTATCTGCATTTTATCTAACTGATCTTAGTTGTGGGTTTAAAATTGAACATTTGAATTACAAAATCTTTTACATATAATTGTACTAATTTTTATAGTTGATTCTAAATAGTAACAAAAATGTCATCGATAACTTCTTGAGAAAGCTTGTAAGATATGATTATAAAATCACATTGTCAAGAAAAAAGAATTTTCAAAAATGCTGTAGGATAAATTCAGCCATAAGAAAAAGTATGAGCCTTGACCTTCCCTGTTTTTGTACCACTTAAAATTTAAATGTGGTGCATTGTGAAGATATTCTTCGTCACTGTGGTTCTAAGAATAGTATTGAAATGCAAGTTTTGTAAAAGAATGAATACCTTATAAACCCTTTGAACTCAGCCCAAATTTGCTATTTGTTCCATGTTTCTAATCTGC
Source organism: Sciurus carolinensis (assembly GCF_902686445.1). Lineage (NCBI taxonomy): Eukaryota > Metazoa > Chordata > Mammalia > Rodentia > Sciuridae > Sciurus > Sciurus carolinensis. Next base: position 39,619,640 of record NC_062229.1, read on the forward strand.
ATGTATTCCTATCTTTTGAATAGCTTTATGAATATCAGAATCCTAGAGTTGTCCTGATTCCTGCCCTTTGTCTCATCCTTATATTCAATCTCCAAATCCTAATATCCCATTGATGTTAATTTAGCTTCAATCTATCCACTTACCACTGCAGCACCACCATGATTCATGTTCTCAAAATTCAACAATTTCAGAACAGTCTACTCAATGGTCATCTGTCCACTCCTATCCATACTATTGCTGATGTGATCTTTCTCAAAGCAATTGTACTGTCTAAACTCTGATTAGTCCCTCTAGTTTCCTTAGCCTGTGCACATAGTCCTCTGATTTGCTCAAGCTTTGGTTTCAGTTTTTACATGCTTAGAATATGCTTTCTCTAATTCTCTACCCTTAGAAATAGAGAGAAACCCATAGCAGGAATGGGAGTTAGATGTGCATGCATACACATTTTGAAATGCATAGACAAGATCTAAAATGACATCTACTAAAATTGCTTATGGGATTCCTTGAAAATGATGTAATTATTTTCCACTGGATCTTTACCCAAGCAATTATCTTAGTTATACAAATTTATAGTTGTCAGTAAAGAATATTATAAAATATTAGCCATAGTATACATAAGTAGAATCCAATTAAGAGGGGGTTTTCAAGATGGTGGAATAGAGAAGGTTGCTTTCCTGGATGCTCCATGACATGAAAACAAGAAAGCAGACAGGTAGCTTCTCCACAAGGTGGGTGAACAAAAAAGGTGGGGAGACTTTACTAGAATTTAAAACTTCACATTCAAAAGTAGACTGGGGACTCAGGAGGATGGATATAATAAAATAAGGAAGAAATTCCCATCAGCTCAGCCATTGCCACAACTGGGCCAGAAGCACCAGCCAGGGCAGTCCCTCAGTGAGCAAAGTTTTAAATGAACAAAGAATTAAAGGAACCCACATTTTTAGGAAGCCCAAGGTGTGTTTGGGTACAGAGCATTTAGAAAGCAAGGATTTTGCCTGACAAACCTAAAAGGTTTGTTGCACAATATCCTTGTGTGGAAAAGAAGCTGCCATCTCTTTAGGTGGCATTCAGAGGACAAAAGAATCAACCACTCTGCAGCTACAGCATGGAGACCACAGCTGAGGGAGTCAATTCCTGACAGATCTGAGTTTGGCCTGAAATACAGGCCCAGTAAACACACACTGCACAAGATGGAATGTGCTTAAGTGACCAGGAGAAAATTAAATGTGGAGATAGATTTGTACAGGGTCAACTATGATGGAAACCCACCTGGTTTGACCCTTCTTTCTCCAATCAGGCTGCTTGCAGGACTGGCTGGGAGAGACTTATCTGACCAGGAATTTTGAAGGGTGGGGGCAAGAGAGATTGTTTAGAGACTGAAGGTGAGACCAAGAAAAGGGTCCACAGGTGACATAGTGAACTAAGAATTGGCTCCAGCACTATGTGAGTGAAACCCAGGAACAGTCTTCCAGTGTGGATCAGAAATTACTGGGCACTAGAAGTGCACTGATTTAAAATCTCCAGACCAATTGGCCAGTCAGAAAAGACCCTGGAGGTCACCTAAGCCTAAACCCTGCCTCCAGGAATTCTAACTGGGATTACCTCTCTCATGCCAGCAATCCAGAGGGTGTAGCATCATTCTCCAGACAACCCCACCTAAAACTGCTGAGCTGTAAATCTCCTGAACTCCAATGGAAAGAATTCTTCAACTTTTCATCATGATTTTTTAAAAAATTCTTTTCTCTGTGACCTTAATGGTACCTGGACATTTATATATATTCATATTTGTTTTTGTTCTCATTTCTAGAATTTTTGAAACTAGCTGTTTTTCATGGATTAGTTTTTTGAGGACTAGGATGTTTGATTAGTATATTTTACTTTTGCCTTATATTTTGTTTTTTAATTTTTAAAAAATTATTACTTTATATATTTTTTTCTCTTACCTATTTCCATTGATTCTCTTTTCTTCTCCTAATAGCCAAACTCCATTGTTCTCTCTTTCACTCTTCCTTTAATTTTACTTCTATCTTCTCTCCTCCTCCCTCATAATCTCATACTATCACTTCTATTCTCTCCCTGTCCACCACTTGAAATCATTAACCATTTTGCAAACTTACTGTTTTTATTGTAGATAATAACTAGGATGGATGTCTTGGAATAAAATATACCAAATTCTAAAAGAAAATGGATGCCAGCCAAGAATACTATACCCAGCAAAATTAAGCTTCAGAATTGATGGTGAAATAAAAACATTCCATGATAAACAAAAGTTAAGAATTTACAATTTGAAAGCCTGCACTATAAAACATACTCAATATTTCATGAAGAAGAAATGAAAAATAAAAGCAAAAACCAACAGAGGGAGGAACTACATTAAGAGAACAATGAATCAATGGAGAAACTGATTCAAATTAAAAACCAGAAATAAATCAAAATGACAGGGAATAAAAATCACATCTCAATAATAACATTAAATGTAAAAGGCCTAAACTCATAAATCAAAAGGAAACCAACTGGTAGATTAGATTAAAAAACAAGACCCAACAATATGCTGTTTCCAAGAGACTTACCTCACAAAGACATCCACAGACTGAAGGTCAAAGAATGAGGTTCACTCACATGAACCATGTAAACAAGCAGGGGTTTCATCCTCATATCAGATAAAGTGAACTTCAAGTAAAAGTCAGAAGGGACAAAGAAGGACATTTCATACTATTTAAGGGAATTATACATCAACAAGACATAAGTCATAAATATTTATGCCCTCCAAAACGGAGCATTTATGTACATCAATCAAACCCTCCTCAATTTCAAGAAACAAATTGAACACTGCATGACAATACTGGGTGACTTTTAACACACTTCTCTCACTAATGGATAGATCTTCCAAACAAAAACTAAACAAAGAAACTATAGAACTAAATAATACAATCAATAATTTGGACTTAATGGACATATATAAAATATTTCATACATCAATGAGTAAATAATACACTTTCTGCTCAGCAGCATGTGATCCTTCACTAAAAGAGATCATCTTATACCACAAATACAAAAAATAGAGATACTACCCTGCATTCTATCCAATAATAATGGAATGAAATTAAAGATAAATAATAAAAGATAGAAGTTACTCCAACACCTGGAGACTAAATAATATGCTATTGAATGATAAATGGATAGCAGAAGAAATCAATGATGAAATAAAAAAAATACTTGAAGGTGAATGAGAATAGTGATACAACTTATCAAAACATCTGAGCCACTATGAAGGCGGTACTAAGAGGAAAGTTCAGGGCATTGAGTTCATTCATTAAAAGAATAGAAAGTCAAAGAATAAATTACCTAATATTATATCTCAAAGCCCTAGAAAAAGAAGAACAAATCAACACCAAAAGTAGTAGAAGACAGGAAATAATTAAAATCAGAGCTGAAACCATGAAATTGAAACAAAAGAATCCAAAAAATTGACAAAGCTAAAGGGTAGTTCTTTGGAAAAAAAATCAATAAAATTTATAAACCAGTAGCCATGTTAACAAAGAGAAAGACAGAGAAAACCCCAATTACTAAAATTCAGGATGAAAAAGGAAATGTCATAATGGACACTACTGAAATACAGATGATAATCAGAACCAATTTTGAAAATGTATACTCTAATAAAAAATCTTGAAGACACTGGCAGATTTCTAGAGACATATAACCTACCCAAACTAAATCAGGAGGGCATAGAAAATTTAAACAGATCAATTTCAAGCAATGAAACTGAAGATGCCATTAAAAGCCTACCAAGAAAGAAAAGCCCAGGACCAGATGAATTCTCAGCTGTGTTCTACCAGACCTACAAAGAAGAACTAACAATAATCCTCCTCAAATTATTCCATGACATAGAAAAGGAGGGAACCCTTCCAAACACATTCCATGAAGTCAGTATCACTTGATAACAAAACCAGACAAAGACACATCAAGGAAAGAAAATTTCAGACCAATATCCCTCATGAACATACATGTAAAAATGTTTAATAAAATACTGGCAAATCACATATAAAAACATATTAAAAAGTGTACCATGATCAAGTGGAGTTTATTCCAGCAGATGCAAGGTTGGTTCAACATACAGAAATCAATAAATGTAATTCATCACATGAATAGACTTAAAGACTAGAATCAAATGATTATCTCCATAGATGTAGAAAAAGCATTTGACAAAATACAGCATCCATTCATGTTTAAAATACCAGAAAAACTAGGGATAGTAGGAACATACATCAACATTAGAAAAGCTATGCTCAACCCAAGGCCAACATCATTCTAAATGGAGAAAAATTGAAAGACTCCCTCTAAAACTGAAACAAGACAGGGCTGCCCTCTTTCACCACTTCTATTCAACTCTGGCCAGAGCAATTAGACAAAATAAAGAATTTAAAGGGATATAAATAAGAACTCCTCAACCTATCTCTATTTGCTGATGACACAATTCTATATTTAGAAGATCCAAAGAAATTCCACCACAAAACTTCTTGAACTCATAAATAAATTCAGCAAAGTGGCAGGATATAAAATTAACACCAATAAATCAACTGCATTTCTATACATCAATGATGAATCCACTGAAACAGAAAACTAGGAAAATAACCCCATTCACAATAACCTCAAAAAAATAAAATATTTGGGAATCAATCTAACAGAAGAGATAAAAAGACCTCTATAATGAAAACTACAGAACACTAAAGAAAGAAATTCAAAAAGACCTTAGAAGATATAAACATCTCTCATGTTCTTGGTTAGGTAGAATTAATATTGTCAAATGGCCATACTACCAAAAGCATTATACAGACCCAATGCAATTCCTATTAAGGTTCTGATGACATTCTTCATAGAAATAGAAAAGCAGTTATGAAATTCATTTAGAAGAATAAGAGGTCCAGAATATCCAATGCGATCCTCAGTAAGAAACATGAAACCAGAAAGTATTACAATATCAGATCTTAAATTATACTAAAGAGCTATAGCAACAAAAAGGGCATAGTGTTGGAACAAAACCAACATGAAAACCAATGGTATGATATAGAAGACACTGAGACAAACCCACACAAATACAGTTATCTCATACTAGACAAAGGGGCCATAAACATAACATTGTAGACAAGATAGCCTCTTCAACAAATGGTGCTGGGAAAACTGAAATACATACATAATAAAATAAAACTATACCCCTCTCACCCTGTACAAAATTCAACTAAAGTGGATTAAGGACCTAGGCATTAGATCAGAGATCCTGCACCTACTAGAAGAAAAAGTAGGTCCAAATCTCCATCATGTTGGCTGAGGAACCAGATTCCTCCAAAAGACTTTGAAAGTACTAGAAGTAAAATCAAGGATAGATAAATGGGATTTTATCAAATTAAAAAGTTTCTTCACAGCAAAGGAATCAATTAAGAACATGAAAAGAGAGCCTACAGAATTGGAGAAAATCCTTGCTACCTGTACCTCGGAGAGAGCATTAATCTCCAGGATATATAAAGAGCTCAAAACACTTAATATAAAAAAATTACCCAATCGATAAATGTGCAAAGAAACTGAAAAGACACTTCACAAAAGAAGAAGTACGAATGGTCAACAAATATGTGAAAAAATGTTCAATATCACTAGCAATTAGAGAAATGCAAATTAAAACTACACTGAGATTTCATCTCACTCCAGTCAGAATGGCATTTATCAAGAATAGTTAGCAAGGATGTGGGGAAAACCGTACATTCATACATTGCTGGTGGGACTGCAAATTGATGCAACCACTCTGGGAAATGCTATGAAGAGTCCTCAGAAAACTTGGAATAGAATTACCATTTGACCCAGTTTTCCCACTCCTCAGCGTATACCCAAAGGATTTAAAATCAGCACACAATAGTGATTTGGCCACAACAATATTTATAGCAGCTCAATTCACAAAAGCTAAGCTATAGAACCAATCTAGGTGTCCTTCAGCAATGAATGGATAAAGAAAATGTGGTACCTATACACAATGGAATATTACTCAGCCATAAAGGGCAATGAAATTATGGCACTTGCCAGTAAATGCATGGAACTGGAGACTCTTATGCTAAGTGAAATAAGCCAATCCCAAAAAACCAAAAGTCGAATGTTCTCTCTGATATGTGGATACTGACTCATGATAGATGGGGTTTGGGGGGAATCAGGGGTAGGAATGGAGGTTCACTGGATTGAACAGGGAAGAACAGGGGAAAGAGAGTGGGGATGGGAAAGGGAAAGACAGTAGAATGAATCAGACATAACTTCCCTATGGTCATATATAAATACATGAGTAGTGTAACTCAACATCATTTACAACCACAGGAATGGGAAGTTATACTCCATGTATGTACGATATGTCAAAATACATTCTATTGTTATGTATAACTAAAAATGAACAAATGAAAAAAAATTATGTGAGACATTACATGGCAGATAGGACACATTTATACTATACTGTTATGGGCTAAATTGTGTCATACTCCAAAATTCCTAAGTCCCAGTGTATGAGAATGTGACAGTATTAGGATATAGGGTCTTAAGAGAGGTAATTTTTAAAAATGATGTACTTTTAACTTTTTTATATTATTGGATTTTTCTATAGTGCATGTTTAACTTCTCTATGTACATTTTCAATTACATTTTCTCATCCTCACCTTCAGAGATACTGATTTAGCAGGGAAAGTTTCAGGATTCTTCTGCTCTAGTTTCCTGGAGACTGTTAAATAAGCAGTTTGAGGAACCATAATTGAAATAATTGTTTGTATTATAATGAGGCTATTGACATTTTTGTCTTTTAAGGAATCTCCAACTTTATTATACTAACATATTTTTATTATTTCCTTTTGTTTTATAAGTTTAATTCTACTACAAATACACGTTCTATAAGTATATTAATTAGATTTAAATTATCCCTAAGAATTGTAATAACATAGCCATTTTAGTACTTTGCCATACTTGAATAAATGACCTGAATAATCATTGTGAAGTATGTAGTTATGAGGTAAGTTTCATAAAACCATTTTGTAAATAAGGCAAACAGAAAATCTACAAAAAAGAAAATAAAGCTTTTTTTAAACTTAAAATTCTAACCCTTACTTCAATACTTCAATTGACTGGCTCTCACAATCATGGATATTTTCAAAATATAAAGTATAAAGTTACTACAAATATCAACTTTTGTATGTAATGTATATCTATTTCATTAAACATTTTTAAGTTTCTGAATTCAGAAAATTACTAGTGTTTTCCCAATTAACTTCTGAAAATATGTGTAACACCCTAAAATTCAGACATCAAGGCATCTATTTCTTTAAACTTATTAGTTATATTCTCAATACATTCTCCAGCTCTTAATTTCATCCCATCAATTACAAGATAGTCCTCTTCATGTTGATTTTGAAATGGGCTGCTTGCAGGAGCTTCAGGGATGCATTTAGATAACTGTAAAAACAACCATATAAATCATCAGAAATATATCATATTTACTTGATTACTTGAACAAAATGTAAAGTGGCAGAAATTCCTTAAGCCACAGGAGTGTATAAAGTTTTTTTTATTGGTGGTCAATGATTCTTACATACAGTATAATATATAGTAAAGGTATTTGTGTAGGAGTAAATTATTAAGTTCTGTCTGTATTGCTCAGTATTATCCATTTTTACTTTTAATTTTATGCTTTGGAAAAAATCACTTTACTTTTCTCTATTGGCTTATTTTAAAAATCATTATAGAGAATACAGATTAAGAATGATTTAGTCACATTTTTTGTGGTTACCCTCTCATAAGCACCTATATTACTCACAAATAGTGATAGTTCCTCTAGCTTAGTGGGGAAGGGAAATGGTGAAAACAATTTCTTAGTGTACATGCACATACACATATGAGATCCATAACTTTAAGGCTCATTAAGGGCAGGGCTAATTTCTCATTCAATTCAAAGGAAAAAAAGAATGTACTTGTAGTTCATACAAGTATTTTAATAGATAAAAATGTACCTTTTAATCCAAATAATTATGCACTAAACTGTCTTATTTGTATATGGATTATCCAATTTGTGAATTATTCTGATTTATAAAAATTTGAAATTAATTTCTTCCCATTGCTTGCCAAGTCTGGGCATGTCAACCAGTGTTAATATTAGCTAAAGAAAAACATAATTAGAAAGGTGACTCTACTGAGGAAAATAATCTCATAAAGCATTTCAATGACAAATAGGAAAGTGTTTTGATTATCCATGTGTGTATGCTTTTTTCCACATGGTGGTTCTCATCTGTTGGTGTAAATGCTTGAGAGTAATCAAATTAAAATCTCACAGGTGGAATGAATGATGAAAACATCATTAAAATTACACCTTTGAAAATAGCTTACATAATATCTTCTAAGAGAATCAACATGCTCAGGACTTTAAAATTATCAAGTGGCTCTTCTTGGCATGTTTAGCTGGAGAGACTACTTTCTCCTAAAAGCCAAAATAATCTCTAGTTTTAAGTGAAATTCCCTTTGGAAGGCACATTAATTCTCTGAAATAACCAAAATGAAAAAAAAGTGAAATCCTAGAAGTAATAATTTCTTTACTTTTACTCTGGAAACTGTTTCAGTTTTGCTATTCAGTTTCATTGCTATTTTCCTCACTTAAAAGTGAACAAGACCCTAAATATCCTGAACCTGGCATGAATGCCAGACTTACAAAGCTCAGTGTGCACAGCAGCTTATAAACCAGTCAGCAGGAGGCAGTCACCTGCCTGCCAGCAAGTTAAAAAAATTAATTTTTATGATTCCTAAATTCCTTTTGAAATTATAAAATAATACAAGAATCTAAAACAAAAAGTAAGCTCCTGCCTAGTGGTGAATTAAAACTATGTATTTTACCTTAAGAAATAAAAATCAGAAGTAATTTTCTGTTCTATCAAGTTACTAGTTATAATGGCAAAATAGAAGCCAATTCTGTGACTGTAAAAGCTCCAGGACATCACTCTAAAAATCGAGCTGGCTGTATTTTTGAAAAGACAAACTGCCTAGGATTGAAAAAACCTGCACAAAACCATATGGTGTTCAAAAAAGGCACATAACTGCTAAAAAAGAATAATTTGTATGTTAATTGCATGTATATAAAATGTATATCACCAATCTATAGATCTTGTTCAATAAAGGGTAAGATCCATCTATAGAAAACATTTTTTTTTAAGAAAGGAACCTTAAAAATGGGATTTATAACTCATGCAAATTCAGGTAAAAGTTGGCACTGCTGGTGCTGATTAAGAAAACTTACCATGTTTTTCAACTCAGTAGTAGTTGATACTAATTTTATTCTTTTAATACATTTATCTCATAATGGTAAATTCTGTATATTTTGCTAATTTCTAACTCAGTGAAGAAAGTGTTAAAGACTCATCTTTACACATGTTGACATTCTAACTGAAATCATGCAACTGAACAGTTTGCCAAAATATATAAACCATTTAGAAATGGTTCTAAATCCACCTTCTTCTGCATCTGACAACAATCAGACTTGGGGATAGGTAGTTGCTCAAAGAAAGAATGTGGGAAAATAAAAGTGAAGTAAGAAATTTTTAGTGTTCATGGTCTCTAGAAACTGTCATAGCCAATTCTCATCTATAGTAGTTAACCTGAGGTGGCCGATCTTATGACAAACACTTTTCCCAGTTTACCTTATTTAATCCCTAAAACAATCCTCTGAGGCAGGTGACAAGCAACTTTGCTAAATTACTAAAGTCCTTAGTGATAAAACCAGGACCAGGAAACAGGAATTATACACCAGAGTCGTCTCAAAATGCTCTCTTGACTGCAGGTACACTATGTATCTGAAAGAATGAATGAAACCTTGATGTACACAACTCCGTACTGTCATTTTTCCTTCTTACTAGTTAGGGAACAACTGTATGCCTGGTGGAAGTCTACCCTGTGGCTTATTTTTTTTTTTTTTTTCATTGCTGCTCTGTATTAAGGGCCTGGGTCTTATATCACAAATCCTCATTTTAGTTGTAGACATTAAATAAAGTAAGCACATATGGCCTTTCTAAGCCCAACATAACTGGTTAAAAAAAAAAAAAAGCAGGGGGTTGTGGAACATAAACCTATAAATGGTGAAACTTATTCCAATGAAAAATTCTACCACTACTGTTTCTAATGAGGTTTTTCTGTAATAGAGGTCATCCTGTTGCATGATCTGGACAAGGAAATTTCCCAGTACGTTGTTACCCTTTTCTAGTGAGCTACTGTTATTGTGGCCCCTTCCAATTGAAAAGATCAGAAGCTAGGGAGAGGTCTGTCTGAGTGAACTACAGTTACAGTGAACCTCTTCCATCTTTCTTCATTACAACCCCAAAGATCTCAAATTAAAAGAACTTCTCTACTTAAACACAGATGTTTTTTCCAACACTGATAGATGTATTCTGATTTCTCAACAGACCATTTACCATTCACTTCATGATAAACAAGGACTCAAATTTCAGATGTGAAAAGGGCATTTTGTATAATTAAAATGTACAACCAGAAACAATTCTGCCATTAAAACAATGTGAAGTTGCTATTTAGGCCTGATAATAACTATCAATACTACCTTTTCTCCTGCATTTATTTCTTCTTCACATTCTTCTTCAGACTCATCAGGTGTTGCTGTGGGCTCTAGGGCTTGCTGTAGCATTTGCTCCAGCTCTTTAAGTAAAACTTCTGTCTCAGAGACAACTAAAGAAATATCATTAACATATCAAATATGCTACACATCTTAATTAATTTGACACAATTCATAATCTTAACCACCCAGAAAGAACATTTCTAAATGCTAAAGGATAAGAAACTAAATATTTCATGTAATTTTTACATATGATCTTTGCTTGATACAAAATTATTATTATACATTTTCAAATTTTATAATTGTTCTTTGAAAAATATAGGTGATATTCTTGCTATGTATATACCACAAAATATCTTTGGAATATAAAAGCTCACCAGAAGTTGTTGTGTTTTTTTTTTGTTGTTGTTGTTTTTTAAATAAGGAACTCAGGGAACCAAACTAAATTATGGTTTTTATAGACCATGGGACAGTAAAATTTTTCTGTAAGAGCCAGAGAATGAACATTTCAAACTCTGTGGGCCAGGCTGATCTCTATGGCAACTACACAATTGTGCTGTAAGACAAACTGTAGACATGTACATAAGCAAATCAGAATGACCATGTTCCAATAAAACTTTATTAATAAAAAGAGGTAGAAACTGGTGACCTATGATCCAATCTGCCATTCTATTACAACTATTATTTAAAAGGAGATGTATTTAAGTGGCTAGGCTGAACACAGGTTTGTTCATTTATAATCCAAATATCAACCTATCTTAATTTCCTGAGCTACTTTAATAAAGAAAATACTGCATTTATAAGGAGCATTTTTTTCATTACTGTGACATAAATATTTAAGTAGGCAAAAATTCAATTGGATACTTCATTGACCTTGCTGAGATAAAACAATATCCCCACCAAAGATATGGAAATCTAGTATAACTCTATAGAATCAAATTCTGATTAACAATATGCATTTGAATCCTTGACTTAAACAAAACAATTGTTTGTATTTGATATAGGATCTTATTGAAGCAAAGATCAAAAAAGTAGGCCATTTGTGGCCTGCTGCCCTGCACCAGAGACAGATGGAGAATCTGGGAAGGTCTTCCAAAGACAACCTAATTTGGAGGGAATGACCATGAGTACATGCCCCTTCTTCTTCACTCTGATTATTAAAAGCTGACATACCACCTCCTCTTACTTGCCCTTCATTGGCAGGTCACCAAAAATCACACCAGGTACAGCAGCTGAAAGTTCATGGAACATGAAAATGTTCCCAAGCAGGACATAAGAAAGAAGTTTTAAAATTCTGCTAAAAGTTATTAATAACAGTGTTAAATAAAATCATGGTAGGTTATCAAATAGCAAGTTTCCCAAAGGAGAGAGAAAGAACAGTAAATCTGAGAGGTGTGGGACAGAATAAATGCTCTCAGTTGTCATTACAGTACTGGAAAAACAATTTTCAGTTTACGTTTTTTGCACTATAGTTTTGTCTACAAAAATGATTTTTCTGTCAATATTTACTACTTATCTTAAGCACTTTATATTTAATCAACAAACATTTACTGTGTACCTAACAGGGACCAGGAACTCAATAAGTATAGAGTTCCTGACCATACTCTCTTCCCAGTCAATCTTTGTTTGCCTCTAGGGAAAACTTACTCTAGGGAAGCTTTCTTAACGTATATAATAATAAAGCATTCCACACTATGGCACACAATCTTATGTTTAAAAAAATAAACAAAAAACTCAATTAAAATGAGAGCTGTATCCAAATAGATGTGTTCTGCAGTTACTGCTAAAGACTAAGAACACAGATAACAGTATGCTCCATTCTAGAAGAATAGAATTCAAAATTTGGTAGGCATAAGAGTCAGTTAGAGAATATATTAAAGAAAAAGGATACAACTCTATGTCTACTGAATTAGAATTTTCTAGAGGAATATTTTTTGTTGAAGCACTTTTAATAAAATCAACCCTCAATTTTTGATAGATTTCTTATTAGTAATCTGTTTCTTAACAGATAACTACTTGTGGCTATCTTATCTTCACACCAATTTCCCAGTACTACTCACAAATGCTGTGTTTTCCTACTTTATATTCTGAGTCTATGGAAACTGACACTGAAATTTAATGCACTGTTAAGAAGATGGATTTTGAGCTATGCTGTAAAGGAAAAATGGCAAACAAACATCTTTATATTTCTAACGTTAGGCTAAAATACAATCTATTTATGATAATGAATGCCATTGCAAAATAGCACTGTAATCTCACTGTTTTCATGTGATCTGGAAAAATACACTGTCTTCTGATTAGAGGGTAGACAAATAATGGACTTCATAAACCAACCAGGGTTCATAATACCAACTTGACTAATGTCAAATTCTGCTTCCAAAGGAATGGGAGGCTTGCTTTACTAAACAGGTATTCCTGAATTGTAAACTAAAATTCAAAACTAATTCTCCAAAAAGAGCAGTTACTGTAATCTACAAACCAGGTTATCAAAATTGGTCAATGATATCCTCCAAAGATAGAGACCAAATGAATGCCTTTGCTGATTGTATGACCAATCATCTCCTATCAATACTGATTATCTTGTAGTTTTCCTGACTTGCTTCTATTTGTTGCTGAGAGTAAAGTGATAGCATTACAGCTACTCTTATCACTCAGAGAAAGAAGGGAGTGGGGAGCTGTGGAGAGAGAGAGAGCAAACGAGATATCTCTAATTCTGAAGCTCATATCTGGCTTTTAAAGATCTGTTTGTATAAAATAAATCCATTACTCATAAGAAATAAGTCACAGTCTCAATTATCAATCATTATTTTGAAAGCTTTTAAATGTATACTTTTCTTTAATCTCTACTTCTCTATTAAGTGTTTACAGAAACTTTCTTTTCTTATTTATAAGCTATGGGTTGAGTTACCCCAAAACTGGCATTGAAAAAAAAATTAAATAAATTTGCAGAGCTATTTTATTGTTTAAATTCTGTAAGCACCCCAATAAAGGAAGCAGGTGAGGAGCAGTATTTTGTTTTGAGGTAACCACAAATATTCCTATGTGTATTTACAATATAGAGATATGAATAAATTATAGACTGAGGCTGGGTATGGTGGTGCATGCCTATAATCCCAGTGGCTCAGAAGGATAAGGCAGGAGGATTGAGAGTTCAAAGCCAGTCTCAGCAAAAGCAAGGTGCTAATCAACTCAGTGAGATCCTGTCCCTAAATAAAAAAACACAAAAAAGGGCTGGGGATGTAGGTCAGTGGTCAAGTGCCCAGAGTTCAATCCCCAGCACCAAAAAAATAAAAACAAAAAAAAAATACAGAATGAGACATAAGAAGAGATCATTAATCTTTTTTTTAAAGTTTTTTTTTCCTTTAGTTGTAGGTGGACTCAATACCTTTGTTTTTTCTATTTATTTTTATGTGGTACAGAGGACCTAACCCAGTGCCTCACAAATGCTAGGCAAGTGCTTTACCACTGAGCCACAACCCCAGCCCCAAGAGACCATTATTCTTGTAGACACAAACAGAAATAGGAGGTATGGTACAATTTGGAAAGAGGGTCAACACCTTTGGCTTAGAAGTGAAACCAAGAGTTGGTAGGCAAAATGTATCCTGAGTAACAAAATAGCACCTTTCTCCTTGTCACTCTGTCTACATCTGGACTTAGGTCCCAAAGCCTTTCATGCTCTTTCTAGGGCTTACCCCATAAGCCAACCTTCCCTATATTAACCATCCTCTTCCGAGATTATCAATATCAAGTGGCTAATTAAATAATGAAATGTTAATAGGTTATTAGTCGGTCCTTAGTAATATTTTTGTTCAAACTTTTATAGAACTGTCCACCCATTCAAAATAAATGAGCTATTTGTAAACAGAAAACAATGAAATAACAAACAATAAGGGAAATATGAAAGGCAATAATTAAAAAAGATGCTCAGACCAACTACCATCACTGCATCAAAACCTCTATGAATTTGGTTTTAAAATTCTTCATAATCACTGGGTGTGGTGATACACACCTGTAATCCCAATGGCTTGGGAGGCTGAGACAGGAGGTTCACAAGTTCAAAGTCAGCCTCAGCAATTTGGCAAGACCCTAAGCAACTTAGCAAGACCCTGTCTCAAAATAAAATATAAAAAGGACTGGGGATGTAACCCAATGATTAAGCACCCTGGATTCAATCCCTGGTACCACTACTATTACTGCTGCTATAAATACCTCATAATCAAAGCAAATAAGAAAATAGATGCACACTTTAATTTTAATAAGCTATGTGCCTTTGGAAAAGTCATACAACATATTAAGTGCCTTGCTCTCCCAATCAATAAAATGGAAGTTAATGTAATATCCATTTTACCTAATATAAATCTTGTGAGGGTTAAAAAAAACAAAACTATATGATGTATTGAGAACAATAAGCACATACAGTAATTTATAGGTGCTGGTCATCATTATTGCTACTACCATTTCTTCATGATACATGATTTTTTTTGTTTCTAAAAACTTTAAAAAATTAGTTAAAGGGAATAATAAAAATATAATAGGATATTATATTGATGGTACTATGATTATTCCTGACAGCAGGTCTCCCCAAAATACAGACATGCTCCACAAATTGTATTTCTTAGATAAATCTTCATAGTCATGGGCATACAGTTTAAATTATTTAATGATCCCTCAGCTTTTTCTATTAATTTACAAAAACAGATCTTATCTTCACTGGATAAGAGAGCTCTTGCTGCATCTCTCTTTTTCACAGATGAGGAAATTGATACCTAGAGAGATAAAGTAGCTGTACTTAATTAGCACTTGTCCTGATTCCTAACTTACTGGGGGGCAGGGAGAAAGAGAAAGAAGAGGAGAGGAAGAAAGGGAGGGAGGACAGAGAGAAGGAGAGAGAAGCAGTCTATGGAGCAGAAAGCTCACCCAGGAAGGGCAAATCTGGTATAGGAGACTAATAGGAAACTTTAGTTCCTGGGTGTATAAGGAAATTGGGTTCAAGAAAGTAGGACAGCAATTCAAGAAGAAAGTATAACTTTCTTCTGTCACATGATGCAGGACTGATCCTATCTTAAACTATGAAGAAATAAAAGATATCAAGCTTGGATTGAGGGGATCCACAGAAATTGGTTAGGAATTAAAAAAAATACTTGAGGAATTTTAAATTTCAAAAAGATTCACATTTTTTCTGGAAGTCAGTTCTTGGAAAGAATATAGTACACTAGATATTCCTGCTTCCTATAGTTCATGATGGAATGATGAAATAAAACACAGATTAGGTTAGCTGTTTCAGCAAATAATTTTGAGATTTTAAAAACATAAAGAATATGAGATTCCTGAAGAAGCTTCCCTTTTACCTGGGTAACTAGTGGGGAACATTCATCCATTATTTCCAGTCAATGGTCTCCTGGCTAGAAAGGACTTCTGTAATATCCTGTAGTATATGAGCTGGAAGGGAGAAGGATGCTGGTTTTGGAGCTGGATCTCCTACTGGGAAACTGGCTTGGAGATGAGCAGACTTTTGCTTTTCTACAGAAATATATGATCTGATCATGTGAGGCAAACGGAAGAAAGAGCAAAGAAAAGTCCTTGATTAGTGGGAAAACAGCAGCAGGTCAAGTTGGAAAAGAAAGAACAGAATTTTGTGTGGTTTAGAAGAGGAACAAAAAGATTTAAAAAATCTTTCTGCCTGTGTTTACAGTGTCTTTTAATGAGAAATTAAGTGGCTTACTTAGCCAATTGAAATGCAATGCTGTAGGATATGGGGTAGCTTCAAGGAGAGGGCCTATGGCATCTGTAACTCCTCTGGGTTTAATGGGCTTTGAACATGACTGCCAAAGTTCCATCTTGTAAATAAGCATTTGCCTGCTTTTCAAGACTAATGAAAATGTAGGAAGAGTAAATCATTTCTGAAAACTAAAACTTTCTCCCTACATTTCACATTTACCCTACTGTGTTCTACTACCAATGACAATTAATTCAGCTGGAAGCCCCAGATGTTTACTTTACTTCTCTCCCTTTGGACTACAAGTTTGGAATGGAGAAGTGTGGATTGAAATGCAGTTGCTGGCATCTCCTCCCACAACTGTTAGTGCTTTATTTTTAAAAATTAAATACATGACAAAGCCAGAAAAAAATTAATTCAAGGAAACAGAAACCTAAAGACAATTGAAAAGTCCCTGTAAATAAATCAATACTGAAAATGACCTATTAATGTTTCTCTCTTTTAAATATACAACAGTTCTTTTTGCCTTCAAAGGAAACAACTATATCTTATAGAATTAGACATAGGCAAAAGAACTAAAAGTAGAACAGGACTTCACATACCCATGCTTTCCTTTGATAAGGCATCATCTGAACAAACATTTTCAAAAGAGCATTTTAGAATAGCTTTCCTAGAAAAAGAATTGGACAGATTTAGTTTCAAATGTTCAATTATATACATGTAAATGACCATTCATGTGTATCATTGGTAATCATAGATAATTAATATTTATTTATCTTAGGGTACTTTTTCTTGGCTGTTTTATACAGTAAGATAGTATGACACAATTAAAAAAACATAGAGGACTATTATATTGATTTAAGCTGTCATTAGGCACAATACACTGATGATCTACTAAACAGCTTACATAGTTTTGTTCATATAATTCTCCTTTAATAAAAATCTATTAAGTATTTGTTCCTCTCATAATATAAAGAAACTGAGATATTTTACAATAAAGGTAAGAAGCTGAACTTGACAGAACTAAATTCTGTTACTGCAAACTTAAGGTTTTTCACTATATTATGTTGATGATTTAGAGTCAGAACTTTTGTTCGAATCCATTTTTTCTAACCATAAGATATTATGAAAGTCACTTCACTTCTTTGCACCTCAAATTCTTCTTTTTTTTTTTTTTTTTGGCAGTGCTGGGGATTGAACCCAGGGCCTTGTGCTTGTGAGGCAGGCACTCTACCAACTGAGCTATATCCCCAGTCCTATTCTTCATCTTTTGAATGGAGATCATTATGACTTTCTATTTACTTGACGGTGTTACTATGAAGTATTACTGATATAAGGCAATGAAAGTCCATTTTAATAAATAAGCTGTCTTCTGAAAGGGTACAAAGAAGAAGAGAAAGACTACTAATGTCAGTTTTCATTTTTGAGTAGAATTCTTTCAATAAACCCAGCATTGATCATATTCTTTAAACAATAAATGGTATGGCCAATTCAATGATAAATGCTAAAATATGTCATCAGTGGCTTATTAGTTTATTATGAAGGCCTGTTTCTGGTTTGTGTTACCTATTTTTAACTTAGAATCCTATTTCATCTAGTTGGTCAAATAATATTAATCTTTAAAAGTTCTGATTACAAAACTACATATTTACATAATTGTGAAACTTTCTCCTTATTTCTAAGATTGCTACTAATCTTATTAATTCTTTTAGAAAAAAATTAAACAATGTTTCCCTAATAAAATGGAATCAAGAATTATGGGAAATGTCATATAATAATTAAAAACAATATATACATATTTAAATTTTATCATACTACCAGCATACCTTTTCCTTTTCCTAAATTTGGGCCTTTTCTTTTCAATATTAGTTTTGGAAATTTGCATCTATAAAACAACAGCAAAAAAGAAATGAGTTAGTTCACATGGAACTGGATCTACTCACTATAATAATGGGATCTACATAGTTCAAGTATTTTAGCTGAAGAAAAACTCTAGTTCATATTCCTAAACAATCAGACTACATACCACCATGTCATAAAAAAGGTCAGGTCTCTAGTTCACTTATGACCTATAGAAGAATTCTAAAATAATCAAATAGAAAAATCATTGATTTTAAAATTCAGAGAATGATTTAAAGAGCTTATTAGATATATGGAAGAGAGAATAAGTATACTGAAAGGTATTCAAGAGATCATCAATCTATAGGAGAAAGACATAAAGAGAATTTTTGGAAGAGCAGAGTATGGAGAAATATTAAAAATGTAAAATGTAAAATTACAGAAATAAGAATTCTTAAATTTTAAATAAATTTTACTACCTTATATTGTTGTAACTTTTCTATCTTACAATTATTGTTCTTAATTTTCTTCTGTGCCTAATTTATAAATTAAACTTTATCACGGGTGTGCATATATAAGAAAAAGCATAGTCATACATAGGGTTCTATAGTATCTGAAGTTTGAAGTATTGAAATGTATTTCCTACAGTTAAGGGGGGGAACTACTGTATATCCATATAACATAACATTATTCAGGAATAAAAATAATGCATTACTGACAAATGGGTAAATCTTGAGACCAATGTTCTAAATGAAAAGTGGAAAACCAGACCATAATTTTCCTATGTTCATACATGAATACTCCACAGTGAATCTCACTAGTGTATATTCACAAGACTGGGACACTAATTAGAATAAGATACACTCCATGTTTGTATAGATATGTCAAAATAGACTCTATTGTCATGTATATCTAAAAAGAACAAATTTTTAGAAAACCAGACCAAAAAAGGCCACATATTATATGGTTTTCTGAAATGTTCAGAAAAGGGAAATCCACAGAAACAGAAAATAGATTAGTGATTACTAGGAATGGGAAGAGGTGGAAAATGGACAGTGACTGCTCCATTTGGAGTGATAAAAAACTATTATAAAGTTGGATAGTGGTATTGTTTGCACAACTTTAAATATGCTAAAAACCACAGCATTCTATACTTTAGAAGAGTGACTTTAATGATCTATAAATTATACAGCAATAAATACACAGTTTAAAACATTTAATGGCATGGAAACATTCCAAGTAAGGAGATGAAAGAATACATTTATAATTATTAACAGAAATATCTTATGTAGCAATAATAATTTAGAAAAAGTAGATATTAAATAAAAAAAGAGGGAAAAAGGTTTACTACTCAATGCTAAGAGAAATAATTCACTCAAAAAACATAACAGTCATGAGCTGTATATTCCTAAAATCTTTCTTTGCTTTAAATATACAAAGCAAAATCAGAATTATAAATTGATGCAACTATAGTTTATCTTTCTTAAAATTTTTGTAGAATTTATCTCACTTAAAATA
Organism: Sciurus carolinensis; assembly: GCF_902686445.1. Lineage (NCBI taxonomy): Eukaryota > Metazoa > Chordata > Mammalia > Rodentia > Sciuridae > Sciurus > Sciurus carolinensis. Next base: position 39,639,334 of record NC_062229.1, read on the forward strand.
GAGAAAACAAAAATTAACAGAAGAGTTCAACAACACAAATAATATCCTTAATCAAATAAATATATATTGTATATGACACTGAATATTAAGAGAATACACATTTTTTCAAGCCTGAAATATTTACAAATTTGACCACTTAGCAGGTCACAAAGGAAGTCTTAAAAATATAAAAATAAGCTCTATTTCACAGACCACATTCATTGAATAAAATTCAATAACATAGGAAATCAAATCCCAAAAGACAGCAGACCAAAATCTGTAACAAACTGATAGGAACAGAAGAAGTTATATTTCCCCATGAGCCTTTACAGAAGAAGAGTTATGATCTATAGCATTTGGAAAAAAGAGTTTGTCTCCTATTTCCATGATTAATACGAGTCTCACCACTGGATAATACCCTTGTTTCTATGCCATATTTTGCAAGTTGCAGGTGCACAAAGTTGTGGACTAAATTAATGGATAAATGTTTTGAGAAAAATAACATGCTGGGGTAAAAATTGACATCATTACAAGGGGAAGAAAGGTGTCAGTGCTACTATCCATTTTTCAGCAGTGTTCTTTTGGATTTAGACATTTAATGACTTTATGAAATTTAGACTCAGCTTCTAAGCCAGAACTTCAAAGCAATTCTCTTTTCAAAATATTTTTAGCCTCTTTTATTTCTTGTCTATTCACTTTAAACCTGTCAATATGAGCAGTTTCTTAGCCCATTTTGTCTAGTCCATTCACTTTTTTTTTTTTTTTTTTTTTTTGTTTGTTTTGTTTTTTGGTGTGGGTAGGTGGTTACCAGGGATTGAACTCAGGGGCACTTGGCACTTGATCACTGACCACATCCCCAGCCCTATTTTGTATTTTACTTAGAGACAGGGTCTCACTGAGTTGCTTAGTGCCTCACTTTTGCTGAGGCTGGCTTTGACTGTGATTTCCTCCTGCCTCAGCCTCCAGAGCCAACTGGGATTACAGGTGTGTGCCACTCCACCTAGCCATTCACTGTTTTACTGATCCTGATTTTACTGATTTTGAATCAACCACAAAGGTAGGAACAATTTTTTAAAACATACTAAATGCTTAGCAGTTAGAAGTGCCATTCATAATGTATACTTAAAAGCGTTAACTATAAGTAGTGAAGGTTGAATTTAATAACCCTCAAAACATTATTAAACACTTTAAAATACATTAAAGGTCATTCAAAGGAGATTCATATGAAACACTAGGGAATTCATCCTGTGATGGTAAAGACTAGTGGTCTTTCTGTGACCTTCTACCTCAAAGTAATATTCAAATGTTTCTTCTAGGACACAGTACTCTGTGTGTGCATGTGTGTGCACATGTGCATGCATAGTAAAAAAAGGATATAGAAATATTGGCAAAATCATTGATCTACATCTCCGAAGATGATGTAGAGCTATTATTACCATGCTGTGTTAAGTATCAGCTTAAATTATCTGTATATTTGAGTATGAAGTAAAAGGGTTACTATAAGAGGAAATAAGATTAATGTAACAAAATGAAAATGACTTTATAGAATTAATAGAATAACATTAAACAGTTAACATAAATCAGGGAAATTTGTGTTGGAGATAATAAATTCCTTTTCTAAACTTTGTTAAATATTTCATACTAACCAAAATAAACTAGTTAGTACTTGCCAAAATGCTCTGTGCCCTCCTGCTTCAAGCCTTTGATGAAGTGTGATGTGACTGAGATGAGCACACTTTAGATGGAAGGATCCCAATTTGAATGCTAACTGGCACTTACTAGCTATATCATTTTTGGTAAGTTACTTGGCTTCTTCAAAATCTAGCTAAATACATATACATAAATATACATAAATATACATAAATAACTGCTACCTAAATGACCATTTTGCATTTTAAGGTACTCTGCTAAATTATGCTGAAAAATAACTACCTCAAAATATTTAGGGGAGGATTAAATCAAATAAATGTCAGAAAGTATTCAACTGTGCTTATTAATTAGTTGTCCAATCATTGTCTATTACTGGTCAGGGATCCAAATTCTATCCTTTTTGTTTACAGCATAAACCTAGGGAACTTACCGTAGTGTGATTGGTCTTTTGAGTAGTATATAGTTTTCTTAGGTTGCTGTAACCAATTACCACAAATTTGGTAAGGCAACAGAAATTTATCATCTTACAGTTTTATGCAATAAATTATCTTTTACAAGGCCACTCATCATTAAATTAGAGCCTACCTAATCCTGGATCAATTATCTCAATATTCTCATAGTAATTACATTCACAGAGACTCTTATTCCAAATGAGGTCACATTCTGGGATTCCAGAAGGATGTATCTTTTGGGGTACACTATTCTACCTACTGAAAGAAGATAGTGTAATCTTCACTCCATCCCTTCCATTTTTTTTCCCCATGACTGTACAGTTATTTTCCTATTTATCTAGCCCAGTTCTATTCAGAGGAACAGCCACAATGTGGCCTAATCAGCAACACTTAGGAACTAGAAGTGAAAATTCTCATGCCTACCTTAGACCTACTGAACAAGAAACCACAGGGATGGACTTTAAATAAGCTCTTTAGTTAACTCTCAAGAAAACTAAATGTCTGTCAGCTTTTTCATTCCTGTGACCTAAAGACCTGACAAGAATAATTTTAGGGGAGGAAAAGTTTATTTTAGGGTTCATGGTGTTAGAGGTCTCTGTGCACAGATGGCCAGCTCCATTGCTCTTTGTTCCGGGTATGGCAGAACATCACGGTGGATAAGTGTGGTGAAGGAAAGCAGCTCAGGACACAGCCACCAGGATGCAGAGAGAGGTCTTTCCTCACCAAAACCAAAATATATACCCAGGATGTGCCCCCCAACCACCCACTTGCCCCAGCCACACCCTACCTATAGTTACCATTCAGCTAATTCATATTAGGGGATCAATGCACTGATTAGGTAAGAACTTTCATAAACCAATCATTTAACCTCTAAACATTCTGGTACTGTCTCACACATGAGTTTTTGGGGGACACCTCATATCTAAACCATAAAACTAAAGTTTATGAGGCAATGGCCTAGTCTTTTCCAACATCTACACAAATATTTTACTATATGTATGTCACTGATTTTAAAGAAACCAAAGTAAGTATTCATTCTTCTCTTTCTGGATGTAAAAAATAAGCCATTTACTGAAAAAGAATTCCTTTAATTCCAAATGACAGAAAATTCTTATAATTTGTGTTTACATAAAATTTATATATTCTGACTTGACACTGCCCATTTCCTTAAGTCACTACTCATCTAAACAATATTTTTTTTTAATTTTTAAGTAAAAGGAACAAGTTTGTTAGCTTTGTCAAATCTGAGGTTTAAAATATATCTCTAACACTCTATGTGCATAGATGTCAAAAATGTTTTGTAACTTTGAAAACTGTTGGTCAATAATCACTAAAGAGCTATGTACTTTGAACTGTTGAAAGTGAATCTGTATGCTCTGAACAATGTACACAAACTTCTTGTTAAAAGCAATCATACAGAAATTTTGAAAAGTCTTATTTCCCTTTGGAAAATATGTTGGGGAAATCTGCTTGGAAAAAGGACAAAAACTAGTTTCATGCAGCATTATAAATCATTATAAATACTTAATCTGAATATCTGGAGAGTACAGATAATATAGTTAAGTCTTCAGGCCAAGATAATGAATGCTTGCAAAACTTCTTTTAAAAGGGCGGAAGATTGAAATGATTATTTTCTGGCCCTGTTTTCTCAACAGAAAGAACACAAATCTAGTGTTTCTTACGTAAAGGTTAATCATCAATTGCCACACACTCTTGTCTAGTTGATTTTAAGTGAAGTTCAGTGTTCCTGTGAGCTTTGGACAGTATCAGAGCCCAGTCCCTGGCAACACGACTTACGTCTTGCTATCCTCTGCATACTCTCTTCATCCATGTGTAAGTTCACAATAAAGCACTATGGATTTCTCTGCTTTGACTGTCTTACCAGAGAAAACACAACAGTGTGTATTCAAGCAGTGAGCTGAGACACAGGAGAATATTTTCTCTAAAAATAGAAATTGGCCACTAGGCCCACCTTAAACAAAAGGCGTGAAAGGTTTTCTATTAACACCTCCAATTGAGGCTGAGGATAAGAGTAATAGGAAACTTCAAGGAGCTCTATGATTTGGTGCTTCACTGTTAATTTGTTTGTTTTGTTTTGTTCTATTATGTTTTGTTTTTACAGTCTGGGAATGGAACTCAGGGCCTCATACATGATAGGCAATTGCTGTACCACTGAGTTACATCCCCAGCCACTCACTGTTAGTTTTTAAAGTCTTGGTTTAAAAAAAAATACATATATTTAATGATGTTTGTATATATCAGGGATAAAATACAGAAATATTTTTTAAAAAGCAGAACAGATTTTATTTATAGCTATAGAGTTTAGGAATACTAAGTATTAATCCAAAAAGGATATCCAAGGAGGGAAGAACCGCATGAAAAGCAGAACTTAGGGCATATTTGCTTACCCGAATGAATGTTGTCCATAAATTAGCTGTAACTGGAGAGTCTCTAAAAATCTGAATCAGTTGATAACAATTCCTATTTCTTTACATTTTTTTTCTAAAGGCATTAGATAACTTCTAATAATAGAGGAATATTTGGAGAAGATACTATTTCCAGGGGAAATTTTTTTGGAATCTACATATTTCAATTAAATTTTTAAAAGCTGATGCACAGAAAACATTCAATGGTCATAGTATCAATATTTCATCATTTTTTTGGACAAAAGAATGAATGCTGTGAACTTTATTCTCTTTTTCATAATTTTTCCCTCTACCAACTTGATTCTTCAACCCAAAGATCATTGCCAAATATTTAAGTGTTTATAAACCTCAGCATAATACTTAAGATCTACTTCCACAACAGCACAATAAGAAAAATATTCTTCTTTTAAAAATGTTGTCTTAACCAAACATTTTACATCAACTCTTTTGAAGACCCCAGAGGCTGTACAGGTTCATGGAAGGACATGAAGGATATAGTTCTCTTTGATCTGGGTAACTATGTTCCCCCATAAGCTGTGGAGTACAGATTTAAGATGTGTATCTAACATCAGCATTTTCATAATACAGAAAATTATTTTTGGAACAAAATGAAGGTATTAAATATATAATAAAAATAAATAGCACCTCAAAGTAAGTATAATTTTAAAGAATTTAAACGGCAATAATGCATAGATTTTTCAAAGAAAGAAAATAGGTTTGGGTTACTCAAAATAAGTGAAAAATTGGAAGACTTATATACAGAAGCCAAATGTTTACACTCTTAAATTTTAACAATAAATTCTAACGTTTAAGTTAATTCTATTAATTCTCACTGATATTGAACAGTAGTTGCTACTATGGGCAAAGAAAGATCATTAAATATTTAGTGTAACAGTTACAAGCTACAAAATACAAACTCATTATTCAAATTTCTATTTTGTTATATTAATTATAGTAATATTGCTTTTAGATTTAATGGAGGAAGGTGATAGTAAATGAGAGATACTGCAAACTTTAGAAGAAATAGGTTTTTCTGTAAAGCCTGATGTTAGAGACACAATTCCACGTGTATTTGGATTACAGAGGAAGGATTACACTTGTGATGAATATAATCAACAAAATAAATGGACGAAAGCTGCATAATACAACCTTTAGTCCCAAATAATTAAAGATATGCTTCATGTGAAAATAGACTCGAGTTGAAGAGATTTTTAACTCATAACAAAATAGGAAACACATCGTGTGGAATTCTCTTCATTGTCTTCTCACTCAAATTTAAAATACAGAACAGATAACAGGAACAGTTATAGTGGAAATTTTTTAAATTTCTAGACTTCATGGCACAGTCATACCTCAGTATCTATGAAGAATTGGTTCTGGAAAGTGTCACCCTACCCCCATGGATATCAGAATTCATAGATACTCAAGTCTCTTATATAAAATGGTATAGTATTCAGTATATAACCTCTGCTTTCATTATATGACTTATGACATAGTATTTAGCATATAACCTATATACATCCTTCCATGTACTTTAAATCATCTCTAGATTACTTATAATACTGAATACAATGCAAATGCTATGGAAATAGTTACCATATTGTATTTTTATTTTTAAGGGAATAATGACAAGGGAAAAATCTATAACATGTTCAGTATAATGCAGTTTAAAAAAAGAATTCTATGATTGGTTGAAGTTGTAGATGCAAAACCCACAGAGGGTCAACTTTATTAGCAAACTCAAATTCCAAGTGAATTAATCTTAAGGAAATCTTTAAGTGGGCATTATATATAACAAAACAAAAATTTAAAAACAAGTACATCAATTTGTTTATCAGCATGAGATATGTGTAACTATACCCTGAACTTTCTCAGACAGATCATTGCACTGGGGCAAAACTCTGGTTTAGGACCATACCAATAATACCCTCTCCACTTTCATCTTCCATAGCAACCCTTCAGAACTGCAACCTGGACAACAATTGGCACCCAGAAATCTTGTAGATGGAAAAAAATAGCCCTTTTCAGTCAGTTGCGAAGGTTAAGCAAATATGTAAGTCTCAAAGATGACTTTTTTTTTTTTAACTTAAGGAGAAAAACAATCATCCATACCAGAAAATAGGTATTCTGAAGGAAGCGATCTTTACTTGTTCCCATAAGTGGTGTATAAAATGCTTTGGAATCACAGATCAATCTATTTTGTCCAATTTTAATATTTTAATACTAAATTCCTGTTCTATAGAATTCCTGTAGACTATATTATTCAAATTAAGAGGTAAACTTTGCAATGTGATCAAGCAGGTTTAGTTATGAAGTCACTAAAGATTACCTTTTTAAAAAACACTCTTTGGAAGGCTTTTTTAACACTGGCTGCAGATTTTGAGAACAGGATAACTGAAATCAGTACAAAAGGAATATCCTATGTTAAAGTTTCCACCAATGATTTTAAGTGATCAACAGACAATTTTCTATATTGACATATTTATGTGATATAATTAAAAAATAAAATGTACATCAAAAGAGTACATTTACAAGGGGGGAGTGCTGGGAAATGATACTGGCCAAATTATATTATAATATTCAGTGTATGTATGAATATCTAACAAATTCCACCATTATGTACAACTAAAATGCACCAATAAAAAATGCACTTACATTTTAAAATTTATATTAGGAAATTTTCTGGAATGAGGAAAATACACTGTTTTGATTGAGGATGATAATTACATGGATGTATGCATTTAAGAAAAGTTCTTCAAACGGTATACTTAATATCTGTGCATTTCACTGTGTTTGAATTTTAACTCAATAAAAATTAATTTTAAAAAAGTCAATAAAATGTGTCAAATAAAATTTTTGGGAGGCTATTGTTGTGGACTGAGTTCATGATCCCAACAGAACAGACCAAACCAGAAAGGAGTCACATGTGCTAGGTGTCACATTATCAAACTGAACATAGAAAAGGCCAGTTTCTCCAAAAACACAAGTTTCACAGCAACCAATCATAAGAGGTCCAGCTAACCTGAGTGGGTATAATGAAGCTCCTTTTGCTTTAACCCATACAAGGAAAGTAACCTTAAATAATCTAATGCTGTTCAATTTGTACTATGCTGTCTGTCCCCTTGCTCCTGCTAGGGTTTTCTTAAGAAAGCTTATCTATGCTGCTATAAACATTGATGTGGCTGTGTCACTGTAGTATGCCAATTTTAGATCTTGTGGGAAAATATCCAGGAATGGAATAGCAGGGTCATATGTTCGTTCCATCCCTAGTCTTTTGAGGAATTTCCATACTGCTTTCCAAAGTGGTTATACTAGTCTGCAGTTCCATCAATACTGTACAAGTGTTCCTTTCTCCCCACAATCTCACCAGCATTTATTGTTGTTCATGTTCTTGATTGTTGACATTTTGACTGGCTGGTGTGAGATGAAACCTTAGTGTATTTTTTATTTGCATTTCCCTGATTGCTAGAGACATTAAATACTTTTTCATATATTTATTGGTCTTTTGTTTATAGCAGCACAATTCACAACAGCTACCTTATGGAATCAACCCAGATGCCCATCAATAGATGAATGAACTAAGAAATTCACACACACACACACACACACACACACACACACACACGAGTTCTACTCAGTCATTAAAAAGAATGAAATTATGATATTTGCTGGTAAATGGATAGAAAAGGAGAATATCATTTCTCAATAGCATAAGTGAAATTAGTCAAATTCAGAAATTCAAAGGTTGAATGTTTTCTTTCATATGAAGAAGGCAGACTAAAATAAAGGAAGGGGAATAAAGGAAAAGATTACATAAAAAACAATCAAATACAAATTAATAGATAAGCAAAAGGAAGTGGAGAAAGGAGAATGGGAGAGGGGAGGGAAATGGAGCATCATGAACTGAAATCTATTTCCATGCATGTATGAGTTTGTCAGGATGAACTCAACTACTATGTATAACCACAAAGCTCTAACAATAATGATAAAAAAGAAAGTTGATCTGATTATTCTGTCATGCCAAGATGGGATGCTGATTGATTCATGAATTGCTAATAAAAGTCAATTAGTTGTTAAAATTTTATTCTTTGAAAACTGAAAGAAAAGTGATTTTTTTTTTTAAAACCAGGGATTGAACCAGGGGCACTATACTACAGAAAATAACAAAATGGTAACAGAAAATCTGAATGATTCAAGGTTGGAAAACAGTGGCCTATGGAAAAGTGAATGATGCTCACCGAGTTGAATCCAAAAAGAAACTAAATGAGTTTTGAAGCTTGACTGTGACTCTTCCCAAGGGGTTCATTGCTTGCTATTCTTTTCTGAGATTTCTCTCTGCCTAGGGCTATAAGTCAGCAGTGAGGATGTTATAATATTTATCTTTGGGGAAAGATGCATATAAAGCTAAGTAAATTGAGTAAATTGTAGTACATGAATTCCATGTTAATAGTGAGTTTATTAGCAATTAACACAAACATCCAAATATCTAGTCATAAAATGTAAGTAACTTATCCTAATAACTAGACTAATTAAAATTTTCTGCTTGCTATGGAGAATTTTTGTAATAACTTTGGGAAAATAATTTTTCATCAGAAAACGTTATAGTCTAAATTCTTTCTCTTTCTTTCTTTTTTTTTTTTTTTTGCAATATTGAAGACTTAACCCAGGGGCACTCTACCACTGAGCTACACCCCAAACCCTTTTCTATTTTTATACCATTACGCACCCAGCATAATAGTTTAAATTCTTTATACATAAATGTATAAATTAAGAGAATGGTCATTAATTTTTTCTTTCAAATAGCATAATTCAAAGTCATTATTAACTGTTAGGAAAAAAAGATGCACACACTCACACAAGTTATATAGGTAAACCAGAAAAAAGAAAAAGATTTTTTCCCATCACCTGCTATAGAGCTAATTAGAAATATGTAAAACTTTTCACTGAAAAAGACTGAAGAAAAATGAATATGGAGACAAGTTATATTTCTACATGAATGCATTTGGCTATTATAAAAATGGATTTTCTCCCTAAATTAGCACATAGATCTACAATATAAATCATCTCTCAATAGATTCTTCTTAGGACATGATCAAATAATTCTAAGATTCATGTGGAAAAAGTCAACAGGTAAGAATAACCAACATAATTTTTAAACAATTGGAGTAATGAAGGATAACAAACTGCACAGTAAAGAAAAATGAGAAGCCAGGTTCTGTGGCCCATGTAAGTAATCCCAGTTACTCAGGAGACAAGGCAGAGGACTACAAGTTTGAGCCCCGCCTGGGCAACTTAGACCCTGTCTCAAAACAAAAATAAAAAGGGTTGGGGAAATAGGGCAGTGGTAGAACACCCCTGGGTTCAATCCTAGTATCACACACGCAATTGAAAAGTTAAGAATTTTCCTCTTTTTGCTTAAAAGAAACATTTTCAGCTTCTCTTTGGCATGTTTGCCAGCATCACTAATCTTGTGCTTTGAGACCATTAAGTACAATGAGGGTTACTTGAACATAGGCATTGCAATATCTCAAAACTCTATCTGGACTGGGGTTGTGGCTCAGTGGTAGAGCACTTGCCTAGCATGTGTGAGGCACTGGGTTCAATTCTGAGAACCACATATAAATGAATGAATAAAAAATAAAGGTCTATCAACATCTAAAAAAATGTTTAAAAAACATCTGTTTGATAACCCAAATAGCTACCAAGTGACTAATGGGGGTAGGACACATAGTGTAGATATGCTAAACAAAGAAATAATTCACATTTTTCGGGGGGATAGGACAATACTTCATTCTAGACTGGCACACAACTTAAAGTTATGAACTGTTTATAAATTTTACTGTATACTGTTAACAATATATATTTTCTTTACTAATAGGCATTTGTACATAAGATACATATGTTTATAAATGCATATGTATGTGCGTATATATTGTTAGCAATGTTTCTCTTCTAGGACTGAAATTACAGCTGGGAGAAAACATATCTGTATCTTTTTTCACACAATGCTCCTTTTCTAATTGAAAAAAAAGAGCTAATCTTAAAGTAATTTTTCTGATTTTGATCTAGAATGTCCCCCCAAAAGCTCATGTATTAAATAAAGGCTTGGTACCTAATAAAGCAGTGCTCAGAGGTGGAGCTTTTAAGAAATGATTAAATCATGAAGGCTGTAACCATCTGTGAATTAATCCCATTGATGAATTAATAATTTGAATGGACAAATAATGGAAGGTATTGGAATATATAAGAGGTGAAGCCTAGATGAAGGGAATAAGTCCTTGGGGGAGTGTCACTGGGGACTATATCTTGTCCCATACCCATTCTCCCTATTTCTCCCCATCCCATTCTATCTGCATTCTGGCTGCCATGAGCCAATAGCTCTACCATGCTCTCCACCATCATATTCAGCTCCACCTCAGGCCCAAAGCAATGGAGTCAGTGACCATGAACTGAAACCTCTGAAACCATGAGCCCCAAATAAACTTTTCCTCCTCATAGTTGTTTTCTCAGGTATTTTGTTCCAGTGGCAAAAATCTGACTAACACAGTACTAAAAAACACAAAACAATATGAAAAAGTTTGTGATATAAAATATAAACACATTAAAAATATTTTAATCAACAATTATGAAAACAAACATGCATATAGAAATGACTGTACATAAATACATTAAGTTAAAATTGGTTTAATTAAGATGGTGACTTTTAGAAAAATTATGTCACTTACATAATAGATGGAACTTGAGAACATTATGTTAAGAAAAATAAGCCAAATACATAAGGTCAGGGGTCATATACTTTCAATCTCATATGTGGAAGCTAGAGAGGAAAAAGGGAAAGAAAGGTGGTGGTGGTATCTCATGAAAACTGAATGGAGATGAGAATAGGAAAGAGACCAGGGAGATAGAGGAGGGAAGGAAAAGGGAACATACTAGGGAATGATATTGGCCAAATTATACTGCTATACTATGTGACTATATAAATGCATAACAATAAACCTCACCATTATACAAAACTATAATGTACCAATAAAATACGGGAAGATAACATTGTGGTTTTTGAATGATTCTAAAATTCTAGCATTCTATAATGTTATTATATTAGAAAAAATATCATGATTAATATATGGGATCTACTTTAAAAAACACTCCTATCCAATCCTAATAGAACTATGATACTATTATAAATCTGAGGATTTTTAATTTTCTTAGAACCTTACTTCCTAATTCGTCCTGAGTAGAAATTATAGAGGAAGTACTAGCATTTATTAACTAAGCAACTATTATAATACAGAAACTATATGCTCTTATCATTGCTTTGTATATTAGCTTTTAAAACTATACAAAGTGACTATACATACATATATATGTAATGTGTGTGTGTATTCAAACATCTTCCAACATTTATTTTAGACAGTACCATCACCTACCCTACCTGTCTTGTTGCAACACTAATGGTTTATTCTTTATTTCTAGGCCCAGTTATCTCATATATTTATTGTGGATATTAACCTTGGTCTGCATAGGACCCTTGACACTCTTAAAGTACTTACTTTTTAGTTTATGAAATAGAGTGGGGAGGGACATGGAGGTGACCTAGGCCTACCCCTTCTTCTTTAATCAAGTGAAACTCAGAGGAATTAGTCTGACTCACTCAGATTCTTTTCTTTCAGACTACTGCCATTGGGGTAGAAGTGGTCAGGCAGGTTGCACCTACATTATTGACCTCATCACACATGGGTGAAGACTTAAAAGAGGAGGGCTAGGGGAACAGTAAGAGGCTTGGTGCTAGCTGTAGAAGCACCCTTCTTAGTGGGCACTTAGTAATTGTATCTTGATGGCAACACTCTTATGTTTTGGTTCAAGTAAGTTGTTGTAAATGCTACTAAAACTTAACACAGGCCAACACATTGCATAACATAATCCTCAAGGTCCTCTCATATGTCAAAGAAGGCAGAATGACACGGTGACTGGGTTTGATCTAGCCAACCCTCTTTGGGAATTATTCTGCAGAAATAATAGCACCAGTATTTTAAAATACACACATGCATGTGCATGCATGCATACATATTAAACATTGGTTGTGGCGGAAACATACCATAACAATAGTTTGAAAACACCATGGTTCATCAACATAGGACTTGTTGACTAAAAACTATGGTATATCTGCTGTTGTGTATTATGCAGAAGGCTAAAACCAGGTCTATAACTATTAGTTTAAGATAGTTATGTGCTACAGAACCAAGGCAAACAAATACAGTTAAATAAAAGTATCTAAAGAACAATGTATAGTTATAGGCAAATTCCTTAATTTCTTTCACTGTAAATGACCTCTTCCTAGGAAGATGATAATAATGTCTGCTCTTCCTTCCTCCAGGGGTCTGAATTGAAAGACATGTTTGGAATGTTTTATAATCTATACAGATTAAGAATAATTTTTAATTAGGACTGGGTCCACTTGTAAGTTTAATAAACTCCAAATGAAGGGTATTATAGTGATTTAGAAATCTGAAGAGCAGTTAAAACATGCTGTGTTACTGAATCATCAGAACTAGGTCTTATTCTGGCTCTGACACTTCTCTATTAGTCACCTTAAATACTCTCATGGCAGTTTCTAAGAATAATTGATAAAATCTATTTCCCATTAGTATTGTGAGGGTACATGAAACAGTATATGATAGTATTTTTTTTAACCCTATAAGGTCCCTTTTTAATAACAAATACTCTGAAATATTCCATTCCTTATCTTGAAATGAAACTCATAGCTCTCTAAGTGTTACCCAGTATCTAAGCTTTCCTTCTTCCTGTTAGCAACATAACCTCCCTGTAAGCTGGCCATACTGGGAGCTGTATTCTCCATTTTCCCCTTGCCATTGGGTGTGGCCATACATTACTGAATTTTGGCCAACAGGAAGTGAGTAAAGTGACATGTGAAACATCAAGTTCATGTTTTCTTCCTCAGCTAATTGTTTGTACTTCTCTTCCAGTTTACTTTTTTCCATGATTAAGAGTGTAAACATGAATGTGACAGTATATTCAACCTTCGACCATATAAAACCACACCCTAGGAAACTTGCCAGTCTGGATGGTTTCATAGGGCAAGGCCTCCTCCCAATGTGGACTCACAGCCTATCTTTGGTCAGATATATGACAAAGAAATAAACTTCTATCTTGTATGACTCACTGCAAGTTGGAGTTTCCTTATTAAAGAATTATAGTCTGTACCCTACTTAATATATATGACAATACAAACTATTTCAAAAATTATAATATAAAAGTAAAAAAGTATTTATAATGAAATATATTTCCATATGCATATGCTTTAGAACAACTATAAATGAAGACATAAGCAATAAAAGAAATGCTAGTTATCCCTATCATAAATAAGTCTGGATATATGTGAAATAAAATTAAGTCATTATGTATAAGAAAGTCATTATGTATAAGAACTACAGGAAAATGTACTAATAGAAGTAGTAATAGATATAAAATAGAACCCACTATTAAGTAACAGCAGATTAAATATTTGTATATAATTCAGGAGAAAAGATGGTGGCATTAATGAAAGAGGGACAGTTTCCAAAATAAGCTGCAGATTATCCAACCAAAGAAAATAGGAAATGTAAAAATCTCCCAAATGAACTGATAACAGAATTCCTCACGGGGAAAATAATCTTCTGTGCTATGACATGGGATGACCTACTAACAAAATACCACAGAACATAAATCTTTTTTGAAAATTCCAAACATACAAGGGCATACATTATCTCCAGTACCTGAAATAACTTGACCACAACTTTCAAAGGGAAGGGAAGAATATCTTAATGATAAATTGGAACAGTAAGATGTAATAAAGAATTTTAAGGTAGATCTTTGAGGACAATATGAAAGTAAGACTGAAAAACAACAGGCTATCCAAAAATTATCTTAGTAATTTTTATATCATATATTTCTTATCATTATGAGTAGTTAGAAGAGTTATAAAGCCTAGCAATATTATAAAATATTTCCAAATATTTATCTTTTTTATTTATTTTTTTAATTTTTATTTTTTATAGACTGCATTTTGATTCACTGTATACAAATGGGGTACATCATTTCATTTCTACAGTTGTGCACGATATAGATTCATACCATTGGTGTAATCATACATGTATTTAGGGTAATGAAGTCTGTCTCATTCCACCATTTTTCATACAACCCCTCGCTCTCATTTCCCTCCACATAATCTAAAGTTTCTCCATTCTTCTCTCACTCCACTCCCACTTTCCCATTATATATCATCAACAACTTATCAGGGAAAAAATTTGGCCTTTGGTTTTTTGGGATTGGTTTATTTCAGTTAGCATGATATTCTCCAATTCTATCCATTTCTCTGCAAATGCCATAAAATTATTCTACTTTATGGTTGAATAATATTCCATTGTGTATATATTCCAAGTATTTATCTTTTTAGATTCAATGAGATCAATGTATTTTATTCATTTTGTCGACTTAGTAACATTTATTTTTCAAACAATTAAAAGTCCACTTGCATTTGTAAATGCTTTCCATGGTTTCTCAGTAACTGCACTTCTACCTTTAGAAGCTACAATATAGTCAAAAATATTACAATATGTTAAATAGAAATCAAGTAAATTATTCATAAGTTCAAGAACAATGTGTTTGTTCCATGTCAGTATCCTTCTCCATAACAAGACTTCTAAAAAATTCGTTGGATTTTGGCTTAACATATCATGTTTCAGTATTATTTTATTAAATCTCTATATTATTTTGTAGTTTGTTGAATCCAGCAGAACATTCAAAAGTAATTTCAAATGTTGGATAGTTGTTACACAGTTCTCTTCTGTTGTATTTTAGTTTATCTGGTGTCCTTAGCCTTTGCCCAATAAATTCCTTATATTTCCCAAAATTACAATAACCCAAAGCATTGCCACAAATTCCTAAAATGTCTCATAGGTAGTATCTCTCTGTGTAAAGAACCAGTTTTTTACCCTTGTCTATGTGAGATCTATACTTTTATAAAATGAAAAAGTTTATTTTATAAAAAGAAAATGAGTTTCTGGCAGCAAAGTAAATAAAAACGAAGATATATAAACTATAACCTCCAATTTATTATCAGAGTCAATAGACAAAATTAATCTGTCAAATTACCATACAAAACCCTATATGTTTAATCTCACTTTCTGTATGTAACTGCAGACCACACTTTGGCACTTTCCTAGGAACAGTAGTGTCCTTATTGAGAAGGAATGGTTAAAAAAAAAAAAAAGTATAAAAAATGTTAGTTGTTACAATCACAATATTTTTTATTCTAAATATCCTTAAGCAGAGACTGCAATAAACAATTCTATCCATGGTAACACTGTTGCACTATCTCACTACCTCTGCCAAATCTCCAGATATACATACGAGTTCTATTCCCTTTCTTTTCATAAAGGATAAGTGTGTCTTCTGTGAAAATGAATTCCTTCATGTAAAGAAGTATCAACATTAGTTAGCCAGTGAAAAGTCCTGATTCCTTTTACAAACCAAAAATCCAGAAAAAAGTAAAATCTGATTTAAAAGGGACTAATAAATATACATATCATACTATTAAAATGATACTCATTCCATTTCCCAGTCATCTCTAGATTCACACCTAACAATCTTTTTTGTTCCTTCAAGTTACATTTGACCTTCCCTGGGTCTATCATGCTTCAACCCACCACTCAACATAGTGTTCAGCACAATACATTTTCTAGTGATTCTAATATATGTTCAGAGAATTAGTTTAAGGCATCAACTCCTTTTCTTTTTCAGTGGTATCCTGTAAGAGCATTGTCACTTGAGGAGAATGCAAAGGTTTACCTATCTCAATCATATATTTTTCTTTTTTTTTATTGTAAAAAAATGGGATACAAGTTGTTTCTCTGTTTGTACATGGAGTAAAGGCATACCATTTATGTAATCATAAATTTACATAGGGTAATATTGTTTGATTCATTATTTTTTCCCTTCCTCCCCAACCCTCCCACCCCCCATTATGTGTCATCATACGCTTATCAGAGACAACATTCGTCCTTTGGTTTTTTGAGATTGGTTTATCTCACTTAGCATGATATTCTCCAATTTCATCCATTTGCCTGCAAATGCCATAATTTTATCATTCTTTATGGCTGAGTAATATTCCATTTTATATATGCCACAGTTTCTTTATCCATTCATCAATTGAAGGACATCTAGATTGGTTCCACAATCTGGCTATTGTGAACTGAGCAGCAATGAACACTGATGTGGCTGTATCTCTATAGTATGCTGATTTTAAGTCCTTTGGGTATAGGCCAAGGAGTGGGATAGCTGGGTGGGTCAAATGGTGGTTTCATTCCAAGCTTTCTGAGGAATATCCATACTGCTTTCCAGAGTGGCTGCACTAATTTGCAACCCCACCAGTAATACATGACTGTACCTTTTTCCCCACATCCTCGCCAACCTATTATTGCTTGTGTTCTTGATAATCGCTATTCTAACTGGGGTGAGATGGAATCTTAGGGTAGTTTTGATTTGCATTTCTCTTATTACTAGAGATGTTGAACATTGTTTCATATATCTGTTGATTGCTTGTACATCTTCTTCTGTGAAGTGTCTATTCATTTCCTTAGTCCATTTGTTGATTGGGTTATCTGTATTCTTGGTGTAGAGTTTTTTGAGTTCTTTATAGATTCTGGAAATTAGTGCTCTATCTGAGGTATGAGTGGCAAAGATTTTCTTCCATTCTGTAGGCTCTCTCTTCACATTACTGATAGTTTCCTTTGCTGAGAGAAAACTTTTTAGTTTGAATCTATCCCAGTTGTTGATTCTTGCTTTTATTTCTTGTGCTATGGGAGTCCTGTTAAGGAAGTCTGATCCTGGGCCGACATGTTGAAGATTTGGATCTACCTTTTCCTCTTTAAGATGAAGGGTCTCTGTCTGATTCCAAGGTCCTTGATCAATTTTGAGTTGAGTTTTGTGCAGGGTGAGATAGGGGTTTAATTTCATTCTGTTGCATATGGATTCCCAGTTTTCCCAGCACCATTTGTTGAAGAGGCTATCTTTTCTCCATTGCATATTTTTGGCCCCTTTGTCAAGTATGAGAAAATTGTATTTATTTGGGTTTGTGTCCATGTCCTCTATTCTGTACCATTGATCTACCTGTCTATTTTGGTACCAATACCATGCTGTTTTTGTTTCTATTGCTTTGTAGTAGAGTTGAAGATCTGGTATTGTGATACCCCCTGTTCCGCTCTTTCTGCTAAGGATTGCTTTAGCTATTCTGGGTTTCTTATTCTTCCAGATGAATTTCATAATTGCTTGCTCTATTTCTGTAAGGTACATCATTGGGATTTTAATTGGAATTGCATTGAATCTGTATAGCACTTTTGGTAGTATGGCCATTTTGACAATATTAATTCATCCTATCCAAGAACATGGGAGATCTTTCCATCTTCTAAGGTTTTCTTGAATTTCTTTCTTTAGTGTTCTGTAGTTCTCATTGTAGAGGTCTTTCACCTCTTTTGTGAGATTGATTCCCAAGTATTTTATTTTCTTCGAAGCTATTGTGAATGGGGTAGTTTTCCTGATTTCTCTTTCTGAAGATTCATCGCTTATGTATAAAAATGCCTTAGATTTATGTGCATTGATCTTATATCCCGCTACTTTACTGAATTCACTTATGAGATCTAAAAGTTTTCTGGTGGAATTTCCTGGTTCCTCTAAGTATACAATCATATCATCAGCAAATAGGGATAGTTTGAGTTCTTCTTTTCCTATTCGTATCCCTTTAATTTCTTTGGTCTGTCTAATTGCTCTGGCTAGAGTTTCAAGGACGATATTGAATAGAAGTGGTAAAAGAGGGCATCCCTGCCTTGTTCCAGTTTTTAGAGGGAATGCTTTCAGTTTTTCACCATTTAGAATGATATTAGCCATGGGCTTAGCGTAGATGGCCTTTACAATGTTAAGGAATGTTCCCACTATCCCTATTTTTTCTAGTGTTTTGAGCATGAAGGGGTGCTGTATTTTATCAAATGCTTTTTCTGCATCTATCGAAATAATCATGTGATTCTTGACTTTAAGTCTATTGATATGGTGAATGACATTTATTGATTTCCTGATGTTGAACCAACCTTGCATCCCTGGGATGAAACCCACTTGATCATGGTGCACTATCTTTTAATATGTTTTTGTATGCGATTTGCTAAAATTTTGTTGAGAATTTTTGCGTTGATGTTCATTAAGGATATTGGTCTGAAATTTTCTTTCCTCGATGTGTCTCTGTCTGGTTTAGGTATCAGGGTAATATTGGCTTCATAGAATGAGTTTGGGGGGGTTCCCTCCTCTTCTACTTTATGGAATACTTTGAGAAGTATTGGAATGAGCTCTTCTTTAAAGGTTTTGTAGAACTCGGCTGAGAACCCATCTTGTCCTGGACTTTTCTTTGTTGGTAGGCTATTGATGACTTCTTCTATTTCATTACTTGAAATTGGTCTATTTAAATTGTGTATGTCCTCCTCGTTCGGTTTAGGCAATTCATATGTCTCTAGAAACCTGTTGATGTCTTCGAAATTTTCTATTTTGTTGGAGTATAGATTTTCAAAATAGCTTCTAATTATGTTTTGTATTTCAGTCATGTCTGTTGTGATATTTCCTTGTTCATTCCGAATTTTAGTGATTTGGGTTTTCTCTTGTCTTCTCTTTGTTAGTGTGGCTAAAGGTTTATCTATTTTGTTTATTTTTTCGAAGAACCAACTATTTATTTTGTCAATTTTTTGTATTGTTTCTTTTGTTACAATTTCATTGATTTCAGCTCTCGGTTTAACTATTTCCTGTCTTCTACTACTTTTGGTGTTGGTCTGTTCTTCTTTTCTAGGGCTTTGAGCTGTAGTGTTAGGTCGTTTATTTGTTGAGTTTTACTTCTTTTATTAAATGCGCTCCATGAAATAAATCTTCCTCTAAGTACTGCTTTCATAGTGTCCCAGAGATTTTTATATGATGTTTCTTTGTTCTCGTTTACCTCTAAGAATTTTTTCATTTCCTTCCTAATATCTTCTGTTATCCATTCATCATATAATAGCATATTGTTTAATCTCCAGGTGTTGGAGTAGTTTCTGTTTTTTACTCTTTCATTTATTTCTAACTTCAATCCATTATGATCTGATAGAATACAAGGTAGTGTCTCCATCTTCTTGTATTTGCTGATATTAGCTTTGTGGCATAATATATGGTCTATTTTAGAGAAGGATCCATGTGCTGCTGAGAAGAAAGTGTATTCGCTCTTGGTTGGATGGTATATTCTATAAATGTCTGTTAAGTCTAAATTATTGATTTTGTTATTGAGATCTATGGTTTCTTTGTTCAATTTTTGTTTGGAAGATCTGTCCAGTGGTGAGAGAGGTGTGTTAAAATCACCTAGTATTATTGTGTTATGGTCTATTTGGTTTCTAAAATTGAGAAGGATTTGTTTAACATACATGGATGAGCCACTGTTTGGGGCATAGATGTTTATGATTGTTATATCTTGCTGATTTATGCTTCCCTTAAGCAGTATGAAATGTCCTTTTTTATCCCTTCTAACATTGGCTTGAAGTCCACATTATCTGAAATGAGGATGGATACTCCAGCTTTTATGCTGAGTCCAGGTGCATGGTATGTTTTTCCCCATCCTTTCACCTTTAGTCTATGGGTATCTTTCTATGAGGTGAGTCTCTTGCAGGCAACATATTGTTGGATCTTTCTTTTTAATCCAATCTGCCAGTCTATGTCTTTTGATTGATGAATTCAGGCCATTAACATTCAGGGTTATTATTGAGATATGATTTGCATTCCCGGTCATTTGGTTCATATTTAAAATTTTATTTATTTATTTATTTATTTTTTGACACATCTTGGTTCCTCCTTTATTTTACAGTTCCTTTAGGGTAATTCCTCCCTTTGCTGATATGCTTCTTTGTTTTTTATCTCTTCCTCATGAAATATTTTGCTGAGAATGTTCTGTAATGCTGGCTTTCTTTTTGTAAATTCTTTTAGCTTTTGTTTATCATGGAAAGATTTTATTTCATCGTCAAATTTGAAGGTAAGTTTTGCTGGGTATAAGATTCTTGGTTGGCATCCATTTTCTTTCAGAGCTTGAAAAATGTTCCAGGCCCTTCTAGCTTTTAGGGTCTGGATTGAAAAATCTGCTGATATCCGTATTGGTTTCCCCCTGAATGTAATTTGGTTCTTTTCTCTCACAGCCTTTAAAATTCTGTCTTTATTTTGTATGTTAGGTATTTTCATTATAATGTGCCTTGGTGTGGGTCTGTTGTAATTTTGTGTATTTGGAGTCCTATAAGCCTCTTGGACTTGATTTTCCATTTCATTCTTCAGATTTGGGAAATTTTCTGATATTATTTCATTGAATAGATTGTTCATTCCTTTGGTTTGTTTCTCTAAGCCTTCCTCAATCCCAATAATTCTCAAATTTGGCCTTTTCATGATATCCCATAGTTCTTGGAGATTCTGTTCATGATTTCTTACCATCTTCTCTGTTTGTTCAACTTTGCTTTCAAGATTAAATATTTTGTCTTCAATATCTGAAGTTCTGTCTTCCAGGTGTTCTATCCTATTGGTTATGCTTTCTGTGGAGTTTTTAATTTGGTTTATTGTTTCCTTCATTTCAAGGATTTCTGTTTGATTTTTTTTTCAGTATCTCTAACTCTTTATTGAAATGATCTTTTGCTTCCCATATTTGCTCTTTTAACTGTTGATTGGTGCGATCATTTAATGCCTGCATTTGCTCTTTCATCTCTTCCTTCAGTGACTGCATTTGCTCTTTCATGTCCTCATTTGCTTCCCTGATTGTTGTAATTATATACATTCTGAACTCCCTTTCTGACATTTCTTCTGCTGTGCTGTCATTGGGTTTTATTGATATAGTATCTAGGTTTGTTTGGGACATTTTCTTCCCTTGTTTTCTCATATTGGTCAGATATCAGTGGGACTCTGAGATATTGCAGATTTCCTCCATTGGCTTATAATGTCCCTGTAGATTTCTAGTATATCACCTCCCCGCCTTCAGTAGCCTGAAGTCTTGGAGGAACTTGATAATGCAGTGCTTCTGAAGAAAGTTGTCCCTAGTCCACTACTGGGTTCAGGGCTTGGAGCTGGCTCTGTGCAGAAAGGCTCTCACTGGGCTGTCTGCTCCAAGAAGCTGGCCATGGAAGGAGCCTGCCTCTGGAGGGAGCAGGGCTGCTTGGAGAAGTCTCTGGCTGCCCTGCCCTGGTCCCAGAGGCTGCCTGTGGGCCGGGGCCCGCCGCTGGGTCTGGGGCTTGGGGTTGGCTCTGTGCAAAGCTCCCACTGGGTGGGCCTGCTCCTAGAAGCTGGTTGTGGATCACACCTGCCACTGGAGAGAGCAGGGCTGTTTGGGGAAGACTCTCATTGCCCTGTCCTGGTCCAAGAAGCTGCCCCCTGTCTGGGCCTGTCACCCACACGGAGCTTCACCCAGTGGGAGAGACTCACCCCGCGGCTCTATGTTGGTCCGAGTCTCTCAATACCTCCCCTTCTTGAATCCTGAGTTCTGGAGTGACGGGAGATGCAGTCACCCTGTAGTTTGCCATCTTGGATCTCCTCAATCATATTTTTGAAAGTGGATTTAAACATTTTTCTAATATTTAGAATAACAAGTTAATTTTTTTAAATTCTTCAAAAATTCTATTAATTTTATAAGTTTTCATTAAAAAGTTTTTATGTTCAGAAAATTTGTTCAAATGCCTAATGTTCCTCTCCATTTAAGTTTAAAGTAAAGTCCATATTAAGCTGTGAACTTTTAATTTCCTATGAGATTGCTTGCATACCTTATAATAACTTGATATGCAAGAAAAAATATTTGAGTATATGGAGTATGTATATGAAATATAATGTAAACAAAAGTTATTGTTTGCTTGTTCACTTATAAGCCTCTAATTTCTAATTATTTAACACAAACATAAGCAATCACAAATATTAATTTAATAGCAGCAATGACAAACATTAATTTAACAGCATCACCCTAAGAAAACAAATATATACTTAATAAACATTTACAAGAAAAAATAGATTATATATCAGTTTTTAAATAATATAATATTATTTAAAAAGTAGTGTTAGTTAAACAGAATTTGAAGCTTATTTATTTTATAATAATAAAACATGACCTTACCCTTTTCTTGGCCACCACCTCAACTTTGGCATCTGCTTTGGATTTATCTGTAAGATAATAAAATGTGGCTGCTTCAAAAACTACCTATGCTACTGTTCTGATAATCACAGTGTTGCATAGAATTTTCTACTTTCTAATACTATAATAACAAAACTTTGTTTTCAGCTGTCCTTTAAATTAAAATGCTAATAAACTCAGCCCCCAGGAACTAAGTAACTCACAAGTAGTAATACCAGCAATTCACATACTTATTTGAAAAACCTCCTCCCTTAAATTTTATTGGCTAATTGGACTTCTTCATGTTAGTATCAAGTACAGCTGATTTCTAAGTTAAGTGTCTGCCTGTGTACTATAGGGGTATAAAGAATCTAGAATTAAATCCTGGTTATCTCCACTTGTAGGTCTACTACAAGCTGGAAATGGGGTGAAAACTTTATACAAATAGTACCTTATTGAATCCACATGATAACTTTATAAGGTATGAAGTCATCCTCACTTTACGAATTCCTCTGAGTTTCACTTGATCAGTTTGATGTTAACCTACATTCAATAGTCTGCCTAAGGTCATGCAGCTGGACCTGACCCATTCTGATTACAAACCCCAAATCATTCCAATATGTCTGCTGCCTTCATTTGGGACCAAACAAGTTCCAACAGTGCCTCAGACAAAAGTCAAAAAGAATTAGGACTACCAATCCTTTTTTTTTTTTTTTTTTTGGTATCCTACTCATTCCTAAAATCAGATTAATTAGTAATCAAATAGATCATGGGCAAATTATTCCAGGATATTACATTTTGGTAAAAATTATTGGCATCAAACATAAAAATCCCGGAAGCTGTTTATCATGTTCATAGTTACAACTTCACATATAAACTATCCTTCTATATACCTAACTTCATGCTTGAGATGATCTTTCTTCCTGAAATACCTGTTCTCCCCACTGATGAAAGTACAAGACCCTCTACCATTACAGATGATTCCTCCAACTAGGAAAAATCTCCACCTCTTTTGCAAATTCATGGTCCTCTTAGGCCATGAAAATTGCTTCCTCATATTACTGTTACTTTTGCATATATCTAAGCATTCTGCAAGACTAGAATATTCCTCAAAGGCAGGGACAAAATTTTATATGCAATGGGTGCTTGATATAATTTATAATAAGTAGACATGCATTTTATCCAAAAATCTTACATTAATCTGAAATACACATTTTACCTGAACAAGTTAATGAAGTTTATTAACATAAACTAAGCATTTACTTAATATAACCTATTATACTAGACTGTTTAAGCATTTACTTAGTATAAGCTATTATACTAGACAGTGCAAGATATAAAAGAGCACATATATTCTCAGACCTTCAGTTTACTGATAAACTAGTGGTATAACTATTACCTTATTGGTATATTGGGAGATTTAAATAATATAATTCATATAAAAAAGCTCCTAAAACAATGTCTGAAAAATAATATACAACCAACAACTGTTTACTTCCATTTTAAGTAAGATATTATGGATATGTAGATGTGTGTATGGGGGTGGTTTTTAACCTTTGAATAGTAGGAAAAGTAGTATATTTCATTGTTGTATCATCTTTTTTAGGTTATTCTACTATCTTTTATTTAATTATCTCAGTCTTTTTAACATAACTGGAAAGGAATAATGAGTGACAATAAAATAGAAAAATATTTTAAGATAAAGGGAAATTAGATAAGCAAAATCCCACAATATATTTTAGATTTACAGAAGGGATCAGTGGAGCCAGGTGAAGTGGTACATGTCTATAATCCTAGTGACTTGTAAGGTTGAGGCAAGAGAATCGCCAAGTTTAAGGCAGCCTCAGAAACTTACCGAGACCCTTTCTCAAAATAAAAAATAAAAAAGACTGTGGATTTAGCTCAGTACTAAAGCATCCTTGGGTTCAATCCCCAGTACCGAAACAAACAAACAAAGAAACCAATGGATTTTACTGTAATTAAAAGATAGAATAAATATTGTTGTGGCTTTTTTAAAAAAGTGTTTTTTCTATTGTTTGAAGATCTCTAGTAAGAATAAAATGATGAAATATCAATCTTGACATAATTAAAACTGAACAAAAACTCAAAAAATAAAATGAGATTCAATCAACTCTGATAGCAGAGTTAATGAAAACATAATAGATATTTGCTATCTTTCTTCTCAAAATATAGTTATTCTTAGGTAAATTTTCCAATACAGAGATGAATTGAGAAGAGAAATATCCAGAATGTTGTTCAAGGAACTTTTTATGCTCAAAAATTGTAGAACTGGGCTGGAGTTGTGACTCAGTGGTAGAATACCTGCTAGCAAATGTGAGGTACTGGGTTCAATCCTCAGCACCACATAAATAAATAAATAAAATAAAGTTATTATGTCTATTTATAACAATTTTTTTTAAAGAACCATCTTCCAATAACAGGACAATGGAACATCAATCACAGTGATTTTCAAATGTCAAAGGGAAATTCTCATATAATACTCTAACCATTATTTTTTTTTTTTTTTTTGGTGCTGGGGATCGAACCCAGGGCCTTGTGCTTACAAGGCAAGCACTCTACCAACTGAGCTATCTCCCCAGCCCCCCTCTAACCATTATTATCATTAGTGATTTCTCTACTAAAAACAGGAGGTTCATGTTCAACTTCAGCAATATTAACCACTTTCTAAGAGCTGAATTTTCCCTAATGAGAAAGGTTTAATTTCCTTTCTTCAGAAATCTCTGTATGTAGGAACCCTCACAATAAAGAGTAAAAAACAGTTAACATGGAACGTAGATTTGGATAATGAAAAGTGCTTTTACTCCCCTCCTGAGCTGTATCCGAGTCGTATCTTTGAAGTACAAAAGTAGAGCAGCAGTTGGTAAATGAAAATGTTCTAAATGAGTAGAGGTAGTTAATGCCCCGGGTCCCAAAACTGATGGTAAAATTCTTTTTAAAAAAATTACAGCCATATTAGAGAAAAATACAAATGGTAACATAATTTAATGGCTTCTCCCTCCCTCCCCCTTCCCCTTCCCCCATATTTTTTTAAAGCGTGTTCATTCATAGCTTCTGAAAAACTATCAGTTTGTGCTTCTTTAAATGTGACAGCTTAGAGTAGACAGTCCAGCTTCTGGTGTGTCATGTGAGGAACTTAGAAGTTGCTACTACATCCCCCATCAAGTTAAACGCTCTACACACCGAAAAATTAACAATTCTTAGATCCCTCAGAGAAGTAAGGTCATGAGGCACACTCGACCTCCAAAATTTGGAAAAATACACAACACAGAGAATCATTACTTACTTGAAATCTCCATGGAAACTGTACAGGGATAGGAAAACTTGAACTTTAATTGACATATTGCTGGAGGCTCAGTATGGACAAACCTGAATGACAAAAACTCCAGGAGATACATCACGTTCTCACTATGAAGCATGGAGAAAATTCTCCCAGGATTTTAGCAGGATGAGGAGGAAATGATGTGCCAGAGCACTGTTCTCAAAAAGTCCTATCCTCAGATGAAACAATTAAACATCATTTTTTTTTTTCACAGCCTAACTTAACCTGAGAGAAGTGAAAATTTAGAAAAAAGAAACAAAGTTCATAGTCCAGAAATGAGACCTAATCATGGGACTGTAGAATGTTTCCCCTGCCCTCATGTCTTAGCATTGTACTACTAAAGGCTTATGCTTGTGGTTCCTAATTATCAGGACTTCATGCTCACCTTTCAATAAAAATTATAAGGCATACTAAAATGAAAAATAAACAATTTGAAAAGATAGAGAAGGATCAGAACTGGATCCAGATTTGGTAGGAATAGTGGGATCATCAGATTGTGAATTTAAATCAATTATGATTAATAATAATATTTTGTTTTTTATTAAAATATTTTTTATTTTTACGGATACATTTTGATTCATTGTACACAAATGGGGTACAACTTTTCATTTCTATTGTACACAATGTATATTCACGCCATTCATGTAATCATACATATATATAGGATAATTCTGTTTCATTCTACTGTTTTTCCATTCCCATCCCCTCCCCACCCCTTTTTCCTCTACACTATCCAAAGTTCCTTCATTCTTCTCTTCCTCCCACCACCCCCCATTGTTATATATTGTCATGCACTTATCAGAGAAAACATTCGGCCTTTGGTTTTTTGAGCTTGATCTATTTCACTTAGCATGATATTTTCCAACTTCATCCATTTACCAACAAATGCCATAATCTTACTATTCCTTATGGCTGAGTAATATTCCATTGTGTATATATACCACAGTTTCTTTATCCATTCGTCAGTTGAAGGGCATATAGGTGGGTTCCACAATCTAGCTATTGTGAATTGAGCTGCTATGAACATTGATGTGGCTGCATCACTGTAGTATGCTGATTTTAAGTCCTTTGGGTATAAACCGAGGAGTGGGATAGCTGGGTCAGATGGTGGGTCCAATCCTAGCTTTCTGAGGAATCTCCATACTGCTTTCCAGAGTGGCTGTACCAATTTGCAACTCCACCAGAAATGAATATTAATATTTTAAAAGCAGACAATAAGGAAGAACTGATGGGTAAGCAAAAGAGATGATAATTCTAAGAAAAAATAAAAAAGAAATACTGGAGGATCAAAAGAAATGGAAGAATGCTTCTGAGCTAATGAGCTTCTGGGCTAATGAGCAAACTGGACAAAGCTGAGGAAAGAACTTCTGAACTTGAGAATATACTAATAGAAACTACCAAAACTTAAAATCAAAAATAAAAAGGCAAAAAAAAAAAAATCAAAAAAATGTAAGACAACTACATCACTTCAGATAACATAAACATTAAAAGGATAATAAAGAAATGTTATCAACACAGACCCTATATCCACAAATTTGATAACATATGAGAAATATGTGCTCTGCCAAACTCTGACAAGAAAAATAAGCAAATTTGAATAGGTCCACATATATTAAAGAAACTGAATAAATATAATAACCTACAAATTAAAAGCACAAAGCTCAGATGGTTTCACTGGTAATTTTACAAAAAAAAACATTTGAGAAAGAAATTCTACCAATTATGTATACAAACTCAGGAGACAGAATAGAGAAAACACTTCTTACTTCATTAACTGAGGGAAGTTCTTCACTAATATTAAAAACAGATACAGGCCCTGCAAGAATAGAAGCCTACAGACCAATATCGCTTATGAACATAGATACAAAAATACTTAATGAAACAAAATATTATTAAATCAAATTCAACAATGTAAAAAAATTAGACATCATGATCAAGTAAGACTTATCCCAAGGATGGAAGGTAGTTTAACATTTGAAATTAAATGACTACAATCCAACACAAAGAAAAACAATCACATGATCATATCAATAGATGGGGGAAAGCAACTGACAAAAATCTAACACCCATTCAGTATAAAAATCTTAGCAAACTAAGAGAGGTTCTTACTCAACTTGATCAAGAATGTATTTTAAAAATATCTAAGGCTAGCTGCATGCAATGGTGCAAGATTGTAATCCCTGAGGCTTGGGAGGCTGAGGCAGGAGGATTGCAAGTTCAAAGTCAGCCTTAGCAATGGTGAGGCGCTAAGCAACTCAGTCAGACTCTGTCTCTAAATAAAATACAAAATAGGGCTGGGGATGTGGCTCAGTGGTCAAATGACCCTGAGTTCAATCCCAGTACCCCCCCCAAAAAAATCTAAGGCTAATATCACATTTAATAATTATAAACTAGAAGACTTCTTGTGAACTATGTACAAGATCTAAAGGAAAACTACAACACTCTGAAGAAATAATAGAGTCTGGGGATGTAGTAGAGAATTGCTTGGCATGCAAAAAGTACTGGATTTGATCCCCACTGCCACAAAATCAAAATCATCATCATCATTGTCATTATCATCAAGGAAAACATCATATGTTCATGATTAGGAAAACAACATTGTGATGATGTTAACTGTTCCTAACTTGATTTATGGACTTGATAACAATCCCAAACAAAGTGGCAGCAAGTTATTTTGTGAATATCAACTAAATGATTTTAAGGTTAAATAGAGAGGAAAAAGATCGAAAACAACCACCTCAATGTTGAAGATGAAAAAAGATGGAAAACTGGTATTACCCAACTTCAAGACTTACTATAATGCAAGCTAAAGGCATCAAAATAGTTTGGTACTAATAAAAGAATAGACAAATGGAACAGAATAGAGTCCAGAAATAGACCCACATAAAGATAGCAAACATTTGACAAAGGAGTAAAGGAAATACAATATAGAAAAAAGAGTCTTTTCAAGAAATAGTACCAGAATAACTGGGCATTTACATGCAAAAAATATGAATATAAACATGGATCCAACACCCTTCACAAAAATTAATCCCAAATGGGTTCTGAGCTTTAATGTAAAATGCAAAACTATAAAATTCCCTGTAGATAACTGATAGATTTTGGATCTTGAATGTTCCCCAAAGGCCCATGTATTGAAGGGTGGTGCTTTGGGGAGACTGTGGAACCTTTAGGAGGTGTGGCCTTGCGGGAGATCTTTACATCACTGGACATGCCCTCAAAAGAGATTGTGGGACCTTGACCACTTCATTTTTTAATTTCTTTTGCTTTATGGCCATAAGGCAAGTAGTTTACTCCATAACACATGCCCTGTCATTGCCCCTTTGAGTGTTAATGATGTGTCAATGTGGGTTCACCAATTTTAACAAATAAACTGTGTGTTGTAAGATCTTGAGTAGAAGAGGCTAGGCTATGTGTGGTAGCTTCAGAAAATATATGAGAGCTATATGTACCTTCTACTCACTTTTCTATACACCCAAACAATTTTTTAAAGTGCATGATGCTAGAGAAAAAAAGCTAGAGATAAGCACATCCACTCAAAAAGGTATTCCATGAAAGGCCTAAAAGCAATGGGTCCATTTGATATCTACTGGAACCTCTAAAACTGTGAGCCAAAATAAAACATATCTTTTTTAAGTTAACTATTTCAGGTATTTTGTTATAGTGACAGAAAGCTGAAATACAATAACAAGAAGAACTAGATGACCTTGGACATGGCAATGACATTTTAAATACAATACCAAAGGCATGGTCCATGAAAGAAATGATAAGCTTGGCTTCATTAAAATTAAAAACATCAGCTCTGGAAAATATCCTGTCAAGATAATGAAAAGACCTAAAGAATGGGAGAAAATGTTTGCAAAACGTATAACTGATAAAGGACTAGTATTCAAAATATGCTAAGAACTATTTATTTATTTATTTATTTTGGTACCAAGGGCATTTTATTTTTTATTTTGAGATAGGGTTTTATTAAGTTGCTTAAGGTCTCCCTACATTGCTGAGGCTGGCCTTAAGCTTTAGCTATTACTGCTTTAGCTCTTCTAGACACTGAGACTACAGGTTTGTACCACCATCTCCAGCTGAAAGTACTCTTGAAACTCTAAGAAAATGAACAACCTATTTAAAAATGTGCAAAAGATCTGAATATATTTCTCATCAAAGAAAATATAAAGATGGCAAATAAGCAAATGAAGGGATATTCAAAACCATATATAATTAGGGAATTGTAAATTAAATAGTAAGAAGATATTATATACCTATAAGAATGGCTAAAACCCCCAAAAAAACTGACAACACCAAATGCTGGTGAAGATGTGAAGCAATAAGAACTCTCATTCATTGCAGATGGAAATGCAATGCAGTTTGACAGTTTCTTATAAAACTAAGCATATTATCATCATATGATCAGTAATCATGCTAATTGGCATTTACCAAAAGGGGTTGAAAACTTTATGCTGACACAAAAACTTGTGCTTTAATTTTTACAGTATATTTACTCATAACTGACAAAATTTGGAAGCAATCAAGATGTTCCTAAGTGGATGAACGATAAGCTGTGGTACATATAAGCAATGTAATATTATTGAGTACTGAAATTAAGTGAGCTACAAAACCATGTAAAGACATGGAGGAAACATAAATGCATATTACTACGTGAAAGAAGCCATATGAAAAGGCTACATACTTAAGTCCAACTATATGGAACTTTTGGAAAAGGCAAAACTATGGAGATAGTAACACTTTTAGAGGTTCCAGTAGATATCAGTGATTGTTGGGAGTTAGTGGGAGGGGAAGATGAATAGGTGGAGCATAGGAGATATTTAAGGCAGTGAAATTATTTTGTGTGATACTACAATGTTGAATACATGTCATTGTATATTTGTCAAAACCCACAGAATAATACCAGGAATAACCCTTAATGTAAACTATGGACTTTGGAGGATAATGATGAAACAACTGAATCATGTAGTGTGGAATGTTGACAGTGGGGGAGGCTGCATAAATGTATGGGAACTCTGTATTTTCCAGTCATTCAAAACTGCTCTAAAAACTAAAGCCTATATTAAAAAATGGATAATCCTGAGGGGGAAATTTTAGAGAAAGGCACATCTACTCTAAAATGCAGAGCATGAGGCATGGGGTGAGGCTAAAGGTAGAGCACTTGCCTGGCATGCATGAGGTTCCAGGTTTAATCCCTACATGTGCCCAACACATAAAATGTAGTCCACATACAAAAATATTAATCTTGAGGCTGGGGTTGTAGCTCAGTGGTAGAGCACTTGCCTAGCATATATGAGGCACTGGGTTTGATCCTCAGCACCAAATAAAATAAATAAATAAAGGTATTGTGTCCATTTACAACTAAAAATATTTTTTAAAAAAATATTAATCTTACGAATAACACAAAATTCTGAAACTGAGTTATAAAGAAATCACATTGATTATATCCTATTTATTTTTAAAAATAAATAAGTAAGCTTTCAAGCCCCACTAGAATTACCAAGTTGGAGTAATAGTTAATTCAACAAAAACAGAGCAACTAAATCAGGTAGACAGAACTTTGAAATTCATTATAATCTGATTGAATCTTATTTACATCATTTAATAATCCTGCATATTTCAATGAAAGAATTGCATCACACATGAGAGTGTGCCAATTTTTGCAGAATAGAAAGAATATGAGCTAAATATTAGAATTATTTCTATGTTGGAATAAGCAATTGTTAGGTGAAGAAATTCTCAAATTTGTTGGAATGAAATAAATGAGTTGTCTCTAAGGTACTCATCTTTTGTGAAATATCTGATTAATGGCTAATTAGCTCTCAAAACTACTTTTGATCTGATTAATGGCTAATTATCTCTCAAAACTACTTTTGAACACAATAAGAAATCAAATACTATACCAGAATCCACACTGGATGCTAAGAAGACCAAAGGATTAAATTGACTATTTTGGAAATAGTGAACCTAAGTGAGTAAGTATGCTATAGTAAACATGGAACTCCTAAATATCAGTTCATGTTCCCCCACTGAAGGCACTTTGAGGACAAAATGGTAGTATTTCAGCTCATGGCTCTCAAGAATCAAACTGAATTTTATAAATTCTGCATGCAGAAATCATCAGATTTTCATCAAGAAAATGAGCTACTACTGAAAAATCAAACAAAATAACCCCTCCCCAAGGTCTCTGAATAGGAAATGCCAAAGGACATAAGGCAGAAGTAGCCTGGCACACACAATGGCCAAGACATAGTTCCATAACTTATTGGGAGAGCAAGTCTATTGTGAGTGGGAAATAGATGTAATATAACTTTAAAAGTAAATGACTATATTACTTAAAAGTATTAATGGTTAAAAATATTTCAAGACCTATTGTAGTTAAACAAGAGAACAGTATATAGTCTGTGCAAGACATAAAATTGTATTTGTGACAATAGAGTGAGTTCAACCTTTATTGCTAATAAACAGAGACATTATATTTTCAACACAAGGAATAAAATTGCATTTGTGGCAATAAATGTCTCTTCTCCTGGCCTCAGAATAAACCAGAGTGGTATGCTTGTCATTCTTTTTAAACCTACTTATTTTCCTTAAAACCTAAACTTAGGTGGTTGGGTTAATATTTAAACTTTTTCTCAAGTAAAATATTTTCACATATAGGTTAACTGAAAATACAAATGAGACTTTTCCAAAGGAGAAAATAATCACTGTTTCTTTGAAATTTAATCATTACCGAAGGCCAGATCCTCCCATAGAGCAATCTGTTTTAGAACTTAAGGTAATAGAGAAGGGACCTTGTTAAACATAAAATTATGATCACTAAGTTAAAAAAT
Organism: Sciurus carolinensis; assembly: GCF_902686445.1. Taxonomy (NCBI): domain Eukaryota; kingdom Metazoa; phylum Chordata; class Mammalia; order Rodentia; family Sciuridae; genus Sciurus; species Sciurus carolinensis. Next base: position 39,672,201 of record NC_062229.1, read on the forward strand.
TACAACATAAATTTATTGAAAATTATCATTTTATGTGACAATCATAATCTTTTAGATTTAACGTGTGTCATACACTATTATAATCTTTCAAATGAAACAGGTTAAGAAGCAAACCATAACATTTATGATTCAAGAGAATTCTCTTTGAAATAGATTTTTACTTAATTATAAAAGTTTATCTTTTATTCCTGCTTTGAATTTACTTAAAAGTGAAACATTTTGAGAATACTGTGTTATGAAAAAATATAGGATATCCAAGTGAAATTATCACATCAGGAATATGTTTTAAAGTTGTGATTCTAATTTTGAATTCTTTATGTTGGTTTTGAAACACACAAGAGGAACTGCACAGATAAAGAGAACCAGAAGCATTAATTACAATCCCTGTATTTAACAGAGTGTATTGAAAATAGTTTCCAAGGACAAAATACACGCTATTAATTAATGCAAAAATTATTTTCCAATAGACACAGACATAGTATCTCCCTATAAAGACACACAGATTTTAAAATGTGCAAACATATTTTAGAAAACATACATCTGGATAAATCCTTCTTTGAGGTGGTAAAAAACAAAAAACTCAAATACCCTGTTTTGATAGGCAGCACATTTCCAGTCTTTGCTCATGAGAATATCCGTAGAATAGATATGCTTCTTGAAGTGCACTTTTATACCACTTCTTTTTATTTGTACATTTTCCTGGCTAAATAAATAAAAAAAAGATATATTTTTAAATATGTAATTTTATTTTAAAATCCATACTTACCTATTGAGCTGGAACTAAGTCTACTTTGAGCATTGTATATTACTTTCATAAATGATCATTGCTTTATTAATTAACAGTTCAGCACAGTTGTAGGAATTTTGCAAGTTAATAGTCAAAAGGGTCAGATGCTTGGTTCACTGACTTACATTATGATTCATCTTACACATAGAAAGTTTCTTGAACTTTTTGCGACTGGTTATCTGGTGAATATTAATATGTACACCATAGGCTTCCATGAGCTTTGAGTAATAGGTGATAATTTTTTAGGAGAGTAAGAACTGAAAAAAATACAATGTAGATATAGCATATTCTAAAGGTTTAGTTTTATAGAAAATGAAGAATCCATGGGTTAAAACTATAAATATTATCTATAAATATTATAAATATTATCTAGTCAAATAGTTTTTCCAAATTTCAAAAAATTTGCCAGTAAAGTTTCCATGTTTAAAAAAATTTTGTTGTTGTTGTAGATGGACACAATACTTTTATTTTGTTTATTATTTATATGCAGTGCTGAGAATCAAACCCAGCACCTTGCAAGTGCTCTAACACTGAACCATAACCCTAGTCCCTCGTTTCCATGATTTTTATGTTACAATTTATAAAATGGATGCCACCATTTTTTTTGAAAATTTTACCATCATAAAAACGTGGATATTCATTCTATTCATCCAAATTTGCCACCTATGTATAAAGATCATACCTTAATCTCAGATACATAATTCACCCTTTACATAGAAATTTAAATTTATATAATATATACACTCAATTCATAGAACAAAACTCTATGTATAAAGCTCTTCTCAAATGCTACCAATATTCATGGAATCCCCAAAGTCAACTATCTATTCCTATTACAGTTATTGTTTCATTTAATGATGTTTTACATTCTGACTCGTATTATAGCTATTTATGCTCATGATTGTCACCATCATACAATGAACAACCCATAAAGATAAAGGCAATAAAGAACAGTTCATCTCTGTAACTTCTACAGTACTCATTTGCTTAACATCTCATTGTATACTATGGAAGCATTCAGAAAGTGATTGCTACTTTTGTTTTGGATATTGATTAATTGTATATAAAAGCAGTGAAACAATATAATCAAACAAAAGCATACCTTTGTACACAGGATCTACACATTTTGTTCATTAAGGTATTTCTTAGTAAAAAGATGAAAATATAGGCAGATTCAGTTTGTTGAAACTGGGAATTTTAAATTACTTTTAAAATATCTAAGCTAGGTTTTGCATATTTGAGGTATTTCTGCAAGTCCAATGTTTTCATGATGATAAATAAGAAATTATAGTAAAAAAATCACCTAAAAGCTTATATGGCACTAACAGTTGCTATTAGCTGGGTGTGGTGGTGCACACCTGTAATCCCAGACTTCAGAGGCTGAGGTAGGAGGACTGCAAGTTTAAGGCCAGACTGGGCAATTTAGGGACATCTTCAACAACTCAGTGAGACTCTGTCTGAAAAACAAACAAACAAACAAACAAAAACCCAAAAAACAAGAAAGAAAAAAAAAAGACTGGGGATGTAGATCAGTGGGGTCAGGCTCCTTGGTACAGTAGAGAGAGAGAGAGAGAGACAGAGAGAGAGAGAGAGAGAGAGGAAGGAGAGAGAGAGAAATAGTTGCTATGCCTATTGGTATAGTGTAAAAATAGTCTTTTTTTTCCCCTAAGAAAAAAATCAATGTGATATAGCTAAAATAAATTTGAGTGAGTTAAGGGAACTGAAAGCTTTGTTTAAAACTTCTCTGGGAATCTTTAAGAACTTATTGGTAGGTACATGCCACCTAGTGGTAATACAAATGAACACTTTCAAGGAACTTAAAAAGCTAAAGCTCTATTTGATAGAAGAATTTTGAATTCCAGAATTAGGGTCAACTGTGCATTTTATTTTTAAACTAGTTTTTTTTTTTAATTCAAGAAGTCACAGGTGCAAATTCTAACAGTATGGAATGTGTCTGCCTCCCCATTCCAGATACTTTTTATCACAAAGGCAAATGTAAAATTAACAGTTTCCTTTATATTCTTCCAGAGATACTTCATTTACAATCATTTAAATAAGTTATATGAACATATATTTTAGAAGTTCAGGAATATTTACATTTTTTCAATTTTCTTACAGATTGTTTATTGGTTCAATATACTTCACATACTCATGATCTATCATTGAAGAAAATGCATAAAACTTACATTCTAGCCTACACAAACAACCTACCACAAACATGACAAATAAATAAAGGCTGTGTCATAAGAGGTGTTAAATACTACGTAATAAAGACAAAACAAAATAAGAGTGATCACAAATGTTCAGGAGTCACTGAAAAGGTGATATTTGATTGGAGACTGGGGAGTTAGCTATTTAGCTATCCAAGGAAAGAGTTTTCAGTTAGAAAAAAAAAATCCCCTAACATTAATGCACGTGAATCCAGGGTGCAGCCACTCTGGAAAGCAGTGTGGAGATTCCTCAGAAAGTTTGGAATGGAAACACCATTTGACCCAGCTATCCCACTCCTTGGCCTATACCCAAAGGACTTAAAATCAGCATACTACAGGGATATAGCCACATCAATGTTCATTGCTGCTCAATTCACCATAGCCAGATTGTGGAACCAACCTAGATGCCCTTCAGTTGATGAATGGATAAAGAAACTGTGGTATATATATACAATGGAATATTACTCCGCAATGAAGAATGATAAAATTATGGCATTTGTAGGCAAATGGACGAAATTGGAGAATATCATGCTAAGTGAGATAAGCCAATGTCAAAAAACTAAAGGACGAATGATCTCGCTGATAAGCGGATGAGGACATATAATGGGGGGTGGGAGGGGTTAGCATTAGGTTTAGGTTAGGTTTAGGGTTAGGGATAAGGAGAGCGGTAAGAATGAAGGAAAGAAGGACTGTATAGAGGGAAAAGAGGGGTGGGAGGGGTGGGGGGGAAGGAAAAAAAATAAACATCATTGCCCTATGTAAACGTATGATTACACAAATGGTATGCCTTGACTCTATGTACAAATAGAGAAACAACATGTATCCCATTTGTATACAATAAAAAAATATATATCCTTATGTAAATTGCCAGGCAAGTTTTGGCACCTCCTTTGTAAGTCCTGCATCTACACTTTGAGCTTCACTTTGCAATACAGAAATAATTATTTTTGTCCTCAGCTTGGGGTTCTAAACATTAGGTCTTTCACTAAAACCAGGGTACATATAGTAATTTCAGAACTTTTAAATTAGTTGATCTTCCACCCCAAAATAGAACACAAAGAGTTTTAAAATACACTGTTTAAAGAATGAAATTTTGAAGACAACTCTTCAGGAAACTTTAAAGGAACTAGAAGCTTATAAAGTCAAGGATTAAGACCAGTGACTTCAGATGAGACCACAGGAAGGAGTGGGCACGCAGAGCTTCAAATTCCAGTTATTTCTGTGAACCTGAGGATATCACATGCTTTATTACGTCTATATTACTTTGGCAATTTGAGTTGTCTCAATCAGTTCTATTAAACTTAGGGTGGGGGGGAGTAATAATCACAGGAATAAAGACAATTAGTCTAAAAATTGATATAAATTTATGAGCATAAATAAGATTATTCTTGACAGATGAAAATAAGCCTGAAAATGTTTGGAATAAGGATGAGGTTTGAGACTAAACAGATGGCTAGACAGGGAAAGATAACACCCTACATCTGAGAAAATTCCTAGCTGTGTCCAGAATTGAAAAGTTTGTAAACCACTGTCCAGTGTGATCTTATGTCAATCAGGTGTTATTGTACAACTGAAGTCTTTAATATCACTTTTCCATTTCCCAGGGTTTGAAGTTGAATGTCCCTTCTCAGTAACTTTTAACTCACTGAATAAAGTTTGTGCTACTGCACAATAATATGAAGGTGTAAATTCAAGAAAAAGATTATATATGTGTTTGTTCACCCCGTAAGTCCAGTGGAGAGAATTTTTCAATCTGCCAGAAATTTGTGTGCCTGTTGCTTTGCATTTCAAGACTTTTTCTCCACATAAGAATTAATAATTAGTTAATAAAGACAAAATAAACTGAGGTTGTAGCAAGACAAATCTATTCTTCAAACATGAATGCTTAAACAATGTCATTTTACCTTATGTTTTGCTAAATCAAACTGAAGGTGACAAACTTCATTCACCAAAGACTCAAAAAAATTAGAATATATAGTGCTTGAAAGGTGAAAGCAGATGATTACTCTTCAACACATAATGGTTACATGAATAGGTAGCCCAACAGCTTCTTTGCCACACCATCAAAAACTAATCTTTTCATATGCTAAGAACCTTAATGGCATGAGTTCAACCTCCCAAATTACAGTGCTACTATTCTCCAGGCACTGCCACTTGCCTGTGGAACCAACAAAACATATTTTTGTCCTCCAAGTCTAAAAAAATATATTCTAAGCTTGCTGCTCCTGCGTCTCCCTCTCAAAGACACCAGAGTCTCTCTTCTCAGTCTACTCGGCCAACCCTCAAGGAACTCAGATCAGGAAAACAGGTAAGCCCTACTTTTGATCTCATAACAGAAAATGTGCCTGTATTGGAAAACAAAAGGCCTGATTACTGACAGAGGAAAATACAAACAAAATGAGATTATTTTCAACCAAGCACTAGTGTTTTGTTAATTCCAGGGAAGACTGTCCTACCTGTGGGCTTTGAATATTAGTAGAGATAGGGAGTAAAAGTCTTTCCTTTCCACCCATTGGTTCCCTATACCTTTACCCTGTCTATTTTTCTCCCCTAATTTTTTTCTAAAACATTCATGAACAACTAACAAACTATGTCTTTTTCTTATTTATGTGTTTACTACATGTCTTATTCTGCTATTTTAATTCTCAAGAGGTCACTTAATTTTGTCTGTTTTTTTTTTATGTATACACCCATTTTATTCAAATAAATTCGGGGCAGAATAAGAATTGAATACTTTCATCTAAGTATTAAAGAAAGTTTCATTATATAATCATCATCAATTGTTGGATAATAAAAATCTCACACTAATTACAATAAGATCAGCAACAGATTCCAATCTCCTGACACGGATATACTGTCCATGACTCTAAACTAATGGAGCTGTGGCTCAGACTGAGATGCTATGTGCACATCCCAGCTCTGGCTTACTTGTCTGGACGACCTAGGAAAAGTGGAGCCTCTCTGACCTTCTGTTTCTTCATCTACAGAATGATCATGACATAGTAACTATACCCACTTATGAGGAGCATCATAAGCCTTAACAGAGGTATTTTAGGAAAAATGTATATACATGGATTAGCACAGTAAAGATCAGTTCTCTTTTCTAGCTTGTCCTCTGTCCCATATATATCTGCTTACCAAAGAAGAACGAGACACCTAACTGTCCATTTTTTTTTAAAAGCTGGTATTCAAATTTTTACTCAATAAATGTTGTAGGCTTATTGGGTGTCAAACAGCATTCTTTTTTTTTTTTTAAACAAATGGGATACATGTTGTTTCTCTATTTGTACATGGAGTCAAGGCATACCATTTGTGTAATCATAAATTTACATAGGGTAATGTTGATTCATGGTAATTTTTTTCCCTTCCCCCCCACCCCTCCCACCCCTCTTTTCCCTCTATACAGTTCTTCCTTCCTCCATTTTTACCACCCTCCTTAACCCTAACCCTAAACCTAACCCTAACCCTAATGCTAACCCCTCCCACCCCCCATTATATGTCCTCATCCCGCTTATCAGCGAGATCATTTGTCCTTTAGTTTTTTGAGATTGGCTTATCTCACTTAGCATGATATTCTCCAATTTCATCCACTTGCCTGCAAATGCCATAATTTTATCATTCTTTGTGGCTAATATTCCATTGTATATATATGCCACAGTTTCTTTATCCATTCAACAATTGAAGGACATCTAGGTTGGTTCCACAATCTGACTATGGTGAATTGAGCAGCAATGAACATTGATATGGCTGTATCTCTGTAGTATGCTCATTTTTAAGTCCTTTGGGTATAGGCCAAGGAGTGGGATAGCTGGGTCAAATGGTGGGTCCATTCCAAGCTTTCTGAGGAATCTCCATACTGCTTTCCAGAGTGGCTGCACTAATTTGCAACCCCACCAGCAACGTATGAATGTACCTTTTTCCCCACATCCTCACCAACACCTATTGTTGCTTGTGTTCTTGATAATCGGCATTCTAATTGGGATGAGAAGGAATCTTAGGGTAGTTTTGATTTGCATTTCTCTTATTACTAGAGATGTTGAACATTTTTTCATATATCTGTTGATTGCTTGTACATCTTCTTCTGTGAAGTGTCTGTTCATTTCCTTAGCCCATTTGTTGATTGGATTATTTATATTCTTGGCGTAGAGTTTTTTGAGTTCTTTATAGATTCTGGAAATTAGCACTCTATCTGTAGTATGAGTGGCAAAGATATTCTCCCACTCTGTAGGCTCTCTCTTCACATTACTGATAGTTTCCTTTGCCGAGAGAAAACTTTTTAGTTTGAATCTATCCCAGTTGCTGATTCTTATTTTATTTCTTGTGCTATGGGAGTCTTGTTAAGGAAGTCTGATCCTAGGCCAACAAGTTGAAGATTTGGACCTACTTTTTCTTCTATAACATGCAGGGCCTCTGGTCTGATTCCGAGGTCCTTGATCCATTTTGAGTTGAGTTTTGTGCAGGGTGGGAGATAGGGGTTTAATTTCATTCTGTTGCATATGGATTTCCAGTTTTCCCAGCACCATTTGTTGAAGAGGTTATCTTTTCTCCATTACATATTTTTGGCCCCTTTGTCAAGTATGAGAAAATTGTATTTATTTGGGTTTGTGTCCATGTCCTCTATTCTGTACCATCGATCTACCTGTCTATTTTGGTACCAATACCATGACGTTTTTGTTACTATTGCTTTGTAATAGAGTTGAAGATCTGGGATTGCGATACCCCCTGCTTCGCTCTTTCTACTGAGGATTGCTTTAGCTATTCTGGGTTTCTTATTCTTCCAGATGATGTCTGTTTTGTTCACTTCTGAGCTCAGTAAATACTGAGTACTATAAATAAACATAGTTTGATCAAGGTGGCATGAGTAAAACCAAGACAGGAAACTAAGTATGAAAATAAAAGGCTGGTACAGTTTTTAAAAAATTTTTTTGGATGTTGATAGGCCTTTATTTTATTCCCTTATTTATATGTGGTGCTGAGAATCGAACCCAGTTCCTCACACATGCTAGGCAAGAGCTCTACCACTGAGCCAAAACTCCAGCCCAAGGCTGGTACATTTTAATCCCTAAAAAAGTGAAGGAAAATTTTACACAGATGATGACTATCTAGTATAATGATAACATTACTTGTAATATAGACTTTTTTTGGTATAGAATTAAGATCTGCCAAGTATTTCATGGATCACTAAATTAGCTTATGATCTATGACACTAGCAGCATTTCCTTCTTGAAAAATAAGTATGTCTAATTTTAAGTGCTAATGTAATATAAAATATAGTTCCTAATTTTAAAACTATATTAACTTAAATGCTTCTTAATATGATTGATTTGGGGGATGGTAGAACTTCACTAGAATTCATCAGATAAAATGATAATATCTTAAATTTCAAATTATCAATTCAAATTTTGATTATATCAATATCAAAGTTAACTGCAAACATAGGTACTTATAATTTAGAAATTTATCTTTTAGATGCACTGTTGAACATATATTAAAAATTGAGAAAACTGAAATAAGTACTTAGAATCTGCTTTATTGAGATTCATAAATTCATTGAAATGACTTCAAATATTGGCCATTATTTGTTTTATGTAATATGCCTTTAAAAAGGTATAATATGTCTTTAAAATATAAGTCTTAGATTTAATAATCTAAAGAAACACGAAATTATTATTTTGGAATGCATCTCTAATAAATATTTGAGGACCAATACTATCACCAATTATAAAGTGCTCTACCTGGATATTAAAGTCAATTGCTGCTATTTATACATTCAAAGTTGCTGTGTTGCTCACCAAATATAACCATGTATTGCACTGATGCATCATTCTATTTTACTACTGTGCCAAAGCTATTACTTTTTTCCTGTTTTGGGCAGATAATTTTTACTTAAAGCAATTCAGTAGAAAGTTAATCACGATATCTTGTCTTCCTTAAATTGGATTTCTGCAACAGCAACCAGTAATCTGGACAGTAAGAACATTCTTGTTCCTTTGATGCATACTGGAAGATAGTCACTTCATGCCCATGTGCACCACAGAAGTTATAGCTTTGTCTTCCTACCTTCCTATTAATCCCTGCCTTCCTTAAACCATCATCTTTAATATAGGTTTTTATAATCAACTCTGTGTTATTTAGAAAGCTTCAAATATTGAACACTTGAAGTAAATATTGTCCTTAAAATCTAATTTAATTGTTGCCTACTCTAGACATAAATAGGAATTTTGCTTACTTTAATTCTGCAGGATTTTAAGATCAAAACACCTCGTGTTACCCACTCTCCATACCACTGGAAAATGGGAACCAGTAAATTTGATTAAAAAAAAAAAAAGCCTAGCTCCATTTAGTGTGACCTTTTACATCAGATTGAGAAAATACCAAGAATGCAATGAACACTAGAGGAGAAATTAGGCAAATAAAAAAAAAAAAGGAAATTTGAAAGTCAAATCTTCACAATGTGGTTCTGTGACTTGGCTTGAAATACTAGAAATTACAGAAATAGGAGACCTAGTTCCTTACTGGGTATTCCCTAAAATGTCAGGGGTGTGTGATGGAGAAGTAGGAAAAATAACAGTTTAAGATAAAATGATCCTAACAGACAAATCAGGAAAAAAAAAAAAAAACCCCACAGGGTTTTAGATAAGCTTTTAAAAGCATCTACAAGTATTGTGAATATTTTAAGATCTTTTTCTGTAAAGATAGACAATGCTATACATTATAATTTTTTTTTAACAAACCCCATTTGACACCTTAGACTATTCCATTACCGGAGTGACATCCTCTAAAATATAATCTTTTATACCTTTATTTTATTTACTTTTATGTGGTGCTGAGGATTGAACCCAGTGCCTTATATGCTAGGCAAACGCTGTACCACTGTGCTACAACCCTAGCACCTAGAAAATAATTTTTATACCCACCAATGTACCAGTCATTTAGCGCAGTGGATCTGAAATCATATTTTGAGAGGAGAGAAAAACTGAGATGGCTGCAACTGTCAGCTAGGAGAAAGTCAGGCACCATCAAAGGAAGAAACATGTTTCAAAAGATAAGGAAGTCTAATGTTACCATTTTGTCCAAGACTTAGCCTGGTTTCTTTAGCACCATATACTCAAAAACACATTCATACATTCCACAAAATAAACACAATACACTTAGTACACATTTATAAATATGTTCTTTAGTTGGTTCCAGGAAATACATAGAAAACAGGTATTTAAGGGAAGATTACCTGCTATGCAATGGTTCTTGAGATTCACCAAGAGGATTATAGCCAACCTGGCTGGAAATTTAGATTCTCAAAATACTTGCTCATACATAGGTTCAGAAAAATATGCTTTTGGGGGACTTTCCAGCAGAGTGTGATGAATAACAAGCTTGGGAACCAATAACAGTAAGGCAAAAAACAACAAACTACCATCAGGATCCCAACATTGTATTAATACTAACCATTTACTGCCAATGTTACAAGGGAATGAATCCTAAATTTAATGACAGCATGGAGAACCCTCAAAACCATGACAAGAAATCAATGTGCTCAATGTGAAGGAAAGAATTTTCACATCTTTGTCTGATTTTTAAAAACCTTGATTAAAGCCTGATAATTAATCACGTCAGTTGAACTAAAAATAGTAGAACAGTAAGAAGCCCTTTGTGCAATTTATAGATAATATCGTATTACAAATTTGGTATGTTTATTAAGAATACAAGCAGATGGCCCAATGTAAATTTCAAGCAGACTGACACATAATATGGAAACATGGAGTCTGTAGTCATAATACCTAGTTTTGAGTCCCAGTTCTGCAGCTGTGTGGTCTCAGGCAAGTTACTAAACTTGAACCTCCTACTGTCTGACCAATGAATGAAGATCACACAAGATTTGGTTTGTATAGTTTAAGAAAATGAGACAAGAGTTCTGTTAACAATAGGAAGGAGTTGACTAAATATGTATTTCATTTTTATAGGAGTTCTATTATTTAGAAAGACTACTAACTGGCTCACCTATAATCCCAGCCAATGGGGTGGCTGAGGCAGGAGGATTACAAGTTCAGAGCCAGCCTCAGCAACTTAGTGAGATCCTAAACAACTTAGTGAGTCCCTGTATCAAAATAAAAAATAAAGAGGGCTGGGGATATAGCTCAGTGGCTAAGCACACTTGGGTTCAATTCCTGGTACCAATTTTTTTTAAAGAGACTATTATTATTTTTAACTTACTAATTTAACTAGTGCTTATACAGCATTGAGAAACATAATTCTAAACACTTATAATTCATTTTATAAAGGACTAAGTCATTTTAACTTCCTAACATGCTTGTGAGGTAGGTACTGTTATATTTTCATTATAGAAAGGACAGTTGAGGAACTGAGCTTATAAATTTCCCAAATCTGCATAGCTAGTAAGAGAGAACTGGAATTTATACACAGGCAACCTAGTTCCAGAGTTTGTATGCCATACAAAATGATACCATTTCACTACAAGATAATTTTATTGCACAAATCTCAAAGACGGTGTTATGAAGAGCTCCTAACCCATATCATAAAAAAAAAAAAAAATGGAGTTGAAAATGAGAGGAAACTCTCATGTGGTACTTTCTATGTCAGGCCACTTTTACATTGCTTAGGATTTTTTTTTTAGGATTATTAATCAGTACTTAAAAACTTAAAATCACCACTGCATTCTACATTTAAATATGGCTAAAATGATACATTTTATGTTGTATATATTTTCACATAATTTTAAAAAGTCAACTTTATTGTGTACATTTTAAAGTATTTTATATATACTGGTTTCAAGATGTACAATTTTCATTTTATGAAATGGAATATATCATTAAGTGTAGCAAGCAGTGTAAACACTGCTATGCAAAATGATGGTGAAGTATTAGAAACATATTGATGAATAAAGCACAGGAAGCAAATGAGCATTGAGTCAATACATAATTTTTAAGGCCAGTGCTTGTCTAAAGTGCTGTTATCTCACACTGCAATAGCCAGGCTGACTGCTTCAGTAGGGATGTTAAACAACTAGGAGAAATGTATAGGTTTAAATCTTCATGAAAATAAGCATGTGCTTAATATTCCCCAGTCTTAAAAAATCAGGATTCTTCTAAAGTATTTTAAACAAAAGTATTAATGGATATCAAGATCTGTACCTAAAAAAACAATAACATACTTGGTTACTATTTTCTAATCTGTATTTGTTTCCTGTTGTGGTTTAGATGTTGGATCCCCCAAAGCTCACATATGAAAAAGGGAAAGAAGGTTTGGAGGAGAAATGATTGGGCCATAGGCTTAATCTAATCAGTGAATTAATCCATGACAGGATTGAATGGTAACTGCAGGTGGGTGGGGTGTGGCTGGAGGAAGTGGTTCACGGGGGGGGGGGGGCATGGCTATGGGATATATATTTTGTTATCTGATGAGTAGAGTTTCTCTCTGCTTCCTGATCACCACGTGAGCTGCTACCATCTGCCACACTCGTCTGCCACGATGTTCAGCCTCACCTGGAGTCCCTGGGGAATGGAGTCTGCTGTCTACAGATTGAGACCTCTGAAACTGTGAGCCCCCAAATGAACTTTTCCTCCTCTATAATTGTTCTGGTTAGGTCTTTTAGTCACAGCAGTGAAAAAGCTGACTAAAACACTTGCTTTTATCAACTATATATTTATGGGAACATTGGTTTTATTTACTACAAACAGATACTCAGATTCTATGTTTAATGATAGAATCACGAGAGCAGGTGAAAGATTTAGGTGAAAAGGATGGTTAACTGTCACACAGAATCAGTCTATATTTTTTGATCTAAACAGAATGGTATCTACTTATATGATAAATTACTATAGAACAAGACGTTATTTCTGTTTACAAAGAAATTAGAAATTTATTTTCAGAATTAGTTTAATTGGCATTGTTTAGGGTTTAAAAACAACAGGTTTTGCTTAATTCATAGAATGACATTGTATGCCACTAAAATCTTTTGCTATAAGATAGCAAAATGAAGGAAAAAAGTGGAAGAAGAATTAAAGAAAATGAAAAAGATGTCAATATCCCTATCAGAAGAATGTATCAAGAAGTTAATTTGCAACTATTTGGTAATTTAAGAACTCCAACACAGAAGATTCATTTTAAGACAGCTTACTTTACTCAAAAGCAGTATGACTGAGGGAAATTTAGTTAGCCTTGTATACTGGCTTAAAAACAATATTTTTAACAGAAAATACATACTTCGAGAAAACTTAGAAAGTTATATATTAGAATTTCTTAGAAAAGAATATTACTGTCCCCCTGAAGAGTCAATATGACAAACCTAGTTAACAGTACATTTTTCATGTATTTGATGAGAAAGGTAGCCACCTATTCCATCTTTTATATACTGAGTGAATCTGGTCATATTATTTGGATTTGGACTTTTAACTTTCATACAAGTTCACGGCTGTCTAAATTCATAAAAGACGAAGAAGAGAGATGACAGAGGTGAATTCAAGAATTTATGCAGTGAAGTCAGCATATATAAATTTAAGTCAGAAAAGCAAAATAGAGATAGGAAAAGAAAATGGTTTCATTCAATTGTAAAGAACATGAGAGATTGTAATTCCTGTTCTCCTTAAAAAATTCCATCAAACAAACCCAAAGTATCTTGAGGCATTGCTGATACTGGGGACTATTCATTCACAAAACAATCAGATTAAGAAAATGCTAACTTATCTCCCACTGTCAATAGTTATTACTTCTGTTTATACTAAACTAGAAAGGTATTGCAGTAATAGCCTCACTTAAGTCATATACTGAAAATCAAAGAATAAGATGACCAACTAACTCTATTCTCAATTCCTAATGAAGGATATACTCCACCTGATTGTCCTTGGTATCTCTTTAAATACTTCCTCTTATAGACAGAGAGGTTCTATGAAAACAAACTACACAATTGAACTTTGCATTTAACCTGTTACTTCCAATGAATAACTAACATTTATTGAGGAACCACTACAAGACCAAATGTTGTACTAAATGTTTTACACATATTATCTCAGTTAACCCTCACAATAATTTTACGAGCCAGGTACTGTCATATCTTCTATTTTATAGTTGAAACACTTGGGATTTGTAAATGTTGAGTGACTTGTCTGAGGTCCTTCATTAGTAAGCAAAAGAGCCAAGATTTAAACTCAAAGAGCCTGCCTGACTCTAGAACCTGCCTCTTTAGCCACTTTGTTAAACCACTTCATAACTTTATTCTTTTCCTGGCAGATTATTCACAAATAGATCACAATTAAAGAAACACGTAATTCTCTTAACCATTTTCCAGGCCAAAATTTAAAGGCTGTTTAGAAAGCAAACAAAAACTGTAATTGAATAATTATTTTTTGCAGTGATGGGGAATATTTCATAATTGAGTTTTTTTATTTGCAATACAATAATTCTAAAATTACAACAAATCAAATACAAATATGGATTCAGTATGATAACACTTTACTGAGAATTTGGCAGTTATATATCTGCTAGTAGGAATGGTGGAAGAGTTTCTTGGTTTTTGTTTTCAAATAAATTATCCAATTGGTTGGCTCAACAGATATGTATCCAGTTTCATCCTATTACTGAGAGAGCAACACACTGCCTAATGATCTAGTTACAAACTCATTTGCTAATCCTTATCACAGACTGCATGCTGTAATTTGGACCCTAATGAATCTTTGAACTAAACACTTGCACAAATAAATGCTAATCCAGATATACTGTCAAATGATTATTGCATATGCGATATGAAAATATCAAGAATTCTGCTTGTTCTTCATGGTTTCTAGCCCTCCAAAGAGGAACATCAAAAAAAAGTAAAGAGCACATCTACCAAGGACTGCCATAATTCAACATGTGTATCAGAATTAATACACATGAAATTTTTCTTCATTATAGGTACAAATGTGAGAAAATACTCAACAAATTAAAGCAGTTGGTATGCACATGCAAATGGGCATAGTGTGCAAAGAGAAAGGCATGTGACTTGAGATTTAGATATCTTCAGTCTAATCATTACCTTATTACTTAGCATCTGATTGACTGTGTACATATGTAGTCTGAATCTCACTTTCTTCCATGATGATGCCTCTTAGATGGGATTGTTCTAAGACTTTAAAAATTAAATGAAATGTATCTACCCAATTCTTGGTCTATATATGAACTTGATATCGATTGGCATAAATGTGTGTGGGCTCTTTTAGTTATTCAAGTTATCACAGTACAAATTTTTAAAAATATGTTTTTAGTTGTCAATGGATCTTTTGTTTTATTTACTTATATGTGGTGCTGAATATTGAACCTAGGGCCTTACACATGCCAGGCAAGTGTTCTACCACTGAGACACAACTCCAGCCCCTCATAGTGCATATTGACATCAGACACCTTTATGGAGAACATTTTCTCTGCCAATATATCAATCCTCTGTCTGTAATTTTTGTTTATTTCCTCTTACAGAAATCTACTTATATGATAAATTACTATATGAAAAGTTATATTATTTCTATTTACAGACCAGAGAAATTGGACAAACATGATCTAAGTCATTTAACCAAATTCTGAAGAGCAGTGGAATTTCTAAAGATACAATTTTCAAAGAACAAAGTCCTCTGTGCTGTCATTAGTGTGTCTGCAGAATTATACCAGGGGCTTAACACAACTAAAGTCTGTATCTCCCTCATACTGCATATCTATCCTGAGATGGAAGGGGACCTTTGCTGAATGTAATCAGTCAGGATCCAGGTGGGAAACAGCAAACTAACACCTCAAACATCAACAGTCACTGTGCCATAGGAACAGAAGAAAACTGAGTGGTGTTAGATGAACAGTTAAGTGCTCAAGAAGTGACACTCATCACTTTCACCTTTAACAAACTGGCTCTATCCCATACAAGGGTGCCAAATGTGCAAATACACTTTGTAAGGAAGGTAGAGATTGGAAAATGTTGATGAATACAATTAATGATTACCACATTAAAAAGCAGAATTACCTGCGTTGCAGAGCTTAAGTATGATAATATGGCAACACTGTCTTTTCATTTCCCTGAAAAATAAGGGCACACTTCATAATACAATGGGTAAATACTCAAATGACATTTGGTACCCAAAGAAATGGCTGCATATCTATACAGGAATGTACTACATACAATGGCAAACACTCTGCTGAAATAAGTCAAAAGCATCTATTAACACTATGGATCAAAAAGAAAAAAAAAACTATAACCATAGGCACAGCCTAGTACTAGGGAGTCTAAGTCCATTTTACGTTTGCTGTATCAAAATATGAGACACTGGGTAATGTATAAAGAAAAGAGTTTTATTTGGCTCATGCTTCTGATGACTAGAGGGCTCAAAAAGTATGGAATCAGTATGGGATCTTTGCTACATCACAATCTGATATATTAGTCAGTTTTTCATCACTATAAAAAAAATGCCTGTTGTGGCTAACTTTGTCGAGATAAAAACTTATCTTAGCTTACAGTATTAGAGATTCAAAGTACAAAATCTGGAGGCTCCATGTGTTTGGCCTCTGGTGAAGACAGCAGATGTCAGCACCTTATGAAAGCATATGTGTAGAAGAGCTCACAAGCCTGAAAGTCAGAGAAAGACACTAGTGTCCCACAATCAACTCGAAGGGTATGCCTTCAATGACCTAAGGACATCCCACAAGGTCTTACCTCCCAAAGGTTCCACCACTGTCCAATAATGCCACCCTAAAGGCCAAGCCTTCAATAACAATGAACACTTGGGGGAAGTCTCAAACCATACCCATACCATAGCAATGGCAGAGAAGTGAAAGGGGAATTGGCTGAGTGTACAAGGGGCCAGGCTCAGTCTTATATAACCATACACACTCTCAAGAACTATAATTAAGCTCTGTGAGAACTAGTAATCTTTCCAAAGGTGGTGCCTGTAAGATCTAATTCTCTTTCTAACAGTCTCTACCCCTTAATACAATTACATTGGGGAATTAAACTTCAACATTTCTGGTGGAGACGAACTATATTCAAACCATAGCAGAGGGTAAATCAACTACTTTTCCTTGGAAATATAAGAAACTAGAAAGGCATCAGTCAAGTAATCATTAGTTGCTGTATACTGCTAGTAGTAATGTTATTTATGCCCAAGACAAATTACCATGATTTTATATAACCCATACAATAGACGATCAACTTAAACATGCTATAAATATTAAGTTCACATCCTGAATCAGTTTTATTAGTGGTATATACAAATTATGCATAATGTTGAATGACAAGAACAACCTCAAAGCTGTGTTCAATTAAAGTGATTAGTATTCAGTTAGAAATGTGAACCTGTGTTAGAAAGCATAGTTTCTAGGCTAATGAAAATGCAATACTAACAAACAGTACATAGAAGAAAGTCAACAGAAAATAGTAGACCATAACCAAAGCTAGATTATTATATTAATGGTAGGGATAAAACCAAAAAAAACTGATGCCTCAAGGTTGAGATAAACTTAATCAGCGTTTCTCCTTGGACTACACATTAAAGTCACTTGTGGAACTTAAAAATGCTGATGAATTCTGATCTCTCTTTTCTACTTTTGCAATGTGAGGACATGGTGAAAGACCATCTGTGAAACAGGAAACAGGGCTCCACCAGACAGTGAATCTGCCAGTGTCTTGATTTTGGAATTCCTACTCTCCAGAATGATGAGAAATACATGTTTATTACTTATAAGCTTAAAAAAAAACTGTAACTGTAATTTTGTACCTGTTAAAGTAATCTCTGTCTATTCTTCCTTGCCCTTCTTACTCTTCCAAGCCTTTGGGAACCACTATTCTACCCTCTACATCTATGAGATCAACTTTTTTATCTTTCATATATGAGTGAGAACATATGGGTCTTTGTCTTTCTGTGTCTGGCTTATTTCACTTAATATTGCTGCAAATGACAAGATTTCACTTTTTAATACCTTCATTCATTTGTCTGTTGATGGACACTTAGGTTGATACCAAACCTTGGCTTTTGTTAAGAGTGCTGCAATAAACTTGGGCATGCAGACTTCTCTTCAACATACTGGAATCAAACTATTCAAATTAATCCTGACAAAATTCAAATTCTGAGAATACTTGTTCGGATAATTTAAAAATACACTTTTATACTTATATTTCAATGTAATTTCTTAGGAATGCCCTGCTCTTTATTTACTTCATTGTTACAAAATCTAAGATTCTGAAGTCAGTTTTATGAGCAACCTGATTTCTCATTCAGTAGAAAGGTAGGTCACAGAATATACACTCTTTTCTGTCTCCTGTAGTTGCCAGTTTATGTGTCTAGAACATACCCAAAACATGAGAGGAAATAAGGGACTTCACATTAAGATGACTGGTCTACAACTAATATGAAATGGATGCATGTGGCATTGCTTCATACATACGTGGTTTTATTTAACCAGCGTTTCCTTTTAGTTGTTTCAAATTGAATTGTATAAAAATGCTATTTATGCAAAAGATAAAGTAAATCCTATTTCAAAGTACCTCATATTTTCACTGATTTTACTGGAGATAAAATTGCATGCTTTAAATATACATGCTTACATGTATATTTATCACTATATTAAAAGAGAAACCATCCAAACTGAGTCAAAGGTGTCCTCGTTTATGACATCTACCTTTTATCAGATTTTTAATGAAAGCATGGTTTGCAGATGGAAAATTTCAATATTAGAATACAAAGATAATTGAATTGGTATGTATATATATATATATGCAAATATACACACACACACATATATATAAAAACAACAAATCCTCAGAAATAGATCTAGTTCACCTATTTTCATCAGTATGAGAATCTAATCTATTCATTAATTGTAGCATGGGATTTTAAATTTTAAAAGACTCAAAAAGATACTGAAGGAGTTAGTACAATGAAATATTCTTTTTGAAATCTGAAAAGCTGATTGTTCTCCATAATTAATTTTTCCTGTGACTACAGCTACAACTTGAGTCTTATCATGAGAATTTTAAAATTGCCAAATAACTATCTTAAAACTGTTCCTAAAGGCAATTATATGAAGTCTTCAGTTGATTTTTACTATACTGCCATTGGAAAAATTAAATCTAGAATTCTACAGCCATTTTACATTCATAATTTCTTTGAAAAAAACTGCTTTAAAATATAAGTGTTTTAATTTAAACAAGTAGTACAGATTATTGTTTATATAAACGATTATTTATGCAAATAAATAATTACGTAATTGTATATCTTTTAGGATCTGAGATTTAAAACCATGAATAAAAACAAATGCAAAAAGAATACTGATTTTATCTTACTGTACCTACCTTTAGTGTGATACTATAATGTCCAACAAATGTTGCATTTATCCATGATCTTGAATGTGGATCACCCAGGAATTCTACGTGATACTGTTCAACATTTCCATCCAGATCATAAGTCACATATTTACCTTTAAAAGGATCAGGGCAAAGTATTCCAGGCCAACTTTCAAAAGAAAATATTTTAAATTATTTTGATGCTTTACAAAAAAGGCAGACATCAACACATCTGTTACAATCATTTATTTGACATCTTCCTTTGAATTTTAATGACTTTTGAACAAAACACAAATATATTTCTACTTACATCTTTTAAAGATAGGTTATTCATTTGATACAAGTAATAAGTTGTATCTCTATAGCTATAGAAATCATTGAAATAGTCACAAATTTAAGATATAGATAAGACATAAAAGGGAAGAATTATAAAACAAAAGAATGATCTCCAGGCACTGCTGACAGGAAAGATAAAAAAGATTCATCAAATTCATGGCAGTACTGAATTAATTCTAACCAATCAGACTGGTTAATTACCAAAATATTAATCCACTGGCATGGCTGTTGACAGAAGGGGAGAAACTTTCCTGAACCAGGACTGTCAAAAAAATACTGCTAGCTCAGGCTGTAATAATACCATGCAGTAAAACTACTGTGGAAAAAGCAGAGATAGAGCACCACAGTTCTATATTGTCACTTTTAACTCTATCTCCTCTGTTGGCAGGTAACCAAATTGTTAAACGTCCTGGAAAAAATTTATCCTAATTAAAAATAAACCTTTAGAGAGATGTTCTTTCATGACATAAATCTCAAGAAACAACTTGATATGTTTCAGATTTCTCTCTGGCTATTCATTTTCCACTTTTGTCCCTTTCTGTTCTTCCATTTTCTAGTCTAGTTTTGGTTGGTTTTTCTTTTTATATATGTAGCAGAGAGTTCCTGTTGTTGACAACTTTGATCAGCAAAAACAAACCGTATTTCCATTATGGAGTCTGAATAGGAAATTAGAAAATAAGTCTTGAAACACTCATGATATGAGAAAACCCATACCTAGAAAATAATGTATTTGATTTAATAGATTTTGTTTTAAAAGGAAGTTTGAAACAACCTATAAACTTACTGGTAAATAGTGACCTTAAATTTTCTATTTACGAATGTAAATAAAACCAAATTTATCACTAAGAAATTTAGAATTTTCAATACATGTATTCAATATTTAAACAATTTCTGTACTTTTAAACAGGAAAATCAATTCTATGCTATTATGAGAGAAAAAATGAGGTAGAATGCAATAGATATTTTTTAAACCAAATTGTCTTGAATTTGGGCTAGGTTAAAATTTAAAGAGAATGAAACTACATTTTACTGGCATTTCAAGTGTTCCCAACACTCCCTGAAAGGCCTCCATTGTCAAATTTAATTCTTACAGTAACCTGATGAGGTAGGTATTTGGTTTTCTTTATTAAAATGACAAAACTGAGTCTAGGAGATTTTATATCATTTTCTCAGTAAGACTCTTAATTATGTCTCAATTAAGAAGACATAATTCAAAAGATGTCATTCTGATGCCAAAGCCCAAATGTTTTTCACTAGACTAGATCACACTCATGGCTCAAAATAGGACTGATATCAAAAGAAGGGAAGTCATCGGTAGGCTACATTCAATTCAAGAACATGGGAAGAATTAATTACCTCTGATATGGAATATTTGGTCTCATAAATTATATTTCCTTGCTGGTTCAGAGCCTAAATAACCATTTGGTAAAGGGTAATGTAGTGTATAGTATAGTATAATGTAGGGTGTGTGTTTCTTTGTGTATGTGTGTGTGTGTGTTGTGAGTGTGACTTGTGTATAAGAGAGGGAGAACTAACTACATGACCTCTGAAAGTCTTCTCTAGCTCTAAAATAGAATGAATTCAAAATATATCTTGCACCATAGTCAGAAAAGCAAAGGTACTATTATATCAAAAGGCTATTCTTACGAGACATTTGATCAGTAAGGAATACTGTTGCATCAAGACCAAGGACAGAATGATGGTGTGCTTTCTGTGTAATAACACTGACTAGGATATGGATAAGTTGGTCTCAGGAATATTAACTTTTCTTGCATTCAGATAAAACATCCTAATTACTATAACATGCTTTATTTATTCTATATTAAGACAATATCTGGTTAAATATTTATTATTTAAGGTCTTATACAAATTTACTTTTTAATTTTAAAATGTTATATAAGTACAAAGTTATTATTTTATATTAAAATGACACAATGTAAATTATTGGGCTGAAACTGTTAGTGATCCAATCCATGGCTTTTAATATTCTATTCATGCCAATAATGCAATATCTACGTCAATTTATTTTTAAATATTTTACCAACCATTCCATACTCTGACCTTCTGGTTCAGAGAATAAAGCAGGAAGGGAAGGAAGCAAATAAGATCAAGAAGCTGTGACTAAGAAATATACAGAAGAAATCAGTCATAATTTTATAGCTCAAGGTGTAAAATTAATTTACCCAAACATTTACACATTTAAGATACCCAAACATTAAAAAAATCTGTACAAATGACAAATTCTATTTCAGTTTACAGCACTGGAAAGATTATGGAAAAGGTTATGACATTCAATCAGGAGATCCAGGTTCTCATTCTGTCTTGTACCAGACAACCTGCCTGAAGAAAGTATCTAGACTTTGCTGTAACTCTGGTTCCTCAGTGTGTTGTTACAAGTTCAAATGTACATTTTTGTCTTTTGGCATATTAAAAAACTTGCCACTGTTATGTCTGAATTGTGTCCTGCCCTAAGTTTATATGTTGAAGTCCTAACCTTCAGTACCTCAGAATGTGACTACACTTAGAGAGGAGGGCCTTTAAAGAGATACTTAAAATGAGACCATTAGGGTAGGTGGGCTTTAATTCCATATAACTGATCTCCTTATAAGGATTAAAAATATTGATACAGATATGCACAGAAGGAAGATCATGAAGGGCACAGCAAGAAAATGGCCATCTGTAAGCCACGTAGAGAATCTTAGAAGCAATAAACCCTGCTGACATCTTGATGTCAGAATGTCGAGCCTGTGAAAAAAAGTCACTTTCTATTGTTTAGGTCACCCAGTCTGTAGTATTTTGTAATGGCAGCCCTAGCAAACTAATATGACTATATTCATGTGAGGTAACTAATACAACTGAGAAGATGATCCAAAAAAATTTCCCTTCATTTAGGTAATTATTTAAAAACTAGATAAATTATATATTTAGATAATATTAAAAACTAAGTATACAGATCATGCAATGAAGAATCAAATCACAGAAATAAAAAAATCAATAAAATTTAAATCAACTGGATTTGAAGACTGAAGATTGTTGACCTAAATTAATTGATATTATATGATATTATAACTTTAATATCATACAGAAATGTATATGCCTACCCTATATTCAACTATTAAATGATTTTTACAGATCATAAATTAATAACACAAATTGTAATGAGTGTGCTATGTCATTAACAGATGAAATACATTTGTGTCTTTCCACAGTGTCAAAATTTATTGAATAACAATGAATGCACAGGCTACACCACTTTTCATCAGTGGCAGTCCACTGAGTACTTGTGAGTCAACTGGTAGTCATAGGCCAGGCAATCACAGGTTCTTTTACTCCAATCTCAATTTCTAATATCTGTAACATTCAAGGTGCACATCACACTTTACATGATTATATGTGTTTATATATGTTATAGAAAGGTTATGAAAGGGCAAGGCAGCCACATGGGCTCTGGAGGCTAAACTAAGGGCAAAGGCAGAGGGTAGATAAGGATGCAAAAAGTCACTGTAGGTGGTCAGATAAAATTATGAACTGGTTTAATAAAGTAAGAAAAAAGAAAAGAAAAAAGATTCATGCTTAGTATTATAAAGGTTAAAAATTCTGAATTTAGCAGGATGTTAAGTCCCAACTAGAGGTGTCAGGAGGTGATGACTTGGGTGCCAATAGTCAATAGGGTTGGTGAAGTGAGAGAATGGAACAGATGGTCCCCTGTTCCCTAGATGCTGAGCAGAGTCCTGTGGCACTTGGCCTCTCGGAGTTAGGGGAAAGGGAAGTGGAGGGCTCCTGGTAGCCTAAGATTGTGCAACAGGAAGGACAAAAGGATTACACATTGTTTCAGACTGTCTGAAAACCAAAGGAACTTTAGAAGAATTGGAAGTGATAATGTAAAGTCTAGTAGAGCTTCAGGACAAAGTAAATAGGACTATAATTATCAGGTTCATACCACAATACTTCATTGTTGCTTGATGGCTCTTATCAGGCTACGTTGAACAGTAAACTTGCTTAGAGTTTTCCTTTGAAACTCATACTGGAAATCTACGCTTCTGAAACAATCCACTCAAAGATCACTTCAGTAGGAAGATATACTACTAAAAGTGACTGGCAATAGCAATGGAGACCCCAAACTTACCAGAAATCTAGGAACCATAGATCTTTTGACCCAATTAACATCCATTTTTTTAAAGCAACCAAACTGTAATTGTTACATTTCACTGTTTAAAATGTAAGGGGTTCATGTTTAGTACTTGAAGCTTTATACTTCCTCAAAGCAATTTTTAAAAGGATTATTACCAAGTAATTTCTAATTATTAGTACTTATTCCAGTTACATAAAACTTTCTCAAGTTTTCTAACACTTAAATCACAAAAGAGAAATATTTTGCAGACAAGTTGCTACTTTGATGATACAAATTATGGTATATTAAGTATCGATTGGACCCAAGACTATTCATTTTAAATTATCACTCTATGAAATATAAATAAAAGAGAAAACTCTTATAAAAAGAATTAGATGCTAAGTTTCCATTCATTATTTAAAACATGTTAAATTATAGAAAATATCACATGCTGATGTAAAGATGAATTATGTAAAGTATTATCATGTGTCCAAATAACTGGGGCACTTTAGTATTTCTTCAGGCCAGAGAGAGGAATTTTCTAACTCCGAGTCTCTATATCTCAGCTAAAAATGAGTGTACCAAACTAAAGGAAAAGCTAAGCATAGGGAAGAGATGAGAAAACATATTACTTCTCCCATCTACTACATCCATCATCTTTCTCTGACTGGCTATGATTGAAGAAAGCTGATGTTCATTTCTGCCCTTAGTGTCAGTTTCAGTTCAAACACTATCAACCCTAGATTGTACTATGCACTTCTACTTCCCTATTTTTCTTTTTCATATGGAAAAGAAATTCTTAAATATCATTCTATGGATTTAAATGTGGAAAGGTACAGTAAGAATAGACAACGCAAAGGAAAGGCATCAGAATTACAAGAAAAGTATGTGAGTGACAGAAAATAAAATGCATAAACAAAAAAAAAAAAAAAGAGAGAGAGAGAGAGAAAGAAAGGTGCTGGCTGGGCATGGTGGCACACACCTATAATCCCAGTGGCTCAGGAGGTTGAAGCAGGAGGATAGCAAGTTCAAAGGCAGCCTCAGCAACTTAGTGAGGCATGAAGCAACTCACAGAGACCCTGTTTTTAGATTTAAAAAAAAAAAAGGCGGAGGAAAGCTAGGGTTGTGGCTCAGTGGTTAAGCAACCCTGGGTTCGATCCCTGGTACCAAAAAAAAAAAAAAAAAGAGATGCTAGGTTTTACAATTAATCAAGAGAAAATACAAATTTTAGCAGGATAAACCACCTCAAGGGAAGTACAAATATATCATGAAGAAACTGATGTTGTACACATTTGGTATCCAGTAGAACTGATCTGTAAAAGAAAATCCTTGCCACCAACACAAGTTGGAGTTTAAAGCATGGTTACATTTGCCTCATATTTATACCATATTAGAAATAAGTCACTATCATTTTCTAATTATGGTTTAGATGTTTAAGATGAGAGTTAACTTAACTTAGGCCTTATTCCTAAACTGTTGGAATAAAATGGATGAGCTGGAGTCATCACCAAATGAACGTTATATTTTCTAAGAAATCTCTGTGTTGTAATCTAACCGCAGAAGCTTATGGAAAGGGGAAGTTTCCCATACAGACACAAATATGTTATAAGTATTTGTATGCAAAATAACGTAAATAAGAAGTAATCAAGTTTATAATACCAAAAGGATTTAATAGAAATATCAATTTATACATTATATCTAAAAAGTATTACTGAATTGCTTTGTTAACTTGAAGGTATATTTTATTACTAGGCTCTTTGAATGATAGCACACTAAGGTGAAAATATATTTTCTATAAATAAATTTTCATATTTATCAAAAAGCTTTGTAAAATGCTATATAAATATATCCAAAATAAAACCTAGTATCTGCTTGGCAGTGCATCCACCTGAATTAAGTGAAATATTCACTGTAATTGTTTCCTTTTAACTTTGGACTCTTTCTAGCTGAATATAATACTATTTCTTCAATTGTAAAAAAAGCAAGTCTGCTTAAACATTGTAGAAATAGTTTTGTCTTCACAGAATGTACAACTCTACCCCAAGTACACATAGACATATCTAAAGACACAGGTGGCATATGCATTTATAAATATATAAGTATATTTATTTATGTTGTATCAGCATGTGGAGATAGATTTAATTATTATAATTTGATTCCTCATGGAGCTTGCCCATAGACAAAGAAAGTGCTATTATCTTGACAATTATTTGTTTTCATAAATAGGCATTTCTCAATTTTGTATCAGTTTCCCTTTAGCTTTTTGTGAGCAGGTCAACTCTTCTGAGAAACAATAACTTTGAGATGTTGACAAGATTGAGTTTCTGAGTCTTAAAAGCTGGATGTAAGGTCATGGGTTAATGAGAATTGACCCAGATAATGATACAATGCTAAGTATCTCTACAGTCAGCAGCTGGTCTTTCCACTTGAAACTTCAGCATCTATAACACTGCTTAATTAAGATCCAATGTTTGTTTCTTATAGGTTAATTCTATCTTTCTATTTTACTATTGCAATTTATCCTATTATCTTTCACTGCATTTGTGTTACTGAATAAGCAATATAAGTACATTTGAACTTCTTAGTTTGAATTTTAAATTTGTGTTCGATTTAATTCATAAAAGGGAACATAAGTGGCTACTTAGTCAAATGTACCTTATTTTCCAGTAAATAAAAAGTTACATATAGTTGTATTTTTCAGGCATGTTGATGGCCCTAATTACACATTAGACATAATTTAGGGACAGGAGTAAAATATGCTTCATTTGTAATTTTAAAAATGGCAAAAGAAATTCCTAATTAAAATTACTAACAGTTTCTTCAGATATAGTGACAAAAACAAGTCCATTTCTTGAATTAGAGTTGTTAAAACTCCAGTATTTCCCTTTGAGAATACAAACACTATGCTTTCAAAATGTTGGTTTTAGATGTGAAAAATGATATGGAACTACAAGTACCTTCATAAGTAACTTCACAAAATGTGTTTATATACATATCTCTTAAAATATCTGGTCTTATGCAACTATTTCTTCTTGATGTTCACTTAAATTATTACATGGAAGTCAGTTAATAATAACATTTTTCACAACATTATTCCATTTGATTCCTAGAAAAGCCATCACCAATAAAGGGCACATATTTCCAAAAGATTTTGCACATTTTCCAATATAGTATATCAGTTTGCTAAGATGTCATAACAAAATATCACAGACTGGGTGGGTAAAATAATATGAATTTACTATCTCATAGTCCTGGAGGCTTGAAGTCCAAGATCAATGTATTGATGGATTTGGTTTCTTCTAGGTTCTCTTTCCTTGGCTTACAGATGGTCACCTTCTTGTTGTGTCCTCACATGGCCTTTTTTCTCTATAAATGCATTTCTAAAGTTCCTGTGTATCCAAATTATCTCTTCTTGCAAGAACACTAGTCAATTTGGCTTAAGATTCACCCTGATGGTCTCATTTTTACTTAATTATCTCTTTAAAGCTCCCATATCCAAATATAGTCACACTATGACGTGCTAGGCTTTAGGGTTTCATTATATGAATTTTAAAGGAGCACAATTCAACACAAAACAGTGAGAATCCCAGAGGCTTGGGAGGCTGAGGAAGGAGGATTGTGAGTTCAAAGCCAGCCTCAGCAAAAGCAAGGTGCTAAGCAACTCAGTGAGACCCTGTCTCTAAATAAAAAAATACAAATTAGGGCTGGGAATGTGGCTCAGCGGGTTGAGTGCTCCTGGGTTCAATCCTTGGTACCTGCCCGGTAACAGTAAATGAGAGTGCAAGAACATGAATCTAGGTATTAACTTCAAGACCTGCTATATTTGTGTGTATGCTGGAATAAACCAATCATACTATCTCATACTCATCTTATTTTTTTCATGGAGAGGAACATGAATGAAAACAAGATAATAAACCAAAATATCCCAGCTTTGAGAATTTATGTTGGTAAATGTAATATGAGATAGTATGAGATTCTGAAAAGATAGCAGCAATGATAGTACCATGTTAGAATCTCCTAAAATTTCCCCAATGTAGGTACAGACAATAAGACAGCAATACCTGACACACAACAGCTATGATAAAATTTAATAAGCTATCTACGAACACAAAAATAGGACTAGTAGGTACAAACTACTGATAATTACAAGACCTGCAAAATGTTAGCTTCTGTGTGAGAAAACAAGGGTTGGTAAGGAAGGCAACCAGAAGGTTGACAGCTTTGAGAAATGAGAACTTCAAAACCAATTAAGCATTCAACAAAAAGTGCAGCAGGCTGAACTAAGAGCAGCAGGAAAAACTGCAACGAATTCTGAAGGTGTTAAAGCAGTCTGGACACTATGAATACTTAGATCTAACAGAGATCATTTGTAGGACAAAAGTTCATACTGATGAGAAACTCCTAGTAGTAAAATCAGATTAGAAGAGGACAGGATAAATAATAACAGAGGAAAATGAAGATCCAAGTAAAAGTGAGGATAGAACACCAAAGGTAGCTTCCATGAAAGAAAAAAAATGATAAGTTGGATTTCATTAAAATTATAACATATGCTATGCAACAAACACTGTCAAGTCACAGGATGGAGGAAAACATCCGTAAAAGACATATTTGATAAAAGGCTGGTATCCAAAATATATAAAGTACTCTTAAAATTCTAAAAGAAACAAGATTTAAAAAATGGGAAAAAATCTGAAGATACCTCTCTAAAAAAAGATATAAAGATGGCTAATAAACATGAAAAGAAGTTTAATAGTATATATCTTTAGGGAAATGCAAATTAAAACAACAATGGGATACTAATACATGCATATTAGAATGGACAAAACCAAAAACACTAACAACAAATACTGATAAGAATATGGTGCAACAGGAATTCTCATTCATTGTTGGTGGGAACACAAAATGGTACAGCCATTCTAGATGACAATTTGGCAGTTTCTTAGAAATCATACAATCCAGCAACTGCATTCCTTGATATTTACCCCAAGAAATTAAAAACTTACATTTACACAAAAACCTGCATACAGATGTTTATAGAAGTTTTACTCCTAATTGTCAAAACTTGGAAGCAAACAAGAAGTCCTTTAGTAGGTGAATGGATAAATAAATTGTAGTACATACAAATATGGAATTTTACTCAATAGTAAAAAAAATGAGTAATGGAGGCATTAAAGAACAAGGAAGAAATGGAAATGCATTTTACTAAGTGAAAAAAGTTAATCTAAAAGGTTTACATGTTGCATGACTCCAACATATGGCTATGTACAAAGGCCAAAGTATGGAGACAGTAAAAAGATCAATGTTGCCAAGAGTTTTGGGGAGGGATGAATAGGTGAAGCACAGAGGATTTTTATGCTAGTAAAACCATTCAGTATAATGGTGAATACAGGTCATTACAGTCAAAACTCATAAAATATACAACACAAAGAATGAACCCTAACGTAAACTATTGACTTGGTTGATGATGAGTGAATGTTGTTTGTAACTTATAATAAATGTACCTTATTGGTGAAAGATGTTGATGGTGAGTGAGCTGTGTGTGTGGTAAGGAAGTAATACATGAAAATTCTAATTTTCACTCAATTTTTCTGTGAATCTACAGCTGTTCTAAAAAAGTCTATTAATTTAATAAAAATTTAAAATTAAAAAATAAAGTAGGGGAGGGAAAATACCTAAGAATTTCTATAAACAATTCTACATTTTTGATACTTTGAGAAAACAACAAAATAAAAAGTCCTGGGGCTATAAATTTTAAAAATGTATAAAACAAATTTATTCTGCAACTTCTGGTTCTAGACAACAAAACAGTCATTTCTCTATATTCTTTCCTCTAGATATGCAGAAAAATTCTGGATATTATATATAAAACAAACATAAGAAGACTAAAAAGTGAAAAAATAGAACAGTTAATACACTGAAACCTGTGAAGAATAGTATGACAGTGCATTCTCTGGGCTTTCTTTTTGCCTCACATACTCTTAGACTGAGTGTTAAAGGAGACAGCCAGCCCAGAAATAGGTGCAAATAAATAAAAAAGCCCCAGTGAAACCTGCTCTTTTTAGCCAAGAGTCAAAGAAAGCGGCAGTATAGCAAGACAGAAGTCTTTTATACAATTACTTCTCTATTCCAGACAAACTATGCCATCCTGCACTCTAATCTATCTGCACAGCAAAGATCAGTGGTAAACCTGGACTTCAAACCAACAAGCAGTAATGAAGCACTTTCTCCCTTAAGAAGTAGCAAAGGCGTCCTACTAGGAAGGTAAGATTTTTACCATTTTCCAGTGCTAGGAAGACTGTCTCCCATGGTGTCAGTGAAGGTTACCTGGGGGAGTAATAACCTCTACTCTCTTCCAGTGTTGTGAGTGGGGAACCTTAACTCCTGCCTCTCCCTAGTAGGAAAGAGATCCTTCCCTGGAAATCAGTTGAGGTTGACTGGAAAAGCTGGACATCCGCTCCCATCTGGCAGTAATAAAGAGGTGCCTCCAAATCCCTGCAGTGCACTAGCAAAAGCAGCTTGCTAAACGTATTTTAAATAATATCCAAAATTAAGTCAAGCATCGTGGCACATGACTGTAATCCCACCTACTCACAAGGCTGGGGCAAGAGGATTGCCTGAGCAACTTAGTGAGACCTTGTCTCAAAATAAAAAATAAAATGATGGAATGGGGATTTAAGTCAGTGGTAGAGCACTTGACCTAGCACATACAAGGCCCTGGGTTCAATCCCCAATAACACACACACACACACACACACACACACACAAAATTCAAAAGGAATAAAAGACATGAAGAAGTAACACATGAATATCTTATAACCGAAAGTACAATAAAATAAAGATCAACAGATAGTTTAACAGCAGAATGAATATGATAGCAGAAGGACTCAATGAACTTAAAAGACAGAATAATAGGAATGAGCCAGTTTGAACAACAAAGAGAAAATAAGACTAAGAGAAATCTATTCTGACTTGCTCTTCCCTTCTTAAAGAAAAGGGATGCATTTTTATATAATAGTGCACAACAAGAAAGGATCATGGTAGAATTTGATATAAAGTTATTATGGCAAAACTGAATAATTCTCCTACAAAAAATGAAAGCTTTCCAGAGAGGCATGGTCTTAAAAGAAATCAACATTGTACCTGAGATTTCAAGTTAAGCTAAAGGAAATAAAATAATGTAGGCAGTGAAAAAACTAGAAAATTAGAAACTAGAAAATTAGAAAAATATTTTAAAGTGACTAAAGATTTTTAAAAATCATCATATCTAATGAACCGCTTTTTAAAAATATTTCAATGAAGAATAATAAATTGGAAAGAATAGAAGAGCAAATGGTAATACCCTCAGAAAAATAAAACATGGAAAAGAAAAAATATTTATGTGTAAAAAGAATTGAAAAGATGAAAATAATTCAAGAAAAAGGAATACATAAGATGAACAAATAAGATAAAAGATAAATAAGACAGGAGTCCTGAAATAAGAAAATCAAAGCCATGAGAAAAAACAAATATAGTAGCATATAATTTAAGAAAGTTAAAAATAAAGCTTTAAATTATAAACTGAAAATGCACACTGCATATTTGGAAAAATCAATCCAGAATGTAAAACACTGGGCTATATTATTAAATATCCACATAAATCTAAAGAAAAAAATTGTTTGGGCATCAAGACAATTATATAATACACATTCTTTTCAAGTATGCACAAAGAAATCATAAGATACACTCTTGTGGGCCAAAAAATAAGATTCAGTGGTAGTAACTATTATAGTTTTGAATTAGAACTCAAAAAGATAAAGTCCCCAAATATTTTCTAATTTAAAAACACATAAAGAACCCATTTCAAATCTTAAATTGTTTATTTGGGAAGAAAAAATGATTTTTATTCAGTGACCTAGTTTTCAATTTTAAAAGCTAGAAAAAGAATAAATTAAATTCAAAGAAATAGGGGAAAGAATAATGATAAGATCAGAAGTCAATAAGTAAACAAAAGAGAAAAAAGTTGAATCTTTGAAAAGGTTTAAAAAATTCATAAGCCTAGCAAGACTACACCTGCATAGTTAGCCAAAAATAACAAAAGCTTTACCTTGGCCAATTTCGTAATTTTACCAAAACCAGGCTTCCAAGAGGGAGCTGTGAATAGACAATCTTAAATCCACTTTGATGAAGCTGAGACTCTTCAGGAAACTCTTCTTCAGAGATAGAGCACTTATTATATCTTGAGTCAGTGTTCATGAAGCAGTACCATGGTTCATTGTGATCAACTTTGGCTGCATCCTCACTTGACAATAATCTCCATTTCAAACAACTTTCATTTTCACACTGAACCCATACTCTGTTTATATACATACTGTTTTCCACTGAAGAATCCATTGCAGTGTTACAAAACTTAGCTATTTTATTATTAATTTTTTCTTTTTCCATAAATACATTTAATCTGAAAAATAAGAAAAAGGAAAGTAAAAAATAATTCAAAAGAATGAGAAAATTCAATCCAAAGTCAAAGAAATAACTTTTCTTTGCCCACCCTCTCTGTATCATGAAGACTATATGTTGAACATGTTTTATTTCCAACCACCCAGAAAGAGAAGGACAAAATAGAAACAACTGAGCAAAAAATGCTCCAAAATAAAAATAAGACAAATATGATGGAGCAGAAGAGAAGTAGAAATGAGTTAATTTCTACTAACCTACTACACAGCACAAATCTGGTACATATCCAATACTTTCTGTCAACAGCTAAGCCTCATTGAATGACAACTATGCACCAAGTATTATTCTAAGTGCTTTAAGTACAAAGCTCATATAGTCTTCCCAACAACCTTATAATGCCCATTTTTATAGGGTAGACTGAGATGAGAAAAATAAACACTTTGTTGAAGACCCAGAGCTAAAATAAAGTACAGTTGAAATTTAAATGCTGGCAGTTTTAGTTTTAAATTTTGTGATTTGAACTTAATAGTTCAAATGTACTGTACTGTTCCTTGAGTATTCACAGAGCATCCTTTTTCTAATTCTCAGGAAAAATCAAACAGAGCAAATTATTCCACCACATAAGTTCTTAAAATTATTTACAATATAAAGGAATTTTTGTAAAGTTTTACCTTTTATCTATTATAAATCCAAACTGTTTTCAGAGTTTAATTATGAAAATGCTACACATATAAAGTTAGAATTTTATGACTAAGTCTCTAAAATATAACATCAGTAATAATAGTTATATGTATACTAATAATATAACTAAAATACAAATAAAATTACTGACAATTTATTTTGCAACACAAAAACCTATTTCTTTAAAAAAAATAATTTGGTATACCATACCCATGAACTAGTAAAACATTATTATATAAGTTAGCACCATTTAAAAAAGCCTTTAATTCATGAGTTACTCATATTTAGAAATGTACTTATGCACGTCCTATATCTTTCCCGGGTCACTATGAATTACTTTAGAAATCTGCCAATATATTTCAATATTTCTTATGTGACTATATCCAAAGAAAATAAACATAAAAGAGACCAACCTATATTTTAAAAAATCAAAAATATTCACTGCAGCACTTTCATTTTGAAAGAATGGAAAATCTAAAAACAGGAAGAGTTAAATATATTAGAAAACAAATATAAAATTTTGTCTATGACATTTAATTTTTACTTGCTTAATTCTTGAACTGGTAAGGAAATTTATAAGAACCACTGTAAACTACAAATGAAGTGAATGGATTATGATGTTTCTCTCTCACTCTGAAATTTTCTTATGCCTTCTCTGATTTACCCTTTATTTATGTTGTCAGTTTTTTAAATAATCAGTTTTGAAATTCTACTTAATACATTTTTCCGTATACCTTCTATTTTTTTTAGAATTCTTTGTTACTTGTTTTTCTCTTCTTTCATTATGCTTAATTTACTTCCAATCTTTTCTAATTTGAGTATTGAAGGCTACACATTTGCCTTTAAGTTTTGTTTTCTTATTTAAGTTTAAATACTCAATTTCAATTCTGTTCATCTTTGGGTCCATGAGTTATTTACATTTAAAAATTTTTGAGAGGGTCTGAGTATTTGAGGTTTATCTTTTTATTATTGATTTTTTATGCAATTTTATTTTATTCAAAGTTTGCTGAAACAGGGACCTCGGGATCATAGCAAATATTGCCATACTGATCTAGGCCAGAATGCAATTGAAACAAGCATAGAGAAGATTGTACCCAAGGGTATTTAGGTCAGAGATAGAGAAGGTCATTTTCCCTTTGAGTTTGGTAGTTCATGTCAGCTAAAGAGGATGAGGAAACTGAATAAGAAGAAATAATTATACTTGGGGACTAAGTCTGGGAAGGCCATACTCATGGGTGGTGAAGAGTAGGAGACCTGTGGAGAGCTGGTAATCCTGCTATCTTTTTCGAGGTCTCTGACACCCTAACACCCAGCAGAAACTAGCATCTTACTGGACCTAAGATGTACTGATCTAATCTCTCCCTAGCAGACACCACCTGACATTCTAATCAGAGATTATTAACCCTAGCCACCAGAAATTCCCATTTAGAACTCTGTGTCACTCCTGCCCTGGAAGTACATCTATAACGTCTGTATTGACAGAACTCCAATTGATAGCACTTTCCATTCTGTCCTGCCTTATAGAATGGGAAAAAAAATCTTTGCCAGCTACTCTTCCAACAGAAAATTAATATCCAGAATGTATAAAGAACTCAAAAAAATTGTATCAAAAATGCCAAATAACCCAATTAATGACAAATCAACCAGACACTTATCAAAGGAAGAAATACCAATGACCAAAAAATGTTTAATACCTTTGTCAATTAGGGAAATCCAATTCAAAACTACCCT
The DNA here is from genome assembly GCF_902686445.1 of Sciurus carolinensis. NCBI lineage: Eukaryota > Metazoa > Chordata > Mammalia > Rodentia > Sciuridae > Sciurus > Sciurus carolinensis. The sequence continues at coordinate 39,706,796 of NC_062229.1, forward strand.
GAAATTTCACCTCCCTAGGGTTAGAAATGGCAGCCATCAAGGACACAAATAATAATAAATGCTGGAGAGAACATGGAGGAAAAGGAACACTTAAACACCCTTGATGGTTTTATAAATTAGTATAATTACTATGTAAATCAGAATGGAGTTTCCTCAAAAGACTAGGAATGGGGGGCTGGGATTGTGGCTCAGTGGCAGAGCACTTGCCTAGCCTAGCATGGATGAGGCACTGGGTTCTATCCTCAGTACTACATAAAAATAAAGGTATTGTGTCCACCTACAACCAAAATACACCCACCCACCCACACACACACACACACACACATATATAAATATATATAAAGACTAGGAACGAATCCAGCTATAGTACTCCTTGGTATTTATCCTGAAGAATTAAAATTAGCATACAATAATGATACACACATACCATGTGGATAGTAGCACAATTCATGAGAGTCATATTATGGAACCAGCCTTGATGTCCATCAATGGATGAATGGATAAGTGAGTGTAGGATATATACACAATGGAATTTTATTCAGCCATAATTTAAGAATGAAATTATGCCACTTGAAGGCAAACAGACAGAACTTGACAGCACTATGTTAAGCAAAATAAGACAAACTCAGAAAGTCAAGGATCATGTTTTCTCTCACGGAAAATCTGTGGACGTTAAGAGAGGAAAAATGGGAAAAAAAAAGAGGTGGAAGGTGGTTCTTAAGAAAACAGAAAGGACAACAGTAGAATACAGGAAGGGAAACAGGAAGAGGGAGGGAAAGGGAAAATCCTGGGGAATGAAATTAACCAAATTATATTATTCTATTGTGTGCCTGTATGGATATGTAACAAATCCCACTATGATGTGTAATTATAATGCACCAATAAAAATAAAATAAAAAGTAGCAAAAAATCACTTTAATATATTTTAAAACTATTTCCCTGTGCTACCTTCATGATTATTTCCTTAACTCCTCTCTCTTCAGTTATGCTGAGTTTTTAATGTCAAAGACCTTTCCATACACAGAACTTGGAATTCATATTGTATATATTCATAGCATCCATGACAGGTGTTGCCTGTCTGTAATCCCAGATACTGAGGCAGGAGGATCCAAAGTTTGAGACCAGACTCAGCATCTTAGCAAGACCCTGTCTCAAAATAAAGAATAAAAAAGCGTTGGGATGTAGCTCAGTGGCAAAGCACTTCTGGGTTCAATCTCCAGTACTGTAGAAAAACATTAAACCGAGTATCTTCTAAATTACTCTTCCAGCTGCATTCCCTATCTCCCATTTTACTAAGCTTTGCCCTAATGCTATTACTTGGATGTTGTTTCTTATTTTTGTGTGTGCCCTTTATTCTGCCTTGATTTATTGAATGAAACTACATGTTGTATTTTTGACTCTCATATTCAGAATGTTGGGTCAGAACTACTCAAAATCCTACAGGAAGAAGTACTTTCCCATTTCTAATGAAGTGAACTTTGCTCTGTGACATAATAAAGAACATATTAACTATATTTTCAAGAAGAAATAACTTGGCATCTTCTTTTTTCACAGTTTTAATTGATTAAAGACTTTTATTGATAGAAACTATATCTTCTAAAAATGACTATTTTTCTTATTAAAAATAAAACCACCTTTAACTTCAATCCCATTCTTCCTTTGAAGTGACCACTCTAAATACTTTAGTGTGTATTCCCCAGATAATTTTTATGTATACATCTATTTATGTTTTTACTAATCATGGAATTTGCTATTTTTCATCTTTTTGCAAATTATTTTTCTGCATTTTAGACATTGTTTCCCCTTAATACATATCAATAAAAATCCTCTCACCATTAACTTTGTGTAGCATTACACAGAATGAATGAAACATAGCTAATCTGACTAATTCTCTCTCAAGAAGTCTGATTTTTTTTCCAGTTTTTGATTATTATGGTAACAAATATCACATTAATGAATTCATGTATCTCCGCATGTATTCTTGGAAGGATACTAGAAGTACAAATGATGGTCAAAAGGTATACACATTTTTGCCAGGTGTGGTGGCACATGCCTGTAATCCCAATGGCTCAGGAGGCTGAGGCAGGAGGAACACAAGTTCAAAGCCTGTCTCAGCAAAAATGAGGCTCTAAGCAACTCAGTGAGACTCTGTCTCTAAATAAAACACAAAATAGGGCTGGGAATGTGGCTCAGTGGTCGAGTGCTCCTGAGTTCACTCCAGTACCAAAAAAAAAAAAAAAGTATATGTATTTTTATTTTAATAGATGATTGATTCCAAATGGCCTTATAAAAATGTTTGTTCCAATTTTCACCTTACAAACCACATATAAGGGTACTGATTTCAACTTTCACACACAATAGATATTAACAATGATTCGTGTTTTTCAAATTTATTCAAAGAGTTATCTTACTGTAGCCTTAATTTACATTCCCCTGACTACTATAGTGAGGTTTTACTGTTTGTATTTCCATTTATTGGAAAACCTATATTTTACTCATACATGATTGTTGTCTTTATTGATTTGGTGGAAATCTTGATATATTATGGATATTAACTATAATAAATGTTGTAAACATTTTCATGCAGTTTCTCACGTGTCTTTTAACTTTATATTTTTATCATCCAAGAATTTAAAAATTTTTTATGACTTGCATTATAATTATGTCTTACTGAATAAAAAAGTTTGTTTGACCCAAGGTAAACAAAACCTCTGTATTTGACCAATATATTTATTGCCTTGTTTCTTACATTTAGGACTTTAACTTATCTGGAATATTGTCAAATACGGAAATGATGAAAGACTTTAATTTTACTTTTTATGTACATTGATTCAAGGACTTTCTATTTATTTTTATTAAATAACAAAAATGAGCTTTACTAGTACTTAATATCAATAGACATTGGAATACTCATTCAGACCACATGTAAGCTGGTCCTGAATGGAATGTGAGGCCTCCTGCTAAGAAAGATTTGATGTCCCATAACTTAAAGAGTTTCATGAAGATACTCTTCATTTATTTATTTACCTTCAGCATATCGCAATGTATTGAAGTTATACTTCTAGACAAACATACTTGTAAATTAAATTACTTAAACCATTCTTCACAAAATGTACTTTGTTTCTTCTACAAAGAAACAAAAATAACAGACAAATTTAACAATATTAAATAATGCAAACAATTAAAGTGTGAGAGATATGGAAGTAAGCAAAAAGTAATTGTGGTCACTTGACCATCTAGGATTTTGTCTATCTTGTAACCAATAGACTGCTACAGAAGAGAAAGTACTCTTAAGTTACTGGCACCACATCAATGAAAAGCTCAGGAAAATCCATTATGATAGTCTATTATAAAATGTTAAGGGGATTAAAAGATTACTTTTAAGTGGCAGATAAAGTTTTCATATTTTCTTAGGAACTTCAGTCTCATAGTGGATAATGCTGAAAAGATAAATTAACACTAAGAAAATGTCATTATTACTTAAATAGTGATACTCATTTTCAATCACATCTAATTTAAACCTCTCAGTATTTTAGCTTTGCTACATTTTATCCAGGATAACAGAATTTGTAGTACTGATTATAAAATGCTTATTCATCTTAAAAGAGCCTTATTGTTTCTATTACCTTTTCTCCAACACTTTGTTGGTTTTTCAAATTACTGTCACAATCAGAAGATGCAAATGACCAGGAAGAAGATGTGATCACAAGAATGCTAGTCTTTGAAGGGTGCCCTTATAAAATCATGTGTAAGTAGCCCACACTTTAGCTTTATAGAGACTTTGACAAGTGCAAACCTATGCTAAGAACAACACTCGATTTACTCAATTTCTGTTTTTAATTTTCTATTTCAGAACTAAGCTAACACATTGAACTAGGTAATACATAAAAAATAAAATACAGAAAATACTGAATGGGCTTCAAAATTATACAGCCTTAAATTCAGGATTTATACATTAGTCTGTCCTTTCATTCAAAGTAATACACATGTATGGTTATGGATACTAATTTTAGACACACAGTTCTAAGACTTTTTACTAGACAAATTAAACAATCACTCTAAATCTCTGGTCCCTTATCTGGAAATCAAAGAGTACTTCCAATGGCCCAATATTGAGCTCCTAGCACAGACTATTATATACTTTAGATACTCAATGAATATTTCTTCTTTTTTGGGGGGATAATGGGGATTGAACTCAGAGGCACTCAACCACTGAGCCACATCTTCAGCCCTATTTTGTATTTTATTTAGAGACAGGGTCTCACTGAGTTGCTTAGAGCCTCACTTTTGCTGAGTCTGGCTTTGAACTTAATGATACTCCTGCCTCAGCCTCCTGAGCCTCCCAGATTACAGGCATGGGCCACTGCGCCCAGCTCAATGAATATTTCTTAAATAAATAAATTTACCTTAATTAGAATATTAATTTAAACATATACTTCATTCTTATTCAATGTTAATGCAGAGATTTAAGCACTGTGCACAAAATATGAACATGAAACAATCACTGGACTTGAGTTCACAGAAATACAGATAAAATCTAGTTGCATAAAATCCTTGATAAATGTGATACAGTGTGATTAATGTAATAATAAATGTACAAGTACTCAGGAGAACATAAATGAGAAAACAATTCTTTGGAAAGATGGGATCTATGAAAGATACATGGAGCAGCTAGCATCTGAGCTAAGCGTAAGATGATAAGTAGGTATTTGCTGTGGAGAGGTAAAGGAGGAAATGAGCAAGAAAAGGAAACCCATGAACAAAGGCACGAAAGTGCAAAAGAACAAAGCATGTACAAGAATACTGAATGGCCAGACACAGCCAGAGCTCTTTTTCAGGGAAGCAAAAGTGGCAGCTTGAGGCTGAGAAGCCATCCAGGGGTAAGACTGTTAAGAGCCTTATTTACAGGCATGTGCCACCATGCCCAGCTGTTCTTATTTTTAAAAAATCAATAGTTTTATAAAATCAATAGTTTTATAAAGCTTGAAATAAAACATTTGTTCCCTGCCATACCCACTCACCCAACAGCAACTACCTCAAACTCTTTTAGTTATTTTTTTAAGGTATCTATCTCATTCTAAACAACATGCTCATAGTATTATTTCTTAATTATTTCACAGTTATTGTACCTTATCCTCCCTCAACTCCCCAATATTGTTATAATATTTTTGGTCAATATTTGTTGTTTACAATACCGTGATTATGTAAGTATATGATTGTATTTAATTATCTAATTATTTTTGTGGTGCTTGGGATTGAACCCAGGGCATCACGCTTCCTAGGCAAGTGTTCCACCACAGATTTACATTCCTAGCCTTCTATGTTTTCCTTCAACTTCCTGTCTCAAAATTAAAAAGAAAAAGGGCTGATGATGTTGTTAAGTGGCAGAGCACTTTTGGGTTCATTCCCTAGTACCACACACACACACACACACACACACACACACAGAAAAAGTACATAGATAACTTTGATGAGAATAAAAATAAAAATTTTAAAGGAAAAAAAAAGAGCCTTATTTACTATGTCAGATAATAGACATTACCCTAGAGGCAGAGAGGAGCCATTGCAAACAATATCACAAAAATCTGCTATCTTACTTCCTAAGTTTCTATGGCACCAATTTTTACAGTTGAACATTTGGGCAAAAAAAAAAGTGTCTTCAAATTTATGGCATGTTAAAATTATGACAGCTATCATTGTCTATATATTAACAAACTTGATTGGTAACATATAAACTCATTAAACTGTTGAGACATGACTGGTCCTTCATGGTATGATTAGATAATCACCACCAGTAAGCATTTTGAAGGTTTATAAACCACAGAAATTTATTTCTTACAAATCAGGGACTAAGATGTCCAAGACCAAAGCATTGGCAGATTCAGTGTAAAGAAAGCCTGCTTGTTGGCTGGCTCATTAACAACCGTCTTTGCTGTGTTCTCCACATGGTGGTGGGGGGTGGGGGCAGGGGGGGGGGGGGGGGGCAGGTGAAGGTCTCTTTTGGTCCTATAAGAAGGGCATGAATCTCATTCATGAGCACCATGCCCTCATGACCCAATCATCTCCCAAAAGTCATATTTCCTAATATCATCACTCTGGGGATTAAGGTTGTAACAAACATTTTGGAGGACACAAATATTCAGACCATAGCAACATTACCTGGAAAATGGACATCAAAGATTCTGAGTTGAAAGTGATTTAGGAGAATTCCAAACATCAAAGGTATTTTAACATTTTTTTCCATTTATTCTTTTTAGTTATACATGACAGAATTTTGACACATCAGATAAACATGGAGTATAACTTCTCAATCTTGTGGTTGTACATGATGTGGAGTTACACTGGTCATGTGTTCATACATGAACATAAAAAAGTTATGTTCAATTCATTCTACTGTCTTTCCCATTCCCCCTCTCCCCCCCCATTTCCCCCTGTCCAATCTGGTGAACCTCCACTGGACCCCCCAGCCTATTGTGAGTCAGCAACTGCATATCAGAGAGAACATTTAGACTTTGTTTTTTTGGGATTGGCTTATTTCACTTAGCATGATATTCTCCAGTTTCATCCATTTGCCAGTAAATGCCATAATTTCATTATTCTTTAAGGTGGAGTAATATTTCATTGTGTATATGTATCAGTTTCTTTATTTGTTCATCTGTTGAAGGGCACCTAGGTTGGTTCTATAGTTTAGGTATTTTGAATTGAGCTGCTATGAACATTGATGTGGCTGTATCACTGTTATGCTGATTTTAAGTACTTTGGGTATAAACTAGGAGTGGGTCAAACTCGGCCGAAAGGTTGTTCCATTTCCAGTTTTCTTAGGGAAACTCCATACTGCTTTCCAGAGTGGCTGTACCAATTTGTAGTCCCACCAGCAGTATATGAGTGTACCTTTGCCCCCACATCTCTGCCAACATTTATTGTTACTCAAAGACATACAAAGAATTCTTTACCCAATTTATTATACTCATATTTTCTTTATAATGTATTCAAAAAGTGAGCTGTAATAAGTGTATCTAAATGAGTTCAAAAGATCTTTTTAAATAACTAAAAATTCTATAAAGTGTTGTGTTATAGTTTAGCACTTCTTTTTTAGTGGTAGATGAAATAATAGCACACTTTATTATTATTTCAACGGTATCTACTATGGACCACCATCCCCCTCAGCACCAGCATCCCATGCACAGGTCTAAAACCTAATCCCCAGTGTGATTATTTTGGGACACAGGAACCTTGGGGAGCTAATAAGGTCATTACCATACTTCTTCTGATGAGATTAGCAAGCTTACAAAAAAAAAAAAAAAAAGTGAGAGAGAGAGAGAGAGAGCAGAGAGCAAGCTCTTCTCCCTCTGCTCTCCATCATCCAAGAACAGATATGACAGCAGTCTGAAAAAGAAGAAACAGCCCCTCACCAGATGCGGGATCTGCTGTCATCTTGATCTTGTACTTTGTAGTTTCCAGAATTGTAAAAAATAAATATCTGTTCCTTAAACTACTTAGTATATGATAATCTGCTATTGCAGGCTAAACTGACGAAGGAGTATCTTTATTCAGCTTCAGCTTGTGATTTGGAAATACAGCTGTATGTGCAAGATCTAAGTTCATTATCAGATACATGATTTGAAAATATTTTCTCCCATCTGAATTATCTTTTTTTTTTTTAAATGGGGTCTTGTTCTGTTGCCCATGTTGGTCTCAAACTCCTGAGCAAATGATTCTCCCACCTCAGTCCAAATGCTGGGATTTGAAGTGTGTGCCACTGCACCCAGCTTTATTATTCATGTTCTTGCAGATGCCCTTTGAAGCATAAAGTACCTAATTTTGATAAACTCAATTTGTCTATTGTCATTTATGATTTTAATGTCATATCTAAGAAGGCTTTGTCTAACCCACAGTGATAAAAACTTACTCTAACATTCTCTTTTAAGACATCTATAGATTTAGCTCTTACATTTAGGTCAATAATTCATTCTGAATTAATCTTTCTAAATGGTGTAAGGAAGACATTTAACTTGATTCTTTTACATATGGCTATTCAGCTCTTCAAGTACCATTATTCTTTATTCCATTGAGTTGTTTTGGCTCCCTTATTGAAAATTAATTGACTATTAATATAAGGGTTTATTTCTGGACATGCAATTCTAGTTCACTGATCTGTTCCTCTATTTTTTGCCAGTACAATCTTAACTACTATACTTTGTAGTAAGTTTTGAAATTGGGAAGTGTGAATCCTCCAATGCTATTCTTTTTCAAGAGTGTTTTTAGGTAGTTTGGATCCCTCGAGTTTCCATAGGAAACTTGGCATCAAAATCCAACTGGACTTTTGACAGAAATTGCATTCCATCTACAGATCACTTTAGGGAATACTAAGAATATTATTTAATCCATGAACATAAGATATGTTTCTGTTTATTTTTTTTAACAATTTCTTATAATTTTTAGAATATAAATTTTGTACTTTTTGAGTAAATTTATTTTTTATGTTTTTAATTTGTTCTAATTAATTATATTTGACAGAATACATTCTGACACATGATACATAAATGGAGTATAACTTCTCATTCTTCTGGCTGTACATGATGTAGGATCACACCAGTCATGTAGCCATATATGTACACAGGTTATTAATATCCGATTCATTCTACTGTTCTTCCTGCCCTCATGCTCCCTCCCCTCCCTTCACTCCCCTCTGCCTAATCCAAAGTACCTCTATTTTTCCCTAGCCCCATCCCTGCCTTATTGTAAGTTAGCATTCGTCTATCAGAGAGAACATTCAGTCTTTGGTTTTTTGGGGGACTGGCTTCTTTTGTTTAGCATATTTTCCAGCTTCATCCATTTATCGGCAAATGCCATGATTTCATTCTTCTTTAAGGCTGAGTAATATTCCATTGTGTATATATACCACAGTTTCTTTACCCACTCATCTGTTGAAGAGCACCTAGGTTGGTTCCATAGCTTAAATATTGTGAACTGAGTGGCTATAAACATTGATGTGGCCGTGTCACTGTAGTACGCTGATTTTAAGTCCTTGGGGTATAAACCGAGGAGTGGGATAACTGGGTCAAAAGGTGGGTCCATTCCAAGTTTTCTGAGGATCTCCTCACTGCTTTCTAGAGTGGCTGCACCAATTTGCAGTTCTGCCAGCAATATATGAGTGTACCGTTTTCCCCACATCCTTGCCAACGTTTATTGTCGCTTGTATTCTTGATGATTGTCATTCTGACTGGAATGATATGGAATTTCAGTGTAGTTTTGATTTGCATTTCTCCAAATGCTAGAGATGCTGAACATTTTTTCATATATTTGTTGATCAATTTTATTTCTTCTTCTGTGAAGTGTCTGTTCAGTTCCTTTGCCCATTTATTTACTGGTTTTTTGATTTTTTGGGTATTAAGTTTTTTGAGTTCTTTATGTATCCTAGAGATGAATGCTCTATTTGAAGTGCATGTGGCAAAGATTTTTTCCCACTGTGTAGGCTCTCCTTCATGTTATTGTTTCCTTTGCTGAGAAGCAGCATTTTAGTTTGAATCCATCCCATTTATTGATTTTTTTTTTTTTTTTTTTTTTTTTTTTTGTGGTGCTGGGGATCGAACCCAGGGCCCTGTACTTGCAAGGCAAGCACTTTACCAACTGAGCTATCTCCCCAGCCCCATTTATTGATTCTTGATTTTACTTCTTATGCTTAGGAGTCTTGTTAAGGAAGTCAGTTCCTAAGCCAACATGATGAAGATTTTAGCCTACTTTTTCTTCTATTAGCCTCTGGGTCTCTGTTCCAGTACCTAAGTCTTTGATCCAGTTTGAGTTGCTTTTTGTGCAGGGTGAAAGATAGGGTTTATTTTCATTTTGTTACATATGAATTTCCAGTTTTGTTGAAGAGATTATTCTTTCTCCAATGAATGTTTTTGGCCCTTTTTTCTAGTATGACATAAGTGTATTTGTGTGGGTTTTTTTCTGTGTCTTCTATTCTGTACCATGGGTCTATGTTCTGTTTTGGTGCCAATACCATGACATTTTATTACTATGGCTCTGTAGTATAGTTTAAGGTCTGGTATTGTGATGCTTCTTCCTTCACTTTTCTTGCTCAGGATTCCTTTGGTTATTTTGGGCCTCTTATTTTTCCAAATAAATTTCATGACATGCTTATTTAGAAGATACAAAAAATTCTACCAGAAAACTTCTAGAACTAATAAATGAATTCAGCAAAGTAGCAGGATAAAAAAATCAACACCCATAAATCAAATGCATTCCTATACATCAGTGATGAATCCTTCCACTGGGGAGTAGACATTCTTATTCTCAATTTTAGGAAAATGCTCTCTATTCTTTCACCACCAAATATGATGTTAACTGTAGTGCTTTTGTAGATGCTCTTGTAGGTTGAAAAATTTCACTTCTATTCCTAGTTTTTTCAGTGTATTTATGATATTACAATTTTTGTCAAGGGTTTTTTGGCATCTATCAAATATTATCATGCAGTTTTTATTTTATTAATTTATTTATTTATCTTGGTGTGTGTCTGTGTGCAGTGTGTAAATAAAACACGGAACCTTGTACATGCTAAGCATGAGCACTACCATGGAACTGCACCCCATGAGTTTTGCTGTTTATTGATATAATATACCACATTAATTGATTTTTAAATGTTATACTAACCTTTAATTCCTGGGATAAATCTCCTTGCTCCTAATGTGTAAGTTTATTTATATGGTGCTGGACTCAGTTTGCTAGCATTTTGTTGAGGGTTTTGATGTCTTTGTCTAATTTTGCTATCTGGTACACTGGTCTGATTTTAAATTCAGAGTCACAAACCTCAAAGACACTCAATACTTCTCCATAATTCTACCACAGTTCACTTTATTTTCCCACTCACTTAGACAATTATCTGTACCTTTCCTCTCCTGAAAGCAACCTTCCCTCCTTTGCCTCATCTGAACAATGAATTTTCCATGAATTCCATTTTCATCCAGAATTAATCTCGCTCTCGCTCTCTTTCACTCATGCACTTCTCATTTGAGCTTATCTCAAAGACTATGTTTAATATTAAAATATATCACAATTTGCTGTTTGCAAATTTAAGCCTCTCATGGTAAAGAAAGAACTGTTTATCTTCCTTCTATTATATTTGCTGTGCTACATTTTCTAATACTATGTACAATGCCTCATAATTACAAGCTACATAAGAGCCTTCTCTTCCCATCCAAATAAATCTATCAAGTATATTATATAATTATCTCAACTTGCCATTAAAGAAATGAATTTTAGAACAGCTTTTGTTTATAAAAAGTTATAGCAAGATAAACTTTACTAGCACTTTTGCTATTTGATATTGTTAAGTCTTTAAATACTACACATTGTAGCTATTGTATTTTTAGAATAAGAAACCTTAATATATTTATAAGATTTGGGAAATGATATATATTAAAAGAAATACAAAAATGAACATGAACTATAAATACAAAATATGAAATTTTCAAATATTTCCTGATTTAAATAACTTCAAATATGATTCAACTGATATTATCCTCATAACTATAAACAATCATAATTAGAGTTATTTACACTTAAATTTTTTCTAAAGATTATTTCTGTAGGGTTGGGGTTGTGGCTCAGTGGTAGAGCACTTACCTAGCACATGTGGGGCATTGGGTTCAATCCTCAGCACCACATAAAAATAAATACAAAAAATAAAGAATATGTTAAAAAAAAGTATTATTCTGTAAGAGCTGAATGATCTCCATGTTCAAAAACTAACTTTAAAAAAATAAAGTGGCACAGTATCACATGTATTTCAAATTCTATGGCAAGAATGTGAAGCATGAAAAAGGCTCCCAGTTTCTACTTTGTTATGACTAAAAAGTGTTGAATTCCAGAACAACACAGCAGCACAAAAATTTTCTACCAAAGCACTCTCAAGAGTTTGGAATATATCATGGAAGAAAAAATTTAAAAGAGACCACCTTCTTACATTTCCAGGCACTGAATAATCTTATGGGCAAATGAACTAGAAAAATGAACTGAAAAAGTTGTTAAAATGGTATACCATGGGTTCTGGACACTTATTATAAGAATGTATTTTGAGTTGAAAACTGACATTTTAATATACAAACTAATTAATGTATTAGTCAAAATGTGTTGATTTTGTATATTCAAATACGCTTATATGGGCAAAAACAATATTTTAAATATTTACCAATACAACTAAATTTTATCAGTTCATATTCACTTTGTTGCAATTATCAGACAATTCAAACAGGTTTAAATACACTAAAAGGGTTTTAAATTAAAATTTAAAAAAAATCTTTGAGAACATGTATCAAAAGTGGGTGGTATGGCTGGCATAAAGCACAGCTAAATTCAAAAACAAATGATTTCAAATGGATTTGTTTTCTCTTAGTTTCCCTATTCTGCCTTGGATCCAATTTTGAATGCCTTTATCCTGTATAATGATATAAAAGTTGGTCACAACAAGAGAAAGTCCATTATGTAAAAGCAATATCTCTTCTCCACATGTCTTACTTTTATCACATTGGCTCCAAAGTGACTTATGCCCAATCCAGTAACAATGACTACAGTCAATGAATAGTATGTGACAATTTTTAGGCATAGGTCACATACCCATGCTTGGAGCAAGGGGTAATGACAGCTCAACAATGGAAGTGGCTTTTCCAGAGGGAAACAAGGGTGAAAGCCAAAGAGTAGATGTGTCTGCAATATCTGAAAATATATTTGAAAAGGGGAACATTTTGGCCTATTTAAAGGACAAATATGAGACCAGGGTAATAGGAATAAGGGAGGATTTTCTACCTTAATGATTTCCAACCTACAGAAAATCAGTTAAAAAAAAAAATCAGAGACCTCAATTTGGGTAATTAAAAAAAAAAAACCAAGAGACTTGAACAGGTATTTAGAAAATGAGGAGATATGAATGACCAATAAATATGAAAACGTACTCACACTTAAGGAAATGCATAAAGCTACAAAGATATCACTATACACTCACCAGCTAAGCAAATATTAAAGATTGACAATGCCTAGTGTTGACAAGGATTTTAAAAAATTGAATTTCATATATAGCACGTTGAACAATTAGTAAAATATCTGGCAAAATTGCCTTTCATTTTCTACCAAGTTTGAAGATGCTCACCTCTAGATGTATACCTGACATAAATATCTCTGTATAATACCTACGTATATCAACAGATAGGTATAAGAACATTCGTAGTCAAAAACTGGAAATAACTCAAATATTTATAAATGATAGAACAAAAAAAAACAAAGTATAGTATATTTAAAAAGTGAAATAGCAATAAAAATGAACAAACTATTACACATAACTTAGATGTTTCTCAGAAACATTACATTGAGGGAAAGAAGTCAGATATAAAAGAATACAAAGTAATGAGTTAATTGAAGCTTTATATAACTGTTATATGCTATAAGTACAAAATTTTCCATTTATATAGTTTAAAAACTTGTGAAACATGTTTTGGATGCTAAAAGTCAGAACAGCAGCATAAGGAGTATAAGAAATTGAGAGGGGGCATAAAGGAGCTTCTGTAAGGCTAGCAATGTTCTTCTAGGGCCCTAGAAACTGAAAAGTAGGAAGTGAGGAAAAGAGCTTTGGCTTTATCCTGAAAGATGATTAAATAAGTATGTTCACTGTGATAAGACATGAACTGCACTTGTTACATTTTTGCACTTTTATATATACAAAATGGTACAGGTCAACAAAACATTTATTTAAAAAATAGATCACCTTGTTGTATAGATGATAGATTTGAGGCAAGAGATTATACATTGGATGGAAATAGGGTTCTGAAAAAAAGTGGACTGATACTGCACATGTTTTAGAGATAGAATAGGCAGAATTCTCTGATGTATTATTGTATATAGGGAAAAAAGAAAAGAGATGCATTGAGGTAAGTTAAACAACTAAATTTCAAGCCTAAATATTCAAGTCAAAGATAGGGACATGAATGTTCCCAGAAAGATGGAGAGGTTAATTATGTTAGATGGTACTTAGGATTTCAGTAACAAGGACAGGTAAGTTGGAAAGGAACATTAGAATTCAAAATGGAAAACACTGATGATCTGACAAGAGCAATGCCAGATTAATCCTGGAGATGGAATCCTAAATGGAACCTGCTAAAGAGTAATTATAAAGCAAGAAATTGAATAAAATAATTTAAAATAAATCTTCCAAGTAGTATTCTTTGTTTATGTGAATGGGGAGAAAATGCAAATGAAGTAACAAGTTGGAAAAAGTTTTGCAGTCACAACTTACATTTAGGTTGGATGGTAGAGGACAGGCCAGGATTAAAAAAAAAAAAAACTTGATTTAATAATTATGGCCTGCAATCAACACATTGCAGTTTATTTTCCCTTTCTCCCCCAAAATATAAAGCTACTTTCTAAGAAACGTTTTTATTTGTTATTTGAAAAACAAATGGTCAAATTTTTCTTTTTTTTAAATTTTACTATGGGAAAAATCTACTTTTGACAAAGTTCATAGCTTGATAACCACTGTACTCCAGGTATCTAGAAGAGTTCTGGCCAGAGTAAAGCACTGAACAGATATGTATAAGGCATGAAATAATGGGACAAAAATAAACTTTGGAGTTAAACTGGTCTAGGCAGTGCTGATATTCAAAATATTTAAATCAGTGAGGTTATGTATATCAACTGAATATCTTCCCCAGGTCTGAGTTTAAATTCTTGCTTCATTCCCTATGAGATTTTAAAATGAAGGCAAGTCAGTTAAATGATCTAAAAATCATTTTATCATCTAAACATGCTGAAGGTAATAATTCATAGGATTGTTTTAATGATGAAACAGTATATGAAAAAAACCCATTTCAGTGCCTGGAACATCAAAGATATTAAATAACAAATGTTTGATTCCTTTTCTAGAATGCTTTTAAGTGAGCTATATTTGTAGTTAGAAAAAAAAATTAACCAATGCAGAATGAGAAGACTTTTAATTATCTTCTTACATGATTTTTATCAAGTGCTCAGTTTAAAAATAATTATTTACTTTGTTTTTAATCTTTAAAATTCATTTCTCCTTAATCTTATCTATGATGTAAATTTAAGTCACTGTTTACTCATTTAAAAATCTGTGGATATATGCCAACTTTAGATTATACTTAATGATTCAACAAAAATTTATTAAGAGCCTATTATTATCTGTGCAAATCTGTAATTTATCTTTATAATTCCAGGACTAGTTTATGCAGATACTGTTGGATACTTCCAGCACAGTTCCAAGATGCATAATAAATACTTTTTCTTTTTTTGTTGTTTAATAATGAAGATAACTGATGGATTTTATCCAAAGTCAGAAATCAAAGCAGACGGAAAGAGAAAACTTAATGGCATATTTAAAGGCTGGTATCTTTGCAACAACTATATTATACTGCTTTAAATTATTTCAAGGAAAAAATAAATAATAAAGTAAAATAATAGTATTTTGTTATATTGTGTTAAATACCAACTTCAAATCTTATTAATCATTTTATATTCTTTAGGACTATATTAGATAACTAACAATATCCCAGTTTATTCAGTACATTGAGTATGAAAGAATAAAACAGATTCAACAAGGATAATTAAAATGAAGTTCTTAAGACAGTCTATCAGATAAAATTGTGCTTTCACTGGAAACGAACTGTGTGAGGAGATTAAACAAAAAGTATAAATTTCAAACCACTTACTTTCACCTTCACATGCCCATTCTCAACTGACTTTCATCTAGGCTACATTGTCATAGAAGTCATATAACTGATATGGTTAAAGGTAAAATTTAATTCTATTAATGCTTGGGAAGAATAATCTTCAACCATTTTTTTAAAACTGTAAGACACAAACCAAATCTCAATCTAATCAGAAAATTTCAACTTGTCATTCGAAATGATCTATATTGTCATTTATTTTTTTATTTTAGAAATAAATGTCATAATCCTAATAACTCAGTGATGACTTTCCTATGCTTGATTCTAGTAAGTAACTACACAAACAAAAGGAATCTATCACTGAAAGTTTAAAAATGAGAATGTGAAAATGCAAGTAATTTAAAATTGCATAATGCAAAACTGAAAGCATACTTCCTTAGTGTAAAACATTTCAACTCATAAATGTGACAAGCTAAGAAAAATTCAGAATTTTTCCCTGGAAAGAAACAAACTAAGGCCTCTAAGCCAATCACAAATAAAGCACCAAAAAAAAAAAAAAAAAAAGAAAAAAGAAAAATCATCTAGTGATGCCAAACTGGAAAAAATAGTATTATTTTCACTTTGAACTCCATTAGAACTATTTACATAATTGAGAAGTAAATAAAAATATAATCTCAGCCCCAAAATTGAATCATACCTATGCTTAGCAAAGATATTTAATGATAATGTGAAAATATATTATTAAAGAAAGCAAATGGTCAAGTTCTGTTGAAGATGATACACTTATTTATATCTTTTCCATTTAAATTAGTTAAAACATAAAAAGAAAATACACAGGCTACAGAGGGGACAAAAGAAGGGTTTAGGAAGTCATCAGTGAACAAAGGATTTCAACTATATTTGGAGAGAAACTGGGGGGGAATGTCTTGACAAATGAAATGGTGCCTAGGAAGCTTCAACATAGATACACTATAGAGAAGTCCACAATGGAGATGGACAGCAATCTTCCCTGCAAAAAACAGCACGTGAGGCTCTGGAGTTGGGATTTTTAACCACTGAAGGCTCAAAATGGAAAGCCAGAAATGAATATGAGATTTTTGGAAGTCGTTTATGAAACAAATGTGCCAATGTGGAATCCAGGGTTTCTTAACAAGACAGGAAAGGAGAACACCCTCTTTGAATAAACTAAAAACATATTGAGCAAACTGGGGAAATTCAAAGGCTGTTTGTTTCTACCTTGGTGCAATAAAACAAATGACACCTCTGGCTTTCAGGTGACTCAACCAAAGAGAAATAAAGCAAGTAAACAGAGCCAAATGAGAATATAAAACTTCCATTTGGGTTCCCCTTTGAAGACACAAAGAAATTTTTATCAGCTACTAGGAGTAAGTCATTCTTTTGGTCATAGAAAAATATTGAAAAATTTAGGCACAGGGCATACAGTCATTAATTAGAAAGACAAGATCCATGCTTCAAGAAGTTCACAACATATATAACTTTAAAAAATTCCAGCATGACAACTGAGCAAAAGTAAAGAAAGCAAATGGTTCAAATTATGAGGTTTTGAAAAAAAGGTTCTTAAAAAGAGACTTTAAAAAGTAGAATGTATTTCATTAGATCAAGACACAAAGAAATTTTTATCAGCTACAAGGAGTAAGTCATTCTTTTGGTCATAGAAAAATATTGAAAAATTTAGAAAAATAGAAAAATATTGAAAAATATTGATCTAATATTTATAAGATCAATAAACATTAGGAAAAAATGAAACAATATACAATATGATGAAGAAGAAATATTTCCTCATTAAGCAAGAAAAAATTAAAGGCAAAACTTTAGGTAAGACAAAAATCATGCACATCAAAGTTATCATCCAAATATGCACTAAAATGTGGCATGATTTTGAGCAGCTATTGGTATACATGATCTTGATACTAGAATTGTTTTTGAGTCAGAGTTTACAAGATTGGATTTTTAAGAAAAAGTTATCGAAGCAGACCAGTTGGATTTGTAAGAAACAATATATGTGTGAATTAATATAAGCTAAAAAAATAGATTCACACAGGAAAAATGTAAAAGCTATAATTTCATCATTCATAGTATAGAATAAATATTGCCCTAAGTTGATAAATTAAAAAGTAAAGTATAAGGGCATGCATTATGGTAACTATAGGCAGAACTAAAATGACAGTTTTTTTTTTAAATTTTTAGTTGTAACACAATACCTTTTTTTTTTTTTTAAATTATTTGTATGTGGTGCTGAGGATCAAACCCAGTGCCTCATGCATGCGACGCAAGTGCTCTACTACTGAGCCACAACCCCAGCCCTAAAAAGAGTTTTTAAAAAATGGTTGCTTTTAAGTCCTAAAGTGTGCCATAGGATAAGGAATTATTGACTTTTCATTAGAATTCCCTTTTTTAAAAAAGTAATTGAATCATATCATGTGCATATTGAAAATTACAAAAAGTCCAAATTTTAAAATATTTTAAAAATAAGTTACAGAAAAGATTGTAAGGAATTATAGATATTAGAAGAATGTACTTCAAATGTAATAGCAATGTATACATTGTGGTTTTGTCAATAAATTTTTTTTACTTTTTTTTTTTTTTTGGTGCTAGAGCATTACACTAAGTAAGCGCTGTATGACTGAGCTACTACCCCAGTCCAAAAGTTTAATAAAGATCTACATCATTCCCTAATGAGCTAACATCATATCTTGAGATAACTTGGGCTGTTACCAAAGTTTCATGACTTGCTTATTCTCTTTTCAAAATTGGATGTGAAAACTGCTATTTTATAAAGAAATTATTTTGCTCTAGTATACAAGAATCTACTTTAGGCTACAATTCATTTAATATTATGGTTCCCTGTTTAAAAAGTTAAAGCAGGTTTAAAACTAAGTAGTTTGAGTAATTTCAGGAAGGTATGAGACATAGAGGCTATTTTGAGTTTTTTGTGTTACCTGGCCTGAAGTTCATTAGTACAAGTGGATAGTGGCAAGGAGGGTGAGAGTATGCAAAAGGTGGTTAGAAATGTGGCCTCCTGACTGGTTAATTTCCATTTGAAAAGTACACTCCTAGGCCAGTTATTTTCCATCTCTAGATATTGGCTATTATTGGAAGGGGCAATGGTTCTAGGCTTAGCAAAGTATCAGAATGTCAAAGCATGAGAACATAGGAAATTAGAAGTGGGGCTAATATGTTCACTCAAGGTGTAGAACAAACTACTAAGAATAAGATTAAGCCTGGTTCTATTATAAGGAAAAAAAAACCTGAGTAATTTTTCTTGGTCTCTAGAAAATTGTTTGCTAAAATACTTGCTCAAATCTCTTGCCCTCTTTTCTATCTGGTTGTCTTTTATCTTTTTAATAATTTAAATTTTACATATCCTGATTATCAGGTATTTGTTTTTTACTGTTTCTACGTGTTCCCAGTAATTTTTCCCATTTTGTAGAGTCCATTTCACTTTTTTAAATTACTATTTGATGCCTTTTTTAAAATGAACAACATGAAATCTACACTCTTAAAACTTTTCAATACAAAATTGTTATATGCACATCATTAAACAGATCTCTAGAACTTTTCCATCTTGACTGAAAAAGTCATCTTTTATCACTACTGAAACTCTATCTACTGAACAGCAGCTCTATTTCCCACAACCCCAGTTCAGGCAATCACCATTCTACTTTCTGCTACTATGGCATTGACTACTCACATATCAAGTAAGTGAAATAAATCATGCAGTATTTGTCTTTCAGTATCTGGTTTATATAATGTAGCCTAGTATTTTCTAGTTTCATCCATGTTGTTGCATAATATGGTTTTTATCTTAAGACTGAAAAATATTCTACTGTATGTATATACCACATTGTATTCATCTGATGATGGAGAGTTAGGTTGTTTCCATCTATCTAATGAATACTGCTGCAATGAACACAGGAGTGTTAACACCTCTTCTGCATCTTGTTTTCAATTCTTCTGAAAACATACCCTGAAGTAGAATTGCTGGATCATATTCTTTCAATTTTTTGAGGAAACGCCATACTGTTTCCCATAGCAGCTGTGACATCTTACATTCCCACCAAAAGCCCACAAGGATGCCAATTTGCCCACATTCTTGCCAACATAAATTACTTTAAGATTTTTTGGATAATGGCCATTCTAATAAGGTGTGAAGTAATATCTCTTTAAGCTATTGAATTTGAATTCCATTTCCCTGATAATTACTGATGCTAAGCTTGTTTTCATAAAACCACTGACCATTTCAATGTCTTCTTCAGAGAAATGTAAACTCAAGTCCCTTGCCTGATTTTTAATCAGGTAACTTGGGTGTTTTGATATTGAGTTGTACGAATTCCTTGTATGTTTTGTATGTTAACTCCTTATCAGATGTATCGTTTGCATATATTTTCTTCTATTCCATAGGTTGCCTTTTCACTGTGGATTGTTTCCTTTGCTAGCTGGCTACACTGTAGTGTGAAAAAGTCATACTTGCTCATTTTTTGCTTTTTTGGGTTTTGAGGGGTTTGGGGCCTGTACTTTGGATGTTATATCTAAGAAGTCTTTGGCAAGAACAATGTTACAAAGCTTTTACTGAGTTTTAGTTTTTCATCTTACTTTTAAGATAAAATTAACATAGCTTAAGTCTAAGCTATATTGATTTGGTTTCTGTTTATCCTATAAGATAGTGGTTCACATTCCTTCTATTGCATGTGAATATTGAACTTTCCGTTGCTGTGCTCCTGTTGGTTGTTCCTATATTTCTTCTCCCTATTTTTCATACCAAAGACTTTTGAAGGACCATTACTTTTTCTTCACCAACATGTTTCTGTCTGCAAATTACTCCATTTATATACTGTGCATACAATTATGACATTCATATTTTGGAAAAAAAAAAAGCTCTTTCAGAAACTAATTCCTGTTGACTACAAAAGTATTTCAAATCAAAAAGTTATCAATAAAGCACAGATTTTATGTCCTGTACAAAACTAAGTGCTAGAGGTAAGTGTACATCTCTCTTTTGTAAATAGAAAAAAAAATAATTCTACCAACATCTTTTTGAAAAGTACATTAAAAAAAATCTTTTAACATTTAAGAACTTATTCCTTTTCTACTTGAAATTATATTTTCATCTCACTTCCCACATAAGCTTATACCGATGTAACATATTTTAGTATTTTAAAGTACTTTAATCATCCTATCACATTTCCCTACATTAAGGAGAGGGTACTAGGGAGGAATAGAGTTACTTTAGATTAGGTAGAGGGGAGTGAAAGGATGGGAAGGGGTAAGGGAGTAGGAAGGCTAGTAGAGTGAAACAGACATTATTACATCATGTACATATATGAATGCATGACTGATGTGATCCTACAATATGTACAATCAGAAAAATGAGAAATTGTACTCCATTTATGTATGATTTATCAAATGCATAAATGCATTCTACTGTCATGTATAACTAATTAGAATAAAAAAATTTTTAAATCTCAAGGCAAAAAAAAGTAAATTTTCAAATTTCCAAGAACATAATATATTCTAAAAATTCTCTTTAGTATCGTTACCATTACTGAACACTATAGATCAAATAGTAAACATATCACAAATTATAATCATTATAAATAAACAGTAAATTTTTATTTATAAATACATGTCATAGAGAACTAGATTTTGACCCTCCTGCCCCTTATCACCTCCATTAAGCCATGCACCCAGAGATGAATATCATATATTGCTGGAAATACACAAGGTTCAGATTAATCGTACTCTTACATTTTATATTCCTCCATTCCAAATATTAGGGTTTCTGGTTACGGCAATTATTTTTTTAAACTTCTGTTATATACCCAAAATCACATGGGGGTATGCCATCAAAAATTAGTTTTAATGATTAGCTGATAGCTTAATCTGGTCCCTATGGTATGTTTCTGAAAGTAACTGGAATCACCAGTTTTACAAAATAATAACTACCCAGTCATTAAGAATTATTCCCTCTCTATATGCCACTATCAAGATTTAGATCAGATTAAAGGCATTGCTTTATTTGTATAATGAGAGGAACACAGAAAGGTGTCTAGCACACTCTGAGGCAGATGAATTTCAGAGACAAAAACATGCAAGTTAACAACTTAGAATTAATACTGTTAAACTCTACCCATTAGCCTCCTGGAAAGCCTTCTTGTACCTTAAGGTTACATGAAGGTTAAAAAAGAAATGTGTTACCTGATTTGAAGGTTGCTGCTTTAACATACATACACATTTGTATACACACAATATGACAGAAGTTAGGAACTTTAAGTTTATAATATTTTCTTTATCTCTCCCTCTCTTTGTGTACATGTGTCCATACACACTGGGGCGGGGGGAGTGGGGGGAGTCAGAGGGAAAGATACAAGATACCAAGTATGCCCCAACACATTTTTTTTGTTTTTGGTAGAGTTCTTCAATGTTCTCTCTACCTTTGCCACTAAAATTCTATCTTAACCTGAATAAGTGATACATGGGGAAAAGAGAAGAATGCATTTTTAAATAACATCAATAAAATTACACTAAAGCTGATATTAATATGAAGATAGACACCGCTATCACAAGTTAGCAGTTCTGATAGCTTATATCTGTTCTACTGACATTGAAGAACCAGTATCTACCATAGAGCATAGTACTCAGAACATAAAACAAAGTGACAGAAATAATGACTCAGAGTGGTACAATTTTAATTGAATTGGATTAATATGCAATTTAAATAACTAAACATTCACTTTAATTTTTTCCTCAAAAAAATAGCATTCTACTGTTCCCTATTACAGTATTCTTCATAGCTTTTAAATAGACACAGCACTCAAGTTTTTTAAAAAGCTTTTTACATTGTTTTTACGTGCTGCATGAAAAAACATGAAACATGCTGCATGTTTTACGTGAAACAATAAAATGTGAAGTAACTCTAAAAATAGCTCAATTGCCTAAAAGTAAAAAAGCAGGCTGAGTCACAGTTAGAAATTGTGACGGGCCCATGTTCTTTACTGATATCACCATTAAATCCAAACCTATTCCAGTGAAAAAGGGTACCAAGACATAGTCAATATCATATCCTGAACATCCAAACTTTGGTGAGAGTGTGGTGGGAGATGGGAAAAGGTAGAAGAGATGACAGAACTCTCATGATTTCTATTTTCTTATTTTTGTTCAAAACAACATTTAAACAGGACACTTGAAAAAGTGCTTGGTATCTAGAGTGTTCAAGCAGTCCTAAATGACCCTTCTGTAACAAGTACAGTTTTTAAAAGCAGTCAATTGTTCTGAAAATTGTGGATTACATTTGTAGCTACAGAAAACGTAAGGATGATTTAAAAACCAAAAAACTATCCCAAACCTGACTGGGGAGAGAACTGTTTGGAGGGTGCAATTCACAATTCCCTCTTGGGAAAAAAATGAGCATTCCTAAAAAACAATCCCTAAGCAATTTTCAATAAACATCAATGGAATTAAGCCTTACCCTGGAAAACCAGCCACTCACCTAGCCAACTGCTATCAGTTAAGAAACTACTAACACCCAAATTCTTTTCTTTCTGGTATCTAGTTTAACAATGATTATTTAACCATTCTCTTTTCCTATGAAATGCTCCTACAGGACTGTATCTTTTAATCAAAGGTCTTTTTGTTTGCAATAAGATTGTTAACACAAATACATGATTATAAGTGAACTGTGTGACAAGTCTTCTCTGATGATTTATTTTATTCACCAAAGTTAATTAAAGCAGATGATTAGGAGTGGGTGGAAGGTGACCATGTCTGGCTAAATGCATTGAAGATTTGGATTATATTTTGTCATAACCTAGCAGCAGCACAATGCCCTTAAATGAAAAACTAACAAGTTTAATTTGCCTAAAATAATAAACTTATGCATTGCGATCGAGAAAATAATTGTTATTAAAGTCCAGTTTTTAAATAGTTACATTCAGGAGGTGTACATATAACAACAAAAATGGACCCTCTCACCAAAATTTAAAATATTGATCTATGCCATTTTTCTTTATTTACCCTGAGAGAAAAAAAAATAATTTTCTTGCTTTTTCAATTCAGATTTTTCCAAATCATGTTTAAAATTAGGAAACATTTCTATATATTCAAATGAAAAGTTAGAGAATCACTTTATTTGATGACTTCGGATGTCTCAACTGCTTTTGATAACATTCATCAACTACTAGTCAAAACAAACTGCTTGATGGTTTGTTTTTAAGTCAAAAAAATCAGAAACGGCATCATGCAAACAATAAAAAACGCCAAGGACCGATTCTAGCTCAAAATATTAAAAATCACTGCGCTCTTCCACCTTCCATTCCAAGAAACTGAGGCGAATGGATCTCCTTACACGGTACATTAATAGAGATTCTAACACAATTTTCTAGACTGTCATGTAACAAAAGTTGTTGCCTTTGTTCGCAACAGCTGGAACTTTTCAATTTAATTTAAAAAAGATTGGCTTAACAACAACGAAAATATCTTCCCAGAAAATTCTGGCGGTGAACCCGTTCTCTGAGCCCACAGTTGGGCTAATTTGTTGCACGATGCAGAAAGACCTTCTACCAGGACACTGCCAAAATGTGAGACTCCCGGTGACAAAATACTACTTGAGAAGGTGGCCGGGGGCGTCCGTGATTGTAATTGGCGATGAACGAAGATACACTGCCTACAAGTCCTGTTCTTTCGTTTGCCTCCTTAACCAGAAATGACCTAGAGCTTTGGGGGTTCGCTATGAGACCCCCCACCCCAGACGATGACTCTACAGTGCAAGACTGTCTTCCACCCAGAAATAACCCAGGGCGTCGACAGCGCTAGGGGAGCGAAGAGGACCTTCGCCCTCCCTAACCCCCAAGTTGAGCGGTACGCTGGCACCCAAGTTCGTTGGTGAATAACTACGCGACCCTGAGCAACTCGCCCATCAGGGGCTTTCAGGGATCGCCCGAGAGTTCGCGACGCGTCCAGAAACCAGGCCGCGGAGGTTAAACGGCTCCCTCCCAACTAACCCAGCGAGCGTCCCAAGTACCCGCGACAACGCCAGCAACCCCCGAGCCGTTATTAGGCTGAGCCGATTCGCAACCCACGCTCGGGAGACCCGGGTGGGCGCTGAAGAGAAAGGATGCGCTAGAGGGCGCCCCCGAAGGCGGCTTTCAGCCCAACCGCCGCCGCGGCGGGGCAACGCTCTTACCCACTTCCACTCCGCCTCCTCGCGTCGCCACGGCCCAGCCCCGTCCCGGAGGCTCACGGGACACGTAGTACGCCGCTCGCCCCGACCCCTCCTCCAGCTCGGCTCGGTGAACGCCCTCCCAGCTCCCGCCGGTCTGACTTCCGGTTTCCTCGCGCCGCCCAAGCGTGGAGCCGGGGAAAGGCGGTAGCCCCTTTTCCGGCTCTGAAGCGCTCTTCCACCCTAGACTCTTCCTAGATAAGGTTTGCCCCGGCGGCGCGTGACGCGGCTACTCGCGCGTGCGAGTCCCAACGACGCCAGCCGGCGCCGGCGGGCCTGGGTCTCGCGCGCGTGTTGCTGGGTAACGGGCCTGCGCCCGCTGCCGCCGGGCCCCTCCTGCTTCAGCTTGCCCCTCCTTCCAGAACCTGCAGGGCCCCTGCCAAAGGGCAGGGCTGCGCCGTGAACTCAAACAAGGAAGAAGAAATGGGAATCCCTCCGCGGCACACCTGGAGCCGCTACCTTCTCTGGAGAAGCAGCGGTGTCTTCGAGGAAACCGGAAGCCCGTGGTGACCCCTGGCGACCCGGTTTGTTTTCAGTCGGTTTCCAAACACTGGGGAATCGAAACTCGGCGGTCCTGGGGGCGGCCCCACGTAGCCAGGGTTCAGGGTGAGTGGATTGATTGGGCTGGGTGGGAGCTAGAATGCGGGCAGTGCTGGAACGAACCTCCGTGCTGCCGCGGGTCTAAGCGACACGTCATTTTTCCCTCCCCCTCTCCCACGCCCCCTCCCTTGGGGAGCGGCCCACCTCAGGCTTTCCTGGCCCCTGTCATCCCCCCCCCCAGCTGTTCCAAGCCCCGCCTTGTCCTTCACTTTACTTTTCACCTATTGTTCATTCGCTTCTGTGCTCTGATTTACTGGGCTCTTTCCAGTTTTATTTCATTCACTGAGATGGCATTTATATCGGAAAGGAAAGAGGGACGTATAACTAGGGCGGCACTACCTGGCAGTCCCAGCAGTGAACATCAGCCCCTTGCACCTTGTGGAGGGCTAGCAAGCAGTAGGTATTCGCCGTTTTTCCGGTATCTAACCTGTCGATTCCAGCCCCGTTTGGGGTTATTTCGGTTGCAAGGTAGGCGAACACCCAATCTCCTGCACACAAGGAGCTCGAATAATCAAAAGTGAGATAAAATAACCAAAAAAAAAAAAAAATTTATAATACAGATCAAACCAAATGGCCTCGGACGTATTGGAAATACCGTAAGGTGTTCAAAGACATTGATGTACCAGGGTTGAAACTGACCTTGCTCCTTAAACATAGAAGACACTTTCTTTTTTATTATTGGAATGTTAAAATGGATTGAACAGTATCTTAAGACATGATTTAAATTCCACTTCTTTTTAAACGCTCTAATTGCCCAGTCTGATGATCGTTCTATATTCGGTAAATTGGGAATGGTAGCTCATTCACAGGATGATTACAGAATTTTAATGCATTATTGTTTGTAAATGTAAGTTGTATGCCAATATAAATTTTAATGTTAAAGAGACAGCATAGTGTAATGGAAAATAGTAGTGGATTAGATCAGAACTCCAGGATCTGAGCACTGAATTTTCCACTGATTCATTTGACAGTTGTAAGAGATCTTCCTTCTCCTTTCTTTAAAATAAGGGTAATGCCTACTTTCTAAGACAACAAAATATAGTTTCTAAGACTTATGTTGGCCATAGAGTCAACTGTCCCTCTTCATGTCTTAATTACTCCTGTGGAGTGAGGAGATTCTAGTTAACTCAGAGGTTTTATGTAGGTTTGATGAATTCTTATGAAGAACAAATGAGATAGTTGCCCTAAAAGATGAAGCTTACTGCCTGGTGTACCATAAACACTTGATTAATTCTAGTGAACAAGCCCATGCCTGTAATCCCAGTGGCTAGAGACTGAGGCCAGAGGATCAGGAGTTCAAAGCCAGCCTCAGCAATTTAGCAAGGACCTAAGTAACTCAGCAAGACCCTGTCTCTAACTAAAATATAAAAAAGGACTGGGGATGTGGCTCACTGGTTAAGTCCCACTGGATTCAATCCCTGATTAAAAAAAAAAAAAAAAAAAAGTTAACAGCACAGAACATTATTATGATTCTTAAGTAAAATAATGTGGTGCCTTTTTTTTTTATAATCTGTGAAGTAGTAGAAGCATGTAACTTTTATGGCACTAATATTTTTATCATTGTTAGGAAATATTTATTAGTAACACCAGTGTCATTTATTAATGTATAATAGGAGCTTAGTTGCTTTATATATTACTTAAAGGAATGAAAAAAAGTAGACTGCTGTTGACAATATGCTATCCCTGAAACAGTCTTAGGACTCCCTGTCCACACAAACTAAATTTCTGGACTACAGCAGTTAGTGAGTCTGTGAAGATCATGAAAATGAAAGTGGAGTTTTTCATATTGTCTCTCTGATACTGATTACATTTTTTGGACACTTATTGAATAATAGATTCAATTTGATTGTTAAGGTACCTAGATTAAGAGATTGTATCTTGAAAAAAGACACTTAATGATCCCTTTTTATAGACTGGGAAACCTTGCCTGCCCCTAATTTTTTCATTACAGATAGACAAAGAGCAGTAAGTGTTAGTCTCTTTGCCTTCATAAGACTTAATCCTTGTTCCATAGTATCTGAACTGTATTAAGTGGGCTCAGGAATATCCTAGTGTCTCAGAGATAGAAAGGTGATGGAAATTCAAACAAGATTAACTTCAGGGAACAGTACAAAAAGAGGAAAGAGCCTACTGTGTAGATATTGATTCAAATCCCAGTTACATACTACTGATGTGATTATAGGCACATTTACCTTGCGTCTGAGCCTCAGTTTCCTCACTGGTGGTGATAATACCTTTGTGACCAAGTTTGGTGTAGACGTGAGGTAATGTTTATATTTGACCTATTACTCAGTTCTGGCACAAATGTGAAATTTCTTCTATCTGTTCAGGTTGCCATTCTGTATTTGGATTAAAAATTTGCCTTCATAGTTTAGTAAGGTGGCCTCTTAGTGAGGTAGTCCAACTGTCATTTATAGATAGGAAAATTTAGATTTGGAGAGGTAAACTAATCTATAGTCCAGGTGGTGAATTTTAGATTAGAATATGGGTTTCTGAGTCCTAGACCAATATTCTTTCTACCAGAGGTCTGACTTGTCCAGATTCTTATTTGAAAAATCAGAATTCATTTTGGGTTGCCATTCAGAATGTTGCATCAAGGGCATAGATTTAGGAGACAGTTTATGTGGGTTCACATCCCAACTTTGCCACTGATTTATTGAGTAACTATAGGTAAGGTGTTTAGTGTTTCTAAAACTTTGTAAAATAGGATAATAGTACCTACCTAAGAAGTAGGAAAATACATATAAAAGCATTAGTACTTGACAAATGATCAGTAAATAGTAGACATAACAATATTGAAAAATGACAGGATAATCCTGTTTATTTTCAGAAAAAAGACCAGTATGGTGTCAGAAGATAGATCTGTTTTCTACTATACCAAACCCCAGTATATGTAACTTAAAAGAAGTGAGACTCCTCTCAGTGTCAATTATAGTGGACACTGAAAATCTTTTAAAACAATACTAACTAATAATGCTACAATGCTATCTAATAATGTTTGAACCTTTTCCCCCATATCTGTCCACTAGCCTCAGATATTACTATTTTCTACCCACCTTATCTGACAAATTGTGCCCTTCTTTCTCCATTATCGTTTCTGAAATTTTGTTCTCATCAATAATTGTCATCTTTCACCTCAATCCCTCCTATTTATCTTTAATACTTAAGTAAACCTTTAAGAAGAAACAAATTGAATTATCAGAAGCATAATACGTTCACATGACTACATATAGATATATTTAACTAAATATACTACACTTAACTCTTCGATGTGATGAGGTGAATGAAATTACTTCCTATACTATTAAAAACAAAATCTTCATGAAAGAATTAGGTGGTGTTTACCAGCTGGTAGCATAGAACTAACCTTACCTACAAATGTTCAAGAATACTAGTTATAATTGGAATTCTATAAATCATATAGTAGCTTGTTAACTTATTGTATCTAGATGAGTGGTTCTTATATTAGTATGGACTTAAAATTGCCTAGGGTGCTTACTGAAATGCAGTTTGATATTTCTACTCAATATTCTAATTTACATAGATCTTTAGTGGAACCAAGTAATCAGTATTGTTGAACAGAACTTCAAATAATTCTAAGGCAATGGTCTCTTCCTTACCTCACTTTCTCCAGTTCTACGCTATGTCATATCCAGCTTCTTGGAATGTTCTTGAACAAATCAAATTTCTTTGTGGTCTCTAGAATAATTTATTATCAATTTTCATGATTGAAAGAAGTCTACATAAACTTGTAGTTGGATGATGTTTTAACATTTGTTAAGTTTTAAGAGTTACTGATTCCTGCTAGACTAATGAAAATATGGTGTAGGTTTTTTTGGTACTGTGTGTTCTCCCCCCGACCTTTTCTTTTCTTTTCTTTTTGGGGGGGCGATACTGATTGGGCATTCTACCAAAGTTATACCCCTAGCTGAGTAATTTCTAATTTTCACTGGCAATATTCTACTTTTGGCTCTCATTTTTAAAATATGATTAATGGAAACAAAGGTTTGCTATTTTAAGAAAACTTAAGTTATGGTAAATAAGGTCAGATTTAGGTAAGTTTTTCAAAATGTTAAAGGTAGCTTGATCTAGTTAAGTGTATAGTAGTTACATTTTTACCACTTATCCAAAAAATCAAATTTCTGGGCCTGCTTATTTGTTTATCTACTAAGAAACATTTCATCACAGCAATAGTATATAAAACTGAGCCTTTGTATTGAGCAAACTGCTATGACTCCCTTTACTTCAGTAGAAAGAAGGTTAAGGAAGAATGAAGGAGGCTTGTATAAATAATAAAGCTGAAGGCTGCAAATAGTCTACTTTTACTTTGCCAGCAGATTTCTTTTCATTGTAAAAATAAATATAATGGGATATTTGCCTCATATTATTTGATTTCTTTTTAAGATCTTATTTTCCTGGGCACTATAGCTTTTAATCTCCAGAGGTCTGATGTGTTTCAGATAATGGGGTACACATTTATATTCTGATGCATTTGATTTTATATTTATTTTGGGATAGAAATTAAAATTGTAATTTTCATTTTACAGTGAATTTAGCAACTGTTTTAAAATTTAATAAAATGGTGTATGTGTGCTAGTGGATTGATCTCTTGTTCATGTGGCTACTTCTCATATAATTTTTAGTGTAGATGAGAAATTTTTATGCTACTTTCCAAATCATGTTTATAGAATCAATATATGGAATGATATAAAACATGAAAATTCTTTATATGCAAAGTTTTCTTATATTTAGAGAGACCATACCGTATGCAATTTTTTGATGATTTATAAATTAAAACGACAACAGATACAGATTAAATCTGACTATTCATTTTATCCTAAAAGTGACAAGCTGTCATTGTATACAATGTAATATTGTTGTGTCAATACACTGGACCCCCCTTCCATCTAAAGTATTTATGAACCTTCTACTGGGTTCCTTGTTTTGTAGTTCTTGATGAAGGTTTGCAAAAGATTCATTGGAGAGGGGAAAATATTAGTAGCTCACATTCTGAAATCCAAGTTCCTCTACTGCATACTAATTGTCTGATTCTGGGTAAGCTTCTTGACCTTTCTAGGTTCCATTTTTCTCATTTGTAGTTCTAATTAGGATGGTCATGAAAATTAAATGGGTCTAATATTTGTAAACAGCCAACACTAGGTAGTTCATTTAGTGAGTTGTATAAATCAGCTTTGTATTACTAAATGAATACATGAGAATGGGCTACTTATTAAGAAGAGGTACTTTATTTTGCTCAGTTTTGGAGGTTCAAGTGCAAGATTGAGAAACTGCCAGGCTTTGGGCATCTGGCAAGGATGGCACATTATGGCAGGGGCACATGTAAGCCAAACTACCCACATCACAAGCCCTGAAACAGGATAAGAGAAGACTGGACCAGACTCTTGGAGTCACCTCTGAAGGCATACCCCCAATGACCTAAAGACCTCCCATAAGGCCCCACCTCTTAAAGGTCCACAGTACTTACCAGTGCTGGACCAGGACTGGACCTTTGAGGGGCACTCATCCAAACCAAAGCAGTTGTGAATGTTTTTCATGAATATATGTAAATATTTTCCATACTTTAAACATGTCCACTTCTATCTTTTTAAAAATTCTGCAGAATAAGGACCAAAATATATGACTGTCTATCATAAAGAATCATCTCAGTTTATCTTCATCGCTTCTTTCTAATCTCATCTGTCGTTCTGCTTTTCAACCTTCTCCATACTTTTTCAGATCTTTGAACTTATTGCTCCTGCTGGAAGAAAGCAGACTGTAATGGTTTAAGTACAATAAAGATAACTACCCAGTCGTTTGATGTTTTATGGTACCTTCTTTGAAGATCACTCCTCCCCATCTGCAGTCCACGTATCATTCTGTAGTGTTTCAAATATATTACCTACCTTTAGGTATAATAATTATTTTTCTGGGCACCTCTCTCCCACACTGAGTTTTCTTGCTTTTTACTTATTTTTTTGGTCATAATTATCATAAAAATGAATACAGATTACACAAATGAACTAGTTAGAGCTTTTGTAAAGCAAAAGTGCAAAATCTCAGATCCTTAAAATGCATAATTTATGGGACATCTTTTTAACTTTGTAGCTCAGTGTATGCTAATTTCTTATTTTCAGCTGTTTTTTGAAAAAGTGTTATTAAATTTGATTAAATTTTCTCTCTCCTAGTGCATCTACAACTTAAGTAGCCATCTACCCTTATTCTACTTTTTCTATTTTTAAGGTAATACATATACATGTATAAGAATCTTATATGCAGATACATATACATATGTGCAGTTTGCATTATTGGAATAACCTATGTTTTCCTTTCAGAAAGGAAAAAATAAGGGAGCAGTGTGATTGGAATAACTTAATCCCTAAATTCAACTATTTTAAGTAATTTGAAATAGTTGAATTTAGGAAAAGTAAACCCATTTACAGGAGGAAATCTTAAACAATTACTAGAAAAGAGTGCAGCTTACAGGAGTTACTTATGAGAATCTGACTTTTGGAATACTGCAAATAGTATAGTCCATACTTGTTCTTGAACTTTATTGATTAACTGGAAAAAATTCCAACTTAATAGGATTCCTCTTTATGTTTAGAAACTTTTAAATTGGAATAGTTGAAGATTGAATGGTAGGTTTTACCTACTCAAAACATGGCATACACATTTATTTAAGCCTACATTTCCTATGATCCTATGAAGACACAAATTGTTTAGATATTCCAAACTTTGATTGCTATCAGTCAGGTTCCAGTTATAAAATTCGAAAAGAAGAAATATAGTGATAGTAGACCAGACTCAGACTCAGAAAACCACAAACAAAACCTTTTGTTAAGTATTAATGTTGTCTGAGATAAAGCAAAACAAACTATAGTCATTATTTGACACAGGGAGGGAGTTCAGAGGAAAGCAGGGATAGAAAATGATGCATTTTGTGGTTAAGTTGACTTTGTTTACATCTCAACTTTCTACTGTTTTACTTAGGAAAAATTACTTAATATCCTTCTTCAATTTTTTCATTTATAATGCTCTTGAGTAATATTAGTAATCAAATTTTATTTCAAGCAAGGAATAGTGAAAAACATTTTTTAGCCATCATTAGCTACTAATCTATATGAAATTTCATTGATATTCTTTATTTAAAATGCTATATTAAAAATTTTTTTAGAGTCTAACATGACCTACAATCCCCTTTATCCTATTTTCCCCATGAGGTCTTAAAAGGCTTCAGCTATAAGTTCTCCTTCCACAGCAATTTTCAGGTACATAACTTTTGCATGGGAAGGTAATATTGAACTTAATAACAAAAACAGATACACAGAGCAAGTATTTTTTTTCAGTAAAGAAGGTAACTGACTTCTTTTAGGTTTTGGAGTCAGTTTGATTTGAATCCTATCTTATTGACTCATACAGTAATCAGTATTGAGTACCTCCTACACACAGATGAATTGGGAACATAGTAATGAAGAAAATAGACATAACCTCTGCCCTCATAGAGTTAAAGTTCTACTAACTTTAACTAGGCAGTAAGGCCTAACTATAAAATATAAGTGATCCTTACCTGACAGAATAATTTGTATGATTAAATGAGATAATATTGAAAGAATATAGCATGTGGTACTAGGACATACTGGGCACTCAAGTGTTCATTTGTCTTCTATTGCAAATATATGACACATATTACTAGTGTGGAAAGAATATAGTAAAGAAGGCATTAAAACTTATATGTCATGAGTTCAAATTTATTGAAAATTTATAATTTCGGAAACTAAAATTTGCTACTGTAGATTTGAAAGTCTGAATGTTGATGAGGAAGAAATATATGGGCATAAAGTGTTTAAAAATTCTGATTCTTTGGTGAAAATGATATTTTGTAGGTTTTTATAGAACTTTCTGCTAATAGATTGTGGTTTTGAATGCTTTATAGCTATACTCCTATCCCAACTCCCTGACAATCCATGCTTTCTTGGAACTGAATCCAGGAATGCTCTACACTGAGATACATCCCCAGTCCCTTTTATTTTTTTATTTTGAGAATTTACCCTGAACTTGTGAATTTAGCCTTGAACTTGTGATCCTCCTGCCTCAGCTCCTGAGTTACTGGGATTGCAAACTTGTGAGCCACTGCACTGGCTTTAGACAGATAGGCTCTTAACAACTGTGCTTCACTGCTTCTAAAAAGAAAAATAGGAGTTTTTAAACATCGACCCTGCATTCACATTATTCTGAATATATCTTTTTTTTCTGCTCATTTATTCAGTGAGATATTTGTATTTGTTTTTTTCTTTTCAATAGCTGTCATGGATGCACTAGTAGAAGATGATATCTGCATCTTGAATCATGAAAAAGCCCAAAGAAGAGATACATTGACTCCTGTCTCAATATATTCAGGAGATGAGTCTGTTGCTTCACATTTTGCCCTTGTCACTGCATATGAAGACATCAAAAAACGACTTAAGGATTCAGAGAAAGAGAACTCTTTCTTAAAGAAAAGAATAAGATTTTTGGAAGAAAAGGTAATTTCTTCTATTTTCATTACATTTTATGATATGGAAAATAATTCAGAATATTTAAAATTTTAAGTATTTTCTGTCCTATATTCCATGGTTTTGCTAAATTTCCAAGGATAACTCACTACAAATTTCAAACTCTGGCATTAAATGTATTCTGTTTTTCATATAATGTGCTTGGCAAATTTTATAGATTAGGATTTAACAGATTGGAAGAGTTATATTCCTAGTATTTTTCTTTCTTCATTTTTCAGATTGCCTTACCTTCATAGCTGTATATATCTTACTCAGAACTTTGAAATCTGTGCAAAAATAAATGACATACCAAAGAAGAAAATTAAGTGTCAAAGGAGAAAGCTCCAGAACGTTGTTTTAATATTTAGTAAGGTTTTCACCAGGACTGAAATCTTCACCTCTACATTCTCATTTATTCTTTCACATATATAATAGAAATAATTACTTTAAC
Organism: Sciurus carolinensis; assembly: GCF_902686445.1. Lineage (NCBI taxonomy): Eukaryota > Metazoa > Chordata > Mammalia > Rodentia > Sciuridae > Sciurus > Sciurus carolinensis. The sequence continues at coordinate 39,741,284 of NC_062229.1, forward strand.
TGATAAATTAATGTTGTTTACTTTTTCATTTAGAAAACTTCCATATATTATGGAGCAGGGTAGCTGATTTACTGTGTCACAGACATTATGGTTTCAGTGTTGGAAAATATTCCTCAGTCATCCATTTATTTTTGAGTTTTAAAGTTTGACTTCTCAGTTGTATTTCTTTAACTCAGATTTGTATTTTATCTTATAAATAGCAGCTTCCATAAAGGGTGAAGAAAATGGGTTCTCAGCAGCCAAAGAAATGAATTATCCTATATTAAAAAAACTCGGACAATGAAGCTGGTAGAGTTCACTTCATGTAGAGGAAAGTAAAGCGAGGGGAGTCAGTTATAAAAATAATGATAATTTCATTACATTTATAGTAATTAAGTAAATTAGTAATACACTAGGATAAAGTGAGAAAAGGAAACTTTTGGGAGCTTATAGCTGTATTCATTTAAAATTCAGTAGAAAAATGGGATTTGGTATATAGTTATGTTTGGAATTAATTGTGTACTTTGTGAACAGTAAGCCTATTAATTCCAATTGTGGAATAATATAAGATTTAGTGAATTAACACATTTCTTTCTCTTTTTTTTCTTTTTTTTCACATTTATTTCTTAAAATGTCAAATATGACTTCATTCACTATTTTTTTCAGATAGTGGAAATTAGGTACTACAGACTAAGCACTTCAACAGAATGGTGTACTCTGTTGTAGTGTGATGGTTTAATATATTACAAAACAGATACTATAGAGCATACAGTGCTGGTTAAGTAAAAGCATAGAACACTTTTAAAAGTATTCTATACTGTTTTGCTTTCTTAATCAGTAAAGATTAATTATTTGGAAGAACAATATTCAGTTATAGGCTGGGCTCTATCCCTGCATTAAAGTGGTATGGAGCCATCAGAAAACTGACGGACCTTTTTCTTTTCCTATAGAATATTCTCTTAAACTTCATTTTCTGATTTTATACCATTAGCTTGTAGGAGCTCGATTAGATGAAGAAACAAGTTCTGTGGGACGAGAACAAGTAAATAAGGCCTACCATGCATATCGAGAGGTTTGCATTGATAGAGATAATTTGAAGAGCAAATTGGACAAGATGGTAAGTTGTTTTGAAAGAATTTACCTGTATGTTGCAGAAGTTTTCTCCAAAAGGTTTAAAATTTAAAATGAGGTTGAATATTTTCATTTTTAATTTAAAATTAAAAACATACTTATTTAAGACAAAATGGAAATTTTTAATAATTATATTTGTAACTTATATACAAGAATAAGTACTTGATATGTGATGATACATAGGACTTAAATAAATACATATAATGCCACTAACTTATTTTGAAAAATCATGACATGGGAGTCATTATATTTAAAAAAAAAAAAAAAAAGCCAGTGAATAATAATGTCATATATTAGATACAGTAGATTAGCAAGAAACTGAGTTCATTTTCCCATCTTGCCTTTAAAGGCTAGAATGAGTTTTTTCAACATCTACCTGAAAATTAGCATATAATACCAACCTATAGATTTTATTGAATGTAATTTGGCATTTTCCCTACTTAACTAGAATAAAGACAACTCTGAATCTTTGAAAGTATTGAATGAGCAGCTACAATCTAAAGAAGTAGAACTCCTCCAGCTAAGAACAGAGGTGGAAACTCAGCAGGGTATGCCAATTACTTGTTATAAATATTCTAACAATCATTTTTCCATATGTGTGTTAATATTATCATTTTACTTTTAGGCTTATGTTTTTCTGTTCTGCTTTTACACAATATCAACTCCTTTTCATGTTTAATTTTTAAAATCGTACATTTTTAGAGAAAAATTTGTTAGTTCTTATCTAGCATTAGTTTATGATAGAGTAGGAAAGGAGTTAAAAACCCCATCCTCATCAAAACTTCAAGGTCCTGGCTTATCTATCTTATAGAACTTTTTGCCCACAATTAGACATGCATTCATGGATTAGTTTCAGGTTTTGTTTTGTTTTGTTTTGTTTTATTCCTGAAGGTTTTTTAAAGCTACAAATTAGATGTTGGGGTGGGAAGTTAGATCTGGGAGTTGTGGATAATAGTCTGTTCCTATGAACATTCTCATGAGATAAAGTTAATAGGAGTAGGCTTTTGAGAGATCTTTGAATAGAAAATGAATGTGAGATCTCTTACGGTAATTGGTTGTTTTTTTTTTTTTTTTTTTTTTTTTTTTTTTTTTTTTTTTGGTAGATGGAAAGACTAAAAGTACTAAGTCAAAGATAAAGCAGTTCTATAGTATAATGTTTCTGAACAAAATTATTTTGACACCATGTTCTGGACCTGTTGGTCAAACTTTATTCTTTCTGAAGGGACTAGATGGAGTGATTAGCTGAGCCTCAATTTATTATTTTTGTCATTATTTTAAGTTTGGCTTATGCAAAACATATTACTGATATTGTCTACATTTTAGCATTTGCTTGATGTGTGTGACATCTTAAAATTCCATACTGACAAATTTATACTTTTAACTTAATGAAATCAGAGATGGAGTGGTTCATACATTCTAAAGCAAGATTGTTAGAGTTCTTATTTTCATTAGCATAGATCTTTTAAAGTAATTACCGTTTCTTTTAAAACAAAACCGTGGTTGTACCTGTTTTGTATTTTATGTTATCTACATTTTATCAGCATAACATTTTTAGAATTGCAATCAATGTAAAAGGCAAGGGATAACAATTTTTATGTCCATCCTTTTTGTAGTGATGAGGAATTTAAATCCACCTTCATCAAACTGGGAGGTGGAAAAGTTGAGCTGTGACCTGAAGATCCATGGTTTGGAACAAGAGTTGGAACTAATGAGAAAAGAATGTAATGATCTTAAAATTGAACTGGAAAAAGCCAAACAAATGGTACTACAAAATTATTAATTGGGAAATTAAATATTCTTTGTGCATCATATGTAGGATTTCTTACTAAGTGTTAAACTATAGATTTATTATGAATTATAATTACTAGTGAACTCATTCCCTTGGGAAGTTCATGTTATCTTCTTTAATCATTTCTGCTAATATCTAATACATTATATACTTTTTAGCCAGACCCCAGAATTATTTAATGTATATTTTAAAAAGATTTATATTTGAAAAGGCTTATCAGGTTATTTATTGTAACTGTTCTTTCAAACTCCCTTTCCTTCAGTTTCTTTGGGATTTTTTTCTATAAAGTTTAAAGAGAATTAAGATTTTAGGTTTCCCATTTTATTAAACTTAATAATTTGAATTAAACATTGCAAAAGACAAGTTAATTTTTGGAATTCTTTAAAAACTTACCACCAACAAAGAAAACTATAGTCTGCTTCTTTCCAGAAGAATAATACTTTAGGGGCAACTTTTAACTATTAGCAAATAGCTGAGAATTCAAGCATTGGGAAAGAACCAAACCTGCCAAGCTGTAATAGTGTAGTTAGCCTTATTCATCCAGTAAAACATAATCTGATGCTCTAGGTCCTTCCCAGGAGTGTGTTTACTAATAATATACATTAAGCTCTAATAAGCATGGCCATATGTTTTCAGGTATCATGGCAGATAGTGCTCAGAATGAAAGAAAGTGATAAAGAAGCAGGGGAGCATGAGAGCACTATACTACCACATGCAAAATGTGAAATAGTTATTGAAAGAAATTGAAAAACTTAGTAGCCTGAAACAAATAGTCATTTCATGCATTCATGTATTTCAAACTAGGTGTAATCAGTTAAATAATCCTCAGCTCAACCATTTTGACCACCAAAGCTTTCTAATACTATTGAGGAACTATCTGCCGTTCCATATTCCTCTGGGATCCTGTTATCTAAAAGAGGAACTACCTCCTGTACTTCTGATTGCCAGCCAGGATTCTGCCCCTGAATCCCAAGTGTTCATAGATAGAGCTAATACTTCTCTCTTCTATAATGTAGTCTTTATCAGAGGTGGCCACCAGATAAGAATGAGCCAATATAAGAATAATACAATATTCTGTCTCAGTTATAACCAGAAGAATTCCTCTGAACTGAGCAACTAGAACTTCCTTTGGTGCCCCTAGCTGTAGTAAAGGGGAAACACTATAAAAATTAGTTAACTCCTGTTAGAGCCAACAAAAAGCCAATGGTTTTTTTTTTTCCTACTTGTCATTGGAAGTTGATTTTCCCAACTTTGAACCTGTGGCTGGCCACACACTACTGTTTCTTCAAAAGCTTCCAGTATCCTTTCCATAAGCCTCATTACCATAGCCACTGAGAGGCTTCTTTTTAAAAGATGTGCTTGCAAAAAAAGATTTGAATTATTTGATTTGTTTTGGTCAGCTTTTTTGCTATTGTGACCAAAAATACCTAACAAGAACAATTAGAGGAGGAAAAGTTTATACTGGGCCTTACAATCAGAGGTCTTAGTCCATAGGTGGCCAAGGGGGCTCAAGCTGAGGCATATAATCATGGCAGGTTGTGGTGGGGAAAATTAGGTAGGACATGGCCACCAAGAAGCAGAAAGAAAGAGTTCTCATCACTGGGACAAAATATAAAACCCAGAGAGAGGCACAGCCCCAATGACCCATCTCCTGCAACATCACCCTGCCTGCTTTCAGTTACCAGTTAATCCCTAGCTGGGAATTAGTTCACTGATAGGGTTAAAGGTGTCATAACCCAATCATTTCACCTCTGCACCTTCCTACATTGTCTCACATGTGAGCTTTTTGGGGAACACCACATCTAAACCATAACAGTAACTTTTATACATGGTGAATATTTTATTGTAGCGTAGGAAGCGTTGTCACAAAATCTTAGAAGTCTGGCTCATAATTGTGCTGCTTATCACTGTAAAATTAGGAAATTCATTTAACTTGTTAGGGAATTATTTTCTTTAGATGTTAAGTACCTATTTTTTTCATGAGAGTTAAATTATTGTATGTAAAGCAGTTAGCATAGTACCTAGAACTTAGTGTATTGAGTAAGTAAATCTTTTCCAAAAGACTTAATTAGGGAAATCCAGAGAGGCTCCTAGTCTCTATGTTTGAGGGGCTAGAGGATAGTTTTGGTTACTATTAATTACTCTTTTCCACTAGATGGTGCTAGGGAGTGAATTTGCTTTTAGCTTAGATCTATTATAAGCACCCCAATCACAGAAAAACAGACATTTATTGTGGAAGAAACTTTAAATGAAAAAAGTTTTTTTTTTTTTTTTTTTTTTTTTTTTTTAATGATGAAATTAGAGACAAGAAACTTTCAAAACTTGAAGGTGAGATAAGGGAGGGGGAAAAAGATTTAAAACATGACCCCCATTCTCAAGCATTTAAGCGGTAGCAGCTGTGAAGTAAAAATGTTCATAACTATCATAAAGAAATGAATTGAGGAAGAATGAAAATAACAATATCAAAGGTTCCAAATTAAAATCTCGATGTTGTAAAATCTTGATGCCCTTTTAAATTTTATTTCAGAGGCGTTACTGATTAGAATCCTGTTGAATGTGGAATCTTAAAACAATCCAAGAAAGAGATTTATATTCACGCTAATAAACTTGCTTATACTTATAGCCCAATATGCAAATATTAAAATGGTACTTTCTTTTAAATGTACTCTATAATACCTTCTGGAATGTGTAATAGCATCCTACTTGGAAATATTAGGGTTTTAGGGGTTTTTTTGGTACCAGGGATTGCAGCCAGGGGGGGCACTGAACTGTTAAGCCACATCCCCAGTCCTTTTTTACCACAGGGTTTCTGAAGATGGCTTTGAACTCACCATCCTCCTGCCTCAGCCTCCCAAGTTGCTGGGATTACAGGCATGTGCCACCACACCCAGCTAGGGTTTTCATTTTTATTTTAAAGTATTTTGTTAGTGAATTCTATTAGTATTTGGTGTTAGTGAGGTCATGGTGTCAGAGGTAGTTCCACTTTTAGATTTTCTTTATCCCCCAATATTCCAGCATTTACATTTAGACCACTTGATCCTATAAAGAAATACAAACTCTGGAGCTGAAGAAGTATAAGAAACTTTGGTAAAAATGGAATTTTTATAGATGTCTAAGGTCCCTAAAAGTAGCCCATATAGAGGTTCAGATTGTGAAATTGTGAATTAAAGGTTCTGAGAAGTGCTATAGTATACAAACTTCATATAATTTGAATATTATTTCCCAAGAATTTGTAGCCATGGGTCCCCTGAAACTCCTATATTGCATGAATTAGAATACAAACCCATTACTGCCTGCAAAGCATTGCAGACTATTAACTGGCTGTAAATAGTCTTTGCATATTAGAGCAATTCTTTTGTTAGACAGTAGCTGGAAAAATATTTTGTACATTTTTTATAATACAAAAAAGATGAAATACTCAAAAAATTTTAAGTTTCTCATAATGTTTATTCACATGTACCTTGAATAAACAGCAGTGTGATAAAGTGTTGTACTATTTTGAATATAGACTACAGAAGATTGGTATGTTCAGATACGTTTGTAGGACTCCAAGTTCTTTGACATGAGAGAAATTTTATTTTCTAACAAAAATTCAGATATTCTATAAATAATTGAAAGTGACTTAGAAATATTTGTGATAGCTTGGTGGTATTTTTTTAAAATTGGATATGAAATTTAGTTTTATGCTATTCAGTTATAGGTGTATTGTGTAAAATTTGAAACTTCTCTGGTAATACCGAGCTGAGAATAAACAAAGTAATAATTATAACTTTTCAACTTTTATTTTTTTAAATAAATGACAGGATCCACCTCAGGAAGACAGTACGAAGAGCAGAGATCTCCAAAGACTAAGCATTTCAAGGTATGAAAATTCTTCAGTATTAGAATACTACATGTTTTTCCTCTGTAGGTCACTCTGTGTAGGTACCTGGATTTCTGTTTCGATTCAATCTTAAAAACAAAGCAAACAGATATTATTTTGATGCTGAATTTAACCTCTGATCACAATGTACTTATAAAACCATTTTAACTGTCACTTAACAGCAGCCTTGAATTTAAGTAGTAGAAAGGTGCACATTGTGATGTCTTAGACAAAACTTCTGAACAATAAATAATATTTCAGATATGATTTTAAGGAACTAGCCATGTGGAAGTATTCTATAATAAACCCTGATTTTGTACATGAGAAATTACACATTTCTGTTTACAGTAATAGCCCTTTATCTGAAGGGCCAGCTTAGAAAACCTAAGTCTTTGGAATAGCATGAATGTTAAGAGAACTAGTCCTCCTTAGGTTAAGAACAGAAGAAGCTACCAGAGTTCATGCACTCCAGCAAATACTTTTTTTCTCAAATACTTACCATTTTTTCTTAAGTACCTTCTTTTTTTAAAATATTTTTTGTTTCTGTTGTGTTAGGATGCCATTTCTACATGAGTATCTTCCTTCCATTGAAGAACACTGATTTGACCTCAGTGTTCAGTCATTTGGATTTTAGAGTTTAGTGACCTAAATAAAATGTGAATAGTTTCAGACCTATTCCTATTAAAAATTTGCTTGAGAAAAATGATCAACTGAGGAAAACAGAGGAATCAGGAGAAGGCCCACCTTTTGTGTTAAATTGAGAGCAATAAATATTTAAGTTTTGTGAACTGACCATGCAATCTGTTAGAACTATTCAGTGCTGCTGTTGGAACAGCATTTTGATTGTGTCTTCAAATTTTATTTTTGCAGCAAGGAAGTTTTCCTTTTTTTTTTTTAAATAATGTGTCTAGTACTGTGTTCATTTAAACTTTTCCTTAGAGGTTCATCTTATTTCTTTTCTCCAATCAACTTGTGTGTCCCCTCATTAATTTTGTTGTACTTATCACTTTTATAAAGCCACTTTAAATCATTTCTTAAAAGAAGCAGGGAACAAATAAATACATTGAATCAGAGTAGCTTAAATAAATGGGGTTATATAAAAACAGTATATTAGGAATACATGGTATAGGATAGGACTTCTTCCATTTGGGAATTACATAATTGTATCATATCCACTAAGAATAACTTAAAAACTTACTCCCTTCAAAAAATACCTGATTGAAGGCATCAGACAACTAAAAAGAAAGTGAAGAACCTCTGACAGAATTTGCAGAAGGTTGAAGGCCCAAGGAAGTGAGTAGTTTTTGAGGCTATGGAGGTAGCTATAATGACAGCATCAAAGTATAGTCTTCAGGTTCCCTAAAGCCCAGTTTCAATTCAGAGGATCAGCTGAGAGAAACAGTTTTTAGAAAGAATTGCCTTACATTCAGTCTAAAAGTTGCTTTGTGTTAAAACCGTACCGAGGGTATGGTATGTTAAAGAACTGTGCAATTAGAGTAAATGCTCATGGCTCCCCCGAGTGCTTAAGTATACTATTCTGTTTTTTTTTTTTTTTCCTCCCCCAAATTGGTTTGCATTTATCTTAGTAGGCACTGTGAAATACGAAACTGGTTAGGTTTCACCCTTCTGATTGGCAACTAAAGAACCTAACCAAAGTTGTGGCCTAACTTTGGTAAACTTGAGTTAATCATGTATTCTCATGTTAGCCTCATTCCCACATGAATTTTGTCTTATTTGTTCTTCATATCATCATTTATACCTATTTCTAGTATGTAATTCTCTGTTTTATTTATCTTTGTAATTACTTACTTTATCCTCTTTTAAGTGAAACAATGCAGATGGTAAGTTTACTAATTTGAGAAAAAGTACATGGGAATATTTCCATAAAACTATTAACTAAAGGCTTAGATTTTTTTTTCCAGTATTAGGAAAATTCTTTTTGGAATTTTTTTTTTTTTTTTTAATTCCTCTGTATTTCCAGGCAAAGGAGAGTACTGTATTATTTCCTTAAGACAGATTGACCCTTTTTATTTCTGGTGGCCTTTTATATGGTACTCGTTGTATTAAAAATTTTTTTTAACAGTAACAGCCTTGTCAGAAATTTAGCCAGTGCCCTGTTTCATTGTCAGCTTTAGGTTGACAGCTTTGGTTTTAAAACCAGATCTAGGTGTGGAGTTACTGTACTTCTTTGCTCATCAGCTATAAACTTATATTGTAGAACTAGCTATGTTTTAGAGGATGTATTAAAATATAAATTGCTGGTTTAGAAAATATGGATTAGTGTTTTTCATCCTCATGTTTCTTTAGTGATTATGAAATTTTGTTAAGCATTTTAAAAATATGGAATAAAACACAACAGAACGTATCAGAGTAATTTAATATACACACACACACACGTCTGTACATACCTGGGCATACATGTATATATAAACACACACAATGGTATCTCTTTTTTTCCTTTGTTTGCAGTGTAAAATGATTTCTGTTCCTTGCAGTCAAAAATGTTTGAAAGACACTTATTTGGGGGAAATCAAAGTTGGCAAAATATGTTTTTTTTTATTCTCTAGCTCTCAGTTAAGAATATACCATACTTTAATTTTAGGAAATTAAGGATATTTTCAAAAACTGAGGAAAAAATATTTATGGTTTAAGTACAAACTTAGTTGATTTTTCTTATATAAGGAGTATTTATTTTTGTATTAGATAATTGAATATATAGTATCAGTTAAGAAAACTGGACTTTTACACAATTTTATTTTATAATCAGGACTGTAACCAGTTCTTGAGATGCAGACAAGTTTCATAACATTTAAAAGTCAGAGGTGTGAAGTTTCATTCTGGGCTGAGAAGACTGTGTTGGCAGTCATCATATTGTAGGTGCTTGGCAAGTGGATGATGAGGATGTGAGAAATGCTGCCCCCAAAATGCAGTGATCAATCATTAGACTAGACAGGTAAAAAGAGCTTTTAAAAGCAACATAGCATACTGAAATACACTATTGAGCCTATTTCCTCATGTACACAATTAAGGTTATACAGTTTGCCAAGTTGGTATGAATTGGTGGGTAAAATGCCTAGCCACATAATAAATGCTCAGTCATCTTATTTTTTGTTTCTTCTGTGGCTTTTTTTTTTCCCCTCAAAACTTGCAATTGAACCCAGGGCCTTGTGTATGCTAGGCAAGCACTCTGCTGCACTAGCTACATCCCCAGCCCCTTTTAGAAGTTTTTATTTTGAAACAGGGTCTTACCAAGTTGCTTGGGCTAATAGCTTTGAACTTGGACTCCTCCTGCTACAACCTCCCAAGTAGCTGGGATTAGAGGTGTGCATCACTATACCCAGCTCAATCTGTTGTTTTTTGGAATTCTCATTTGGGCTGCTTTAGTGTCACATTCCAATATTTAAGCAGTGATATAAGTTCTTTATTTAAAACTGTAAATAGGATTTTACTTGTATATCACTTAAATCAGAAGTAGGGTAATGTGGCATGCAAGCTACTATGAATAATCTCATAGCTACCTAGATAAAGTACCTAATAACTCACCAGGGTTAGTTGGAACTCTGCTAAAAACTTGAGAGATGACAACTTGGCTCTTCTAATCACTTAATTAATGGTTTAAACACTTTGTTCAAGTTCATAGAATTAAAAATAAAATGTTAAGCATTTTGAAGACTATAGCACTTAATATTAAACAGTAGGTGGCACTAACTGCAATTACTTTGTTATCCACAAGAGGGAGAGCTTATATTTAGTAATGGTCTTAATTTTTTTAATTAGTTTTCAGTTCAGGTGACTATGAAAGGCATAAGACAGAATGATGAAATGTGTGTTAACCATGGTGACCCAGTATTCAGCTTAATCTAATTTTTAAGCAGTCTTCATTAAGTTTAAAAATATATATTAGACAGTGTTAACATACATTATTATATATGCCTAGCTACTTTAAAGTGCTTGGTATTTCAATATCCTAACACTATCATGGGTGTTTTCTCCAAGTCAGGTATTCATTTATTGTGTCATACCAATAGTAAACTGTTTTTTAAACTGTATTATTGATGTCTTGACTGTGTGCATGAGTTAGCTTATGCAGTGATTATACTTAGTGCTTTATAATGTGAGTAACTTTTTGGAAAACATACCAAATGCCCAGAATTGGACCAAGGAACCAGCAGTTCTCTTCACCCTAAGACTGTCTCCTGTGTCAAATATTAATTGTAGCAAACATCTCAGACATTTACTGTTGAAGTAGAAGTGGTTAACTAATTTTTGTAAATATTTCATGTCTTTCAAAAATCTGCAAAAAGTCCTGTCATTGTTAGTGTGCTAAAGGTTATCCAATGATGTTCACAACTGATTTTTCTACAAAGCAGTATAAAGTTAGCTGTGTTGCTATTTTGAAAGAATTATAGTCTAAATAGAATATTTTAACAAAAAAAGGTATTTAACCTTACACAATTCAAAATAATTATATCTATTGCCTCTGTAATTAGGATATTAAATTTAGATTTTAAGAGGGTTATCACCTTGAAGTTTTGTAACTGGCTAGACAGAAATTGAAGCAAGAGGTGACATGGTTGTTTAGCTTGATTTCCTTACTACTAAAATTATACTCTATCTCTGAGAAGCAATATGGTTGTTTGGATGCTATGAGATCAGCTATTTTTATATTTAATATTTGGGTAGTCTTGTACAACAAACTGAGGATATGTGCTTAAGATTTCAATCTATTTAGTTTACAATTAAAAATCTAAAGAAAGTCATGAACATTCAAGTAAGAATATTTAATGGGAAATAAAACCTTTAAAAATTAGATATAAAATAATTTATATTTCCTCAGATAATTGAGATAAAATGCTTTTAATTATAAAAATTTTGAAGTTTTTATTTGTTTCATGTAATCCTCCCTCTGTATCTTCTTTTTCCTTATGAGGAAATCATCTGGCTCTTCATGTCTTATGCTGTCATGTCACATTGGTTTAGAACCAACAGTATGAGACAACCCAGTCAGACATAAAGAATGTAATGTGTGAAACCTAAATTTTATTTTAATGTGGACTTGGGTATATATTTAGCAATCGATATATCATTTCAATTTACAATGTCAAAATAATCAAAAGATAAATAGAAACTTTAAATGCATTTATGATTATAATGATTCTTGATCAGATTTACAAATGAAGAGCATATTCTTTACTACTTATAAATTATATTAACATTATTGTACATTGTAGGCTATAATAAAATGTCAGTTCTGAAACCCATAGGAATACACAGTGGTTAGAATGTTTCTTTTTTTAACTTTCTGTTTAATGCAGTACAAGTAATTGCTAGAAATTAGGAGGAGGATGTTATTCTTAGATTTTTTCACTTTATATCTTTCAGTTGTTTAATTTACATCATCACAAAACTAAGAGGAGCAGAAATATAGATCTGCTTGTTTCTATTTTAAAGTTATTCCTTTTTGTCCATAAAAAGGAATGATGAATACTAACTTTAAAAAAAAAAATAACTGTATTTCAGTGATAATATGCAACATGCATACTGGGAACTAAAGAGAGAAATGTCCAATTTACATCTCGTGACTCAAGTACAAGCTGAACTACTACGAAAACTGAAAACCCCAACTGCAATCAAGAAAGGCAAGTCACTGTTTACCATAAACTACTGATTCCAACTAAACTGTTTGAAGAGCAGCTAGCTATCGTATCTTATCAAAATCTCATCAAATGAGTTTGATAAGCCAAAGTATATGTAGTGTGTTCGCAGCCTACCCATTCTCTGCTTTGGCTTCAGTTTCATACTGGTCAACTTCACACATAAAGGTGTTGCTGATGTGTTTTTTTCTTCAGTACTGTATTCTTTTCCCCTTGTGGCTTTTCTCAGCCAAGTGTTGCTTATGTGTATAAGGCTGAGGTGTTAAGTTTGCTCTAGTTGACCTTCTACCGCAACTACTTCATATACTTTTTTTTAAAGCCCAAAAGCAGTTTTTCATTCCAGTGGTACAAAATGTACCAAAGACCTAGCTTTTCAAGTTATTTGTTTTCAAAACAATAACTTTGATTATTTGCATTTTTTATAAACTTAATTTTTCTTTCTAATAAGGATAGCTTATTAGATGGGAGGCTAAGTGCTTCATCCCGTCTCCTTTAACTGCTTGAGGTTTGTGTTAGCTAGTAGTGGCTACTTTTGCCAAAGCTATTTTTAATATCTTGGAGAAAAATCAATGCCTTTGTGCCTAGAATTACATAATAGTTTTATTTCAAAAAAGTAGAGTGCTAAAAATTTGAATATTACTCTTTAAAAGATTGAAATGACTTTTAAAGAATAATCATCACCTAATTTAAAATTGCTATTTGCATTCTTATTCATGAGAGAATTGTGTTTTATAAATAAGTTTTCTCAGTATTTCTCAGTGAAGGAAAATGTTACATATTGGAAAGGAAATTTGAATTCAGAATTCCTTTTAGTTCAAGAGAGCTGGTTACTTAAGAATGAGGCAAAATAATGTGGTGTTCTGTGGTCTCTATATGAAAAACTACAAGTATATAGACAGTTCTGCAGTGAGTTCTCAGTGTGATTCACATGGTAAATACTAACTTTCAAAGAATAATAAAGGAGAAAAGCTTAGAAGTGGCTTACCTGTTGTTCCTTCTTAGCTGGTTGATGATATATCTTTGATACTTGGGACTATAAACTCACCAGCATATTTCCTTTGACAGTGGCAGGCACAGAGTCACCACTCCTCATCATAGAACTCATTGTTTTAAGGAGTAGGCAGAAATAAGACTATAGATCACTGGGTGGTGATGATTGTTCCCCCCACCCCAACCTATATATAATACCTTTGTCCAAAAGCTGAATATTATTCTATTTCTCTCACACTGCCCCCCCCCCCCATTCACCTTTCCAAGAAAAAAGACCATGAGCTTATTTCATAATGTGGTTCAGTTTGTACTAAACTACATGGAGTCAAGCCTTAGTTCCATTTGGCCATCGTGGGATAAGTATACATTTATCTTTCAACACTGGTAAATTGAGTTAGAAGTAGAGGAAAAGCCCATTATTACCAATGTGCTGGCTGTGGCCAAATAGGGCGGCCTTAAGACTTAAGTCATTATTGCATGTTTATGAAACATATTTTTTTCCTTTTTCAAAAAAACTACCTGTATTGTGACCACAGAATTTACAGTTGCTCTTATGTGTACATTAATAAGAAATGGAATTAATTTACAACTTTTATTTAAACTGCTTTATCCATAAAAAGCCTTTGAATCTATATTAAAAAACTTCATTTGTCCTTTAACAATTAAAAATAGTACTATTTCTGAAAAAAAAAAAAATTTACTAGTGGAATACCCATGGATAAACCTTGAATAAGCAAAGGAATATTATATTTAACTAAAACTTAAGAACAACTTTTTCAGTCCCCACTTGTACACAAATGATCTATAAGTCTTCACTAGTCACATAAATGGCCAAGAACAGGATCTTTATTTGTATTTTAACTTTATTAGTTTACAACTTTTTAAAATATGTGATTCTTTATCTGTTGATGGCTCTGGGACACAGGGAGGACATGATTACTGCATCCATTTTGCAGACAAGGAAAGTGACTCCTGAAGCAGTGACTGACCTTCACTCAGTGTCAGTAAATAGTTGATCCAGGATTAGAACTCAGATCACATGTAATTTGTCACCAAGTCACAATGTCTCAGTGATCATTATACTAACTTGGAAATGTAAATTTCATTACCAGTTCCAGGATTTAGCTGATTAATGAAGTATTATATTTTATGATCACAGATGTCATGAAAACTGACATTTATTTAGCCTGTGCTTTCTTTTTAGCCTGCACACCAGTAGGATGCATCGAAGACCTGGGTAAAGATGGCACAAAACTGCACTTCACGAATTTCACTGCAACATACAAGAGACATCCCCCTCTCTCACCAAATGGCAAAGCTCTTTGTCATACTACATCTTCTCCTTTACCAGGAGATATAAAGGTTTTATCAGAGAAAGCAATTCTCCAATCATGGACAGATAATGAGAGATCCATCCATACTGATGGTACAGACTTTCAGGAACACAACTCTTATGGCAGAAATTCTCTGGAAGATAATTCCTGGGTATTCCCAAGCCCTCCTAAATCAAGTGAGACACCATTTGGAGAAACTAAGAGTAAAACTTTGCCTTTACCAAACCTGCCACCATTGCATTACTTGGATCATCATAATCAAAACTGCCTTTATAAGAATTAATTCTGAAGAGATTCATGATTTTATCATGAGGACACTGTATCTCTCAGTGGTTCTCCCAGGAAGTTACTTAACAAACTGAAAGTGGGCTTTGATTAAAATTTTGCAGTTTCAGTATATACATTGAAATATGCTGTACGATATTATGTAGTTGATTTTCCAGTAACAAAGACAGTACCCTCCAGCTCCATATTCTAAGAATCAGAAATATGCTACTGTACTAATTTATAAACTTAAGATGTTTCAAAAAGACAATTCTACCTTTGATAGCAATTGTAAAATTTTGCCTCAGATAAGAAGGGACCTGGATATTTTTAGACATGGTTTTACAAAGTATGTGAAAGGCCTAAATAGCTATTCATAAAAATAAAAGCCTTGAATACAGGAAAAAAAAAAACCATGTTCATCGGTTCAGATTTGCATAAAGGAGCAAATGGCAATGTGAATAAGTTATATTTCTATTGACTTTGTGATGCATAGAAATATGAAATATCATAATGGAATAAAAATGTCTAGGTTATATCTCTGGTATTGTGTTTCAGAGGTTAAGATTTAAATAATCAAACTTTTAAAATTGCAATTTGAATTCTAAGACCATTGAAGCCAACTCTGTCCCAGTACAAGTCCTAAAAAGATGAAATGCTTAAAACTACATGGTATGTGAATAAATTATTATAACCTTGAGCATCATTCAATTAGAATAGAAAGAGCATCTTAAAAGTTTTCAGTCTAATCCACCCCTCCAGTGGTCCATAATGAAAATTTAAATGTGTATAACTGTATAGTCATTTTCTTCAAAGGGAATATAGCTGCTTGTTGTACAGAGCAGTTTACAAATTGTTAAAACTTTGTTTTGAAATGCAGTATTTGAGAAAGTGTTTTTTTAATGAGAAAATTTCACTCTAGAACTAAATTTTGTGCCGCATTGAAACAATCATGAAATATCCCCAAACTCATTCTAACAGGTCAGTAAATCAGTCAGAAAATAACAAAGGTGGCTTCACAGGGAAATTGATCTAATTTCTTTCAAGGTAGAGATATTAATAATATTAGTAATAATATATTACTTGGTTCATACACCTTTTGCCTAGGATACAGTGTTTCATGTAGGGAGGATTTTATCTTTTTGATAGTTCATATATCTTAAATTCAGAAGAATATCACAGATCTTTTCCATATTATTGAATAGCATACATACATAGACAATGTTCACCATTCGTCAGATTTTTGCCTTTCTATTATCTTACTCACTTATTCAAGCTTGTCTGTGATTAATGGAATTGAAGTCAGATGCTGGAATTTATTCTGACCAACGAACACAGCTGACTCAAGGGAGTACAGTCTTCTGCCAAGTAATAGAACAAAATCCAATATGCATAAAACAAATATAAGACTCCAGGCTTTAGCTGAAAGAAGCAACTACCTGTGTAATAACAAAGCGGCATAAACTATTTCTCATGTGGCTGCATAGGCTGTATATTATCTCTAATCTCTAATGTGGCTTACTGGTTTGCTGTTTTTAAAACCAAGATAGGAAATTTCCCTTCATAAAGAAAGTCTTACGAGATAATGGCTTGATTGATGTTTTGAACAATGCCAAGAAATTGCTTAATTAAAATTATTTTTGTTTGAAATGGAAGTGGATGTGAAATAATGTCCTTGCTTATTTACCCCAAGGTCTGGTACTAATTGTTAGTTGTTAATTTGATTCCTATAACAGACATATGTCTTGTTAAATAGACTGGAGAAAATTCCCTCCAAAGAAGATTGGTGATAGCAATCAAACAGGTATGCTTGAAATTCAGTGACTGATGTTCTTAACAATTAAAGTGCTAAATATGCATAAGACTTTAGTAAGAAAATATTAATCAAAAATATTTTACCCGCACAGATTTTTAAATATATCATCTGTTCTCATTGATTCAAAAATGATAAAATTAGCCCATCTGTGGCTTATGATGTTTAAAATGGAAAATTTTATGTCAATCTCTTATACTAGCCTAAACACTCCAAAGAGCTTCCAGTGAACATTTCTTTAATCTTAGGTTTCTTTTTACAAGATAACCCAGATCAGCACATCTATAACTCAACAATATGAAGAGTATATAACAAAAAAGCCACCTTTCCTTCCTCTTAATATATATCTTATAGCTTGAGGTAGAATTTGTTGCTCTAAAAGGAAGATTGTTTTATTGAGTTGCTCCCAAAATGGAACTTAGTTCATATGTAGAGCAGTGACATACCTATGTGATACATTAGAAAATAAGTGGGGAATTCAGACTTAAAAAGCTAAATAATTGAATCATGTAATAGCAAAGTAATGATCTCATCCAGAAAAGCAACTTGGAAAAAGTAAATTTTAAAGGATAAAATCCTGTGAATTGTTATTTACAAACAGAATGTAATATAAGCAAAGGTACCAGTGAGCAAGCAAAGTACAACTGCCTTAGTCCAGTAAGTAGACCTGAGTGTAGTGAGGCATGAATAAAGTCTACAATGAATGATTTTGTTTTTGCTATGAGAAAGAAGGATGAGTGTACTATATAATTTGTCTAGCACCTATGGAGGATGTTACCTACTACATAAGTAAATTTTACACATAAAATTGAAGTTTCCTTGTGTAAAACTCTGGATTTGATCCCCAACAAAAACAAAAAATTTGAAGTTGGCTACTTTAAAATATATTAATAGACTGTATATTTCTACCAGCTTCTGTAACTGTTTTGCCTTTTTCCCATTTGAGTCATTAAAAAAAAGAATGAAGGTTCTGTGCTTTAGGAAATGCACCAATATTAGAAGGCCAATGGAGGACTATAGGCTTATTAGTCCCTATTCTGTGTGGTTTCTAGATTTTGATATTTGCTTTGTTTTTGTTTGCTCTACTAATCTCCCTCCTTTTGATCTGTGGTCTGGTAAAAATGTAGTTTGTATTTCAAATAAGAGTAAAATCATTTTTTAGTTAACTCAGTATGAGTAAAGTGGGAACTTGAACATCCATTGATTCTTTTGTGGGGGGGCTATTGCATTTCTAAGTTCTTTTTCTTCTAAGTCATCTATTTCATGGGATTGGGACCAAAGTTAAATCTTGTTTTGGCAATTACATTTCTGTTTTGTGATTTTAATGACGGATGTGAAAATATAAAACGTATTTATCTGTAAACTGGTTATACTGGCTGTGGTGCAGAGCTAATAGCTCATGGGAGAAGAAATGACTTTTTAGTATTAAATCAACCTGGGCTCCAAATTATGGCATTGAGACAAAAATTTATTACACTACCTCCTGAATTCACTACTGTGTTACAAGGTGTTTATTCATCCTCATTAAAGGATGAATTTTTAAAATAAAAAGTTATTTTCAATAGTCAAGTTAACATAATTAACTTGATCAAGAAACAATTTCAGAAAAAAACTTCCCTCAAAGAATATAAAATTAATTTACATATACTTATCTGTGTTTTCAAATAAGCTTTACAACTTACTACCAATTAGAAAGCATTTACCATATCTGAAGCACTGTCCCATATACTGTTTGTACTTGCTATACTCATCAAATTCTCACAACAGTTTGAGATTCACTTTCATAGTTGAAAATGGTTAACAGGTTGTGGAACTTCAGGATTCTGGTTCCTAGCCATTCTGCTATACTGCCTAGTGATTATCAACACCTTTGAAAGTTCTTTCTGCTTTCATTTAATACTTTTGATCCCTATGATTAGCCATTTGCCTATACAATGGAAAAAGGCATTGTCCATATGAAACGCTGGAAGTCATTAGCACTGTTTATAGTGTTTATAATTGTGGAAAAACTTGTGAAAAATCCAAAATGATAAGGAAAACCACGTCTCATTCCAATATTTATTCCTATAAAACAATTTAGTAAAACAATTTTGAAATAAAGATCTTTATTTCATATAATATTAATATTTTCATAATTAGAATAAAGCAGACACATTCTTGAGTCCATTATTTCAGATGATTTATAGTATAAAAGACTGCCATTAATATGAGATTCCTGTCATTTGAATATCTGTCTACATGCTTGTAGGAAGCTTCTGTAGCCTTTTCTTAGTAGGAATTCCAGTTTTTCTGAATTCTTCCCTTTCCTTCAGGTATTCCATTTTGCATTCTTCATAAAAAGCTGGATCATTATAGCTACAAGAAGGAAATGAAAATCTTTTTTAAAATTAATAACTTTACAAGCAATAAACATGAGCTTACTTCAGTGATATTCAGATATCCAGTTCATCAGGTTCAATCTTATATTTTTAGAAGAGTTTTTAATATATTGGTCACAAATTCAGTGTGAGCATTAAGTTATCAAATTAATGGAAATATAAAGGCCTAAAAATTCTGTTGTTTAACTGTACATATTAATATAAAAATTCTTTTAGAGAGTGCACAATCAGAATTGAGCAATGAGAAGCACAGCTCCTATCCTCAAGAAACTTATGGTATTATAGGGCAGACAAGTAAGACTAAACTACAATTAAGTGTAAAAAGTGCTGTGACAGATATGACCCAGTACACCACAGAAATGAGAAAAGAAGTCATGAAGGAATGCTTGAGACAAATTATGTAGGACCAACAGAAATCTATGTAAGTGGCCCACAGATGAAGAAAAGCTGGGGTGCATGGAGTAGTAAAGTGTATTGCTACTACTACAATGGATTACACAGCAGTAAGGGCCTGATCTAAACATGGAATGTTCAAGGACCAAATAATTATAGCCATTTATGCCACACTGAGAAATTTAAATCTACCCTAAAGGCAATACGGCATGATTAACAGAGAAATCAAAATTTTGTATCTTTGGATGAATCTGACAGCATATTGCAGATAGGATAAAAGGGAGCAGCAAGGTTAGAATCAGGATGTCCAATAAATAATCCAGGCAAGAAAGAATGAGGGCCTAGGCCAAATGAGGAGCTGTAGGAGTGAAAAGGAAAAATTAGATCGGTGAGACACAGGAAATCACCAACTGGAGTTAGGAGACAACTCTTAATTCACAAAGACACAAGATGCAGGTAGAGCAAAAGAGAGTCAGGTTCAGTTTGGGACCTGAAGAAAGCAGAAAAATTTCATGATCTATAAGTTATTTAATCCATGGGTACAAACTGAACTTTCTCAGATTTAAGAATGAGAGGAAAACCCAGAGAAATATCAACTTTCAAGAGTAGGTTAAGAAAGAATTGGGAGTACAAAGAAATGTCTGAGAAACAAGAGTCATTGGGAATCAGAAGAGAAATTTAATAAGTGATTGCTAAAGAAAGGTCAAGTCAAAGAGCACTGTTGGTTGGATTTGACTATTAAGAGTCTTTAAAACTCAGTGGAGTCAGGCAGAAATCACATCACAGTGTGTCAAGGAATAAATGAAGGTGAGAGGTAGAAATAAAGAAGCACAAACCACTGATATTTCAAGATGTTACTAAGAGTAGTGGTTACATTCATGGAATGTCAAATATGAACAAAGCAGAGCATTTTCTTATTCAAAGATGAAACTCTTGAGTATTCTGGGTTGAAAGTAAAATTTCCCTCAATAACTTTCCATTCACATCCTTTGTTTATTTCACTGCTTCTCTCTTTTAAAACCAACAGAAGGAGTTGTCTCTCTCTCTTCCAAATCCCTTCCCCAGATGCACTAGAACCTATTATTTCCTCATGTTTTTAGGGGATGTGAAATAGAATTCACATGATTAATATTCGGGTAACAAACAAACACCAATCTAATAACAAGTACAGACCAATAAGAGCTAACATTTACTGAGTACTACTAAATGTGTTCACATGTAGTACTTCACAATCACTCCAAGTAGAAGCACCCCTTCTTACAGTGAGGGACCCTGTCCAAGGTTACATGGCTAGCTAAACTACTGACTCAGAAGCTGAGCTCAGACTGCCCTCTCTGCAGTGTTCCTGTCTACTCTAAACTCACCCCATCTGGAGGGAGGGATAATATGTTAAGGTAATTACTATGATGACTGAATTGGAGGTAAAAATAAAATTCTTCATCAGTGTATAAAACAAGTTCAGTCATATGAAGTTTAAGAGATTATTAAATATCTCTTAGATGCACTGGGAAACAAACTGGAAGAACAAATACATCACAGAATGAACGCCTCTACAGTAAAGTGCTTAGTACTAGTTCTGGCCCAGAAGAGCTGCTATTGATAGTAACTTGGAAAAAAATGAATATTGAGTGTGTTTCCTCATCTATAAATGTACAGATGAGTTTAGATGATCTCTAAAGTTTCATCTGCAGCATTCTAAACCCTTAAGTTTATGTATACATAATTTGTTATTTAAAAAAATATGGTATTTGAATAATTATTATATTAGTTGCCTAAGAAATGTCATACCATACTGACACATGTACTTCACAGGCTTGAGAAGCAGAGTATAAAATTAAATAAGAGTTTGCCAAAAGTAAGATCTCACAGCTATCAACAGTACCCTCTAAAATATTCTGCAATATTATCTGTCAAAAATATGGATAATAAAACAAAGATAAAACAGAAAGCATCTGCGTTCAAAAAACTGCATACTTTCACTTAAGGTTTTAAGGAACTACAATGAAATATTAGCATGACATTAAAATGCTATTTTAAAATTATTTGATTAACTTCAAAAAATCTAAATTTTATGTTTTTTATGTGATTTATTGCAATTTTTCTAGGAATTAAAATTCTATAAATCACAATGCTTTCAAAGTTCTTAGAGATATTCTAATTCAGTTTCTATTATGAAATAAGCAAAAATTAGTCAATAATATATTCTATAAACCAACCCTTCAATGAAAAGGGATTATTAGGTCATATGTAAAGTCATATATTTTTGTTTGCTGACATTTTTAATCATATAATGTTGACAACTTGAAAAAATTTGTTCATAAATATGCTGTTTTTTTTTCTTTTAGAATATTTTTCAACATGTTGAAATTTTAGATTTAGCCAAAAAGGTGAACAATTTGGTTGGGTGGGATACAGAATGTATAACCTGTAATAAGTTAAGTCACACACACACACACACACACATACACACACACAGAAGCACAAACACTTTGAGGTAACTACTTACTAAGCAGTTAGACATTCTTTCAATGCAGAATTTTCTTTCCGGCATTTTACTACCATAAGGATGCCAGAGTCCTTGCAACAATTGGTAAAATCTGAAATTTAAAAATTTGAAACAAAAATAACTTGAAATTATATCAATAAAATTTTAATAGCTCTAAATTATTAATATTATTTAAACTGTGCCTTGCACACAGTATATGCTCAACAAATTACATGCACACTAATAAAGGGCAGAATGAGTACTGTTCACTTTGTAGAAACAAATGAAATTTGATATGAGTCAAGACCTCTAGGTAAAGCTGAGGAGGTTACCTAGAGACAGAATGTAGATTCTCAGTAGCACTTCTAGTAGGAAAAGGGCATGTTCTAGGGGAAATAAATACTTTTAAGGAGTCAAAGGGGAATTGTTTCCAGAGACTGATGTCTAGGCTCAGCGTGTCTTCTCAGTACATGACAGAGGTGGTAGATCCCAACCTGATGGCATCAAATATCCTCTTTCTTTTAAATAACCTAGTAATGGTATGGTAACTTCCTAGTATTTCATTCTAAAGTCAGCTCTAGATTTCCCAGATATTTCAAATGGTTTTCTGTTTAAATTTCCGTTCCAGTATCTTACCTTTTAAATTGCACTAGTACCTTTGGTATCTGCCTTTTCAGGACTACCAACCCAGGAAAGTTTGGTGCCATATTCTACCCACAATGAGGTCACTTGCTACTCTGTCTTGTGTTAGGTCAGAATCAGTCCTACCATCCTGTCCACTATTTGGAGCCACCTTCCTGAACTATTCTGGCCCTTCTTTTGACCCTGGCTGCTTCAATTCTAGGCTGTGCCACCTCTGATCTGCTGTCAAGTAACCAGCCATTTCGATTTCAGATTTTAAAACATGACATCGGTCTCACAAAGAAGCTGTAGACAAAAAAAAAGTTCACTATCTCTTATAACTTTATATGATCAAGATTTCCCTCATTCCTTGAGTTATACATTATCCTACCAGTTACTGAGGAACCACAAATTACAATTTTCAAAATGCAGCCAGGAAACTTGAGAAGTCTTCATGAGGCCACATACCTATAATAAGTAACAAAAAATACTTTTAAACCATAAACAATCAAAACTGAGACTTGTTAAATGTGTAAAAAACTCATTAGAGGGACTTGACTGGAACAAAAGCACTACAGCATAGATGTGTATCCACCACAGCATCCTAGCTACACTATGCAAAAAATTGTGGAATAGGAACAAAGACAAAGAATGCAAGAAATGATTTTAACTCAAATAATTTAATGTGCATGATTACATGAAATTATGTGTGACATGTAATATTCCCCTTCACAGTCACACAGAATGGGCTCCCATTGTTTTTCTTGTTCAATAATAGCAGCACTCCCACCATTTACTTTCATTCCCAAACCAGCCTTAACTTAGATAACCTCACAGAGTATCTTTTTCTCCCCAACTATAAATGTTCCTGTGCAGATGAGCTGGGCCGAAAGGCCAAATCAATCCAATGGAAATTGCCTTGTGTCCTTCAACTATGGACTTCCTACAATTCAAAAGGCAAAGCAGACCTGCAGCCAATTCACCTTCAGTGAAGACACTAAGGAGTGTAGCTATCAAAAAGGCCATTAACTTTCACTTTGGAATGCCTATCTCTTCCTATATGGTTAATTTTTCTACTTCTAATGCTGTACCAAGATGTTAAGATTATCCCAAATAAAAACATGAGCAATACTCAAAGGAAATGTGCACACAAAGTTAATCCAGAATTGATTAAACTAGATAAAACCTTCTTTAAAAGAATTGTTGTGTTCAGGAGTGATAAACAAACTGAATTCCCTTGTACCACCTGACCGTTACTGTCACCTCGTTATACCTACTTAGAAGACAGATAATGGCATCATGAATACTGCATAATGAAAATATCCTGAAGACAACAGAATGAATCGGACATAATTTTCCTTTGCTCATATATGAATACACAACCAATCTAATTCCACATTATGCACAACCACAAGAATGGGATCCTAATTGGAATGGGTTGTACTCTATGTATAGTTTGTCAAAATATACTCCACTGTCATATATATGTAAAAACAACAAATCAAAAAAAAAAAAAAAAAAAAAAAAAAAAGATGTAGCTGACCAAACCACAGTCCTTTTCTGGAAAACACACACACAATGGCTGTATCAAGAGTCCACCTTTTGGATTAAAAAGAAAATATTTTTATTTGAAAATTTCAACATAGAATGCTTAGTCACTGCAATTTTTTAAGATTTGTTTTCCCTGAAATGCAAATCAAAACTATACTGTTTTCATCTCACTCCAGTCAGAATGGCAATCATCAAGAATACAAAAAATAATAAATGCTGGAGTAGATGTGGAGAAAAAACAACACTTTTACACTATTGCTAGGATTGTAAATCAGTACAACCACTATGGAAATCAGTATGGAGGTTCCTCAAAAGCCCAGGAAAGGAAACCACCATAAGACCCAGTTATATCACTCCTCAGTATTTATCCAAAAAAACTCAGCATACTGAGTCCACATACACAAGGAGTTTTATTCACTCATAAAGAAGAATGCTGGAACTTGAGACCATCATGTTAAGCAAAATAAGCCAAATTCAGAAGGTCAAGAGTCATGTTTTCTCTCATATATGGAAGCTAGAAAGAAAAAAGGAAAAGAAAGGTGGGGTAAGTCAGTCTCATGAAAATTGACGGGAGATAGAGGAAAGGGAGAGGAAAAAGAGATGGGAAAGGGGAAATAATGGGGAATAATACTAACCAAATTATATTATTATATTGTGTGCATGTACAAATATATAACAACAATCCCTGCCACTACATACAATTATAATGCACCAATTAAACTATGGAAAAAAGATGTTTTCCCTAATATTAATAAAAATGCCATTAGTAGGGAACTGATGGAAGATGGCATTTATGTGTTCTGATCATATTAAACACATAGTCTATATATTTTCACACTTGTCCAAATTTCTTCTGGAGTAGTTATGACTGACTGGCCTGAAGCCTCAAGCTGTTTATAAGGTTTTTGTCATTTGTTTAGCAACAAGATTTTAATGAGGATCCTTCTTTCATCCTACATTAGCATATATTCATATAATAGTGATGTTGCTAATATTGCAAACTGATTTCTAAAATGGTATTATGAAACAACTCATAATTAAATTGCTTCTATCTTTCAATTTTATATCAACTGTTAAAGATAGTGTACAATTGATTCTACCAATAATTTAATTTTAATTACTATTAAAGATTATGAAAATAAAATTTCATTCAATTAAATATAGGTAATGAAAATGAGTATCAGTAAACAGAGTAGCAATGTGGATAAAGTGTTCAGTTATTCTAAAGTTTAAAGGAATAACTCAAGACCTTTACTCTTTAAAATATCAAGAACATGAAATTTGTTTTTCTTTTGTACAACCTTCATTTCTCTCAAAGAAACGACTTAGTATCATATAATAAAGCATTGTTAAAACTATTCTTTGAATAAATAAAACTTGGATTAAAAATATCTATGAAAACACTAAAAGTTTAGTCTATTTTAACAGGCAAAATAATCATTCATATTGCAATCTGATACCAGTGCCTTATAAAATTTTCAGTTTACTATATGAAAAAATTTGTTAACAATGTAAAAAATCAATTTATGGTGCACCCAAATATATTTTAATATTTTACCTTTAATTATAAGCTTCCTTAATTAGGCCAATGATAAGTACTTATTGAGCAACAACTGTGCATGAAACAAGATATCAGACACTTCTTTTACATTTTTTCTTTGCACTTAGTGAGTTTCACACAACATATTATTTTGAAAATACAGTTACCCAGTTAGAAATAAAGCATTCACTGAGAATGAGTTTCAAAAGATAGCAGGTTAAAAAAAAAATCCCTGTTATTTCACATCTCTGACTAGAACCACTGTTTATATCTCCATTGTGATTTTTAAATTAATTTTTTCACATCTTCAGTTATAGCACTTATCTGTAACTTACCTGTAGTTTTCTTTCCTTAACCAGTATTTCTTAAGTGTTTTTTTTCCCCACATTACAAAAAGGAAGCTATATCTAGATATAATATAATGTAGAATTTTTATACACAAATCATATGCAATATTTCCATGACTACGACATCATAATGACTTTCATCTTTAAACTGGGAACTTCAAATTAAATGAAAAATATTTAGGAGGTTCTGTTTATTAAAGATCATGGCAGAGTAGATTTCCAAATCACCCAAATTCAAAGCATATTATCTGCAAATGAAAATCTTAAAAACTTGGAATGGAACCACCATTTGACCCAGTTATCCCACACCTTGGTTTATACCCAAAGAACTTAAAATCAGCATACTACAGTGAGGCAGCCACATCAATGTTTATAGCAGCTCAATTCACAACAGTCAAGCTATGGAACCAACCCAGGTGCCCTTCAACAGATGAATGGATAAAGAAACTGCAGTATATATACACAATGGAATACTACTCAGCCATAAAGAAGAATGAAATTATGGCATTTGCGGGTAAATGGATGGAACTGGAAAATATGCTAAGTGACGTAAGCCAGTCCTGAAAAAACAAAGGTCAACTGTTCTCTCTGATATGTGGATGTTAAGTCATAACAAAAGAGAATAGGGAGGGAAACTATAGAAATTCATTTGATTAAACAAAGGGGAGCAAAGGGAAGGAAGGGTGAGGGGAATAGGAAAGACAGCAGAATGAATGTCATAACTTTCTTACGCTCATAAATGAATACACAACCAGTGTAACACCACATCATGTTCAACCACAAGAATCAGATCAAAATTGTAATGGGTTATACCCCATGTGTGTATAATATGTCAAAATACACTCTACTGTCATGTATATTTAAAAGCAACAAATAAAAAAAGGAAAATCTTAAGCACAAAACATTTCCTATATAAAACTGGATAAGAATAAAGTATTTTTACATTTTATTTATAAATTTTTAATTATTTTAAATATTTAAATGATTTTATTTATTATTTGTTTATTTAGTGGTACCAGGGATTGAACCCAAGGGTATTCTAACAGAAGTTCTAAATTTATATATCAAGAAAAGTTCTCTTTTATGTGAAGATTTCTGTAGTGAAAAGTCTAAACATCAGTCCCTGTAGACAATGCCTTAGTGCAGTGCTGCTCTCAGTGAGCATCCTCCCTTTCAGAAGCTGTGAAGCATAAAGTGTCCATAGACAACAGGCAGTCACCCTCAGTCTTGAGCTCACCAGTTTCAGTGCAGTGAAGAAGGCCTGAACCAAGGCAGAGATAATGAAGACAACACTTCTGTCCTTTGCTTTCTAATGACTGACTGAAGGCAACCAAGGCCATACAGCACATTACTCTGCATAACCAACAGCATGGACAGGATTTCAAGAGGTTCATGAAAAAGATTTTGTAGAGGTTTTCAAGATGGCGGACTAGAGGGCGGCTGCATTTCACGTTGCTCCAGGATGCAGGATTCAAAAGAGGATATAGTGAGAGGCTTGGGACCAACTCAAAGCCCCCGGGTGAGTCTCTCCCTTTGGGGAGGCGTCCCGGATGGGGCCGTAGCCCCGGAACGCAGGGAACTTTGTGAAGTAGAGTTGCTCGGTGAGACGCCCCTCCCCCCACAGGAGCGGTAAACACGGACAACTGGGATCATCGTAGAGGAGGCGGCTCAGCACAGCGCTTGGACTCGGAGCAACCACTGGGGCTCCGGGCGGCTGCCTGAGGAGGAGCTGCGTGGTGAGCTGTTTGAACTCAGAGCGAGCTCTCCTGAACACCGGGAGGTTGCCTGGAGGAAGAGGAGGAGCGCGGCGGGTGGCTTGGTCTAGGAGTGACTACATCAGAGCCACAGGCAGTTGCCAGAGGAGGAGGCGAGTGGCGAGCTGTTTGAACTCAGAACGACTGCTCCTGAACACCAGTGGCCTGCCTGGAGGAGGAGCGCGGCGGGTGGCTTGGTCTAGGAGTGACTGCATCAGAGCCACAGGCAGTTGCCAGAGGAGGAGCTGCGCGGCGAGCTGTTTGAACTCAGAATGACCCCTCCTGAACACCGGTGGCCTGCCTGGAGGAGGAGCGTGGAGGGTCGCTTGGTCTAGGAGTGACTGCTTCAGAGCCACAGGTGGTTGCCAGAGGAGGAGGCGAGTGGTGAGTTGATTACACTCAAAGCGACTGCTCCTGAACACTGGTGGCCTGCCTGGAGGACGAGCACGGTGGGTCACTTGATCTCGGAGCTACTGCTCCTGAAAACCCAGGGGGCTACCCGGAGGAGGAGGAGGAGGAACAGGGTGGGTCACTTGGACTCGGAGTGACTGCCTAGGGCTAAAGGCGGTTGGCGGGAGGAGGAGACGCGAAGTGAGTTGCTTGGACTCCTAGTGACTGCGTCAGAAACCGGGCCGCTGTCCAGAGGAGGAGGTGTGTGGCGGGTCTCTGGGTCTCAGAGATATTGTACGGGGCTCCAGGTGGCAGCTCAGAGGAGGGGCCGCATAGCCAGGCGATTAGGTGCAGGCTTCTTGCTGGAAGAGCCGCACAGAGACACGCCTAGGGGCGAAGCGAAGTTTCCAGGACTGCAGACAGATTCTCTGGGAGAGGCAGCCTAAGGAGACTCGTCTGTGAAGGGTGAGGCTCCCAGGCCCAGGAGGTAGGTCTGGGCGCCTGGGAACGTTGCAGAGGAAGGCAGCCCAGCCCAGGCGGTAGATGTAGATTCAGGGGAACCTCTAGGAGGACAACTGACCAGCGAGACGTCCCCACCGAGTGAGTCTTCCCTGCCGGGGGAGGTTTTCACACAGGGACGGTAAAACCAGAGACACAGGCACAAAAAGGCCTTGCCTCAGCCCACAGCCTAGTTCCCCATTGGATGACCATTGGTCAACAAGTGGAGGCACCTCTGCCCACTAGCAGGGAATATACCCCACCTGAGGGTCACCACCCCTAGAGAGGCAGCTTCCTTGTGGAGCACCGCATTATCAACTTCCTCCAAGACTTCAGGCTACTGAAGGATAAGAGGGGATATACTAGCAATCTTCAGGGACATTATAAGTCAATAAAGGAAATCTGCAATATCTTAATGACCCACTGATTCCTGAACAATATGAGAAAACAAGGGAAGAAAATGCCCCAAACAAATCTAGATGTTACATCAATAAAATCCAATGACAGCATGGCAGAAGAAAGGACAGAAAGGGAGTTCAGAATGTACATGATTAAAATGATTAGGGAAGCAAACGATGAGATGAAAGAGCAAATGCAGGCATTGAACGATCGCAACAATCGACAGTTAACAGAGCAAATTCAGGAAGCAAAAGATCATTTAAATAAAGAGAGATATTGAAAAAAACCAAACAGAAATCCTTGAAATGAAGGAAACAATAAACCAAATTAAGAACTCCATAGAAAGCATAACCAATAGGATAGAACACCTGGAAGACAGAACTTCAGATATTGAAGACAAAATATTTAATCTTGAAAGCAAAGTTGAACAAACAGAGAAGATGGTAAGAAATCATGAACAGAATCTCCAAGAACTATGGGATATCATGAGAAGGCCAAATTTGAGAATTATTGGGATTGAGGAAGGCTTAGAGAAACAAACCAAAGGAATGAACAATCTATTCAATGAAATAATATCAGAAAATTTCCCAAATCTGAAGAATGAAATGGAAAATCAATTCCAAGAGGCTTATAGGACTCCAAATACACAAAATTACAACAGACCCACACCAAGGCACATTATAATGAAAATACCTAACATACAAAATAAAGACAGAATTTTAAAGGCTGTGAGAGAAAAGAACCAAATTACATTCAGGGGGAAACCAATATGGATATCAGCAGATTTTTCAATCCAGACCCTAAAAGCTAGAAGGGCCTGGAACAACATTTTTCAAGCTCTGAAAGAAAATAGATGCCAACCAAGAATCTTATACCCAGCAAAACTTACCTTCAAATTTGACGATGAAATAAAATCCTTCCATGATAAACAAAAGCTAAAAGAATTTACAAAAAGAGCGCCAGCATTACAGAACATTCTCAGCAAAATATTTCATGAGAAAGAGATAAAAAACAAAGAAGCAAATCAGCAAAGGGAGGAATTATCCTAAAGGAACTGTCAAATAAAGGAGGAACCAAGATGTGTCAAAAATTTTAAATATGAACCAAATGACTGGGAATACAAATCATATCTCAATAATAACCCTGAATGTTAATGGCCTGAATTCATCAATCAAAAGACATAGACTGGCAGATTGGATTAAAAAGAAAGATCTAACAATATGTTGCCTGCAAGAGACTCACCTCATAGAAAGAGATACCCATAGACTAAAAGTGAAAGGATGGGGAAAAACATACCATGCACCTGGACTCAGCAAAAAAGCTGGAGTATCCATCCTCATTTCAGATAATGTGGACTTCAAGCCAAAGTTAGTCAGAAGGGATAAAGAAGGACATTTCATACTGCTTAAGGGAAGCATAAATCAGCAAGATATAACAATCATAAACATCTATGCCCCAAACAGTGGCTCATCCATGTATGTCAAACAAATCCTTCTCAATTTTAGAAATCAAATAGACCATAACACAATAATACTAGGTGATTTTAACACACCTCTCTCACCACTGGACAGATCTTCCAAACAAAAATTGAACAAAGAAACCATAGATCTCAATAACACAATCAATAATTTAGACTTAACAGACATTTATAGAACATACCATCCAACCAAGAGCGAATACACTTTCTTCTCAGCAGCACATGGATCCTTCTCTAACATAGACCATATATTATGCCACAAAGCTAATGTCAGCAAATACAAGAAGATAGAGACACTACCTTCTCAGATCATAATGGATTGAAGTTACAAATTAATGAAAGAGTAAAAAACAGAAACTACTCCAACACCTGGACATTAAACAATATGCTATTATATGATGAATGGATAACAGAAGATATTAGGAAGGAAATTAAAAAATTCTTAGAGGTAAACAAGAACAAAGAAACATCATATCAAAATCTGTGGGACACTATGAAAGCAGTACTTAGAGGAAGATTTATTTCATGGAGCGCATTAAATAAAAGAAGTAAAACTCAAAAAATAAATGACCTAACACTACAGCTCAAAGCCCTAGAAAAAGAAGAACAGACCAACACCAAAAGTAGTAGAAGACAGGAAATAGTTAAACCGAGAGCTGAAATCAACGAAATTGAAACGAAAGAAACAATACAAAAAATTGACAAAATAAATAGTTGGTTCTTTGAAAAAATAAACAAAATTGATAAACCTTTAGCCACACTAACTAAGAGAAGACGAGAGAAAACCCAAATCGCTAAAATTCGGAATGAACAAGGAAATATCACAACAGACACGACTGAAATACAAAACATAATTAGAAGCTATTTTGAAAATCTATACTCCAACAAAATAGAAAATTTCGAAGACATCAACAGGTTTCTAGAGACATATGAATTGCCTAAACTGAACGAGGAGGACATAACACAACTTAAATAGACCAATTTCAAGTAATGAAATAGAAGAAGTCATCAAAAGCCTTCCAACAAAGAAAAGTCCAGGACCAGATGGGTTCTCAGCCGAGTTCTACAAAACTTTTAAAGAAGAGCTCATTCCAATACTTCTCAAAGTATTCCAGAAAATAGAAGAGGAGGGAACCCTCCCAAACTCATTCTATGAAGCCAATATTACCCTGATACCTAAACCAGACAGAGACACATCAAGGAAAGAAAATTTCAGAACAATATCCTTAATGAACATCGACGCAAAAATTCTCAACAAAATTTTAGCAAATCGCATACAAAAACATATTAAAAAGATAGTGCACCATGATCAAGTGGGTTTCATCCCAGGGATGCAAGGTTGGTTCAACATCAGGAAATCAATAAATGTCATTCACCATATCAACAGACTTAAAGTCAGGAATCACATGATTATTTCGATAGATGCAGAAAAAGCATTTGATAAAATACAGCACCCCTTCATGCTCAAAACACTAGAAAAAATAGGGATAGTGGGAACATTCCTTAACATTGTAAAGGCCATCTACGCTAAACCCATGGCTAATATCATTCTAAATGGTGAAAAACTGAAAGCATTCCCTCTAAAAACTGAACAAGGCAGGGATGCCCTCTTTCACCATTTCTATTCAATATCGTCCTTGAAACTCTAGCCAGAGCAATTAGACAGACCGAAGAAATTAAAGGGATACGAATAGGAAAAGAAGAACTCAAACTATCCCTATTTGCTGATGATATGATGGTATACTTAGAGGAACCAGGAAATTCCACCAGAAAACTTTTAGATCTCATAAGTGAACTCAGTAAAGTAGTAGGATATAAGATCAATGCACATAAATCTAAGGCATTTTTATACATAAGCGATGAATCTTCAGAAAGAGAAATTAGGAAAACTACCCCATTCACAATAGCTTCGAAAACAATAAAGTATTTGGGAATCAATCTCACAAAAGAGGTGAAAGACCTCTACAATGAGAACTACAGAACACTAAAGAAAGAAATTCAAGAAAACCTTAGAAGATGGAAAGATCTCCCATGTTCTTGGATAGGAAGAATTAATATTGTCAAAATGGCCATACTACCAAAAGTGCTATACAGATTCAATGCAATTCCAATTAAAATCCCAATGATGTACCTTACAGAAATAGAGCAAGCAATTATGAAATTCATCTGGAAGAATAAAACCCAGAATAGCTAAAGCAATCCTTGGCAGAAAGAGTGAAGCAGGGGGTATCGCAATACCAGATCTTCAACTCTACTACAAAGCATAGTAACAAAAACGGCATGGTATTGGTACCAAAATAGAAAGGTGGATCAATGGTACAGAATAGAGGACACGGACACAAACCCAAATAAATACAATTTTCTCATACTAGACAAAGGGGCCAAAAATATGCAATGGAGAAAAGATAGCCTCTTCAACAAATGGTGCTGGAGAATTGGAAATCCATATGCAACAGAATGAAACTAAACCCATATCTCTCACCATGCACGAAACTAAACTCAAAATGGATTAAGGATCTCGGAATCAGACCAGAGACCTTGCATCTTATAGAAGAAAAAGTAGGTCCAGAGCTTCAACATGTCGGCTTAGGACCAGACTTCCTCAACAGGACTCCCATAGCACAAGAAATAAAAGCAAGAATTAATAACTGGGATAGATTCAAACTAAAAAGCTTTCTCTCAGCAAAGGAAACTATCAGCAATGCAAAGAAAGAGCCTAAAGAGTGGGAGAAAATCTTTGCCATCATACATCAGATAGAGCGCTAATCTGCAGAATCTATAAAGAACTCAAAAAACTCTACACCAAGAATGTAAATAATCCAGCTGACAAATGGGCTAAGGAAATGAATAGATACTTCACAGAAGAAGATCTACAAGCAATCAAAAAACATATGGAAAAATGTTCAACATCTCTAGTAATAAGAGAAATGCAAATCAAAACCACCCTAAGATTCCATCTCACCCCAATTAGAATGGTGATTATCAAGAATACAAGCAACAACAGGTGTTGGCGAGGATGTGGGGAGAAAGGTACACTCTTACATTGCTGGTCGGGCTGCAAATTAGTGCAGCCACTCTGGAAAGCAGTATGGAGACTCCTTAGAAAACTTGGAATGGAAACACCATTTGACCCAGCTATCCCACTCCTTGGCCTATACCCAAAGGACTTAAAATCAGCATACTACAGAGATACAGCCACATCAATGTCCATAGCTGCTCAGTTCACAATAGCCAGATTGTGGAACCAACCTAGATGTCCTTCAATTGATGAATGGATAAAGAAACTGTGGTATATATATACAATGGAATATTACTCAGCCATAAAGAATGATAAAATTATGGCATTTGCAGGCAAATGGATGAAACTGGAGAATATCATGCTAAGTGAGATAAGCCAATCTCAAAAAACCAAAGGAAGAATGATATCGCTAATAAGTGGATGATGACACATAATGGGGGGTGGGAGGGGTTAGTGTTGGGGTTGGAGTTGGGTTTAGGGAGGGGGGCAGGAATGGAGGAAGGAAGGACTGTATAGAGGGAGGGGAGGGGTGGGAGGGGTGGGGGAGAAGGGAAAAAAATGGCAGAATGAATCAAACAACATTACCCTATGTAAATTTATGATTACACAAATGGTATGCCTTTACGCCATGTACAGGCAGAGAAACTGTATCCCATTTGTTTACAATAAAAAAAAAAGATTTTGTATATAGTTCTAAATTTATATACATTAGTTTATAAAACTATAAAACAAATGCCACCAGAGTCAGTGATTACAGCTGTTTGGCTTTTGGAAAGAATCCAATATAAAAGTTTAGACAAAAGCTAAATATTATAAATAAGGCCAGACTAGATGAGAAGTTAGTTAATTAGGACAAGTTCAATTAAGTTGAAAAAAGTGTATCGATGAGTCTTTTCCAGCAAACATTCTAACCAAAAATAAAAGGAGCTCCTTGAATAATTCTCCATTGGATCCTCAGAACTAATATCTCAAATGGAAGAATATAATATGCACTGTTTACAAGAAACATACATTGAAATAGTGGCTTCTTTATTGCACTCATAGCTTTAAAAATATTTTGGTTTCCAAATATAAATCTATACTACTGCAGATGAGAAAGTATCAAATCATGTTATTACCTTAATGTTTGAGAACAGATCCATTTGGAAGTATTACATCAGCTTTTTCTTTAATTTCCAAAACACAGCACAAAAGAAAAAAATCACCTACATTCCTGTCTTCACAATGCAACAATAGCTAACATTGCTGATTATGTACTAGGCATCTCCAATGAGTTAATGTTTTATATGTACTAGGCAAACGTGTAATTAAAAAGTGCTAAGGGCTGACTCATACCCACTCTGAAAGTGTACGGAAGGGGCAGGTGGAAACACAGAATGGGAACCCCAGACATAGTCAAGAGAAAATTCCCACTTGCAGTACTTCTTTTTTTGGTGGTACTTGGAATTGAAACCATGGCCTCACACATGCGATGTAATTCTACCACTGAGCTACATCCCCAGGTCTTTTCTATTTTATTATTTTTTTATTTAGATACTGGAGATTGAACCTAGGAGCAATCTACCTCTGAGTTATATCCTCAACCCTTTTATTTTGAGATGGCGTCTTTCTAATTTTCCCAGGTTGTCCTCAAATTTGGGATAC
Organism: Sciurus carolinensis; assembly: GCF_902686445.1. Classification (NCBI taxonomy): domain Eukaryota; kingdom Metazoa; phylum Chordata; class Mammalia; order Rodentia; family Sciuridae; genus Sciurus; species Sciurus carolinensis. The sequence continues at coordinate 39,776,596 of NC_062229.1, forward strand.
TCCTGCCTCATCTTCCTGAGTAGCTGGGACTAAAACATGCGACATACTTTCAAGCTAAGATCTATATAGTATGTTGGCTAAAGAGGAAGAGGAACAGTATTTGAACAAAGGGACAAGCACAGGAAAAAGGTAGGCAGATGAACAGGCAGGGTATGTTTTATGGAATAATTTAGAATGGTTGTAACATGCATTGTTAGGTTGTGTGTGTGTCCATGTACACATGTGGTGGATATGAAGTGAAAGAGGAAAGACATGCACCAAGGGTGACCTTTAAATAGTGTTAAAATGTTTAGGCTTTGTCCTAAGGGCAAAGAAAATCCTCAGAAGAGTTTTAAAAACTGGAATAGCACCATAATATTTTCTTCTGCAGAAAACTGAAGAGTAGACAGGGGAAACAGAACTGAAAATAATAATAAAACTGTCTAGAAGTTAGTTCAATAACCCAAGCAAGAATGGCAAAGGGGCTAAAATGGCAGAGGAAGTGGGAACAGGCAGAAATGGATGAATAATAACTGGAATGTGAGAGAATTAACAGGACTTATAATTAATCATGAGGGTAGTAGATGTAGGAGTCAAGAAGAACTCCTAATTATTTTGTTGGGTACACAATAGCAATTTGAAGACACAAAGACCAGAAAAACAATCAATCAAAAACACTGTATGTGTAAAACACAGCCATATCAAAAAAAAAAAAGGACTATCATATGATCTTGCTGTTTTAGTTGGAGCCAGTGGAGGAAAATAAATACAGAAAATAAGTTCAGGCCACATTCAACTAGAAGGTCTGTGAAACATCCAAATGGTGTTGTCCAGCAGTATAGACATGCATCTGAACCAAGTTGGGGATGCTGTTTTAATACTGCAAGGATGACTGTTATGACTTATTCCTTCTTAAAGGCGGAAGGAAGGAAGGAAGGAAGGAAGGAAGGGAGGGAGGGAGGGAGGAGGGAGGGAAGAGGAAAGTTGACATTTTTTAATAAAAATATATTCTATTTTGAAATTATCAAATAGGTTCATTGGATCTTTGTAAAAAGCTAAGAAATAATATAAAACAGTGACCTCATTTTCCCTATAGCTTGTCACAGTTTATTTCACTATAAGCATTACTGCATCATGATTTGTCAGTTATAGAATAATGGAACGGCCTAGAATGATGCAACAATGAGATAACCTTCATTATTACATCATTTTCACCTTAATTCTGTAATGTACATCATTCATGAAGTTTTTTAAAAATTAGTTTTTCAAATTTTCTGGCTTTCCCTCAGCAAAGTTGAGATTTGAGGGTTTCTTTTTTTTTTTCTCCTTTTTTGCCTATGTTAGACAGAATAATGTGCCTGAAGATATTCAAGTCATAATTCCTGGAATGTGTGAATATATTATGTTTCCTGGCAAATGAAAATTAAGATTGCAGATGGAATTAAGGTTGATAATCAGTAGACCTTCAAATAGGAAGATTTTCCCAGATTATCTGGGATGGTCCCTAGTAATCAAAAGGGTCCTTAACAGTAAAAGAGAGGCAGAGAAGAGACATAATAGTGGCAGCAGAGATAACTAACTTGCTAGCTTAAAAGGTGGAAGAAGGGAAACACCAACCAAGAAATGGAGATACCTCTGGAAGGTGAAAAAGGCAAGGAAACACACTTTGCCATAGAGTTTCCAGAAAGGAACACAGCTCTACCAACATCTTGAGACCTATGTCAGAATTTAGAACTACAGAATATTGAAAAAAAAAAAAAAAAAACAAACACAAAAGTGTGTTGTTTTAAACTACTCATCTTGTATAATTGTTATGGTAGCAATATAAAACAAATACATTTCCATAAGGAAGAAAAATGACCAGAATATGTTTCACAATTATTAGATGAATTAGAAGAATGTGAAGAAACTAACAGCAGCACTCTGGACTTCAAAGGTGGTGCAATTGATCACATAAGCACATAATAATCACATAATCACAGGCTATGAGTCTTCAGCTGATAATAGCCTAGATGAGTTTTCTCAAAACCAGGAACTGAAAAGTGACTAATAAAATTTTAAGGACAAAAAGAAAGTATAGTATTCTCATTCCATTAGTCATTCAACAGAAGTGACTTTTTATACAGCATTATACAGTACTATCCCATTATACTAAAAGGACATATGCAGTATTCATTCATCTTTTATGTTATCTGTGTGCTGAAATGTACTTGACCAAATGTTGAAGGCAGGTATATAAACAATTTGACTAGGAGTATATAGTGTTTATAGTGTTTGTAAGTCTAAAAGTTAAAATGTCTTAAAATTATGGGGTAAGATAGTCATTATCACTTCAGCAAAAACGAACTAAAATGTTTTCAAAATATCACATTTTAAAGATCCAAGTACCAGAAAAACAAGCTTAATGGTAAACTAGAACCTATTAGAGATACATTTTAAATCTGAAATTACAAAATAGATATATTCCAAGTTCATGATAAGCAGCCAGTTGGATTCAAAGGACAGTGACCAAGTATAATTCGTTCAAAACATGAAAAACATGGAATAAAATTTGGGGCTTATTATGATTAAATTATCATTAAAACTTCCAAAGACAATATCCCTTTATTCTTTATAAGTTATCTGTAAGAATTTTGAAATATAAAGCTAAATAAATGGTGTCCATTGGATGTGTTTTTTTCTGGGATATTTTCAGTTAAGGAAGGCTTGGTCACCAATGTCAAATGCTAAGATGTTTTACTAAAAAGAGAAGAGAAAGGCATACATCAGCTTTCATGATAAAACTTGTAAATCTCATATTGCTATCCAGAAATATCTTTGAGAGCTGGGGATATAACTCAGTGATAAAGTATTTACCTAGCATGCATGAGGCTCAAACCCCAGTACTAACAGAATAAAATAAAATACAAATCAGAAACATTCTGATTCACATAATGCCAAGGTAGAGACTGGAATAAACAAAAATCCTTACTTACATCTGATGCATTAAACACAGTTTTCATTTTCAATTCTCTAGGATGGTTATGCCCTAAAATCAAGTGGTCATTAAATATAAAATGTAATTTTTAACTTCAATATGTTTGTTTATTAAGTAGTTGTATCTTTGTCAGGTCAACTTGGGTTAGAACTATACTGTGCAACATGATAAGACTAGTCACACATGGCTAGTGAGCACTTGAAGTATTCCTAATCTGAATTCTATTATATTAAGTATAAAATACATACTGGATTTTGAAAGCTCATGATAAAAGAGGAAAGTAAAATATTTAATTAATAATTTTTACAGCAATTGCAGTTAAAAAGATATTATTTGGATATGTTATTAGATTAAATAAAATGCTGGCATTAATTTTACCTTTTTAAATTAATTTCTCATCTTAAAATGTGATTACTATATTTTTTAAATTATATATTTGCCTTGCACTATACTGTTCCATAAAACTTTGTGATGATGGAAATGTTCTCTGCACTTTCCAGTAGTGTAGCCACTGAGTCACATGTGGCTTTTGAATACTTGAAATGTGACTAATGCAATAGAAAATTTGAATTCATTTTAATGAAATTTAAATAGTCACATGGGTCCAATAGCTACCATAACATTAGACAAAGCAGCTGTAAACATTTTTAGTTCCCTACACTTAAGGTGAGATACAAACAGGCAGCTGGTGATGATTTGGTTCTTATTTGAATCATTTTAGGCTTTAGCTTTCCTTTATCTTCTTTAGTTTTTCTTAAAGCATATTTTTCTATCCATTCATCATTTTTTAAGTCTATTAAAATACCTAATGAAAATAAAATGCTTAAGGAAATCAAACCTAAAGTGCTATGAATAATCATTCAGGAAACTACCTGCGTGGTATTCAACAAACAGCTGAATAAATAGATAAGTGAACTAAATGAATGACTGTTCAATTTATAATTCTGATTTTCTATCAGACTTGAGTTGATTTAACTCACCCTTATATTTTAAAATATGGTTTTATTTAATAATCTCTCCCATTGCTCTCATCTAATGTCTTATTTGTAAATTTTTGACTGCTGTTTATCATCATTTCTTCAGTCTAGTTCAGATTATTTTCAGAATCTGTCCAAAAGTTCAGAACAAACAAGCAAAAATCTGTAACATAAAACTTCAGAGTTTCACAGAAATTAAATCTGAGAGGAATAGTTGAATTCATTATTTCAGTTTATTAGAATAAAAATTTAATAAGATTAAAATGTGATTCCTACAAGGAGTACTTAGTATGTAGTATTTGAAACATAATAATTTCTGTTCATAGAAAGTCAAATATCAAAGAATCATTAGCAATTCTGAATGGAGTCTTAAGTAATTTTTGATTTATTTCTCCACAGAAGTAATCGTTTTAATTCAGGTGGCCTCTTTCTTGGTTTTCCCATTTTTCCATGTAACTTCACTACTATTTTCCAAGTATTTTAAAGTGTCAAAAATAAAACATTAACAGTAACATAATAATGACAACTTAGATATACTGAAAGTTTATTATGTGCCTGGCAATACACTAAGTACTTTATTAGCTCATATAATTTTACAGACCCATTAAATATGCATATTATTACCTTCATTTCCCAGATGAGGAAACTGAGCTTTAAATAAGTTATATCTCCAAGATCACATAATGTGGCTTACAGACTAGTTTAAAACCAAGCCTAATAAGTACTATGACTCTACTTACTCCTTTTTATGATCAGAACCCAGGAAAAAACTCTACACCTACTAGAAAATTCTAGCCCACAGAATAGAGGCTAACTCAGGCCCATTTTCTCATATGATGTCACAAGACAGACCTCGCAAGCAAAGAGCAATGGCTCAGCACACATCAAACATTACCATAGAAAAAATAAGGCAGCAATCACTGCGGGCTTTTTTGTTAAATGGCAACTTAGCAATCATCTAAAATAAAATAGCATCAGATGCCTTAGCTCTCTGAATCTTATAACCTGTTCTTCAGAATTCCTATAAATATACTTAAGTATTTTAAATGGGAATTTTACACATTAGAAAGTGGCTTCTCCAAACTGAATACTATGTACTAAATTCTGTTTCAGATTTTAAGTATTACCAGAATTTTTAAGGTATACAATTAGCACAGCAGAGCCTAGTGTGGCTAAGCTAACCATCAAATCACCCTACCTTATTAAAAGGACATGAGATGCCCTAGTATCCCAAATAGCAGAATCCTTCAGCATTATTGACTACCGAGGTGAAAGATTTAGAAAGTGACAAGGTGAGACAATTATTAAGTGAATGTTTGGCTTATGCCACATTTTTCTCGCATAGAAAAAAACTCTGCTCTTCAATGTTTAAAGAAGAAAAAGAAAGAAAGAAAAAAAAAAAAAAAAAAACTACCTGTTAATAGGTATGCACACTTCTGAATGCAGAGACTTCTGGGTTTCCTTGCCATCTCCCAGTGGGTGCTAGGCTTTTCCCCATTCCCTTCACCAAAAGGGGAACAAAAGATTTTTCTTTTTGTCCTTGCAAGTGGTTTTACAACCCATCCAGAGGATGAATACAGGCATTAAGTATGAACAGTAATGGGCTCAGTTAACAATTAAACACTTGTCAAGTGTCCTGGAAAGGACCAGCTGCCTTGTTCTCAGTTCTGCAATCTAAAAGGCTGGAATGAGGAAAACCATAGAGGTCACTTTAAACTCTTAATTCAGAAAGTTCTTCCTACTCCATCTTATTTATTTAAACATTTGTGGTGATAGAAAATTCATCTCAAAAAGTGTCCAGTCCCATTGGATGTGTGTTGGGGATGAGAGGAAGAGACTACAGTCTGAAAAAAGCTAGAGTAAGTTTAATGCTGCCTCTTCATCAAATATTATTAAAAACAACATTGTACTTTTGCCTCTTCTCTTGGCTCAGAGCCAGTTTGAACATTACTGCCTTCTCTTCATTGGATGTGGTTTCTGTATTACCAACAAATCCTAGTCACTCTCCATAAAATAAGCTGGTTACCAAATCTACCCATTTGACAATTTACTTTGAAACAGTTTGGTATCTGCCTTTTTTAAAAAAAAGTACGATCCATAAAGATAATGTTTTTTCAAATTCAACCACAGTAGAAACTTTAATAAGATATAAAAATAACGTAGTTGTGTGTGTGTGTGTGTGTGTGTGTGCGCGCGCGCGCGCGCGCAGGCATGCATATATCTTTCTTAACAAAACTAAATAAATAGGTCCCTATTTATAGGGAATCATTAGGAGAATAAAATCATTAGTCATTCCTCATTTGGTCTTCTCTCAGTTGAAACAAGAAATATTTTTACAAAAGTGTGACTTTTGGTCAAATCTAACATCAAATCTAACATGGTTACACAACTACCAAAGTGGAAATATTGTGCCATGAAATAATATACAGCCATTAAAAATGCTTAAAGGGAATGATTTCCAAGATTTTTTTCTTTTGCCAAGATAAGGTCTCTCTATGTTGCTCAGGTTGGCCTGGAACTCCTGGGCTCCAGTGATCCTCCTGCCTCAGCCTCCCAAGTACCTGGGACTACAGATGCATGCCATTGCACCCAGCAATGTCCAAGATTTAAACTGAAAATAGTAAAATGTATTATATTATAAAATATTATTGTTTCTGTTTAGAATACACACCACACACACACACACACACACACACACACACACAATGTGTGTGTATCTATAAGCAGAAAATGGCTGTGGAAGAACATTAAGAAACAGGTAATTGTAGTTATCTCATAGGAGGAGAGCTGGTAGTCTGGGGGACAAGAATTGAAAAACACACTTGTAATGTGTCCTGGTACTCTATACACCTTACAAAATGTTAAGAAATAAAGAAAGAAATAGCTCTAGGTGAAGGGAGAGGAAAGTGAAGTCCAGCTAAGAGAAGCCTTGGCTTTCGTGAGTAGAGTGAAAAAGCCAACAATCTATTTTTACCCCAGCAAGGCCTTTTCCCTGAATTGCTACTTAGCAACTAGGTGGGAAACCCCACTACATCTCACTAAGAACTCCCCATTCATCACACTTTAGGGATGATTCTGCATGTGTAGGTTAATTTCATTAAATGCTAATTGTTCCCAAATATAAATCTGAACATTACTTTTTGCAAAATATAAGGCTGCATAGGTCAGAACTATTCCTCTCATACCATTATCAAGTGAAAAGTACTATTCTGAGGTAGAATGACACTATAAAAAGTCACACTGTTCGCTTTCTTTTAATTTAACACGGTCACACCAACTGCCAAAATGGAAGAAATCTAACAATGACAATATGTGCTACCTTCTTAGTAAATAGGTCTAAATTCTCAGTTTTAAAGAAAAGAAAAGTGGGGTTACTAAAAGACAAGGTATACTAAATTTAATTAGATATTTAATAAGTATAGCATATCCCTAGTTAACAAGGCAAATTGATCCTTTCAGTTCTGGCTGCAGTTTATTTAAAGACTTTACAATTTTACTACTTAAGAGCAAGTCCTATGGAGGTGTTATCTCACCATTTATATTTTTACAACACTTATGATATTGCTATCACACTCTTAAAATAAATGAAAAGCCCATGCCACATTTCAGGCCAATATAATGCTACAGACTCTATTTTTATTTCTGGAAATAAACATTAAAATAATTCTGTATTGCTCACTTCTTTCAATGTTGAACATAAAAAAAAAACATAGTAAAGCAGGTTTTGTTAAGTCCCAAGTATACTGGAAAAACAGATGTTTAATCACTTGGTTTTAAAATTGGGCACTAGAAAATATATCATTATAAAAATTCTGACAATAGTATTTTATGACAAAATTATTATGCTATTAATTTTCTATTAAATTGTGATTTATTAGTCTTATACTTTAAAGATTAGTCTGTGTATAGAACGAATTTAGTGGTGCATTTAATGAGACAAGAAGGTAGAAGGATGAACATGAAAAGATTATTTTATATTGTAGTGCATGAGCTATTTGATGATTCTAACATAGTCCAAAAGAAAGCTTCTCTCTAGATTGATCATGGTTCACTTAACATCACTGAATATCTAATACCTCCAACTCAATTAATTCTCACCTGATTAAGATCAGACTGATATTCAAACTAAATCATCTCTCCAGTCAAGTAGAAATCAATATTTCTGATTTTACTTTTAAATTACAATAGAAAGTAAAATGCATGCATCTTCAATATGCCGAGTAGCTTTTCTATTCTAGTCTACCATGGCATGGATAACACAGTTGATTAAAGAATTATTCTAATTTGAGCACCAATATGTAGCAGAATCTGATTAATTTGAACACAGAGATGGAATAAAGTAATTAAATATACCTTATACAGGGCAAATAGAAAATTGACATAAAATAAACTTGACTTCTTTAAAACAAACCTGTTTATCAGCTCAAGTAGTTAGGAATATAGTTTTATTAAATATTGATTACTCTCAAAGAAAAGGGTTGTGTCAAGCACAGATATTTATAAAGCGGGCAAGAAACAGCTCTTTTTATATCATGTTCTTCCACCACTACTCCCTCAAACAAGCATGCACATCCCTAAAAGAACCAAACTATTTCTGTATCACTTTTCCAGAAAAAGCAGAACATACTGCCCCATCCCTATTGATGAGGAAAATTAGTAAGTCTAAAAATAATACAGTGTTTATGTATTTGTAATTAGTGTCACTAAAGAGAACATGGAATGAATTTCACTCCTCTTTCTATTCTTTATTTCCCTTCACATTTAAGACAAGAGTAAAATCCAATTATTTGCTGGATTAATTGAATAGAAGTAAATGTTATATTTATTACCAGACTCAAAAATTCAGAAAATTTTCAACAGAATATTTAAGAATGCAAAAATCACAACAAACTGTACCAGTTTAATAGCTGAACACAATACAAATTAGAGCCGTGTGTACCAAAATTGAATAGCTATACAAATCTTTATATATTTGTGTATATAGTAAATATTTTATATACAAAATGTTTTATATCAAATGGAATATATAAAATGTACTTTTTTCTAAACTTCATGGACTAGGTTATTAATTACACATTAAGTAGTCACAGGTGTTATTTAACTTAAGTGTGCTCTTTCTAGTTTTATGAAAGAAATAAATACCTTCATAGAAAAGAATATGAGGAACCAAAAATCACACAAGTTAATCTGGAAGCATAGATTTCCAAAATTCATATCCTATGAGAAACAGCCATATAAGTTACTTATAAACTATAACTAAGACCATTAAAATGATAATCTCTAAGATTTATATATTCCAAGGTTGGGCTGCCTAAGGAACTTGGAAGTTGGGCCACTTGCATATTAAATATAAATGGCTATTCTTCACTTTCACAAAAGACTCCATCTAATTTTTTTAACTGCACAGATAACTCATTTCTATTCTTATTTATGAATGAAACAGTTTCAAAGAAATATTTCTTCTGTAGATAATATAACTTTGTATGTTAAACAATGTGTACATATGTATGCACACACATTATAAGTGTATATATTTACATATATATACATTCATAAGCTAACAGTGCAAGCACAAGAACTGCAATGATCAAGTACAACACATGTCCTCTGTTTAAAGGCACAGCTGTACCAGATCCTGATTTACCTTGCAGGAATGGAAACACAGTTTCCAGATCTGAGAATTTATATTTTTTAGAAGCTGGAATTTGGTTCGAATCTCCGGCCCCTCAGAGGGGACCAAAAGAAAGAAAAAAAAAGAAAAAGGCTGGAATTTTTGTTTTATGTAAAATCAAATAATTTTAAATAGTTCATTTTATTTTCTAAAACAATGCACAGAAGGAAAACAAAATATGTCTGCATAATGGCTCCCAACTGAAGGCTGATGTCCATGTCATCTGCTTTAAGAATTTCCTGGACATTTCAGTTCTAGAATAATTATGTGTATGTGGCTATCCTTTCAAAAACTATTATGCGCTCAACTACTAGTAAGGAAGAGGTCTCCATGATCACCCTAAATAGCATCATAGAATGTAGGGGTAGTGGAATTACATGGAGTCTTCTTCCATACCTAATTTTCACAGGCCTCAAACTTCTCCATGGTTTTGTGAGGTCACCTCAGATATGGTGCATTTATTCCCCTTCGGGAACCAACATCAGGAATTCAAAATGGGTCCTTAATTAAGTCTATAATCTGTTATGCTCACAAGGATTACATTTTGTATCAGTTGCTAAACCTGTCTAAATGTATGTTCTGAGAAAACCTTAAGAACGTTACATTTGAATGGGTGCTCATTTATAAAGTCTCCTCCTCTATTAAATTAGCAGGTATTTATTAAACTAACAAACTGACATCAAGAAGTCTCCATGGAGCAGTTAAGCAAGGACACACTTAAAATTAAACAAATATTGAAAAACAAAAAAGCTAGCAATTGTAGAAATGATAAAAAAAAAAATCAAGAGCAGTAAAAGACTTATTGCCCAAGAAAGTCACAAGCAATAACTAATAATGAGAGTCTGAAGGTGTAAGAACTCACCACGGTGGAAGAATTATAAGAAATGTAAAACAATAAGCTTTACCTTTTTTTCCCTAGTCTGTTAAACAAGCTGTGCATATAAATGATGAAATGATTAATTGTTTGAAATATTTCTAATAAGTTTACATTGTTAGAATTCAAGATAATAGCTATTATACTTACGCATAAAGCATTATGGTCAAATCTAATAAGTCAAAATCACAGCACCTGGTCTTAAGAAGTTACTGATAAAACACTTCTAAATAAGTATTTTACTTTTGTTGCATATTTTATTAGTAACATTTATTAAAACAATAAAAAGAAATAATAAAACAGTTCATCTCAGGTTCTAGAAATCTTTTGTTGAGAGAACAGAACAAAGTAGAGAAAGTGGTTTTCACAGAGTCTTATTTGCTAGATTCCACAAAGAATATTTTTAATTTTAAAACAGAATGTAAACAAGGTTGATTGAAATAAAGAGAAATAAATTAATGCTAAATAATTACTAAGGAAGTTTTGTTTATGGAAATGAATAATTCAGTGTTTTACAAAGTAAATTCAAGCAACAGCTGCTTTGCTGACATTAAGCTAAAAAGAGCTTCTTCAAAATATACAAACTTGAAAACCAGAGTATCATCATATTTTTTAATGTCAAATAGGAAGAAGTTATTTTCTATATCTTTTGGTTTTAGTAAAGTAACACATAGTTACAATGTTAATCAACCAACCACTTAAGAAGTCTCAGCATTACATTTTCATGGGCGGTATCTGCCACGTTCTAGTTAACTGAATATATGCATAATTCCTGGCCTGCTAAGTCGTTAACAGCTGGGAGAAGAAAATAGTTCAGATTTGTAACAATCTGTTCTCAACCCACTTGATCCTGGATTTTATTCCATCTCAAAATGAATCACAGGCTGCCTTTTAACTCAGTGCAGTCCCAGTCTGTGTCCTCTTTGCTCCCAGATACCAGAAAGGGGCTATCCTTCTTTAAAAAGAAATGAACTCAAAGTTAACAAATATACTTGAGAGAAACTGCACACATTTCAAACTCAGTTTATCTGTACTAAATAATATATCCACAGTTCCTGTAATAGTTTCACATACCAACAGCTAATAGACTTAGAAACTTGAAAATAAATCAGCATAAACAGCCCCAAATATTAATCTGAACTTAAGGTGAAACAATTCCAAATAGGTACATAAGACAAACAGAAACTAGGTTCTATATTTACCTAATTTTTGTTTTGGTTATCTGTTGCCTACCACAAAATAAAGTCTGCAACTCTTTAATTGATCATGAAAATATGGTAGACTGCAAACAGCATTCTTTTTTTAATTGATTTTTAAACTTACACATAAAAACATTAAAATTATACATATTAATGGGATAACGTGATGCTGTGATTCACATATACATTGTATAGTGTTTAAACTCAGGTTAAACATCTCTCTCTCTCAAACATCATTGCTTTGTGGTGAAATCTTTCAAAATCCTTTCTTTTAGCTTTCTGAAATACTGAGTACATTGTTGTCTGTACTCACCCTACCATGCAATTATATTCATTTTTAAAAATGAAACAGAATAGGAAATATTAGGGCACACTGAACACTTCATCTATATAAATGCATACATATGCACAAACAAAGTGCATATGTATACGTACCCTGTGTTATATTTTACAATGTGTTTCTTACATTTTACCAGAAGCCAGGAAAAAACTTGAAAGACACAGGTCCTGTGCATGCTAATCCTTATCCTTTACGATAGTAGGAAAAGAATTCAAATAATAAATTCTTAATTCATTCTTTTGTTAAATATTTACAAGCATTTCTGAATAAGTCCTGTTCTAGATCCATGGGACATTTCAGTGAAACAACCCCATAATCTCTGCCCTAGTGAAGCTTATGTTAAAAGATAAAGACAAGAAGCCTAGTACTATGGAATAGGCTAGAATAAAGTTAAGAGTTATTGGGGGAGTGGAAGAAAGAGGTAAGGGGATTATGGGAAGGGGAAACAGTGTGCTACATTTTAAGCAGAGTTATCAAGGCAGGTTGTTTCCTCTGAGGAAACTTTTGGGGCGAAAAGAAGTGAAGAAATCAACAACATAATTTTTATATCTAATGAAAGCCTAACAAATACTGAAATGTCTAATTCTATACATAAGCTATCAATAAATATTTACAAAGAAAATAAGCATGAAGAAAAACTACTAGATTCCTCAACCCAATACAGGTGGGCATTCCACCAACCATTAAAGAGAAGATATATCAATTAATGCCAATACAAAAGCACCTACGTTACTCTTTTGGAAATCAGACAGTTTAATTTTAAGATAACATTAAAATGAAAGTAAACGCTGAAGTGACAAGACACACATAAAAAAGTGAAATCTTAGAAGAAAAATTGGTTCCTAGTAAAATGAACCCATTTGAAAAATATTATTCATTAAGGATATTTTTGAGTAGATTATGAATTCTTCATTCCTTCCAGAGCTTATAGATTCTTTTTTTTTAACTTTTCTAAACAATCAGCTATATACACTAAGCACCTCTGCAACTTCTATATGAGTAACAAAATAATTTAAAAACCCAAGCTTGATTTCCAATATAGTAAACTAGTTCCCTGAGTAATAGGGAATTTGGATACTGGTTGGTAGTTTAAAATGACGAATCTGGAAATAATCACAACAGCATGAACTAAGAACCTATGTCCTCTACTTTACCGAAATCAATGAACACACATATTTTTCTAAATAAGAATGGGAAATTTGGATTTAAAAATCCTAGGTTTAAAATGATTTTTTGAATTTGTAAAAATGACTGAAATACCCTGAGTAAATTTGGGATTTCTGTATAACTTTATATCAACATTAACATGTCATTGTCCATAGCTTTTAACTTGCAATTAAAGCATTTTATTTCTTTTACTTGCCAAATACAAGCAGAATACTTCTTAATTTCCAATATTCAAAATGTCTGTCGAGCTAAACAAGTTCTTCCTCTTTATTTTGTGAGTCCTAAGACAAGTTCTCCAAATTCATCTATTTATTTGTCCTATAATGTAGAAGAGAGGAATTTATTTCATATGACAAAAAGGACATAGTACCCCAAATTTTGCTACTTAACCATACAATTTGCAACTGGATGAAAATAAGGCAAATATATAGAAACACCTGCATATCAAGGAAGGAAGAAGTATTTCTATATTGTATGCACATAACCACTGAGTTCTCATGACTGCAGTGTCATTTATATAACTCTGACAGAGTTCATTTGTGTATGTGCTCCATAGCTAGCATTGACACATACCATTTTAATGGGTATACATCAAATTATAATGTATGAAACTTCCTATATAACCATACAATTCAAATTCAATCCAATATCCAAAACAGAAAAGGCATTAGGAAGAAAATTAACACAGATTTCACAGGATTGAACAGGCTTTCAAGTTAAAGAAAAGATATTTTTAAAAGGAATGTTTTGTTTCAAATCAAATACCTGTAACTCAGAGCCAGGACTATTTCTTGGCCATTTCACAACCATCTACTTCAAAAATGTGGCTAGGTTCATTGTTTCTTGCAAGTCATTTTAAATCAAACTTTTGGCATCATTTTGCTTCTCTTCAGTGATCTCTTTAATCACCAAATCCTGCTTATGCTTCCTTTGATATTTTCCATTCCCACTGTCACCTTCACAAAAAGGTCCTCTACTTGTAGCTTAATTGAAGGAAAAATGTCCCTCTTCTCTAATATCAACTGCTCCATCCAGTCTGATCCCATACATAGAACCACCACGATTTTATCTCCAACGTTATTAAGACAGGGGAAGAAAATGAAACTATTAAATTTAAAAGATGCAAAAATAGCATACCTACTTCATTTACCTTCCCATGAATTACCATTTCTAGTGCAGACTTGTAAGAAATCACTAAAGGCACGGTTAGCATACAGATATGCAACTACTGATTTAGGATATTCAAAATAACCCTAGCAGTATCGACAATCTGACTTTTTTTTTTTTCCATTTTCAGTCTCTTAGGGATAAATGCAAATTCCTACATTAAGTTTTCAAAAAGTCTTAAATTTTAGAAATGGAATAACATTTGATAAACCCCATATATTTGAAGATATGATGAAACATGACAGAACACCCAAACCAATCTTAATATCAGTGTCCTGATCACAATTGCAAGGAGCTCACAGCATATCTGTGGTCATTTCTGAAGACCACATTTTCAGATGGATCTTGATAAAGAGCATGTTTCTATAGAAAGGTTATCAGGAGACTGAGAAGTCTAAAAGCCACAATATATATAAATACCATAATATGTACTAACTGCTTCTGGGAATCCACAATGTATCTATGGGAAAACAAAAAATATTCAAATTTGGTCAAAAAGAAGGACCAGAAAAGAGAATGACCCTATGATTAGTGACTTTAAATACACTATTTAGAGTTGTTCATATAAGCAGTGGGGAATGACACACATTATATAATTCTAAACTTTAACTAGAAACTATTTAGGGTAAAATTAGGAAGGGGAAGGAAAGGAAATTTTCAAGATAGGGAAAGCTAGTCCTTATGCTAATACCAATTCAGGCAAAAGATGATGGGGATAAATCTGGGTCAAAACTGTAGTACACTGTAAGCTCACAAACCTTTCCTCAGTTTTAAGAAGGCAAAAATTGACTGTCTAATGCTATACCATAAAAGACAATCTCATATCTTAAGTTTCAAAAAGTAGTATTGAGGAAATAAAGAAAAGACTCCAAATAAGGTTCAGTACAGCATGGCTCTTAACCTAGGGTGTATTTGGGAAACAAAATAAGTTGAAATATCCTGAGAATTCCCAGTAATCGCATTCCTCATTACCAACAAAAGCAGGCTGGAGTCATAAATAGGAAGCCTAGAGAAATTAGAAAATGAAACAAAAAGAAAACTTTTTTTAATACAAAAGCCTCTACGCACCTTTAAAAGATTTCAGCAGGGGTTACAAAAACCACCAGGGCAAGCCATTTCTCTGGGATCCACACTTAATAAGAGGAAACCCCCAAGGTAAGCCCATAGGAAAAGAAGAAACATTCCTAAAGGCTATTTAACAAAAACACTGCACTGGTTGGCTGTGTTCCCTTCCCCTCCCCCTCCGGGCTTCAGGGAAGTACACAGGACATCCTAGCCCTCACAATCTAGCCCACAGGGGTAATCAAACATCTGGGAAAGAAGTGGCAAAAGTGTTAAAGAGCATTCACCCACAATTTTTCAGAGAAGCAGCAGAGCAACTCTGCAAACATGCCTAAGGAAAAGAAGATGCATCTCAAATGTCACACTATGTAAGAACTTAATAAAAACATAAATTCAAGAAAACTGGACTTCAAGGAACAGCTGATAAAACAGGGTGAGATGAAAGAGAGAAAGAAAATATGCTGAAGACCAAAACAAATTCACGTTAGTAAATATATTAGAAATATATGAGAGACACAGCTAAAATTCCAGTGAGAGATTTTATAAAATGAGTTTAGATAATCTCATTAGAGGAAAAAAATTTTTAAAGGCTAATGGAAACAATGAAAACCAAGTTGTAAAAGGCAACTACTGTGGTAGATAGGCTGTAATGATCCCAGCTTCTGGGTATCCATGCCCTTGTATAAACCCCTCCCACTGAGGGTAAGATAAAACTAGTGACTTGCTTCTAATTGAAGAATATGATAATACAGATGGGATGTCACTTCCATGTTTAGGTTATGGAGATTGTGAACTGTCTTGTTAGCAGAAATTTACTCTTGTCTCCTCAGCTTACAGGTTTTGATGAAGTAAAATGCTATACGAAGAAAACTCAGGTGGCAAGGAACAGAGGCTGTCAACTCAACATCCCAGGAGGAATGACTATTGCCAAAACCACTGAATAAGCTTGGAAGCAGATCCTTTCCCAGTGGAGGCTTCAGATAAACTTGGATCTTGAGCCAACAAGTTAACTGCAATCTTGCTAAATGGCTGATGCAGAGGACCCAGCTAAAGCACTCATCCTAGAGACCTGACCAATCGAAACTGTGAAAGTAATGAATACATGCTATTTCAAGACACTACATTCTGGGATAATTAGTTATGCAGCAAATAGCACCCCAAGTGTTGCTTTAAAATTCCAAGGATGATTGCTATCTTTAAGGGTGATAATTCCTAAAAAGGAAAAAAAAAATTCAAATTACAATTAAGAAAAGTTTTCCGATTCAAAGAACTGAACTTACAAACCAAAAGGACACATTATGTTGCAGAAATAATTAATACAATGTATCCTAATTATATTACCAAACTCAAGGATAAAGGAAGGATTATCTTAAAATATCCAAACAGAAAAATCAAGTAACCAATGGGAAAATTTTTGCGAGGTGGGTGGGGATGAAAACCAGGCTGGCCTCAGACATCTCAGAGCAACATTCAGGGTCATAATATACTGATGCAATGTATACAAGTTCTGAGGAACAGAAAATATGACCTGACAATATTATATCTACTCTTTCTCACATAAACATAATAAGGCAATGGCAGTCATTACTAAACATGAAAGATGTCAAGGGTTCTAGAAAAAATCTTTCTTAAATAAATGATAATGAAACCAAGCAAAATGGATTCAATAATAATAAAGACAGTAAAGAATGTGATGAGGACTGAATTTATGGTTTCAGAAAAGAACCTAAGTATTGCAAACTTTGACAATGTAAAAAATGCAACTAGGACGTAAAAGAGAGGAGGTAAGGAAGTATAACTATACTTTCATAGCAGGAATCAATCAATGTTTTTCAAAGTAAGAATATGGAGTTAAAAAAAAAAAAAAACATGGCAAGCAGGAGGCATCACAATACCAAACCTTAAATTATACTACAGAGCTATAGTAACATAAACAGCATGGTATTGGCACCAAAACAGAAGACCAATGATACAGAATAGAAGACACTGAGACAAACCCACACAAGTACAGTTATCTCATACTAGACAAAGGTACCATAAACATACACTGGAGAAAAGATAGCCTCTTCAACAAACAGTGCTGGGAAAACTGAAATCCATATGTAATAAAATGAAATTAGACCCCTGTTTCTCACTCTGCACAAAATCCAACTCAAAGTGGATCAAGGACCACAGCATTAGACCAAAGACCCTGTGCCTGCTAGAAGAAAAAGTAGGCCCAAATCTTCACCATGTTGGCTTAGGAACTGACTTCCTTAACAAGACTTCTAAGCACAAGAAATAAAATTAAGAATCAATAAATGGGCCTTTATCAAACCAAAAAGCTCTTCACAGCAAAGGAAACAATCAAGAACATGAAAACAGAGCCTACAGAATGGGAGAAAATCTTTGCCATATGCATCTGAGAAACAACATTGATCTCCAGGATATATAAAGAACTCAAAAAAACTTAATACCAAAAAAAAAAAAAAAAAAAAAAACCCAATTGATAAATGGAAAAAGGAACTGAACCCTTTAAAGAAGAAGAAATACAATTGATCAACAAAAATATGAAAAAATGTTCAACATCTCTAGCAATTAGAGAAATGCAAATCAAAACTATACTGAGATTCTAGTCAGAATGGCAATCATCAAGAATACAAGCAACAATAAATGTTGGCAAGGATGTGGGGAAGAAGGTACACTCATACATTGCTGGTGGGACTGCAAATTGGTGCACTATGCACTATGGAAAACAGTAGGGAGAGTCCTTAGAAACCCTGGATTGAAACCACCATTTGACCCTGTTATCCCACTCCTAGTTTATACCCAAAGGACTTAAAATCAGCATACTATATTGACACAGACACATCAATGTTTATAGCAGATCAATTCACAGTAGCTAAGCTATGGAACCAACCTAGGTGCCCTTCAACAGATAAATGGATAAAGAAAATGTGGTATATATACACAGTGGAATATTACTCAGCCTTGAAGAAGAATCAAATTATGGCATTTGCAGGTAAATGAATGAAAATAAAGAATATTATGCTAAGTGAAATAAACCAATCCCAAAGAACCAAAGGCCGAATGTTTTCTCTGATATGCTGATGCTAACTCACAATAAGGGTGTGGTGATAGGGAATAGAGGTATTTTGGACTAAACAGAGGGGAGTGAATGGAGGGGAGAGGGTACAGGAGTAGGAAGGATAGTAGAATGAATCAGACATTATTACCCTATGTGCATATATGATTACATGGCTTGTGTAATTCTACATCATGTACAACCAGACAAATGAGAAGTTATACTCCATTTATATATGATGTGTCAAAATGCATTCTACTGTCATGTATAACTAATTAGACCAAATAAAATACATATAAAAATATACACCACCAGTGTAACTCCACATCATGGACAACCATGAGAATGGTTATATTCCGCATATGTATGATATTTCAAAATACATTCTACTGTCATGTATAACTAAAAAGAACAAAAAGAAAGTCACAGCTCAAATCTATTAGTGGTTTTCATAATGATTTTTCTTATGATTAAAGCAAGTGCCACACTTTTTATCAAGAAACACATAAACTTCTTTATTCTTTTCAAACTTCCTGCTGTACTCACAAACTGGCATATATAAAAAGTTAACTGTAAATTAATACTGCTTTATAGATTATATTAACTAAAGATTTTTCAAAATAAACTCAAAGAATATAAAAATTTTAAAATACAGCATGTTAAATATATTTAATTGAAAAATTCATCAAGAAATTAAAAAGTAAACAAAGGAATGATACAAAATAAACTTGATTTGAAATAGGTTCTTAAACCTTTGAGACAGTCTTCCCAATCAAGTAATTCACATTATGTTTCTCTTAGGAAAAAAAAAAAAAAAAAAAAACAAGATTATTTATGTGTATGGACTGCTATAGTTTACGAATTTGTAATACCAATTTTTTCATTTACTTCCAAAACAGCCTTGTATCAAAATTTTACACAAAAGGACTTGTGAGTACATTTAAAAACCAAAAACTTCAAAAATGAAAATTATTAAAAAACTGTTAGTAAAAACAATTCATCAAATATTATAGGTTTGTCATATGAACATATTTCATTATAACCCTACTTAACACAAAGCTACATTGTCAAGTAGACAGCTAAAGCTTTGTCCTTTCAACTATGATCAAAATGCCTATATTCCTAGTTTTAATATTCTAACACATATTCAGAATGTGGCAATTATACCTCAAGATTTCTCTTTTAAGAGTCAATATAAAACCTAAAATTATTTTTGATTGGCTCCCTGAATAAGATTCAAAACTTTCCAAATAAACGAAGAATTAGCACTAAACGTAGGAGGGGTATGAGGAATAAGTTTTACCTATACTGTTGAGAATAAGATTTTCATATATTCCTACCACAAGATGGAGATAAAGTAAATGTACTGATATATTTCTAAATGTATAAATTTTATTATAATATTTGATGTCACTTAGCTTATAATCAGAAATATATCCTGATCATCAAGGTAAACAAAAGAAAGATCACTTCCTGTGATCAGCATTATAGTTATTTCCAAAATATTCCTTTGATAAAAGAAAATATAAAGACACATAAAAATTTCATAGTTTACCTGTTTTACTAAGCTTTTAATATTTACTAAATATTAAAAATGTTTTAATATTTTTAAGGAAGATGATTCTCATATCTATAACAGACCTGTAAAATAGAATTTTCTGCAATGATGAAACTGACCGATTCTGCATTGTCCAATGTGGGATAGCTACCAGCCACACAGACAGTGAGCATTTGGAATATGACCTGTAATTCTAGGAGACTAAATTTTAATTTTTTAATCTTAATTATTCTAAATCCAAAATGAAATAGCCAATATGACTACTAACTACCATATTGTGTGGTAAAAATTAACAGTCATTTAACATTTTAATATATGTAAAAATCCAATGGAGATTTCCAGATAACAAATAACAGATACACTTAAGCTTTAAAAATATTATTATAAATTGATAAAAATAAAGATTGTAATCATTAATAAGGGAGTTCTTTTCAATATTATAAGGGAAAAAACAGAAGAGGATGATATAACTACAAAAGTAAAACAAAAACATAGTATATATTAAAATGGTTAAAGTTTTACAGCATTCTTTAAAGGAAATAAAGGAGCATGCATTAATGCACAAAAGATCTTTTTTAAATGTATTAACTGTGAATTTTAATATCCGATACAGAAATATGCTTATATATTCAAAGCATTTAAATACTTGTACACAAAATAAACTCAAAATTTACCATTTATGCAAGTCAAAGTTCAGTTAATGTTTTCAATAGTGGAAAAAGAAACTGCTTCCTCTTACCAAAACAGCAAGTGCAACTGTATAATAACAAAGCAGAGCACTGTACCACAGACTCCAATGAGTTAATGGACCTCAGGCAACACAAAGTTGGGTACCATTTAAGTTAAAAGGCCAATAGCCAATCTGAAACTGGGAGAAATAGCCTCACCAATCCAAAGCTGTCAACCAAAAGTTGCTAAAACCAAAAGGAAAAACATTTCAAGATCACATGTTAAATATATGAGAGGATTCATGACGCAGTCACTTCACAGGGGTGTGTTGTTCAGTTTGAACAGAGTAGGAGAAAAGCTTAACTTAAAAGTGCCACAGCGGTGACACTGAAAAGATAAGTGTTAGAAAAGAATCATAGATTGGTCACCATGTTATTCTTGAAAACATGCTGTTGGTTGGATTGTTCTGGTACAGGCACCTGATTTTTAAAAAATTGTGGATGTGTTCTCATTTTTTAGTAAGTAATAAAAACTAGCTTTTTGTTGGTCAATTATTCTCTAACGAAACAAAAAATAAAGTTCCTCCGTTAAGCAGATATACCCCACCCACAAAAGATCTCACTAAATTATTTCTACATGTGCTGTGTTAAAACTGAACCCCTAGAGGGCAACTGAGCTTCAATTTTTACTTCCTAATAGACCTCAGTTCCACAGTTTATAGATACCATGACCTATTTTCTTATCTCTTAAAACTTCATTTAGAACAAAAAGGAAATGGAAAGAAACTGATATATTCCATCCTCTAATGAAAATATTATGGAAAGAATTTTAGAAGTAATAATTTAAAGATGAAGACTATGGTACGAACAGACATATTCTTGAATAATACACATCATGAACAAATACTTGAATATTAACACTCAGTAGGAATCAGGTAGCACATAGGAAAGACACATTTAGCAAGTCTATTTAATAAAAATGCTTTGCATAACATTACATTCATTAAATGACATGTTAAAATTTATAAGAAAAAAGGTGAAGAATCCAAGTTCAATAACAATTAATTATAATTACTATGAACTACCCAAAATAATCCACTATAGGAAAACTAATGTTCTTTCAAAGTATCAAACAGTTTACTGACTATCCATTGAAACTACTCTGTTTTAGGAGATGGCAATGTTGGTACTCAAATAGGCCTCACAAATGCTGATATAGGGGGGGAAAAAAAGGAAAAAAGGTTGCTTCATCAATGTGAAAGTAAGGCCAGCAACCTACACAACTTCACAATGTTACCTTAGGTCAAACTCAGAAATTGGATATATACAAATATAAAATGTATATACCAATAGGATATCATTGGTATATCAAATGAATTGGGAATTTATCTGGACAATAGATGAGACTGTAATAACTTAATGACCTGGTAAAAAAGTCATATAAGATTCCAAATGAGATATATGTGTCCTATATATTCATCTTTGTATACTGTGTGGGTGTGTGCATATGTTTATCTATGTGTATACATGTGTGTGCATATATATCTATGTGTACGTACATATACATAAAAATACCTAGAACAAAGTATAACTGAATCCATAAACAGCTTTTGAACATAAATGTGTATACATGTGTCCCCGCACAAGTCCCCTTCACAGCAGGAGAGGTTACATATCTCCTTATACACTATGCTAAAAGGCTTCTTGATGGAAATGAAATTGCAATGTAAAGAGTTCAAAGATCCAAAGCTGGGCCCAGTGGTTCAAGCCTGTAATCCCAGCGGCTCAGGAGGCTGAGGCAGAAGGATTGCAAGTTCAAAGCCAGTCTCAGCAACAGTGAGGCACTTAGCAATTCAGTGAGAACCTGTCTCTAAATAAAATACAAAATAGGGCTAGAGATGTGGCTCAGTGGTCAAGTGTCCCTGTACCAGTACCCCCAAAACCCCCTCACACACACAAAAAAAAGTTTTTCTAAGAGGCTTAGAAAGACAACTAATAAAAAAGAGTGAGATACTACTACTACTACAGAGAACTGAGTTCTAATCATGTGTTTGCTATTAACCCATGATTCTACCAAAGCCTAGTCAATTACCTGTCTTTTACATAAAGGCCACTGGAAAGGATGATATCTAAGACTCTGCCCATCACTTTAATTTCATGCAACACTTGACTTTTCAGCAGTGTCACACTACAGAAGCAAGTACAGGGATGAAATAGAATAATACTTTGTAAAAAAAAAAAAAAAAAAAAAAAAAAAAAGCAAAATTCAGAAAATCAAGAGGAAGTTGAACTTCTTTATGATGACCTGGAAATCATTTAGGATTTTTAGAAAGATCATCCTAATAAATCTATTTTAGTCAAGCCATATCACATTTCCTAAAGTGTGCTAGAAGAGATTATTGAAATAAAGACAGATGTCTAATGATGTAGATTCAGGGTTAAATTTGTTCTTTGTTTTTGAGTTTGGTTGTCATTAAAACTGAAGTTTTAAGGTTATGGAGAAGCATTAAAGGATGAAAAGTTCAATGTAAACAAGTCATTCATTTATGCATTTTAAAGGCAAATGCACAGCATCAGAATGCAGATTAAGATTTCTGCTGTCATTGGGGAGGAGAAAAAAGCAGCATGGCAATGTTAACTTTCAGATTATTTATGAAGTCAATTTCCATTTACATTAAGAGAACCGAGTATTCCCCTCCTTACCCACAGAGGCTAACTTTCAACACCCCACAGTGGATGCCAGAAACTGCACATACTACCAAACCCCATAAATACTTGTTTTTTCCCTAAATGTCCTTCAGTGTTGCTACACAGTACCAGAGTTAAATTATTCTTCCATTTTTCATGCCCTGCTGCCTCCTTTGCATCATCCCTTTTGTGCTTTGGTGCCATTATTACATAATAGAAGGGTTACCTGAACATAAGCACTATGATGGTACAAGAGTCCACTTGATAACCAAGAGGTTACTCAGCAACTAACAGGTGGTTAACATACAGCAATGGATACACTGGACCAAGAGATGACTCACATCACAGGTGGGACAAAGTAGTACAGCATGGAATTTCATTTGCTACTCAGAACATTGTGCAACTTAAAACAAATTATTTCTGGAATTTTACATTAAATATTTTTGAACTGTGGTTGACTGCTGAAAACTGAAATCCCAGAAAGCAAAAGTGAGTAAGGGAGGACTACTATAAGCTACAGTTTAGGTATTTAATCATTCTTATACCAAAGTGGGGTTTTCCTTAACTTGGAGACTTAAAATAAATGCATGTTTTAAAAATCTGACAAATTTAACAAACCAATTTCTCCAGAGGAAATAAGGAATAACACACACCTAAGGACATCTGTAAAAAAAAGAAAAAGAGCATGCCACAGTCCACTCTGTGTAAGTACTACCTGGCAGTTAATGTTCATTTTCATACAACAGTCTGACCTTATTTTCTTTTAATAGTGCATTATATTATACACAATAGTTGGGCTCATTTTGACATAATCACACATGTATGAAATTTAATTTACCACACTTCAGTCCCTGGTGATTCTCCCTTCCCCTTCTTTCTGTACACTCCCTATTCCCCTTCCTCTACTGGTTTGCCTTCCACATATTTATTTTTTAATTGGTGCTTTATATATATAAAGATGGAATTCACTGTGGTATATTTATACATGTACATAGTGTAATTTTGTCAAATTCACTCCACATTTCCTCCCCTTTCCTATCCTTCCTCCTTCCCCCTCAACTTCTTCTACTCCACTGAACTTTCCTCTATCTTTGATATCCAACCCACTCCTCTTTTATCCCTTACTTTGCTCTAGCTTCTGCATATGAGAAAATATTCAACCTTTGAAGTTCTGAGTCTGGTTTATCTCACTTAGCATGGATGGTGTATAGTTCCATTTACCAGCAAATGTTATAATTTCATTCTTCTTTATGGCTAAGTAAAACTTGATTGTGTATATATACCACATTTTCTTAATCCATTCATCTACTGATGGACATCTGGGTTAATTCCATATCTTGGCTATTGTGAGTTGAGTTGATATAAACATTGATGCGGCTGTACTGCTATAGTATACTGATTTTAATTCTTTTGGATAAATACCAAGGAATAGACAGCTGGGTCATATGGTAGTTTCATCTCTAATTTTTAAGGAATCTCCATGCTGCTTCCCAGTTATTATACCAATCTGCAGTCCCACCAGCAATGTATGTATGTACCTTTTCCCCTACATCCTTGCCAGTATTTATTATTATATTCTTCATAATTGCCATTCTGACTAGAGTGAGATGAAATCTCAGTGTAGTTCTGATTTGTGGTTCCATGATTACTAGGGATGTTGAACATTTTTCATGTATTTGTTGGCCATTTGTGTTTCAAATGTTTTCTTTTGTTTGTTTGTTTGTTTTTTGCCCTTTTTTAAAATTGGGTTATATGGGTTTTGTTTTTGTTTTTGTTTTTTTGGTGTTAAGCTTTTTGAGTTCTTATATATTCTGGATATTAACTCTGTCAGAGGAGTAGCTGGCAAATATTTTCTCCCATTCTTCAAGTTTTTATTTCCTTTGCTGTACAAAAGTTTTTAATTTGATGCTATTCCATATATTAATTCTTGGGCCTATTTCTTGCACTGTAGGAGTCTTATTAAGGAAGTCAGTGACTATGCCAATATGTTGGAGTATTGCCCTTAAGTTTTTTTCTAGCAGTTGCAAAGTTTCTGGTCAAATTCCTAAGTCTTTGATCTACTTTGCTTTGACTTTTGTGCACGGTGGGAGAAGGGGATATAGTTTTATTTTTCTACACATGAATGTTCAGTTTTCCCAGCACCATTTGTTGAAAAGGTTATCTTTCCTCCAAAATATTTTTTAGGCACTTTTGTCAAGTATTAGAAGACTGTAACTGTGTGGGTTTATCCCTGTGTCTTCTGTTCCAATGGTCTTCATATCTATTTTGAGGCCAATACAATGATGTTTTTGTTACTACAACTCTGCAACATAATTTGAGACCAGGTATTGCAATGTCTCCAGCACCAATCCTCGTGCTTAAGACTGCTTTAGTTGTTCTCGGTAATATTATTTTCCAAATGAATTTTAAAACTTTTTTTTTTCCTGGTTCTGTGAAGATCGCCATTGGCATTTTGATGGGGATTACACTGAATCTGTATAAAATTTCTCATAGTATGGCCATTTTGAGAATATTAACTCTGCCTATCCAAGAACATGTGGGGTGGTGGTGGGGATGTCTGTCCATCTTCTAAGGTCTTTTTCAGTTTTCCATAGTTTTCGTTGTAGAGGTCTTTCATTTCCTTGGTTAACTTCAAACTTTTTTTGATGTTATTGTAAATGGGATAGTTTCCCTGATCCCTTTCTTAGCAGAATTACTAGTGGAGTATAGGAAAACTATTGATATATGAATAATGATCTTGTATTTGCTGAATTTATTTATTAGCTCTAGAAGTCTTCTGGTGCAGATTTTTTTTGGGGGGTGTTCTAGATATAGGATTATGTCATCATAATTGATCATAAGAAAAACAAGTAGTGTACAGAGATTAAAGTTCTGATTAGTTAGGTTAAGAAAGAAAAGAAATGAATTCAGTTATTTTTGGGTGAAATATTCTTTAGATGTCTGTTAGGTCCATTTGATTTATAGTATTATTTAGGTTGGAAATATCTTTATTGATTATATATTTGAATAACCTATTTATGGGATGTTTTGATATAAGAGAAATATAAGAACGATCCAACAAGAAGATAATAATGACAATAAATATTTATGTCCAAATATCAGTGCAACTAATTACATAAAAAAATACTTCTTGGAATTAAATCCAATATAGACTTCAACACAATAATACAGAGCAATTAAAATAAAATTATATAAAAATATATAATCTTCAAACCTATCCACATACTACACACACACACACACACACACACACACACACACACAAAACCATGCAGAATGAAAAGTTGAAAAAATTTAAAACATTTAAAAATAAACTTTAAAATATATGACTAATAAAAAGTAAAATTTAAATTTAAAAAAATAAAAAAAAGGGAGGTGGAATAGAAATATTATTAATAAGAAATAAAGGGCTTGTTTCCACTGCAGTTGTGAAAACTATTGGCAAGGATGGATGTTCATTGCTCAAGCTGTTGTGCCACTCTTCATATTTATTTTTGGGCTCTCTAACCCTTGAGTCAATGGCTGGGGACTGTTAAGTCCCATGTCTTTGTGTTTCTCACCAAGTTGACAGCCACTGTGGTTAGGAGACAACACTGGTTGTAGAAACTCTCAGCAAAAATAGTTTTGAAATTCATCTCTGCTGTTGTATAAAACAGTAATCCATTCCATTTTACTGCTAACCAGTAATCTATTGTATGAATGCACTGAAACTGGCCTGGTCCTTCTTCCTTTGAAATAAACCTGGGATAATTTTAATTTTTGGCTATTACAAATAAGTTAGTATAAGTACAGGCATTCTTTTTTGTGCACATAATTTTCATTTTTCCTAAGGAGAGCTGCTAGGTCATTGGGTAAATACATTCTCAGTGAATGTTGTTAGTGTTCTTAATTACAGCGATTCTGGTAGGTATGCCATTACAATTACATGAGGGTTGTCCTTATGTTATTGCCCTCAAATCCCCAAGGTTCTGTCTGTTTTTTAAAATCTTTTTTCCTCTGTTCTTTAGATGAAATATTTCTATTGCCCTATCTTTTGAATAGAATCATGAATCTTTTCATGATTCCTGTTGTTGCCATTCTTAAGTTTTTATGTTAGATATATTTTTCAGTTCTAGAATTTCTATTTCAGCTTTGTTATTTCGAATTAAGATTTCCTATATTTTTATTCTTTGCAAGAGCATTTTCCTTTACATTCCTTAGCAATTACAATGGCTGCATTAAAATCTTTCTCCACTAATTCTAACATCTAAGATATCATAAAATTACCCTTTGCTGATTTGAGAATGTGTCATGTTTTCCTATTTCTCTGTACACTGAATAATTTTGCATTGTATTATGACTACTGTGAATGATATAAAGAAAGTCTGGTTTTAGTTTTTTTCTTTCTGAAGAATTTTTCATTTAAGCAAGCAATTTAATTTACTTCACACACACATGCGCGCGCACACAACACTCTCTCTCTCTTTTTCCAGGGGCTGTAGTTATACCTAACCCTGTCCTTTCAAACCAGCAAGACTGAAGGGTTGTTTGCTAACTGATGTTTTATCTGAGTTTCAGCCACCCTACATGGGAGAGATCCTCCCTTCCTTCAATGTGTGACTACTCTCATGTGTTTGGTTTGTTGTGGTTGTTTTTACTATGCAATGCTTTCAGGTTGTTCTTCATATTCTGTTTATAGACTAAATTTGTTTTCTGCAATAGGACTTGTTAAAGCTAACAGGTCATGCCAGAAGCAGAATTTCTCCATTATGAATTTATATATCACACCAAGTTTATAGGTAAAATATAGTAATGTAGGCTGTGGTTTACCACTGATTAGATGAAAAAACAATTTTTCATGTTTAACAATATAAAACTTTTCAAATTGTTGGCCTTTGCTCATTTTTAAAATTGGATATTCATTACTTCCTGATAGTCTTTAGAAACTAAGACTATCGAATCTTTGTTATATGTTATACATGTATTTTCCTAGTTTGTGCTCTTTTAATTGTTTATAGTATATGATACAAAAAATTTTTTTCTACATTGATAGCTTTTTCTATTGTAAATTATTTGATTCTTATAGTTCTTGTAGGAAATACTAGGTTCATTATTATTCTTGTACTGATTTATAGCTTTTTAATCATTGCATACACTTTCAAGTCATATGGAAAACAACATTATCTGTTGAAGTTGAAATTATATATATCTCATGACCCAGAAATCCCACTTCTAGGTATTTAACCAATAAAAATGCATACATATGGAAACCAAAAGACTGAACAAGAATGTATATATGGGTGCTATTTGTATAAAAGTTGAAGATGACCTAAACATTCATCACAGTAAAAAGAAAGAATAAATTATTGCTAATTTATACAAGGGTACTATATGGCAATAAAAATGAAGAAACTACTACTACATGGAAACGCATGGATGAATCTAACAAACAATATTGACTAAAACAAGGCAAACTCAAAAGAGCACACGTCATATGATTCCATTTGAATTTTAAAAATTAGGAAACTAATCTATGAAGTTTGTGGTCAAAATGGTGGTGACTCTGGGCTTAGGCGAAAAGTATAGTGACTTGGAAGGAGTACAAAGAAAGCTAGCTTCTGATAATTATCTTTATCTTAACCTTAATAGTGATTACACAGAAATGTTCACACATAATACATCAAGGCATATATACTTGTAATTTGTGTATGCAGGATATAAAAGTTTATCTAAAGAAAGTAATATACTTTCATTTTTCAAGAAAATGAAAAAAATACCATGAGAAAAGAAATAGTACAGGTGAGTGAAGGGGAAAGGAAGGCGTATGGGGGAAGGAATGGTAATAGAGTGAAACAGACATTATTAGCCCCTGTATGTGTATGACTACATGACTGATGTGAGCCTCAATATGTATAATCAGAAAAATGAGAGATTACACTCCATTTATGTATGATCTATCAAAATGTATAAATGCATTCTACTGTCATGTACAACTAATTAGAACAAATAAAATTTTTTAAATTTAAAATAAAAAATCAGAAAAAAAAGTCTTCCCATACTTCCAGGTAACTACTATTAAATTTGTGATGTATTTTTTTTTACTTACATATATGTGTATGATTTAGCTATAAATGCATTTATACCATGTATATTATTTTATATCATGCTTTTTTTTTTTCTTTCATGATGCTGAGGGATCAAACCCAGGGTCTTGCACATGCTGGGCAAGTGCTCTACCACTGGCCTGTACCTTTATCTCAATCATATTTACACAGCATATGCACATTTATATATGTTGCTAATCGTTCATAAAATTAAATTAAAATGTTTTATTTAATGATATATTAATAAAATATGTGGTAATAAAAAAATCAAAAGAATTTCAATTTCAGTGAAAACTAACATCAAAGAAGATATTAACTATGAACTATAAAATAAAAACTAAGTTCAACATATAATTCACAATGTTATGCTATGCAGATATGAATTCATTTGTAATTGAATTTATTTTTAACTAGTTACATAAAAATTGTGCATATTAAAAATGTTTTGGGGCTGGGGATATAGTTCAGTTAGAGTGTTTGCTTCGCAAGCACAAGGCCCTGGGTTCAATCCCCAGTACCGCAAAAAAAAAAAAAAAAAAAAAAAGTTTTGATAGATATTATGTAATGTTTAAATCAGGTTAAACATACCTTTCTTCAAACACAATTTTTTTAATAGTAAAAACTTCCAATTCCTTTCTTATAGCATTATGAAATCTACAGTACACTGTTGTTTTCTACAGATATTCTGTTGTGCACACTAGAACTTCTTGCTCCTAATTATAACTTTGTACCCATTAATCAACCTTTCCCTATCTTTCCCTCCTATCCTCCCCAGCCTCTGGTAACCACCATTCTATCCCAACTTCTATCTATAAGTTCAACTTTTTTAGATTCTACACGTAAGTGAAATCACATGATACTTGTCTTTTAGCACCTAGCTTATTTCACTTACCATAATTCTCTCCAGTTCCAGACTTATTGTTGGAAATGACAGGATTTGAGGTTTTTGTCTCTTTTGTTTTGAACAGGGTCTTGCACAACTGGCAAGGCTGGTCTCATACTTGTGATGCTTCTGCCTCAGTCTCTTGGGTAGCTGGAATTACAAGTGTGTGCTAGTTGGGATTTCATTCTTTTTATGGCTGAATAGTATCTCACTGTGTATATGTACTAAATTTTCTTTATTCACTCATCAGTTGATGGATACTTAGGTTGTTTCCATTTCTTGGCTATTGTGAATAGTGCTGTGACGAACATAGGATTACATTTCTTTGGATAAACCCATTTTTAACCAATAGATGGAGTACAGTTTGTGTATGTTGGTTACAGTCCTAAGGAATGTCACAGGAAGAAATGAAATAAAAAATTTTAAATCAAGGTAGAGGAAGAAAATAACTTTTACATCTTACTGAAATATGGTATATCACTTAGTGCACACGATCTAGGAACTAATAAGCACCTCAAAGTTAATACGCAAAGCAGTATGTATGTCAGAAATAAAAACATCACACAACACATAGCATTTGCCAAATCTACCTCTCATGATAGTGCTATTTAATCTAAAGATACATTTTCTGATTCATCCCATTCATAGTGTGCTAAGAAATGAATTGTATTTGCTATTTTGACACAAATAGTAAATTAAAATTAAAAAAAGCACTAAGCCAGGAATTAAGATATCAGAATTCTAATTATAGCATTGCTACATTAACATATCATACTGGAGGCTGAATAGGTAATTTACTCTCTTTATTGAGGCTTTCTAATTCTCCATTGTACCTAGCACCATATATTGCCACAGCAGTAATGAAGCGTAGTTCTTCCTTCAGTAGAATTAACAAAGCAGTGTTTGATTCATTTAACAAATCAGTGTAGTTATGGTTCATTCTGAAAGGGAAGTGGTCTGTGTGGAACTTAAAAGGAAAATCAAGAAATGAAAATGTCAATTTTTAATATATAAATGTCCAAGTAAGCATATGTACTGATTATACCCTACATGAACTTAGACTCATTACACAAAAATATTAGAACCACTACTATCATACTTCTTTCTTTCTCTTTAAGAGTTTATTATTACACTTCAAAAAAATGGTTTTATTCTTGGATGTCTAATAGGCATACCAAAGTTACCATATCCAAAACTAAACTCCTGATCCACTGATCACCAAAAAATAAAACAATAAAATTTCTTATGCAGTCTTCCTCATCTCTGCTGTTAACTCCATCCTTTTACTAATTCAGGGGAAAAAAAATAAGAAGTCATTATTTTCTGTGTTGTCTGTACCTTCAAAATAGATCCTAGATGTGCACATTCTCATCATCTCCATTGCCACCCACCCCTCTAATCTGTCACTTGGATTATATCAAGTACATCCACACTGCCATCCCTGATTCTGCAAATGCCACCATTGTCTATTCTTAACAGCAATAAGCACTGTTTAATTACAAATCATACTCTCACTCCACTATTCATCTTTGCCTTTCCATTTCTCTCCTCAGGACCTATTAGTGCTCAGTACCTGTAAAATCTTAAACAATTTTGCCTCCAATCCTTTTATTGAACTGCTTTCCTTTCACTCTGGCCCTAATTGATTCCACCTTAGCCAGAGACCTTTTTGGTATCCCCTGGACACACCAGCTTCACTGAGTTCTTTACGGTCTTTGCATGTGCTATTCCTTCTGCCCACATCATTTTTCCCAAAGAGATCTGCACATCTCATTCCACCTCTTCAAGAATTTAGTACAAATATTTTTTTTTCTCAGTGAGACCTATGACCACCTATTAAAAATGGTATGCCCATTCCAACACTCACTCCCCACTGCCCCTACTCAACTTTATGTTTCTCTGGAGCACTTACATTTACTTATAATGCTTATTATAAATCCTTCCCTTGCTAAAATGTAAGGTCATAAATATAAAATTTGTGTCTGTTTTATTCACTGTTTATATAATGGTAACTGACTTATAGAAAATAATGAATATTTTTAATTAATATGTTCCATATAACCCTAAGGTTCTACTAAAGTGCTCAAGTGAATTTGAAAATTTCTTATTTGCTTTGTAAAAAAAAGTTTTAATGGTGCAATAAATGACATTAAAATGCTCACAGTATTATCAAATGCTGACACAAAGGAGACAACCAATGTTGTATTAAAATATGATTTCAGATGCTTATGGGGCCTAAGAAAAAAACTCTATAATCTCTATTTAATTGAATAATAGTATGGAAATTTGAGTAAACCACAAGAAATCATTACCATGTGACTTCAGAATTACCCTATACCTCACATCACCCCAAAAAGAAAACCACAAAAATAAACTGAAAGGAGAAATACTAGACTGTAACTGTAATCTATAATTGCTAATTTAAAATATCCTTCATTAAAAAAAAAACACTTGTTTCATGTATTGACTCTATAAATGGAACAAAATCAAACAATTTAATAAAACATTGCTTGTATCTGTTTTGACAATACAGTTCAAAGCAAATTCCAGTCCTACCCACCAAAGACGATTTTTTTTTTGTTTTTCTGGACTAGGACTTGAACCCAGGGGCATTTAACTACCAAGCCACATCCCCAGCCCTTTGTTATGTTTTATTTTGAGACAGGGTCTTGCTAAGTTGCAGAGACTAGCTTTGAACTTGCAATCCTCCTGCCTCAGCCTCCCAAATA
The DNA here is from genome assembly GCF_902686445.1 of Sciurus carolinensis. Lineage (NCBI taxonomy): Eukaryota > Metazoa > Chordata > Mammalia > Rodentia > Sciuridae > Sciurus > Sciurus carolinensis. The sequence goes on from NC_062229.1 coordinate 39,809,682, forward strand.
GTGAGATTATAGGCATGTGCCACCACACCCAGCAAGACTGATTTTTTACATGGTTCTAAATGTTCCATTCTAATATGTTCCAAAGTTTTGTGCAAGTCAAGCTCTTTTATAATTTTTTCAACAACAGATGCATAAGATTCCTATTAGAATATATTTCAGTCAAAATATAATTATTTGTGGGTATTTACAAAAAGTTTATCGGTGTCAGGCTCTGATTATCTAGAAAGAATACCAATTACAACTGGAGGATCATCAGATAGCTTAAGTGAAGCGTGATCTTGTACTTAGATGTTAAACACAAGGGTATGATATTGTTTGAAGACCACAATCAATTTTGATTAATTTCTCATAAGATAAAAGGATTTAAGTCTATTTTACAAAAATAATCAAGAGTTATTGTCAAGAAATACTAGGATAATAAAAACTTGTTAATGAAGTTCTTCCAGAAAAGCTATGTCATGATTTATAATAATACTTATTCATTTTAGCAATTTTTTTTAGTTTTAAGGCACGCAATTCTTTTTGTGTTCGAATGTTGACAGTTACATTTTATGCTATGAGTTGCATAAATTCACTGTTTAAATATTATATACATATGTCCTGACAAAATTTCCTAATAATTTAATCACTTAAATATTTGTCACTTAAAGATATCACTGACTTCTCAAATTATAATATTCTGAACTTTCTCTGTGAGACAAAAAAAATTATCATTTTATTCAAGGGTATTTGTGTCCACTTACACATAATTTTATTGCAAAATTATCCTGTTAATCAAAATAAGGAAATCACAATAAGCTACCAACTCTGATAACAGAAGTACGAATACATTAAGAAACCCGAGAACCACTAAATCAATGAGCAATAACCATCCGATACTTTGTTCACTTTTTTCAAGACCAATTCAGCACTATTTGTGATTGATATGAGTTTACTAGTCCTGATTCTACTACCAATAACATTAGGCCTCATAGTCATACACAAATATTGCTAGTTTTCAATATGTCTATTCGCAGAAAAAGAGTTAACATAGTAGATAACATAATAGATAGACATGATGCTACTATCCTTAGGACAAATATACTGTATAAACAGTATGGTTTATGCTGTATACCTGCCTTCCTTTTGGGAGTATGAAATTTGGGTACATGTTAGGCAGAGGGTGCTGATATGACTAATTCCCAATAAAAACTCAGGGGACTAAGTCTTTAATAAGCTTCCCTGGTAGATAACAGTTCATGTGTGTTGTCAAAACTTAATGCTGGAGGGATTAAGCACATTCTAAGTGATTCTACTGAGACAGGACTCTTAGAAGTTAGTCTTATGCCTTTTCCCTTCATTGACTTTGCTTTGTATCTTTCAGGCATAATAAATCTTAGCCATGATTAAGACTATATGCTGAGTCTTCTGAGTCCTCCTAGAAAACAACTGAACCCAGGAGTGGTCTTGGGGACCCCTGACACAGTTCAGTATAGGTCCAAAGAGCAGCAACTGTGCCTTGTATTTACTATATTTCTTAGAGTACACAGCATAGTCTTATATGTAACAGATACTTATCAAATTTGATATTTTTATATATTATCATCAGTATATCCAAACTAGTCCAAAGGTGTGTTGCATTTCCACCTCAGTTTTAGTACTGGTGAACTGATTATGACAAAAATAAATGTGATAATAATGGTACAGCTCAAACAACAAATGAGAAGTTTGGGGCAGATTCAAGTAACACAGTTGCACAGAGACTGATCACTTGGAGCATGTGTAGTCTGTAACTGTCTCACTTGTGTTAATGCTATTTTTATAGTTCTCTTCCTGAAAACTTCCTAAAGAATATCCTAAGTGTCCTTAATTTGATTTTCTTTTTGGTCTATTCACATATCTTTGAAATTTAGCAAAAAGTAACATAATTGCGGTTGTTTGTGAGTGATAGTAGAGGGTAAACATTTTACCAAGCTTCTGTTTTTTTAACCACAGTTCTGTGATATTTCAAAGACACAAACAATTCATGCTTCTTGTACTTTATATAATTCCTTCAGAACTATATCCCACTTATTGGCAAAAAGATCAAGAAGGCTATAACAAAGTCACAAAACAAATATTAAAATAATGTAAAAGAAGGCCCATGAGATAGAAGAGTCAGTGAGGAGGACAACACAGCTAGGTTAAACAAAGTTCCAAGGTCTCTCATAACAAAATAATTTTTGGTCTTAATCTTTCACAGTAAAAATAAAGGAAAGCTCTTATTATTTTTAAAGCAAACAACATTCAAGACAAGAGACTAATTATACCAAATGTTAACTATGCCCTTCAAAAGAGCAAAGGAATAAAATAAGGAATTTTTACAAAACACTTCAATTCAGCAACTCTTCTTCTTATGGAAGCCCGATTCCAGAAGAAAATTTTAAAATACTAAAATACAGAATACATACTTTACCAGTAAATATGACAAAAAATACTATTTTAAAAATATGATTAACACAGAAAATTTAAATCATTTATACGGTGAAGTGAAACAGCTGGGGAAAGGCACAAAGTTGAAAGCAATCTCCAGATTTTGTCAAACCATCTTGCTAAAACACAAGCTGGTAATTCCCACATTCAAGAAAAAGGAAGATCCCGTCGTCATGGCTGGCAGAAGGGGATCTGTGTTTTGCTTTTGGGAGATGTGGAAAGTGGCCATTCTAGAGTTTTCTGTCAGTTTCATTTCCAATGTACTCAGTGTGTTGAGGTTTACACATACACTTTAAGTCATTTATTCCAATAGCTCTCTTCACTGCCAATAATATCACTGGCAATATATTAATAAAGTACTGAATTTAAATTCATAACCTTCCTTTTGTGATCAACAGTTTATAATCTTGTCAAAAGTTTTCACAATAAGACCACAAATTTCTATGCTTTTTCTAATCTTTATATGAAGCCACCTCTACTAATCAAATCAATGAAGTTCCCAGAGAAAAGGTAGTATGTATGCACTAGTTTTCTCTTCAAAAACAAACATATACTTTCATGTTTCCTATTTTACATACTTAAAAAAATGTTTTAAAGACAGATTCTCTAGTTATTCTTAATAACACAAACACTATTTGTTATCCAAAAGCTGAAATTTTCCTGTTATCAAGGTACAGTTTTCATTATATAGAAGTGGTTCAGTTACTATGACTATGTACATACTATAGAATTAGAATAATGTAATTGTAGACTGACGTTAAATTTTACAAGTATTAAGGTATATAACAATGAAACATTCTAAATGCTATCTGCTAAGACATTTTAATTGTTTAAACATTAGGTGAAATGTGCAAGTCAGACTAAATCAGTGTACAGTAAAAACCAATAGTGTATAGATAATGAAGGTATCATGGAAGCTGGTTAAAAAATTATAATGAATAGAGGACTAGTAAAAAATATAGCAACCTGGCTGAAATTGATATTCATTAGGGTACTCTTCACATCAATAGGGAGCATTTGGACTCTGTGGTCTTTATCAGTGTCCCAGCTGGTAATGGTTGAAGGTTAATGCCTTACCCCATTCTGTTCAATTTTCTATCCTAATTAGCCCTCCAAATCTATAGCTGTGAGCACCAAGTGTCTGTGCTCAAAAGAAACTAATTAATGCTAGCAAATTAGATCAAGCCCGAAGATCCAACAGCCAAACTCTTAGTTAAATGCTCCTTGTTAATAGGAAGTGTAGCTGTCAATAACTGCTGTTGGTGACTATAATGAGGCATCTTTCTTTCATTGAAAGTGATTTCATTTCTCTTTGTCCCTGGAAAAGCTGTTCCATTCCCTTCACAAACCTAAGTTGCTGGCAGTATGACCCAATTCTTATGATCAGCTGGGTTGAAATGACATAAAAAAATTAAACGAAAAGCTTTCCTACATAATCATGTTTCAGGCAGTTAGCAGAAAGTCAGATTACTTATTAAAATTCCTATATCTTTATCCAAGAACAATAAAATTAGCACACATGATGCTTTTATGTAAAACCCTATAATTATTTAATAAAACAAAGACTATAAAAAGTAAATGAACTACAATGGAAGTATCCTCATTCTAAATTATGTCTTATTGTTAGCTTCAATGCAGTTTTCTTCTGCTGCCTAAGCAATACTAATGTATATTCTTTTCTAATTCATATGGTTAAACAGGGAGAATATTAAGGATTTATTGTTCTTTTATAAAATAACCAATTTTACATTCTAAAACACTGTTTTGGACCACATGGCCTAAAAAAATCAAGATATGATTACCTATAAGAAATTCAAATATTAAATATCAACTACAATATTCTTCTATTTCAATAACCAAAAAGAAAATTCCACTGAGAGTAAGCAAAGACATACACTGAAACCCATATGAATCCTACCAGTAAAAAATAAATAAATCTATAATTGAGTTGCCTGGCTTTCTTGCATTTTAACTATCAGAATTATGTTACAAAATAGAATAAATACAATTTATAACTTTAGACTGATGTATCAGTAACAAGTATATTTTCCTGGTAGTGAAAAGTTAGCCCTATAACTTTATTATCCATTGTGAACTTTTATCCTCCCTCACCTGAAACAGGGTACATATTTTTAAAAGTTCTATGAGGCAAATGGAAGGCTACCTCTTGAGACTGTCAGCATGATACCTGCTACTGCCAGATGTGCACTGAACCCTATCTGTAGGTGCCAATGGGTTAATTTCTCCTGACACCTGGAATGGGACTGAAAGGTGCTTTTGTTAAATAACAAACTGATAGTGAAAGCAAAAATAATACCATAGAATGATTTTATTTTAAATTACTAATTTGTAGATGGATTTAAAAACAGAATGCCAGCCAGAATAAGACATTTAAATTAAGACATAATCACACACTGTTAAAGTGTAAGAAACTACTCTCATTTTATTGTCTCCATCCACAATTTGCAAAGAACATCTCCAAGGGTTGGAGATGGGAAGGGGAAAGAAATGTTCTTAGCATCCAAACACTATTAGCACAATCTTGAAACTAGAGTTGACACAGCCTGGTTTGTCTGTAAAGAAGGTGCACTGGAACTGTATTCCTTTATCCTAAGAAGTATGGTGATCCTCCACAAAGATACTACAGGGGAAAAGGAAGAAGGGGAGTGAGGAAAACAGTCTACGTCCATAAAGTTTTACCACTTTTTTTTGAAGGCCATTCAAAGAGGTGGAATTTTTTTAAAGGGCAGTTCTACAGAAATATTGCCATCAGCTTTTCTAATTAGCCATCAATTACAGATGTATTACAACCTAATTTTTTATCTATCACCACTTTGTTTGTATTTCACTAGAATGTTATATATTAATCAACAATATGTCTAAAGTTTATAGTATATGAGAACATCTAATGTTAAAAATATTTTCCAAAGAAAATACACATATGTGGGAGCCTGTAACATGCATTTACATAAATATCTTTTACTTAGAAACATAAAATGAAATAAAACAAAAGGAAACACACACATTAAAAATTCCCCAGACTCACTGAAGGTCTTACTGGGATTCCATTAACAATTCAGTAATAGACAATGGCTGTAAGAAAATCATTTTAGTATATGAACATGAATATGTTGATAGATGAAAAACAGGTACATGTTAGATTAGATGTTTGTTCCTTCCCTATCAAACTCACCAAAATAACTTGTTTCTTCAGACTACTCACACCAAGTTTTTCTCTATATATTACCATACTTCCAGGGGGAAAAAAAGGTTTTTTTACCAGAAATTTGGGAGAATATTTTTAAATTGTAAATGAATTGAACACTGCCTGGAAGTTCTGAAAGCTGACTGGTATCTCAGTGAAAGGGTGAGAAGCAATTCATACATATTAATTCATTGACTACTTGACTCTGAGGCTAAGGATTAAATTCAGATCATATTATTAAAATTGAATTTGATCTTTATAGGAATATTTGATTCTTACCTTGAACTTGTTCAGAACACCTCTCTCTGGCCTTTTCTCTCATTATTTTTGGGATCAAAACATCTTTTTCAACATGTCTGAGATGCTGCTCTGGGAAAAAAAAAAAGATCTTTATTATAGTGAAGGCTCAAGTAAATCACCAGACTAGGGGAAAAGGAAGCACTCTAATTTGTTAAAATAAAAGCTTCTGTAAATATATTTTTAAATGACTTTTACCACCTGATAAAACTGTGATTATTTTACTCACTAAAAAGGATTGGAAATATAGTTTTGATATACAACAATAAAATGTGAGGAACAAAGGCAACCACCTTACCAAAAATTTCTGTAAACTATAACACTTACTTGATAATATAGATTGGTCAAAATTAAAGTAATTCATCATCATTTTTTAAATAATATAATTCTCAACAAGATTTTCATAGATACTGAAATTTATAACTAGATGGAAGATTAAGAAATATTTAGTTTGTCTATCTAGTAAAAGAGTAGCCTAAGAAAGAACTGGCAGAAGAAGTAGAACTGCAGTCCATATACCAAACAAAGCATGTGAACTTCTGCACATATTAAACAGAACTTTCACCATGACATTAAAATGGCAAAAGGAGCAACTGCCATGGCATCCCACCCGCTTCTTAAATTCTGAAAGTGCCCTGAAAAACAAAGAGCTAAGTGTCGTCGGTGAAAATAAATAACAAGAAATCTCTGAAAGACAAAAAGGCAGGTGAGATTGAATTAAAGAGACAATCATATTTCCATACAGCACCCAGGAAAAAAGAGATGCTGAAAGTGGGTGTTGCTCCTTGCTCTGAAGTAGTAAACAGGCACAGCAAGAAACTTCCCTGGAGGAAACTAGTTATTTGTTAAAGTATCTCAGGGTGGTCAAATAGCTACCTCCTACACTGCAGTCAGAACATGGGTGAAAGGAAATAGAGGTATTTATTCCCAAAAGACCAGGAAGTTTCCCAGTATCCAGTGATGCCAGGAAGACTAGAACCCCTAAACACTTTCTGGTACTGTTATTCCCAACCAGCTCTGTGTATATCTATGAACTGATATACACAGTTTCAAAAAGGAGAACAGCAAATCTCAAAAAGCAAACAAGATCAACAAAAAAATATAAGAATCACCTTAATTTGATGAAGGGCAACACAGTGAAACAGAGATCCAATCACAATTAATCAAAAAGTAAACTCCCTAAAAGAATTAAAAGAGTAAAGGAAATAAGATCATAGAACAAATAAACATATGAAGGCAAATAAAAACACATGAATCCTCAGATGGAAAAGGATCGTGGATATCAAAATGCACTTTGATGAAATATCTGAAAACCAAAAGTCAAAATTCTGTGTCAAAATTTTTCCAATTTCACAAGTAATGAGAATCAGATGCACATCTTATCTGATTGGCAAAAGTATGCAACTAGACAATGAAACAACTGCAAGGTTCTAAGGGACTTACTTTATATACAAGAAAACTATAGTCAAGTAAACCACCAAGTAAGAGTAGGTTAAAACATTTTCAGGCATGTAGAAACTAAAATGTTTACCTCCTTCAAACCCAGCAGAAAAAAGAAGTAATTTCCTTACCACCTTCGTTGTGCAACAACCACTAATCAATCTAAGTGATACTGAACAATATTTTGTTATGTTTAGGGACCCTACAAATAAGAGGGGCCTCATCTGGGAACACTCAAATGACATGTTAATTTCAACAGAGGCAAAAGCAGTGACTGAAGGATCTACTTCCAAAATTACTTCTTTCATCAATTCCATGTATATCTGATATCTGGGCTGGAATGGCCAGAGGAAGGGCTCAGTTAGGAGTGTAAACCAGATCACCTACACATGGCCTGTATTAGTCAGCTTTTCACTGCTGTGGCCACAATGCCTGAGAAAAACAACATAAAGGAGGAAAAGTTTATTTTGGATCACGGTTCAATACACAGCCAACTCCATTGCTCTGAGCCCAAAGCAAGGAAGCACATCATGGTGGAAGGGCCCAGCAGAGGAAAGCTGCTCAATTAATTCATAGTGGGGTCAGGAAGCAGAGAGAGGAAGGAAAAGGGTCCCACAGGAAAGATGAACCCTTGAAGGGCGTACCACTGGTGATCTACCTTCTCTAGCCATATCCCACCTGCCTACAGTTACCACCTAGTCAGTCCATTCAAACTATGATGGACTGATATAGCTTATAACTCATAATCCAATTACTTTATGACTGTACTTTCTTGCACTAACTCAGGAGCTTTGGGGGGACACCTCATATCCAAAACATAACATGGCCTCTCCATTTGGTTTGGCTTCTCACAGTAAGGCAAATGGGTTCTGAGAAAGAATAATCTCAGAAGGACTGTCTGGAGATTAAGCATTTCAAGACAATCAAGTGAAAGCTATACAGCCTTTTCTGACTGTCATGGAAGCCATGCAACACAATTCTTGCTACATTATATGATTTCAAGAATTAAGGATAGTCCATGTTCAAGTAGAGGCAGGGGTAGGTAATATTCTTTGTGTCAAGGCCACCTTATAAAAGAGCATGAGGGATGGGATGTAATCTTTATAAAATAAAATCTATGACTAGATGATGAAAGAATACTTAATTAAAATAAAGATGAACCAATCCAGAGTGCATACATGTGAAATAGATAAAGCACATTAGAAAAATATAATTTAAAATTTTTGTCATATTTTATTGGTGCATTATAGTTGTATATAATATTGGGACTTGTTGTTACATACTCGTACATGCACACGATATAACAATATGATCTGGCCATTCCCCAGTACTTCCTCTTTCCCTCTCCATCTCCCTTCCCTGGGTCCCTCCCAGGGAATTTTTATGACCACCGGCCCTTTCTTTTCCTTTTCCTATCTGCCTTCCACATGAGAGAAAACATATGACCCTTGACTTTCTGAATTATTTAACTTAACATAAGGTTCTCAAGTTCATTTCCTGCAAATGACATAATTTCATTCTTCTTTACGGCTGACTAAAACACCACTGTGTAGAGGATCTAACCACTTCCTTGGTTAGATTTATTCCTAGGTTTGTTTTGGTTTGGTTTTTTGAAGGCTTTTATGAATGGGATTGTTTCCCTGATTTCCTCAGCAGCTTCATTACTGATATATAGGGAAATGACTGATTTCTGTATGCTGATTTTGTAACCTGCTACTTTACTGAATTTGTGTATTAACTCTAATAGTCTTTTCGCAGAGCTTTTTGGATCTTCTAAGCATAGGATCATATCATCTGCAAACAGGGATAATCTGATGTCTTCGTCTTCTATTTTTTCCCTTTTATTTCCTTCCCAGTAGGGAAAAAAAAAAGAGTATCTGCAAAAACCCCACAACTAACATCATAGTGGGTAGCAAGACAAAAAACACTTTCTCTGTGAGAGCAGGAACATGAAACAATACTGCACAGAACTGGTTGGGAATGTAACTAAGTAATAGAACACTTGCCTAGCATGCACGAGCCCTGGGTTAGATTCCCAAATTTGCAAAAGGAAAAAAAACCTATTAATATAATGTATTATATTGATTACATACACACATAGTAGTGCATATAAAATCTGGTAAAAACTAAAAAGGGCTATAATCTCATTGAAGTATTATACCAACTTCAATTTCCAAGTTTTGATATTTTGCTACAATTATATGTTACTCCTAGGAAAATGTGCTAAGCTTACAAGAGACACTATGTATTATTTTTTTACAACTTCCTGTGAAGCTATCAATACTTCAAAATAAAAAGTCAAAGGACAAAAACTTATGGAAGAAATCATGAGAAAATCTTCAGGACATAAGAGTTAGGCAAAGAGTTCTGTATAACACCAAATACATGATCCATAAAAGAAAAAAAATCAATCAATTTGACTCCATCAAAGTTATAGACATTTCCTCTATGAAAGCCCATTTGCAAATCTCATATCTGACAAAGGACTTGTATCTGGAATATATGACGATTTCTTTAAACTCAACAACCCAATTAGAAATGGGCAAATGATCTGAACAGACACTATACCAAGAAGATATGGAGATGGAAAATGAGTATATGAAGAGATGCTCAATATCATTAGCCATTAGGGAAATCCAAATTAACACTATAGACAGATGCTACTTGAGACCTATTAAAATAGATTAAATTTAAAAATATGATTATACCAGGGACTGACAGGGATGCAGAACAAATTGGCCTCTTATATATTGCTGAAGGGAACAATATTGTACAGCCACTCTCTAAAGTATGCACTTATTTACAAAGTTTTGCAAAGATTTACACTATAACCCAACAAATGCACTCCCTGGGATTTATCCTAGAGAAATGAAAACAAAAATCTGCATAAAAATTTCATTGTAGCTTTATCTGTAACAGCCAAAACCTAGAAATAACATACAACTCCTTCAAAGGTGAATGAATAAACAATGGTTCATCCAGACAATAAAATATTACTCAGTAATAAAACAAAATGAATTTTTAATCCACAACAACTTGGATGGGCTTCAAGATCCTTATGCTGAATGAAAAAAAAAATACTCTCAAAGGCTACATAGTATATAATTCCATTGATAAAAATTCTGGAAGTAACAAAATTATAGCAATGGAAAACAGATTAGTGAGGGTGAAGCTATTAGAAGGTAACATGAGGAACTTTCGTAGTGGTAATGGAACAGCTCTACGCTGACTATAGTCATAGTTACTTAAATCTTACTCAATTTTCACATAGGATAAAGTGTGATATAACTATATACCAAAAAAGTACATGTAAGAACTGGAAATATTCAACTAAGATATATACCTGAGTCAATCATATTATGTCAATGTCAATTCGTGCATTTCTTCTTTATCATAGCATTGTGCCCCAAGGATTTTTTTTCATTTTTTCCCTTTTGTTAACATTTATTCCTAATGTCCCCCATAAAATATTGACATGAAAAATATATTAAATATTTATATACTGCATTTAATAGTGCTTTTATATGTTAAAAAAGTAAAATTTTTGTATCCACCCAATAACAAGTTTTGTCCCATTGAAAGTAGCATCACATTCATTAAGAAAATGTGTACAATGGTTATGTCAGAAAAAGGTGGGTAAAGGTGCATGGAAACTGTACTAGTTTGCAATTTCTTGTAAGCATTAAATCATTATAAAGTTATGATAATAAAGTCAAAAATGTATACAAAAACAAAGAACCTACAACAACCAAATCATCATCAAAACAGAGGAACAAATTTGGATAACCTGCAAAGTTTTACTACAAAGCTATAGCAAAAAGTTGGTGTAGTACTGGCATGATTATATTAACCAAATAAAGTAATATAAAATACAGTCCAGAGTACTTCCACATACTATGAATTTATTTGGACAATGCACCAAGGCTAGTCAATGACAAAATCAAAGTATTTTCAATAAACGGTGGCAGAACAACTATATGGACATGAAAAAAAATTGGACTGATCCCATTGATCTCCTGCTTCACTGTATTCACAAAAATTAATTTGTCACTGAGCATGTGGTGTATGCCTATAATCCCAGTGACACTGGAGCCTGAGGCAGGAGGATCTCGAGTTCAGAGTCAGTCTCAGCAAAAGTGAGGCACTAAGCAACTCAGTGAGACCCTGTCTCTAAATAAAATACAAAAAAGGGCTGAGGATGTGACTCAGTGGTTGAGTGCCCCTGAGTTCAATCTCCTGTAACCCCACCAAAATTTAATTCCTTGGAGCAAAGATTTTTTAAAGAGAATACAAAGAACCAAAGAGGAAAAAAGTGATCAATTTGACTTCACCAAATACAGTATCTTCGGTTCATCAAAACATACTGTTAAGGAAATTAAAAGGCAAAACCAGAGGCCAAGAGAAAAGTTCAGAGCATATGTATACAGAAAGAACTTGAATCCAAAATATATAAAGAATGCCTACATATCAGTAATAAAAACACAAACCATCCAATAAAAAGTGGACAATCAGGCTGGGGATATAGCTCAGTTGGTAGAGTGTTTGCCTCGCAAGCACAAGGCCCTGGGTTCAATCCCCAGTAGCTCAAAAAAAAAAAAAAAAAAGTGCCCCAAATCATTAATCATCAAAAATGCAAATGAAACCCATATTATTTTATAACTGCAAGAATGATTAAAATTAAAAACACAGACAACATTGAACAATAGAGACAATGTGAAGAAGAACTTTCATACATCACTGATTAGAATATGAAATGGTAAACTTCCTTGGATAACTTCACTATGTCCAGAAAACAACTTGCACAACTTGCACTTATGGAAACATTAGTCATAGTAGTAAAAAATTACTTAGCAACAAAAAAGAATGGTATTATCAATAACCTACAAACTGAAGAACATGCAAAATTAACCTACAGTGATAAAAATAAGAACAGTGGTTGTCCATGGGAGTGCAAAAGGGTATTCTCTGTAGATGTCTTGATTATACATTTATGAAAACTCACTTAAAGTCTATAAATTTCACTGGCTGATAATCTCAATTTAAAATAGCTTGGCTTTTAAAAAGACACATAGTTTAACACATATTTTAACACATAATTATTACAAAAAGTCTTACAATTTTATCCTTAAAGATACTGCTCATTTTTTAATTAAATCTCTATTGGTAAAGGTGTTGTTTCACAGATAATATGCTGTAATTATTTATTGCTGGTGTATAGGTTCAATTTTTCTTTTAATATTGTCCTTAAAACCCACACAACCTTACTCTGTCATTACTCTGGTAATCTGACAAGATTCTCTTCCAGTACCTAAGTAGACACTCTTAGGAACCGTTTTGTACCTTCTCTTTTAATTCTATAGCTATGTCCTTTAGAAAAATAGTGAATAGTATCTAACAGGATGCTTATCTTGAATGCTCTAATTGTTTAGAATTTTTTTCAGTTACTTTCATGTTGAGATTGCTTATGACTTTCTTCTTTTGTCTTAGAATTGTTTTAGTATCGAAATTACATTATTTAAACAAGACGTTAGCAATCTTTCCCTCCCCCTAATATTCTCTGGAATACTCTGTACAGGTTGAATAATCCTTATCTGAAATGACTAGGACTAGAAGTGTTTCATATTTAGAATATGGGGATGTTTGCATAGACTTTACCAGTTAAGCATCCCTAAATTGTGCAGTTTCAGATTTTGGAACATCTTGGATTCTGGATTTCCAGATTAGAGATACTCAACCTATATAAAGTTTGTCATCAGTTCCTTCAAAATTTGGCAGAAATCACCTGTTATGGTCAGTTTTATAGATCAACTTTTACAGGTTATAGACACCCCATATTTTAACATTGATCCAAGGTGTTGCTCTGCAGGTATCTTGCAGATTTATGTAAAGGAAATTACCCCAAATAATTTGGGTGTGCCTAATTCAATTAATGGAAAAGATTAAAAGCAGAACCAAGGCTTTCCTGAACAAGTCTACTAGATGACTACAGCTTCAGCTCTTGACTGAGAGTACTAAGCCTGCCCTTTTCTGACAGCCTGCCCTGCACCACATTCTAGACTTGACCAGTTGACACCCACAATCACCTAAGCTAGTTTTTTTGAAATAAACCTCTTAAAATACAGATACTTACATAGACATGCAGGTGTAGACACAGATCTACTGATTTTTTTCTTTCTTTTTCTTGTTGTTTTCTTATCAGGGCCTTGGTTTGGGGGTATGTATGTGTATGTACACAGGGCAGCCAGACACAAAGAGAATTTTAACTACTAATTCAATTTTCTAAAAGATTTTTATTCTTAGGTCACTTGTAGTTTCAGTAAGTTTAAATATCTCAAGGACACTATCTCACCTAAAATTTCAAAATAACTATATGAAGGTGTTCACGTTTTTCTCTTTATCACGCTTCTAGTTGTATCACAATTTTTGCTATGATAGGACAAATTTCTTCCCTTAAGAACCAGAATATAAATATTTTAAGTTTGCAAGCTACATACCATCTGTGTGTTTTCGAGTTTGTTTGTGTATGCGTGTTTTCAAACAACCCTTTAGAAAGGTTACTACCATTCCCAGCTTCTGCAAGCCTTATCAGATTTGGCCCACAAGTGAGTTTGCTGAAATCTGTGCTATACTCTTTATTTGTGCTTTCTCCTTTCCCTTTATTTTGCAGGGAAATGCCATAAAATTAGAAAAAGAAAACTAAGCTTATAGAACAAACTGAAAATATAAATGGAGAGAAAATGACAGATTCAGGGAGACCCCACTAGAGTGGCAGGGCCTGAAGGAACTAAGGAAAAGGGATGATTCAAGGAGGGCACCCTGTTTTCTAGTTTCAAGTGAAATGATGGGACCAGTCATTGAGATAAAAAATACAAAAGACCAGGGACTATTGTGGAGATGTTGAATTTGAAATGCTTGCAAGTCATCTTGCTTAGTGGAAAGCTAATATGTACTTAAGGAGGAAATAAAACGAGGACTATCTCCACACATTCCATTTCACCTTGTTTACAGCATAAATCATAATCAGACATCAATAATTAACAGTGTAACTACTGAACAGATTCCAATAAATATTATAATGTACTGATCAAGTTTAGAAAATCAATTTCAAAATTTTACCTCTTTCACCTACATATTTTAATTGATATCACTTATGTATAATGTACCTAAAGAATCTCTTTGTTCTATAAGTCTTGCAATGGTCTTACATGTCTAAAGCATTTTTTTATTAGTTTCCTGGATACAGATTTAGCTTTGTACTATTGAACCATTTTTTCCATAAATAAATTATAATAAAAATTTATCTTCGTTATGAATTTTAATTTATAATATTCCTATCAAACATGTTCTTTAAACTGCTTACAAAAATTCCTTCTGATCATTCTTCTAAAACCTCCTAAGGCAAATAAATAATTGCAGAATTGCATGAATAACAATTTCAGTTTCCCAAACTCTCGGTGTTGCATCAAAAATAACACTTCTAATAATTTATAAATTCTAAAGATTTTCACATTTGGTAGCACACCAGTCATTAAACATTAACTATTAATTAATTATAATTTTATACATATTTCAAAGTTATCATCAACACTGCAAGTATTATAGATATGGAACTTTTCATAAAACAAAAAATTACAATCTGACTCCCTTAATGTCAATGCTGTGCACATGTATTATACATTTGTAAAAGAGCCAGGGAAAAAATCAAATTTTGAAAGTTTGCTTCTATATAGACACATGAATTTATAAAGAAGCAGGGCAACACCACCACGGAAAATTTCCAAAGCTCTAACTTCTCAACATTCTATCATCACCTGAAAGTCAATTTTCACCTTTTTCAGTGGCTGAATTTGTTAGCTCAAATTTTGCTTTGGGGTTCATGTATTCTTGCAATATGGCAGCACCAGATTATAAGGCTACTGATAACAGTACTTGCAATGAATCTACAAAGATAACAGTGAAGCAAATCAGAGTATTACAGCATCTTTCATAGGAATGTTTTGATTTAACTCAGTTCTTATTTAAATTAATGCCTCATTGGTGGGGGGGGTGCGTGTACAGTGCATTGGACCCAAGGACACTTAACAACTGAGCCACATCCCTAGCCCTGTTTCATATTTTATTTAGAAACAGGGTCTTGGTGAGTTGCTTAGGGCCTTGCTAACATGTGGAGGCTTGGTTTGAACTTGAGATATTCCTGCCTCAGCCTCCGGAGCCACTGAGATTAACCGGCTCTTAATGCCAATTTTTTAAAAAGAACTTCCTAGTTACTCCTATTTGTTCCTGAAGACATTTCCATGCTACTTTTTATTCTAGAGGAAAAAACAAGACAAATGTTTGTAATAAATATGCAAGTTTTTTCATTAGCAGTTTCAATCTTTAGGTCCCTCTTCTTTACTAGCTAACAAGAGCATCAAAGAGAAGGTATCATGTATGGAACATTAAGATCAGTTCTCAATTGTTACTTCCTAAATACATTAGTCAGCTTTTCATCCCTGTGACTAAAATACCTGATAAGAACAAGTTAGAGAAAGAAAAGTTTAGGCTCAGGTTTCAGAGATTCAGTCCATGGTAGGCAAACTCCACAGTCCTGGGCCTGAAATGAGGCCAAACATCACGGCTGAGGAGCATAGCTCCTGAGAAGTTACTTATTCCTGACAGTCAGGAAGCAGAGACAGCTTCAGTGCAAGAAGTCAGAGATAATATAATCACTGCAGCACACCCCCAATGACCTAATTCCTCCGGCTATGCGCTACCTGTCTATGGTCACCACCCATTAATCCATTCAAAAACCAAAGGAAGAATGATCTCGCTGATAAGTGGATGATGATACATAATGGGGCATGGGAGGGGTTAGTTTTAGGGTTAGAGTTAGGGTTAGAGAGGGGGGCAAGAATGGGGGAAGGAAGGACTGTACAGAGGGAAAAGAGGGATGGGAGGGGTGGGGGAAGGGAAAAAATAACAGAATGAATCAACCAACATTACCCTATGTAAATTTATGATTACACAAATGGTATGCCTTTACTCTACGTACAGAGAAACAACATGTATCCCATTTGTTTACAATAAAAAAAAAATTATTAAGGCATCAAATGGATTAACTCACTGATTAAGTTACAGCTGTCATAATCTAATCATTCCCTCTAAATATTCCTGCATTGCCTCACACATGAACTTCTGAGGAACACCTTATATGCAAACCGTAACACTAAGTGCTTCACACCAGAAACTAGGCAAACTCCAGTTCCCTCCCTACAGATGCTCATAACAAGATTTTCATATTCTTACCAGCTTGCTCACACTTTCTTGCAGTAATAAAAGTGTAACATGAGGAAAGGAATAGAAGAGAGGTCTTAAATTAGGAAAATTAAGACAGTTCTTATACAGACTTATCTTCAGCCATTTGTAACTGACAAAACAAATGGAGACAAGGACAATGAAAGCTATATAGTCTTCCTAACAATGCTCCCAGGTAAGGATTTTAATCAAACTGTGCAGATAAAGAAGTGGAGGCTCAAAGAGGTGAAATAATCCAAGTTTCTGATGAAAGGCAATATTAAGTCATATAACGCAGGTCTCAAATCTTCCATGACACCACCATATCCATGGGGCTTTTTTAAGGGGATTTTGGCAAATTAGGTTAAGTGAGTTTCTGCAGTTATGTCAAAGCATGGAAATAACTCTTAGACAATACAACTGTGTATTTCAGAAACATCATTTGGAACAAACGAAATTCAAAATTTCACAGTTCTCATTTTTTGATCAGAAAGTAGACAAATGAATTCTGATCTCTACCATAGGGGGAAAACTAGTTTTAAAAAGTAGAAAAAGAAAGAAAAGAAAAGCAAGAAAAGCAATTTATCAATTGGCTGAAAATCACCTTCTCTTTGAAGAGAAGAATATCAAATATTAGGTCAATCAGCACCATCTAATCTTTTATTCTCAAACTCTTACAAAATATAGAAACTACATCAACAAGGTAGATGTGCTTATTTCTGCTTAGTTTCTGAGTCATATACTACCTATATCCCAGAATGATATATTTCACCTGAACTTCTTTATCAGTTTTCACTATTAATAACCACCTCCTTCACACAAGATGCTCATTTCCCAATACCAATTTCTTGAACTTCAGATTGTACCAACTGCTAGGTGTGAAAACTCCCCCTTTCACTCAACAAATCTCAAAGTATATCAAAGCAGGAAGTCAACTTATGCAATATGACATGTCAAATTTAGAAATCTGCAATAAACTACAATGTAGCAATTTCTTAAATGAATTCACAAGTTTCATTTACTTTATTTGGCAAAACTTTGAAACTATTTTCCAAAAAGTACAATTTCCCATTGATAACTAATAAAATAAAACAGCAGTGTTAGAGGGAACAGAAGTAGACATTTGATAAAAGAATACAAGACAGTTTGCTTGTGGCCTACTTAGCAATGTATTACCTGACTTGTTTTTTTCTGTCATATACATCTAGAAGATAGTAGAACATTTTCAATTCTATGAATGTTCTCCAATGCCATCATTCTCCTTGTCTCCACTGGTTCTTATCTTACAATATTTCATAACATGTACTACCTTGATAATGAGGTGGGGGAACTTTTTATAGTTCACATATTTTTTCACATAATTCAAAATTGTTCAAATCAAATCACCTTTCTTAATTGATCTTCAGGGTCAATTCACTCAAACATGAAAACCAGATCAGATACATTATATGGTTTTTTCTTTTCTTTTTTCTTTCTCTCTTTTTTTTTTTTTTTTTTTTGTGGAGAGCAGAAATAGCATTTCCCAAGATGATCACCTATCACATCCATCAGATTATCTCTGGTTAAACTTTGGCTGAAATTTAAATTCACTTTCAGAACAAGATTTGCCAAAATGAAGATATTATAAATTAATGTATTGTAGAGGTTGAAGGCACATTTTAAAGCAATCTTAAAAATACCCTGAACAATGGCAATACTAGAAAAAATATAGAGGCTACCAAGGAAATTAACTGCACTTACTCCTCTTGAGATGATCCCACAAGGTTCTACCTTCAAAGATGGTGTTCCTGTAGAGTTCTCAGTACTCACCTCCATTTTTAACTGTACTAGTAGTAATTTCCAACTCCTACCAGCATCTCAATTTCAAATTAAATTTTCTACAACTTGAACCTGCATTTTGCCATCCCATTAATTGTCCTACTTACCTGACACATCAGCTTATATTTATGCAGGAGCACAGAAAACATTTGCAGAAGGAAGAAAGTGTAGAAGAAATATTTACAAATATCATTTCATTTAGAAGCAGATATGAAGAAATGAGCTCAAAGCAATCTCATTACCATTACCCAGCAAATAACTTATAAAACCAAACTCCAGTTCAATCTTCTGTCTTTATTTTCCATCTTCTCTCTTATTTTTCATTATCAAAGTTTACCTATTTAAAATCCAACTCAATACTTCTCCATCTTGAAGAACTTCTTGACTACAACACCCAAAGCAATTTCTCCTTTTTCTAACCATACGATTTCACCTGCACCAATTCTATTGCTCTCTAATCACACTATCTATACAATCTTTTTCTCCTGCTAGATAAGTAACTGCTCTTGACTGAATTATTTTCCCCCACAACTCCTCAAAGTTCAGATGTTGAAGCAATGGCCCTCATGGAACTGTATTTTAAATAGTGCTTTAAGGAAGTAATTAGCCCATTGTCCCAGCATTCCTATATATGAGACACCTATAAAATTGTATAGGACTCTTAAATTGCTCAACCTAAACTTTTATATGTGTCCTATATAAAGGATAATGTGATATTACAGGTTATGACTAAATGAGGTCATGAGGGTGGGGCCCTAATCCAAGAGGACTGGTAGGTTTATAAAAAGGTGGAGAAACCCCCACAACCCTGCATGAGGATATAGAAAAAAGTCAGCCATCTTCAATCTAGGAGTCATTACAGTAACCAAATCAGGAGTCACCTTGTTAATTGACTTCCTAGTCTCCAGAAGAGTTAGAACAAGCCCCCTCTAGCTTCTAACATATGGTAAATGTGCAATAAAACCATTTAACTGTTTAACAAATAACATGTGTATTTAAGAGAATTTCAATATTTGATAGTCTCAGATATTTATTCTACCAATAAACACTTACTAGGCACCTATTATGTTTCAAATACCAAGCCAGGAATTGTAGATACAATAATGAGTAATAAGTAAGCTTCCTTAGTCTGCAGAATAAACATCTGAAACACTCTTGCTTATTAATTATCTTGCTTAGATAATTAACATACCCTTAAATCTTTAAAAAAAATCTCCCAGTCATAGTTATTTAGCAAAAACACAATGCCAGAAATTCTCAAAAATCTTGCCCATCAATCTCCTTACTTTAAAATGTGAAAAATAGGGGGCTCACACAGAAGTTAATTTAGACAATGTTCTTATTTGAACACAATGTTGTTACCTAATCAAGTACTAGTTAATATTTCTCATCTTTTTGACATCTGCAAACAAGAAATTTCTACCCATGTGCTATTAACACCCTTATGCAAAAATAAGAATACCAATTCACTCAATGAATAAGATACATTCTTATCTGTAGTGAATCCACTCTGCAGAGTTAAGAACCCACAGAGATCAAAGTATTCAGTCATAAAATTTAACCCTTGGAGAAACATTAACAAATATTTAATGTACCTTACTCTCCCTACCTCTCATCCTCAAACCTCTTACCATACAGTTTAGAATCAGTTAATGACCAAATCTGGAAGAAAAAAAAAAAAAAAAAAGCCAAATTTGGAGCTGAGTCCACATAGTGCATTGACTCCTTCACTGGCAATCTCCTACCGTCTAGGTCTCCTCTTTCTAGTCATCTAGTCCCTAATAAGTTTAAACTGGTGACATCGCATGAAAAATATGTACTGTTTACTACACAAGTAGAATCTTCTCATTCTCCAAATCACGTTTTGTCTTTATTTCTCAAATTATTTTGTTACATGTAGTATCTGTATTTGTTTCATTTTATTTCCCAAGGGAAAACTTTAAATCTAGAATGAAGCAAAGACCACATACAGTTTATGTAAATTTTTGGTGGGTTTTAAATAATTCCAAATATTAGAAAACACATATTTTTTTGAAAGACTGGGGAGGGTTGCCAATTAGCAAAAGCCTCCTGTGAAACTGACTTTAAAGTGAAGCGCAAAAAATGAACCAGAATTAGATCTGGGGATGAGGAAGAAAGAGAAAATTCTAGAGAAAAAGAAAAACATGTGCAATGGTTCTTGGGTCCATCAAAGCAGCTCTATCTATTTTAGGTACATCTTAGACCAATGTCATCTAGCCCAAACCCAGTAAGATCATTATGTGTGTTCAAGAATTCCTTTATGCCTGCCTCAATCAAAGAGTACTTCCGGATCTTACCACTATCTGCTTGGACTAGTAACCTAACCTCTCTGAACTTGTTTCCTAATCTGTAAAATGGAGATAAAAGAACCCACCATACCATATACTACTTTTGGATAACTGAGACTACTTAGTTTGATAATCAAATATTCAACGAATTTATTATTTGTGCCCTGCACATGGTTTTCATTCTCCTTGAGAGGTCTCGAAAGAATCTCCAAAGGTTTGCAACCATCCCACCTCTCAATGCTTTGAGTTTTTCTCTCTAAAATGAAAGGAATGACAATAAGTTCTTCAGCTACACCCTTACATGAACAGCCTAAAGAAAAGTACAATGGGTGAGAGAGAAACTGAACACTACAATAATTCAAGTGGGAGGAACCACGAAAATTGAAGTAGCACTCAAGACTTTGGAGAACCTTTCCAAAGAGTCTGCCTCTGACCATAAGGAGGTAGCGTATGAACTGTTAAGTTGGACTTCAAGGATGAACTTGGGGTCCATGAACTACCAAAAAGAAATGTAAAAAAGCATGCTCTGGGGCAAAAATGAATTTTTTCTTCCTGTGGCAAGTGTCTGCAAGACACACTGTTTAAAGGAACCAGTGCCCCAAAGAAGCAAAAAAAAAAAAAAGGGGGGGGGGACGGCAATGAGCAAACAACCCCTCTCTGCAAGATATTCGCAGGCCGCAAAAGGACGAGAGTTTAGATAGCATACGCAACGCCCCTCACCTAACACTTGAGAATGACCTACAACCAAGGGAAGAAGCCAGAGCCGGCAGGAAACCCTATAGCAGCCGGCCAAGCGTGAGGGGATGTGCGCGGAAGCGGTGCAACCTCAGCTCAGCACCTTTCCCAGGCCGCGCCCCGCCCGCAGGCCCGAGGCGCGAGACCAGAGCCCAGGCCCTCTGCAAACCACGCTGGTCGCCCCCGTACCTGCGGGGTCGAGCGCCATCACGGCGGGCGGAGAAGGCAGCCGCTCGGAGGCTCTGGGCAGGGGCAGGGAGGGGAGGAGCCTGGGCTCGGATGCACGTGCGCCGCCGCAGTTTCCCGCGGCAGGAGGAGGAGCGCAACGCCCTTCGGGAAGCCCGGCAAGCTCCTGTCCCTCACACTGTCCGGGTTCCTACTTCCGCCGCGCATTGCGCCTGCGCCCCGCGGGCCCCGCCCCGAATCCTATCCCAGGAGCGGACTGAGCGCCCAGAGGGAAAGAGCCGGGAAGCGGGCGTGGCTTCGCCGCCAGGCTTGGGGAAACAGAGCGCTGCGTTGCGGTTCTGCATCCGCGGTAACTGGCGCTTGGGCACTGTTTCTCCCTCCGCTGCTGGGTCAAAGTCCGAGTCCCCTTCCCATACCCTCCTTCAGAGAACCAAATGAAACATCCGTCCTTTATTTTTCTTTCTCATTCACTCATAAATCTCCATTTTATGCACGCCAGGTCCCAGCCCTGGTTCTGAGCACTAAAGAAGAATAACTGAATAAAATAAGGCCTTTATTCTCAGGAGCACAGGTTTGGCAAGGAAATCAAGTACAGGCTATGGGTTTGACAGCTCACGCACGGTGTGCGCAGCCTGTCCTACCACTGAAGTGATAGTGTGCAGGGGCCTGTATCTCTCATGGAGATTAAGTAAAAACAACTCTAGAAGTAACTTTTGTGAAATAATAACCCCAGGGCATAGAGTCCTGTTTGGGTGATGTTACAAATACCGACTCTGTCCTTCAAAGCTGTGAGAAAAAAAATAAGCAGCCATCCTCCTGAAGCGCCCCAACTGCCCTCCTCTCAACAGAAGAAACTTTCTGGATGACACGTGGGTCTATTTGACTCACCAGCCAGCTTTTAGAAGTGATTCCTCGTCAAATACACGTTCAACCTTCTCAAGCCACCAAAGAGTGAGGTAAAGGCAGGCACAGATGGGACAGATGTTTAGAAAAACAAGGAGCAGCTGCTTCTTCCCTGCAAGGGATTTAGGGCTTTCAAAATGATCCCCTCCCCACCTACCTGCAGTCCCTCCTTCCCTGCTGCTGCTTCCGCCTGGTCAGTTGGCAGAAAAGACAACGCAGTTGAGTGGGACTGGGAAAGTGGGTCTCTGCTCAGCAGGTCTTCCGTTTAAGGGCCTATTTGGGCATAACGGCCCTGATTACAGCTGCAAGTTGAGGTGCCAACGTGAAGAATTAATGTTTCACTCAGCCAGGCAGGAAATCGAGTCCTTTTCCTTGTATGTTTTATAAATGTGCTTAGAGACCCACAAAATTCACTCTAGTGCCCCTTTCATTTTTCTGGTAGCGAAGGGTTTAATTCAAAGAGCAAAAGGGAATCTTACGAAGGAGATGAGAAGCAGTATAAAAACGCAGGTCAGACACATTCAAGTAGTTAAACTAAATCTTTCTCTATAAAAAAGAGTATCATGGTAAAGGGAGTAAATTTAGAAAATTTCAGTTAGAGAAACCTGGTACCGTCTCTTGAATCCTGTAGCCTAACTTATAAGATTTGTAACTTGAGTAAGATCCAGTGTTTTTCTGGGCTTTAGTTTCTACTTTGCAAGTTCATTCTTATATAGCACACTTGAAGAACCAAGTCTTGGTTTTTGTCAAAACTATAATATGAAACAGTATTACTTAACTTTTTTATTTAAATTAATTCACTTTTCAAAAAACCTAAATAACTATTGTCTACTTTAACCTTATCCTAGGTAATGATACCTGTAAAATCATGGGGTTTGTGTGCCTCATAAAACTGACTGCTAGACATATCACACCACAAGGAACACTAGCAAAAATAGCACCTCAATGCCTAGTACATAAATACCTCTCTGTTCTCATATAAAAACTAGATACTTTGGGTGGGGGACAGAATCTTTACAATCTAGGGGAGACACATCATTTTTTGAAAGGTAAATTCTAGAAATATGATTGGCAATTCAAAACAAAAGAAATTTCCAAAGACATCCATTATTGGTAAACAATTCTTTGAGTAGAACTGCAATAGGAGTCTAGAGAGGAGAGTATAGCATTTTGGACATTAGGAACCGTACATTATCTAGCTATGATCCCTAGGGCTCAGACAATGTTTGTCAACTAATGGCCCTACAATAGCCTTTCAGGAAGGATTGAAGGCCAGGGCGGTTAGGAAAGATTTGAAAGTTAAGTTAAAATTATGCTTGGCCATGAAAGATGGGTATCATGGGAAGGCAGAGAAGAAGGCATGTCATACTGGGGAGGAAAACTGAGCAAATGCATCTGGGTTTTGAGTTGACCTTAAAGACAGGTGGAACATGGAAGAGGTGAAGGCTAAGAAATGAAACCTACCAGCAGAAGCACAAGGTTGGCAGGCAGAGGACTGGGTGGCAGTCTTGTAGAAGGCAATACCTAAAACTACTTCAATTCATTTGAAGATTTGGAAAGCTAAAGCAGGTAAAGAAGGTTATGCTAGAAGAGACCAGATTCTTAAACATTAGGCTCAGGAGTGTTGGAACTTGTTGCTAAAGGCAGTCAAGAGCTATTAAAGATTAAGAAATAGAAAAATAACACTATGGTCAAAATTCTATAGAGATATAAAATGTTTATGTAGGATGAATTTAGGTAGTGAGGAGAGAGATTAAAAGTAAGCAGAAAAGTGAGACTATTTCCTACTTCAGGAGGATCTGAAAAAAGCCTGAACTAGGATTTGTAGAAATGGAAAAGGAAAGGATGAATGTGAGAGTAACTGCACAAAAAAAAAAAAAAAAAAAAAGAATGGGACTTAAGAGACTAGGACAGGGACTCAAGACAATTTCTAGGTGATTTCTTTCATTGGTAAATATATACATACAAATGAGAAAATCATGAAAATGTGCCTTTTCACACCAAAAATGATCTGCCCTTACTCTTCACTTCTGGAGGCTAGGGAGCAATTCTAAGACAGAAAAAAACAGAAGAAAGTTACAGTAACCCATAGAAGCAATGAAAGGGGTTGAATCATGGTACTGCATGTGAAGGAAAAGAACTGAAGTATTCATTGTGTAGATTGGGTATTCAAAATACACACACACACACACACACACACACACACACACGTCTTCTAGTCTAATACCCAAGGAATGTGCAAATAGAAACGAATATCTTCTTTATCAATTCTGACTGGATCTAGTATTCTTATATGTTAATATGCAGTTAGTTAGCTTGTTGAGATGGTTAGTCAACCCTTGCTTGCATCCGACTCTGCTCAGCGTCAGAATTAAAGACTTCTCACCTATAGCTCTATTCTGCCCCATCTTTGAGTCATTGAGAATCAAATTTGAAAGAATATTAGAAGACCCATCCCTACAGTGGATGAAGTTTATAACTTTTTTTTTTTTTTTTGGCTAGAAGATCATTAACCAAGTATTCCTGGTGGTTCTGCCTGCTTTCTGAGCTATATGACTTAACACTTGGTCCCGATGGCCTGGGCCCTCTCTGATTTGAATAGACTGAGACCCAGGTTGACCCTTGTTTTAGAGAAAGTTGTATAATTTGCTAGGTGTGCCATAACAAAGTGCTACTGTCTGGGTACCTTAAACAATGGGAATTTATTTTCTCATGATTAAAGACTAGAAATCTAAAGTTGAGGTGTCAGCAGGGTTGGTTTTTTTCTGAGGTCTTTCTTAGTGGCTTATCAAAAGTTGTATTCTCCCTTTGTCTTCACATTATCTTCTCTCTGTGTGTGTCTGCATGTCCTAATCTCTTCTTGTGAGGACACCAATCAAAAGGGTCCACTTTTATGACCACCATAATGACTTTTTCTAATTTAAAATGACCCCTTTAAAGATCCTACCTTCAAATGCGGTCACATTCTGAGGTACTAGGGGTTAAGACACCACATATGAATTCAGGAGGACAAAATTCAGCCCATAAAACTCTTTAGTTCTTTATAAGGACTAAAACTCTTCCTTGAATCCCAAATCACCTGGCAATAGGCCTGCTAACCTAACTTTGGCATTGTTATGGCTTGGATATGAGATGTGCCCCCAAAGTAAGCACAGGTGGGGATACTGGGGGACTAAGCACATGCCCTGACAAGGGGCATTTTCCCCGTGACCCCTTCCCTCCACACATCTCTCTCTCTCTCTCTCTCTCTCTGTCTCCCCTTGCAAGAAGTGTTCTTCCAACATACCTTTCCACCATGATGTTCAACCTCAACTTGGACCCAGAGCAATGGAGTCAGCCAAACATGGACTAAACCTCTGAAAATGTGAGTCAAAATTAACTTTACCTCCTCCAAATTGTCCTCGTTGGGTATTTTGGTCACTGCAATGGAAAACTGACTAACCCAGTCATCTCCCCAAAGCAACATACTTTGACCCTGTTTTCCTGATGGAAAAAAAAAGAAGATATACAAATGACCATAAAGTATATGGAAAAAAAATCTTACTAATAATCAGGGTAATACAAATAAAACCACAATGAAATATCACCTCATATCTGTTAGAATGGCTATTATCCAAAAAATGAAAGATAAGTATTGGTGAGGATGTGGAGAAAGGGGAGTTTTTGTATATCGTTAGAGGGATAGCAAATTAGTATAGCCATTATGGAAAACTGTAAGGAGATTCCTCAAAAAAAAAAAAAAAAATAGAACTATCATGTGATCCAGCAATCCTACTGCTGGGTATACAGCCAAAAGATGTGAAATTAAAATGTAGAAGAGGTATCTGCATGTTCATGTTCATGCAGTGTTATCCACAATAGCCAAGATACAGAATCAACCTAAGTGCCCATGGATAGATGAATGGGTATTTAAAATGTAGCATATTTGGAAATACAACACTGTTCAACCATAAAAAAGAAGGACACACTGCTATAAAGGATTATTTATCCATGAATAAACCTGGAGGACATGCTAAGTGAAATAATCCAGGCATAGAAAGACAAATACGGAATGATCTTATTTATATTCACACTGCAAAAAATGAATGTTTACTCATAGAAACAGAAAATGATGGTTACTAGAAGTTAGAAGTTGAATGGGGGATTGAAGAAATATTGGTCAAAGGACACAAAATTTCAGTTAGACAAAAGGAATAAGTTCAAAAGACCTATTATACACCATGATATCTTTGGTTAGTAACAATATATTATATGTTTGAAATTTGCTAGGTTTAGATTTTAAGTGTTCTCGTCATGAAAAAGATAAATATCATGGCATAATGTATATGCTAATTGAGTAATACATCCCACAATGTATGTAAATATATATTTGCATATATATACATATACATATATACATATATATATATCAAAATATCCTGCCGTATACCAAAAATAGGTAACTGTAGGCAGGTGAGGCATGACTGGAAAAGTAGATCATGGGGGCAGGGCATGTCCTTAGCTGCCCTGTTTGTCTCTCTGTTTTTGTCTGTTTGTCTGTCTCTCTCTCCCTCCCTCTTTGCATCCCAGCTGCCATGAGCTGAGCAGCTTTCCTCCACAGCATTCTTCCGCCATGATGCTGTGCATCACCTCAGGCCTAGAACAAAGGAGTCTACTAACCATGGACTGAATCGCTGAAACTTTGAGCCAAAAAAATTTTTCCTCCTCTAAATCGTTCTTGTCAGGTATTTTGGCCACAATGATAAAAAGGTGACTAACACAAACAACCCTTTTGTGTGTAGAAGGAAGGATAGAACCCAGAGGTACTTTACCCCTGAGCTGTCTCCAGTCCTTTCTATTTTTGAGACAGGATTTCACTAAATTACTGAGGCTGGTCTCAAACTTGAATCTTCCTGCCTCAGCCTCCTGAATCACAGGGATTATAGGTGTCCTCCAACACACCTGGCTTGTGTGTGTGTGTGTGTGTGTGTGTGTGTGTTTGTGTGAGATATGGGAATTGAACCAGGGTTGCCCCACCACTAATTTACATCAACATACGTTTTTATTTCTTATTTAGAGACAGGATCTAAGTTTTCCAGGCTAGCCTTGAATTAAGTCCTCCTACTTCAACCTCAAACTAGCAGGATTACAAGCACAGGCCCTATCAGATGTATACTTTTGCACTATTACCCATGTCAAAATAAAATTTCTAGTAGTCCAGAAGATTCCTGGATATAACCTCCCAGTAAAATCCAACTCCACAGAAAGTAACTACTTTCCTGACTTTTATAAGCATTGTTTAGGTTTGCCTGTTTTTGAACTTTATCCTAATGTAATCATGTAGTGTATAACCTTCAGTTCTGCCTTCTTTGGCTTAACCCCATAGCTGTGAGATTCATTTGTGTTGTGGTATATCTATATGTCAATTCCACTACTTCTAATGTGATATTTGATATATATCACCTATCCTCCTGATACTCAATTTCCTCATCTGTAAAAATAAAACCCACCCCTGAAGATGATTTTAAACTTAACAATGACCTATTACAAACACTGATAATGGTGTCTGTCACTCAGTAGGCCATTCCACTAATTTATAGCTATGGTTCCTGGGACAATTATCCTTTAATCTTCTATTTTCAGTTTTGGAAAATTGTTCATTTGAACTATTTTTATATTATAAGTAACTTTTAAAACATTTAATAATTCAGAGCTAGCCTGCCTTCAGGACTGAAATCTAGGTAATTATATGTTTAAATCAGTTTTATGTGAAACATCCTTCAAATGAACAGAGGAGATTTAGCAGTATGCCCTATCACTTATCAGGTGAGAAAAAAAAAAGTGTGAAAAAAAAATCACCTCTCACCTCTGGAAAGCTTTCTATATTTTATCTTTTCTCTTTACTGTGTATTGTTTTCTGGGTGGCCTCCTTTGAGACAGACCACAGATTTTCTCTGTGGTCAGAGACTTTTTATTCCTAAAAAAAAAAGTACAGAATAATGATAAAACTAATGATAATATTACAACATGACTTATTTTGGATTTCTCTTGTTGTGGTCTTGTGCAGATGCTATGATCCTTTATAGAATTTCTCACAGGAGCTGAAAATGTGACAAACAGAAGCAGTAGTGCTTTTGTTGTACCAAGTCTGAAATATCAGTGTTCTATTTAGATGACCAGCTGCCCTGAAAGCCTCTCAGGGAACTTTTTCTTATGTGGAGGAAATAAAGTCAGTGAAACTTTACACTCAATATCTTTGCACTCTTAATCTGAAAGGGGACAAACATCCTGCATTCAACATCCACTTCTCCCTTGAATCAAAGAACTTCTTTTACTCCATACACTATACTGAGTCCTGGGGATAAAAAGATAAAAGAGATGAAGCCCCTGCTCTCTGGACAGAGAGAGACAAATGTATGAGCAAAAAAGTTGCAATATAACTCGATAGAAGATGATGTGGGAGACCTAAGGAAGAAGAAATAACTTTCAAAAGACTTTCATATAAATGTTCCTTTGAGGTAGGTCTTAAGAATGATTAGGTATTCAACCAGAGAAAGAAATGAACTCCTAGTTCACAAAGTTTTACTATATAAAATAGATGCATTGGTGCAATCTGATAGCCCCTTACTTCAACCTAGAACTTCCCACTTGCTTCTCCACCACTATTGCTTGAAATACCTGCAGGAACCCTCTCGGCAGAAATGCATGTACATAGCATAAGTACAGGGAAAGTTAAGGCCTGTGAGGCCACCCTGATGAAGTGACAAGGACACAATGGCTATATGGTCCCACTTTTAATGCCCTGGACGGACAGTTTTGAGATACATTTTATAAGATGCTTCGGAAGATCTCATAGTAACCAGCACCTGTCATCTGTATAGTGGGAAACTCAATAATACATCCATTCATTTTCTTTCCTTCCTTTCCTATTTCCCTCTTCCCTCTTCCTCACTCTTGGTTCCCTAGGATTAG
This sequence comes from Sciurus carolinensis, assembly GCF_902686445.1. Taxonomy (NCBI): domain Eukaryota; kingdom Metazoa; phylum Chordata; class Mammalia; order Rodentia; family Sciuridae; genus Sciurus; species Sciurus carolinensis. Next base: position 39,839,250 of record NC_062229.1, read on the forward strand.
ATATCTAAAACGCAATTGAACACAACTTAAGCTAAAAGATAACTTGTTCATTGTCCCTCCCACCCTTTTCTAAGCTGGTTCTTGTTGATTCCTACTCCTTGCTACTCAAAGATATTGTCCCAATTAGTACAAAGACTTGTAATATTCCCTTCATCACCCAGCAGATAAGTTCATGCTAGTAATTATACTGCATGAGAAAAAATGAGAATTCAGGCACAATAAAGAGTCTTTAGAATTACTGCAGACTACTGTTTACCTGTTCTTTGTCTGTTGTGATCTACTCTTCTTTGTTTTTGTCCTATCTGGCTGGAAATCCCTTAGCTTAAAACTCCAGCTCCCAATACTCATTCCAGGCATTGGTTCTGTGAAGACCTATTGATCATGCTACTCCGGGTGTGACTGTCAGATTCTCTGGACATCATTTTGCATCATAATTTAGTCCCATATTATATGGTTGCAAGTGAACTATATACCCAAATGACCCACAAGGGCCAAAACAGCTCACCCAGGTCTCCTCCAATACCTGAGATGTAGAGGGTACTCATCAAAACTTTGTCAGATAAAGACATTGATGCCTGTACACTTGAAAGCAGAAATTAGAAGGAAAATAATCGTTTACTTGATTTTGCTTGAAAAACAATCAATCACATATGATAGTTATACTGAATATATCTATGAGTAATTCCTTTCATTCATGAATATTATTTATTAGAAATAATAAATAATCAGAAAGCATCAAAGTCTTCATCAAAGCTGTTTATTGATACCACAATTTATTTCACAGTTCTTAGGTATTTTCCACTATTTCTATTAAAATTAATACTGAGATAAATATTCTAAAAATACAACTTCCTTCTTTTTGCAGCCTTCTCTTACTCTCTCAGGAATTTTTTTTTAAATGGGCACACCCATTTCTTTCTCTTTTTTAAAAAAATATTTTTCGTTGTAGATGGACACAATATCTTTATTTTATTTATTTTTATATGGTACTGAGGATCAAACCCAGTGCCTCACATGTGCTAGGCGAATGCTCCACCACTGAGCCACAGCCCCAGCCCCCACCAGGAAATTTTAATAATGACGCCATACACCATCCTCATATCTTTGTTTTACATTCATGCTTTACTTCAACTGTTTTCAAATCTTTCTCCTTAACTAGACAGTGGGGTTTAGTCATAACAGCAGCCAGGTCTCACTTTTGTGCTTCTGATGATCTACACAGTATCTGGCAAGAATAGCTGCTTGGTGCACATAACATTTGTGTTTAAAGTTAATTTAATCACTTATAAAAAGATTTAAATCATTTATGGGGTATTTAATCACCCTGAAATCTTATAAAGTTCCTTTCACTCTGTTAGGATCTGATCAAAGACCCTATCCAGGAGCATTCTTGAACTCCTTTCAGCTACTACCTTACAAGTATCCCATACACTCAAAATGTCTATGTAACTGATCTCTGTCCAGGCTGTGCTGACCAAACTCTTGTCTGGCACCCTGCAGCCTTCTCTGGTTGACATTGACTTCTGGAGGTTCAGACTAGGTTCTCTCTAGCTCTCTGTGTTTGTGCATTCCTACCAGAATAAAACAACCACGTAGCTTGATCTGATTTGGCTCACTGATTCCTGAATTTTGAAACTTATTACAACTATTAAACTAAAGGTCTGCTCAGCCTGTTACTGTAATCTGGAGGAAGGCCCTGGTGGAACCTCCCTCCTTTCCTTCCCTTTTCTCTAGAACCCACCAGTCAACTCTTTTCTACTGGCCTTGATTTATTATTCAACCATTCTTATATTTATTCTTCCATCCATTCTTTCACTTGGGGCTTTCAAGAGATAAGGATAGGACATCATGTACTATATTTCTACTTCAAACTATTTATTATTTTACTTTGAAATCACAAAGTGGAAAAACAGTCTGGGTAGGAAAAGAAATAAATTAAAAACTTCCAATCACAACCCATCTGTGAAATATTGTTAATGACAGCCTCTTCAACTTACCATTAAGAGGGCAACATAAGCTGGTTTTCAGAAAAGATAAATAACCTAACTCCATTAATTATACTGGATGTATTCCAATTATAGAAATTATTTGCCATGAAAGATTGCATACTCTATTTACTTTCAGGGTGAAATACCTTCTTGAATATGTAGATTATTTTTACCTTGCAAGTTGGCTTCAAGTATAAATGATAGTCTATATCCCCCATGAGATACATGGGTTAAAAACAACAAAGAAAAACTGTCAACTTCTGATGAACCAGATGGAAGTGATGATAGCTTAGACATTATGTCAAGTTTCAAATTAAAAGTTTTAGCTGCATTTAGGCCAAATAAGTTGACTTAGAGAAAAATTACTTACTCTTGGAGTTTATGGTATTTCTCATTTACATAAGGAGTTCATTGTTATCTTAACTGATGAAATTCCTTACAATTTCTAATTTCAAATACTGGTAACAAACCAGAAGAACAGCTGATATATGGCCTAATAAGTGTTATTCTCTAGTGCCAAAATGTTTTCTAATTTGGATTTCCTGATCTCTTATTCCAAGAGTCTCAGTTTTAAACAGTAAAGAGTTCTTGTCTTCTAACAGAATGGGAAAACAAACCTGAGCTATGACATTTTTGGCTTATCAAAATCTTCCAGTTCACTTGAAATTCCATAAATTCATGCTGTGACTATGACTCAGAAAGTATAAAACATATTGAGATTTGTGTAGTATCTGTTAAATTTTGCCCATGCCTTAAAGAGTGATGTAGTCCATTTTCTGTTGCTATTTCTGAGTACCACAAATTGGGTAGTTTATAAAGAGGAAAGGTTTATTCAGAGATCATGGTTCTGGAGGTTGGAAAGACTGGAGCCTGGTGCCGGTATCTGCTTAGCATCTGGTGAGGCATTTCTTGTCGAGTCATGGCATGACAGAGGACATTATATGGTAAGACATTTTAAAGTCACTAACTCAGATATCCTTGTTGATAAAGCTACTAATGCATTTACAAGGACCCGTCCTCATAACCTTATCTAATCCTAATTACCTCTCAAAGGCCCCACCTCCAAATGCCACTAACATATAATTTTGAGGGATTTAATTTCAACATGAGTTTTAGAGAGGAAAAATGCCAAGACCATAGCAGTGGAATCTGTCTAGGAAAGAAAAAGTCTATAGATTTTTTTCTATTGGACACAGAATGAGTTTATTCAATGAACTTCCCATTATTTACTAGCTGCTGGGAAACTCACAATATTTTAATTGCTAAGCTTCATGAATTCACTCATTCCAAGTCCCTGGCACATCTGTTGTTATTCTCCTTTTTAATAAGTTTTGGTATTTTTTTTATTCTCCACTGTACCAGGGGTTGAACTCAGGAGCACTTAACCACTGAGCCACAACCCAGTCCTTTTTATTTTTTATTTTGAGAAAGGATCTGGCTAAGTTGCTTAGGGCCTTACTAAACTGCTGAGGCTGCCTTTTAACCACCTACCTCAGCCTCCTAAGTCACTGGGATCACAGGCATGCACCACCATGGTTGACTGTCATATTTTTAGAGTATGACTGACATATACTAAAAAAATGAATTTATTAATTTATTGAACATGCAGTGTTTTCGGTGTTTTTTTTTTTAACACAGAAACACATTAATGTGATATATCAATGAAAACCATCAGTAAATTCCAAGATAGAATTTCCATAGCAAATATAGTCAAATTTTTTACACACATAACAGTAGTTACTTTTTTGAGTGAGAATAATGAAACCTAATTTTCATAAAATCCACAGTAATTTTAAAGTTCCAACTTCCCTTTTCCAACACCAAACTTTTTATCAGAAAACTAAATAATAAGCAGAATGAATAAAGATTTATCTAATTTTCTCATTGCTTTGATGAGCTCACTAAGAATTCATATTCAAATAACAGAGAAGGAAAGAAAGAAAAAAGAAAGATTGATTTGAATGTATAAATTCTCTCATATCCATCTCACTACTGAATTCTGATATTCTAGGCATTGATATGTGTGTTGATGATTCAATGGTGAATAAAGTAGTGTTAGTGACCCTCAAGGTGGCTATGTCTATAAGTAAGATTTTATTTAATAAAGATGACAAGTGGGTGGAACCTTATGGAAACAGGTAGAAATAATAGCACAGAGTGCCTAGGAGGGGTACCTCATCCAGCCCTGGTTGGGGTGGTAAGTGGTGTCAAAGTCTTTTAAGAGAAACTGACATTGGAAATGTGTGATCAATAGAAAAAATTTGGGCTAAAACAAACAGGAAAGGAAAATGTTCCAGATTGAGGAAAATATGCAGAGGAAGGGAAGGAAGTCCTATAGATTTGAAACCCCTGAGAAAGTTCAATCTGGCTGATGCTTAAGTGCAAGCCTCATAGGTGAGGTTTAGATACAGGCAGGGTTGATGGAACTTCTTGACCTTACAGGTAACGTGCATAGGATTAAACTTGATCCTAGAACATTAAAAAAGGACACTTACAAGGTTAATCTGTGAAATGACATGAAATTATGTTTAGAACAAGAGTTCAAACTGGGTAAGCTCATGTACTGAGGCTCAAGGGTTGTTATGGTTTGGATATGCAGTATTCCCCCAAAGCTCATGTGTGAAACAATGTAAGAATTTTCAGAAGTGAAATGATTAGATTATGAGAGCTGTGACCTAATCAGCAAATTAATCCACTGATATGGATTAACTGGGTAATAACTGTAGGCAAGTAGAGTATGGAAAGGGGAAGTAGGTTATTGGGGAAATCTTTGTAGTATATGTTTTGTCCCTGGTGAGCAGACTCAGCTTCCTGTTTGCCATGTCCTGAGATGCTTTCCTCCACTAGACCCTTTTCTCTTGATGTTCTGCCTCACCTCAGGCCTAGAGCTATGGAGTCCTCCGACCATGGATTCAACCTTTGAAATTGTGAGTCTCTACATTGTTCTCATAAGATTTTTGGTCACAATGATGAAAAAAGGTGACTGAAAGAAGGGTCACAAGCATAAACAGTTTTAAATAGTTTTAAATTCCTCAACTTCCTTCTGTATTCTTTCTTCTTGAGAAAGCACATGCTTATGGGAAAAGCCATCAGATGGTTTTCTCTTCCCTCTTTTCCTATCTTTACTATCTGGCTTCTACTTTATTAAAAAATAAAATAAAAGAGTCATACCATTCCCCCATTCAGAATCTTGCTTTGGTGGGGTTATCACGGGCACAAAGTACATGGACAGTTCAAAGTACCAGTATTGGTGAAGACTCCTTTTCTCAAGGCACAATAAACTTTGTAGGATTTTCCCTTGTTTAAAAAAAATGTTTATTCAGGTCTCAAAAATAGAGTGTTAGAATGATTTGGAATAAGTTAAGTTGTAGAGTGGAGATGATGGAGTAATGATAATTTTTACTTAAGAATTTTTCATTCCTGATCCTTTATTAAATAATGCAGTCCTTCTGAAAATAAAGAACATTTTGGTCAAAAACATTGATGAATTTGGCACCTTACTTTGTCCAGGCAACAACGAAAGAGTTCCCTGCTGTATCTATTTTAAAAATGGAATATTCCAAACTGTAAAAAGTGTGTTAGAAAATAAGAATCCCCAATAAAATGCTAACTGGGCATCTTTTTTTTTTTTTTTTTAATCTTCCTTGGTAAGAAGAAAGAGCTTCTCTAACACCAATGAGTGAATTCTCACTCATCTGTTCTTTAACTGCATAATTTACCTTATAATCAAGGAGGAAAATGTAGAAAATAACTTATTTTCAAGAGATTTTACAACTTTAGCGAAAGGAACATATAACAAAGATAAGTTTATGTTTTATGTTTTCATTTACATTGTGGAGAAACAATTTCATTACCTTACCTAGAAATTACTTAATACTGTAAGCACATAGAAATTAATTACTTTTCTCCTGCTCTTTGTCACTCATCAGCATTTTTATATATATTCGTCACTCTCAAGTATTTGCTACAATGATAATAATGTAAAGGAAATATGTTGTCGGTTCTACTCTAAATAATGCAATGAATAGCAATCCCTAGTATGTAGCAATGCCATCTCTTCTTCTTGCTATTAATTTTTTGCAAATACTTTGAACTTAAATTTCGCATCAGTTTATTATGATTGATTTTCTACTGTTCCAGGTGTGGATTTATTGAATTAATTCTGAATTTGTTTTTACCAAGAAATGACATTATTACACTATCTATATATAACAGTTCTAAAGAGCCTATATTTATGTTGATATCTCTGCCTTTTAAGGCATCATGAAATGACCTAGAAAACTGAACTTTGGCACAAATATAAAGGTCTTTTGTTAAACAGATGACAGGAAATATCCTAACATATGGAATTTCATGTACACATAGATGAATAAATAGATAACCTGCCTTAAACTAAGTTTAGATCCATAAATAAGGTGCCTCTAAGTGAAAGGATAAAATGAATTGTCATATAAGTTTTGCTAAAACTTTTTTTAATATACTTATTGGACACTGACCAAATAAATAATTCTAATGAATGGGAAAAACTACTTTCAAAAAGTAAGTGGTGTCCAATCATTTTTCATAAAATTGAAGGAGATTCTAATCAAGTTGCCAACTGATAACTTTTTAAAATAATTTTAATACTATATCTTGTGAATGTTTGTGCATTACTTGAAAAGAGTTTAAAGAAATGATTGTCATTGCTATAATAAACTTTTTTGACCCACATGGTTATTTATGATATCAAGATTTCTCAAAAAATTATAAGATCAAATATAGGCATAGAATTTATTCTGAATGCTTATTCTAGAAATAGTGCTATTTATCTACAGGCACATAGACTCTTCAAAAAAGACATAAAGATATGGCTTCTTATAAAGTTTTACGTATGTTTATTTAATAAGTATACTTCTAGATGTAGAGTATACTTATATTGTTTTTATCAGTTATAATGATATATGTAACAGTGAATCAATCTGTAAGATATTATTTAACTTTGAGCTTAAGGTTCAAAAAACAAACAGAAACTTCAGCTACACATGATTTTACTGCAGTGTGATAGGATAATTAATAATAGATTAAAATTTATTCCCTCAGAATAAAATTTGTGGGGTAAGTTCAAGGGAAATAAAAACTATAAAATTACTAACTGCTATGCATTTTTAAGAGGACAATGGCAGGTATCAAATATTCTTATTTAGATTCACTTGGATATATTCAAGAGAGGACACAGCTGTCCTTTTGAATATATCCAAATGTATATTCTTTATTTTTTCTGTATCAGTGTTTACATCATATAGTTATTTTGTTCTTGGTAATTATTTAAACTAATTATTTAAAATTATTTAAAATAATTTTATGTCAACCTAAAAATACACGTGAGGATTTATGTACTTTTCCCAAATTTCTACAGAGAGCTTGTGAGCAAAAACCCTTTAATATTGTTGTTAGAAAAATCACTTTGAATATAGTACGACACTGGACAGAGGATAACAGACTACAGGCAAGAAGAATGTGTTGCAATACATGGGGCAAGATAGTGGTTGCCCAGCTTGGGTGGAGAAATGGGGTGATGGAGAGAGATGAATTCAAGAAATATTTGGGATGGAATAAATAGGATATGATGAGAGATTGGATGTGGTGGGGTATGAGAGAGAAGATAGAAAGGTGATTCTCAGGTTTCTACTTGAGTAACAGTGAATAGCTCCGTAGTCACTAAGAGAAGGAAATACAGTGAAGAAGCAGGCTTGGGGGACAGAGTAGTCCGCATGCATGCTTGTGTGTATGCATGTGTGTGCGCATACATTCATGCCCATGTGTGGAACTAAAAGTGAAAAGTGAGATTTGAACTAGAGGTGTAAACTTGGCAGACATCATGATGCATAAGAACACACACATAATAATATATTCCCCTGTAACTGAATCCAGAGGAGGGAATAAGATCTCTCAAGGAGAGATGTAGAGGCAAATCAGGAGCATGCCATAGCAAGGAAACCAAGAGAAAGTAATGCTTCAAAAGGGAAAGAGTATCGAGTGGTGTCAATGTTATTGAGAAGTAAAAATTAGAAAAAGATGTTATAGACCTTGACTAAGGTGATTTCAGTAAAGAAAAGGGGACAGACTGAAGTGGGGACAATGGATGTCGGTGTACACCTAAGGCGTCCCCACAGTCAACAGTGGGACAAACCATTGACAGCATATTCACTGATAAACTAGTGCTAATTAATACATTTTTAATTTTCTGTGTAACAAAGAAATATGTGAATATGTGAACTGAATATAATACTTTTTTATGCTTTAAATAATCGAGTTTTTTCTTGAATATGCAACTTTGTGGCGAGATTTTGCTCATCATTTACTATTTAGTATTTATTCAGTAGATAAGGATGCCTACTAAGAACTAAGTTCTGGGCTAATTAAGAACAGGATAATAAGACTGATTTGTAGCCAGATTTCAAAGCCTTCTACGGCAATTAAGATGTCTTCAAAATACTATACTATAAGGCAATAAGTGATAACAGGCCACATATATACACTTCTTAAATATAACATAGATAAATATTTTTATTCCAAAGGCTTTAAAGAGAGCACACAGATTAAATTAGAAAATTAACAAAATAATGAAGATAGAGGCCCATCTCCCAGTTTGGATTTTTATGCATTAGACAATCAAAAGAGAACTTGCTGCAATAGAATGAATATTCAATTATCTACTCAGATTAGTTTGCATTTGAAATAGAAATAGCCAAGTCCAGAAGGGGAAAATAAGTAACTGACTATTTACTTAACTCTGATTCTCCTTTCTTGGTTCCTCCTTGCCTGTGGTCTTGACCTATACTTCTCTTTCCCTTTTTAACCCCTTGTATTTAAAAATGCTTAATTAAGGGAGAATCTGAAATTATAGTCATTCCTTTTTGAGGAGTCATGCAATTAAAAAGTTGAGAATCTGATCATATGTTTGAGAAGCACAGATTATACTGAACAATCCACCCTTAAAAAATTAAATAGAATGTTATAATCATAAATAGCTCTGCCTTGCAGTCATTTCTGTAATTCTGTCTAACATTCATATTGTCATTTGATTAGTTAATCATCCATTTTCAAAGGTGTGAATGTGTTTTCACACTTCTGCTAAGACAGTGTTAACTATGAAACTATAGATAGCAATAGAGATTAATTATCCATTGCACAAGTTCCCACACCTTGTGCTACCAGATAGAGGAAAAGAGTGCATGTCTTAACACAGGTGTGATTTCAAAAAATGGGGAAAATATACTTGGTCAAATGAGTTCAAGGAGTACTTTCAATTGACATATCTTTAAAATGTTAACCACGTTTACACTTTTAATTTTATTTCATAAAACACTTGAGTAGATTGGTGCATATCTTCAATTATAAATGAGTGAATGAAGTGAGGCATTTTACAAGAGTCAGTCTTTCATGGAATTAGAAAATGGAACAGAAACTCTTTATTAGATTTTGACAATCACTATAACTTCAATAGGACAAAGTCAGAAATTATGGACTTGTTCTCTGAGACATTAAGTCAATATTTTGAGTCTTCTGAGTAGTCTGGTAACTTAAAACAGCAGCAGCATCTCTCCAATTGGCTTTTGATTTGCTGCTGATCTCTTACCCTAATAATGAAGTCTGTTAATTTAGAATCTGACTCACCAAGTCATGGGGGATCTGATTTTTTTTTTTTTAATCTCAGTGAGTTAGTTTTGATATGTAGTTTATCATGACTGAAAAGAGGAACTAAGAAATAGAAACTGATCTTTAATCACATTCATTTTTTTAAGTAAAAATAAGTTCAAATGTTAATCCTTCATGAAAAATAATAATTTCTAGGCCAGTCTTAGCTTTGGTGCTATGCTAATACAATGCAATTGATCATTAATATGCTATAAGTCTTCTTTAAAATGTTGACTCAGTACCAAAATAAATTAAAGTTTACTTCTCTCGTTGAAAAAATGTCTCTTTTATCTCCTATGCTGTCTTTGTTCTTCAGATAGTGTATACAAGTTTTCCCCTAGACACTCAGACAAGCTCTCAGATCTTTGTGCAATAACCTTGTTCTTTAAATGTTTCCCATTATAAATACGAAGTCCCAAATTGCTGCTTCTTTCTTGATTTGGGTATGATACCAGGCCAACAAATGCCAAGCCATTAAGGATTTGGGTGGCAAAAAATGAGATACAGTGGCGTCTGTAATTCCAGTGGCTCCGGAGGCTGAGGCAGGAAGATCACAAGTTCAAAGTCAGTCTCAACAACTTAGCAAGGCCCTGAGCAACTTAGCAAGATGCTGTCTTGAAATTTTAAAAAATAAATAAATAAAAAGGGCTGTGGATTTTGCTCAGTAGTTAAGCACCCCTGGGTTCAATCCCTGGGGGATTGAGAGAGAGAGAGAGAGAGAGAGAGAGAGAGAGAGAGAGAGAGAGAGAGAGAGAGAGACAGAGAGAGACAGAGAGAGAGAGAGAGAAGGAACGCAAATACTTGAAAGAAGTATAACATTCCAACATGTCTAACCAATCTATAATGTAGCATACTATTTTTGCTCTTTTGCATCATTGCAAATGGGCTGGTCAATTCATATGTTACTCTTCTTTAAATTCCCTAGTGCACTCATTGAATAAGAATGGCCATCATTTATCACTATGACCCCACTTGGATTTAGGACACTTTGGTTCTCAGGTCTATTCTGATCTTCCTGGAAGACCTGAGAACACTTAGCCCTAGCAGCATCACTGACATTTTCAAAACTGAAACAGCAGTGTTTGGGAAAAACTGGCTTAAAAGGAGAGTATAAACTGGGCATGGAGGCACATACCTGTAATCCCAGGGATGGGGAGGGGCGGTTGAGGCAGGAGGATCACAAGTTCAAAGCCAGCCTCAGCAAAAGCGAGGCACTAACTCAGTAAGACCCTGTCCCTAAATAAAATATTACATAGTGCTGAGGATGTGGCTCAGTGGTTGAGTGCCCCTGAGTTCAATCCCCCAATCCCCAGTGGTCCTTTCCCCGCAAAAAAGGAGAGTATGAAATGTGACCAAGACCAAAATCTTTTCTGTTCCTATCAAAAAAAAATCCTGGAAAAGTCACCTTCATCTTCATTGGGCTTGCCTCCAGAGGTAGGAAGCGCCATGCCCTGAGGGGCTTATTCCAAATCTACTACTAGTTCAGCTACAGACCTAAGAAAGCACAATTGGGTTGAAAGATGGGTGGATGTGGAAAACTAAGATGTCTTATGCTGGAGCAGATATTGAAATTTAAGATTTTGAATACTCTGAGCAGTTCCAAAAGTAGAACATATGTTTATAAGAACCCCACACACAATTTAAAATATGTCCATTAGAATTACACATTGGCTAGCCTCAATGTGTATAAGCCCTCTAATTTGGGACAAAAAAAAAAATTCTGAAAATCCTTTTAAATTTATGGCTCTGAAACAGAAGGATTCTCTGAGGCATTAAGAAGATAGTCTTTCCTGTTCTCTCAAGTACTCTAAGCCAGAGGAGACCCTATGAATGACACGAATCCCTTTTGCATCCCTGTCTTTGCAACATTTTTCATAATAATCTTAAGATGTACTAGAGTCATTCAGAGATTTAGGACTGTCCATCAGGATTACCCTAAGATGAACTCACATGTAACAATGCCCTTCTAACTTCCTGCTCACCATTTTCTAGCCCCATTTATAAATCATGTGCTGCATTATGACCTTTGAGTCAACAATGGACTGCATATGTAACAGTGTTCCCATGAGATTATATTGCCTAGTGATGTCATAGGGATTTTAGTTTATATAAGTACATTCTGTGGTCACACAAAAAATAAAATTGCCTAATGACATATTTCTGAGGACATACCCCCTTTACCACACAACTTATGACTGTATCTGAGCCCCAACAATAAAATAACATCATTTTGGTTGATAGATCTTTTGGGTTTGTTTTGTTGTTGTTTATTATATGTCACAAATTATTCCTTTCCAGTAGGATTCCTATAGGAATAAGGACTAAAAATATTACACAGTTTATTATTATGCCTCACATTTACCTGTGCTAGACACTCAACTAAGCACTTTATAGTCTCAACTTAATAATTGCAAAAAAAAAAATCACATGATTATTATTATCCCCACTTAACAGATAAGGAAAACAAAGTACAGAAAAATTAATTTACATAACAGAAATTACTCATCATAACTAAAATGTTGAACATTCTTATTTGTTGATTGGATAAAGAATGGTGACATTACAATGCTTCTTCTTATTCTTCAACTGATATAGTAATTTTGTGACCTTTTCATATCTCTTTGTTCCTTCCTACCCACCATACTCCCTGGTCTTGTGACTCACTCATAGCTAATATAATGTAGTAGAAGCGACTCATTGTATGTCTTTAAGGTTAAGTCAGAAGACATTTAGTAGCTTCTGCTTTGAGTCCTTGGAACATGCTTTCTGGAAGTCCTGATGTGCTGGGCTCTGCCCAAATTCCTGAGGCATAAAATAATGCAGCATAATTAAAAGACCATTGTCTGAAGTCATGACACTTTGGTGTAATTTTTGGTACAGCAATGGTACCTGGAAATGGGAAATAAATGATTGAGAAGGGAGATCTTAGAATCCAGAGGTCAAAG